>NC_138037.1:42608841-43994503 GCF_964106645.2 Podarcis pityusensis | reverse complement strand
TCAGCTGCTCTAGAAGAACAAGGAAGCTGTGTGTAGAGTGAGGAAAAAAAGGAAATAATAGTAAGGTTAAATCAGTCAGCACTATTTATCCTTCCCACCTAAACCCAAGGAAGCTGCTTCAGTTCTAAACTGGTGTCTGTCATCTGTAATGGATTGGATGAGGGGGAACAAATTGAAACCTAATCCAGACAAGATAGATGTGCTTTTGGTCAGCTGGAAGGCAGAATAGGGATTCAGCCTGTGCTGGATGGGATAACACTCCCCCTGAAGACATAGGTTTGCATTTTGGCCTTGCTCCTGGACTCAGCCCTGAACATGGATGCCCAAGTCTCTGCAGTGGCCAGGAGTGTATCTGCACAATTTAAGCTAGTGCAACAGTTGGGCTTGTTCCTTGAGGTGTCTGATTTGGCCACAGTGACACACACCTTAGTTACATCCTATTTGGATTACTGTGGCACGCTGTATGCGGGGCTGCCTTTGAAAAGTGCTCAGAAACTTCAATTGGCTCAAAGAACCGCAGCCAGATTGTCGACCAGGAGCAGACAGCTCCCTTGCTACAGCAGCTCCATTGCCTATCCATCTGTTTCCGGGCACAATTCAAAATGCTGGTTATGAGCCTGGTGGCTGCTCTCAGACTTTGGGACTCCCACCCTAGAGAAGCTAGATTGGCTCCCTCTTTGCTGTCCTTCTGCCAGCAGGTGAACATGTTCTTGTTCAAAGAGGCTTTGGGGAACTGACTGTTTTTAATGAAAGGGTGGGCACTGAGCTGATTTCATTGTTGGTATGGTTTCAATAGACTTAATATATCTTTCTCAATTCCGTTTTTAAAATGGGAATAAAAGACAGGCCCCCCTTCTCTCTCTCACACACACATAGGTAAAGGTAAAGGGACCCCTGACCATTAGGTCCAGTCGTGACCGACTCTGGGGTTGCGGCGCTCATCTCGCGAACCAGAGAGCGCACGGAAACGCCGTTTACCTTCCTGCCGGAGTGGTACCTATTTATCTACTTGCACTTTGACGTGCTTTCGAACTGCTAGGTTGGCAGGAGCAACGGGAGCTCACCCTGTCACGGGGATTCGAACCACCGACCTTCTGATTGGCAAGTCCTAGGCTCTGTGATTTAACCCACAGCGCCACCCGCGTCCCTACACAATGCATAATTGTTTTTGTCCTATTAACCGGCGCCACTTCAAAATGTTTCCTCTGAATTATGATGTGTTCCCGATTCACATTCGACGAACGCCGTCAACTTACTTTGACTGTTGGTAGGAATACGTGGGTGCATGTTCACTGGACGTTTCCACAGCCATCTGTTGTTGCTGACCACTGGCTTCCTGTGATGAAGGTGCTACTGTCTGTGGAGAGGTATCGGCGACAACACCCTGAGATGAACAGGAGCACAAGAGATCTTACTGCCTGTAATAACACCAGCGACATACAGGAGAAAAGAGGCGGTATATAATCTCACCAGCTTCATTATTTCTTTCCAGGTACATTGCATTATTTTGTGGAGTGTCAGGGATTACAGAAGCAGCATGCTGGTAGGACACAAAGGCTACACGTTTAATAGAGAGGCATGCCAAGACTGCAGCTTTGCACTGAAGACCTGCAGAAAGCTCTTCCCATACAAATGCAGTGTTGAAATCCACACTCTCCAGGCTATTCTACTTTGTCACATACGCATGGCTGGTCTGATTTGGATCACACTCAGAGCGATTTAATATTTGACCCAATGAGGGTGCTCCCTTTTTCATTGCCGTGAGATCGGAATCCAGACCCACCAGACAGGCATGTCGGGTTTGCGACACACACAAAGTGCACTTTCTGTATCATGCTTTGGACAACAATGCAAGGGCTTTTCGGATCGTTTTTAAAAGGTAATTTCTGCATAGGTAATGGAAAGAGGAAACACGACAGCATTATGAAGTGATTTGCTGTGGCTTGTAAAATTGCGCACATTATACTTTAGAATTTGATGGAAAGTATTTTTTGCGGGAATAGGTTTTTGCTATTTTGGAAAACATTTAAAGAAAACATTTAAAAAATAGTTCTCAGAAGCATTTCTGGTTTAATTTGTGATTCGGTGAAGGCATTAAAATAGCTTTGTTATTGCACTCTAAAAATCTCAAATTCATTCATTCTTGAATCCTATGTGACTAAGATTATTTTTTTCTGCTGAAGAGGTAGCCAATTAACGCTCAGAGTTCCAAATTCAGAATTATCATCATTATTTTTTCAAAAATATATACCATGGTGTTAGTTTATAAAGGTTTATGAAGAGTGTTCAAACGGAATGTAAGGATTAAAGTTGACAGCAAAACATGATAGAGAGTGAAAAACCACTGTACTGCAAAGCTTTCAAAAGAATGGATAAAACAGTTGTGAGGTGATCATTGGGGAGAACGGCTATTTGCAGGCAACACAGTGTAGAGTCTTTTATGCAGAGCCCAAATATTTATAGCAGAGGCGTGCCAATGCGGCTTCTTGGGGAAAAAGTATCTTCAGCTATCCAAGGAATGACAGCTGAATCCGGTGTAAACGAGGCATAGTTCAAGACACCATCACTGAGTCCATGCTGTGCCCATCACATATATATATATAACTGGGTGAAAAGTAGGCTATGAGAAAACTGTGAAGAACCAAAAAGAAACACATGGATTAAGAGTGAACACCACCTTTCTTCTCCCTTCAAGGGTCCCCTTTTTTCCTTATTGTTTGTTTGTTTGTTTGTTTGTCCAGAAGGCCTTATGAAGATGAACAGCAGCAGAAGTCAGCTCTTCCGGGTAGCTGGTGGTCCACAGTGCCGAGCAAATACTTACTCATTAGACTGTCAGCAGCAGGACTCGGCCCCAAGGAGGGAGGGAGCAAATCCTTCATCAAGGATGAAAAAGCACCCAGTCAGTGCAGCAGCCCCCAGTTCTGCATATATACAAGAGGAAGGTTTCCTTTGCTCAGTCACGATTTCTGGTGGGTCTCAAGGGCTTTCAGAAATCAGCTATGGGCAAAAGCCTTATGCTAAGGAGAGCATCAAACCTCCCTTTTTTTGCAGTCTTCTTTTCTTGAACCTCTTTTGTGTTTGTGGTCTGACGTCTGGTTTTGGTTACCTGTTCCTGTTGCCACCCCCCCCCCCATGAAGACTGAACTACCCAACAGAAGGTTCCATTTCATCTTCGGTGAAAACTAAAACCAAACCTGTGTATTTCTCTAAGGGGAGCTACACCATACAAGCAGATGGTCCCATCCTTAAAAACAGTTAAAGAGATGCTTCCCCAAAGAGGTGAAACAAGGTGAAAACACAAGCAAAATGGACTTACTTCAAGAGGGACAGCTGTTGGAGGCACAGGAGTATACTGGGGGATGTACGTCCCTTGCATAGGAGCAGCAGCCGTCATATACTAGAACGAGGCAAATGCAAAATTATTGTAGAAACGTTCATTGTACTGTACCCAATTATTTTCAGCAAGCAGCATCACATAACCTTGGGGCTTCTAGTCTACTGAACAGTTCCAATGTGACAGATGAAGTGTGGGTTACAGTGATGGATTAACGTACAGTGGTGCCTCGCAAGACGAAATTAATTTGTTCCGCGAGTTTTTTCACCTAGCGAATTTTTCGTCTTGCGAAGCACGAAATCCCATAGGAATGCATTGAAATTCAATTAATGCGTTCCTATAGTCAAAAAAAGTCCAAACAAAGCCAAATTTGGTACAACAAGAGTTTATTAAGTGCTCTTTAAAGTCACACATACTGTAAAGAGCATTTCAAAAATTGAAGGAACAATAAATTAAGTTTCTAAACATGACAGAAAAACATTTAAAAATCAACAAAGTGTACAGTACATTTTCTAAGACTCTGGGGGACAACTCGAAGAAGGTTCCTCTTCCACTCTTTGCTTCTTGCTGAAGAACCCCCTCCTCAACTGTTCCCCCAGCCACCCACCACACAGAAATTCAAATCCAGAATTTTTTTTAAAAAACAGCAGAGTGGCCCAATGGTCACAGAAAATCATAAAAATGCAGAAAAAAACCACACAAGCTTCCAGATTCTTGCAAACCCCTCCCCAACACCACGTCCTTGAATTCCAAACACCCCAACCCAAAATCCAAAAACCCCAAAAAAGTTTTAAAAGTTTAAAAGAGGTTTTGGAAAAGCTTCAAAAATCACCAAAGTCTTCAAAAACCTCAAAAAAGGCTACCACACCACGTTCTATGAGTTGCTCCTCGAAGTCAAGTCGCAACTGTATTAACGGTGTTAAGAAAAAGGAAACAAACTTGCAAGACATTTTCGTTTTTCGTCTTGCGAAGCAAGCCCATAGGGAAATTCGTCTTGCGAAGCAGCTCAAAAAACGCAAAACCCTTTCGTCTAGCGAGTTTTTTGTCTTGCGGGGCACCACTGTATAAGCTAAACAAGCTATAGCTTAGGGCACCACTCTCTTGGGGGGCCCCCAAAAAAAATTAAAGGGGAGGGAACTGGATGTACATGTATTAATTGTATTTCAGTTCAACAATTACTTTGATAAAATACGTATTTTTTTATGTGCAAATGGCTTTAGATACCTATTAGGTCCATAAATTACCATATAGCATATATTCAACACAAAAAACAGCAACAATTTGTTGTCAAAGGACAGCTAGACAGATAAAGGGCCCCATTACCTTTAGTAGCTTAGGGCCTCATCAAACCTAAATCAGGCCCTGGTGGGTTGCTAAAGCATTCCGATTCTAAATGAATTCAGTCCAACTAGCTAATCCACGGAAACACCATTTACCTTCTCACTGTAGCAGTACCTAATTATCTACTAGCACTGGCATGCGTTCGAACTGCTAGGTTGGCAGGAGCTGGGACAGAGCAACGGGAGCTCACCCCGCCGTGGGGATTTGAACTGGCGACCTTTTGATTGGCAAGCCCAAGGGGCTCAATGGGTTAGACCACAGCACCACCCACATCCCAGTGTCATCCCCTCCCCTCTGGTGGCCACTATTAAGCCCAGAAGGGACGCTACCATTGGTGCTACCAAAGGTTTTTCCTTGGCCTGATGGCAGCCTGTGTCAGGACTGTGGTGGTTGTGGAGGAAAAGAATTAATTCACAGCACTGTGCATCACAGAAGCAAAAAAAGTCACACACAGCCTTGCCGACTGCTATACATTAAAAAAGAGAGAAAATGATGTAGGCATTTAGCATCATACCTATTTTGGCCCAGAGAAAGCTAAGCATTCATGCTTGATAAAGTGCTAGCACAGCATAGCATGCATTTGGTCTCTGAACCCTGAAGGTTATTTCCCACGTGACCCCTGTATGCATTAAAAATGGAGGAGACTAACACCTCTTAGGAGTAGCACAAGTGAAGCCTTTGTGATTCCTCCTCAGTAAGTAACTTGGAGATTCCAACTTGGTGCCACACATTCCCAAACCTGTTTACTTTGCAGGAAAAGTCACCAAACTGACATTCATGTAATTGATCGCCACCTTCATCCAGTCTACCTTACAGCTATTTAAAATGAGAACAATTAAGTGTCTAGAGACCTGGAAAGAAAGGGGGGGGGGGAAATAGCAGGGAACGCCAAAGAAAGAAAAGGAACAGATGTCTCAGAGCTTCCCCTTCTATAGCTGAGACCGCTAACTTGATTTCCTTCCACGCATGAATTGTTTTTAATTTCCAGGAAGTCGTCTTAGCTATCAACATTAGAAATCCTCCTGAAAAGCTCTTGCCCTCAAGTGCTATAGATACATCCTTAATTATGAGTGTTTTTCTGACACTCTTACAGCATTATTCCCTTCCTGTATTGCTTGTAGAGGAATTTGGCTGAAGGCAACAAATTACTCAAATCCTTCAATGTCCTATCAATATTAAGTTGTCACATTGCTTTGTTTTGCCACTCTCTCGCTCACTGACAAAAACACTCATCCACGTCAGCAAGACACCTCCAACACCTGTTATCTTCAGAGAGGCACAGAATATCCAAATGTTCCCTAAATGTGGCTTGATGGGTCTTAAAATGATTAAAATACGGACCATATTTACCTGCTGAAATAGGAAAAACTAAACACCTTTTTTACAAAACGTGCCTTAAAACATCTCTTTTCAAATGAGCCTTGAATTCTTGCACCTACACCAACATAACACCATGAGGTAGAAAAAGAGTCGCAGTGGAGGGAAGCAAAGAAAACACGAATATTTTGATACTGAAATCCATGCAGGCAATAATATCCTGATTTTGATGGAAGTTCTGTCTGCAAGGGGAGTGGCTCTTGCTGTCATGGTGCAGCCTAAGGGTCAAGGAAGGATTGTGCTGGTCTGGGAGGTGGCCCTTTTCATGACGGACCTGGAGAAATCTCAAAGTTACCCAGCGTTAGTGTCAGCCATCAGAAGAGCTGAAGTAAGAAGCAGCAATGGGCCAGATAAGACCCATTCCTACTTTCATTTAGTGCACACTGTGGGGGGCAGGTGGTGCAAATTGTTCAGAAACACGATGCTGCTGCCCTGAATTTTCACGTGGTGCAATTTTCATAGCAACAACAGGTGCCTCTTCCAAGGAGGTGCTGCCCATTGTTTTGTGGGATTTGCAGCCACTGCTCCCTATCTCCTGTTGCTCAGGCACTATATATTGTAGAGGAATTTGGCATAAAAGGTAAAGGTAAAGGGACCCCTGACCATTAGGTCCAGTCGTGACCAACTCTGGGGTTGTGGCACTCATCTCGCTTTATTGGCCGAGGGAGCCGGCGTACAGCTTCCGGGTCATGTGGCCAGCATGACTAAGCCGCTTCTGGCGAACCAGAACAGCGCATGGAAACGCCGTTTACCTTCCCACCGCAGTGGTACCTATTTATCTGCTTGCACTTTGACGTGCTTTCGAACTGCTAGGTTGGCAGGAGCAGGGACTGAGCAACGGGAGCTCACCCCATCGCGGGGATTCGAACCGCCGACCTTCTGATCAGCAAGTCCTAGGCTCTGTGGTTTAACCCACAGCGCCACCTGCATCATAATAATCCTAGTCAATTGGGTAACGCAGAATTCAGCATCAGATATGGTGGCCACGGTTCTGGGGACAGCTCACACCACAGAACCTTAGAGGTCATCCTATCCATTCTGACACCAAATATATTTCTACATGCCCCAAGTAATGGAGCTCTCATGCAAACTAGTACATGAAGATGTTCTACTTGAATCCCACAGGGTGACACTCTAGCTACATTACAAGACACATCTGTTTTTGCCAAGGAAAATATTCAGCCTTTCTCCCTGAGGGGGGTACTGTAGTTCTCACACAATTACCCCACCCTACTCCTATGGGCAGGGACGCGGGTGGCACTGTGGGTAAAACCTCAGCGCCTAGGACTTGCCGATCGTCAGGTCGGCAGTTCGAATCCCCGTGGTGGGGTGCGCTCCCGTTGCTCGGTCCCAGCTCCTGCCAACCTAGCAGTTCGAAAGCACCCCCCGGGTGCAAGTAGATAAATAGGGACCGCGTTATAGCGGGAAGGTAAACGGCGTTTCCATGTGCTGCGCTGGCTCGCCAGTTGCAGCTTGTCACGCTGGCCACGTGACCCGGAAGTGTCTCCGGACAGCGCTGGCCCCCGGCCTCTTAAGTCCGATGGGCGCACAACCCTAGAGTCGGACACGACTGGCCCGTACGGGCAGGGGTACCTTTACCTTTACTCCTATGGGCAGATTCAGGAATGGCAAGAATGAAAACACCCAGGACTTGAAATATAATGTAAGATGCAGACCTACATTCTTGGTTCTAGAAACTCTGTACAGTGGTACCTTGGGTTAAGTACTTAATTCGTTCCGGAGGTCTGTTCTTAACCTGAAACTGTTCTTAACCTGAAGCACCACTTTAGCTAATGGGGCCTCCTGCTGCTGCCGCTGCACCGTCGGAGCACGATTTCTGTTCTCATCCTGAAGCAAAGTTCTTAACCCAAGGTATTATTTCTGGGTTAGCAGAGTCTGTAACCTGAAGCGTATGTAACCTGAAGTGTATGTAACCCGAGGTATCACTGTATATATTGGGAAGATTACTGGGAATTAGCCTTACTTAACTAATGGTGCTTGCCCATTATACTTTGTCACAAGTATGTGCTTCATTGATTTATTATATTTTAAATACCACCTTTTCCTCCAAGGAGCTCAGAGTAGTGTACATTCTCTCTCCCCCCCATCTGCCCCCCATTTTGTCATCACAACAGCCCTGCAAAGTAGATTAGGCTAAGAGACAGAGACTGGCTCAAGGACACCCAGTAAGCTTTATAGTGAGTGGGGATTTGAACCCTGGTCTCCTAGGCCATAGTGCAATACTCTACCTATGACACCACACCTGCTCTGCAGGTTAAAATAAAATTTGAAATCAGGAAGGGAAGCACACCTGTGAATTTACTGAGGGTTTATATCATCTCCTGTTTTGCTCACTCACATTTTATCTAAGGCAGGAGAAAGGCCTGCAAAGGGGTACAAAATGTTGTATTGGACAACATTTCTCGTTTAGACTGTGCTCCTCCCATTAAATCCTGCTGTGCCACAAAGACCAGCAAATTCCACAACACTCAGTGCATCCTCCCAGCTGGAAGCAACCTTCCAGCCCAATCTGTTGAGTGCTTAGTCAGAAAAAAGTTGAGTGCCATAAGATTGAGTGCTTTCCCAGCTGATGGCCTGGAAGTGGAAACTCCGACCAGTGAATTGTCTCTATTGGAGGTATGCACTATGCTGTCTTAGTGCTGAGCACCACTTTGCAGAATCCAGGTGTTTCATCACTAGCATACAAACACTTTTAAATTGCATCAAGCCATTGCCCCAGAACACTTTATCTGTTATAGCTTTATATGCTCAGTATTTGTTTTCTGGAATTAGGTTACAAATTGCTTTTGAAAGGGCGAGCAGAAGAAAGAATGGGGAAAGTTCATAATTTATTTAGGAGACCACTGTAAGCAGATGAAAACATTAGCAGGATTTTAATCCCACTTGTAATGTAACAGATATTATGGACAATCTGGATAGATACAAAGCATAGACTATGAAATAACAGGCAGTTGGAAATGTTGACCATAGGACCCATGGAGGGGATGGGGGGGGGGGAGTCGCGAGATTCAGAGAAATCTCATTTTATGGATATGTATTTGGCACTGTAACTAATCAAATAAAAATGTGCTTTTTTTAATGAAAGGGCGAGCAGAAGTTGGTGTGCTTGTTGTGAAAGAAGCAGCAGAAGTAACCACCACAAAGAACTGCGATTAATCCTCAGCATTTTAATTAATGCTCCACAGAGAATCTAATTTACATGTAGACACAATTTCTGCACACCCAGAGTAACTTTTATCCTCACGCAGACCACAAGTGTGAGAAAAATCAGTGTCTGAAGACACAGAGCCCCAGAGTGGGGCAGTTTCATGGTTAATTGTTTCCTTATGCATCTTTCCTTGCAAATCTGATAATAATAATAATAATAATAATAATAATAATAATAATAATAATAATTTATTTATACCCCATCCATCTGGATAGGTTTCCCCAGCCACTCTGATTGCACTAACACATACAGATCATAGCTGTCAACCTTCCTTTTTTTGCGGGAAATTCCCTTATTCCAGCGCCGTTTCCCGCTGCTTCCCACTGCTATCCCGGATTGTTAGATATCTCGTAGACTGTCCTCGGGACAGGTGAGGCTGCTGATCCCTTATTTTCAAGTCTGAAAGTTGGCAGCTATGATATGGATATGTGCGTGTTTCCTTGTTCAGGTGGCCCTTTGGAGTGCAATCAATCCCACTTGGGGGGGGGGCCTCAACGTATTTGGGAGTAGGAGGGAATAGAATGCCACTGAAGTATTTCCCTACAAAACCAACATTTTATCTGGGAAAAAGTTTCAGCACCAATCTGCCCACCTAGCCAGCTCATAAAGACAGCCATTTAATGCAGCTGACTGCATCGGCCCCTTCTACTGCCCTCCTCAATCTAAAGGCAAACATCAATGCTGGGAATTTTAATGTAAAGAAGCATTTAATGAAATCAGCACTGTGGGAAAGAAAGCAATCCACTTCTATGGGAAAGGAATTAATCAAGTCTTGTCTCCACATTGAAATTTCAGTGCGCTGATCGTAAATAATTTCAGACAGACTGAAAGAGACACACAACTTCTGGTAAATGCTTGATGGAAAAGGAAGTGAGCAATGGCTGCTCTGGTTAAAGTTTCATTCAGTATAGAAATATATTCGGAGCAAAGCAAAGAGGGAGGAAAGGTTGCAGGAAAGAAGAGACAGAAAACAGCAAGATGTAATGATGAAAAAGAAATGGTTTCAAGATTCATACATCCCCCCTCCCCCCCTTCTGAATGTGTCTTATGTCACATAATTCTCCCTAAGGCCATTAATACAGCAATCCTATGTATGTTAACTCAACAAGTGCTATTATGTTCAAAGGAGATTACTCTCAAGTAAGTGTGCACTGGGTTGCAGCCACTGAAGAGCAAATTATATACCTGTCAGGTAACTGTGATGACTTAAGTCTGAAAATGTTTGCTCAGTATGTACAATGGGTGGCAGTCTTTCTCCTATGCTCCCCCATCGCTTATTTAATCGGAAATCATTTAAAGTAAACTGATTCCATGTTGGCTGGCATATTGCAGTTTCTTTTTTCTGCGAGTTTTTATTAAAAGGGCTTATTTCTAGTGGATTTGTTATGGTGCCTTTCCATTTTGCTAATGAGAAAGCTGAAGGCCATTACCTGTTCTGATTAAGATCTTACTGGGAAGAAATGTGATGTGTACATTATGAGGACGTACATAAAGGAAATATGTAGCATATCCAATCAATCAGCGGAGAGGCTGACAAAAGGGGGGGGGAATCATATTCTCATTCTGTGAATAATACTGATGAAAAATGTTGGGAGGATGGAAAAAGAAAATGCATTTGAAAGGTGACTCGTGGGCATCAGCTAAAATTATATTGGTATGATGATCAAGGCTATTATTTGGGGGGAATGTAATTAACAGAATGAAAAATGAAAGTAACAATTGTCATATTTTAAAGCTTGGTGACACCTTTCTTCCAGAGCATATGTAATAGTGATGTCTGCCAGAAATTCTAAATAATTCTATATAATTGAAGATGGATCTGTGAGACTCTTGTTTTCAAGTCTATAAAGAAGATGGGGCTTTCATGAAGAAATTTGCTTTGAATTAGGAAGGTTTGACTAAGTCTTAGCATGGGGAACAACCAAACAGCTTAAAACACCACGTAAAACACAACAAGAAATGGTTCTGTGGTCTCTCTGTCTTTCTGAACCTGCATAAAAGGCTTCAGCTGACATAGAGGAAGATTCTGTGGCCCACTGATCGGTTAATCTTCCAGGATAACCAAGAGGGGAAATAGTACCACAGAGAGCACTTCAGACAATGCAGGCAGACAGATATGCAGGCAGACAGAATGGATGATCCAGCAGAGCTTTTCCATCTTTACCACCTCCAACTATAATCTTTGCCACTATGCAGGATCTTTTGGAGACTGAAAATGGTTTCGAAATGATGGAGTTTAGAGAACCGTCTGAATAAATTTCAAGGCAGAGCCTGAGCCCACCATAGGATATGCACTGCAAAATGGGAGCTGGGGGTGGGTGGGCTTGATCGGCTGCTCAGTGTCTACACACCAGCAACGCTGACAAATCGTGCAGAACCAGCACACAGCTAAATTTTCTTAGTTAACCTGAGACGTGCTCCAGACTTATTGTTGAGAGAAGAGAAACTCTTTATCTACTTTTTGCACACCATGCATACTTCAACAAAGCTCTATCATACCCTCCCTGTATTCACCCTTTCTCTAAAGTATAATTCACATATATGACTAAGGGCAGGTAAAGATGTGGCTTGCACCACCCACCAGCTGATCAGTGGCACCTGCAAAGCTCTGTGCATGCCCACCTGACAAACACAGCCCACAGGGTGAGGGACAGATAAGGTTCTGGCCTGCCAGCCAGATCCAGTTCCTACCCTTGTCCTAGTCTTTCGAAAGCTGTTCATCAACATTCAAGAATCCCCGCTCTGTGTCTATGCTCCACACATGCTCAAGCAAGTAGTACATGATGTTCTGTTCTCAAGACAGGCTTGTGGAGGGATACACGTTCCACAAGGCTCCTGCGGGATCTGATTGTTTCTTAGCTTCCCATCCCTCTCATTCACTCCTAGGGTTTGGCATGTTAGCCATATGGCACTGCAACTGACAGAAAAGCTCAAGCATCTTTCTCCTATACCAACCGGTGTTTATTGGCAAAATCTTCCCCATCCATATTAAAGCTGTTTTCAAACAAGAGCAGTTACAACCTCTTGACGCAGGCAAATCATTTGCAAATGCAAGCCTGCCATTTGCCAGCCGCCCATGTAACGGGTTTTTCTCTCTGAAAAGTAGGATTAAAACAAAATAAAAAGTACTTCCCCCGCAAGGATTCCCATTACAAAGACTAGCTTTCATTGTTCTAGGCTTATTATGTCATCATATATACCTAAACCGTGTTGAACTTCAAAATCAATAACGCTAATGTTTTAAAGGTATGAGGAGAGAGTATTTTCAGAGATGAAAAAAGAGACTCAGCAGTTCTCTCAATTACAGGCTGATTTCAGAAGGTGAAGAATTCTGCCTCTGGAGGTGTGAGTCAACCAACCCAAAGAGGAATTATAATTGTACAAACTGAGACAGCAGCTGCTTATCACTCATCCTGGCCTCAGGACTGAAACTTTTTGTTAACTGAAAAAGATCACGGGAAAGAAGGCTAGGAAAATAAGACTGTCAAGAAAGAAAATAAAAGAGACAGTTGCTGTCCTATCACTACCACAAATAACAATGTTAACACAACTTTCATATTTACCATTAATGGTTTGATTATGAACCACTAGTAGCTATTTAAGTTCTCTGTGTATCTTAATTTCTGTTAAATATAACTTGATGAAAGTAAATATTTTATCACAGCCCACCCTATTCCTATGGCTACGTTTTGATTTAGCTATTATGTTAAATTTTAGATTGTTATAACCCACTCTGGAGCCAGCTGCTAAATGGCAGGTGAGAACAATCAAACTAGGGCTTCTCTAAAGCCAGCTTCTCCCCTACATTAAGGAAGTGTCTACACAAACACAGCATCACTTCAACCCACTGCAGGGCAACTCTGGAAAGAATCATTGGGGACAGTGAATGGGAGGCAAAGACAATTCTGAAAAGATCAACAATTCTGCTATACACAATATTCTGTGACCGAAAGCTGAGGTAATAGGAAATATTTTGGAGGAGAACCTGAACCTCCCTACTCCTTGGAATTTCCTCTGGTCCAATAAATGAAGACTATTCATAACAAACATAGGAGCTAGGAAGTCCCACTGAGAAGTTCCTGGGAAAAGCTACATATCTATTGGAATTGAGTCATGAATGGCCACCCTCCACTCTCCTCATCCAACGAACGTTCGCTGGAATGAGAAAGTGAATTGATTTCGTCTCTCTTAGCGCCTCTTTTACGTTATGTTCTCTGTGACGAACTTGCTGGGAGTCTTTTGTTTGCCCATATAAACGCTCAGCTGAGGCAAATATTAGAGAAAATTCTTAGAAAGCAAAGGCTGAGCTCACGAAGGCAAACATTTGCGCTAGCTGGCTGATTTGCAGAGTCGATCCAATTCAGCTGGGGGATATTTTACTACAAAACCTAGGGCTTTGAATGTTCAGAGAGGGTGGAGCTCCAGTTCTCTGCAACAACACATATCCCCTCCCCATGACAAGCTAGAGCAGGATCAATTACACAACACAGACAAAAATATGGAAACCTGGGATTTGATTTATTCCAACCACAGAATTTCCCTTTGTGGGGGGCTACAGAGAGCAGAATGCTTCCTTTTGGCTTCCAATTATAGAATACCTAGCTCTCACTTTAATCCATTTTTAGAAGAGTCTTACCAAGTGCACATTTCCCCCCTGCAATGTTCTTGATGGGGGGGGGGGAGAGATTAACATAATGGAATGAATTATTTACTCACTTCTCATCAAAGATGCCCAATCACTCCAGCCACAGGGGATTGGCAATCTATGTTGTAAAGCGTTAGGAACTATTCCCTTTTGTAAAATTATACGCTACCTGTTGGAACTGTTTGTCACAAATTCTATTATTACCATTTTAAAACAAAACAAAACCAGGGGAAGGGGCTAGCTAGCTTGTTTTTATCCTCATGTTTATCCTCATTTTAAATTCTGTGCACAAAAAGCTGTTTCTACTACACTTATTTTAACTCTGGCATATTGGATATTCATAAAAAGCACTTGTTTAATATATCATTATATCAGTAAGGAAAGCGAGGGAGAGTAAAAGAGGCTTCACGCCCAAAAATGGAAGGCAAGAAGAAAGTGAAGCCCCAGGTTTTTAAAAAATTTTTTAGCTATAATCGTGCTCTTAGAGCAAGTTTGATTTTTACAGTCACGTTAGGTAGCATGCTCTTTCAATCATTGTGTGTTCCAACTAGCCTTAGGGTGGGCCCCCGGGGGCCTCATTTGACAGCACTGTCCCTTTGGGCATTGTCTTGGCATATATATTGTGTCTTGACCTGATTGGCATCCTATATCCTTTTAAAATGTGACTCTGGGGGGGGGGGCTGTTATTGGATTATTGTTCTTATTTTCCGTGAACCGCCGTGAGACCTCCGAGTATAGGGTGGTATATAAAGTCTAATAATAATAATAATAATAATAATAATAATAATAATACAGTCGTACCTTGGATGTTGAACGGAATCCGTTCTGGAAGTCTGTTTGACTTCCAAAACATTCAGAAACCAAAGCGCAGCTTCTGATTGGCTGCAGGAAGCCACATTGGAAGTTCGGGTTCCAAAGAATGTTCGCAAACCAGAACAATCACTTCCGGGGTTGCGGCGTTCCAGAGCCAAAACGTCTGAGTACCAAGGCATTTGGGATCCAAGGTACGACTGTACACACATTCCCTCTCTCACGTACAGCATGGCTTAATATGTCATCTGAACCCAAGACTGTAGTTAAACTTCCTCCTCTTTAACCACATTCTGTAGTCCAGAACAAACCTTGGCTACAGTCTGAAAAAGCACAATTCACTTGCTCCCAAGGCACAGGAACCCACTGCACCAATAGTTCAGGAACCATATGATTCCCTTGAGTCTTAAAATCAGCCATTAAGAACTTTTGCACAGCACAGCTCTCGCTAAGCTATGTTTAACGTCCAACATTTTGACAAAAGTAATTACGGTGAGACGCCGCTGACAAGGCATGTTCAAAATCTCATTTTTCATCCTGAACCGATGAAGAATTTCACAGGGGAAACTGTACGTAATACCTCTGAGTGCTACAAACTGGACAAATTCATAGTGCAACCTAAGAAATTATGAACTTTGGCATCACGACGAGGTGATGTATAGACTGCTGCACCTTAAACAGAGTGGAACAAGGACACATTCTGTATCTGTATCTGTATCCAAAGCCCCCTTCAGACATTATGAACAGGGAATTACAACATTACAACAGCTGTCCCTAAATGGCCTCAGCCCAGTATATCTGAAGGAGCGTCTCTACCCCTCTGAGGTCCAGCTCTGAGGGCCTTCTGGCGGTTCCCTGACTGTGTGAAGTGAAGCTACAGGGAACTAGGCAGAGGACCTTCTCAGTAGTGGTGCCCGCCCTGTGGAACGCCCTCCCATCAGATGTCAAGGACATAAACAACTATCTGACTTTGAGAAGACATCTGAAGGCAGCCCTCTTTAGGGAAGTTTTAAATGTTTGATGTTTTATTGCTTTTTTTTTATTATTAATATTCTGCTGGGAGCCGCCCAGAGTGGCTGGGAAAATCTAACCAGATGGGTGGGGAATGAATGGATGAATGAATGAAATCCTCATCATCATCGCCCAAGGTTTCAGACAGGGGGTCTCTCCTTCTCCATGAAAAGCTGATGCTCTACCACTGAGCCATAGCCCTTCCTTAGCTGAAAATGCTTAGAAGGCACATTTTGATCAGGAACCCTGATAGTGGAGGGTTCCCAGCTGTGTGGAGGTGGTTTCTTTGTTTTTTGCTTAAGGGGCAGCATTACTCTTTTGTTTTCTTGCTAGTTGCAATTGATTTCTATTTCTCAATACAGTTTTACCTTACTTCTCAAATGCCTTGGTACTCAAACAACTTGGAACCCAAACACTGCAAACCTGGAAGTAAGTGTTCCGGTTTGAGAACGTTTTTCGAAAGCTGAACGTGCTCTGTTTTGAGTTCCACATTTTCATTTTGAGTTTTACGCTGAGGTTCTGTCAGTTTTTGATATTTATTTTGCATTTTTGTTTTTGCGGCTTTTTTGTTTCGTTTTTGTGACTGTGTGGAACCCAGTTCAGCTGACTGATTGATTGATTGATTGTGTGACTGCAGTACATTATTTATTGCTTTCATTTTATGGATCAATGGTCTCATTAGATAGTAAAATTCATGTTAAATTGCTGTTTTAGGGGTTGTTTTTAAAAGTCTGGAACAGATTAATCCATTTTGCATTACTTTCTATGGGAAAGTGCGCCTTGGTTTTGGAACGCTTTGGCTTTTGGAACAGACTTCTGGAATGGATTAAGTTTGGGTACCACTGTATAGGAAAGACAAAACATCTGAATACCAGGGTGATCAGGTATTTCATCGCTTCTAATCTTCTCTTGTTCCAGAAGCCTTTTATGCCTAGATCTTCAAGGACTTTATGCCACATCTTGGCTTGTAATGGAGGGATGTTAGGTAGACGGACATTGCAATTTTACCTCACATAATAGATGATCAAAAAAGAAGGTAAGAGAGCTTCCAGATTTAGACCTGATGAGAGAGCTGTTAAAAATGTGCAGCTGTAACATCTCTAGGGGCCACACTGTACACACTTAGAATAATAGGAGCTATATTTTCATTTTAAAAAGAACTTTGGTAAGCATTATGGGATTTAGTTGATGTCATAAACCGTGAATTATCAAAGCATGCAGAAAGCCAACTGCAGATAAGGAACAGATCTAACAAAGCAGGTAGTCCACAGAGGGCTTTTGGTGACACTGTAAACCACCAGTGGCCGTGGGTGATCCAAAGAAAATATTAGATACGGTTTATGTAACAAGTTTGCTGTGCCGCTTGAGATGTTATCAAATTTGGGGCAACAGCAGAAGCTAACAGAGTAAGAGATAAGAAAATGTGTCCTGGTATAACTAGTTTGTTATTCCATGGAGGTATTGCCAATGACATTGTAAGTCGGGAAAACAGAGAGAGCATTTTGCAGGAAACAAAGAGAAAAATCTCGGTGACATGATTGATATATTAAAAAGGGGATGGGGGAATTAAATAGTTTATCTAAAAGGGATGTACTCCTGTAAGCATGAGCACCTTGGTGCTGCTGGGCCTTACACACAAATGGCACCTGAAAACCTCCTGTTTCAGCCGTTTTCCTCCTCATTACACTCCCAAACTGACAAATGGCATGAAGCATTGAAATTAAATAATTTAAAAGTGGATTAGTGCCGTTTACTAAACTATTTCGGATTTGGTTCTATCTCCTGCTTGCAGATTCGCTGTCCCCTGTAAGGCCTGGCTGGCTTCTGTGAGGCGGGGTTGAAAAAAAGAAACAGTTTTTCATTTCCCTTTTGGGGTCTTTGGATCTATGGGCCTTTGGATCCTGCAGATTAAAAGCCTCCGGTGCCCTCTCTCATGGGGGGGGGGGGCTTTCTGCTGGCACAAAAAACACCACCGATCGCTCCCCCTACCACAGCTGAGGGCTTTTGTCATGGCAGCAACACACCATCCTAAGCCCCAAAGCTATCGATATTGGGGGGGGGGGGGTGGAGCTAGGACTTTTAGAGCTGCTTTGATTTTGATTTTGATTTTACTATTTATTTGAATGGACTGTTGCTGTTTTTGTCAGCCATGCACTTTGCATTCACTTCAAAAAATATTTACTACACTGTATTTGTATAGCTACTCCAGCTAGGCAAATCTATGTTGAAAGTGCAGAAAATAAACGATAGATCAATCTACCAGTAAAGAGGCTCTGTAAACTACTCAGATAACTTTTGTTGGCATCCGCCTGTCTTGTGAGACTCCAGGGGTGAAATCAATCTGGTGGAGAAACACAGTGCCTCCTGCTGTAGCTCCAGGGACCAGCAACGTGTAACTGCAGCCTCCTGAATTGCTTTTGCTGCGTTATCAGCACCAAAGTGACCTCTCATGGGTGCAGGCCTGGGCAGTGTGTATGGAGGTCTTGGGCTGCCCAGACGACAACCCCCACCCCCTCTCGGCCTTGCTGATGTGGTCCAAAGAAAAGCAGAGCCATACATTTGGCACGAGCTTGGCTGCAGGAGTTGCCAGAAGGAGGTGTACAAGGCACCATCCAACCGTCTTAGGGACTCTATTCCAGATTTGTGTAGGGTTTACTTCCTAGCCTTTTCTTCTCCTGAAGATGCTCTGCAGTGCATACCAGATAGCTTTGTTGTTGTTTAGTTGTTTAGTCGTGTCCGACTCTTTGTGACCCCATGGACCAGAGCACGCCAGGCACCTCTGTCTTCCACTGCCTCCCGCAGTTTGGTCAAACTCATGCTGGTAGCTTCGAGAACACTGTCCAACCATCTCATCCTCTGTTGTCCCCTTCTCCTTGTGCCCTCCATCTTTCCCAACATCAGGGTCTTTTCCAGGGAGTCTTCTCTTCTCATGAGGTGGCCAAAGTATTGGAGCCTCAGCTTCACGATCTGTCCTTCCAATGAGCACTCAGGGCTGATTTCCTTAAGAATGGATAGGTTTGATCTTCTTGCAGTCCATGGGACTCTCAAGAGTCTCCTCCAGCACCATAATTCAAAAGCATCAATTCTTCGGCGATCAGCCTTCTTTATGGTCCAGCTCTCACTTCCATACTACTGGGAAAACCATGGCTTTTACTATACAGACCTTTGTTGGCAAGGTGATATCTCTGCTTTTTAAGATGCTGTCTAGGTTTGTCATTGCTTTTCTCCCAAGAAGCAGGCGTCTTTTAATTTTGTGGCTGCTGTTACCATCTGCAGTGATCATGGAGCCCAAGAAAGTAAAATCTCTCACTGCCTCCATTTCTTCCCCTTCTATTTGCCAGGGGGTGATAGCTTATATAAGTGCAATATTAATGGGAACAAATAAATAACAAATCAAATGAAAATGCCCCTAGGAAGAGGAATCTGGGGTGGAGGAAAAACGGAAAGCTCCACTGCTACTGACCCCTAACACCATCATGCCTCACAATTTCCAAAGCTTCTGTTTGACAAGGGAAGATTCAATAAACTTATGGCCAAAAATAAAATAAAAAAGCAGATGCTCAAGTGACTCTTGCTTCCATTTTTTTTGCCACATGCTATCTTGTCTCTGAAGAAGATTTTTGTGCACCTCTCCACACAGGGGAGATGTACATTTCTTCCCCCCCACTCCCAGATGAAACATTTGGCAAAAAGCAGTCGCGCAAGCCATTTTACTCTCTGCCACAGGTTTAAATGTGTGAAAGAACCTTTGGAAATGCTTGAGTCCACGGACTGTGAAGAATCTGAGCTAAAGTCCTTAGTAGAAAAATACCTATGAAGGAGAGCAGTGTTGCAAATTGGCTTTTTCATAGAACGGTAGGATTTCAAAGTATTCCACTATTCATACAGTTCGACATGGACCCCTCCCCCAAAACCCGCTATTTGTGCCAACCACCAGCTCTAATGCTCTTTTAAATAAATGTACAGGGAGAAGAGATGTAATTTCTGAAGATTCGTGTTTCCAACAAAATTCAGCTGTTAACTTAGAAGGATGTCCTGCCTTGAATAATTTTCATTTCAAAGTTCTGCTTAAAACAAATGGTAAGATCTTCATGGGCGAACTGGAGTTTTCACCTGAGCGCCCCACCTTGCCCAAATTCAGCACTCAGCAGCTACAAAGTGATTCTAACTCATCATAAATCTCACTTGAGGGGGGGGGGGGAAATATGAGTACACGAATTTATATATTAGCTCAATTTTCCTTTTTTTATTGGACTATAAAGACACACCACATCCAGACCAACTCAAGAGCTGTTTCAGAGACCTGTTGTTAGTTTTGGGACTTGTAGAGTTATATTACTATTGCAAATACATGTCTGAAGCCTTGAATCTGTTGGACTCTTTTCCCTTATTGAAAAGAGGCTATTGTGGCAGTTTCTCAAAAGGGGATAATAATCAGCAGGACTGCATATCTCCCAGTACCATGGTAGGATGTTGGGGGGGGGGGCGTTATCTTCAATACTCATTGGAAGTAGAAGTGACAGCATGTTGACATTAAAGCTTCCTTCAGGAATAAACTTTACAAAAGGGGAAATATTATACAGCAAATAAATGCTTCTGCTGAGATGCCAGAATATTGCTCTTGATGCCTCAGAAATGCTATTTCTGAAGTAAAAGAAGCTAAGTAACTGATTCTGAGAACTGTGATCAGGCTATTTGGTTTTATTTTTCAAAGGAGGTTTTATATTGTATCCCCCATTCAAGCTGTCAATCACAACTTTTATTAAACCACAAAAGTGATGTCAGATCAATGGTGGTTTAAGACACATTATGAGTGACAGCCTGATGATGGAGCAATTTCGGAATCCTTTTATTATTAAACATAGACTAATGCTTCTCTCCCTCTCTTTCCACCCCACTCCAAGAATGCATTTCATTGTTTAGGGTGAATGATACACACGAGTCTAGCTAGGCAAGGCATAAGTTTAACAAAAGTGCTGATGTTCGTTTTTATACAGAAAATATCATAAATATCACAATTAAAAGGAGAAGGGAGATAATATCATAATACTGTTACAGATTGGGGCGCCCAAGTCTATTAGTGAATAGCAGAAATTAATAAATGGTAGTATTCAGCTAATATTTGGATTATTGAATGGAGGATTTCAGGCCAGTGGAAAATGCAGGCTAAGCTTCCTTTCCACGCCACTGCCTCCCCTGGGATGACAAAAGGTGTTGATGACCCACATCAAAGAGGAATCCCTGGGCATGGGCAGACAAAGTTTCCCAAGGTGCTGGAGAGGGGGCAGGCTGTGCTCACAGGGAAAAGTTGCCTCTAAAAACTAGGCTTGGGTTAGGAGGCAGATGGGAGGATCTGCTTGGAGCAGAGGTGTGTTGGGAAGAAGAAGGGACCCTCTTGGCTGCTATCTAGAGCGGCATGGCTGGCTGCCTTAGACTCAAGATGGCTGATGCCACGAGAGAAGCAGGGAGAGGCACTCTGGAGAAGGCAATGCCGTAAGAACTGCAACTCCTTCCACCTACAATCAGGTTGTATATGTGGCCAACTCCCAAGAGACTGCGATCTACTCACAGAGTTAAAAACTGGCAGTGATCCACACCCCCTTTTGGGAGGTTCAGGGTTCAGGTCAAAGTTGTTGAGCTTTTTTTAGGGGAGCCAAAATTGTTGAGCTTCTTTGGGGGGATCTACCAGTGATCTGCCAGTCGTCCAGTGATCTACCGGTAGATCACCACGATCTACCTGGTGGACGTGCCTGGTATATATGAATAAACCAGGTATCTTAAAGTCACTACAGTCTCTGCCATGTCTTGATTCTCCATGAGAAAAACTACCATGAGTGAGCGCCTGGAACCCCCTGGAATCTTGTGCAGAAATTGGGGGTTGGTGTGTCCCCTTTGTGACAATGCCAATATCCTTCACAAGCTTCTCTTTCATGCAAAAATTAATGAGATATATTAGACAATGCTCAATTAAGAAGGCAGGTCTTCTCATTCCACTTCTTCCCTACTCAACCTCCTGCAAGGCATCAAAGCTGGCCACAAAAGGGGACTGCGATAGTTCCACGTTTTGAGAACTGGACTCCATGATTCTCATGCCTCTTCCAGTCCGGCATTTGTGGTTGCAAAATGACTCCCGCGTCTTATCCCAAGACTTAGAACTAACAGAGCAAAACTGTGGGAGCTGAGAATGTGCTGTCAATCTTTATTTGTGTGTCTTTTGTGATCTTAGTCACTGATGGGTAAGGTCTGCTAGGTAGTTACCTAGCAACTATAATATGCTTCCTCCAACCACGTTCCCTAGTACAGCAGCAATCTCAAGAAGAAGAAAGGACCACGTCGCGCCATAAGAAACCTCCAACTATCTGGGATTTCTTTGGAAAGAAACCATTATGTGGATTTACAAAACTTCCCCTTCCTTTCATTAGTTCCAGTGATGGAGACACTCTGCACCGGAGTTGACACTCCATCATTCAACATGGCAACGTGACCTGATTCTAGAGCAGGCAGTACATGACGGGGGAGTCAACCCCCTGCTTTCGTTCCTGGAGGTGAACTTTTCCTACTCGAGTATTAGCTTGTACATCTGACAGCAAACCTCGCACTCAGATTTTGTGGCACAGGTGAAATTTGTCTTTTAGAATTAATTAGGCCGTGAAAACACTTTGCAAGTCTGCATTTTGGATAAACACAAGTCTGTATTGTATCATTAGCCTACCCCGTGTTTGTTAGTACACTCCCAGCCAAATTGCTAGCAAGGAAACCCTGAGGAGGGCAGTTTTGGCTGAAACATATGCTATGCTGATTAACAAAATGGTTTGTCAAAGGAAGTGAATGTATGAATGCCTTTTGATAAAAGTAGTTTGCATATTGCAAGCTTTTAAATTAATCTGGGACAGAATGCAGCAGATACTAATGACGCAGAATAGTTCATTACTTTCTGGCTTGTTTGTTGAAAACAGCTTGTTGAAAGGTAGCCAATGGTCCTTTATAGCACCCTCTTGCAGTTTTTTAAAGGACAACATTAGAAGTGTGAGCACAGTGGAAATTTATTGTTCATGCTTTGTATCTGCCATAAAATGTAATCCTGTTGAGATAATTACAGTCACATTCTTTTCCTCATCTGGCTGGAGTCATATGGATTGCAGTGCCCCGAAAAGACTCTGCTCTGCAAAACAGAGGAGGGCTTTTCTGAATTATATAGAAACCGGCTCAAAGTAATTAATCCCAAACTATTGATAAAGACTACAGCCTGCTGAGAAAATAATCACAGGGAAAGGGTCAGCGAGCTTCTTGCAGACGTATTAACAGAGAATGCATTTTTGCTTAGAAAAAGCTCCCTGTAGGTCAAAATCTTGAAACATTATTCCTGAAGTCCATAGTTAAAAGGGGGGGCATAAAATTCCCTGAGATGTTTGGTTATTTTAAGATGTTGGGAATTATTCCATGCTGCTTTTTTATTGGTAGCAGGTCTCAGTCTAAGCTGCAGACTCAGCTCTAGGTTCATTGGCATGGAAGGGAAGAACCCCGAGTTTAAGTGAAAATCAGATTCTCAAAAGGTTTCCTTTGGTATACAGAGGAGTGCAACTGCAGCAACATGAGTGTCTCAATCTAACGTATTTATAGAACATTTCATTGCTATAAATGGCAGAAGACAGCTTTATGACTTAACTGTATGTGGTTCTGTGCCCAGCTAATGCAAATTTCAGATGTCAGCGAACAACGGCAAGAACAAAGTTCAAGATGGCTACAGAACACAGCTATTTGTTTATTTAGTATAACATCTGTGACCAACACCATCCCCTCTAAATGCAATGTTCAAAATGGCAAAGTATACACAACAAAAGTGAGTATAGGAGGCTTTTAGAGGTTGATGGGTTAAGTTAGAAGTTATCAAAGGACAATCAAAGAAACATTTAAACATTTCAGTGTAGTGTGGTGTGGTGTGGTGTAGTGTAACATAAGGTAGTATAGTATAGTATAAAAGTATTTATTTGTAGAATATGGACAGATATCTCTTCAAAATCAAGCATTGCTAGGAGTTATTTCGTTTTGTTTTTCAGTATATTTCTTATCAATTAAAAATTGGGTGTGGCGCAAAAGAATTTTTATTTTGAAAGTGTTGCCTGGAGAAAAATGTTTGAGTACCACTGGGTTAAGTCATTTTCATGATGTCAATTACGTAACTGTCGTAAGCATGTGAGTTATCTTTCACTGTAGGTTAATTGAAAAGTAGTGATTTATAGTAGACAGAATTTGTTAAAAGTAATTGTACTACATGACACTTAGAGCACTTTGTGAAGACTCAATCGAAAGCACAGGCAAAGCGACTCACAGGTCTGGACAGCAGTACCTTAGAACTGGCTAAGGATAAAACAAATTCTCTTCTGTCAACTCTAAGTTCCACCTCAACCATGACATTGGTGCCGCAACCATTGACTGCCCTGTGCAGCTGTAGAGATGCGCAACCCCTGCTCCTAAGGAATGTAATCAAAGTTCCATTTTCACTTCCCTGAACGTTCACAGAAATTCACCCATGTTGGGATTCGCAAAATTCACATGAGTATTTTTCTGTAGGCAAAATTTGGTGGCGTATCTACCTTTCAGTTCCTGTTAGGCCCAGGTTGAGGTGAGATAGAGGGGAGAGAAACACCATTTCAACAAAAGCACAAATATTCGGTAGAGCATGATACTCTTAATCGCGGGGTGTGGGTTCGAGCCGCACGCTAGGCAAAAAGATCCTGACTTGCAAGGATGTTGGGCGAAGTGACCCCTGGGATCCCTTCCAACTCTACAATTCTATAGAATATTGCTGGAGATATACTCCTGCGAAACACTCTGCACTGCCGTAGTTAAGAGTGACTCTTACAGAGCATGCTGTCAAATGTTAATTAAGCTTTTATCTGCACAGGGTTGGTGGACCAAACTAGACTGAAAATGAATGAATGAATGAATGAATGAATAGCAGCGGATGGCAAAAGGAAGAATCTAATAGGTACTTGTGGGGTTTGACCAAACACCCTCTCCTGAAGCTGCTATTTAACCCACAGGGTAGTGGCGCCCGCCCTGTGGAACGCCCTCCCAGCAGATGTCAAAGAAATTAACACCTATCTGACGTTTAGAAGACATCTGAAGGCAGCCCTGTTTAGGGAAGTTTTTAATGACTGATGTTTTTATGTATTTTTAATCTTTTGTTGGAAGCTGCCCAGAGTGGCTGGGGAAACCCAGCCAAATGGGCGGGGTATAAATAAATAATTATGATTATGGTTATTATTACTACTACAGGGGAGTGGCTCCTTTCATCACACATTTCCTGTCCTTCACTTTTGTGTTCAAGTTACTGGCAAAACCATATTAGCCGATAATCAAAACTATTGTATAAGTTGGCAATTAAAAACACACACCCTGCAACCTCTATGCCAGGCATAGGCAAACCCGGCTCTCCAGATGTTTTTGGCCTACAACTCCCATCATCCCTAGCTAACAGGACCAGTGGTCAGGGATGATGAGAGTTGTAGTCCCAAAATTTTCTGGAGGGCCGAGTTTGCCTATGCCTGCTCTACGCTTAATAAATTCTCAGTTCTCCAATGTAATGTCTCTATAAATGCTTACTAGCCACTGCAGCGTCCCTCAAGTCAATAAACTGAATGTGTGAAGGCAAAATGAGAAGTAGGGGAAATGCTGAAGACCCACTTCTGCTGACTTGAAGCGTTTAAAGGAAATTAAAACTACCACTTCTATCTAAACAAATGGAATGCTTCTTTCACATCTTGAAACAATTTTAATACTTCTAAATAGTAGACATTCCTATAAAGAATTTGGGGTTAGAATTTAATGCCATCATAAAAATTTACACAGCAGCGTATCCCGGAAAGAAGTTAATATACATCATGCAACAAGCACTGCATGTAATATGTAAAAGACTTTTGGTCCGGATTTCCATATATGGACATATAAATATGGAACTCTTTGAAGTGGCCTTCAGAACTCCCTATAACACGCATTACTACAAATGGTTTAGGATGACTGCTACATGGCTTATGGTTGCAATGTATTGCAAGATGCAGACTTGTTTGTGATCCAGAACTCACCAAAACCCTAAAAGGTATTTTATATAATTGACTTTTTATTTCTATTCTTTGAATATCATATTGTTGTTTTATTGCTATGGCCGTTGGCTGATGCAAATAAAGATTCATTCATCTGGAACTCACAACTCTGGAACTTGTTAACGAACGAACTGACAACGCATGTACGAAAGACTCGAAAAGACAAGAAAATCACTACGTTTATGACTGACACACACACACACATATATATATCACATAAAGAAAAAAAGACATTCTTGTTTTTAGTTTTAAAAAAATCTTCATCTGTAAACATTAGTAAGTATTCTGAATCAAATCTTATAGGCTGGAAAGAGGTAAAATAAAGGCGGGAAATTGTCTTAGCACTGCTGTTTATTGTTTTCTGCTGTTGTCTTACTGATTATTGTTTTTATGACCTACTTAAACAATTTATGGATGGTGTGTGTGTGTGTGTGTCTATAACATACTTTTTACTACATGACTGTATCATATTTTGAATGAAGGCACATGGTATTCTAAATTCATGACACAACCTAAGCCTCACAGTGAGAATGAAATTGTAACAAAAGGTAAGGTAATGTGAGAGGGAGTTCTGAAAGTGGTTACACTGGACATGTCATTTCTGGTTATTATACTTACTAATTCTCGACTGAAAAACACTAACCCAAACCATGACTTAGCGTGAACAAGTAAAAATTTGGATTCCCAAAGCAAATATGGTAGCTGGAATGTTCCTCTCTTGTTTTTTCTGCTATGGTACTATCCAGGTTTAGTTTAGTGTTACGTCCAAGCCCAATTTTATGGTTTGACTCCCCCAGACAAACCATGAGTGGTAAACCAAAAACATACTCGGTTCACAACCTGTAGTTTGTCTGGGATGAGACAAATCATGAATCTGGATTTGGACGTAACCTAAACTATGGCTTAGCCCTAGGTAGTGTCACAGCAGCAGAACTAGACAGGGAGGAATGATCTTCGCTCAGGGAATCCACATGGTTGCATTACTTTCAACTGGATACTTCTACATTAGAATAATTATTATTAACCAAATACTGAAAAATTCCCAAGCATCATAAAGATTTCTGCGTGTTTTTGCCTGGGGGAGGAATAGCAGTGTCTGCAAATGATTTTAGTCAAGAAAATTATAGGGAGAGGAGATGTTTTCTTTTCTAGAAAAGAAACATAGTATGGATCCAATTGGGTTCAGCTAGTTTTTTAATTTTATTATTAAAATGGACGTTCCTATTCATTGCTCTCCAGTGTTACATCAAGTAGAAATTTTACTTTGTTCTCTTCATTTGACCTCATACTGCAATTAGAATTTTATTTTTAAAAATGCTATAGAAAGACACAAGTTTTTTAGCTATGGAAATGTTCTAGTATTAAATATAAACATATTGATTAACTGGAAAACGACCTTGAGATTCTAGAAAGTAGTAAAAAAGAGAGAGAGAATTTGAAGCATATTATTTAAGCTTACCGTTCCTGTTGTGCCCAAAGAAAGGTGATTCATCTGTTGTGTCAGGGGGCCCATCATACTTGCTGGCTGCATGGACATTGTGTGGTCCATTGTTGGCGTTAACACAGCACCCTACAAACACACATAGGTTCTATCACAACGTTTACTTCAATTTCATATTTAACGACCCAAAACAAAATGCACCACATAAAACACATCTGATTCACACAAATGACTAGAGACAGGGTAAGGGGTAAGAGAGGGAACCCACCAGATTTTGGAGCACCACTAAAGAGCAGCAAATTGTCAAATATTAAGTTTATTATTATTTTAACCAATATGGGGAGCACTTGGCTTTTCTGCCAAAATCTTTCATCGAAGGGTTTCTTTTTAATCAACCTGAGTTACCGTCACAACTAGAGCCAGAAAGCAAAATGACAGAGCAACATTACTGTTGCTTCAGGAATTATTGTTGCTGTTGTTAAATTGAATTTGTATACCGCCCTATTCCCACAGGTCTCAGGGAGGTTCACAAGCTAAAATCACAATATAAGAAACACAAAATACATAATCAAAACAAAAACAAACAACTCAATAACCCCCCTCCAACACATTTATTTATTTCTACACTGCTATTTCATAAAATACATCAAAGCCGTTTTACAACAAAAATACATAAAATGTTGACGCCACTGCAAGCCTACTATATCCCAGTTCCTGAATTATATGCCAGCTCCTAATAAATGCCATATTTGGCTTCCTACTCTTTACAAAGAAATACGCATACGTGTGTAAACACCAAAGGAAACCAAATGCTCCTCACTGAACCTTTAGAATAGCCTACGTAAAACAATCTCATTCAATACTATTCTCCACAAATGCTCCTTTCTTTTCATATAAAAACTCAGTGGTACAACTTAGCATGGCAATTGGTATATTTTTCCAGGTGGAAGAATGTATCCTCATGAATGTTTCTTGAAGGATCCCACATTGTTACAAATGTTTAAAATACACAGAGCACTTATGCGGGGCTCATGTAAAGACATGTACACGTGCAGTTAGACTGTTCACATTAATTCTTGAATAGAGATCTTTCCCTGCTTTTCAAACTCTGGATAAGTGCAATGCCATGTATGATGCACAGGATCTGACCATAGTCTATAACGGTCTTGACCCAGTATACCTGAAGGAGCGTCTTCAACCCCATCATTCACTGAGGTCCAGCTCTGAGGGCGTTCTGGCGGTTCCCTCACTGCGAGACATGAAGCTACAGGGAACCAGGCAAAGGGCCTTCTTGGTAGTGGCACCCGCCCTGTGGAACACCCTCCCATCAGATGTCAGGGAAATAAACAACTACCTTAATCCACAGAGCCTAGGGCTTGCTGATCAGAAGGTCGGCGGTTCAAATCCCCACGACGGGGTGAACTCCCATTATTTGGTCCCTGCTCCTGCCAACCTAGCAGTTCGAAAGAACGTCGAAAGTGCAAGTAGATAAATAGGTACCACTCCAGAGGGAAGGTAAACAGTGTTTCCGTGCGCTACTCTGGTTTCGCCAGAAGTGGCTTAGTCATGCTGGCCACATGACCCAGAAGCTGTACGCCGTTCCCTCGGCCAATAAAGGGAGATGAGTGCCGCAACCCCAGAGTCGTCCGCAACTGGACCTAAAGGTCAGGGGTCCCTTTACCTTTACTCTTAGAAAACATCTGAAGGCAGCCTTGTTTAGGAAAGTTTTTAATGTTTGATGTTTTATGGTGTTTGTTGGAAGCTGCCCCGAGTGACTGGGGAAACTCAGCCAGATGGGTGGGGTATAAATAATAAATTATTATTATTATTATAAAATAATGTGCACAAGGTATTACACTGCGTAAAGATAGGGAGAGAGAGGCTATGTGATGATCAATAAGAGGAATAACTGATTGTTTTAGGCAGAGCACACATAAGAAGCCTATGGCAGGAAAGAGGGGAAATTTCTTACCTGTCTACAAATCTTGCTACGCTAGCATGAATTCCTCCACCTGCACTCATCTGTTACACATCAGTTCTATACAAAAAAGAGAGGGAGAATGGCCACGCAGACCATCCTACGGTTCTTCAAAGATACCGCAGAGCTCAGCATCTTGTTAGAGTTAAGAGCCTCAATTAATACACAAATCTGCTTTGTCAACAGAAGAAGAAGAAACCCACAGATGAGATCCAGAGGTGAGTGACATGGGCTTGTTTATTTTCCTCAAGAGACTGAGAACATAATATTCCTGGCTGGCTAAAGGCTCTTTGAAGACATGAAAGTCACACATGTGGTAGGCATTCACCTTTCTGCCAACTCCATTACTATAACGTCAAACACCAAGGGACTGACTGATGTTCAGAACAGCATCACTACTACAACGTATTGCAGCACCTGTGATTTACAGGCAGACATGCTATTCTCGACACAAGACACTGAGGTAGATCGCTTGTGGGGGGGGAAAGCTGGCTGGCTGGCAGGGGGGCAATGTCTGCAATATGTTAAGCCTCTGAAGTCTGAATGGCTCACGACACACCATTTTGCAAGTGTCACCAGGCTTATTAAGGTGAATGTTACCCATTTCCTGCCAAGATAAGAGCACATTAACTGTTTGATGCAAAGATCTCCGTATGAACCCCGTTCCCTCCAAGTCTGAGGTCTGCTAAATAACTGCTGCTTCAGGGACCATATTATGTGGACGCAGTGATATTTTTCTAGAAAAAGAGGTGCCAGAACTGACCGTGAATGCCCCCCTTGTTCTCTGATAATGGCAAGGGCACCCACCTGAGAGGTGCCAGAACTGAGTTGTGGTGGGTTCTGGCTGAAAAATGTCCCGTGTGGATGACAGATTGATCCCCACAAGAATGAGGGTTCAGAGTAGCGGGTCCTCCATATGCTGTCCGTTTTCACAAACCCTTATTGCATTTCCAAACAGGTGAGCACATCATTATTCTATTCTGCTTTTGGAAGTTAGTCCCTGATAGATTATTTTCTGCAGCTCTTGTTACTTTAATTAATGGTTTATCTTCTTTACAATTATATTAATTCCGATGTGTGGTTGTTAGATAGTATTGATCTCCTTGGCAACAGTTTTTGAAAAGCAACCTAGAAATACAGAATGAATGCTCTCTTCCTTGGAATGTCATCTCTACAAACAGTATTTTTTTAAAACACTGCGTCCTGATTTGATTATTATGAACTTTTTGGTGATCTTCTGAATGAAGATCCTTTCACCCTGTTGCTTATTCTTCTTTCAAACAAATGATTTCCAGGGTTTGAGGCAATACCATGCAATATCCTTTATCTAAAGGAGACTGTAATTTTCTTGGACGTTCAATGTAGCCTGAGAATACAAACCATCTTCAGAATTGAGAGCTTGCAATTGTCTTGGAATATGTGTTGCTCAGACTCAGCTCTCCTGCATTAGTTATCAAAATGATTCAGAAAGATGGGAAATGAGAGTAATCTGGAGGCACTCTTCATACATTGTGCCCTGAGGCCAAGATAAATTTGTTTGTTGAATTTTTTTACTTACACACACACACCAGTTTCTTCTCCTGCCTCTCATAATCACCTATCAAAAAGCGTCACTGACAGATAACCTTACTGCCAGTGGCAGCTGCTGCCCTTTGGCACTGGTGGGGTCAGAGAGCAGGCTGGCTAACAGCAGGAAGAGCGAGGGGTCACAACAGGTGGAGCTAATGGTAGACAGATCCAGCTAATTCTGGTGCTCTTCCTATTACCCTCTTCCCTTGCACAGACACAAAGGACCCCTCTTTTTGCAGAAAAAGAAGGAAACGAAGATATACACATGCAAATACACACAAACACCAGTTCCATATCATATCGTATGCAGATGATCAATTTAAGGCCCGTAGCCATAAGAAATATTTGACTGTCAGAGGTGGCTGCAGCAATTAATTTCAGAAGTCCCCATGGAAAGCAAGAGGGGGAAAGTGTGTGTGTGTGTGTGTGTGTGTGTGTGTGTGTACATGCGCAGGAGAAGAGAGTGGAAACCTGATTCGATTGTGTAAATTAAGGACACAGCTCATCAAAGGCAGGCAAGAGCAGGGCCGTCTTAAGCATATCCGGCGCCGTGGTGCAAAGATCCTTCCGGCGCCCACCAGGCAACTCCAAAACAAGGGAGGGGGCGGTGGGAAATGTCCTCTGCCTCCCCCACGATCCCCGGCGTGGTGGTGGTGATCAAGCAGGAAAACGTGCTGGCGGACCTGCTCTCCGGTGTTGGGGCGCCCAAGAAGGCTGAGCACTGCCTTTCGCCAGGAAGGAGGACAACGACCAGGAGCAGGGCTGTCTTTAGCAGATGCAGAAGCTTGGGAGGGAAGCTGCGTGCCCGCCAGCGATATAGTTGGTGGGGTGCAGCTGGCAGGCATGCAGGGAAAGGGGAGGCTGTCAGCAAAGCCGCGCAGCTCCCCCACTCGCTAGGGCGCTCCTGAGAGGCCGGCACCCTGGCACAACGAACCACTAAGACCAATGGGAAAGACAGCTCTGGGCAAGAACAACGGTTGCTGGTTAACTAGTGTAAATCCAAGCCACGGATCAGGTGGTACATCAGAAATAACAACCCCTTAAATCACTATATACGGCCACCATTCTTTTAGTGCCACTAACAACATCCTCTTAAGTACTGTCATGATACCAAAGTCCAGAAGCCTTTTGTGCTGCAACCTGCAGAACAGTGCTAGCAGCCATCTTCCTTCTGATCACAGTTCTCTGGATACCACCCACCCACCCACAAAAATATTTACTTGGGCAATTCATATACTGCTCAATTAACAATCGTTTCTAAGCAGCGTACAAGAAACTCAGCACAATGCAAATAAATATCGGTTAAAGCTATAAAATCATAATCCTATTAAAATGTCTGCTGGAATAATAATAATAATAAAGTATTCAGAAGGTGCTAAAAGTTCAACAGGGAGGGGAACAGTTTGACCTGGGGTAGCTCACTTGGTAGAGTATGAGACCCTTAACCTCAGAGTCGTGGGTTCGAACCCCATGGTGGGCAAAAAGATTACTGCATTGCGGGGGGTTGGACTAGATGACCCCCGGGGTCCCTTCCAACTTTACAATTCTATGACCTCAGCTGGAATGGGGTTCTATAAAATTGATCCCACAGGGCAACACACAGCTCCTGGTGGATATAAGCTGAGTATCTGGGCCATGGGGGGCCACTAGCAGTTACCTGAGGTTGAGGTTAAGAAGCATATATAAATCCAGGGAATATTTAAGGATTGTTCTCAATCATTGTTTTTGCTTTATTTTCCCCCCTTTACAAAATAAAAGAACGGATTTGGGGTAACTTCATGTTTCAGTAATAATTCAGTCTTAATGTTAACAAAATTAAACTGTGTGCAGCAACGGGAACTGGATATTGAAGCTATTAGCTATTAAATGCTCTTAGCTATTAAAAGCTCTTAGTGATGAGCAAGCCTGCCACCCTAATTCAGTCCATAACTGGGTGTGGCAAACTGAATTCTTCCCTTCTCCCCACTGCTCCTGAAAAAGATATAGCTCGATCAACTGAAAGTCCCTGCATAACTGCCCAAATCCCCTGCCACCATCCACGAACCCTCAGTATTCCTGGAAAACGACGTTTCTCAGAACTAACAGTGTTTAGGTTATTGGAAAGTAAAAAAGAAAAGGGGAAAAAGTTCTAACTCTTAATTTAATTCCTTTGTACAGAATACAAGCATATTGAGTCAAAAACTTCCCAAATCCAGAGTATAATTCTTGCCTTCAAATATCCCATACACATTATATACTGTGCTGAAAATAAGGTGCTAGTATTTTCATATTAAAATGAAAAGTCATTCCATGCAAGCAAATTCATTTTTTCCCCCATATTTCTGCCCCGAAGAAATTTTCTCCAAGAAGTTGTTGAAAATATCTTCCTACTTTGCTGCTGGGCGTGTGCAATCTGATCCATAATTATGCACATGATAAATGCAGCAAGACTAATCACTCTTTCAGAAGATAAATGTGTTCAATTACATGATAAAGTTTCACAGCTACCAAAATGTTTGCCAGAAAGTATGGGAATATAGCCTAATATTATCACACTTAGTGCATCCTGATGTAAAGAAGTTGGAATTCTCCTATAAGGTTGTTTCCTACCATTAGTTGGAGGTGACTTTGCCCCACCCTGACACTTCATGGTATCTGCTCCTCTCCATGTGGCCCGTTTTGAACCAGCAGCATCAGTAGGATTACTGTATGGTATCACTGAGGTGCTGGGCCACTTGGAAACGTGGGGACACAGTTTGGCTTTTGCCTGTGCCTTCCCAATGTTTTAGGGCTGGTGAGGATCTTTGAGGATCCCCATATCAAGGCAAGGAAGATCAAACCTATCCATTCTTAAGGAAATCAGCCCTGAGTGCTCACTGGAAGGACAGATCCTGAAGCTGAGGCTCCAGTACTTTGGCCACCTCATGAGAAGAGAAGACTCCCTGGAAAAGACCCTGATGCTGGGAAAGATGGAGGGCACAAGGAGAAGGGGACGACAGAGGACGAGATGGTTGGACAGTGTTCTCAAAGCTACCAGCATGAGTTTGACCAAACTGCGGGAGGCAGTGGAAGACAGAAGTGCCTGGTGTGCTCTGGTCCATGGGGTCACGAAGAGTCGGACACGACTAAACGACTAAACAACAATAACAAGGCATGGGGCCATGGTGGTGTTTGGTGCTTGCCTTTTCCCACCTTGCTCCTCTTGTCTTCAGAGACACGTTACACCTAGAATTCTAGTTTTTAAACATGCATCAGGCAATGTAGCAGCTTTATGGTCCTTTAAGTTCGAAGGTGGGACTTTTCGCCTTCCCCACTTTGCCTGGAGTTCATATTAGGCTCTTTAGGAGTACATGGCGTAGAGGTTTCTAAGCCCTTACTTTGATCTAACGGGCTTTGCACCCTGGCTTCCCTTTTCATTCAAGTTAATGTTACAAGAATTCTAAGGTCTCAAATATAAATTAAATGTTCATAAATGCACAAGGCAAACACATACATAAGTGGTATATAAACCACGTGTCTGAAATAGTACAGGAGAGCAATCCTGAAGCCATTTTGACTCTCCCAAATTGACCTCAAATATTTCTCTGCAAGGAGGAAGGAAATGGGAAAGCCTCTCCATTGTCTTTTGCTTACAAATCCTGTCTTAAGGGCATATTTGTGCATGAATAGCGTGAGCCTGTGACCTGGATTCAGGAACTAAAGTATTACCCATCACAAAAGAATGGCCAGGCTGCTCAGGTAATGCAATCAATGACCATTATCAGGTATCCTGGCAGATAGGATTTCTGCTGTAGACCGTCTCCTTCTGTGACGTATGTATGATGTTTTAGAGGGGTGGTCTTGGGCTACAGGGTGGGCAATTTCAAAAGTCTATATAAGGGCTTGCGAACCATTGTTCAGGGTTCTCTCCTCTGTCCTGCGTCTGGTGAGTGGGGACCCTGTTGCAACAGTTTAATAAAGATCAGGCTTACTAGCTGCTCTGCTTCTCAATATACACTATCTGGCCCCTGTTATTTCTCCTACCGATAGGGAACTTACTTAAGGACCCTATACGGGTTCTTGGATGTTGGGTGTAGTGAAGGGTTAACCTTCTGTGTCTCGAGGCTGAGAGGAGGCGCTTACAAGGGAAGTAAGCCAGGACATGACGAAAGCAGCTTGGAATGCTGTGAGCTGAGTGAAAAGTGAAAGCAGCTTTGCTACGCAGCTGCTGAGAGAGACAGGTCGCAAAATGCAACTTGAATCAGATGGACTGTAAATATGCTATTTTTGAGCAAATAAAGTGCTACTAGGAAAGAAGAAACGTGTGGGACCTATTTACTGACTGCCCTTTCATACACGGACGCTGTGCAATTCTGCTAATTGCTTTACGACCTGCAGAGGAGTGCAGGGAGCGTGCCGGACAAGAGTAAAGCAATAAATCTTACCTAACATGGTTATGGGTCAACGTGAAGCGTGTGAGGAAGGGCTTTGAAGTTTTATCTGCTGATCGTCAGCTTGATCGACTGCCGGAGGCTTCAAAGAGGCAGATCGGAGGAGGCTGACAGAGAGTGGGAGCCAAGAGCCATGACGTCCGGAGTGCCCAGTTTGGCTGAGTGAGTACCCTTTGGGAAAAGCCAACAGAAGGGAGGCAATGGCTCAGCCCCAGGGACAAGTCTTTGAGAGTTTCAATATCCCCTTTGAGAGACTCAATGGGAGTAATTGGGAGAATTGGCTGCAGTGGAGCTTTCAAGTGGAGCTTTTGCTGGTGGGGGAGCAGCTGTGGAATGTACTTCACCCCACACAGAATGCAGCTGGGAAAGCAGAGGCTGATAGGGCTGCAAAGCAAAATGAAGTGGAGAAGCGTGTGCTTGCTTTTTTGGCAGAAAGTGTGGATGCTCATCTGGTGCCTGTTGTCCTGGGTGCAAGAAAGCCAGAGGCCGCTTGGCTAGCACTCCAAGAAGCTTGTGGAGCTGGAGTGGGAAGCAAGGGCCGAGAAGGGACTGTTGCTGTTCCTGTTGTTGTTGTTGCTAGCACTGCTGCTTGTGCTTTTGCTGAGCCTGGGAGCTGTGTGGATGCTGCAACGTGTCTGTGTGAGAAGCCTGAAGAGAGGCCAAGTGTTGAGAGCCCTTTACCCTTCAGAGGGGGTGCAGGAAAACGTCCTGGAGACCCCATGAGCAGTGGGGGGGCAGTGAGCAGTGAAAGCTCAGAGACGCCTCTTTCTCCAAAAGCTGCCAAGAGTTGTTTACGTCGTGAGTCGGAGCCTGGGAAGCTGAAAAGGGCTAGAGGCTTCAAGGTCAGCCACCTGCAGCAAGTAGAGATAAGCGCTTCAGAGTTGTGTGGGAACGCCGAGACAAGTCCAGTCTCCATGGCAACTAAGAGAGTTGCATCTACGGAAGCCGTGAAGGTCGTGGGCAAGTCTTCCTGCCGGGGGGAGTCTGTTGCCGTGACAACCAGAGAGGACATCTGCAGAAGCCCCAAGGAGGGGGGTAGTGAGGAGATTGTTGCCCTGGCGACCCAGGAATGTAAACAACAAGACTTTCTCACTATAATCATTGACTCTGGTGCTTCAAACTCGTTAGTGCCATCTGCTGATCTTTTGAGGAATTGCAGGACAGTAAAAACTGAGAAGTTTGTTAAGTTTGCAGATGGGAGCAGAAAAAGGCTGACAGAAACAGGACTGTTCTTTTGTCCTTTCCTTAAGTATGAAGTCAAAGCTTATGCAGTGCCCGGTTTAACTAACTGTTTGTTAAGTGTGCATGATCTATTGATTGATAATTTTCAAATTTCTTTTGCAGGTGACAAATGTGAATTTTCCAAGGATGGGAAACACGTGTACACAGTGCAGTCTAAAGATAATTTGTTTGCTGTAAATGTGCCTTTTTCCACAGGAGAGGATGACACCGAAGATGCGAAGGGCCAATGTGTGAATGTAGCACCCCACAATGGTTGTTTACATATTTGGCACCGACGCTTCGCTCATTTAAATTGGAAATTTCTCCAGAAAGCACCAGAGCTGACACAAGGGTGCAAATTTAATGTTTGTAAAAAATTTCTAGATTGCAATGCATGTAAACAGGCGAAAGTTGTGACATGCTCATATCCAAAGTCAGAGAGGCAGACCACGCAACCCTTTGAATTAATTCATGCAGATTTGTGTGGACCCATGTCTGTTGAGTCACTGGGAGGTTCGAAGTATTCTTTGCTTTTGATTGATGATTTTTCGAGGTCTGCTTGGACCTTCTCTCTGAAAACGAAAGGGGAGGCGGCAAAAATGATCAGGGATTGGATCACCGCAGTTGAGGTAACCTTTTCCACCAAAGTTCGTGGTTTTCAAAGTGACAGAGGTGCTGAATTCACTGGTTCTGCTTTACAGGATTTCTTTAGGGAGAAGGGGATTAGCCACAGACTGACCGCTCCTTACTCTCCGCAACAGAATGGGGTCGCAGAGAGAAAGAACAGGACGGTGCAGGAAGCTGTGTCTGCGATCCTGTGGGACGCAGGGCTACCCCAGAAGTTTTGGTCGGAGGCCTGGAGATATGTGGTCTATACCGAGAACAGAGTGTACAACTCTAGTGTAGGAAATACACCGTATTTCTTACTTCATGGACGGAAGCCTAACGTACACTACCTTCGTGTGTTTGGTTGTGAGGCTTGGGTGCTTATTCCAAAGGCTCTACGCAAGAAAGGTGAGCCAAGGTCTAAAAGGATGATCTTTGTAGGGTATGAGCCTGGCTCAAAGGCCTGGAGGTTTGCATACCCAAGTGGAGACCAGTCTAGGTTGGTTATCAGCAATAGCGCTGAGTTCTGTGAGCAAGCTGGTTGGAAGCGTCTGCACGCTAATCCAGACGTGCTTCCACAGCAGTTCTATGACTCAGACGAGGAGGAGGAGGAACTTGGAGCTGGGGACCACGGTCCAGAGGGACAGAGTCCAAGGCAGGGACAGCTCAGGATCCCTCAGAGGGGGGAACCTAAAACACCTCCTCAGGCAAGTGTCAAGTTTGAGCCAAAGAGTGAGCCTTCTTCACCTGCTGGACCAGCTGTAAGGCCCAAGAGGCGCTGCAGGTCAGAGGGGGAAGACACTGAAGTTGAGGATGATTTAGCTGCACCCAGTGAAGCAGCAGGGTCACCAGGAGTCACACTGAGGAGATCAGCGAGGACAAGGAGGCCTCCTGATCGGTACGGCACTTCAGGCGTCTGGGTAGGTTCTGCAAGATGTGAACCTGAATCCTTCGAGGATATTCAGAGTTTACCTGAGGAAGAAGCAGGCAAGTGGCACAAGGCAATGGACAAAGAGATGAAGTCCATGAAAGATCTAGGTGTGTTCTCACTCACAGAGTTGCCACCGGGAAAGCAGGCTGTGAGTTCCAGATGGGTTTACCGCTTGAAACCCACTGACGCTGGAGAGCCGCAGTATAAAGCCAGGTTAGTTGCTCGAGGATTTATGCAGAGGAAGGGAATACACTTCACGGAGGTGTATTCGCCAACGTCACGAGCGGAGACTCTGAGAACGCTTTTAGCTTGTGCAGCACAGAGAGGCTGGAAGGTAAACCACTTTGATGTGGATGTTGCCTACCTTAACTCAGATCTCCAGGAGGAGCTGTACATGATTCCTCCTCCGGGGTTTGAGAACTCAAGGCAGGATGTTGTGTGGAGATTGCACAAATCCATCTATGGATTACGTCAATCTGCTAGAAACTGGAACATGTGCCTGAATGAAGCTTTGGAGAAGCTAGGTTTCAGGAAGAGTCTTGCTGACAGTTGCCTGTTCTTTAGAGGATCAGGAGACTCACAGGAACTGGTGATGATTTGGGTTGATGACGTGCTTTTCGTCTCAGAAACAGATGAACAGGCGGAGAAGTTTGCCAAAGAGCTAGGTAAACGATTCAAGCTTAAACAGCTTGGTGCTGTCAAAACCTATCTAGGTGTCAATGTTGAGCGTGCACAGGATGGAAGTTTTTTGCTCAGCCAGAGAGGTAAAATTGAGCAACTGCTTCAGAAGTTCAAGATGAGTGATTGTGCAGGAGTGAGAAGTCCTATGGAGACTAGTTTTGTGAAGGACAGCCAGCAAGTAGAACGCGCTGCGTTCGAAAATACTGAAGTGTTTCAGTCAGCTCTAGGGAGTTTGTTGTACTTGTCCCAGTGGAGCAGACCTGATATAGCGTTTGCTGTCAATCTGCTCAGCAGGGAGGCATCAAACCCTAGTGTGCAAGCCTGGAATGGTGTCAAGAGAGTTCTGAGGTATTTGCAGGAGACCAACGATTTTTGTCTTAGGTTGCCAGCACAAGGAGAAGTGAAACTGACTTGCTTTGTGGACTCGGATTGGGCTAATCTTGAAGATCGCAAGTCTGTGTCTGGCCTAGTGGTGATGTTTGGGAACTCAGTAGTTGGATGGAGGTCCAAGAAGCAAAGTCTGATAGCGCTCTCATCCACTGAGGCTGAGTTCAGTGCTCTTTCAGAGATGTGCAGAGAAGTAGAGTTCTATGCTTGTTTGGTGCAGGAACTCTGCGAAGTGGATTGTCTGCCGATACGTGTTTTCGAGGACAATCAACCATGCCTGCGTTTGGCAGAGTCAGGTCAGTTCAAGGCCAGAACGAAACACCTAGACATTCGCTTTCGGAATGTGTGCCAGAGTGTTCAGGAGGGATTAGTTGTGCTGAAGTATTGTCCTTCTGCCAAGAACCTAGCTGATGGGTTCACGAAGCCACTCACCTTCCAAAGACATGGGGAGTTTTGTGAAGGTCTGGGTTTGGGACGACCAAGGGTCGATTCTCCCCTCAGGCGCGAGACAAGAGGGGGTGTTGGGTGTAGTGAAGGGTTAACCTTCTGTGTCTCGAGGCTGAGAGGAGGCGCTTACAAGGGAAGTAAGCCAGGACATGACGAAAGCAGCTTGGAATGCTGTGAGCTGAGTGAAAAGTGAAAGCAGCTTTGCTACGCAGCTGCTGAGAGAGACAGGTCGCAAAATGCAACTTGAATCAGATGGACTGTAAATATGCTATTTTTGAGCAAATAAAGTGCTACTAGGAAAGAAGAAACGTGTGGGACCTATTTACTGACTGCCCTTTCATACACGGACGCTGTGCAATTCTGCTAATTGCTTTACGACCTGCAGAGGAGTGCAGGGAGCGTGCCGGACAAGAGTAAAGCAATAAATCTTACCTAACATTGGATACCCCATAAGGGGAAAGGAGCAGTTTTTTCTTATAACAATGTGAAGGCTCCACACTGTGGACCTGGTGCGACCTTTAGAGACTTGGTTGGAATGCTGTTCATCTCCATTTCTTGCAACTTCCCTGCTTTCCTAAGAGATACTTTGTCAGCTAGAAAGCACGTCATCCATCACACCCTCATCTGCTTAGTGAAGCTGCAATGTGGTTGATTTTTCTGGACGTTATAGACCCATGTCTTACCATGTCTTACCAACCAGTGGATTTTATAGTACTACCAAGTACACCAGTAACCTCCGCAGAAAAACTACTATAGTATCCAGTACGAAGTTACCAGAACAGATGTACTCTGCAAACAAAAGTGCTGCCTAACTCACACAACTAAGAGATAATTTCCCAGCTCATACACTGGGGGTAGGAAACTCTTGGACCCCAGGGAGGTTCCTCATTTAGCCAATGGAGAAAATGGAATGTAAAGCTTGAGTGGAGTTAAAAAATACGTGTCTCTGTTGCCACGGGAAATATCTGTGTGTGTGATTGTGTCTCTGTGTTAAGACTGTGTTGCTTTTTGTGGATCTAGCCTCACCTGATACTGGAATGAGGCTCAAAAAACATTTCACTTGGGTAATGAGACCCTCAGCCCCCAAAAAGTACCCTAGGATCTCCCCATCATGTTCTTCAGGTGTCTTTCTTGTGTCTTGTATCTATGTCTCAGCTCATACGGGCAAAGTCAGTGGTTAAGAGTCCATGTTGCTAGCCTTTGTACTCTGCTCAGCACAATCCATGTGAAATCTTATTTGCCAAGCAGAGAAACTTATCGTATGATCTCAGTATTTATTTATTTTGATATCGGTCCTGTTAAGTAGGTCATTTTATGAGATGAGATGGGAACATTCCAGCTGCAGATCACAAGTCTAACCCATATATGCAAATATAGATATGCAGAATGACTTAGGTTGCTAGCACGATTGCTGTTCTTGATTAACGAAGATCTGGTTGCTGGTTTGAATCCCTGAAAAGTTGGGATCAGAAGGTGGCTTGCGTTGATGGGGAGGAGGAGAGGAGGATTATTTGCACTATGGTCCCGCTGACTGTGCTCATTAATTAGGACTACCCAAAATGAAGGGTGTTTGTTTATGTAAAAGACTGCTTAACTGCTGAGCAGTGGTCCCTGCAGAGCTCACCTGCTGTGATGCTGACTGTATAAGCTTCATCCCCTGATTTCAAAGGAATGTAAATTTAAGAAAGCAATAGATCCATATGCAAAATAGTTAGCCATTGTTGCTTTCACTCGCACAGTTAATTGAATACATCAAATGAAAGTCGTTCCCTGCTTAATTTGACCCCCTCGGAAAAAAATCAGATACCCCTCCTATCCAGCTGTTCATAGGACAGATTACCGGTATGTTAATGTTATTTTGACCTAGATCAAAAAAGAAACTACCAACATTTTCAAAAGTTTGATGGATTACTTGAAGCTCCTGCCAACCAGAGGTCCCATTCCTGGTCTTAGCTCCTAACTGGCCAAGAGGTTCAAACATTTTCTGCACTGGCTCCCCATTTATGGAATGCTCTCCACAGGGAGGTTCAGCTGGTACCTTCATTATACACCTTTAGGTGTCAGGCAAAAATGTTTCTCTTTAACCAGACCTTTGGCTGATTGACATCCAATGTCCTTTTAAAATGTGTTGGAAGAAGAAGAAGAAGAAGAGTTTGGATTTGATATCCCGCCTTTCACTCTCCTTCAGGAGTCTCAAAGCGGCTAACATTCTCCTTTCCCTTCCTCCCCCACAACAAACACTCTGTGAGGTGAGTGGGGCTGAGAGACTTCAAAGAAGTGTGACTGGCCCAAGGTCACCCAGCAGCTGCATGTGGAGGAGCGGAGACGCGAACCCGGTTCCCCAGATTACGAGACTACCGCTCTTAACCACTACACCACACTGGCTCTCCACTACATCACACTGGAGAGGAAGGAGGAATTATTGGGTTGTTCTTGCTTTTAGTTTTATTATGTATTTTCTGTTTTTATATTGTGATTTTAACTTGTGAACCACCCTGAGATGTGCGGGTATAGGATGGTATACAAATGTAATTAATAATAATAGTAACAACAATAATAATAATACAGTGGTGCCTCGCAAGACGAAATTAATCCGTTCCGCGAGAGTCTTCGTCTAGCGGTTTTTTCGTCTTGCGAAGCAACCCTATTAGCGGCTTAACGGATTAGCGCTATTAGCGGTTTAGCGGCTATTAAAGGCTTAAAGGCTTAGGGGATTAGCTGCTAAAAGGCTATTAAAGGCTATTAAAGGCTTAGCAGATTAGATAAAGGGGGGGGAAAGCGAAAAAAAAAATCTCTAGACTCGCAAGACATTTTCGTCTTGCGAAGCAAGCCCATAGGGAAATTCGTCCTGCGAAGCGCATTGAAAACGGAAAACCCTTTCGTCTAGCGGGTTTTCCGTCTTGCGAGGCATTCGTCTTGCGGGGCACCACTGTAATATTTTTTTTTCTGTACTCAATGCTTGTAGATCACTGGTGTGTTGGAATTATCTTACCGACTCCACTGCCCATATTAACAGTCCATCAAACGCTGACTGTAGTGTCATATAACTAATAGCTTACTTAACTTGTTCCTTCCACCAATACATCTTTCCAGCATTGCTGTGTGTTGTTCATATATATATATATATATATATAACATATGTATGATATATATGCAGAGCTAGTTGGATCTATTTCTGGTCAATGCCACTTTCTGTTTACTCATGAGTATACTCCTGAGTATACCCCCATCATTCTGCCCAGACACTGAGGTCCAGCTTTGAGGGCCTTCTGGCGGTTCCCTCCCTGCGAGAAGTGAGGTTACAGGGAACCAAGCTGAGGGCCTTCTTGGTAGTGGCACCTACCCTGTGGAACGCCCTCCCGTCAGATGTCAAAAAGAACAACAACTACCTGAATTTTAGAAGAAATCTATAAGCAGCCCGGTTTAGGGAAGTTTTTAATGTTTGATGTTTTATTGTGCTTTTAATATTCTATTGGGAGCCACTCAGAGTGGCTGGGGAAACCCACCCAGATGGGTGGGGTATAAATATATTATTACTATTATTATTATTATCCATTCTGTCTAGTTTCCAAATGATTATTATTACTATTATTACTATTATTGTTATTATTTAAAAGATCTGCATGAAAACCGCTCAAAATACACTTTTCTAAATGCATTTTGAGATGTTTTTGAACCAAAAACTACGCTGCAACGTTCAGGAAGTATCAAACTAGGTAACTAAATTCTTGAATGTGTGGATCAGGTCCATTTGTACTGATATTCAAATTCACCAAGCATCCTTATACAGTGGTACCTCGGGTTAAGTACTTAATTCGTTCTGGAGGTTTGTTTTTAACCTGAAACTGTTCTTAACATGAAGCACCACTTTAGCCCAAGGTACTATTTGTGGGTTAGTGGAGTCTGTAACCTGAAGCGTATGTAACCCACAGTACTACTATATATAGGTTAATATACCCACTATATACCCACTATATGAGCCAATATACCCACTATATCGGCCAACAAGAAAAGTTAAAATGTCAGAAACTTAAATAATGTACAGGCAAAATATTTGTACTGTTAGTGGATTTTGAGGATACAGGGACAAGTTTCAGAAGCTCAAACTGGAAGGAACTGAGGTATACTTTACAGTTAAAGAAAACCTCACATTTAACCATATGAAAAACTAAGATGACATGGATCGCCTAAAGCAAGGCGGTCCAACACATGGTCGGAGGACAGAATGTGGCCCTCAAGGCCATTTTTGTGGCCATCAGCAACATTTGACGCGCACCCCCCCACAGCCCTCGTGCTACCTTCCCAAAGCTGGGTAAGCAAGGCACTGGGCTTTGGGAAGGAGTCGGGTGGACTCTAGGATCCTGCCAGAGCTTCATGCCTCCTTCTCAAAGCCTGGTGACTTGTTTATCCAGCTTTGGAAAGGCGTCATGAGGGCTGCGAGGAGGACATCAAATTTCAGTCTTACTCCTTCCTCCCGCGTGACAAAACAATGTGCAGCCCGCACGTCAAGTACTACTGCAGCCCACTTCATATGAAAAGTTGGGCTGCCCTGCCCTAAAGAATCGATCATTCAATCACTAACCCTAAATTAGAGGTCCGAAGGAGACCGTATAGCACCTTCTATATTCACTAATGTTGCAACCGGAAAGGAGACTGCATATGCTAAATGATTCATAGAGGACAAATAATAATATATGCCCATATTAAGGTACAATATTACTTCACAGGTAACATATTAACATGACTATATGGACTAGGAGCCAAAGATCTCCTCTAAAAGCACATCAGAAGTGTTTGCATGAGGACTCTAATGCCATAATCACAATCAGATTGCAAAAGCTTCCTCAATTTCAAAAGTGGTTTGCCTGTGGACTGCCAATGTTCCAAAAAAATGCAGGAAATGTCTCTTCCTTTGCAGATTCTGACATATGAAGAGTGACGCTGTCTGGTGCAACAATCTTCTTTGAGGTTTTCATGGAGCCTCTGACCTCAGATATTCAAATGAATGCTCATTGGAAACAATTCTGTGGGAAAGCAGAGTGTCACCAATGACTGAATATTTTAGCTGTGTCATGTTTTATCTACAATCTGAAGAAAAACTGCTTTGTTCTTCCCGGCACTTGAAACAGAACTAGAATTATCCTCCTTGCATTCCCTTTATTATAAATAAAGAGTTTGATAAAGAAAACCAACACCTCTCAAGATCTCCACACCTTAAAGGACTGTAGGTTTTCAATATATATATTTAAGTGAATATGAGCTATTTTTCTGTTAAGAGAGATGGTCAGAAAATATAGATGTCTGCTAATACACTCAGAGTAGTGGTATTTGAGTGCAGCACTATTTTGAAGAGCTCAGTACGCCTATCACATTATCATGTATTCATATTGTAGGTGTATTCGTGGTTTCATTCCACAGTTCCTCGCATGGTATTTAGGAATGCTGCTAAAAAACTTAATACACACCTGTGGTGGCAGCCAGTCTACTAAAGGGATATGGCAGCTGGTAAGGTGACTAGCTGAAATCACTGGGGGCCGCATCATAAGAGGGAGGAGAAGACGTCCCACCTTCTGGTGCAAGGAGATGGCAGTAGATGGGCTGGCAGCAGGGTGGATAAAAATCAATGAATTTTTTTTAAAAATTGGGTTTTTTTATTTAAATTGGATTTTTAAAAAATTTAAATCGGATTTTTAAAATAAAGGAAAAATCTTTCTAAAGATAGTTTTCTATTTAAGTTACATTGTCGTCCAAAGGCTATTCACCAGGAAATAAGGATTTGTTTTAAGTTTTTCATGTGTGCTGAAGTCTAAGTTGTTTAAAAAATAAAATTGTTTAACCATAACAGTTAACAAACATGGATACATATGTTATAATGCTATTGTTTTAGTTAAATAAATTGTTTAAATTGTCATTAAGGAAATGATTGTTTTTCTCCTTCCAGTAAAGTACGGCATAAAAGTTCTCCAAATATAAACAGTTAACTTATTAAACCTCACAATAATTTCATAATTATCTGTCTATGTATTTCTAATAGTATAACCACATCAGTAATTTTTGATATAATTGTAAAAACTACTCTGAAAATTTATTATTGCAAAAATGAAACTTTCCTCTGGTTGTAAATATTAAGATTATACCAGCAAGAACGAGTCTTTGTGTAAAAAAATTGATTTAAATCAAGTCTTACTGACTAGCTTCTCAGCAACTGTACAATCCAATACCACCTTCCAATTCCAAACAGTATGGGTTGGAATTCCTGATCCCACCCTCATTGCCACACAGTGACCACGGCTGCCTAAGTCCTAATGAGCTGCAAGGTGACTAGCTTCCAAACCACTTTGTACAGCTCTGAAGTCACAGGATAGGGCAGATCGTATAAGAAAAAGAGAATGAAAACAGTGAATACAGTGTTGTATAGTAGTGGAGCACAAAAAACCCACTGATATATCCAGAAACAAACAGATCAACAATCAAACATAGTAAACAACACAGAGACATTTAAATGAGGGCATTTATTTATTTATTTATTTGCTATATTTAGAATCATAGAATTATAGAGTTGGAAGGGACACTGATAATAATCTAGGGCGCAGGCAGTAGTGGTAGCTAGGAGGATTTAGGTTCACCCATCAGCTGTGAGTCTGTTTCAATATGGTGGATCTCCCTACAGTGATTAATGCCCTGGCTACACCCAGCCTTGACAGTTGCAATAAACCCTCGAAGTTTCAGCAAATGCAGAATGCAGTGGTCCAGGTGTTGACAAGGGACAAGATGCTCAGAGTATATTCTACCTATTTCTGTGCCATCTGTATTGGCGCCATTCAAAACGTTGGCCGTGACCTTTAAAGTCCTTAATGGCTTGATTCCAAGTTACCTGAAGAACCACGTCTGCCCATACAAATCTGCCGGAGATTTAAGATCAGCGACAGAGACCTTTTTGCCTTTCAGGGAGAGAGATCAGGCTGGCGAGAATGAAAGATAGGACTTCTCCTGCCCCCATTATGGCCCACAGTTGTGGAACTCCTCCTTCTTCCAAGAGACAGAGTCAGCTCCCAACCTTGCTAATTGTTTAGGCGAAGTCTGAAAATGTTTTCATTCATGACTTCCTTTGGCAAGAGTGTGTGATAGGTTGGGGGTGTGGGTCTCTGTTTTTACCCGAATGACTGGCATATCAAATAGAATTAGAAGATACAAAATGTTAAATGTTAATTTCTATGTGTTGTAAGGTAACACGGGAATAAATTTTGAATGGTGCCATACATTATGAATAACTAGTCTATTTTGTATTTATAGCAGCAAAATGTACGGCCACATTTTAATCTAAAACCGCTGCTGGAATCATGACAACATATATTATAAAAATAGATTTCAGTCACCTGTAGGTTAATTTTATTCACATAAAGCAATCACTGCATTCTACTATACATTGTATGCTTTACATTAGTTTCCTATGAATTTATGGTTTTTTTTCCAAAAATCCCTAAAAATATATCTCAGTTATTAACCTTCACTATAGCTGAGCTTGCACAGACTACATATTGTAAAGCATATTGTGCTGTGTATAAACTGTCAAAAGCCCATGATTGATCGATCTGTAATAACTAACGTGCATCTACCTCTGATTGATCCGCTTTAGGCAGTTTCTCCTCCTTTTTGTGTTTAGCATGTTTGTATAGTCCTGAGACACATACTATTGATATTTTTTTATTATTACCTGAAAACAGCAGAAGAAAAAGAATAGGCTTCTAAATGCAACAGCCCCCAAACAGAATACTGTGGGAATGCCTATGATTTATATATGGTTATTTAAGATGAAGGAAAATCTCTAGATTTGGCTCAGTATTGAACAGTTCGTGCTGCAAATGAACACATTTTCGGGGCATTTTCAGCCACTGAGTCGCATGGACAGAAATAAATTTCTACTGCACTTTGTTGGGGGGGGGGGGTGGAGGGAAAAAAACTGGTATTAAAGCAACGCTAGCAAGAAAGAGTTAGAATAACAGTTATTGTACAAGTCAACTTGTTTGGCTTTCAAAGCTATTCATCTAGGTGCCCAAGTCTCACAAGACTATTCCGAGAAGCTGGAATTTGCTCTTGCTGGAAACTGCCAAGAATCAAATTGTGACTATGTGCAGCAAACTGTGGTTCTTTCACTTGATTAAGCAACAAATATTTCAAATATATAACTTCTGGTTGTGTAAGTGAGGGGGAATTAAAGAACCTCTTAATGAGGGTGAAAGAGGAGAGCGCAAAATATGGTCTGAAGCTCAAAATCACTGGTCCCATCATCTCCTGGCAAATAGAAGGGGAAGAAATGGAGGCACACTGGCTCTCACCTTGCTGACAAAGGTCCGTATAGTTAAAGCTATGGTTTTTCCCCAGTAGTGATGTATGGAAGTGAGAGCTGGACCATAAAGAAGGCTGATCACCGAAGAATTGATGCTTTTGAAGCACGGTGCTGGAGGAGACTCTTGAGAGTCCCATGGACTGCAAGAAGATCACACCTATCCATTCTGAAGGAAATCAGCCCTGAGTGCTCATTGGAAGGACAGATCGTGAAGCTGAGGCTCCAATACTTTGGCCACCTCATGAGAAGAGAAGGTTCCCTGGAAAAGACCCTGATGTTGGGAAAGATTGAGTGCACAAGGAGAAGGGGACGACAGAGGATGAGATAGTTGGACAGTGTTCTCAAAGCTACCAACATGAGTTTGACCAAACTGCGGGAGGCAGTGGAAGACAGGAGTGCCTGGAGTGCTCTGGTCCATGGGGTCACAAAGAGTTGGACATGACTAAACGACTAAACAGCAAAGAAGAATAGAAATGCTGCCTCACTGCTGAACATTTCGCTCAGTACTGTTAGAAGCAGCTCCCATTCACCTGATGCCTTCAAAGGCGCGCGCTCTCTCTCTTTTTGGTCCTGTCTGTAGCAGATGTTTTGTATCACATACTTGAACGAGCTAATTCATCTGTAAGGGATCGCCCACACTGGCTGGTGTGCATCCAGCTGTGAAAATAGCTCAAGTGTCATTTGCGGACACTTTCATTCCATTCTTCTGATCTCATAGGAACTCAGTGACCACAACCAAGTCCAAGAGAGAGAGAGAGAGCAAGAGAGGGGGAAGAATTGAGAACATTCACATCCTTTAAAGAAATTTCCAGCGTGGGAGTAATGTTACTTCAAGCAGGAAGCGTTTTTTGGAAAGGAATGCAGCTGATGCCAGAGGAAGATAATACTGATCTCCTAGTGGTGGTGCCTTTGACACAAAAATGAGCCATTTCGTATTGAAAAGCTCAGGGACTGCATCATTATGATGGAGCTAAGAGCACCTGGCTAATTCGATGTCCGCAGGATGGTTCAATCAATCACCACTTCTCACTAAAAGCTACTGATTCCCATTACAAAATGTGTTAAGACATGATACAAGTTCACTTCACCACGCAAGGACTTTTCTGTACCGGGAAGCCACTTTAATGTATTTCTGAGGTAGAAACAAAATCAATTTGAATTGTTCTCTAGTGAATCCATACCCTGTTAATAGCGGCGCAGCCACATTAAAATTTATTAGTAGAGAAAAACAATATTCTAAGTCTATGAAGGAGTCAGTTGTCTTTTGTTTTTGTTTTTTTAAAGTGACCAGATGAAGCATCTAACGGTAATGAAAATCAGACTATCTCGAGATGCCTTAAAGTCAGCTGGGATTACTCCATCACAGGTCTAAATTTGTCTGTGAAGGTACAGATATTGCCTTATTAACGTCCTCATTTAAAAGAAAGAAAAAGAAATTACGCATTCTGAATGTTCAAAAAATAGAGTCAATCCTTTCCCCCCTTCATTATACTCTCATATATTCTTAATGAAATTGATGTTACACAATAAAACTCACTATGTCTGACTGCGATATTACTGCTGCTATTTCAAAGAGTGTTTTTTTTTTAAAAATAGAAAACAATCCATTTTTGGATTATCCATACTTGCATACCAATTGCACACCATTGGAATTGTGCAAGTTAGAACATAAGTCTCGCTTTGAAGCTACATTTGAAGCTAGCCCAAACGAAGAAAATTCATAAATCTGCTTGGTTCCCTAGCTTCAGCAGTCTTTAGACAACCAACACTAATACTGCTTTAACCAGTTGCATAGGGCATGGCCAGGTACTGCAAAATGATACCTCCCTGTTCCCGGCCAACCATTCACTAGGAGTGGCTTTTGCAATGCCACTAAACTGTGCAAGACCCATCACCGTCTTTTGCCGTATGATTTACAACAGCTGGGTTATTGAACACTTAGAGGAAGGCGAGGACTTACCAGTGAAACACAGCAGAGCTGTGGACTGTATTCTGAAACTCTTTTTACCTTTTAACACTTCCAAGAAGACGCTACCACAATATTTAAACGCAATATATACAGCGCAGAGGAATACAGGAAGTGCTTTCTACCTTCTAGACCCGTATTTTCTGTTCTGACTAGAAGCATCTCCCGATTAATCCTTCTAACTGAAGGATGCCAGGAATTCAAAGCACATGCTCTGCTGCTGCTACTTTGTACCACCCAAAGTTACGTGAAGGTTTCAGAACCCTAAAATATATAAGGTATAATATATAAATATAAGGTATATATATAATATATATAGAGAGAGAGAGAGAGAGAGAAAGTATATATTATATTATATTATATTATATTATATTATATTATATTATATTATATTATATTATATATATAATATAAGGTATATATATAAAATAAAACAGGTTTCAGAACTTCCTCAAAATATTTGTGCGAAACACTGATGAAGTTTGAATGCTGTATAAAATCCTAAAGACCACTGGGCAGATAATCCATGTTTGGGAGAATACAGTCCCAGTCCACCAATGAGTGCATCTGAGGCCAACTTGCCTTATCTGCCAGGGATTTGGGGTCTGGGGGCAGTGGGGTGATGCATACTCATGTTCAGGGAGTTACTAAAAAGGGAGGTAGGGATAATGGCTTGTCCTTGACCCAGCAGAGTATTGGTCACCCTTACAGTGTGGGATTTCCTTGTTAGTTATACAGTGGTACCTCAGAAGTCGAACGGAATCCGTTCCAGAAGTCCATTCGACTTCCAAAACGTTTGGAAACCAAGGCACGGCTTCCAATCGGGAGCCACAGAAGCTGTGTCGGACGTTTGAGTTCCAAAAATGTTTGCAAACCGGAACACTTACTTCCATGTTTGCGGCGTTCGAGAGCCAAAATGGACAAGTACTAAGACGTTTGACAACCAAGGTACGACTGTACTCAGTTCCTGCACCTACAGTATCCTAGAGCAGGTTTGGTTTAATGTTCAATAATGTGATCCTTATTCAACCCAGTTGTACATGTCTGTGTATCTATTTCAGCCCTCAGCTAAAAGTCTGTTCCAGCTTGTTTTACCAGTTTGGGTGGCATTCTTCATCTTCCCAAAGGGAGGGATAAATTCTGTACTGCACATTCTGGGCATTTTCCAATTCGAACTGTAGGTGAATTCTCATCTAACTGTTAGACGATCATCCACAAATTAGAGCATGAGGAAGGCTGATGTGACCTCAATCTGACATACTAGTCCCAGAGAGACATTGCCAATTACTATCTTGATTATCAGGGTTATCGACGCGGCAGTCCTTGATTTTCTCCCTCAAGAAATACTGGAAGATTGCTCTGCTGAGTTTTGGTACTGGCTAAGTTATTTCAGCCTTATATGTTTTAGCACGCTCATTTTCAAAGAATTAAAATGCACAGAATTTTGAGAGATTAGTTGTCAATTTTATTTTCATGTTTTATGTTTATTTTCTTGTGTAGGTGAACCTAATTATGTTTCATTTTGGATACCAAACGTATCTGTCTATGAAATTTATGCTTTAGTTCCCTTCATCTTTTCTATTCAGATGCAAATGGGCTTATAATTTAACTTACAATTTACGTAAAGTAACTATAGTAATGAGATAGTTCTGTGATGACACACAAGGAGCTTAAATTATTTAAGGCTATTGCATCCAAAGGATTAAAATTATACGTTGCAATCTGGAGGCTTTCCTATAAAGCAAAATAGCCGATAGTAAATTAAAAACAACATGTCAATGGAAATGGCTGAATATACACTATCTATCTCTCTAGAAGCACAGGCTTCAAGGTTACCTTTAGGGTAACTGCTGGGTAAATTTATGAATAGGTTTCAGAAGTCATTGGTCAGTTTAGGGGAAACCCTGGTTGGTTTCAAAGTTAGGAATCCATAAAAGATGAATCTCATGAAAACATTGAATGATATCCCAAAATGCAAAAAGAGATGGAATCCATTCATTCTGAACAGGAGGGGTCATAGGTATTGACCCCTAGGGGCCGAGGCGGTTTCAGCCCCCTGAATGTATTTTTCAGAGGGCGTTCAATTTTCAGAGGGCGTTCGGCTCCACCCCCTGGCTCCTCATGACATCATACAGCCCCCCCAAAAAAAAAATCCTATGAAGAAGCTGGCACCTCTGAGAGGGGTGAATTAGATAAATAATGTGGCATCCTTACTATAAGGGAGGAGCTCAACATAGAACAGATCAGACTATTGGTCCTTTAGCTGTGTACTGTCTGCATTAACAGCCAATAGTTCTCCAGGGTTTGAAGCAGGGGTCTTTTCCAGCCCTACCTGGAGATGTCAGTAACTGGACTAACCCCAGTTACCTGGGAGTAAGTCCTACTCATTTCAATACAGCATACTTTTGAGTAAACATGGTTAGGAGTGTACTGTGTGCCACTGTGCAGAATCATATCCAAGGACTGCCAGCATGACAGTAAGCTCTATTCTGTGAGAGGGATGAAGAAATGCTTGGTTTTTAATACTAAAATCCTAAGCATTTCTTATTTTATTTTTTGCAGGAATTCAGGCTCAAAATAAATGCACTAGCTTCCAAAACCTGATTCACTGCTATGTATGTAAGGGTCACAATTCTAGAGCGTTAAGAAATATTACAGAATGTATTTTACTTCTACCTGTAACCAAGCAAGGAATTATCAATGTAAGTGAGGAAAATATGTGGTTTAAAGGGGATGACATCCTCGCCTCCAGCTTAAGAATAGAAATGGCTCTTGCATGTCAATTGTAGAGGCTCGAATTTATGTTGCAGATTTCAACACAGTTGAAATGACTGCAGGCTGTGTGTGTGAGAGGTCTTAAAAATAGCACTTGGAGGGCAGCAGTGGCAGATGAGCCAGAGTGCTACAAATCAGGATTAGAGTAATATTGCATGCAGGTGAGTATGTTATATCTATTCTACACATATTTACTCCAAGCCACTAAAAGTCATTCCCATAATTTCATGCACAGCAGAACTCACTACCAAAACCTATTATGTTAGCAGATGGACATTTATCTATCTATCTATCTATCTATCTATCTATCTATCTATCTATCTATCTATTATAACAGTCATACTTACGTTGAGAAGTGAACTGATGCTCCCAGAAAACAAAACCAAAAAATAAACCAAAGCCTCACTTTCTATCAGTCTCCCATATCTCCAAATCAAGTAGACAAAAATTGTCCAGTAGATTAAGCGTATGACTCTCCATACTTAATACTTTCAAACTGAGCCGCTTCTGATAAAACTGTTGAAATCCAAAACAGGAAACAATCAAGGGCTCACTATCAAGAGGAGCAAGGCAAAATTATTTACCAGACAAAACCTGGTGGCTGATTGCCTTTTCATAAGCCACTGTTTATCAAGTGCCCTGTCAGGTCCTCTAAGCACACCAGGAACAAAGCCCGAATAGTGGTGCAAATTTCACTTACAAAAGTCATCTTCGGGGTTATGTTAAGAAAATACCATTTTATGCCATATATTGCAGAACAGCTGTGCAAATTTGCAAATACTCATTGGGCTCGATCCAGAAAGGAGGAAGCATTTTGGATCGGGCTAAATCACAAGCCATCTCACAACAAATCTTCCCCATTATCTTGCAAGACAAGTGGAAGTTACATACTTATTTCTTTTTCAGTGAAGCTGTCACAATACTAAAGTTTGGGATTTTCACCATATCGGATAAGCTGTATTTTATTTTTTTTTAAAAAAATGCTTTAGAGAGCACTTATCAAAACAGGAGTCATCCAAACAAATCACAGTAGTTCGAAATGCCATCTCTGATTCACTGCTTGCATCCGTTTGAATATTTCAGCAATTCAGAACGGCTCCTTCCTCTCAACAATAAAGACCCTTTTTATTTTTTAAAAGAATGAAACAGGAGTAGCAGCAGATGTGCTCATCCTGGCAACTGAGAATACACAGGAGTGCAATTCCTCTGCTCTCCCCAATGTAATGATTCATAGACTACACAAAGTGTACTTTGCAATTCCCTTACCATCATTAACGAGCACAGAACCCTCCCAAGCAGCATACCTACTAACATAATATTTCCGTGCAAATTAGACCGAATGCTGGGAGCTCCCCTAAGGGATGTCCTCAGCACACCTGACACCTGGAACCCACTCAGGGACTTGCCCTGATCCCCTTGCTGGCAGAATAAGCAGACAGGGAGATTTAAGGGTCAACACTCCAACTCAGGAATCGTTACGCAAAACCTCAAACAGCATTGTCCCAATTATTTTCTGGATCCTATTCTGCTTAAACTTCCAGTTTAGCCCAAAATTCTGCAACCAGTAGTACAGGAACCCGTTATCAAAATGTCAACTTATTATTATTAAGGATTTGCTGCACATCTATACCTGAAGCACACTAAATTCCTCATAACTATTTAGTGGGGTTATGCAGAAGGCCAAGCTACCCCGTAACACATAAAGTGACCTTGCACTTAGTTAAATAATTGGTCCTTCTAACCCACTGTGACAAACAGCTTTCCAGGATCTCAGAGCAGAGATCTTTCCAATCTACTGCTACCTGATCCTATCAACTGAAGATGCCAAGGATTCCACACAGGCATGTATGCATAGCACGTGCTCTACCACTGAGCTATGGCTCCTCCCACAAGCCGCCATCATCATCATCATCATCATTTATTATTTATACCCCGCCCATCTGGCTGGGTTTCCCCAGCCACTCTGGGCAGCTCCCAACAGAATATTAAAAACACAATAAAACAGCAAACATTAAAAACTTCCCTAAACAGTACCTTCAGATGTCTTTTAAAAGTCAGATTAAACCTCAGCCTGGGAAACTTCAATACTCAAGAGTTCCTACACAGCTGAAAACTGAACCGTATTGCCCTTGACTGTGCATATGATTTATAACTACAATGCACGTTAGCATCACACACAACAAAGATGCATAGAATCTATCAACTCGGATCTGCCTAATAACTATTCCACTAATCCTTGGCTTTTTTTTTGCAGTTGATATTACTCTCAGTAAATTCTCTTGAGTAACCGCGGTAAACCTGCCACAACCATGAAATTCAAGTTCCACTAACTCCCAGAGAAAAAATAAGAAACAAGAAAAGTGTGCATGTATGCTCACTTACTGTTGGTTGCATAACGTATGACGGATGAGGCATCCATGAAGTACTCTGAACCTGTGTATCAGAAAGCACTATATTAGCACAACGGTGTAAAAAAATAAAAATAAAAAAAAAATCACACACCCAAATTTGACAATAATCTTGCTTTGAATAAAATACATAGCAAATTGAAACTTGCTGTAGTACTTTGGAGAATGCTGCAGCCGCATTGCTGCAAGTTAATGGATGTAATTTTTTTCCAGATATCATCTATAGATTTGCGTTTTAAATCTTAATAGCAGGGCCTTGCTCATAGACAAGATTGATGTTGTGGCTCAGATGCATCCTGCAAACTGCACGGCAGCAATTCTGATCATCCTTCTGGTCCTCAACGGTCCCCCTTGCAGGTAGGAGCACAGTTGCAAGGTTGATGCAGGTGGCAGCCCATAGAGAGAAATGTTGTGCGAAAGTAGAGCCTGACAAACATAGCTGAGAACCGTCCCTTATTTGGCGGGAAAGTCCCTTATCCCAGCGCTGTGTCCCGCTGCTGTCCCTTATTGATGATGTCCCTTAAATTTCCCGGGTTTCAAAGGAAGCAGCTCCTCTCCCTCCCTCCCTGCCGGCCAGGGAGGAGGGAGGCTCCAACTGTGTTGCTTGGCTGTGTTGCTCACCCAATAAGGAGTCTAAGAACGACTGGGGGGGGTGGAGCTTGCATGCCTTGTGCCGATCAAATCGGCCACGTTGCCTGGGGACTCGCCTTTGCTCAGTGCTTCCCAGCGGAGAGGTGACGGTGGTTTTCCTTGCTGCATCCCCTTTGCCGGGTTGCTGCGCTGTGGGAACCACCGTTTGAGGCTTCGTTTGGCTGCTGGCTGGGCTTTCTGCCTTTGGCTCGGAGGGGCTCAGAAGTTGAACATACCTGTGCCTGGAAAATCCCTTATTTTGGCTGCTGGTCCCTTATTTTCAAATCTGTAAGTTGACAGCTATGCTGATAAATGGGCAAGCAATGCTACTAAAACTAGCAAATAATGCTGAATATTGTAACTAAAATAGAGCCAGGGCAAGTTTATGTCGAGAGGGCATATTCCCCTGGTTTATGGACTTCAGGCTACTTGACTCACAACTTTGTTCTGAGTCAATGTACACACAAGAGATGTACACACAAACAAGTGTACTACTGACAGAGGCTTTTGGTGTTTGTGATAAAATTAATCGACTTCAATCAAAGCAATATATTACAGAGTTAGACAATTAAGGGACAGTTTTCACATTACATAAGTGGGCTTCCAGGAAAATCAATCAACTCAAGAGAATGATGGCTAGCATTTACTCTGGAATAATTAGCATGCTCTTGAGCAAGAAATGTGCACATCCTATGTTGACCAAATCCTCTTTAAATTAAAAGCACAGTTCAAAAGTTGAGAAGCATGATTCCTAAGTAACCTAATTAAATTCTTATTGGTAGGAAGTTAAAAGTTCAGTAGCCTTTCAGAAAATATTCCAGTTTCTCAATGAATACTGTCACCGCCTTTAGGTCATAGGATAAATATTTTTCAAAGAACAGCTAGAAATACAGGAAACTGTCTTATATCAGGCCTATAGTCCAGTGTTGTCTACTCAGAAGTGCACTGTACTCACTGTTTGTTGATCAATTTACAAAGCTCTTACCATAACACAACATATAACAGAGGAGAATGATTCTACAGAGCCTGAGCAAATCGTGTTCCATAAGGGAGATGATCATAATCCCCAAAGTATGTCATTCATGTCAATTAGAAATCAAGCAAAATACTCTGGTGACATTGCAGCCTTCCCATTCAAGTTGTCTGAGTCAATAAGTATCAAAGTTCACTCTGACTATTGCTCTGACAACTACATTTCCTTTGGTGGCATTTTTAGTAAATGTTTCAGATTTTCCTAGCAATTTTGCATTGTAGAAGTGATCATAGAATATGAATAACTGATTACAAATAAAGTAAAGTAACCACAACTTGCAGTGTGTGTGTGCGTGTGTGTGCGCGTGCATTCCACAAAGGCTCTTCTTTTTTCAAATATTGATTATCAGTGTTTAGGACTACAGGATATCAGGCGCTTGCCACCAGTTGGTATGAATTCTCATGATCCATTTTCAGGCAGCGGTAAAAGTGATGATTTTGAAATAATCGGCAAATACCACCAAGTGAATTTCAAGCTTGGCTAGGAAGCATTGCCACTCGGTGATGAGAAATGGAACTGCATGTTTTCTTTGAACAGGAAATTTCCTTTCCAAGTTCTGTCTTTGCTAATTCATTTGATAAGTCTTCTACAGAGGAAACAGTCTGCGCCCTTCTTTTTGCCTTTGTGGATTTTCATCCATTTAAATGTATATCTCAAAAGGCATTTAAACATCATCTTCTGTCTTCCTTTCTTGAAAAAAACTTTAAAACCTTTTAAGTTTACACCTACTCCTTCTGGGTCGTGTACTCATTTTCCCCCTCTCGGTTTTGTTTGACAAATACTTTCCCCCTCTTTCCACAGAATCTGTTTTAATTCCTCAGATGTTTCGGAAACAAAAGTTGTTCCCCTGTTTCTGCCCATTGCGCTCCGTATCTTATCTACCTATTTCACATAAAATTCTTTTGCTTTTATGTATTGCCATAACTCCTGAAACATCCTTAGGCAGAAAATTCAAAATAACTTCCCTAACCTCTTTTGAATAACCCATATTTCTTCACTGCCTTTATTTGTTATTATCAGACTTCATAGCCACCAAAGCTGCAATATTTGTATCTTACCTGCCCGCCTTCCCTAAAAACAAATTAGAACTTTTACGCTATATATTCCCTTGTGTTCAGTCACCTCATCTATTCCTGTGATTGACATCCTCTTCTGCTGACACTTTTGTTTATAAGAAATCCTACTATCTCTACCTCTAGCTTCCTTGCATTTTCTTCAATATTATCCTTCCTCTCCTAGCTATCAACATGGCACTGTCCCTCTGATATACTTAGAAAACACAATCTCAACAGAATCATCTGCGGCTAAATAACAGAATTCCCTTGAGGAAACATATGGTACTATCTCTAATATGAATAACATCCAGAGCAGGCTTATGCAGTTCCATAGTACATGAATCTGCCTTTGAACATTGCAATTGTTCAATACAACAACCAGACTACTCACCAGAACGGATTGGTCAGAAAACCAGCCAACCCTGTGCCCCCCCCCCAAAAAAATCCCATTTTCTACCAAATGGACTGAATACTTCCTCCCAAATGCTTCAGCTGTTCAGTGAAAACTATATTTGGTATTGGGTGCAAATGCTGTAGTTTCCACAGAACAACTGAGGCATCTGATAGGACTGTTCATGGTTTTCATTTCAGACTGTAGAAAAACTTTGTGGGAGATAAAAATGTTTGTCTCATAATTTTTAGAGCATTATAAACAGACAAATTTGTATTCCGAACCAGGTAACTGTGTGAGCTTTGTCAGCCTCTGTAATTGGACCCTTCATTGGCCTATAAACGTGGGACCCTAAGTATATTAAAGCCCATCTATTAAATATGCTTATCTATCTATCGACCATCACAATTTCTGCATGAACTGAACCTGAACAAAATCAGTTGTCTCCTTTAACTCAGTCCGTCAATATTAAACTCCTATTGCTCGCAACTGATTTATTTATTCTGTGGTGTTTTCTACTCTTTTCTTATCTGATACATACCTGGTGATGGCCAGTTATTGGTATGAACAAAGCCATTTATATGCTACACATTAATAAGGGCCATTTGATTTGGTTTTGCATGTAGGAAAAGGAGAATCACTGGCATACAAGTAAGAAAACCAGAATATAATCTAGGAAAGGGTTACCTTTTCCTTTTGTTCAAAGTGGCTTTTGTCAAATATGCTTTTTTTTAAGGCAGTATGTGCTTTCATACTCAGGGATACAAAAAGCTAACAAATCTTTCTACGCTCAACTAATAAGCATTTCCATAATCAAGTTAAAGTTACATAAACCCATTGTGTGGGAGACCCCTGGTGAACAAAGCATATTCTACAATGTGCTATTATTTCTCATACCATACATAGGGCACATAGATCAGTTAAGACAGTATCTAAAGAAATGTGAGAAAATGTTGCAGGACTGACTGATAAAGTGTTGAAGGTAATGTAAAACATAGTATTCGCTTTAATAGAGCCAAAATGTGTTAGTTTGGAAGAGAAAACTTAAATTGCACTGCCACCTATTGTTATGGGTGAACTCTCATGGAGAAGAAAGAACTGTGTGAGGTCCTAGACTTGCTTCTGGGCAGGCTCCCTGCACTTGAAAACAATGAAGGCGGGGGAAGTCCATTTCACTCCCATGGGAATGGTTTCCTCATTACTAGGCTCCCAATCCAGACTGGGACTCCCTGGATGGTTCCTTTCAATATGCCACTTGTAGTTTGGCCCTCTGTTTCATGGAATTAAAGGTAAATGTAAAGGGACCTCTGACCATTAGGTCCAGTTGTGGACGACTCTGGGGTTGCAGTGCTCATCTCGCTTTATTGGCCAAGGGAGCTGGCATACAGCTTCCAGGTCATGTGGCCAGCATGACTAAGCCGCTTCTGGCGAACCAGAGCAGCGCACGGAAACATCGTTTACCTTCCCGCCGGAGCAGTACCTATTTATCTACTTGCACTGGCGTGCTTTCGAACTGCTAGGTGGGCAGGAGCAGGGACTGAGCAACGGGAGCTCACCCCGTTGCAGGAATTCAAACTGCCCACCTTCTGATCGGCAAGCCCTAGGCTCTGTGGCGCCACCCACGTCCCTTTCATGGAATTAAGGAGCCATGAAAAAAGAAAAGTGCAATTCTCTGGTAAGAGCTATGCAGAATGTTTATTTTAAGCAGTGACAGAAGTTGTTGCAGGAAATATTGAACAAAATGTTGCCAAATTAAGGCAGCACAGTAGTCAGGGTGGAAGATACCCTTGGGAGTAGGAAAGCTCAGAATACATTATGTTGATAACACAGGAAACCTTTTTAAAAAAAGTTTATGATTGTTTATTCCAGCTCGTCCCTTTTTTTCTTAATGCCAGTCTTCATGTGTGGTGGAGTAGTTAAGACTGCATGACTAGGACCTGGGAAACCAGGGTTCAAATCCCCACTCGGCCACAAAGCTCACATGCCTTGGACCAGTCTCCACCTCTCTGCCTAACCTACCGCACAGATTTGTTTGTGGGGGGTTAAATGAGGAAGAGGAGAATCCTATGCACCACTTTCAGCTCCTTGGAACAAAGGTGGAATATAAATGCAATAGAATAAATACAGTGGTACCTCTGGATGCGAACGGGGTCCGTTCCGGAGCCCGGTTCGCATCCAGAAGCGAATGCAACCCGCATCTGCAGGTCGCGATTTGCCGCTTCTGCACATGCGTGTGATGTCATTTTGACTGCGCATGCGTGAGCAGCAAAACCCGGAAGTAGTGCGCTCCATTACTTCTGGGTAGCCGCAGTACGCAATCCGAAAATACTTATCCCGAATCTACTTCAACCCAAGGTATTACTGTAAAATCAAGTTTTTAGTTTATGGGTACTTTTAAAGAGAAGTACATCTCACTGGGCAGTTATAACAAACACAGAGTGAAGCGTTAAAACCCAAAGGAGACAAAATATATTCTGGCAACCTTCTACCCACGGCAAAAGAAAACATCCTATGTGTGATCAACTTTGGGTAGGACTGACTGAAAAAAAACAAACAAACAGATTTATCTGAAAAGCTGGTTGAAATATGAAGAATGCATAGTAGGGGTATTACTTAAAATACACCTAGATCCTGAACGCACTAGGAATTTTAGAACAAAAATGCACATATATTTTAAACGCTACCAAAACAGTTTATATAACAGTGTGACTAAAGTGTGCAGCAATTCACCATGCTGGCATGCAAATCACAAAGACTCACTTAGGGACATGTGGGGCCCATGCAGTTCCAACATACCTGATATGTAGAGACAGGGGAAGCAGCAATGAATGGCGTGATAGATGTCTGTGGAATCATGCGGTTTGTAGCAATGCTGTACGGTGAGGAATAAAATCTGCAAACAAAAACAAAACAAAAGGAAGAGTCTTGAGGTGATGGACTGACATGCTGCAATGAACTGTTTTTCATAGCAATTAACAGCCAAACACAAACAGGAGTCCTGTTCCCCACCCCACAAAAAAAGAAAAGAAAAACAGCAACCCAGTGCCTTTTTCTTTTCACATGTGTTGGTCAAGAAGCTGGGAACAGCCCTAACTGCTGCAGCTCACTAGATCCACCACAGCAGGGTGCAACACACAGCTGTGCCAGAAATGGCATGGATTGGCTGCAGCCTGAATCACTGACACAACACCCACCTGCATCTAAGGCATAGGCAAACTCGGCCCTCAGATGTTTTGGGACTACAACTCCCATCATCCCTAACCACCGGTCCTGCTAGCTAGGGATGATGGGAGTTGTAGTCCCAAAACATCTGGAGGGCCAAGTTTGCCTGATCTAAGTTGATTGGGAAGATGAGGGAAGAGAGACAAGCAGAGGCAGCAACAAATGATGGAGGTATAAAGGCAACATTATCACAATCTCGGAAGCAACCAAGAGAATTGAGTAGAGGTACACTTAAGGCAGGGATTGCTAAAGCAGAAGACTTTAAGTGGAGCATCTGCACAGTACTGTGCAATGGAGAGGAACTGCCTATAAAATGTTGGCTGGTGATTAAAACTCAATGAAGCTTCACAAGAACCCTTAACAAATGATGTAATGGATTTGTCAAGTTGCTTCAACCAACTTGAGCAGACTTGAGGCTCTTAAGTAGTTAGACGGCTACATTTTTCTGGGCTACAGACAAGAACAGTCGGTTCTTTGGATCATGGCCATGATGTTGGGAGAATAACAGAGAGAGAGAGAGAGAGAGAGAGAGAGAGTTTATTTTATTACTCAGGTTTCCAGCAATTTTAAAGTCAGATGCCAGCTAAAAACTACAAACTTTCAAATACAACAGAACCAAGACCTACAAACTTTCTTATCTAATTCACATCTTATCAAAATTCACTTGTTGCCTGCGATTCACAACCCAACTAACACACAGCCCCTTTGGGGGGGGAAATGGGATGGGAACGTTATGTGTGAAATATCAAGAGAATGGAGGATGCCATAGCTTGATTGATTTGCAATCCCTATCAGATAGAGATGGATAATTAAAACTATCTATTAAATCATTCTTGACATGGGAGCAGAATTAAATTACGCCTTCCTACTCTGCTTCTTATGACATCAACTCCAACTGTAGAAGCAAAATGTGTTTCTTTTGGGGGGTGGGGTGGGGGTTATTGGGTTGTTGTTTTTATTTTGATTATGTCTCCTGTGGTTTTCTGTTTTGATTTTATTCTGTGAACCACCCTGAGACCTCCAGGTATATAAATTCAATAATAATAATAATAATAATAATAATAATAATAATAAATGGCAAGGCGTGACCTGTGCATATGTGAGAGGCTGAGAAAAGAATGTGATGGAAGTTCCGCAGGGCATCAATGGCTGTTTCTGTTTGAACCACTCGCCTGTGATACTGGAAATCCCTCGCCCCAATGAAGGACTGGGAGAGCTGTACAGCGGTACCTCAGGTTACATACGCTTCAGGTTAAATACGCTTTAGGTTACATACGCTTCAGGTTACACACTGCTAACCCATAAATAGTGCTTCAGGTTAAGAACTTTGCTTCAGGATAAGAACAGAAATCGGGCTCTGGCGGCGCAGCAGCAGCAGGAGGCCCCATTAGCTAAAGTGGTGCTTCAGGTTAAGAACAGTTTCAGGTTAAGAACAGACCTCCGGAACGAATTAAATACTTAACCTGAGGTACCACTGTACTTGAGGAAGGGGAGTTTGCTGCTTCCCTGCCTTAAAACCTTAGCAGGAACTAGAACCATGTCATGTATGACTGCGTAGCAGAGTTTACTCATCCACTTGGGGAGAGTACAGAGGGAAAAGCTGATGTAATAATATAATAATATCTCACCCGTCTGGCTAGGTTTCCCCAGCCACTCTGGGCAGCTTCCAGCAGAATATTTTAAAAATGATGAAACGTTTAAAACTTCCTGATACATGCATGTAGCAGTCAGGAGGACCACATTCTATGGAAAGTATTGGGGAAGAGATGCGTCACAATCTGGGCTTGCTGTATGATGAATCATAGAACTGTGGTGTTGGAAGGGTCCCTGGGGGTCATCTAGTCCAACCCCCTGCAATGCAGGAATCCGGCCCACAGCCGTCCCTGGGTGGGGGGCTTGAACCATTCACCTTCTGGTTAACAGCCAGATGCACTTACACCTTGCGCCACCTGCACTCATATTTTGGCCTATTGCTTTGGAACTAGTAGGTGACTATTCAATGGAACTTTTCTATGAAGATAACCACTTGTTGACTACAACTATTATTATTAATCGAGTGATCTTCTGTAGCCACTGAACTACTTCAATGAAGTGCACTACTGCTTAATTGCAAGGACTGAACTATCAATCATAGAGAACTCTAGTTATGATTTACTGTAATCATTTGAGTCTTTTATTGAACTGAGCATGGTTTAATTACAGTTAGCAGATCTTCAAAGGTTGAATAGACAAAATAATTGAACGAATCCAAATGAAACTCACAAGTCTTTGTTCTGGCAACAGATGCATAATTAAACAACCTAATTATGTGCTGTATCAGTTGGTAACGGATTGCTAAACCAAGTTAACTGATGGGTAGAGGAAACGGCTCTGATTCTCAGTGACTCTCAAGGATCCCAGATAGAGATCTTTCAGATCACTTAACTATGTGATCCTTTTTATACTGGAGATGCCAGAGACCAAACCTGGAACCTTCTACGTACATGCAAAACATGTGCTCCACTACTGAGCTTTGATCTCTCTCCAAGTGTTGGTGATTACGTTCGTTGAGCAGTAATGATTCACTAACTATTGATGGGAAATTGAGGCATTTCATCGTTTTTTTGTCAAGCAAAGAGCAAAGGGGGTAGTTTCTCTTCTGAGAAAATACACTTTGAGGCTCAGGAGTAATTCCTAAGCAGTTCAAAGTCCAAACTCAAGGGGAATCTAGGCTATCTGGAAGAACAATTTCAAAGGTTTAAAAGGATTTGGCATTCAGATGTCCAGCTGCCATTGGATTAGCCTAGGGGGCTAATGCAAGTTCAACCCATTGAAGGACAATGGCTAGAGATGTCTCTGCAATCGACATCTGCAGAAAGGAGGCTATTTTGAGGAAAATGTGAAATGATGACCTTTCTGAAATAAAAGGTAAAAAAATAATAATTGAGGTTGTGATAGGTACACACTCCTAAGCACTGATGATGTGTCTGAATGGGGGGGGATGTAGCAATGAGACATTACCTATTAATTAAATATTTTTAGAATGAGGCTGCGTCTCTGGAAACAAGATGTAGAGGAAGAAGCTTTGTTGGGCCTTATCTTCTGCATGATGCCATCAGCAGGCAACAAGGGAAGTACCCCGAGGCTGCATTTCTTGTATGCGGGGATTTCAACCAGGCAGATTTGAAAGTGGTCCTACCTAAATTCTATCAACACATAAAGTGTGCAACCAGGGGAGAAAAGACTCTGGACAGGCTGTATACAAATGTCAAACAGGCCTATAAGGCCGAACCATTGGCACATCTAGGCCAATCTGATCATGTGTCCCTGCTCCCGACTCCTGAATATATTCCATTGAGGAAACGGATTCCAGCTATAAAGAGGGATATTACAATATGGCCAGCTGAAGCATCCCAACAACTACAAGACTGTTTTCATGACACTGATTGGGAGGTATTCGCCCAACAGGATGTAGAGACTCATATTGAGCAAGTGTTGGACTATATTAGGTTCTGCACTGACAATGTAACATGGAGGCGCCGGATAAAGATCTACCCAAACAGGAAGCCCTGGATGACAAGGGAGGTCCAGGGGTTGCTAAAGGCAAGAAATACTGCTTTCAGAAGTGGAAATAAGTCGCTGTACAGCTTAGCTAGAGCCGATCTAAAGAGAGGTATCCGTGTAGCAAAGGAGGCGTATAGACAGCGGCTGGAGAATCATCTACAAAGTAACAACACCAGGCAGGTGTGGCAAGGTGTACAAGAATTAACAGGGTATAAATCCAAGGACTCCCTGGCAGACGAGGGAGGGGCATCCCTCGCAGAGGATTTGAATGCCTTTTTTGCCCATTTTGAAGTAACATCTGCAGCAACACCTGCGGAGGCTTTACCAACACCACCACCACTCCCTGTGAAGGCTTTGCCATCATCACCACCATTACCATCATCAGTACAAAGGAATGCAGTAGTCTCTGTGGAAAAAGAAGAGATGAGGAAGGTGTTGAAGGGAATCAACCCAAGGAAGGCCACAGGGCCAGATGGGGTAGCTGGAAGGGTATTGAGAGACTGTGCAGATCAACTAGCAGGAGTTTTCACTGGGATTTTAAATCGATCCCTAGCCCAGGCTATTGTTCCATCCTGCCTAAAGTCCTCTATTATCGTTCCAATAGCAAAAAAATCTAACCCGGAAGATCTGAATGATGTTCGTCCAGTAGCACTCACACCTATAATCATGAAGTGCTTTGAAAAGCTGGTACGAAATTATGTCATTGCCTGCCTACCAGAGGGACTGGACACATTCCAATTTGCTTATAAAATGAAAAGATTGACAGAGGACGCTGTGGCGATTGCCCTCCATGCCGTCCTTGCACATTTGGAGCAGCGGGGGAGCTATGCCAGACTGCTTTTTTTAGATTTCAGCTCAGCATTTAATACCATTCTACCACAACGTCTGATGTCTAAACTGGAAGATCTGGGGCTTCCGTTATCACTTTGTGGGTGGATATTGGACTTTTTGTCAGACCGCCCCCAAAGGGTTCGGTTGGGCCCTTATACCTCTAATATGCTCAAGACTAACACAGGAACACCACAGGGATGCGTACTCAGTCCACTCCTTTATATTCTCTATACGTACGATTGTGTCGCTACTCACCCTAGTAATAGGGTTGTCAAATTTGCAGATGACACAACCGTGATTGGGCTCATCCCTGAAAGGGAGGGTGAAACGGATTATAGAGATGAGGTGGAGCGGCTGACAGAGTGGTGCAGAGCTAACAAATTGCTCATAAATACAAGGAAGACAAAGGAGCTTGTGGTGGACTTCAGGAGACAGAAGAGCAACGTCCAGCCACTTTTGATTGATGGGGTCTGTGTGGAGAGGGTAACAACGTTCAGATTTTTGGGCATTGAATTACAAGAGGATCTGTCCTGGAGTGTTAACACAAGGGGGCTTGTGAAGAAGGCGCAGCAGAGACTGTACTTTTTGAGAATACTAAGGAAAAACCATCTTCCGCAGAAACTACTGCTTGCCTTCTATCACTGTCCCATTGAGAGCGTGCTCACTTATGGCTTATGTGTGTGGTACGGAAGCTGTACTACCCAGGACAGGATGGGGTTGTGCAGGGTTGTTAAGGCAGCAGAGAGCATTGTTGGCTGCCCACTCTCTACCTTAGAGCAGATTTATGCCACAAGGTGCCATAGGAAGGCACTGGACATAGTAAAAGATCCATCGCATCCTGGTCACTGTCTCTTCGAGCTCTTGCCGTCGGGACGGAGATACAGGACGATGAAGACAAGAACGAGCCGTCTTAAGAACAGCTTCTTCTCCAGAGCGATCTCGGCCCTGAATGGGAAGCCCGGACTTTGAAAGTCATCTAATCTCCCTTGCTGTATTATACTGTATTGATTAATTAGTGTTTTTATGGAGCAGTCAAGTAATTTCGTTGTCCCCGAAGGCGGCAATGACAATAAAGATATTATTATTATTATTATTATTATTATTATTATTATTATCTATAGTTGAACAACATTAAACAACAGAGAACGCCCCGACTGATTTTACACGTTTGACCAACTGGCTAAAACAAGCTTCTCCTTCTGCTTTTGTTTCTAGCTCAAATAAGAAATTTCCTTCTAAAGATAATTAGCCTTTGTCAGTTAATTCTATTTCTATGTTATGTCCCATTTTTTCCTCTGTCCTTTTCTTGAACTGAACAGCAGCTATACATAACAATAAATAAGACCTTGTCTGTGAACATCAAAGGACTAATCTGCCTCTAAAAAGATGGAAAACTGCAAGGCTAATGAGAAGGAAAACGTTGGTATTATCTGCCTCCATATTAAAAGAGGTGGTAGAAAGTCACTAAATTAGAGAAAATGGATTTGGCAGAGAACAAAAGGCCTATATAAATACTGTAAATAAATAAATAAAAACTTTAGCCTGGAAGGGTAGCTATAATGATGAAGGACAGGTTATTCTGGAACCCTGTATTACTTATTAAAACAGATGGTAGAGTTATCTTTCAGTGAAATCTGCAAAAATTTACGATTCAAATAGCTTGATGACTGATTCCTTTGTCAAAATGTTTTCACTGTAAATGTCTGTATATAAATTTCCCCTCAGCTCTTTTTGCTGGCCCATGTAGGACCAGCATGGATAGTTGGCCCCGGTGAATATTTGACATTTTCTCCCCTTACGGCTTTGATCTATAGGCTACCACTAAAACGAGGCTGCATTTTAAGCTGCATTTTAAACTATATTCTAACTTATATTTTAATCAACTTGTTTTTGTTTTTAATGTTTTTACTGTATTTATATTCAGTGTTAGCCACCCTGAGCCTGGTCTTGACCAGGGAGGGTGGGTATAAATAAAATTATCATCATCATCATTATAACTTTGTAATACAGTGGTACCTCACAAGACGAATGCCTCGCAAGACAAAAAACTCGCTAGACGAAAGGGTTTTTTGTTTTTTGAGCTGCTTCGCAAGACGATTTTCCCTATGGGCTTGCTTCGCAATACAGAAACGTCTTGCAAGTTTGTTTCCTTTTTCTTAACACCGTTAATACAGTTGCGACTTGACTTCGAGGAGCAACTCACAGAACGCGGTGTGATAGCCTTTTTTGAGGTTTTTAAAGACTTTGGTGATTTTTGAAGCTTTTCCAAAACTTTCCCGACACCGTGCTTCGCAAGAGGAAAAAAATCGCAAGACGACAAAACTCGCGGAACGAATTAATTTCGTCTTGCGAGGCACCACTGTATATGGAAACATTACAATGGGGGGAAAACTTTCTTTTGAATGGTCAAATTATGTGCCTCCATATAGTTCTATTTGTTACAATATTACTAATGAATTAAGTTATAGTTTTCCTTTCCATGGGACCATATCAGTGAGGCCAGAGGCAGGTCTTGTCAACTAGGCAGCCCAGGACCTCCATACACACTTGCTGGGAGCCTGAAGGGCCCTGCCTGCTCCTCTCCACTTGGCTTGGGGTGGGGCCTGACAGGCTCCATAAAGGACTGCTGCTGCTGCTGCTGGGCAGAGAGGGCTCCGTTTTTGTTTTTCAAATTGCTTTTATTTTTTTTACCTATGTCATATTAAATTGTGATTGATATTGATGCTGTATTCTTAGTTTCAGATTTTATGATTTATGTGGAAATTGTTTTCCATTTGGTTGTGTGCTTTTTGATGTGTTTTATTTATTGCCCACGACTTTTGTTATACAGTGGATGCTCGGGTTGCGAACGTGATCCGTGCAGGAAGCACGTTCACAACCCGCAGCGCCGCATCTGTGCACGCGCGGCTTGCGATTCGGCACTTCTGCGCATGCGCAAAGCGCGATTTAGCGCATGCGCACCCGCCAAAACCCGGAAGTAACCCGTTCTGGTACTTCTGGGTTTCGGCGGGTCTGTAAGCCGAAAAAACGCAACCTGAAGCATCCGCAACCCGAGGTGTGACTGTACAGTGGTACCTCGGGTTACATACCCTTCAGGTTACATACGCTTCAGGTTACACGCTCCACTAAGCCAGAAATAGTGCTTCAGGTTAAGAACTTTGCTTCAGCATAAGAACAGAAATGGTGCTCCGGCAGCACGGCGGCAGCAGGAGGCCCCATTAGCTAAAGTGGTGCTTCAGGTTAAGAACAGTTTCAGGTTAAGTACAGACCTCCGGAACGATTTAAGTACTTAACCTGAGGTACCACTCTATTGGTAATTATGTAAATCTTGTCATGTTGTAAGCCGCGTTGAGCATTGTTTTACCTATGGGAAGGTGGCATACAAATAAAATGATGGTGTTGTTGTTGATGATGATGATGCTCCTCAGAAAGCTCACTTCGCTGCTGCTAACTCAGCGGTTTGACTTCACCCCTGGAGGCGCACTCCATTGTCTCTCGAGACCGACGGATGCCAACAAATAAATCCCTACTGCACTCCAGTTCTCTTGATTACTTGATAACAATTTGTCTAATAATTGGCAATAATATATTATCCTTGTTGTTCCACTCTCAGTATGAATTGATTTATAGTCTAAAGGTAAAGGGAGCCCTGACCATTAGGTCTAGTCGTGGCCGACTCTGGGGTTGTGGCGCTCATCTCGCTTTACTGGCCGAGGGAGCCGGTGTACAGCTTCCGGGTCATGTGGCCAGCATGTGGCAAACCAGAGCAGCAAACAGAAACGCCATTTACCTTCCCGCCGGAGCGGTACCTATTTATCTACTTGCACTTTGATGTGGTTTCAAACTGCTAGGTTGGCAGGAGCAGGGACCGTGCAACGGGAGCTCACCCCGTCGCGGGGATTCAAACCGCCAACCTTCTGATCGGCAAGTCCTAGGCTCTGTGGTTTAACCCACAGCGCCACCCGCGCCCCAGATTTATAGTCTACATGCATCCAAATACATAATTATGGGAGGGTGTTTTTTTTAACAATTATTAATAATCTTTTTTAAAAAACCTTAATTTTTGTTCAATTTATTTTAATCTCTAATAATATTAATAATAATAAAATACCCCACCCATCTGGTGGGGTTCCCCCAATCAAAGAAACAATCAAAGAACTAGAAACTTCCTTAAAAACTTTGTGTGGTTATTTATTAATTACATTTATTCACTGCTTCTTAAGAAAAAGCCCCAAAGCAACTTACAAATTCAGAATGCAAAGATACCATAAGCTGCTTATAGAATTTCTCAAGAATAACTAGACACTGCTGCACAAATACTGTCTGAAAAAGGAAATGAAATAGTCCATTTACTAACTAATTTGGAGAGGTGATATAAGAAACCAGAATCTTAAAAGCCAATCTCCCTGAGAGATGTGGATTTTAAAATATGGATTATATTTTTGCCAAGAAGAGCTGGCCACTGCTGATTCCTTAATACACAGTGATCAAACTAGTTTATTAATAGAAGAAATCTACTAATATAGTTTGATCAATATTATCAATCACCTACACTTTTTCTAGCCGCAGAGAAAGAATATGACTAGGTTGAATGGAATTATCTGATACATAAATTGGAATTATTTGGTTTTTGTTTGGGGTTACCACTATCTGTAAGGAAGCCTCTATTAAAATATGGGCTAATACTTATCAAATTTCTCTCTCTTGAGGCAAAGGGCAGGTATGCCCATTGAAGTCATAGGTGTTTGCACTGAGTATTCAGCTGTTTGAAATAGCAGTAAGAAATAATGCTAAAATAAAGGGTGTGGTGGTAGGAAAATGTATGTTAATAGTAGTAGTAGTAGTAGTAGTAGTAGTAGTAATTTTTATGTTGTGACTCTGAGAAAATAATTCTCCATGCAGATGACATATTGTATTCAGTGCAGGACAAATAACATGAAACATGTACCAAACCATATTTTATAACACATGCTATTTTATAACATTTATATTTCATAACATAAAAAATAGTAACGGTTGTAACAAAATGATAAACACCAAGTCTATTTCCAGATTCCATTAAAAATATTCAGGAGGTCTAAATTTGTTGCTGACTCTAGATCTAGCAGAATTGACAGTGCCTGGTGCATAAAGCTTGCCCTTTCTGATTAAATTTCTGCAGGATTCAAATAATTATTGTATTTTAGTGCCAAATCAAACAATCTCACCTAACACATTCAGGACCTTTTCAGTGGTGGTTCCCTGTTTGTGGAATGCCCTCCCTCGTGAGGTGCATGTGTCTTCCTCATTATTGACTTTCAGGAGAAATCTGAAAACATGTATTGCCTTCCAATAGTGGCCTGGATCCTATTTTTCCCCCTCTGTAAACAGAAGGAACCTCTTTTCAGGAAGGAGAGTTCCACACAAGTAAAGAGTCCTTGTGTAGGAGCAATTCTCATTACGTTAAAAGTCATGCCTTCTGTTCATGAACTCAAATCTCAGGATCCAAGCTACAGAATCCGCATAGAGATGTTTCTATTTGGAAAAGCTATGGTTTTGCAAAAATAAAATATTTAATGGAATGTAGTCATTTCATACGGTGATTTACTGAATGGAATGATGTTTTCCATTTCATAAAGTGATTTGTGTTGCCATGTGCATGCAAAGTGAAGAGAAATAAAGACCTCCCCAAAACACAGGTACAGTGGTACCTCAGGTTAAGTACTTAATTCGTTCCGGAGGTCCGTTCTTAACCTGAAACTGTTCTTAACCTGAAGCACCACTTTAGCTAATGGGGCCTCCTGCTGCCGCCACGCCGCTGGAGCACTATTTCTGTTCTCTTCCTGAAGCAAAGTTCTTAACCTGAAGCACTATTTCTGGGTTAGAGGAGTCTGTAACCTGAAGCGTATGTAACCTGAAGCGTATGTAACCCGAGGTACCACTGTACACAAAAATCTTCTTTGGTTCCCATATTTTCAAATTAGATCATGCATTTATAGTTAAGGGGGAAATATGGTCATTGGTCTGGTAGACAAAATGTATACATTATTAATGATATTGGATACCACATCCCATAATGTTAAAGAGGACAAGAAAAGAGCCTGCCCTCCAACATCTCCAGTACAATTTGAGAATGGAGTTGAAAACAGTCTTTCGGAAAATTGCGAGTTAAAAACATAAAGGAAGGTGATTATAAAACACCAGCGACATTTGAGTCCATGTATGTTAAGTAAAATTTAAATAAGGATAACTGCTGAAGCTAAGAACATGTTAAGTCAAATTTTGTTAATATGTATTTGGACTTCTTCAGCTAACAGCCTATATTGGATAAGAAATTTAAAATGTAATTTAAGAAGTTACAGGATAATATTTACCAACAGATATTGTTCTGATGCTTGTGAGGCACCTTCAACGAATGAATAACTATAATTTGGAAATGGTAATATGTTTACTTACTGCAGTATGCATATGCTGCTGAATATTGGGGTGGAACTGATCAGTCACCATTGCTGGATTGGTTTTTCTGGATCTGGGATCTTATATATAGGCCTAACGTTATAATCATATACACACTGACTTGAGAGCATAGTCATGTCTAAGACTGCACTGTAACGATTCAAATGAGAGAACTCGGTGGGACAATAGGTTTATTAAAAGATGGAGTTTATTAATCACTTATTAGAACTACTTGAATGACAACATAAATTTATATAAGCTTGTCCCTGATACCCTCCTGATTTTTTTAGACTATACCTCCCATCATTCCTGACCATTTGGCTGATGTGAGTTGGAGGAACAAACCTCTTGGGAGAGGCTGGTTTATTTTCTCTTGAAGTTTAGAGCTTACAGTTAATTAAAGTAAGCAATCGGGCATTTAGTTGTGTTAAGATGGGGACAGTGACAGGGAGAAAAAAAGAGGTCAAAAGTAATCTGACAGAAATTTCATTTCAGTAATAAATAAAAAGTAAGATTTCAAAATATGTGTGGCAAGCATACTAGGCTCTGGGAAGGGGTGGAGGAGAAGGGGAATTAAAGAAAACAGCAATAAATTTCTGTTCAGTACTGCCTACACACTAAATGCTTGACAACAAATGTCTGTGGTTTTAGCTTTCAAACATAGCTGGGTAATATTTTGCAGGTGTCCTATTTATGAGGTCATGAATGAGGAGATAGGAACATTTTACACACCACTGGTGCTCTTTGGTCATCAAGCAAGAGCCTTTTATTTTTTTAAAAACTGGGTTCTGAATGCATTTATATTTCATTGGCTCACCAGGAATATTGGCGAGTTCTCTCTATTTCATTAGCACTCCTGTGTTGGCCACTAGGAGTGGACACTGGTTCCCTGACAAATTTTGGTTTTAAGTACATAAGCAAAATGAATCTAGAGATGCTAAATGAAAATGATCAGTACATGATTATAGTACTGGGATTTATAGGGTACTCAGTTTGAAAATGAAATAAATGTAAGTAAGCCTGCAAGTAACCAGAACTGTGTTTTTTTGCTCTTTTCTGTTCTAATCCTTTCCATCACATGGACAATATTTCCCCTAAGAGGTTAAAAACATTGCCACTTAGATGGATGCAATGTAGATGAAAGACTGTAGTATACAAAGAGAGAAACGTCCTACTTGAACCTCCCAATACTCCTACCTGGGAATAAGCTCTTCGTGAATCACATTTGATGCGACTTTTGCAAAAATGGCTTGCTTAAGCCCAGGACTTGATAGGCAGCTAACCATTTCCTTTTCAGTTAAAGAGAAGCAGTTATCTAAATAGCATTTAAGCCTGGAAAATACATACTCAAGCAACAGCAAGGAGCAAAAAACATACACACACCACATGTCTCTCTCAGCTTTCATGTCAAGGACTTTTCACCGTAATAACTTGCAAATGCTCTCTTATAAGACTTAAGATAAAATAGGTATTCAGACGCTCATGCAGCTTCCTAAGTTTTCAGGAGGAGAAGACAAGATTTCGTTGCTTAAGGAGAATTCAGTGGTCTGGTAGGAAGGACATAGTACTTGGACGTAAACAAGTACTTGGACATAGTACTTGAACGTAAACAAGTTTTTTCCTTTATTCATTCCCTCTTAAAGAATTCATCTTTTTTCCTCTTCCCTCAATTTTCCATAACTCTAAGCCACCTTGGTTGGGTTTTGTATTTCTTTTGGCATTGAAAGGTGAGGAATACATACATTTTAAAAATTCTTCCTCACTCACTCGTAATTATTTCTACCAAGGAACGTTTAGAAATCCCATTTCAGACCAATGGAGAAGCAAAAGGATCAAAAGTTAATTCCCATTATCTCCTAGGTTGCCTGTTTTATAGCTTATACAATCTTTGTAAGAAGTTAAAAAGACATCCGAAGAGTTGGCACACTGGAACCTTGTCCTGTCTTTCTGGTTTCTCCAGAGCTTTCTAGTCCAAAAGAAAGACAACTTACTGCCCTCTTCACCTGCTGCTTTCTTAGCCTTAGCAAACCTCAAAAAAGGCTCTCTTCCATCTCTCACAGCAGCTAACTGCTCTGACCTTTGCATATTCTCTTCTAACACTGCTTCTGATTGACTCCACCAAATCTCACAAGATCATACAAGATCATACTCCACCAAATCTCACAAGATCATACAAAGGGTGTGGGTGACATTTTTCTAGCCTAAGGACCACATTCCATTCTAGGCAAAGCTTTCAGTGGCCACATATCAGCGGTGGGCAGAGGCAAAAGTGGACAACCTTTGTAAATTTTTCCTTTGTACAGCAGGCTAATTTTACACACACACCTCTCAATTCTCTATCCAGGTCAGCAAGCAGCATTATAGGAGTTCAAAGACATGAGTGTTTATCAAGACACTCAAAACTGGCTACTTTTCTTTTTTAAAAATGTATTTGATAAGAAAAACAAATATAATTCTCTAACTTCCAAATGTAAATTCTACCTTATTGCTAGAAGTGTATTGTTCTTTTATGATGTAAAGTTATGCTTCATGCTCTTAAAATGTTGTAAGCTGCTTGGATGTTCCTTATGTGGCAAGTGGCTAATAAATTGAATAAATAATGGTGAGGAGGATGATCATCTTAGCAACATGAGATTTACAATTCAAGCAGCTAGTGATAAATACATCTTTTTCTATATCCCAAACTGTTCTACTACAGCAGCATTTGTTATGCTATTACAGTAGTCCTAACTACAAACATTTTAGCTATGACAATATTGCTTTCAAACATAAAGAAATGCCATTTTCCAGCTAAACCTTTAGACCCCAGTCTCTCTTCCCATTACTCTACCATCATATCCCGCCCCCCCAAATTGTCTCCTAGTATTCCTCCTGTCAGTTCTGTTATCACTTGCTCCCACCCTCAACATACCAAAAGGGGTTTTCCTCAGTCAGTCCAGGGAATGCTCCCATGTCAACCAAGTGTACAATTCAAAATTACCTCAAAAAACAAGGCATCCATTTTCAATCAATCACAGAACAACTAAACAATAAAACAACAAGCCCATGGGATGTTACTACTGCCCCAGAAAACACTTCATTTTTTTTTTTTTTTTGTCACTTGAGAATTTTGAGTAAGTGCTCTGTTTCACAAGCACCAGCTGGATGTCTAAATGCTATGAGAACTTATTGGACCTGGCCCAGGACATTGTTAGTATGAAACAATGCAGCTCACCCCCTCTGCCATACATGTAGGCTCTTCTAACTAATAATGGTTTCACTTGTCTCTTTTAACGCTCAAAAGGTTTTGAAATCAGGAACACTCAATATCAGTTGAAATTGGCATCCAGACACATAATCCCAATGAATTAATAGACAAGAAAATACTCTAGTTCATAAAATGTGTTGTGGGAGTGTAAGGTTCCTTGTATGGCAAAACAGGAAAAAAGGCATAATGAATTGTTTTTTAAAACCCAGTAAGTTCCACAATCTGACATGGCAGACTTTAAAAGCATGTGGCTAGGGTGGCGCTGTGAGTTAAACCACTGTGCCACTTGGGCTTGCTGAACGAAAGGTCGGTGGTTCGAATCTCCGCTCCCGTTGTTCGGTTCCAGCTCCTGCCAACCTAGCAGTTCGAAAGCATGCAGTGCAAGTAGATAAATAGGTACCGCTGTGGCGGGAAGGTAAACGCCGTTTCCGTGCACTGCTCTGGTTTCACCAGAAGCGGCTTAGTCATGCTGGCCACATGACCCGGAAGCGGACAAACACCGGCTCCCTCAGCCTTTAAAGAGAGATGAGCGCTGCAACCCCAGAGTCGTTTGTGACTGGACTTAATTGTCAGGAGTCCCTTTACCTTTTATATGGAGTAACACACCTGACAGGAGATCATTTATTTATCTGTAACTACACTCCGCAATCGTAATTTTGTTCTTTGATATACTAACATCTTTGGTGTATATACACAGGCTACAAGGACAGATTTACAAATGTCCTTAACAAGGTAACACCTGGTTTACAACAGAGTTCTTCAGGACACATTGCTGATAACTAGCAGGCAACTCACATATTTCAACGTCTACATCACAGAAGGAAGCCACGGTTGGGAAATGCATCATCGTTTCTCCTACACAGGCTGTATTTCAGTGCCAAAAAATTCACTACCACTATGTCTTTATGAAGTTCTACAACGCCAATGCCTCATATTTATCCTCAGAAATAAACATTATCTCCTTGCATGGCATGCCCATAGGTAGTTCTGACAAAAAGCTCATGAACAATATCCCTGGGCTAACATAAAGCTTAAGTATTACCAAGCATTATTACATTGGAGGCTTTCATTGCTGTGATATCAGATTAGAAATGAGAAAGATGAGTTGGAGCCAGGAAGTCTGTTTTACAATAACCATGCGCAACCCTTTCTGTGGATGACAAGGCAGGGAAAGATGTCATCCATCAAGTTCTCTAGAGAGGGCTGTGTGAGAGGGAGCCAGTGAGAGTGCTGAGAGGAAAGAACCATCATGAATCAAAAGCCCAGTACAACCTCCAGTTTCTTGGAAATTCAAAGGAGAAATTCTGAGGCAGGATTCTGGTGATGAGATCTGGTGATAACCCTGCTTGGAAGTCACCAACCCATGCATGGAAACAACCAAAAATGGCTCCCACATACATGTATTGTGTATAAATAATAAATTATAAATCATTATTATAAATTATTATTATGATGCCTACTTTATGTGCACATGGAGAATCTCTCTCTCTGATAGAACGAGAAGCCAATGTGAATTGCGATGTTGTCATGGAGATTGTCCACACAGGAAAATGTATATTATTGAGAAGCTTACAATTTTATCTCAGTCACTCCCCACGAATGGGAGTACTTTAACTTTCAAGGGAGCCATTACTCCAGAGTAAAAAATGTTTCTCTTCAAATGAGTGGATCTTTCTCCAAGAGGGTGGAGGATGGGGTTTGGGACATTTGCTAGTTTTCGCTAAAAGATGACCAGAAACACCTTTAAATGGTTGTTTGGAAGTGTAAAATGCACTGATAAACGCTGCCTGACAAATACCAAGAAGAAGAAGAAGAAGAAGAAGAAGAAGAAGAAGAAGAAGAAGAAGAAGAAGAAAGACCTTTGGTATGAGGGGCATTCAGGGGAGAAATGATCCTTCCCTAGTCCTGAAGATAATTTGAATATGTATGCTTCTTGAGTGAAGGAACTAGGCATACTGAGGGAACTATCTACTGCCAAAACATATCTGCTGTCAGGGAAAGAGAATGACTCCTTCTCCAGAGAACGTACAAACCTACGTAAATCTGCAGTTGCCAAATGGATATGAGAAAAGGCTTCACAGTCAACTAGATGATATAAACAACAGGATGCAAAAAGGGGAAAAAAGAAAACTAGCATTTATGTTTGACAAGCTAGCTTAAATTTGTTTTCAACAGCATTTTTGTGGGTGACTTGTTCTTTAAATGATTTTTTTTTTTTTTTTTGCTGCTGGAAACCAGTCGGGGGCAGGGGGAGATCATGTTGCTGTGTAGTATTTTTTAAATAGTAAAGTATATGCTACTTACCCATTCTGAATAGCGGCCGTGGGGTCATATGTCAAGGCCATGCCAGCCTGTACACAGTTAGGGGGGAAAACAGAAGGTTAATCTTTTTATATCACACATACACACAACAACCAACGAAAAAGGGGAGAAATTAGTGAACCCACTATATAATCCTTTTTTCCCATTTTTTGACTTAAATTGACTTTTAGTGCTTTTAAAAACTTGCATTCTATTGATGTCAGTTTCGTGCTGTGCCAAACACTGCTTCTATTTTCACAAAAGTCTTCATTCACCATAAAAGAGGCATTGTTGTTTTTTTCTGTCTCTCTTGCCAAGAGCGGAGGAACTTAGAAGAAATGTTGTGGTGTCTGTGTGCAGGTTGTGCTTCACAAATGTGAGTGGTGCCTGGGTGGTCTTTTTCCGCTTTGAGTTAAAACAAAACAAAAAAACAAAACAAAAAAACAAAGAAAATTCCGTGCATGGCTCTTTATAAAACGGTATATCATGGCAAGCCCTCCATGGCTGACAATTTCATCCCCCAACGTTGTGTGACTGTTGTTGGACTCCAGTTCCCATCAGCCACAGGCAGTATGGCCAATGATCAGGAATGATGAGGTTGGATTCCAGGAACCTTAGGAGGGTTGAAAGTTGTAATATTTCTCTGGAGTTTATGAAAGCCCCATTTGTGCTTAGAGGGGTTTGAGGTTCTTTGTACAAAGCTTATATCCTAGAATCCCCATGTGGCTACAGAATGGTCTTTCTAGGAAGCAGCGCCAGAATGTACTACGTTATATGAGGAGCTCATAGGTGCAGGGAGAGACCTCAGGAATTGTGGTGTTTTTTTGTAATGAAGTAGAAAAATAACCATTTGGCCACTTCATACATTCAGTAAGCAATGTGCAAAGTTCTCTCCTTCACTCTCCTTGCAAACCACTTGGTTCACCTTCACCCTCTTGAATTGCCCCCAAAGATGGAGGTGAAAGATGCAACACCATGTAGATATTTTTATTCTCCAAGAAATAGGATACAATTGCCCGGTAAATGTGTTCTGTTTATTTCCACTGATTTGCACCTTCTGTGCTGTCTGTTATTTTATTTTTCTTTAGTTGAATGTGTCAAGCATTTAAAATGCTCGGTTCAGAGCCCATGACAGCAATCATGCTTTTCTGTATCGGAGACTTTAATCCTGTTGTGGATCAGAGCCATAGCTAGGTGATCTTATGCCCCTGGCAGAACCATCCAGATAGCACCCCCTAGCTATGGACAAATGAACTCGTCTTTCCACCTCTCCTCCAACCCCCCCTCCACCCATTCAATTCCTCACACACTTCACCTTGTAATGAATTTTTTCACAGAAAATCCAATATTTATTTTTTTAACCAATTTTGAGCCCCCCCTCGCCTGCACCCCTGGAGGGGGCCTTTCTCATCACCCCCTAGCTGCAGCCCTGCCCCTTATAGACCATGACTAGGATACAAACTACAACAGTTAAATGGTGCAAAATGTAAGTTTGTTCACATTTATTTCCTTCTTACAGACAAATGATCAGTTACTAAACCAGCAAAACTATGTTGAGACACAATAATTATTAGGCCTGGCCAGTTATGTTCAGTGGTACTGTATTGACAACATTACCCCAGTGACTTGGGATGTTGCTTTTAAACCAGCAAAAACAAGATAAAACTGCAATGCTGGTAACAGCAACCACTGACATCGCAAAATACAGTTGTGCTACATATTACCCCGTTTATTCTGCTTACTCAATGAGCAGGGTGTTCAGATCGTGTGATAATGTTTAAAATGTAAAAGGAATCAGAGGAACTGAGTGTCAACTCTTAATGCCAACCGTGGGCCAATCATACAATGCAATCCATACCATTATTGGTTATTTCCCTTTTGACTGACAGTACTGACTGGCAGAGCCAGCGTAGTATAGTGGTTAAGAGCGGTGGACTCGTAATCTGGGGAACCGGGTTCGCGTCTCCGCTCCTCCACATGCAGCTGCTGGGTGACCTTGGGCCAGTCACGCTTCTCTGAAGTCTCTCAGCCCCACTCACCTCACAGAGTGTTTGTTGTGGGGGAGGAAGGGAAAGGAGATTGTTAACCGCTTTGAGACTCCTTAAGGGGAGTGAAAGGCGGGATATCAAGTCCAAACTCCTCCTGTAAACTGATAGACAGTGTGTCATCAGAGGTCTATATGCCTTTTGTATGCTTGTCTCCATCTTCTTCAGTTGGAAAAATAAAAGCAAACAGCCTGCCTACTGGTATGAACTTGTAATTTAAGTACAATGTCAGCCTGACAAGGTGAGCCATACAGAGGAGGATGACTGGCACACATAATGACCCAAATAAATGAGATGGACTATAACTTGAAAGCCCAGCCAGAAAGCGAGATGCCAGGTAGAAAGTAAACAATAAGGAACTGGAAACTAATAAGCATGTGGTAGACACATAAGGAAGAGAAGAGAAGAGCAAATGGGTCACAGGAATTGTTTAAAAGTTGTTAGAAACATGGGGGATGATTTGGCAAAAAAAGAAAAAGAAAATAAATAAACAGAAAGCGAATAAACCTTCCTCATTGTAAGTATTCTGAGCTAGAAGTTCTTTGAAGAAGAAAGGGATGAAGCCAACGGTCCAAATGAGATTTGGTTTAAACATTCCTGTAGTAAAATAAGCTTTACTCAGTGGGTGAGTTAACTTGGCACTGATCTTTCTTTTGATAATTTATGATAGTTTTAACTTTAAAAAAAAATACTGTGCGATTAAAAGGCTTACAATTTTTTAAAAAAAATAAAAAACATTTTAAATAATAAATCAAACATTTAGACATAGCATGTTATGAACATACAGCTGTACGTTCAAGAAATAAGATGTTCTCCCCAATGAAACACGCTGAGAGACACTCATTTCAATGTACATATTCTCACTGATATGCTATGAAAATAATGTTTCTGGCTTCTATTAAGGTTGTGTGTGCAGTTTTGAGTAAGACCTGTATGGGACTGAGTTAGGCCAAACCAAGTCAGCTCCAAATCCACAAACATGTTTATATAAAAAAATGGTTCAGGAATTCAGAATTCTTTCCTAGCAGTTATCCCCTGCTAAGCTCTGTTGCCTCTTACTAGGCAATCCCTAGGATTACCTTTGATGCTGACACCCTTTTTTGAAAATGGCTTGTATTTAAAACCACACTGCGCGTAGCTGCAGAATACATTTCAATGCACACTGCATGAAAAATAAACATGACATTAATGGAACTAGTGTATTTGATTTTAATACAGTGACTGTTCCGATCTATTATAAATGCTTACAGCTGACATTTCCAATACCGGGTGCTCAGAAATGGTAGCCATTTATGTTAACATTAGAGAAGCTTGATGAATTTGATCTTTGTGAATTAGGTTGTGAAGTAATCTGATCTGCACTCCTCGGACTAATATGCAGATTGAAATATTACCACCCTTCTGATTTTGCACTCTTCCAAATTCTCCTCAGCTCAAAAAAATTCCAAAATGCATTTAACGAATATATTTTAGGATACAAATATTTAGAAGTGTACATATATATATATTTGGAAAGTTTGTTTTATTTATTTTTATGTATTTATATGCATTATGTACATATTTTCATTTTAAGAAATAAAATAAAAATGTACATCAATGCAAAATCAGGAAGAAATGGATTTATGAACACAAAATAGGCACACGTCCTGAACTGAACCATGTTCTCCTTGTAGCTATCACTGCTACCTGCTAGCTCATTGTATGAGAACAGGGAACCAGATAAGAGAGGCAGCTGGAGAGGGTGTCAAGGGGCTCTGATCCATGATGGACCTTCTGCCAAGATGTCATCAGGCACATAATGATATCAACTCTTGATGTTAGCCCTAGCAATAATGAAAGGGGAAAGGAGTAGGCTCACTGGGAGGGGGAGGCATTCTTTCCATACACATCTTATTCTGTTCCTCACTAATTTTGCTTTGGTTGAAGCACAAAAAAAGCAAAAATTAACTAGATACTGAAGGAGTTAAGAAGCTTGGAAAGATTAAGCCTACACCCAATCTGATGTGAACGTTATGAGTCCTTAAAGATCTTTTCCAGCATTTGTTATCTTCTGATTTGTACTATTTATTACAGTATCTCCTGACTGTCTCAAGGAGAAACATTGCTGTAATGGATTTAGGGGTTGCGTAAGTTGCCGCCACTCCTGGTGAGGTTACCTGGTTAAACCCTTTCTGACTGAACAGCCTCCAGCATCGTGACTGTCTCAGTCGCTGGCAGAATCCATCAGTGGGCGTTTCTTAAACTTCTTCCAGCACAAAAGTTCCTTGACGCCTAGTCTCCGCCTAGACTCCCTGCGCGGAAGCCTTCTGCGCAGGGAGGGTGTGGGCAGCGGAGGACCCGTACTCTCTCCGCTGGTCTCCGGCGAGGAGTCTTGGAGCCTCCTCTCCGATTCCCCCATCTGCCCCCCTTCTCTACTGGTGTTACGCTGATTTCCTTCCCCAGCGGATGGGCTGCCTCTCTCTCTACTGGGACCCTCTCCGCCATCCCTCTGGAGCCTTCCCTCCGCCTCTAGCTCCGATGGCAGTTCCCTGACAATTGCTTTATAGATGCATCTCCCAGATTAGCTCCAAATCACCTGGTATTCCAACCGAGGGCCAGCAAAATCCCCAAAATCTATGCTCCATAGGTCTGAGGACCTGCAAGTGAATGTATGAAATACAAGAACCACGTGTGCTTTGTGCACTGGAACTATTTGAACTGACACAGCTAAACATTATGGCTGTGATCCTAAATGTAATTAAGTGGAAGTAAATTCCAAGGAAATCAGCACGACTCAAGTGCTTAGGGTTGAGACATATGGAAATGTTCTGCCAGGATTTTCTGTTCTATTTCTCACTAGCCTTATTTCTCTCCCTCCTATAGACCACCACTGCTTATTTTCTGACTCACTACAGAGCAAGCATCCATAGTATGCGCCAATATTCATGATGAAAGAGAGAAGTTACCAGAGATACCAACCAGAAAACAAAAAATTCAAATCTAGCCTGATTTCAAGGACAAGGACCCTAACCCATCTTCACCCAGGAATCTTGTTGGCTCAGCCCCATAGGAATGCCCATTATAATAAGATAAGCATTGTGAACGTGATTAATGTCCCCACATTGTATGACAGATTTGGTATATTTTGGGTCAGAGGAATGTGGGGCCCTTCAACTGGGGCCAATCTGCTGGAGTTCCCCGGTCCCTTAATAGTCTTGTGCATAGAGCCAAGAATAAAAACTCAGCCAGCTATCAGACTGAATCATTTCTGTCCATAGAGGACTATGGAGCTCAATCCAGTATTACCTGTCTGCTTGGAAGCATAAAACAGCCTGTGTCTGAGATCTGAAATACACCCAACAGAGACCTGCTAATCATTTCTAAATGCCTGCTGCTCGTAGAGAGAAAAGGACTGGCACCAGGATCAGAAACTTTGACTTTCCTGCAGCTATTGACTTTACAACCAAGTAGGAAAATCCCAATCTCCCAAATGACCTCTGTATATTTCTCTCTTTAAATTGCTAGAGGGCCTTGAGTAGAAAAGTAATAAATGGTAGGTCAAAAATGAGAAAGTTAAAGGAACAGTTGTAAGAAAAGTGTCTCTGTGTTTGTTTTAAGGATAATTCATTTTTCTTTCCATGCTTGAGCACATACAGTACATAGGTTTGCCTCCTGATTATTTACAAAGGAAGTCCTAGCTCTAGATAAGCGTATTAAAAGTGGCAAACAGAGGGGGAAGAATGAAGGAAGCATCTATGATCCCTTATCTGCAGTAAACTACTTAATTTCATCCTGGTCTAATCTCAGGGAAACTCATCATCAGAGTTATATGACTGGGTTGCTCATGACTCTATTATTGCAAAGAGATCAGTCTCCGAATGCATTATATAGGCTATTGCTGTGGCTCATTTAAGTCCATTTTCTACTTAGATGTATAATTTCAAAAAGCCAATGTAAGAACAATGAATCTTTTGCTCTTCCTAATCTAACTTATCCAGTTTTGTCAAGTATGTTTTTAAAATCACAGTCTGATTCTTTGTGGTCTAAACCACTGCGCCTCTTGGGCTTGCTGATCGGAAGGTCAGCGGTTCGAATCTGTGCGATGGGATGAGCTCCCATTGCTCTGCCCCAGCTCCTGCCAATCTAGCAGTTCGAAAGCACTCCAATGCCAGTAAATAAATAGGTACTGCTGTGGCAGGAAGGTAAACGGCGTTTCCATGAGCTCCGGTTTCTGTCACAGTGTTCCATTGTGCCAGAACCGGTTTAGTTATGTTGGCCACATGACCCGGAAAGCTATCTGTGGACAAATGCCAGCTCCCTCAGCCTGAAAGTGAGATGAGCGCCACAATCCCATAGTCACCTTTGAATGGACTTAACCATCTAGGGGTCCTTTACCTTTTTACCATATACACAGGTGTATCTTTGAAGGAATTTTGTGTAATATAGCACCAGAATATTCACGACATATTTCTAATCATTTCTTATAAAAAGCCACTGTACATATGTTGTCTACAGATAAATAATTCCAACCTCAAGTTTTAAAATAACACTATTTTCAGTCAAATTTATCTGCAGCCGAGATCAATATTCAAACTGGAAATACAGCACGTAGAATTTTCTGAATTTTCATGGAGCTGCGTTTGAAAATGAGGCAGAACCTCAATTCGTGCAAAATGCACCTGCCTGACTGCTGACAAGTGTTAAGGTGAATGGATCATAGAACACCAACTCTGTACCAGTTACATTGGCTTGTTGTATGCTTCCAAGCTCAATTCGAAGTGCTGGTTTTCACCTGCTTTTTATGGCCCAGGATGCCCATATATTAAGGAACACCTCTCTCAGAAAGGTCTAAATACCAGGAAGAACTTCGACAGCGGAACAGACTCACCCGGGAGGTGGTGGACTCTTGTAGGAGCTAACTTCTAGGGGCTGTGGGGGCTTCGGCCCCCACAATGAAATATTTGAGGGGGGCAGGCCCCCACAAAGTTGATGGGTATTCCCATTCATATGGGGTGTGTCAGATGGTAGTGGTGGTTGCTCATGAGTAATCAGTCGGGACTCCGACCTGTCTTTTACAGGTTTTATTTTGGTGCAAAACTATTTACAGTGCAGAGCCACAAGTTCATGTCTGCCTCAATCGCTAGCAGAATCCGGGAGTGGTTGTTTCCGGGACTTCCCCCAACATAAGAGCTTCGTCACCCCCAGCCTTTTCCTTCCTTCTTTGCATTTTATACCTCTGCGCAGGGTGGGCAACGGAAGGAGCGTGCTTCCCTCCTGGCCGGCTTGGCCAGGAGCGGTGCTGAGGCTCCCAGCAGCATCCTCTGGTCCTTTCCCCTCTTCCCCACTGGAGGTGTGGCTTTCCCCACCACAGGAAGAGGAACTGCTTCGCAAGATTTTTGGAGGTTCCCTGTAACCCAACTGCCCCTCTGCTTCCCTTCCCTGTTCCGACGGCAGTACCCTGACAGGGTGTGTGTGAACTGTATCATGTGATTGATTATGCAGGGCGGGGCTTACCTGGGCCCTCACAATATTTTATTCAAGTTGGCATCGCTGTGGACCCTCCGTTCTTGGAGGTTTTAGGCAGAGGTTGGATGGCCACCCGGTTGAGATTCTTCCATTGCAGAGGGTTGGGCTAGACTATCCTCAAAGTCCTTTCCAACTCTACACTTCTGTGATTCTATGAATCTACGAACCCACCCAGACCCTTAGATCTTCATATGAGGGACTTCTCTGTATCCCACCTCTGAGCACAGTTCAAAGGGTCATAACAAGGGAGACGGCCTTTTCAGCTGAGGCTCCCCACCTGTGGAATGCTCTCCCCCACAGATGTTGGCCTGAAACTTTTAATGCCAGGCAAAAACTAACCTTTTCCCAAACCAATGATGGACCAAATTGGTTAGGTTTTTTTAATGTGCTTTCAAATTTTCAAGACACTGCAGGGTTGGTGGGGGGCTGCTTTGAATGATAAAAAGGTTAGTGTTTTATATGACTCCCCTTTTTATGGTAGAATGAATTTCTGTTTTTGAAAAAAATGTAAGTCACTTGGAGACCTTCTTAGGTAACAAGTAACTACCGTACTTTTTGCACCATAACACTCACTTTTTTCCTCCTAAAAAGTAAGGGGAAATGTCTGTGCATGTTATGGAGGGAATGCCTACAGGTGGCATGCCTACGGATTTTCCTCCTATAAAAACTATGTGCGTGTTATGGTCGGGTGCGTGTTATAGAGCGAAAAATACGGTAATATGTTCCAAAAATGATGATGATGGAAGGGGAATTAACAAAACAAAACAAAAAAACAGGGGACACATTGGGTGAGTGCAAGTGCCTTCTGCCCACAAAAGAACACTTCTGCGTCCAAGGTATGCCTCAGTTTCACAAAGTGAAAAAGAGTTGCCATGATGACACATGTTAAGCATCTTATAAACACAAATGCTATGATTATGTGCAAGAAACTTTGTGTAATGTTTGAAAGTGTGGTGAGTAGAAAAAAAGTAAACACTGGGATAATATTGTCCCTCTCATGTACAGAAAAGCTACAGAATCGAGTTTGGAAGCAGAATTAAAGTAAATTATCAAACCTTCAATTCTAGCACACGGGGGGCACCTAAATTGTGTAATTGGGTATTTGATTGATTGATATGGGAATTGATATTATAATTTGGTATTGATACAATGAGGCATATATTGGATTATTGTTATTTCAAATTAATAAAAAATATGTATATAAAAAAGAAAAGCTGCAAAATCCATAAGCATACGTAGTGCAGTAAGTTACCCAAGGCACAATAGTGAGTCAGCATTATTGACCCAAACCCTAGTGTGCAACCCAGTAAAGTTGATACAATGGGCAGCAATGACATGTGTCAGAGCTGGCTCCAGGTCCCAGCTCACAGAGGACCAACGCTAGCCGGCAGTAATGTACAAAAGTCTTTATTGAAGTACAGTTTCCATTTTCAAGCCGCAGCGCCCCAGCTCTACGTCTAGGGGTTAGATCGGCGAAGCTCCATCTGAGTCTCCGCCCCCTGTACACCAGTTTAAGATTCTAGCCTTACTCCACCTCTTACGTCTCTCCTTTCTCCTCTGGGTCCTGCTACCCCCCGGGGTCCCTTCCTTCCTGGATTCTTCTGACGCTGACGTTGACCCCCCTGACTCCTCCCCCTCTTTTCGGCGGGCTTTGGGACCTGGCTCCCTATTCGGGCTGCCAACTGCGCCGCCCTCCTGTACATTTGAACTTGGCGCGCGCGCCCAGCCTTCAACCTTCCTCTCGACCGTTTCCTCGCTCCCCGATGGAGGCGTGGCCAATCCTGACTCATGTCCTCCCACTGGCAGTGCGCCGCCTGATCCCGATGCCTGGGACTCCTCCCCCCTACTGCACTCTGGTGTGGACGCTGGTCCTGATTTCCAACTGCTGCTCTCTGAGTCCCCTCTGGCCCCTTCTTCCTGGGGTGTCCCCCTCGGCACCCCCCTTGCTCTGACCATGGGAGCCCCTTTCTGTGAATCTTCCGATTCGCTGGAAAGACTCAGAGACCTCGGACCGCTGTCATCGCTAACATTTCCTTCGGACTCCTCCCCCTCGCTCTCTATTTCCTCCCTTTCCTGTGCCTCTGCTCCTGAACCCCTGACAACATGTATTTTGTAAACACAAACTATCAGGGTTGTGGACCCTACAGAAGCATTAGACTGGTAACAGGGAGCGGCCGCCGAGACCATATAACACTGGTCCTGAAAGACCTACATTAGCTCCCAGTACGTTTCTGAGCACAATTCAAAGTGTTGGTGCTGACCTTTAAAGCCCTAAACGGCCTTGGCCCAATATACCTAAAGGAGCATCTCCACCCCCATCATTCAGCCCAAACACTGAGGTCCAGCGCCGAGGGCCTTCTGGTGGTTCCCTCACTGCGAGAAGTGAAGCTACAGGGAACCAGGCAAAGGGCCTTCTCGGTAGTGGCACCTGCCCTGTGGAACGCCCTCCCACCAGATGTCAAAAAGAACAGCAACTACCAGACTTTTAGAAGACATCTGAAGGCAGCCCTGTTTAGGGAAGCTTTTAATGTTTGATGGACTACTGTATTTTAATATTTTGTTGGAAGCCGCCCAGAGTGGCTGGGGAAACCCAGCCAGATGGGCGGGGTAAAAATATTATTATTATTATTATTATTATTATTATTATTATTATTAGCAAGTGCTATATAAGTCTATCTTCAAGGACTTTCCTGTTGCAGTCTGTCATACCAAGGCCGCCGTGGGTGTTCCTAGCTCAGCAGATTCTTCAGCCAATGTGCCACGAAGGCTCTAAAAGGAAGCTTATTGGTCTTGGGTCACCAGCATAATAGCTCCTTTGAGACTATTCTTCTTCAGTCAATGTTGTTGCCACAATGGCAATACTTGGGGGATTTTTGTTATAACAGCACATGGCAACCACCTTGTGAAAGTAAGCAACATATATGTTTTCCAGAACATAATCCCTGTCGGTCTTTGTAAGTTACTGGTTGTGCTTAAGCATGTCCCACTCCAGACTGAAGGTCCATAACGTATCTGCCAACACTATCAAGCCACATTCTTACTTTGTAAAGGGCAAAATGTGGTTGGAAACTGCTAACCATTTTTAAAAACCACCAGTTATTTGCCATTTAAAACACACACATACAAACAGAAACCATCTAAATTTAAAAATAAATCAATCTGTTTTTGAAATTATATTAGAGACACACCCTTTTAAAACCCAAATGACAACTGCTAGGACGCTCCCTGGTTTAAAAATATGCTTTCGCTAATCATTTCCATGAGAATGTGAAAGAATTTGAATGAGATTTACTCCAGTGATACAAATGGCTCAATGTGCTATAAGATTAAAAAAAAAGAAAAAAATAGGACCAAGCCTATTTCCTCTTTTCTTCCATAAGTACTCTGTGATGCAAAGCACATATGGAGCTCATCACACCTAAATGTTTAGAAGAATAGAAATGAGAAGAAGGTAATTAAAATTAGGCTGTTCTAATGGCCTTGTGGGAAACTAGTACGTCCTAATATTGCATTTTGTTACAACAGAGACAGAGCAAAAATCCTAAGTATGAATAGGTCAAACTTGTTCCCCTTAGGGGAATGTATGTGGCCTTTCATTCCTTCATGCATTTCCCAAAATACAGCATCCTAAATATTAGCAACAGCACACCTCAACTAGGAACAATCCTGCCCAGGTACAGAACGGTGGATATGCTAGCTGTAGAATTCCTTTTCAAATTATATGCCCTGTGTTACAGGCATGTCCTCACAATGGCTTTTTGTTAACCTCCTTTGCAGTGTGCCTCTAGGAGTATGGAAAGTATCTTTGTAGATGCCAATGACGGAAAGCCAGCTATGCAGACGACTTGATGAATGCAACTCCTACAATGGTCCCATTAATTATGTATACTGCTGGCCTAATAATGAATGGATCTGTTGGAATAAAATATCTGATTTCCTGAACTAAATCACTTGAGTTGGATCCGGGCAAAGTTCCTACTGAAATCAAGGAGACCTAAGTTAGCCATGATTGCACATTGATTTCAACTAAGTGAAACTATACGTAGAGCCAACTAACTCTCTCATATAGGTGTCCTTTCCATTTTATGAGCATTGCAATAGAAAACAGTATTGATAACTCATCTGTACAAATCTACTGCCCCTAAGGCCCCAATCAGTGATCCTTATGCTAAATATATGTATTTTTGCTCATTTAATACTACTGAGTGAGAACACTAAGGTTAAATGCATTTAACGCATGGTTTTGTAATGCCCTTTCTTAATATGTACCGTATTTTTCGCTCTATAGGATGCACTTTTTCCCCTCCAAAAATTAAGGGGAAATGTGTGTGTGTCCTATGGAGCGAATGCAGGCTTCTTGGCTTCAGCAATAGCAATGCAAAGCCTCCCAAGCGCAGAGGGAGCGCTCACTCCACGCTCCGGAGGCTCTCCCGGCTTCAGTGAAAGGAACCCAAAGCCTGCGGAGTGCAGCGGGAACTCGCGCTTCAGGGATAGAGCAAAAAATATGGTATTTATCCTTAGACTCATTTGACCTATTTTGTATTCAGGTCCCCCAAGTCAGCTCCTCAATCACCTCAACCCAAATACCCAAAGCATTACTGAAGATAATTGTGACTCACCTCTCCTTCTCTTGGCCATGGCCTCCCATTCTGCGTGTACTTGCTTTGATTCTGTCGTTTCTTTTGCCCTCCGTCAGCAAATTTGCACAGCAAAGGTTCTGTTGGGGCTGCGAAGAAAGGAAAAGCCAGGTCTGTATTAAGGCAAAGGACCCCTGGACGGTTAAGTCCAATCAAAGGCAACTATGGGTGATAGCCACCAACAGCCACTAATATCAGTGGCTATTGGTAACTGGCTGTATGGAAATGTCATATTCAGAAGCACTATGGTAGGGGACAAAACAGAGAAAGGCTTTTGCATGCCTGTGAGCTTCTTGGATGATCTGTAGGCCAGGACAGAAAAAAAGTTACTAGACTATAAGGACCTTCAGTCCAAGGCCTTCCTAGGTTGATAATAAAATTGCTCGACTGGAGTTGTAGGGTTAGCCATCTATTCTAGTTAAGACATTCGTGGCTGGCATTAGTTAAAGCATAAACACTGCCGCTCCCCCCCCCCTTTTCTTTTTGGTGGGGAAAGAAGAGAGTAGACAAGCTTGTCTGAGTAATATGTTTTCACTCTTCCTCTGTGTATCTCAGCACCCTGTGCTTACATATTTGAGTAAGTGAAATAAATACAAGGAGATCAAAGGAGGCTTTTGCCAAACAATCAAATTAGCTTAGTTCCCCCCATTAAATCCTTATAGCTTAAGACAGCTGGCAGATGACCTTCTTTATGCTCCCCAGCTGAGATCCCAGTCTTTCATCATAAAACAGTCAGCACAGCTAATGTACAACTGTTCAACGAATGTTCAAAAGGCTTCAGACCAAAAAAACAACAACTCCTAACATGCTGGCATGAAATAGTACTGAAAAAGAAAACAAATTTATGAAAAAGACTGAGCCAGCATCCTTTCCCAATTCTTATTCTTCTTTAAAAAAAAACAAAACAAATCAGAGATGTTTACTAATAAAATAAAAAATAAAAACATATTGATGAATGAACAAGAAATATCCTAAAAAAGGTTAGATGAGGTATGGCCACAGAGAAACTTGGTTACATATTTGGTGGTCATTTCCAAAGGTAATTTGATATTGGGCAAGAATCCTTAGCTGTATAAAACTCATCACAGAGTATATGATCCCTTTAAACCCACTTACAATTTTGTTGGATAACCTGGAGAAAGAATATTCCAAATACACAACATGAATAGGCATCTTGTTAACAGCAGCCAAATTTCAACCGGCTTACAACAGAGACTTGCCAATGTATCACTTATAATATATCTATGTAAATCAGAGTTCCTTTGCATCCTAATTTCCAGGATGATTTATTGGAGAAACGGCTCTCATTTCTGGTGACTGTAAAAAGGGATTTATAACAGGACTGCTCAATTCAGTATTCTATTCCTTTAAAAATATAATCTGTTTAAAAGTTGTTGGTGAAGGTCATAGCAATTTGTAATATATGTTGTGCTAAGCTTTCAGTAAATTTGATCTCTGGTGACTCTGAATAGAGAATATGTAAGCAAAAATTGGTGGCTATGCTTGAAATGAGTGCTTAATGAAATGTTGGCTAATGCATTGTTATTTTGTAACTGCAAAATCTTCGGGTGGGGAGGGAGTGCATGTTTGTGTGTGCATATATGTATTATTTGAAAGATTATTGGCCAGTTATTGCCCATGGAGAAGGATGTGATGTTGTATATTCCACTGATTGCATTCAAAAGCAGTGGATTTCAATATTTTCCATAAGGTGTGTTTGTGCATGAGCAAGTGGTTTGTTTTTATTTGGGGATTTCACTGAAAGTCATTGTGATAAACTGAATGCGGACAAGTACTACACATGTTGTACTAACAATCCCCAGATATATACAGTGGTACCTCTGGTTACTTACTTAATTTGTTCCAGAGGTCCGTTTTTAACCTGAAACTGTTCTTAATCTGAAGCACCACTTTAGCTAATGTGGCCTCCCGCTGCCGCCACCACATGATTTCTGTTCTCATCCTGAAGCAAAGTTCTTAACCCGAGGTACTATTTCTGGGTTAGCGGAGTCTGTAACCTGAAGCGTATGTAACCCAAGGTACCACTGTACACTTCACGCAACAGATTAATTATGTCAATGATGCAAGCTGACACAATAAGATGGTAATTTTTCAGTATTTATCTTTTCCTGTTTGGACCTCCAAGAGTGTGGGAATTTAGAAATATATAGCTCCGGTGAGTCCTTACATAGAAACAAGTACAGTTGTACCTCGGGTTAAGTACTTAATTCGTTCCGGAGGTCCATTCTTAACCTGAAACTGTTCTTAACCTGAAGCACCACTTTAGCTAATGGGGCCTCCTGCTGCCGCCGCGCCGCCAGAGCACAATTTCTGTTCTTATCCTGAAGCAAAGTTCTTAACCTGAAACACTATTTCTGGGTTAGCCGAGTCTGTAACCTGAAGCGTATGTAACCTGAAGCGTATGTAACCTGAAGCGTATGTAACCCGAGGTACCACTGTAGCTATAAAGCTCCGATTTCACTGATGTCGTTGCAGAACTTAAAATCACCTTTCAGTGCCAATTTGCTGGTCATACTCCTAGGTAGTTTCGAGTTACAGAAAAATCACAGGTAAAAGACTCCTCAAAGACTGGTTAGCAATACAACAGCTGCTTTATGTTGATGCAGTAGTTAAGACAAAAGAATTATTGACAGATTGGTTTTTAATCAACTCTGCGATTCTATGAATTCCAGACAGGTCATGATTTCAAAACCAGTTGGCCAGAAGGAATGATGGGAAGGTAGTAGCTCCAAGAACAAAGGAAATGTCAGAAGACCCAAATGCCCCACAAGTCAAGCCCCACAACTAAATGGGATGCTATATGCATATCTGCATTGAACATGCAGGTTTGCATCACCTTCGAGGCTCAATGTTCACAGGATGAGAGCAGGCGCAGAGGAGAAACTAACATAATGTAGAAATAATTTAAATGATACCCAACAGGTTTTACCTGAGAGTGTTTATCTTCTGTATAATAATAATAATAATAATAATAATAATAATAATAAAATTGATACCCCATCCATCTGGCTGGGTTTCCCCAGCCACTCTGGGCAGCTTCCAACAAAACATTAAAATACAATAATTCATCAGATATTAAAAGCTTTCCCAAACAGGGCTGCCTTCAGATGTTTTCTAAAAGTTGGATAATTGTTAATTTCCTTGACATCTGATGGGAGGGTGTTCCACAGGGCAGGCGCCACTACCGAAAAGGCCCTCTGCCTGGTTCCCTGTAACCTCACTTCTTGCAGTGAGGGAACCACCAGAAAGCCCTCGGAGCTGGACCTCAGTGTCTGGGCTGAATGATGGGTGTGGAGACGCTCCTTCGGGTATACAGGACCCAGGCCCTCTTATTTTAATATAATATTTGTGTCCATATACTTTCCTTCTAAGGTTGAAACCTATGCTATACACATTAAAACATTGTTTTAAAATATGTTGTTGTTGTTGTTGGTACCCAACCCATCTGACGGGGTTGCCCCAGCCACTATGGGCACTGGAGTCAACATCAAATACAGCTGGTGCCTATTTTACCTCCTTAGTGAAGTCTCCACCCCATTCCCCGCACCTCTGTGAAGGGGCTTGCCACATGAGTCTAATGGTTTTTCCACATCACCACAAAAAAAGGGGCTTGCAATAGCATGGAAACGATTGCTGACAGCAATAAGGCAAACTGGTTTGTGTGCACCAGGCCAGTGTCATAAAGAGAAAGATATATCTATCCCGCTTCCAGATGTCTCTTACGCAAATAAACTTTGTCTGGAAAAGAAAATCTTAAAGATACAACTCTCTCGTTTAGTATATTTGAGCTGGTCCTCTATTTTATATTTATTTATAGATATTATTTATGTACCAGCCTCTCATAAAATATCAGGGTGGCACAGAGCAATATAAGCACATAGAAACCCATTAGAAGCAGTACAAAAGAATCATTAAAATGTACAGCTCTTCAATAATATTTTAAACAACTGCATAAGCTTGTCAGCATAAAAAAAGACTTCAAGAGGTGCCTCAAAGTCCAGATGCCTGCTGCATCTCTGCTGGAAGAGCGTTCCACAGCATGGGGCGAGTGATACTGAATACCCAGTATACCCCTCTTGGCTGATCCTCTACAATGAGGGTTATACAGACTGTCATTTTGGGAGAGAAAGGTGATTTAGAAAGAGCTGCTGCTTTGTTCGCATGGTTTTTCCCTGCACTTGTCTTTACTATACAATCAGATATATTGTGCTCCACAGCTCCCAATGCCTGCGTTCCAACTATTCCAAATCCAGGTATCTTCTCACGCAACTGTTGGGTATTGTAAGACTCTTGGTGGGAGGGATTGTGAACCACGGTTGTCCCTCCAGCCAATATCTAACACCCTTTTCTCTGTCTATATACTGCCAGCTTACCCCACAGGTAAATCTGAATGCATAGAGTCCTGATCTCTAAGACTGAATATGCATCCTCAAACCCTCCAATTGTTCCTGTTATCCATGGACAGTCCTGGATTTACAGAAGCTGTCCCGATTTATGATCTGATACTGGAATGTCCCGCTTTTCCTTAGGGCAGGCATGGCCAAACTTGGCCCTCCAGCTGTTTTTGGACTACAACTCCCATCATCCCTAGCTAACAGGACCAGTGGTCAGGGATGATGGGAATTGTAGTTCAAAAGCAGCTGGAGGGCCAAGTTTGGCCATGCCTGCCTTAGGGCGTCCCTATTTTCACTGGAGAAATCTTGGAGGGTATGGAGTTATGTGACCTCCGAGCCACAGAGTTAAGTAACTATACAACCTTTAGAAGACATCTGAGGGCAGCCCTGTATAGGAAAGTAGTTTAAACTTTTATTATGTTTTTATATATGTTGGAAGATGTCCAGAAATGTTGGAGGGTACGTCTCTCTCGCTTTGCCTCTTTCTTGTCTGTGTTATGGCCCTGACTGCAAACAGGAGCCAGGAGACCGAAGAGGAGGAAGCTGCTGAATCTGAAAGACTGCCATTGTACTGGGTAAAGAACCCAGGCCCTGGCTGTGAGCTGGAACCTGTCAGCCAGGAGACATTTCACCTTGCTCACACCCGTGTTCAAAACTCCCATTGTCCTAGGTGCATTTTGCGACAAGGAATTTCATAAGCACAAGCAGTTTCTGAGCATCTTACTGCGCCCAAGAATTCAGATTAAAACTGCAGAGTGGAAGGAAAGGAGGACCTTTTCTTGCCTCCCCACTTCCAGCCACTCTCTGAAGAATGGAGAACAGACCCTCTTAAGAATATTAGAGAGGAAGGCAGGGGAAGCTTGGGTTTTTTTATTTTCCAGTCTTCAGCTGAAAACTAGACCATGTGAAAAAAGATTTTAGCTGCAGCTCATTCATTTTCAGCTTTGCATTATTGTAATTAAAAAAGTGCGCTTAGACATTCCCTTGTTGCACCCATGTTGTTGTTTAGTCATTTAGCCGTGTCCGACTCTTTGTGACCCCATGGACCAGGAACTCCTGTCTTCCACTGCTTCCCGCAGTTTGGTCAAACTCATGTTGGTAGCTTCAAGAACACTCTCCAACCATCTCGTCCTCTGTTGTCCCCTTCTCCTTGTGCCCTCAATCTTTCCCAACTTCAGTGTCTTTTCCAGGGAGTCTTCTCTTCTCATGAGGTGTCCAAAGTACTGGAGCCTCAGCTTCAGGATCTGTCCTTCCAGTGAGCACTCAGGGCTGATCTCCTTCTGAATGGATAGGTTTGATCTTCTTGCAGTCCATGGGACTCTCAAGAGTCTCCTCCAGCACCATAATTCAAAAGCATCCATTCTTCGGTGATCAGCCTTCTTTATGGTCCAGCTCTCACTTCCATACATCACTACTGGGAAAACCATAGCTTTAACTATACGGACCTTTGTTGGCAAGGTGATGTCTCTGCTTTTTAAGATGCTGTCTAGGTTTGTCATTGCTTTTCTCCCAAGAAGCAGGCGTCTTTTAATTTCGTGACTGCTGTCACCATCTGCAGTGATCATGGAACCCAAGAAAGTAAAATCTCTCACTGCCTCCATTTCTTCCCCTTCTATTTCCCAGGGGGTGATGGGACCAGTGGCCAAGATCTTAGTTTTTTTGATGTTCAGCTTCAGACCATATTTTGCACTCTCCTCTTTCACCCTCATTAAAAGGTTCTTTAATTCCTCCTCACTTTTTGCCATCAAGGTTGTGTTGCACCCATAACGTAGGTTTAAGGTGCCATTTCGCTCCTAGAGTTCACATCTCAGTTTCTAACATTGACTCACACTACACTAGGAGCCTCGTACTCCCCAATGTAGGCAACGCACAAGGTTAGAGATGAATGAGAAGTGTATGAATGCCAAACATCATGAAAGAAAACTGCCCCTTTGAAGACTCCTCAGGAAGTGGGTGCTCTCTGGGTATGCAAGCCTGACCTAACATCTCATTTGAACTCAACTTTGTTAGAAAAAGCCTATATCTGAGCTTAGCTGAGGTCTCACACAACTGCATGCAAGGATGTCTCTCCTCATTAATTTGAAAAACAAGATGATGGATGCTGCAATAGGAGGACCAAGAAAGACGGTCAAAGTTGAAAAAAGATGTGGAAACGCTATCCCAATAGAACGAAGGCATTGAATGAATACTGTAATCACCACGTTCAAATTTAAGAAAAGAAGAAACAGCACATGTTTTGTTATGCGGTCAATACCAAAACAATTACATCCGAGTACACATTACAGCTTCTCTTATCATCTCGTAAATCATAAAGTGCTTCTTTGTACAACTGCAGACCTTACTGCAGATAGGAACAGGTAAACTGCGTGAGAGTGAGTGTAAAAGGAAAGACATTACCAAAACGGAAGAGATAAAGCTAAATATGTAAAGCTGGACCAATTTGTGAAGCGATTTTGTGATTTTGTGAACAATGCAAATTTTTTCTTCTGAATATTTAAAACAAGAGTTTTGTGAAGAGAGAAAAGTTCTGTTCATCTGAACAGTTTGTAAAATCTTGCTGAGACGATGGAAATGAAGCTACGCTGTGTTGTTTGATTGTTTCTTTAACCGCAGATTTATGAAAATGAGGGTTATTGAACAGAATTAAACCTTATATTAAAATACTTGTATGCATACTTAGGGAGACACCAGGTTTGATAGGAACTCTGATTAATAATAATAATAATAATAATAATAATTTATTATTTATACCCCGCCCATCTGGCTGGGCCTTCCCAGCCACTCTGGGCGGCTTCCATAGAAACCAAAAATACACTAAAATATCACACGTTAAAAACTTCCCTGAACAGGGCTGCCTTAAGATGTCTTTTGAATGTCAGGTAGTTGTTTATCGCTTTGACATCTGCTGGAAGGGCGTTCCACAGGGCGGACGCCACTACCGAGAAGGCCCTCTGCTTGGTTCCCTGTAGCTTTGCTTCTCGCAATGAGGGAACCGCCAGAAGGCCCTCGGTGCTGGACCTCAGTGTCCGGGCAGAACGATGGGGGTGGAGACGCTACTTCAGGTATACTGGACCGAGGCCGTTTAGGGCTTTAAAGGTCAGCACCAACACTTTGAATTGTGCTCGGAAACGTACTGGGAGCCAATGTAGGTCTTTCAAGACCGGTGTTATATGGTCTCGGCGGCCGCCCCCAGTCACCAGTCTAGCTGCCGCATTCTGGATTAGTTGTAGTTTCTGAGTCACCTTCAAAGGTAGCCCCACGTAGAGCGTATTGCAGTAGTCCAAGCGGGAGATAACCAGAGCATGCACCACTCTGGCGAGACAGTCCGCAGGCAGATAGGGTCTCAGCCTACATACCAGATGGAGCTGGTAAACAGCTGCCCTGGACACAGATTTGACCTGTGCCTCCATGGACAGCTGTGAGTCCAAAATGACTCCCAGGCTGTGCACCTGGTCCTTCAGGGGCACAGTTACCCCATTCAGGACCAGGGAATCCTCCACACCTGCCCGCCTCCTGTCCCCCAAAAACAGTACTTCTGTCTTGTCAGGATTCAACTTCAATCTGTTAGCCGCCATCCATCCTCCAACCGCCTCCAGACACTCACACAGGACCTTCACCGCCTTCACTGGTTCTGATTTAAAAGAGAGGTAGAGCTGGGTATCATCTGCATACCGATGAACACCCAGCCCAAACCTCCTGATGATCTCTCCCAGCGGCTGCATGTAAATGTTGAAAAGCATGGGGGAGAGGACAGAACCCTGAGGCACCCCACAAGTGAGAGCCCAGGGGTCTGAACACTCATCCCCCACTACCACTTTCTGAACACGGCCCAGGAGGAGGGAGCGGAACCACTGTATGACAGTGCCCCCAGCACTGATTTAGTAAAGACTCCAGCACTGATTTAGTAAAGACTCCAGAAGTATAACAATCTTTTATCATTCCAAGACTGCAAACCTGCGCATATTTCTTTGGGGAGCATGTTGCATTGAGGTCAGTGTTACTTCCTCCAAGTGGTTATGTTCAAGATGCTGTATCACTGAGTGTGGCATCAGCCCCATGAAAGACTATAGCTTTAAAAATTACAGAGTTAAATATTCTATTACATTCTTAATATGTGTGCTGTTTATACCTAACGTATATCCTTGTGACCCAAGTCACTAATTTGGTATTTTACTTAAAAGCTATCTGAGATACAAAATCTTACCGTATTTTTTCTTATTCATTTATTAATTCATTTTAAGCATTTAAATACTTAAACGCTTTAAAATTTAGATACATTTAGATACGGGTATCAATCTCTCAAAATAATTTATGACATTTGGAAAGATAGGTATCAATAAAGATGGATACAATACAACAGAAGATCAGCACAGGAGAGCATTTTATAAGCCAGTTATGTCCAACTTCGTTAAAAGTGTCCCCCCCCCCAAAAAAAATCTGCAGACACAGGAAAAGATAACAGAGACAAATGTTGGAGGTGGATCAAAGGGTAGAACTGGACAATTGTGATAGAAATAAGTCCCTTCCCCAGTATGAATTGCTGCTGGAGAAAAATGAGATACCTCAGAACCAAAATTGCAATGAAGCACTTTTGCAAGTATGGCAGAAATGATTTTGAGGGGACCTCTGAGAGTTTACAGACTGTCCTGTCTCTGCAACTGGGGTGAGGAACCTCAGTCCCTGGGCCTAATTTCACGCAGCCTTCAGCCATCTAGACATTTGAGGCCTGCCCTTGCTCGTCAGACTGCCCCCCTGAGAATCTCTTCCTAGTATCTTGGCGGCAACAGGGATGAAGCTAGCATATTGTGTCAGGAGAGATGATGGCAGAGATGATGCCCGGAGGTTGTTCTTGTGTCCTAATACAGTGGTACCTCGGGTTACAGACGCTTCAGGTTACAAATGCTTCAGGTTACAGACTCCACTAACCCAGAAATAGTACCTCGGGTTAAGAACTTTACTTCAGGATGAGAACAGAAATCGCATGGCGGCACAGCGACAGCGGGAGGCCCCATTAGCTAAAGTGGTACTTCAGGTTAAGAACAGACCTCCAGAACGAATTAAGTTCTTAACCCAAAGTACCACTGTACAGGGTATGAAAGTGGGTGTGAGAGTATCTACATCCAAGAGGTCACCGTGTTTCAGCGGTGTTGTCCTGAGGATCTAGAGTTACAACCTTGTGCCTGGAAGAGTATCCCCAAATCTCACCAAATTCAATGGGAAGTCCGTGTTCTTAACTAGCAGCAAGATGTCAGCTAGCGCTGGGCGATATCTACTTTTCAACATCGCGACATATCACCAGCTAAACACCACGGTTTACTGATGTATCACGATGTCTGAAAAAAGGATGGAGCTATGTAGAGGCATTGGCTGGCTTCACAGATATTCCTGCATCATGATTTTTGCTGGTGCCTGCATTTTGTGATTTGCTGCCCCGTGCAGGAGGCAGCAGATAGCTGAGCCAGCAGAGGTAACAAGGACTGCAGGAATCGAGCCAAGCATTGGCCGGCTTCATGGTTTTCCCCACACTGGTTTTTGCATAACACACACACACACACACACACACACACACATCAAGACTCGTGATATATTCCCCTGTCAAAATTTTTGAAACATATCATGATATGGACTTCAAACCAGTTTTGGATGATATATCGCCCAGCCTTAAAGTCAGAATATAAACTCTATTGATTGTAGGTTTCATGAAAAAATTGTCCTGAAACTATATATTCCAGAGGTGTTTCACTGACTCCAGTGGAAAATTAGATTAGCCAGGTTCAGTATTACAGCTTCTTAAAAGCAAAACAACGGTTCTTTTGACCTCTTTTAGCAAAGTCATACCATCTTATTTGAATGAAAAATGATGCCATGTTATTTTACCATTATGCTATTACGGAACAGAAACAAAGTCAGCTTTCATCAAATGTACCAGCCAAATTTAAATGATTTCATGTACTTTAATTTACTGCAGAAGATCATATACCAATGGCCTGTGTTGCTTTCTAGTTCGCCTCTAATGGAAGTAAAATAAGTCTCTAGTAAGAGGTGACCTACAAGCCCTTGTGGTCAGCTATTCCACCTCTCAGCAATGTCTTTAATGTTCCCCTGAATGGGGGGGGGGGGGTGGACCTTGAAAATGCAAGCTTTTATGCCACAAGAAATACATCACTCTTTTTTTTTTATCTTAAATCTATTTTCTCAGTTAATAGCTTTTGATATTGATCACTTTAGACATTACTATTATCCTATCAGGTATCATGTAGAACATGAACTGCTAATGCTTGAACTGACACAAGAAATTACTTTTGATTTTCCTATTATGGGCTATTTAAAAGATCCATTTAAAGAAAGCATTTCTATAAACAATAACATTGTCACATTTATTTCCTTTCTGTCTAGCATTACAGAAACTAGCATGGGTAAGATGAAAAACTCCCCTCCCCACCCAACACACATCTGTTTTCATTTCCCATAGAAATCAAGGCAAATCTTGGCAAACATCTTAGTCAATAAACAGCCCCCCTTCTCCATATTTGCAATTGCTTTATTTTTTTCTTGCTAACTAAGACTGCTTGGGGCATTTTTCACCAGTGTTTCAGTATTTGTATAGGTAGGCGTTAGACAAAGCTTATGAAATCTAATATAAAATGAGGAAGGAATGAAAGGAGCACATAGTCTGTCTATCTATCTATCTATCTATCTATCTATCACCTATCTATCTATCTATCTATCATCTATCTATTTAAAATTTGTATACTGCCCTTCATTCGAAGATCATAGGGTGGTTCACAACATAAAAATACAAAATGAGAACGCAAAATGCATGATAAAACCAAACCAAACGAATAAATCCCCTTCCACGGACATACTTTAAAGGCCATAGGATGCTAATCAGCCAAAGGCCTGGTTAAAGAGAAACATTTTCGCCTGTCCCCTAAAGATATGTAATGAAGGCGCCAGGAGAGTTTCCCCAGGGAGAGCATTCCACAATTCACATTCATTAAAGAAAGTCTGTGATGTAGACTTCTCCACATTTTTTCCCTAGCTCTCCTACATACACACAGATGTTCCACCTCTGTTTGTAGACACTTCTATGTAAATAACTGAAGCTATGTACGTAGGGCCCAAGATGTGTACCCTCGCTTTTTGTGGTGTCTGAACAGACTGTTGATAGCCTGATCTTCAACGTAGTAAATTGTGCAGTAAAAGAAAGCAAATAATGCAGCCTCAATAAAGCAAGTGAGTGGGGAAACAGCACAAAACCCTAGCGGTGCATCAGCATATTTTCTGATAAGCCATCATGGTTTCTTACCTAAACCAAGGCCTATGAGGAGCAAGTATGGCTCTCTCTAGACGAACTGAATCATCAGAACAACAAAATAGCTGTGTTAGTTCAGTTATTAGAACGCTTGAAGTTTAAATTATGATAATTTAAAAAAGCGTTTATTGGGGGGAAACAAGCAAGTGCACTTTTCCAGCACATTCTTAGCTCATAACATGACCCTCTTTTGCAGCTCTGGAGTGATTCGCAAGGAAAAAAGTTTTACAATGAACACAATTATGCAACTGTTTATTTACACTACATTTCTCTGCTCTAGGCTTTCGTTGCCGTAGTTCAAACCCTTGACAGGTAGATTTCACCAGACATTGAGAACATTGTTTCATTTAATGTGGTTTGCAACAAACACACACACACACACACACACACACACACACACACCCCTTTCTAAAACCTTTTGCATTTCTACAAAAGGTGTGTCTCTGGCTGGAGAACTTATAGTGATCTATCAACAATGCCAGCTCTGTGGAATTGCAATTTATTCAGATGTCCTTCCCTGTATAGCAGAAAGAAATAACCTGACATGCTAACAGACAGGTTTCTATTTAAAGAAAAAGAATGGGGGAAAGACTTTAAGAGATAGCCTCTTAAAAACAGGTTTTTGACTTCGCTCCTTGAATTCCCCTGACAAAAGTAATGAGTGAGGTGACAGGAAACCCAATATTAATTCTGCAAGTTCTAACTAGATGTGCAGGAGGGTCTAAGTGTAAGGAATGGAGCAGGAATGCACAGCAAATAGGCAATTATTTGGAGTAGAAGAATTCTATGCCTGATGATGAGCTGCCCATTTCTGCTGTCCGGTGCTGGTTCTACGGAGACTGTAATCTTGTATGGTGATGCCTGAATTCAATCTTAATGCCTGATATTGAGTGATGAGAAGCTACAGGGATTCTTGTGAGATTCACTGTTAATGGGTTTAACTCAATTGGTGCGCCTGCCTTGGATATTTCATAAATATTCAACCTAAGCTACATGACGCGAATACCATCCTGTCACCATGTGCAAGGCTGAACTCAGCCGTTTAACAAGGTGCTCGTTCCTCCGCCCTCTTGCCATTTTTGGTTCTGTTATTTCGCCCCTTCCACTAGAAACCTAAAAAGTCTCCACAGGGACCCAGCTTTCCTTGAAGAAAGATAACAGCAGTACAAGAGCATTCGAAGGCCGACCGTGAACTGCTGTAGGGGTGAGCTATAACACACCAGGTTTTTTGACTGCATGAAAGTCCTTAGTATGATCCGAAAGGAAGCGTCGGGGAACAGAGTCTGACACAGACAATAACTGCATCTGGTTCTTCCTTGTTAACAAGTTATTTCTCATTTACTGCAGGAGAGCCGGAGTATTCCCCTCAGGTCTGTTGCTGGAATGTTGCAATCCCCGGCACCATTAACCAGAAATTTTCATTATTGGGGAAATTCAATTATCACAGAATATACCCAATTATAACACTCCAGAAGTTAAACAACAAAACATGAAATCCATGAGTGTGAATGGCCACCAAAGTGTGTTGACTTTAACACACACACACAGCCCTTTGGGGAAAGGTTAAACCACATTCACAGTTGAGACTAATCCTGGCAGGAAAAAAAATTAAGTCCACACTCTCCAGACATTGTCACCATATCTATACAGCATCTTTTTCCCCCCACAGTGCAATTTTTAAAAGGGATTTCATGAGTACAGGGCCTGCAGCTCCAGGGACACAATGGTCGTGTCTGCATGTAACACTAAGTCAAATCACCGGTCTCAGGGGTGGGGAAGACTTAAGTGAATTTGCTTGCTCCTCCTCACTCTGTTTAGTTCAAGGCTATGTGGCAGCTAAGCTAAGGTTTGACTTAATGTTTCATCTGAATGAGGGATTGTGGTTAAGCTCTCTTCTCTCTAGGAGCCAGCATGTCCACATGGTTCCTGCCATGCTTGAATCAGTCCAAAGTTCGACTAGAGACTTAAGACAGAAGCAACCTATTCTTAATCGAAATGATTACATGGAAAATGTGCTACCCTTTCTGTTGCACTTTTAGAAGCTAGAGGTTTAAGAGATTGTCGTTCAGTTATGTTCAATGACACAGTAAGAATTGCATTTCCCTGATGATAATTGGGGGTACAGCTTAGTTGTAAAACATTTAAAATCTCACGCAATCTGTTGTTCTAAATACGAAAGCAACTCACAATCAAATCTTGCGTATGTCTAAATTATTTTATATAGTGAAATGCACAATTACACATAATGTAGAAATTTATTTTGTTTTGAACTTACTTTCTCCAGTGTATAGTTGTGTAAATTTCAGTCATTTTAGCCTAGCATAGTCTGTCATGCAATAGTATATGACAGTCAATGTAGGTGCTCCAGAATAATGCCAACAGTTCAGAAACTAATTGAAATGGCCATTTCCCCAGTATACTCGTCAAAAAGTTATGTATTCAATGCAATCCTTGGAAGTGCCTTTTTCTTACATTTACTGCTTTAACGGGCTCTTTCTTTTCTTTAAAAAAACAACAACAACACCAAGAAGGAAACAGTGAATTCATCCTTGACTGAAATTCTGTTTTATGTTAGAAGGTTTTCCAATAGTACTTACGTTCCAGTTGCAGGCGCTACAATCCTATGTACATTTACCCAGGATTTAAATGCTACTTAACACCCCGAAGCTTACTTCTGAGTAAATGTGCAAAGGATTCTGCTGTAAGCGAACCAACAAAATTTGCAGTCCTATAAGCCAACAGAATTTCACTGAGCACTATAATTCTACTTCCATCATACTGCTCACTGGAGCGCAACTCAACCTATTATTAAAATAATTTCATTAGTATTCTTGTTGCATCTACTAGGTCTTTTGACATGTCAATTTCTGGGAGCTGATAAGCACCTGTCACTCATTTTAAAAACCCCAGCAACCACAGAACAGAACAGCAAGGTATAATAAATAAGCTTTGAGATTTTTAAAAAAGCTAACTAACAAAAAGGGACAAATACAAAGGCCTTAAAAGATCTGTCAGCAGAAGCAAGAACTGGGATAACGTGCTTTTATTTTATCATAACAGCAGGTAAATCCTTTGAGCAAAACATTTGCCAACCTTCCCTTGTCTGAACAAGAAAATGTATGAGATATTACAATGTATATTAGTTTCTAGTTAGCATCTTTCTCACACCAGGGAACTTTTTAATAAGAGGCAGCGATGGAGAAATCAATGTTGGGGTTCTATGGAAGATCCTTTATTAATAAGGATGGCTTTGCTGATTGATTTGCTGCAAACATGAGCTTGCAAATAAATTGCATATGACAACAGCATTAGCATTAAAGCAAACACAAAAGCGAGGAACTGCAAAATTGTAGTTAGGTGGGAAAGTTCGGGTTGGGGGGTTTAAATAAAAGGCATTTTCAACAAGATTTCCCCCTGGAAGGGTAATCAGAGGATCAAAAGACACCCAAATGTTGACTTTGTTCCTATTAATATATTACTGAAAAAAATGCTTCCAAAAAACTGATGACATAAGAACATATTAAGAATATAAGAAGAGCTGTATTGAATCAAATCAAAGGCCATTCAAGTCCAGCAGCCTGTTCTCACAAGGGCCAACTAGATGGTTAGGGGAGTGGGACATGAGCAAAATAACACTCATGACCCTGTAGCCACTAGAACTCGGTGGCAATTGAAACTGGTTCATGTTTATACTAATCAACTTTTGTAGATTCACAAAAAAGGGAGGTCAATCTTCAATGCAAACATATTAGTTGTATCATCATTTGTCATATTCCTCCCCATGCAAAAATAAACTTGTACTGTAGCAACCCACTCAGATGGGCAGGGTACGAATTTATTATTATTATTATTAAGTACTACTACTGCCACTACTATAGCTTGATGAGGGTAGCCGAAGAAATTCAGAGCCTATCGCAACTGCAGTTCCCTAAGCAGAGAGAAAGGTTACAGATCCAGTTTTATTTGATAGGGTAAAGGTAAAGGGACCCCTGACCATTAGGTCCAGTCGTGGCCGACTCTGGGGTTGCGGTGCTCATCTCGCTTTATTGGCCAAGGGAGCCGGCGTACAGCTTCCGGGTCATGTGGCCAGCATGACTAAGCCGCTTCTGGCGAACCAGAGCAGCGCACGGAAACACCATTTACCTTCCTGCCGGAGCGGTATCTATTTATCTACTTGCACTTAGACGTGCTTTCGAACTGCTAGGTTGGTAGGAGCAGGGACTGAGCAACGGGAGCTCACCCCGTTGCAGCGATTCGAACCGCCGACCTGCTGATCGGCAAGTCCTAGGCTCTGTGGTTTAACCCACAGCACCACCCATGTCCCATTTAATAGGGTAGATACTTTCTAAAATATTTTCAGGCACAGAAGCTGAGAAACGATGCATCATTAGTAAAACACACAGAAAGTTGTAAGCGATGATCACTTCAAAATCACATTTGAGCAGAACGTAAAACTGGATAGTTCTTTCTATACTCAATTCATACTCAAACCAAGCCCCCCAATGTTTTGAGCTTCTAGATGTATGGAAGGGGAATTGTGGCTTAGAGCTGCCTAGCTTCTCGGCACTCAACTTCACACGTTTATGTAAGTTTGTCTCCAGGATGCAGCAACCTCTTAAGAGAAACCATAGGAGCAAACTACAGTTAGCATAAACTATGGTTTGCAAACCAGCTTCAAACCGTAGTTTAAAATCCTGGTTTGGCAGTCACCTGCCAGTTATGTTTCATAAGATAGCAAAGATTTAGACATAACACCAAACAACTGTTTGGGTTTTCAACTGGTAGGTAATACTATGGTTAAATCACCCAACATTGGTACTGCATACTAAATAGGAGTTAACTTTTTATCATAAAGCAGTATTCACATTAATTGTGATTGGGCAGTTCTCACCAGCCTTTTAAATTCTTTGTTTTATTACCTATGCACAAACCATTACATACGGGCTCTGTGAGCTGTGGAGATAATTTTTAAATGTAGAATGGAAATCAGAGAAACAAAAGATCACTTAAAACGATAGGTATTCAAGATTTGAGATAAACGTCCATGAACTACAGATAATTTTAAAACGTAGAATGGAAATCAGGGAAAGAAAAGATCACTCAAAAACACAGGTATTCAAGATCCCAGATAAATGCCCATGTTTCACGACTCTAGTAAAACAAAAGGAAACTTTGAAAGGCAGCAAAGAGATGAGAGAGCCAGATGAAGATGGCATTAGAAGGAGACGGACGGCAGATGAATGTTTGAATGTTTGCTTTAAGAGGCAGCTGTTTATGCAATTCATTTTTGCTTCAAAGGTTCTGAGATGAAAGCTCTTTTCTCCATCTAAAGTAGTACATTCCATTGTAACATCGCAGCCTCGTAAGCCTTTCCAGCTTATCCTCTGTAACTCATCGCTGTAATCAAAATGTTAACATGAATGACCCAGAAAGCATGCAGTCTCTCAGCATCTACACAAAACTACCTTTGTCAGGCCACACGGGATTACATTTCTGTAGCACAAGGTGCAAAAGATCCCCTTGCTTTGAATGACAGCTACACTGGCAAGTACAGGTGTTTTAAATGTCCGCCTTGCAAGTATCAAAATTCTTCCATTATACTATAAATTGAGTTGTAACTAGAAACTCTATACTGTGCCATTTTCAACACACAGCCTGGCCTTTCATGATGCTGATTCTGGAGGGGGTAAAAAGTTTAGTATCTTACTTTTAAGTTTTATTTTAATTCTAACTCAAGGATTTTGATACTATTACATATACATGTAATAAAATACTTATAACTTATTTAACTTTTACATGTGTATGTCCAGAATGAATGTAATATTATTCAGAGCAGTTGACCCTAAACTTTTTACTAGTAATCCATGCTAAGATTTTCTAAAGTCCAGAATTTCACTCAAAATATTTTAACTTTTATCTTTAGAGGCAGAAAACGACCTGAAGGCCCAGCACCTGAAGGCAACAGCATTATATAGCTATTACCTCTATGCCCTGTCTGTAGGCTTCCCAGAGGCATCAGGTTCCCCACTGTAGGAAACAGAATGCTTGGTTTTTTTGCCTTTACACCCCAAATGGGAAACTATGGTTTGTTTAAACTGCAGTTAGCTTTTACACCCCAAATGGGAAACTATGGTTTAATGTTGATTTACCAATCAGGATCCAACCTCAAACTGTGGTTTAAGATCCTAGTTAGTAAACTGATATTGAACCACAAATTCTCATTTCAGATGTAATAGGTAACTGGGGTTTCATTAAACTAGGATGTAAGCACCGAGGGAGAGAGCGATGAGAAAGAAACATGCTGCCCCCTTTCTAATTTCCAGCTTCTAAACTGGTTTAAGCTGGGTGTCTGACTAAGGCCGGTATTGTCCAATGTTTTGGGATAATTCAATGTCTCCATTTATCAAAATATTACATACATGTATCATGCAAATCTGACTGCACTCATGCATTGCAATGACACAAACTTTTATTGTGCTCCTATGCATGGCCAAGGTTGTTTGTATCGTGCTATAAATTCTGCAGGGTAGCTTTGCATTTTCTCTTTTACTTTGCCAACACTGGTTTAAAGATGATGAAGATAATTAAACGAATGATTTGCAGTATGATATAGTGTATTCAAAGAAGATCTGGAGCAAATACGTGTTTATCTTTTCTCTAGATTCTTTGAATGATCATTCAAACCTTATAACACATCATATGTGAAAATTGGTGTTTTGGCATACAGCTTTAAAAAACAACAACACAACAACAACAACAACAACAACAACAACAACACAGTATCTATTATAACATTATTATTATCATCATCAGGAAAGTCTGCTCAGAGGCTATGACACAATGTGCTTAACATTATCGAAGTCTGCATTTCAGGCACTACTATGAATACAAACTGGATATAAATAATTGCACTTATTTAAGGTCAATGAGCAAGTGCATTGAGAAAGAAAGCATATATATTTCAGTGTGTTTAAGGAAGACACCAATAGGTCTCTGAAACAACTATATTTGCATTCATGGGCTGCTATGCAATCAAATATATGTTTACACAAGCCTCTTTCCAACACATTTATTTTGTTATCATTAATAGAAAACATTTGCCTAGATAGCTTTAAATTTTCAATCTCTCATTTTGACTCGAGGGCAGCTTTTGTATGCTATCATGCTGCAGGATTATAACGGCGAGAGATTACCTGTTTCATTATTTAAAGTCTATTTGAAATATTGTAAGATCCTACTGGTGGTTGCTTATCCCATGTAATCTACTGGGAAATTGTCAACATTTACATTAGCACAAAAACAAACAGCTCCGCAGAAAGAAGCAGTAACCTCAATCTGATTAGTTAATCAAGCTGAATGATATTGACCTGCCTTCATATAAATAAAGAATAGCAGGAAGCAAATGGATTGTATAACGAGACCCTATGCCAGTGGTGGCAAACCTATGGCACGCGTGCCAGAGGGGGCACTCAGAGCCCTCTCTGTGGGCATGTGCGCCATTGCCCCAGCACAGAGCTGGCCAAAGCATTGAGTCCTCAGCTCAACTTGAGCAGCCGGAACGCCATGTGCATGGCGGGCCGCCGCAGGAAACTGCACAGTCAGAACAGGATGCAATGCCTGTCAGGACGCCAACTCTCTCCAACACGGGGGTCGCAGCCATTCTTTGGCCCAAATGGTTCATCGCACCCAAATGCGCGGAGGCTTCCAGAACTTATTGTGGCAATTAGTATTTTGATTATGATTATGGTGGGCCCTCAGATGCAGGACAATAAAGAGCTGAAATTCCCAAACTGGTCCGTCTGCTACAGTGCCTTTAGGGCTCCTTTTGCTCAGCCGCTCTGCACGGGATGCCCAGACTGAGAAGGCGCCTTCGTAGCCAGGAAGGCACAAAGGGAAGGGCCGGGTGGGCATTGGTCGCATTCGGATACGTGACACTATCCCCAAACAGGCACTCATGTTGTTTTCAGAGGCTGGGCGTGGATCCTGGGACTTGTGTCTGAGTAGAAGAGCTTTGGATGCGTGCAAAACAGAGCCACAACCCCAGGGCGTGCGTTTTCCCTTGGGAAGCCTCCACTGGGGGGGGGGGCAGCGCTTTGCATGCGCTCAGAGGAGCGCTGCTGCATTGGTGGGCCACCAACAGCTCCAAGCAAGCGCCTTCCTCCTCCTGCTGCTGCAAGGTTGAGGCTTCACATTAATTATTCAAAAGCATGCCAAATGCAAACTTTGACCTTTCAATAAAAAGTGCTTTGTATCATTGACAGCTCTGTTATTGTGTTTTTCTTTTAAGATAAAAGTGGTTAATGTACGAATTGTTTTTTTCTAAACAAAAACCTCGGTATTCAGGTTAAATTGCCCTGTTGGCACTTTGTGATAAAAGGTTTGCCATCACTGCCCTATGCTATGTAGTTTATATCCAGGCTCCTGCATATACAATTAAAAAATCAAACATTAATGACATTAAGCCCCCAGCAAATTATTTGTCAAAATTACAAATACCCAAATACAGACGGTCATTTACCCTCGCTAGATTCAACATGCTGCCATCTGCCTTATTGCAGGGCAGATTTGAGGGTAAACCATACGTGGAACGAGTCTGCCCCTGCGGCTTGATGGAGGTAGAAACTGTCTCTCATGTCTTGTTACGCTGCCGTTCCTACGGGGATATATGTTCGGTATTTATCACTCCTGTTATACAAAAATCTCCAAATGGGTCCGAACTTCAATATCTAAAACTCCTGGTAGAGGACAAGGATCTAAAGATCACGCTAAGGGAGGCCAAATTCTGTGCGACTGCCATAAAACCTAGGGAACAAGCTGTACTAACAAAATGATTAAGGTTTAAAATGACAATTTTAATTTATATTTTAGTGATCAATATTTAATATATATATTTAACTGCTGCTATATCTGAATTGTCTCTGTTATACCCAATGTAATCCAATGTATTCCTGTTGTGTTTTATGATTTTTCTGATATTGTAAGTGAGCCGGAACTGGTCTATGACCATAATAATAAAATTGAATTCGCTTCAATTCGACATTAAGCAGTGCACCCAGGCCTGCTCTGTCAAGGATCAAACAATAACACCAGAGCCTGGTTGCCTTCTTCCTCGTTCTTACCTTGCCCTCTGGTTTTTGACCCATGTAAACAAATAGGTTTGGACCCATCAAAGTGGAATCATCTCCCGGGAAGTGTCTAACTGCTTCTGCAGATATTACAAAATATACACGAATACCTGCTTCCTTTGGATGCCTGTGAGAATCTTCCACCCCTTTGGCTCAAGAGTACCTGGATCTTTGCCTTAGGTCTACCTGGATCTGTGCATAATGCTTTTTGCATCATGGTCCTCTCTTTCCCTTCGATCCTTCTTCCCTCATCACACACAAATTGGGTTTCTAGGATTATGTTTTTGACACAAGGTGAAAATGGATGACCACTTACAAATGTTGCACATGGTTGCTCTCAGACCACAGGATAAGACCGCTGTTACAAATTTATTTATTTAATAATATTGTTGTTTTCCAGGCACTTAGTGGGAGGAGTGTTGCTATTCAGAGCCAGTGTGGTGTAGTGGTTAAGAGCGGTAGACTCATAATCTGGGGAACCGGGTTCGCGTCTCTGCTCCTCCACATGCAGCTGCTGGGTGACCTTGGGCCAGTCACACTTCTCTGAAGTCTCTCAGCCCCACTCACCTCACAGAGTGTTTGTTGTGGGGGAGGAAGGGAAAGGAGCATGTTAGCCGCTTTGAGACTCCTTCTGGTAGTAATAAAGCGGGATATCAAATCCAAACTCTTCTTCTTCTTCCCAGTGCTTCACAGGCAGAACTATCCTGCTATACCATACAAGCTTTGCCAGGGATGACACATTTAAGATATGTACGATTTTTGCTCTCACTTTCCTGCTTAGTGCCTCCTTCTATTCAATATGAAAATATTCTCATTTCCTTCTTTTGGCTCTCCTGCGGATTCTTGATGCAGCTGATGGCCTCAGGTCAGAATGTGTCCCTGACAATAAATAACTACGTCTGCTTTTCAGCAACCCTTCTCTAATGCAAAAAGAAATTAACAACTACACACAAATATATATAGCTTTATACCCTGCAGGGACAAGCTGATTATCCTCAATTAGAGAAAAATAAATTAGAGTATACAATTTGCACTGCTAAACCTCCATAAAGGAGAAACTTTCATTATCCTCTGAGGGTCAAGAGAGCCCTTAGGGTACTAATGAAGAATTTGCAACTAAAAGCAATAGGATTAACATAACAGACCTCTGTGATCAATAGCTGCTGCATCAAGAATGATTTCCAAAGGAGCACTAAAGGCAACTGATGGCAAACTTGTGGATTATTGGCAAAGACCTCTTCCCCTTCAGACAATGCTCTGCTGGGGGGGGGGGGGGAACCAGGCTGCTTGCTATCTACTGTGCATTAGAGAAAGTTAAGAAACAATTTGACATTTTCATAAGCCAGGTCATCAGGAATGACAGGAAACAGCGGCAACTGGATGCACAATTGGCCTGACACTTTTGTCATGTCCACAGGAAAACTTGTGCAAAGAAATGCACAGGCTATACATGCACATACAGTGGTACCTAGTTTTGAGTCTGGGATCTGTTCCCTGGATGCTTGACTAAAGAGACGCTCAACAAAGCGCCACTCTGTGCATGCACGTGAGTGGTTTTGCACTTATGCGCATGTGTGAAGCATGATTTAGTGCTTCTGTACATGCATGAGCAGCAAACCTGGAAGTAGCCCATTCTGGTACTTCTGAGTTGGCCACAGACGTTCCACGAAATGGACGCTAAATGGGGCGGACTTACAACGAGGTACTACTGTACTGCCTTCACACGGCCCCTTTCAGGTGTTACAAAAAAAGGACACCAGCTGGGATGCAGGACACACCTACCCTGGCTGGTTTTTGCATAAGATCAAAAACACACAACAACAACAACAACAACAACAAGAGTTTGGATTTGATATCCCGCTTTATCACTACCCAAAGGAGTCTGAAAGCGGCTAACATTCTCCTTTCCCTTCCTCCCCCACAACAAACACTCTGTGAGGTGAGTGGGGCTGAGAGACTTCAGAGAAGTGTGACTGGCCCAAGGTCACCCAGCAGCTGCATGTGGAGGAGTGGAGACGCGAACCCGGTTCCCTAAATTACGAGTCTACCACTCCTAACCACTACACCACACTGGCTCCAACAACAACAACCACAACAACAACAACAACAATCCAGAGTGCTCTCCTCTTCTGCAGTTAAGAAGTAAGGAGTTCATGATACCTTGCCAACTGCTTGTGCCTCACTAGGAAGCTCTGCCCTCTCACTGCAAGAATACTGGTTTTCGCAAACTTGTGTGTCAACTCCCTGCTAGCAGATGATTCCTGGTGTACAATGACTGCAGACAATTTAAAGCAAGATAACGCAGCTGAAACATATGAGGCAAACATGAAATGGGAGGAAAGGCTTGGTGATCTGACAGGCAGCTTGCACCATAAGTTGGCTTTCATTTTAATGTGTTTATTTTGGGTTTAATTTCAAACTTGGATATTGATCTGAAGGTTTGGATGATTACTCTCAATCTTCCTTACAGCATATTCTGCCTCAATTACTTTCCATAAGGGAAACAACAAGCAATATTCAGTGGCTCGCTGTGTATAAAACTGATAAAACTAGGGGAAGAAAGGGGGACTTAGCTGTTGAACATGCTTTAATGTACATCAGTGGAAATGTACATCATTCTCAAGAGACACACACATGTGTAAGTTGCTCCTAAAAGAAGGGCACCCAAAGTATTCTGCAGCCTTTCCACAGATCTCTGAGAGCATGGAGAGGTAAAGTGGAGAACTCCATAGGGCTAAAGGGACCTGTTTTACGCATCTTTACTTCATGCCATTTCCATATAAGAAAGAAAAGGGGAAGAAATGATGTCTATGCATTCACCTCCCTAGACATTAATGCGTATATGAAGGCTTTCATAATCTGCACTAATACAAAACCATATCCCAATGCTACTGTGGTCAAGAGATCAATGAGGCAGCGGTGAATCAGGGCTGCCACACGTATGGAATTTCCTGGACATATCCAGGATTTGTGCTTCAGAAATAGCGAAGAATTTCCAAAGTCAGTTGGAACAACTCTCCCCGTCCCAAAAAAAGAAATGAAAAAGAAAAGCTCAACAACTTTTGTGTCCAGATTTTCACTTTTTGAAATATGGCAACCCTACGTTAAAGCTATGGCTTTCCCAGTAGTGATGTAGGGAAGTGAAAGCTGGACCATAAAGAAGGCTGACTGCCGAAGAATTGATGCTTTCGAATTATGGTGCTGGAGGAGACTCTTGAGAGTCCCATGGACTGCAAGAAGATCAAACCTATCTATTCTGAAGGAAATCAGCCCTGAGTGCTCACTGGAAGGACAAATCCTGAAGCTGAGGCTCCAATACTTTGGCCACCTCATGAGAAGAGAAGACTCCCTGGAAAAGACCCTGATGTTGGGAAAGATGGAGGGCACAAGGAGAAGGGGACGACAGAAGACGAGATGGTTGGGCAGTGTTCTCGAAGCTACCAGCATGAGTTTGACCAAACTGCGCGAGGCAGTGGAAGACAGGAGTGCCTGGCGTGCTCTGGTCCATGGGGTCACGAAGAGTCGGACACGACTAAACAACTAAACAACAACAACATGAAGGGAAGTGGTGAATTGCAGTCTGAAAGCAGCTTAGTCTTTCCTTCAGCGACAAGTTGCTCAGGCTTAGGAGCTAGTTGCAAACCATAAGACCTAGTGGAACCCCTGCTGGTTCTTTGTCACATGAGCCCTTTACCTACAATACCGCCCTCTGGCTATCTGCAGTGGCAATGATGATTAACCTCACAAGCACCATAATCTGCACCTCAGACCAACTAAATAAGACATGTTGCTTGAAGGTTCTGAGGTGGGTTGTCAGCCTGGGATTCTCTTCTTGGGGGTAGTGCTAAATCGCCAAACTAGGGGTGAAGAAGGTTTCCAAGTAGAGATGCTCTTTAATCTGCAATCCCAGTTCCCTGGCTGCATACTATTTAATCTCGGTCTCAACTGGAAATACTTTCCTATTATTTTAGCTCCAACTCGAGAAAAGAGCATTGCCTTTCTGTTTGCGCATGCATGCTTCTAACGTCTATAAAATCCTGGATCTTAGAACAATGGGGAGAAAAGCTACACAGCTGTAACCCATCAACATAGTCCATTCTTAAGCATATCTAGAGAGCATGATTAATGTTTAGTTTGATTGGTATGTAGGCCACACTGTGGGTTTGTTTGTGTGTAGTATGTGACTGGAGAAGAGACAGCAGGAATAAAGATAGAATATATATATATATTCTATAAAGAACAAAGGCTTCAAGGGAGAAAGATACATCCGGAAGGAAATGTCTGATGGCACTGAAAGGATGACTCATTCTAGAGACAGATGGATTTAGATATATAGATAAGACAGTACATGCTGAGACAGAAGCACCGAGATAGACATCATCATACATACATAAAGCAGCGATGGGGGGAAGAAGCCACACCTTTCTGCAGTTAACGAGTCTCCTTGCCTGCCTTCCTGCCCTTGTCTAGAATGTAAACTCTCCATGGAAGTGAATGTTAAGAATTTTAATGAAGTGTACACTTTAAACGTATTAAACTGAATTATGCAGGAAAACAGCAGGACAGCAACAGATGTAGAGATCTGAGGGTGACATTCTTAGTTTCACTTGATGAATGTTTGTTTTGTTGTTCTGAAAAATTAATGTAATTAAATATTTAAAGAGAACAAGCAACGCTTAAATTGACTTGGGATGGATTCCTTTCTTCCAAGAGCACTTAAAAAATAAATAAATATCTCAGCCGCATTTAAATTGTTGCGGGGGCTTGATCTTGAACCGTCCATTGTTGCACTGCAAACATCGCGGTACTGTTGCAGAGAGTAGTTTGAATGTTTGGTGACGCCGTTGCCATTTTTAGTTTTTGCCAAGGTAACTGAGAGAAGAGGATATTCACTGCCTCCCATTTTGCAGAAATAAAATCAGGAGTTTTCATCCTCAATTTTTGGTGTGTGTGTGTACATGTACCATGGGCATTCATTCATTCATTTATTTATTTTACTTTTTGTGTTTTATTCATTTTATATACAATCTTTACAATAGAAGACTTTAAAACCAAAATAAACCAAAATACAAGCAAGAACATGACTCACATGTTTTCATTTCTACCAAATTCTTCTCAGATTTCCTTATTTTACTGTTCAGTAATGTTAGTCTCCTTCTTTTGACTCCTTGTTCTTGACCTCTTAAATCACATATATATCCTTAACAATTTTCCAAATACTGCCCTATACCTCCCTCCCCCTATGCCGTTACTTCCCTTCACCCATGTGAGATCTTCTCTACATAATATTGCTTCTCGTTGTGTTGACAGAGGTTTGTATTTGTTGTTCCGTATATGTTATGATATCGTCTTATATCCTTGCACACTTTAACTATTGAATATTAAATTTGAGCTCCAAAACCAAATCTTTTCATATATTTCTTTACCCACTCCCACCCTTTGTGAATTTTTTTGATTAGAACAGCCTCTAATTGTTGCTGTTAGTTTTGCCATCTCAGAAAATTCACAGATTTTTACTCGCCATTCTGAGATTTCTGGTATTTTTTCTGTTTTCCATTTTTTTGCCACTAATAATCTAGCCATCGCTGTTGCATAAAGGAATATATTCCTTTTATCCTTGGGGATGTCACTGGATATTAAGCCCAGCAAATATGCTTCCGGTTTTTGGAAACTGAACTCTTAAATATCTTCTTGAACTCTTCATACCATGGACATTTATTTACCATAAGTACTGCTGAAATAATACTCAAAAATCAAAGCAAGCACAGTCAAGTGAATAGGACTTCAAGTCATTGAATCCTGTTTAGGGAAGTTTTTTAATGACTGATGATTTAATGTATTTTTAATCTCCTGTTGGAAGCTGCCCAGAGTGGCTGGGGAAACCCAGCCAGATGGGTGGGGTATAAGTAATAAAAATTATTATTATTATTATTATTATTATTATTATTATTATTAGTTTGTAGATCCAACTGGTTTGAGCAAGTCCTCCAAACCAGGACTGAACACGAATATCAAACCATGGTTTGAAGTCCTGGTTTGGAGATCTCAGTCAAACCATAGTTTCCCACTTCAAGCCATGATGTTTACTGGTAGTGGAACATGGAATAGTATGATGACCTGGGCAAGGGAGACTGGGGTTCAGTCTTCATTCAGCCATGGTGCTAGCATACCATGGGCTGCAGTCATGTTTCCAAACCATTGGGGGGGTGCTGGAGACAAGTCCTAAGCCTTCAAGCATCCCTTCCCTCCTCCCCTTGAGTGAACAGGTTAATAAAACAACCTGGCTTGATCCTGTTTAGGGAAGTTTTTTAATGACTGATGATTTAATGTGTTTTTAATCTCCTGTTGGAAGCCGCCCAGAGTAGCTGGGGAAACCCAGCCAGATGGGCGGGGTATAAGTAATAAATTATTATTATTTTTATTATAAATAATAGTTTGTAGATCCAACTGGTTTGAGCGAGTCCTCCAAACCAGGACTGAACACGAATATCAAACCATGGTTTGCAATCCTGGTTTGGAGAGCTCAGTTAAACCATAGTTTTCCACTTCAACTATAATGACAAATGAGCTACTCTTTCCCATGTCTTCTTTCAGATCTAAGTTCCTTTCAAGGTTCAGATTAATTCTACTGGATCTGACTTTTATGCAGATCCCTTGGGAAAGTCTCTGTGTATGCTCTCTCTCTCTCTCTTTCTGGGGAATGATCTGAGAGAGAGAAGTGACCAAAGAGGGTAGTACTTTTGATACTCACTCAAAAAATGCAAATATGAAGAAGAGTTTGGATTTGAATTTGATATCCCACTTTATCACTGGTTGCCAGCTTGTATAGCCAACCACAAGTGATAAGTTATATTTTAAATGTAACAGTGACAGATAGTAGAAAGGGACTAACTTGAAATCATATATATTAAATATCCAATGGCTAATAAAAATAATAATGCCTAGGATGCTATGATAAGTGAGATGAAGCGTATCATTGGAAAGAATAGACCTTATCCTATCCTTTCATTCTGGGAGAGCCTGCTTTGGGGAGATTTCCCCCAATTCTTAGCAGCATCCAACATTGTTCAGGAGGACCCCCCCCCCCCCAAACCACTAGAGAAGCATTCTTGGAGTGCAGGTGAGGAAGAAGAAGAGGAGGAGGAGGAGGAGTTTGGACTTGACATCCCACCTTTCACTCCCCTTAAGGAGCCTTAAAGCGGCTAACAATCTCCTTTCCCTTCCTCCGCCACAACAAACACTCTGTGAGGTAAGTGGGGCTGAGAGACTTCAAAGAAGTGTGACTAGCCCAAGGTCAAAAGCTGGTACCACTGCCATAGACATCTGCTGATGGAAAACTCTTTGATCCAGTGAAGGGTTCTGTCAGGTGGAGGTTTGTGTTTGGGCCATGGCTGTCAACTTTTCCCTTTTCTTGCGAAGAATCCTATTCGGAATAAGGGAATTTCCCTTAAAAAAGGGAAAACATTGACAACTATGGTTTGGGCTCCCCCTCCCCCAAACACCCTTTTCCCTGCAGCTTCCCGCCACTTTCCCTGCAGTTACAAAGCGTGACCCAATTCCCTAGAGAAGATAAAGGATATAGGGGCTGGCAGAGATGAGTGGATTAAGGAAAGTTCCCTCTGCCCCCTTTCTACTCACAGAAGCCTCCACTGGAAAGAAATGTGCTGTGGGGTATCAGCACTCACAGCCAAAAGTGGGGCTGTTCCTTTGAAGGGGGAATAAAATTACACAGATGCACAATACAATCCAGCTATTTCCTTCTTCTTCTTGGCAGCTGATAAGATCACGAAGAGAGCAGCATATTGCATCTTTATACAACAGGGCTTGGGGAAAGAGGCACAACGGATTTGGAGATTACCCAAAATAGTACACAAGAGGTTAAGCAGATGGATTAGCTTCCCTTAATGCGTCCTATTTGATAGACCAGGGTGCTTTGTGGGACCGAGAGAGATTTCACTCAACACACTCTGGATAGTAGGGGAAAATGAGCACCTGCTCCTTGAGGAACACGTTGAAAATTAGATTATAGATTGCAAATCAAATAGAGTTGCAGCCACTGTTAACTTCATTGTCTCAGTCTCTTGCCTTCCATCCCACATTTTTCTCTTCTTACTTTCAGAGACATGGTCCTTTACAGGGAATCCTTATATTTAGTACCTGATTAAGGATACTGCCTTTTCAACCCTGGTATCTTCTTGTATCCTAGGAAACATCAATCTTTCCCTGGCGTACTGTTGTTTTGGCACTGCTTTCCCCAACAGCATACTCAGGGACAGCAGAGGGAGATGGCTGAGAGGCAATGTGATGGCTGAGAGGCAATGTGATGGCAATGGTGTTTCAGGACCACTGTGCTCCTTGAAATAGCCTGTTGTGCTATATAACTGAGGACAGATCACTTGAGAGACCTCCTTATCCCTTATACACCCAGGGCACTGCATTCTGCTGGATAATTTTTCCTTAAAGTCCCCAAAATATCAGAAGCCTGCTCCACAGCAACTTGTCTCTGTTCTATGGAACAGCATTCCTGTGGAGATACAACGTGTGCCTACTATATTCAGTTTCCTGAAATAAATTGCATACATTTTTATTCTGACAATCTTTTGTAGCTGGAGAAAAAGTCTCCACCGTAGGTATTAATGTTGTATAGTTTCAAACCCCCCTTTTCCCAATGTTCTTTCGTACTGCTTTTTAAAACCATCTTAGCTATTTTTATGATAGGTCTATAAATTGGAAAAAGGTATAATAATGATAAATTGGAAAAGGTATAATAATGATAATGATAATAATTTATTATTTATACCCCGCCCATCTGGCTGGGATTCCCCAGCCACTCTGGGCGGCTCCCAACAGAATATTAAAAACATGATAAAACATCAAACGTTAAAAACTTCCCGAAACAGGGCTGCCTTCAGATGTCTTCTAAAAGTCAGATAGTTGTTTATTTCTTTGACATCTGATGGGAGGGCGTTCCACAGGGCGGGCGCCACTACCGAGAAGGCCCTCTACCTGGTTCTCTTTAACCTCACTTCTTGCAATGAGGGAACTGCCAGAAGACCCTCGGCGCTGCACCTCAGTGTCCGCGTTGAACAATGAGGGTGGAGACGCTCCTTCAGGTATACAGGACCAAGGCCGTTTAGGGCTTTAAAGGTCAGTACCAACACTTTGAATTGTGCTTGGAAATGTACTGGGAGCCAATGATTTCAGGACTGGTCTTATACGGTCTTGGCGGCCACTCCCAGATAGTGATAGGTCCACTCTGATTGTTCTCTGAGGGGCATGATATCCCACTCCCATTTCACTCCAGAAATGAAGAACCTGGATGTTTTTAATTGAACATCATTGAAAAGTTTTGCAAAGTAATAAAGCCTTTGACTACGGTCTCAAGTGAACTGCTATGCAGAACAGAAGTGCTTCCTGTTGCTCACTTCCCTGGTAGTTACTGGGGTGGTGGAAACTGAGAATGTTCTTGTTAGACACGCTAGCCAGCCTTCATTGAACATGCCTGGCAGAATTTAGAAATGCTAGGAAACATGGCAGCATACCTTCCTATGTTCCAGCATCTCCAAATGGTGCTGCACATGTTTGTAGCACAATCTAGTACTTTATTCTGAAAATGTAGGGCAAATCAAGTGTCCAGGGCTGTATCCAATGCCAGCTATATTCAGAGTAGATTCATTGAAATCAATAGAGCTGACTAACTTTGGAGCATTAATTGCAATCGTCTACTCTAATACTTAGTAAGTGTGCTTAGGTTTCTGCAACATCTATGCGCAACCACACAGAAAGAAGTAATAATAATAATAATGTGGTGGAATAAGCAAATGCTATAAGCAGGAATCCTAAGATAATGCTACTATTCAGTAAAAGGGAAAAAAACACAGAGAAATGTATCTCCAAATAAATGCATCCCTCTTGCTCTTCCAAGCAATCAGGCAAACACTGCAAAAGAAGGCAGGAAATAAAGAATGGACAGTTAGAACAAAATAGCCTGATACACAAGCTTTGAAATATGAGCTGTTAGTTTTGACAAAGAGAAAGAAAATGTTAATGAGCTGAATGGATTAACTATTTTTTAAGGAAATGATTCTGTGCAGAATGCTTACAACTATTCAGAATGGGGGCTAGCCAAGGGCAAGATGCCTTGGGGGGGGGGCGCAATACTAGTGAGGAAAATATAATAATTATAACCCTCAGATTGGGATTTTCACTCCATCTAAACCTCTTAATCTTTCTACATTAAATTGAGCATGCTAGAACACCGAGGCCATCCAAGACCACACAATTACAAAATGGTAATAACTGCAATATTGATAAAATCTGATAACATGAAGAACAATGCGGGTGGGGCGGGGTTTCCCTTATATAAACACACACGAACTGGAAATGTCTGACCAGTTCAGAGGACTGCTAAAACAATTTCTTGCCTTCACCGCTGGCCAATATCCTAAACATTTTCCCCCTAAGGTGCACTGAAGTCAATAATTAATGTAGCCATTAGCTTACAGACAGGAAGGAACTTAGACACTTACTGAAGACATGAAAATTAAACCAATTTTTCTATACTTTGGCTAGGAGTCACCAGCTCACTCGGTAATGGAATTCTGAAGCACTGCAGCCCACCCTATGACTCGTTCACACACAATTTATGCTAAGATAGCAACCACCAAGTCATTTCAACCTTTCGTTTATTTTCATGATGTGTATTTTATACGAGAAAGCAAAGGAAGTTGGAAACCGCCAGCAATCCCTAACATGTGTTGCCTTTAACTTGCCGCTTCTGCGAAGAGCTGATCTTTCAGTATGGCAGCTCCTCTGCTTTCGGAACTGGTCCTGCCAGAGATCTCCTCAGTCGCTATTCCTTCCATGCCAAAGGCTACTTTTCATTTGCGAAAGAGTGGCCATGCTTCGACAAAGGCCTTTCGCTGCATGTATACATATAAGTGTGTTTCTGCAGGTTATTGGCATTTCCTATGGCGTGGGTTAAACCACAGAGGGTTAAACCACAGTGGGTTAAACCACTTGCTGATCAGAAGGTCGGCGGTTCAAATCCCCGCGACGGGATGAGCTCCCATTGCTCAGTCCCAGCTCCTGCCAACCTAGCAGTTCGAAAGCACGTTAAAGTGCAAGTAGATAAATAGGTATTGCTCCAGTGGGAAGGTAAATGGCGTTTCCGTGCACTGCTCTGGTTCACCAGAAGTGGCTTAGTCATGCTGGCCACATGACCCGGAAGCTGTCTGCGGACAAACGCCGGCTCCCTCGGCCCATGGAGTGAGATGAGCGCCGCAACCCCAGAGTCGGTCACAACTGGACCTAATGGTCAGGGGTCCCTTTACCTTTACTATGGCGCTGAATGGTTCAGCATTTCAGCCAGCCGTATGATGAAATCCTATGATTGGGACCACAGGCGTCCAGTCAAAAGATCGCAGCTGCAAACAGTCAGTGCATAAACAGCACTTGAGCTGGAGAGTGCAAAACGGGTGCTTTGAAAAACTCCCAACCATACCTTTTGGGGTGTTGCTCATGGCTGCTTGCAGTTAATGCATTCCTGTTCTCCGCTGCTTGATTAAAAAGAAGTAAGATGCCTGTCCTTCCAGTCAATGATCTATCGTGGCAATGGAAATGTTTTACTGCAGAGAGATAAGGCAAGGGGTCTCCCCCTGGCCGTCTTGGCAACAGGATTGTGTTCTTCAGGGCCTAGGACCCTCGTACCTACGGGACCGCCTCTCCCGGTATGCCCCACGGAGAGCCTCAAGGTCCATAAATAGCAACACCCTAGTGGTCCCGGGCCCTAAGGAAGTTAGATTAGCTTCAACCAGAGCCAGGGCCTTTTCAACACTGGCTCTGGCCTGGTGGAACGCACTGCCTCATGAGACCAGGGCCCTGCAGGATCTGATTTCTTTCCGCAGGGCCTGTAAGACAGAGTTGTTCCGCCTGGCCTTTGGCTTGGAGCCAATTTGATTCCCCCCCCCTCTTTCTTTTTTCTTTTTCCTTTCTCCTCCTGTGATGAGGCTGCATTTTAATATTTCAATCTTTCAATATTTTAATTGTTGTATTTTAATCTTGTTTCTAAGTTGTATTCATTCAACTTGTTTTTATTATTGCTTGTTAGCCGCCCTGAGCCCGGCCTTGGCTGGGGAGGGCGGGGTATAAATAAAAATTATTATTATTATTATTATTATTATTATTCTCTCCACCCTCCGCAAAATGTGCTAACACTGTGGTGTTCTTTGGACTCCTCAAAAACCATCCCAGTAGAGCGTTGGTGCTGATGGGAGAATAACGTGCTCATGAAAATTGCAAGACTGTACGAAGGGCCCTACTGGACCACATCAAAGCGCCCAGCCAGATACTTGTGAGAAATCCACATGCAGGACATGAACACAACAGCACTCTCTCGCTTGTCCCCCAGCAACTGAAATTCAGAAGTGTACTGGCTCTGCTACTGGAGGTAATAGGATATAGGACCATCAAGACAAGCAGTCACTACATTTTTTTTAAAAAAGGATGTTTAAAATAGTCATTCCCAAGAGGCCTGAAACATTTCTTTTGCGGATTACAGGGGCAGAGGTTCCAAAAGAGATGGCTATGCTGTTTATGTATGCTGCTACCATAGCCAGAATCCTGTATCCGCAGAAGTGGAAAGAAGTCCCAGCGAAAGAAGAATGGATTTTAAAGTTAATGGTTTATGCAGAGATGGCGAAGTTGAGAGCATAAAAATAAGAGATCAAAAAGACAAGAACTTTGTCGAAGAGTGAAGGTTCTTTTCGGACTATTTGAGGGAGGGGGGAACTGTAGCTAAATGAAATCGCGAGCAGGAATTGAAACAGGCCAGAGAAGGAGAATAAAGAAATGATTGTGATATAAGTTATAATACAATAAAAAAGAAAGAAATGGCAGTTATGGCAGCAGGTAAAAGATTCCATGACAGAAACATCACGGACATAAGGATGAGAAGTCAAAATGTATTATATTGAAAGTACACTGAATAATGTCAATTTTTGTGTAAAACAAACAAACAACTAATAAAAATCATTCTAACGAAGACAAGTGGTCACTGATAGGTGCATCATTCAAAAAATTATACATTCCCATTTTAAACTCACACATCTTGACGGGCAGCACATCTTGTGGTACCAAATTCCATAGTGTAACTACGCACTGAGTGAAGTTATTTCCCCCTGAATTTTCCAACATTCAGCTTCTATGAATGTTCCCTGCAGGATCTGATTTCTTTCTGCAGGGCCTGTAAGACAGAGTTGTTCCGCCTGGCCTTTGGCTTGGAGCCAATTTGATTCCCCCCCCCCCCTTTCTTTTTCCTTTCTTCTCCTGTGATGAGGCTGCATTTTAATATTTTAATGTTGTATTTTAATCTTCTTTTTAAGTTGTATTCATTCAATTTGTTTTTAATATTGCTTGTTAGCCGCCCTGAGCCCGGCCTTGGCTGGGGAGGGTGGGGTATAAATAAAAATTATTATTATTATTATTATTATTATTATTAGGATCACCCTAGCTTCAATGTGTGTGTGAGAGAGCCCTTCCCTTTTCTACTCAGCACTAGTGAATCCTCAACTATTGCAAACTTTTCAGCACTGGGATGGTGGTTCATTTCACACTTTCTTGCCCTCACCCTTGATGGATCTCATCTATATTTCGAGGAGAAAGCTGCAGAGCACCGTAGGAGACAGAGACTCCCGTAGCAAAATTATGCATTGTGGAACATGCAACAAATAGTGGCCAAGGGGGATCTATTAACTAGCAATCAAAAGATAATTTAAAACATGGGAGAAGACAACAGGTGCCTAATGGATGGAGCACTGAAACATCTGGCAGAAACTTCTGGGTATAAAATGATACTGTTGTTCAGATAGCTTAATAAAAGGCCAAGCACCTACTGTCTTCCAACTCTACAGGATGGTATGTTTTTGAAAAATAATAATTTATGCTGTAAAAATTATCTGCATTGCTGCTCAAGGGACTGAACTTACAATAGACTTAGTATGTAAATAATTTTGTCCAAGAACTGAACCTTTCCATCACAGCTGCAGTTGACTTCCTGCAGGTTAGATGCACCCCCAGCAAGATCCATACCATGCAACTGACTCATTTTCTCAGGCTTGAGTCTGGCACGGCACTGAAAAGACTATAGATAAACTCCGGGATCATGTCACTACAAGGCTGTGTCTTATCTTTAATAAAAAGGAATATTTCTTCCCACACGTGGCCACCAACAAATCAACAGTTCCTTGCTGACTTTCAATTGCTACATATTCATTGACAAAGTCTTGTCCTTATGGGACTCTTGGCTCTTCAAAGCTAAAGAGTTTGTGTTCACTTCGATTGATTATTGAAAAAAATATCATTACTTCTAAATAACTAGCCAAGTGAACACTTTTTTTTTGAAAGAGTAAGAGAGAGACAGAGAGATACAGAGAAGAGAGCTATTTCTTTTTGCAATGGAAAGCCAATTAAACTGGCTCCAATATGGAAACTTCTGAAAAGTGTCATACTTCTTTTTAACTTTAATTATTCACATTCCTTTGAACCTTCAAGGAAAGGTTTTGTTCTAATCTAGGGAGAGTGCTGGGGAAATGTTATAACTTGAGCAATACTCTAATACGAAGACTAATGTAGGAGGTGGGGGGGGGGAGGAAGATTGATAATAATAAAAAAAGATGACTCAATATGACGTAGCTGATTTACAGTGTCAGGGGACATTCACGGAGAGCCATTAGGAGCTCTTTGAAAAGAAAATCTAAGTCATATTTGAACTTCAAAAGATCATGCAATCTGGGAAATATCATCCAGTTTCTGATTGTAAATATTTTATAACTAAAGCTCTATTAACTCCTCAGTGCTTTAAATCCAAAATGTTTTAAAATGACTTGAAAGCCTGAGGAGAATACAAGAGGAGAAGAAGAAGAAAAACACACACACACACGGAATAAAAAGAGATGATGGCAGCAGAAGCTTCATGTTAAAAATGAAGTAATTGCCTTCAGTACAAAATGTTCACAGACAAGACTGTCTGAATGGGGCGTACTTGCAGCATTTTCTGACACCCTTTTTATCCTCACCAACACACTAAGCAGGGCAAATGCTGGCATTTTATTCAACCAGTTTACCTCATGCATGCCCTGTCATAGCTTCCATGATACATGCCTGTGATGTCATCGTGCCATCCAACAGTGTCAGGGCGTGTCATCAAAAGTTGCAGTGACCCAATGGTTTACATATTTCACATAGTTATATACTACTTAATACCAAAACCAACACTCTTAATACCAATAATAACACTCTTTGCACAGGCCACAGGGCAGCTTACAATAAAAAGAAGGAAAAAACAAATTAAAATCCAATTAAAAAAACCTACAGTCCATCAAAACACCAACAACAACAGAGGCGCCATCTTCTTAAGAGGATTGAGGGGGCCTGGGTGCGACGCCATGTGACACCATGCACGTGACATCCCACAACACCCTGATATTGTGCATGCGATGCTGCGAGGAGCCAGGGGGCGGAGCCAAATGCCTCCTAAATATTGACACTACCACCCAGAAACTATCACCCCAGCCTTAAGCAGCCAGGTGCAATCTTGAGGTACCACGTTAGAGGAGTCTATGTGCAAGTATCTGTCCAGAAGCCAAGAGTGGAGCAGATGGGCCATATAGCTTCCCTCAGCTGCCTGAGGCGGGCCATCTTAGCAGATGCACGTCTTAAGTGGCCCTCCACCCCTGGCACAACCCTGCTTAAGTGTCGGCCCTCCATCTGGAGGCTGATAATGGATATATACCCAATGCTTGTGCCAAAGCCTACCAACATCTGTAATCAATAAAAGCTGTGGCCAAGTTTAAATCCCATAACTTTGTCCTGCCTGGTTTGTTTACTCCTGCTGTTGCCTTGGTTTCACCCTCTGGGAGGGCAGGGTGGTGGAAACTAATTGACAGCCAGTGCATTTGGGACACAATCAGTGTAATATACTCAAAATTATGAGCAACCTGTCCACTGAATTCTGCACCAATATGGAGATTACAGCTAGACCAAACTTCCCCGTTCCATACAATCTGCAGTTACAAATGGAACTGTATGTATGTATTGGGAGAGTAACTGAACAACACAACTGAATAACACAACTGTGAAGCTGCACAAGGGAAACACACCTACAACACAATGGGAATAAAGCAATTTGCCGATTTGACTGGCAAAGAGTTTAGGCAGAAAATGCTTAGATTCAGTGTTGAGCAGGTGCCATCATTGAATAATGTTCCTGGCAAAACTTGAGATCATTGAATTGGAAGTATGTTTTTATTTTTTTTTATTTTTAAAGAATGTTTTAATCTGTTTCTGCTTTGCTTTTGATTTGGAATTGTATGTCTGTTTACAGCCCTGGGCTCCTTGAGGAGGAAGGGCAGGATATAAGCAATAATAATAATAATAATAATAATAATAATAATAATAATTTATTTCTTATACCTCACCCATCACACTGGGTTACCCCAGCCACTCTGGGTGTCTTCCAACAAAATATAAAGGAACAAAACAGAACCTCAAACATTTTTAAAAGCTTGTCAAAACAGGGCTGCCTTCAGATGTCTACAAAAAGTTTTGCTTTTTGACTTCTGATGGGAGGGTGCTCCACAGGTTCCCTGTAACTTCACTTTTTGCAGTAATGGAACCGCCAGAATGCCCTCAGAACTGGCTGAACATAACCCATGTGTAAGCTGTGGTTTTTAAAGTATTATGATGCATAATGGGTATGGATAGAGGATAAACTGTTAGATATGTCAGAATATAGAAGAAAACTACCTCCAGGAGAGAGAACTGGTAGGATGTCCTTCATGGTAATTCTTCCTAATGTATTGCTATTAAACAGCAATCTGAACAGCTAGGGTGAGAGGCAGGAAGACAGAAATGTGCAAAAAAAGGAGAAAAGCTTCTTGTTTCTAAGGATAAGAAAATAAAAAACTAAGATGCTACTAGTACAGAACTTCCTAGTAAATCTTCTGGCAGGATATTAAGTTTTATTTCAGTTACTCTTTCTAAGGAAATATATTGCTCTTAAGTGTGTAATTTCCCATTTTGAAGCTATTTCTTAGGAACAATAATTAAAGCAGAAGAAGGCATTAAGAGGCCTAAGAGAAATATTCAAGCTTATGAAAGAACATGAAGCAAAATTAAATGTCCAAAACCGGATGAGATGGATTTTCAATATCAATACCAAAAGGGCCTCGTTGAGGGCATGATATGGATAAACATAGCAATTCTTGTTCAATTTAAATACAGGTTGTTGTTGTTTTAAAAAAGGAAGGTATATTTGGTGCTGCTTATTATTGTCCCTCCAGTTTCTCATATTTTGAGAGCGATCAAAGCCAAAAAAGCAAAAAGAACTTTGGGAGAAACTGTCCGTCGTGAGGGGAATGAGTCAAATCCACTACTGGAAAGGTTACATGTTTCCATTAAAAGGCTCGTTAGCAAGTAGGAGAGGAAACCTGGAATAAACAAGATGTTTCCCCAAACATGAAATCTGCTCCATTCTGTACAGACTCTTCTAACAGTCCGCTAGGAATTCAGGTGAAAAGTGTGAAGCAACTGTATTTAACCTCTGACTCATTGGTAAATCTTTTCTCGCAGCCAGACAGCTGGTCAGTATATCAGCTAATATCCAAAAACTGATATATATCTGTATTATTATTATTTACACACACATATCCCTCTGTCTCATGCTCTCAAGTTTCCGAATTTCCTACTTAAATTCATAAAGAGGTCACAGCAATAACTAGAGCCCATTTTCCCTTTCATGCCAATTATTGCGGCACTGGGAGGATAATTTTCAGACTCTGATTGTGCCTTTCCAAATACACCGGGAGACTTGATTCTCTTTGCCTCGCCATGCAGGAAGATCAGTAATTGCCTGGAGGTGGATAAAGCATAATGCTTCTATCTTTGCTGAGAGGCATAAATCCAGGTTTATTACAGAGATGTATAAATTGAGTAGAAGCTGTGAGGGGAAACTACATGAATATAAAGAAACTTCTACTTAACCTTTTCCCCTCCCTCTCGTCTTGGAGGAAGTAAAGGACAAGCTAAACCCACCAACAGGGAATGGAGCAATTTATAACTTTTCACTGTATCTTAAATATTATTATTTCTTTTATTCCGTCTTTCTTTCTTTCTTTTTTTGCTGTGTGAGCTCTTAAGGAGTATTATAACCAATACAGTACAACTGTCTCAAAGATGTATTTTGACAGCACCCTGCTTAGGTAATTACACCCAAATGCTCGCCCTATACAAATCAATGAAATGGTGATAATTCCGAATCAATCATATTTACAGATCCGCAATTCTCTCTTACAAGGCTAGAGGGAGTTCACTGAGTCACTTTCCAGGGGATTTTTAGAATACAACAATATCCCACTGAGAAGCATATCTGAGGGTGAAGAAAGCAGAAAGCTACTGGATAAATTAGAATTCAAAAACAGGGTTTGATTTCTACCATGTACACATATGCAGTCAATCCAATCTGTGATCATTAAAATCAAATTCTAGCAGGCAGCATATATGCACATTTGTAATTTAAATATACCATGTAATTGAGGTGCAGTTTTCTCTTGTTTTCATACCCTTATTTTCCTAATGACAGACAGCTAATGTAACTGCTTTAAAATATTTTCTACATAAGCATCTCAGAGCACCCAGACACACCTATATGGGGAAGAGAGATAAGCATTTAATAAAGGAATCTTGAAATGTAATGTTCCTTTTTGCAAAACAGACAGAAAGGTGCCATCAGGAAGATTAGCTGAAGGGTACATTAAAAAGCCAAGTTTATCTGCTTACACTTATACAGTATATATCCTCATTCAAATTTCTCCTTTTGTGAGAAAGCTCTTCACAAATGCCTCTTCCCCACTTGACACTAGAGGGTAAAAAACTACAGCAAGGCTGCTATTTTTCTGCACCAGCTTTTTATATTATTACTCATTTAGATACTTTTATACTGACTTTTCACTTCCAGACTGGATATGCCCAAGGTAACTTGCGGAACAAAATGAAAACCTAACCACAACATCAATAAAAATGCCATGCATCTAGATCAAATACAAAAAGGAGGCAAGAAAAACTTAAGAGACTTGATCTAAGCGGAAGAAAACATATGAAGCAGATAAATGAGAGGACTGCCAGAGGAGAAATGGTGATTAAAAAAACTGGGAAATTGGGGGACAGCCAAACCTCCTAAAACAGGGAGTTCAGCATCTTAGATGGGTGGTCTCTCCTAAACTCGTAGGATTAATTCAGAAGTGATCTGGGATCTTCCAGAAAAACCAGGGACCATTTTTCTGCTAACCCCCATGTCCCAACGCACACGCCTTATTAAACAGTGGCGGCAACAGCAGCTGCGATGGTAGAAAAGAAAATGGAATTATGGGAGATGTAGTTCTGCCAAGGGCTACAGCTTTTCAAGGGTTCTATTTTCCAAACGGTATGTTCATATGTTAATCAAATGTTAATCAAAATATGTTCATATGTTAATCAAAATGGTTATTCAAAATGCTGATCATAGTGCTATGTGTTAAGTGCTGAGCTGCTGTTTATCCCCATTCTTCGTCTAAGTACTGACTTGCTTAATAATGCTTATCCTTGTTGCCCATCAAAAGGCTGACCATTTAGGAATCCAATAGGATTGGAGCTTAGACCTGCAAGATGTGGGGCATTGTCCCCACTGATGTAAGGAGAAAGAGGGCTTGACTCCCATTCAGGGATTCCAAGGCCTTGCTAGGAATAGGACAGAAATTTCGTTCACAATTCACAGCAAAATTACCAAACTGACAGTTCTTGAAATAATATGCAAGCTGAAAAAACCAGCCATCCTTCAAAATTTCCACTCTTGGAGTTTTGCAATGCAGTTCTCCAGTCAAGTAATGTGTGTGCAAAAATGCATACAGAATGTGCATAAAAATGTGTATATATATTTGCAACAATAATATAGAAAAGTGCATTACAGAAAATTGCTTACAAAATTTGCATTTTAGGCAAAATACACTAATGCATATATCAGGAGAAAATTGCACTAAAATACTGGTGAATTTTCATGAGCTCTTTTAGAAAGAAAGAAAGAAAGAAAGAAAGAAAGAAAGAAAGAAAGAAAGAAAGAAAGAAAGAAAACCCATGTAGAAACCCATAGAGATGTAAAGACAAGATGGGGGGGGGAATGAGAGAGAAATCATAATTTGACAGATGCACTCGTCCTTATTCCTTCCTTGCCTCCACTCTAGAGTTCCTGTTCAGAAGCCAAAACTTGGAAGTTGAGTTCCCTGCACTCACTCCCAGTTCTCCAAAAGCTAAAGGACACTGAAATAGTTCCTGAGCCCAAACATGATCTCTGTAAATTTAGTTCTTGCAGCATCATTGGCTGCTGGAAGCTCTGCCATAGCATGAATGCTGGATTTTGGGGTCGTAGGTAACATTATGTAAGTTTTTTGTTTTTTTAAAAACAGCCCATAGTTTCTAGATAATTTACGCATGGCGCAGTTCCACCTAACACTTCTTTTGGATGAGAACTCTGAATTCAATATTATGCATATAAAACTTGGGGAAATCCTACACTTAAAAGTCATAAAGCTGCTGCATTTACGGCCAGCTGACTCACATATGCTAAGAGCATTTTATTACTGAGTGATGTGGGAGATTGTTTACAGAGGACAAGGATTCTGTTGACCGGAAATCTGCTCAAAATCAATGCTATCCTTCGCATTTCCATCGGGTGTAGCTATGATATTAGGCAGGTTCATATCGCAACTACTGCAATTGCTAGACAAGAAATGTCCATCTGATGGTATCTTTGTATGTAGAATTGTACCACAATATTCTGTGACCGATCTTGAGTTTCCCTAGGATAACATGTGAATCTACTCACATACATTGTTAATTAATATTTACTTAACCAGGGTGTGGGGTGGGTTGAGTGGCTCTTCCAATGGATGTATTTTTTCTGCACTGAAAGGTTGGATGCCATCATCAGGGATGCTAACAGGATTTCCTGGGCGCGTTGGGGCCCCTGCACCACCATCATGTGCAATCTATTGGCAAGATCTGCTGCTTATTGTTTACAACCTGCCAAGATGTACACAACCTTGATCTCCTGGGAGGAGGTTTTTTGTTTTTATTTTTACTATGCATTTTGTGGTTTTTATATTGTAATTTTATGTTGTGAACTGCCCTGAGATCTGCAGGTGAAGGGTGGTATACAAATAATAATAATAATAATAATAATAATAATAATAATAATAATAGCAATAATATTCTACTCCAAGTGGCCATAAGTGCAACACAACATTTTGTGTGACTTGAAGGTGACATACTTTTTCAATTCCGATCATCAGGATTCACATGTAACTACTGTTTACACACATAAGTCAACCTAGATTTTGCACATAATATGTAAACATGCCCACATGAATTCTCATTCTGCTCTCCATTTCAGTAAGAAAAACAAATAAAAATGTGGGAAGCTGTAATTGTGAGCAACAAAGAGGAAACACTATAGCAATTCAAGCTCAATCTAAAATGCTGTAAAGGTAAAGGGAGCCCTGACCATTAGATCCAGTCGCTGTGGCATAAAGGACAGTAAATACATTGATGGCAAGTAAGAACTCATGATAGTGGGAAATGGGTTCAGTGACCTCTCTATGTAATGAGATTCCATAGGTTGAATTAAATCTATTTCCCCTTTATCTTCCTCCACTCTCATTTTCTCCTCCCCCACCCAGTTTATTTGGTTTGTTTGATTAATATACTTAATGTGGAGGTGGGGGTGTCAAGACCTAAGACATACAACAGCACAAATTCAATGCAAATTGGAGAGAGAGAGACCAATATGTGAAATGTCAAGTCAGAACTCTCCTCAAGAGCCATTTCTGGAAAAGGAGCTTCCATATTTTATCACACACAGAGAGAACACACAACACTTACCTGGCACACCAGGGGGTGTTTTCAGGTATTTCCCATTAAAATGCTGAATAACTACTTCACATTTTTCGGTAGATTCCATCCTGAGAAAGAGAAAAAATAATAATAATTATGGAACATCGATCAGATGACAGGTATCAAGAAAAAGTCACGCAATATCACTTGATAATGAAACGTGCCGCCTGCCTCCATTATACTGATGCTTTAACAGGAATTGCGATACTTTTCTGTCTGGATGCATTGGTTTTGTACATCCAAGTCTCTGTGTCAGTTACACTTACAACATTACCTTTGTGTGTGTGTGTGTTCTGAAAATCATGTGGGCATAGGAGGAGGAGGAGGCTGCTGGATCAAGCCAATGAACCATCTTGTCCAGGATCTTGATCTCACCGTGGCCAACCAGATGCCTATGGGAATCCCACATGCAGGGATTCTCCAGCAACTTCTAAAACTGGAGGTAGTACATAATCAGAATGACTAATAGCTACAGATACTCCATGAAACTGCCTAATCCCCATTTAAAGCAATCCGAGTTGGTGGCCGTCACTCCCTTCAAATCCACACAATACATACATATATATATGTTTTAAAATACAAAATTATAAAACACAGCACACAATTTATCACAAATACATTCTTATTGGACTTCCATCAGCACCTCTGATAATCCTCCGTCTTGTTCACTTCTTACGCATTTCCTAACTTAATATTGCCTTTATATCTTTAACATATCCTATCTCCTTCTTCATTTTTGCAATATTTCTAATATTATTCCTCACAGAGCTTCTTGCAAACCTACAAACGTCGTCTGATCATCACAAATACTTTTCAAATAATCCGTAAATTTACTCCAGTCCTGAGTAAACTTCTGGTCCCGCCGGTTTCGGATCCTTCCCGTTAGTTTATCAAGTTCCGCATAGTCCATTAATTTCATCCTCCACACAATACTTTTAAAGCACATTTATTTTTAATATGTTTGATTTTTATTGCTTTCCAAATTTTTATTTTTATTTTTACAAATTTGACCTCTCATTAATTCAGATTGAAAAAATGACTCCCCAACCGGCCATCTTGACTTTTCTCTTCCCACCCTTATTAGCTGCTCAATTTTCAAATGACATTTCGAAAATATTTTAACATTTTATCTCCCCACCCCCAGTTTTCTTCCTCTTCGTTTCCCACTGGCTGCTCATTTTTCAGTTCCTGCTAGACTTTTACTATGTGCATCCAAAGCACATGACTTCCTGCAAAGAACCCTGGTAACTGTAGGCTGCTAAGGGGACTGGGAATTATAACTCTGTGAAGGGGAAGCTACTATTTCCAGCGTTATTCTGAGGAAGTCATGTGCTTTAAAAGTGTACTGTGCATGCTATAAATATACAGTGCAAAGAATTATTTCTGTTTACCCTGAATCTTCCGGCATTCATTTTCACTGGATGGCCCCAGATTATTTTTTTATTATTATTATTATTATTATTATTATTATTATTATTATTAGAGAGAGAGAGACTTTTCCCTATCCACTTTTCCTACAACATGCACAATATTTTATTAAAAAGTCTCAAACGCTGCAATTTTTCCTCAAAGGGAAACTGGCTACTTTTGGCATTTTAAAAACATGTTTTACTGAGGTGCAGGCTACAATAAACTTTGAATGGGCTGTGGTGTTCCTGGCATCCTGCATTCAGGAGAAATGGGGTGGGGGGTATGCACGTCCCCCCTTCATAAGTGACCCTCTGTTTCCCAGACAATATCACCATTATGAAATGCTCCCTGGTAAGACCTTCAGTTGGGATAATATATTCCCCCCCACCCAACTAAACTTCCTCAACCACAATACAAGCAATACAGAAGGGAAAGTTAAATCAGCCGGGGTAAATTGGGGAAAATATTTTAAATTTAAACTTTTAAAAAAGATTTAAATCAGTCCATTGGAACAAAACATAAGGATTCTAATTTTCAAAATGGCAGTAGTTGTTATGGGAGCGGTTTCTCCTGAGGAAAACAACCCCCCCCCCAACAGACATTTTGGTCCTTCCTGCAATTTTTTGCTGTCTGAAGAAAAGCTCTGAGAGACTGAAGTAGCAAGTTGGTTGAGGGAATCTTACCCCCTTACCAACTTTGCATTTCTCATTTTCTGAGGCCAAAATGATTGTCTTGTTCTGCATCTGACAGTAATTCCCCTCCCACTATACTTCAGAGGTCCAATTCTCCAGAAGAAACGGTCACAAAAAGCTTTCTGCTAGCTGAATCTACCTGGGTACCACACTTCCACTTCCACGAGAGGGAAGCACCAAATTTCCTTCAACACCACATTTTGCACTTTCCGCTCAGAGGAGGGAGATCTTCATTTCCTCCTCCCCTCCTGATCTTCTCTGTTTCCCAGCCACCTTTAGTTAGCATGCAAATAGGGATTGTGATGAAAACCATTACAGTGGTACCTCGGGTTACAAACACTTCAGGTTACAAACACTTTGGGCTACAGACTCCGCTAACCCAGAAGTAGTACCTCGGGTTAAGAACTTTACCTCAGGATGAGAACAGAAATCACGCGGCGGCAGCAGGAGGCCCCATTAGCTAAAGTGGTACCTCAGATTAAGAACGGTTTCAGGTTAAGAACGGACCTCCGGAATTTAATAAGTTCGTAACCAGAGGTACCACTGTATTTTCAAATTTGGTACTGAAACCAGGCATGGTTCTGTGCTTTGGGCTCAGTATTGAAGCAACTTGCATAACATTCTGTGTGAATCCAATTGATTTCACGGTGCCCCTGTCCCCTTTTCCAAACTTACACTTTGTATGCAAAAACACAATATATACTAACAAATCAATTCAAATCAATTCCAGTTGCCTACCCTGGTCACATACTTCTAACACCCCAAAAAGTTTTTAAATCCCCTCAAAACGCCTTGGCTAACCTTAAAACATACTTCATCCACACTGCTCATAAAAGGGAGCTGCTATCAGCCCATTTCTGCTTAAAAGCTCCATCCCCAGCAGACCAGCCATACCAAGCTGTGAAAATCGAAAACTCATATCTGTCTCTGAAAGAAGATCTGGTAGGATTTCCCCAAAGAAATGATGCTAAAGGGACAGTATAGAAAGTTCCAACATTGCAAACATGTATCAACCTTTTCCATTTTCTCTCTCTTCCCAATACTGGCTGCCACTTGATTTTTTGGCCCCCAGCTTGCTGCGCCTCCAGCAAGAAAACTGCTATAAACTCAATATATTTTCACGTAGCTTGCCTCAGCTTCCTTCCACAGTGCATTAACATACAGCCCCCAAAGGCTGACCCAAAAACTCAAAAATATGCGATATGGTAATATGCATTCTTCTGGAGTGTGAAGATGCTCTCCAGAGTGTCAACACGGGGTTTGCATTCTCCTGTAGCGGTTTTCAGAGGCAGTTTGGAAAATGTGAATAGGGGATGATTTAATGGTATCAAAATGCATGTTACTTTATTTCAGGAGGAGGCACTAAAACTGTCCCTCTTGACTTGTAATCATTGCAGTCTTTTGTACACCTGTTTTTTAAATGCTGCCACAACCACGTGGGCTATGGACCTTTCGACAAAGAACAAAACGACTGATGCCGAAGATTGTTCACTTTGGCTTCATTCAGATTTAACTAAGCGTACGTCGGCAGCAAATCTATAGAGACTCTTGTCTCTGAAAGAATAAATGCAATAAAAGCCTGTTTTCTGTAGCTGCGGGCGTGGAGTGTCAAACCATGTTACGCTGCACCACACAGCAGTGACAATTTCATTTTAATACATGGGGGCACATCCTTAACAACCCAAAAGTATTCCCAAGCAAAGAAGGCAAGGGAGAGGCTGCCAAATGAAAGAGCGTCTGTATGCTCTGTGCATTTTATGTGGGAAGAAAATAAAAGTGAAGCCCACAGTGCTCTAGAATGACAAAAAAAAGTGGGGAGGCCCAGATTTTGAATAGCCACCTCAGAAAGAATGAGTTCATTTTCTTCTCAAGTTCCACAATTAACAGCTTTCAAATGCTAGGGCTAGCTATCTGTAATCTGGCACACACTTCACTTGAAACAGACACTAGCATTATCAAATCCCATCTGAAAACGAAGCACAATAGACAAAGCTGTAGCGACATACTCCTTTCAAGCACAGTGCTCAATAGCTACAACTGGGCCCATTTTTCTTCCACGTTACCTGAATCCTTTGGAGCCACCTAGAACAATGTTGTAGCAGGCAGTCCACGACACATTAAGCCTGGCTTCAGATCGCAACACGAAAATTCACACGTTCCGCTGGGTCCGCTTGAATGCCAGAGATATATTTGCAATTGCTTTATATGGGACACGGCTTGCTGAATTACCAGTATGACATCCACTCTGCGAAACATATTTCTACCTTATATATCTCCCAGCAGAAGCATATACACATTTCCCTCCCAGAATATACTCTTCTAAAATATACTTTTGCTGTATTTTACAGAAGCTAACATATGTAAGCTATTTCATTAGTGAACGAGAAACCCATCCAGTGAGCAAAAATGTCTAACACATATAATGAATACTGAGTATTCAAAAGTACTGACCACCACTGTGCTTCTGCAGACCTACCTACCTACCTACCTACCTACCTATCTCTTTAAAAATATTTATATTGGCCCAGTGTTAACAAGAGCTCGCATAGAGGGTATTGCATTGTGAGAAAATTTAAATGGCTTGGCAGAATCCAGTAATGCAGGGCTGCCATTAGCACAGATTCTAGGCTGTCATGGTTCCACTACAACTACTATTATATTTTGTGAACCACCCTGAGATCTTATTATGAAGGGCAGTTTATAAATCTAATAAATAAATAAAATATAAATAAATACTACTGTTGGGTTGGGGCGGCCTTGGCTGGAGCACTGACCTTGAACTGTCAGTCCTGTGTGGCTGGACTCACCTGCATCATTTAAATTCCATCGCTATAATGTGTGCCCATAATGTATACACGACAGTTGTTACATTGTGCGGATTATTTATTTATCATTAAATTTATATCCCACAAAGGGCGGCAAACGTCCAAGTGATAAAACAATAAAGATGTCATAAAAACAATTCCAGATGCAGACTGGGAAATATCTCAGCTTAAAAAGGCTTGCTGAAAGAGGTCTTCAACAGGCACTGGAAAGACAAGAGAAAGAAAGGTCTTCAACAGGCATTGGAAAGACAAGAGAGAAGGCACCCATCTAATATTCTTCTTCTTTGGCGATCACTCGTAGCTGAGTAAGATTGCCTTCCATAAACACGTTTTTAACAATGAGTCCATAAGTAACTGTGGAGGCCAATTCTGGATTCACACATCCTTCCACAGTGGGGACATTGGTTTCCGGGCAGGAGTTGATCACGGTGTGGATTTGCCAATCGTGCCTTCCTCTTAGCGCGTTTCTCCCTTTCGTCCTGAGTTCAAGCATCTTCAAAGCCCAAGGCACCTTTGGTAAAGGCTGTTCTCCAACTGGAGCACTCGCAGGCCAGTGTTTCCCAGTTGTCCGGGGAGGGGCTTGGTTTTACTGGTGAATGTGCTGGGGAGTCCAATGATGTGGGCCTGTTCTTCAAGGTCTGCACTGCTATGTACCACTACCCAGTAATCCTGTTGCCTCTGGAGTTGGGAGTGGGAATGGGCATGTGGGGCCAGCCTCTGCTGCTGCTGCTGCTGGAGGGCCCTCATTTCCAGGGAGTCCCACAACAGTACTTTGCCCAGGGTCTCTTGAAACTTGATGTTGGCCCTGGAAGAACCATAGATCACAGGCTTTGTAGGATAGTGCGCAAGCTTTTCAAACATAAGATTCCAGATCAAATCAGTGGTGTCTTCCTTTAAAATGCTACGGGTGGTGGCACACCTTGGAATGCTATTTTGCCCGAGCTTGTGGTGACCTACCAAACGCAGCAGACCGCAGATGTGCTTGATATGGTCAACAAGGCAACCTCCTGAGATCTCTTCATCACAAGCAGACCATCAGTAGCTTCAATTCACAGATATGCCCAAAGTTTCATGGGAATTAGCCCTGACTCAAAAAGCAAGCTATATCATATATAGACAGACAGGTAGTTTTAATTCTATCAGTGCTTAATTGTTTTCCCCATGTTTTTAGCAGTTCTTATTTTGTCTGCAAGCCACCTTGAGTCCCATTAAGGGAAAAGGCAGGATAAAAATAAATATATAATCAGCAGCAGCTGCTTCAAAGAAAGTGACTGTCAATGCCTCTCTGGCTCACAGAAATTGAGAAAAATACCAGGAACATCCAAAGAAATATTACTTTAGTGAAAGTTTCCGCTGTGAATTTGTGTACCGATAATGCTTATAAAACATAAGTGTTGAAAGTTAGACATTCCATGTTGATAATTTAAGCCAAATGCCAGTCACAATCTTTGTGTTAGGGATAATATTATATATATATTCAGAATATCCTGTGGATATTGGTTCCGCTGGAAACCATAATTGACCCAACATGGTCATTAAGAATTATGAAAGTAATAGGGAGCCTGAACAAAGATAACAAAAATAAATACTACATGCAGAGACCTTATGGAACTAAGTCAACTGTACATGATCATTATGCCAATTAATTCAAACCACAAATGAAAAAGACAAAATATGTATTACAAAAATAATGAGATGATTAAATGAGTTGCTAGCAAAACGTTGGAAGCCTAAAATAATAGGTTAGTGGAACAACTGTGTAATTTTCCTTCACTGCCATACAAAATATATTATTCCAATTTCCTTTCCTTTTCCATTAAAAGTACAGTATAAGTAACATCCTTATAAATTGACAAAATGTTTTTTAATCCTGATCCAAATCCCAAGTCTGTACCTCTAGCTTATTATTGCTCTTGGGATTTGAAAAACTTCAGAACTTGCCATGATACTTAAAAGCAAACAACGGAGAAGATCCATTCATTTGGCCTCACAAAATGTACAGTGATTGTTAAATGTCTGATCTAGCTACACGTGTATGCATGAGACCTAGTTAAAAAAAGGAGGGGGGGGACCCAAAACCTGATGATGAGACCAATCAGCAAACTCGGCCTCCATATGTTGTGGAACTACACCTCCCATCATCCCTAGCTAACAGGACCAGTGGTCAGGGATGATGGGAATTGTAGTCTCAAAACATCTGGGAGGGCTGAGTTTGCCTTTGCCTGCAATAAGGCGTGTAAAAGAAGCACCCCCCCAACCATTCTATTCTCAAAGGGATGACCTGTACAATCATATTTTAAGGAAGCTTTCAATATCTGAAGGACTACTGTATTTTAATATTGTGTTGGAAGCCGCCCAGAGTGGCTTGGGAAACCCAGCCAGATGGGCGGGGTATTAATAATAATTATTATTATTATTATTATTATTATTATAATATTATTATTATTATTATTATTTCTGACTAGAAATATGTCAGGAGCTGCTTAAAGCACCCTTGATATAGGGCCAAAGCTTTCAAATGTGTATGCCCCCTGGCTGGGCAGAGGTGTGGCCTTTACAAAAATTAAAATAAGGAAAAACTGAATTTCTACCTTTGACATAGCTACGTGCCCCATATAGCAATATTGTTCTAAAGCAGTTTATGTTCAACACATTTACTAGTGTTTCCTGAGCAGGGAAATGGGTAGCATAAAACATAGCCAGGCACTGATTGATTTATGTTGCCTTTCAGTTTAAGTATTATACTGGTACCTGCTAGCACTGCAAGAGATGAGTGTATGGCTGTAAGCATTTCCCTCATTTTTTCCCTTTCTCTCTCTCTCTCTTTTCAGAGCTTTATGAGTCTGCTATAAAATGTCACTTGGGGGTGAATTTTGGAAGGTCAATTTAAGATACAAGACGTCAGCCCCCCGCCCCCAAAATAAAAGTTATAGCGCCTACTACTTCTGCAAACTTCCATCATTAAGAAACAGCTTCAGAAAATGAAAGTTAGTTGTCCGTAACTGTCATTTATCAAGAACAACAGCTCTTTCTACATTAGTGATAAAAACTCGAATCCATGTCCTGTAATGGAGATTCTACTGCTTAGGGATATGTTTCCCAGTGGAGGACATGATGACGCACCTATAATACAATTTCAGATCATAAGATGCACTCTCATCTTTCAATGGGATTTGCACTGCTTAGAGATCTTGCTTCCCAGTGCGGGGAGGAAGATGGTGTGGCTTTAAAGCCAATAGGTACTTACACACGTGTTTTGTGTTTCCACCTAGCACCTTTAAAAAGAAGTCCGCATATACCCAATAATGATTCTGTATGCAAGTGGGTATTTCTGAGGTTAGTGAGCTGGAAGAGGGAAGTATTTATTGGAACAAACAAATCGGTTTTGCAAAGCCCTCGGCGAGTTGCGTTTTTAACTGTTTTTAATCATCTTCAGCATATACTGCTTGAGACAGTTGTTTAGAAGGTGATCCATAAATCAATATTGAGGATAAATCAATACATCTTTCTTAGATTTGTGTGCTGGCGCCAACAGAAACTTCGTTCAAAGCCTTATAGCCAAATGGACGGTGATTTTCATCCAGATTGTGGCTGGGAAAAGAAGGGCTATGACTCTCTGCTCCATACATGTAACAAACCCAATTGCAGTCTTACTCTCCCTCCCTTCCTCCCTCTCCAACTCTGCTTGTAATTAAAGAAAAAACACACCTAGCTGCACACTATGGATTTAGTATAATGTGCAGCTTTGTCCTCTTACGTGCTGTAATTTTATTCTGCATAAGCTGTGAAGTAGCTCTGAGCAATAGGTAGCAGAACTATCCCCTGCCCTCAATCTCCTGCTTCTGCAATGTTTTGTCTTTGTGAACTTTATGTATTTACAATCGGCACTTCCATAAAAATGTATCAATGTGGTATTTAATATATTAGAATAAAATCAGGGAAAAGGCATCCCTAAAAGCAACATTACAAGAATCAACAAACCATCGATAAATACTGATTGGTCAAAAAGAGAAAAATAATCTTGCAAAAGCCCTTCTGAACAATATAATTTTCAAAATACATGGGAAAGAAGGGAGGGGTTTTTCCTGCCCAAAATTTACGGGCAGGGAGTCTGGCAGGGCAGGGCCTGACACACCAAGGATGCAGTGCCTCGTAAAAGCCAACCAAATCCCATGGGCATGGGGAACCAGTAGAAGTGCCCCATCGGAGGACCTCAGTGACAGAGATGAGACATAAGGAATCAGAGGGTCCTTAAGGGTGGCGCTGTGGGTTAAACCACAGAGCCTAGGACTTGCTGATCAGAAGGTCGGTGGTTCGAATCCCCGTGATGGGGTGAGCTCCCGTTGCTCGGTCCCTCCTCCTGCCAACCTAGCAGTTCGAAAGCACGTCAAAGTGCAAGTAGATAAATAGGTACCGCTCCGGCGGGAAGGTAAACAGCGTTTCTGTGCACTGCTCTGGTTCACCAGAAGCGGCTTAGTCATGCTGGCCACATGACCCGGAAGCTGTACGCCGGCTCCCTCGGCCAATAAAGTGAGATGAGCGCCACAACCCCAGAGTCGGGCACGACTGGACCTAATGGTCAGGGGTCCCTTTACCTTTACCTAAGGCACTTTGGGTCTAAGCTACTTAGGTCTTTGTGAATTAACATAAGTACCTTGAACCTGGACAGGTAGCAAACTGCCAACCTGTGAGCTTTCTCAGCAGTAATCTGCCCGTGTGTGCTGTCCAATCACTGCATGCTGCACAAGTTGAAGCTTCTGGACCAAATACAAGGGCAGCCCCACAAAAAGCATGTTACAGTAATCAAGGCTTGAGACAATCAATGCAGGGACCACTGAGGTCAGGCTGTTGTGGTCCTGTAATTGTTGCAGCTGGTATAAAACCGTCCTGGCCACAGAGGTCATCTCAAGCAGCAAAATATCTTGGGCAGCCCTTGAATTTTTCCATGTACACAAAGAGCATTTCGACCACACAGCAGGCAAGGCACACATCCCAGAATAACCCCCAGCGTTGGCTGCCTTTATACTTCATGGAAACACAGTTTGTGTTACTTGGTGCTTCTGAAAGTGTATATTCCACCTTGTCATCTCCTCCCCTCCCCAGTCCCTGTTAAATTCATTCCTGTGGAAAAAAAACCTGAAGCTTTCAAGCGCAAGTTAATGTTCCAAATATGCATCTCCCCTTAGCAAATGTATAATAAGGCAAGTTAATGAATTCACTGGGAGGAGGCAATAGAGCCTCATCCTTCAGTCTGTTTTGCCATTTGAATGCAGACCCTGTTATTTTAACATCTTCTTCACAGCAACGTTCTTTTGCATCAAGGACAAAAGGTGAAATCACAATGCCTATTAACTTATGACACCTTATTAGCACAGGGGAAACCTGCCTTGCTCATGATGGACTAAGATATGTTGCATCTCACAGATACGCATGAAATAGCTGCTACCATTTTACTTGTTCATCGGAAGTCCCTTGCCACGAGGGGTTCTTTAAAGCAGCGTGATTTTGCTTTCAGCAAAAACAAATTCCACGCAAATCATTTTTGTGAATGACAACAGTTCTTTTGCTTTTCATTTCTGCCTTCTGATTAACAGATTTTCTTTTCTGCATTTTAAGAAAAGCAGCAAAAAGTGATGACGTAAAATGAAAGTATCATCACTTTTTTTTAAAAAAAAGTGGTGTCTAGACTATATTCAAACATTTTGAGAAACTTGCATCTTTAGTGAAAACAGATGTGCTTTTTTTCCTACAAGACACTTTTGGCCAGTCTGCCTGTGCTGTATAACAGCCATAGATCACACATTATATAGATGAGCACATCTGCCAAAGGTTTTCTTGGGGGATCAAATAGATTCATTAACTGAATCCCATCCATCTACCTAACCCAGCCTTTCTCAACCTGTGGGTCCTCAGATGTTGTTGAACTACAACTCCCATCACCCCTAGCTAGCAAGGCCAGAGCTCAGGGATGATGGAAGTTGTAGTCTAACAACATCTGGGGACCCAAGTCCTGCCTTCACGGTAGATCAAAAACAGGCTAATACAGATTGCACAGCCCAGATATTCCAAAACCCAACGTGAGATCGTATGGGTTTGCCTTGCCCCCACAAAGCACCTTTTTTTAAAAGACAGGTTCTTATTAGCTTTGATGTTGACCCTGAACACTCAAAAAAAAAAAAAAAAAAAAAAAAAAGAAGAAGAAGAAGAAGAAGAAGAAGAAGAAGAAGCAGCAGCAGCAGCAGCAGCAGCAGCAGCAAAATAATCAATGTATTTGCTGGGACAAAATAATAACTCCTAGTATAAACATGTTTAGAATTTTAGCATTATTTTGTTCTTTCGTGCATGATGCTAAAACTTCTTTCCAGGATCCAGTATGTTATGTGTGTGCATAGTAAAGCACAAAAAAAGAGAGAAAAGCCATTTTTTAAATCAAATGTTCATTCTCACCAGTCTACAGTCCAACTTAACTATAGACATAAAGGGTAGAATTCAATGCTGGTCCTACTCAAAGTAGAGTCACTGAAGTTAATCGACATGACGAACTTGGGCTCATTAATTTCAGTAGGTCTACTCTGAGTATTAATTAGCTGAAAACAACCCACGGTGCCTAGTTTCTCTGGCATTTCTCAGATAGTAAGAACACGTTCTGCTGTTGGTTATCAATTATTACAATCCACAAAAGAGAAGCAAAAAGAGGTAAAAGCGCTATCAATTTCCAGCATCTTGGCTCAAGAAATGAAAACTGAACATTAGTATTAGCAACTTCATCTCCTATTAAACTCTTCAGGCAAGTCTTCTAGATGCCTGTCAAATTATGTGGTGACATAAGCCAAGGTGGAGAATATGTTAATGTTCCTTGATGGAGCATAACTCTAGAGTATACTTGTATATTCCTGTAGAATATTTATAAGCAGTTTTTGTTTCTGGGAAAGAGATTAGCTGGGACTGGATGACTTCCCTTTGTTTGCAGATGTAGCAACACAGACATTCAACTTCATGATATTGCTCTAAGTCATAGCACTATCTTCCAAGTTCCTTACAGGGAGGCTACAGACCCCATCTAGTTCAGATTACACTCCCGCTTTCTGATTTTCCTGTCGTTAAATTAAGAAATATCAAGCATAATCATATACAGGAGCTTGGACAGAATGGCATTTATTCTTATTAGTGTTGAAATTGAACTGCTATCTAATTATCCCTGATTATTTTACTGTCATTTTGCTAAATAAAATAAACGGTGTTTTCAAGCAAAGCCACACAATCTGATAAAGCTCTCCTCCTCCTCCTCCTCCTCCTCCTCTCAGAGATCTCAGAGCAAAGACAGCACTTGCAAAAAGTCCAGAGCACATAATAAGAAGAGAAAGAACTCCTGCACACAAGTCAGGAAGAACAAGGTTTTCACCTGGCGAAGCCGACTCCTCTACTGACGCCATTAGCATCTCTTAATATTCTGGTGGAAATGACATGTCCAAAGGGTTTCAGCATATTCTCCAGCTCCTGTTCGTCCATGGAAATGGGCAAGTTTGAGATGTAAAGATTTGTGGGGTCTTGCTCTTGTTGCTAAAGAAAGAAAAGAAACCCAAACACAAATAAAACAACATTATTAGATTCAGCACTATCAGAAGAACAGTCTTTAGCTATAGCTACGCCACAAGAGTCACAAAAGCAATAAGCACGACTGTTTTTTGAGGGGTGGGGGGCAGCGCAAAGCAGTCAAGACACATCAACATTATTTGCTGGTGGATTCTAGCTCTCCCAATGAGAAAGAAACATGGCCACCATTGAACACAAGAGCTCCAAGCACTGCAAAATCAAAGGGTTATTAAGGGTTAACTTTGGGCTGGGCTCCTTCTGTCCTGTTTCACAAGCAGTGCTTTTGGTACTTGGCACAAAGTATGGATGAGAGGGAAAACTAAACTACTATAAGAAGGTAGATACATGGGCGTAACCAGGATTTTTTTTTGGGGGGGGGAGGCTTGGATAGATAGATAGATGATAGATAGACAGATAATAGATAGATAGATAGATAGATAGATAGATAGATAGACAGACAGACAGACAGACAGATAGAGTTCTGGGGTAGGCAACCTAAGGCCCACAGGTCGGATGAGGCCCAATCACCTTCTCAATCCGGCCCACAGACAGTCCAGGAATCAGCATGTTTTTACATGAGTAGAATGTGTGCTTTTATTTAAAATGCATCTCTGGGTTATTTGTGGGGCCTACCTGGTGTTTTTACATGAGTAGAATGTATGCTTTTATTTAAAATGCATCTCTTGGTTATTTGTGGGGCATAGTAATTTGTTCATTATTTTTTCCCCAAAATATAGTCCAGCCCACCACATGGTCTGAGGGACAGTGGACCGGCCCACAGCTGAAAAAGGTTGCTGACCCTTGATATAGATAGATAGAAGATGAGAGAGAGAGAGAGAGAGAGAGAGAGAGAGAGAGAGAGAGAGAAATGATAGATGATGATAGATAGATGATTAGATAGATGATAGATGATAGATGATAGATATAGATAGATAGATAGATAGATAGATAGATAGATAGATAGATGATAGATAGATAGATAGATAGATAGATAGATGATAGATAGATAGATGATAGATAGATAGATAGATAGATAGATGATAGATAGATAGATAGATAGATAGAAGATAGATGATAAGATTGTATATGTACCAGAGGGTACCTCCTGAACCTGCTTTTAAAGACTTTCCAGAAAGGCAACATAAAAACATGTGGCAGTTCAGCAGAGGACCTGCTAAACAAGATAAACTGGGGGGCGGAGGAAATAACTCCAGTGCATAAATGAGGATGATTCTCACATGTATACATACACCAGGTATATATTCCACAAGAACAATTCCACAATAACTCTATACAGTGTACGTGTTCACAAATATTCCTGCAAACATGATTTATCAGTTGTCACAACTAAAAAAACAAACCCTCCAATCCAAAGGAGACAGAGGAGCAGATAAAAGCAATTATAAAGTCACACAAAGCCTCCTTGTTTAGATCAAATAGGAGACAGTCCTCAGGAAACATGTATTTTCTGATGAACCGAATTCTCTCGATGGTGGTGCAAAAAGCTAAGGCTTGCCTTCTTTTCGATAGCAGGATGTTGAATTATGGTGCCATTGTCGTAAGAACACTGCAAGCTTGTGATCAGTATTTGGGCTGTAAGCTATAAACTGCCCACCTTTGAACTAAGATGATATGTTTTATGGACTAGCCTTTGGGCCCACAAAAAAATAAGAAGGGCACCGTGGACAAAAAATGTTGCTTGACTCAACCGGAGGCGAACAGCATAAGCAACTGGCTTTAATAGTTATCTTCTATAACAGATGTGACACATCTCTGTGAGTCTGCCTGCCTGCCTTCTCCTCTGGAACTGTTCTGCTGGTATGGGGAGGGAAAGTACCATCAGAAATATGGGTTGGACAGGAAAGTAACAGACTCTGTCTAAGGAACTGCAGCCTTTCATGTGGGAGAATCCCTCAATTGCTCTTGTTCCCTAGGTCAGCATAGGGCAATAGTATTGTATTCCACTCTTTTGGTGGAGGAATTATGACCCAAACAGGAATTACTCCAATCTCCATCATTTCAGAACTATTGGTGTGCATAATAACAGACGGCTGGATCAAGCCATTGGTCCATTTAATCTAGCATCTTCTTCTCTTTGCCATTTATTTAGACCATTTATTTATCACTGATCCTTCATAAGAACCTCAAAGTGTTTCAAGGCAGAAATATTTGAACATATTAACAAGAAACTTGCAATCTTCATGTCCTAAACACCCACCAACATTTCCAGCAACGTTTGCAGTACGACTGAAGTTTTCTCCTCATACATTTTGGGTTTATAAACATAATCCATCTGCTACATTTGGCACATTTGAAGGAGAAAAACAAATTATAGGTGGCCATCTGATGACTAGATTACTACAGTGTTTAAGTCAAATACAAAACCTTCTTAACTTCTTATAACACTTTATGGATGAACCAGGCAAATGTAGTGATTCAGTGCTAGTAGGAAGCTTTTTTCTGGCATTACACGCTGCTCCAAGACACCTGGTGGTTGCAATGGAATTGCAACTTCGGTGCCAATATGGCCGCCAAGAAGTGAGCCAAATGTACCCAGAAAACAAGGAAGCTCTGTCTCCCGTCCACCTCCTTTGTTCATACTTAAAAGCAAATGAGTTGTAAAGCATCACAAAATAAACAATCCTCTCGAAAGAGTGAAAAATCAAGACTTGTTTCCTTGTTCCTAAACACAGCCTACATTCTAAGGACAACCATCCACCAGTGTGCTAACGATGCAAGAGAACAACAACAACAACAACAACAATAACAATAACAACAATTTATTGTTTCTACCCCACCCATCCGGCTGAGTGTCCCCAACCACTCTGGGCGGCTTCCAACGGAAGGTTAAAAATACATTAATACACCAGTTATTAAAACCTTCCCTAAACAGGGCTGCCTTCAGATGTCTTCAGATACAGTGGTGCCTCGCAAGACGAAATTAATTCGTTCCGCGAGTTTTGTCGTCTTGCGATTTTTTTCATCTTGGGAAGCACGGTGTCAGGAAAGTTTTGGAAAAGTCTTTAAAAACCTCAAAAAAGGCTACCACACCGCGTTCTATGAGTTGCTCCTCGAAGTCAAGTCGCAACTGTATTAACGGTGTTAAGAAAAAGGAAACAAACTTGCAAGACGTTTCCGTCTTGCGAAGCAAGCCCATAGGGAAAATCGTCTTGCGAAGCAGCTCAAAAAACAAAAAACCCTTTCGTCTAGCAAGTTTTTTGTCTTGCGAGGCATTCATCTTGCGAGGTACCACTGTAGTTGTTTATTTCCTTGACATCTGATGGGAGGGCGTTCCACAGGGCGGGCGCCACTACCAAGAAGGCCCTCTGCCTGGTTCCCTGTAACTTCGTTTCTCTCAATGAGGGAACCGCCAGAAGACCCTCGGCGCTGGATCTCAGAGAACCAACCCATTGGCATAAAGGGTCTCTTAATGTCATTGCCCCAAAGCACCTCTGTATACACCATGTGCTAATAAGCTTGTTTCCTATGAATGGCTGCTTTAAAATGTCACCCAGTTCAGAACTTAGCTAGCTGTGTCACAATCAGACACAAAAGCAGAAGCCATGCCCCCAGGGCACTCTGTGCTTTACAACATGACTGATTTTACCTACGGAAACAGTAAAATGGGAAGGATCCTGCAGCAGAGTATTTTTGTTTTTTCTGCTAACCAAGCAGACAAACGAGTACACAAGTTAAGTTTAAGTGTATTATTTATTACTGTATATCTCAGGGGTTGCAAACCTATCTTGGGGCAGTTGGCACATTTGGAAGGTACATTCAATGCATATTTCCCCCTCAAAGAATTATGGGCACTGTAGGAGTGTCCCCACCCCCATCATTCTGCCCCGTACACTGAGGTCCTCCTCTGAGGGCCTTCTGGCGGTTTCTTCCCTGCAAGAAGTGAGGTTACAGTGAACCAGGCAGAGGGCCTTCTCGGTAGTGGTGCCCGCCCTGTGGAACGCCCTCCCATCATATGTCAAGGAAATAAACAACTATCTGACTTTTAGAACACATCTGAATGCAGGAAGTTTTTAATGTTTGATGTTTTATTGTATTTTTAATATTCTGTTGGGAGCCATCCAGAGTGGCTGGGGAAACCCAGCCAGATGTGCGGGGTATTAAAAAAAAAAGTTATTATTATTAGTTTGTTAAAGGTTGCCGGGCATTGTAACTCTGTGAGGGGCAAACTACGGCACCCATAATTCTCTGAGGGGGAAAACTGTGAGGGGTACACTTTGGCGCCCGTAATTCTTTGAGGAAAAGAATGTGCTTTGAATGTGCTATAACAGAACAGTGTGTACGCAGCCCTAGTGCGTGCGTGCAAGAGAGAGAGAGAGAATGAATGAGAATGTGTATATGTGAAGACAGGTGTGCACAAATCTCATGCCAGATTACGGCTGGCTGGCTGGCTGGCTGGCTGGCTGGCTAGAAAGGCAGTCCAACAAATTAATGGTATGTTAAAAACAATATTTACACTAACTGCAGCGTGAGAGCATTTTAAGCACTTGGCACCAGGCACCTTGCTGTGAGAGCCGAGCTTGAGAAACAGGAACATTTGTGTAGGGGATGTGGCCAGAAATTCTGTCACTGCTGCCAGTGAGGAAGATCTGAGTCAAGCCTCCAGAGCTGTGCCAAAGAACTCTTCTGGGAGCAATCAAAACTGATTCGAGCTGAAATTCTCCACATGGCTGAAGCCGAGACACTTTGAAATAAAAGAGGAGGGGGCGCAGAGACTCGAACATCCGGCTAGATTGTGTGCTGGAGGATAATGTGAAATGTTGAACAAAGTGTTATCCACTTCATTTGAGATAGTCCTTGGAAACATCCATTTCCAGCATATTAGCAACACGTTCAGAATCAAAACAGACCAGTCACCCCTTAAAAATACATTAAGAAGCTCATTGCTCGCTTAAGGTCTCGTCATATGACATGCTTCTGCTAATGGGAGATTATCACAGAAACCACCCCTATAGTGGGAAAGAAGAATTCATAGGAAGAGATCCTAAGAACAGCTTTAGAATATACAGCAGACCCTCCAAGGGTCCCCACTGTTTTCCAGGGACATCCCTGATTTAGAGAAGCCTTCCCAGTTTCTGATTTGATCCGAGAATGTCCCAACTTTTCCTTAAGGGGTCCCTATTTTCATTGGAGAAATGTTGGAGGGTATGGAGTTATCTGAGCCCCAAAGTATCTGAAGGCAATCCTGTATAGAGAAGGTTGGGGGTTTTTTTAATAGTTAATGTTTTATTATGTTTTTATATACGTTGGAAGCTGCCCAGAGTGGCTGGGGCAACCCAGTAAAGATGTGCGGGGTATAAACAGTAAAATTATCATTATGGAATGGAATGTCCCTATTTTCACTGGAGAAATGTTGGAGGGTACGATAAGGCGGCACAAAATAGGACCTTGGGTTGGCTATCTTGGCTTTAAAATCTGGTAAACAGGCCACTCTGGTAGGCCAACCAGCTGGGGAAATTTCCCTTCTGTGGATATTGCTGCAAAGGAAAGAGACTCAGTGGTCTAAGTTCTTTTCCCCCCCCCCCACAGGCTACAGAATCTAGAACAGCTGCCACATACCACCTCTCGGCTGTTGTTAAGAATTGGAGGCAGAGGCAAGAAGGAGCGGCCGCAGCCGTCGTGCTGGCTTCAGTGAGTAAGAGCATGGCAAGGAAAAGAGGTCAAAGGAGGACCAGAAAAGTACAAGGTAGTGACAGGCAGCCAGAGCATTTCAAGTAATTGGGGATATGCTTTAGAACACCCTGTGTTTCATATTTTCTTATTGTGGTAGAGTTTCCATCTGGATTACGTTGTGCTCCGTGGGGGTCCCCTAGCACATGCCTTAGCTATTGCTTGCTGACATACAACTACTGATAAGCTTCTGCAACAGTTGCATGCTTTGGATGAGTGGGCAACCTCTGTCCCTGCAGGTACTGCTGGACTACAACTCCCATCATCCCTGAGACTGATGGGAGTTAGAGTCCAAGACATCTGGAGTACCACAAGTTCCACAACCCTGCCTTGGATAAATGGAGTGTTTTCTATAGTCCGCAAGGCTCCACCCAGCAGGCTCTGACCCATGCCTTACCAAAACATCAAAACTTTTATGTCAAGGGGTCGCAACTCTAGAACTCATTAGTTGCATTGTCTGTGTGAAACCAAACATGCAGAACCTTTCTCACATGACATTTGTTGTTTAGTCGTGTCCAACTCTTCATGACCCCATGGACCAGAGCACGCCAGGCACTCCTGTCTTCCACTGCCTCCTGCAGTTTGGTCAAACTCATGTTGGTAGCTTCTAGAACACTGTCCGACCATCTCGTCCTCTGTCGTCCCCTTCTCCTTGTCCCCTCCATCTTTCCCAACATCAGGGTCTTTCCAGGGAGTCTTCTCTTCTCATGAGGTGGCCAAAGTATTGGAGCCTCAGCTTCAGGATCTGTCCTTCCAGTGAGCACTCAGGGCTGATTTCCTTCAGAATGGAGAGGTTTGATCTTCTTGCAGTCCATGGGACTCTCAAGAGTCTCCTCCAGCACCATAATTCACATGACATTACATTTTGCTAAACGTACATCAGAGTATATTTAGGCTAAATGAAACCACCCAATGAATCTCCCGATAACTCCATACAGAAAACACTCTTCTAACTCTTGCACTTGCATATTACAAAGTATAGTTTAGATTTGTTGTTATTTGGCATGCACTGATATTGATACAAAAAAGTATTTCCCTCCGCCCAACAACAAAAAGAAGCCACCTGCTGCTGACAGGAAACAAATAATTGATTTAACAGTTATTTTAAAGGAAAATACCACTTGTTTAAATAAGTGGTTAATGTATGTCCATGAACCAGCAATTTCAAGGATACCAACTATAAACAGAAAATAAAATAAAACAAACTTTTTTGCAACAAAGAGTGCCATGGTTCCTATAGTATAATATTTAATATATTGGAACTAATGTTCAGCTTGCATAGTTTACACACACAAGCAAATTCTCCTAAATGAACTAACAGAGACTGATGCTTAGTAAATGTGTTTACGAATGGTGCCCCCAATTCCAAAAGCAGATATTGCTGAAAGCTGTGCACCGGCTGGTTTGTTTACTGTATTTGTCGCAGAACCCTCCATCACACATATTATCTGCCAATAATGATTGGATTTTCTTCTCATTTTTGGTTGCAAGGGAGCCAGCAGTGGACTGTGTCTTTCGAACATAATATCAGATCTGCGGTTTGTTAGTTTGTTTTTTTATTGAGCACAAAATATTGACCTAATTCAACCAGAACTATCATAAGCCAGTGCAGAGTCTGGTTGTCTCGTTTTTTATGCTCTTTTAATTCTAAGCCAGTCTGTTAACCCCTATTTTGACAGCTGCTACTGATGGAAAGAGAAATGGCTCCTAGCTTATTCACACACTGGCTCCCACACAAAGCTGCATGTTCATGCCAAGGCGCATGGCTTGCGTAGGGAGGCCCACACATACCCTTCCCTTCACACATAGAGGAATTCATATATGAAGCTGCACATTTACAACTGAAATAAGCAAGGAATATTGAGCAGATATGACTCTACACACCCCAATATCCTCAGAGGTGTGCAAGGATGTCCTGAATCAAAGAGACAGACAGACTCCAAGCCTCTATTTGGAGTGGATACTATTCAGTTACTGTCAGGGCTGGTAGCCAGGAGGGCAACCTGGGAGGCAGGTTGGCAGCTCAATAGCCCAGAAGGAGATTCCAGGAGCCTGGAACAGCTCAACTGGCACTCAATGACATGTTCAGGCAGAGGAGCCAGGCCAGAGGCAGCAGAAATATAAGCTGCTGGAATGCCAGATGCACCCTTTTCTGCAATACGCTAACCTGGTCACAGTCATTCTTGCTTTAATAACCTCCAGACTGGACTATCATGACATGATCTACATCAGGCTGTCCTTGAACAGCATCCAAAAAACTTCAATTAGTCCACAATGCCACCACCAAACTTTTGAATACACAATTACATTTTGCACACTCTTTCCAGGCACAGGTTGACGCTTAAAAGCTCCGAGTCTGATTGTTTGCTTTATTTTTTACCTGGAGCTTTCCCACAAAAACCTGCACTTTAGTGCTCAATCGTAACAAACGTGCATTTGGATTTGCTGCAGATTGCTGTTTGTTCCGAGTGAGCTTTAAAGAGTGGGTTTTCATGACTTTGCCTGAAAAGAGCAGAGAAAAGGGAAGTGAGGACAAACCTTGAGTATGTTGACTCTGATCCTTTTACAAGCTGACTGGGTTGCTTCTTCATTTTATTTTTTTCCTCAATCTGAGGTGCTGGTCCTTATCTATAAAGTCATTTAGACATTTGTGCAAACTTACAGAGGGCTACCTTTTAGCATCTGAATCGTTGATTATAGTCCTTTAGTTGTAAAAAAAGTTTTTTTCAGCAAACCACAGCTATTCTGTGCCTTGGTCACAAAGCAACGTAAGTCATGCATCTGACTATCCTTGGTCATGTTTAGAAGATACTTAAGTGAAATGAGAGCCGCAACTACAGAGGTCCTGGAATGGCCAGCCTGCCACTTCAGGATTCTTCCATCCCTGCTTCCTAGTACTGTTATCAGAAAGCTCATAGACTGCAGAGGAGAATTTCACACACCGCTATGTAGCTCCTATGTAAAGCCCGAAAGAGTCTATCTGCATTTGAACACACACAAGTTCTGTCCGGACAATGAAGAAGGCAGAAGTCACTGACTACACAGATTGAGCCTATGCACTTCTAACAGCAATGGGGAATCTGTGGCCTCACCAGATACTGTTGGACTCTAATTCCCAACAGCCCCAGTCAGCAAGGCCAAGGGTCAGGGATGATGGGAGTTGTAGTCCAGCAGCATCTGGATAGCTGCAGGTTCCCCCATCACAGGCATATAGTTTATTGAGTTTAAATATCACACCAAAAGCTTGGGGTTTGGCTAGCAGAAACACAATAACCCCTCACCCCAATACAAAGTCAGACTTACGAAATGTGCTTTATTCTTCTTTCCAAAGTGAGCCTCGAGCTATTCCAGTTCTGGAGACAAAAACCATGCATGCAGTAATCTAACTGTTCACAAAGTAAAACAATTAAATAACTTTAAACTTGTTAGGCCCTTTGCATTTATGTTCTGGCTGCTCCGGTTTCATTCTCTACCTCTCTAGTTCCCCTCACCAGGAAATTTCTGGCCACGGAGCCGAGGTGAATGGAAGGACACTAAATGTGCGCTGTTGGGAAAGTGTCAGAAGTTTTGAGAGACTTTATAGGGCTATATTATTGCTTGACCTTTTGACCAGAAGCAAACACAAACCACAGTTACATCCCAAGTGATTACTTGTAAAGACAGATGAATGCCTCCTTTTGTCATGTTTTACTCCAGCTCTTATAAGCCATAAATGACTCTGAGATCTTCATGTCTGGGAATTCCTGTTGGGATAGAGGCTTGCATGAATTTAGCCAGAGTTCATTTCATATTGCTTGCCTGCGGATGCAGTTAGTCATTTTTATGCAAAAATGGGAAAGTCCTAGCATTTAAAGATGCATCCAGTAAATCTCGCTTGTTTTTAAAGAATGAACCTTTGGGGAAACAATCTATATAAACATTCCCGTAGCAAAATGAAATATGATAGTCACAGGTTTGTTTTGGAAAATGCAGTAGAGGGCCATTGCTTTAGGTTATGACCTAATCACAACATTGTCACAAACATACATACAAATTAAAGATAATTGAAGAACCAGATTACGGTATGTGAGATTGCAATAGCATTTTTTTTAAACTACCAATACAGCTGAACAGGGGTTCATCTGAGGCCTCGGGGAGCCGGGGGAGGTCTTTTGGGACAAGAAGATTGTCTCAAGTAGGTGGACTTTTTATTTATTTATAATTGCAGGGATATAGAAGCTACTTTTCCGCCACCTGTGCACACAAGATGGCTCATAAATAAGGCTAAAACAGTGAACATCCAGTGAAACAATACAACAGTAAACAGAAGGAGTTTAAAACATTCCTATGAAACATGGCATTCATTAAATGGGTACTGGGATAAGGCTGCCCTCACTGTCCATTGGAAAGTGGGCAGTGAGGGCACCAAGCATACTTCTGTAGGCAAGCTGTTCCTTTGTCAGAGAATCACCTCCTGTGTGTCATGCTCAGCAAAGGAACACGGAGGAGAGCCCCCATGAGTCCCAAGACAAAGAAGTAAGTTCACAGGCAGGTGAAAACAACGTGTAGAAGGAGTTGTTGTTTTCGTTGTTATTTATTAATTGCATTTATTAGTCACGTGATACAATAAGTCTTAAGACAACTTAATAAGTTAAAATTCAAACAGATAAAATCAATTAACAGTCAATTTTGTTTAAAAAAGTGCAATATAAAATTCCTAAAATGTCCATCCAACAATACAATAAGAAGGACAAGTCCCGAAGAAAAAGAAGGAAGAGGAGGAGGAGGAGGAGGAGGAGGAGGAGAAGAAGAAGAAGAAGAAGAAGAAGAAGAAGTTGTTCTACCCCATGGGTAGGCAAACTAAGGCCCAAGGGCCAGATCCGGTCCAATTGCCTTCTAAATCCGGCCTGCGGATGGTCTGGGAACCAGCGTGTTTTTACATGAGTAGAATGTGTCTTTTTATTTAAAATGCATATTTTGGTTATTTGTGGGGCATAGGAATTCATTCATATTTTCCCCCGAAATATAGTCCGGCCCCCCACAAGGTCTGAGGGACGGTGGACTGGCCCCCTGCTGAAAAAGTTTGCTGACCCCTGGCCCCATCCCACAAAAAATGAGCCCTGGAGTAGAGGCTAGTTTAACTATCGAAGTCATTGACAGAATAGAAATGCCATAGTCTGGCATCAAAAAGTGACAGTGATGGTGCCAGGCATGTTTCTGCAGGGAAAGCATTCCACACGCAGGGGGCCACCACTAAAAAAGCCTATTCTCACAAGGCCACCCTCTGTACCTCCTTTCAATGAGGCAGATAGAGAAGGGAGGCTGGTTCATGTAAGGAGAGGCAGACCTTGAGCTGCTTAAGGCTTTACAGTTCAAAACCAGTACTTTGATTTTTTTTTTTTTCAAATGATATTTATTAAGATTTTCAAAAATACAGAAAGTAAGAATTAAAATACATTCAAAGCCTTATTTTCATACATCCACTTTCCGGGACTCCCCCCTTCCCCCACCCCTACCATATTCCTCTTTCATATTGTTGGCTCCACAAGCTCTCAGTTCTAATTGAAACTTAATTTGTTTAGACCATTATCCGAATTTAAAATTTATACACTCCTCATCAATACCCTTAATAAAAGACAAAAATTCTCTCCCAGGGCCCACCCCATTTTCATTCCACAATTTCCCTTTTTTTAATAATAAGGACACCCCACACAATAGAAATATCAGAAATAAGAAATAAAAAGTATAATAGATGAAAAAGAGCCAGTTCAAAAAAAAAAAAAAGTTAACAAGCCTTTGGATGTTAGTTCTCCCCCCCCTGTCCCCGGTTTAATTTCCCCCTGACCACCAAACCATGTTATCCGCCTGGAATTCTTAAAGTCCATAAATCACCTATTTCCCCCAACTCCTTGCTGGCTTTTTCTTTTTATAGTTATTTTTTTTAAAAAAAAACACTTAACTTCAGATCTTTAATAAAACTCCCCCCATTGTTCTTTCCAAATTGTAGTCCAATTTCCTCTTGTTCCGCTGCTAAAACGTTCTAATTCAGAAGCTTAGTAACTCTGCAGGGATTATTGTTATTCAGGAACAAAAACTTGCGTTCAGTCCCTTCCTTTCTTCAATAGAAAATTCTATTGTCTCCTTTAGCTGAACACCCTGTAGACAAAATATTATTTCCGTTTTGCAGCTTTCCCAGAAGATAACCAGTCCTGTAAAATTCCAATGGTATTTTTCCACTTACGACCATCTTTGTAATGTCCCGAAACTCCTCTAGGGGGATTGTTGTAACTTTGTTTTCTCTAGTCCAAAAGTCCGATTGTTATCCATGTTTTCGCCATTTTGTATCCAAGTTTTAACGAGTTATAGCAAATTGTAACAAATTTAACCAGCAAGGTTCTCATAATAAAATCCTCTCTGCTTTCCGACTTTGACAGCTACTTTGACAGCTGTCAAAATCTCCGACTCTTTTCACCAGGCTCTCTCTTCAATCACCCCGGTTCCCAGGGGGGGGGGGGTTACGTTTCTTCTCCCTCAATTCTTCCTCCAGCACAGTTCTTATAGTTCCCCATCGTGGAATTCTTAGTTTTTATCAGCAATACAAATCTTTTTGGACCTTGGTTTCCCCGTCCTTGTTTTGGAAGGTTTACAGTAGGGGGGGGGACTGACTTCCTTTTTGGATCCCCCCCCGCTCGTGTCCAATCCGAAAAAAAATTTCTTTTTTTTCCTCCTTTTGAACCCGGTTTCCAAATTACTCACGGGTTGTTGTTAAGAAGTCCGAATTTTCAATGGAAGAAGTCAGCGCTCTCCGCCGAATGGCATGCGGCTGCGCTCGGCAGGGATAGCAGAGGACTCAAAGCACCACGCTTCTCCCCGGCACCCGATCCGTAGCCTTTAAAAAGGCTCCTTCACGAGTCGGGAGGGCGCTAACGGTGCCAGCCGAGTCTCCATGTCCACGGCCCTCGTGGCCGTGGTTTTTAAGGGTCCCCGCATCGCCGGTGCGGTAGGACCCAGCCCCTGCCGAGCAGACTCCCTCCGGAGCTCGGAGGGAGTCCGCCATTCGGCGATGGCGCCAACCCGGAAGTCCAAAACCAGTACTTTGAATTAAGCCTGGTAGCCGGTGCAGCCACACCAGAATTGGTGTGATATGGTCAGATCTTCTGGTCCCAGTCAATAATCTGGTTGCTAAAATCTGCACTAGCTGCAGTTTCTGAACTGTCTTCAAAGGCAGCCTCACATATAATCATTGATTTTTTCTGGGGGGACACAGGGGTACACATACCCCTAAACATTTTGTGAATCAAAGTTTGGCCTCATTGAGGGGCAGTATTTCAACATGAGTAGGAAAATGAGAGTACCCTTTAACATTTTTTTAAAGAAAAAAAGCACTGCATGTAATGAATCTAACCTAGAAATTACAGAGTGATGTCTCAAAATCAATAGATGCAATATACTCTGTGGTGCACATGTTTAAGTTGATTTTGACTGTTTACTTTTTTGTGTTTCAGGGAATAGCAGAAGCAGGTTTGTGCCTGGAACAACTGAAGGAGAAAATTTCACAGAAACACTCAGGAATGTTCAACACAGCAAAGGATTCCGGAATATGACATTGGCCCCTTTTCCCTCCATCTCCATCCCAGTTCCAATATAATAAAACTATTTAATGAGAGGGGTGGCTGGGTGTTGGGGGATAGGTTATTGAAGTACACCTTTGTGACAAGCACCGCCCCCCCCCAAAAAAACCCAACAACCCCATAACATTGCTTTCTAATTTCCTATAACAGTCTGCAGTTTCTCAGTGGTGAACACCTTTCCTTGCCTTTTGTACTATACAACTTGTCATTTAGCACCAAGAAAAGTGATGAAATTTAAGTGATTGGCAAATGACCTTCACTCCTTCAGAGATTCTGTTAAGGCACTTCAAAATGAAGGACACTTGTTGCTTTGATATGGTAAAAATGACTACTCAGAGAGAGAGAGAGTGAACAATTTCTTCCTTGGCCGTATTCTCTAGATGTTTTATAAAATTAAAGCAGGTCATTTCCTATGAATTCAAGATTCCACATTTTGAAACAAAACCATTATGAGCTCAGAAAGCTTGCAATCCGTGAGAATTTTGCCATTGTCTAGTGCCCAAATTCCACCCCATGCCTGCAAGGCAATCTCAAAGGGGCGGGGGAACACAGCAAACCTTCCCACCCCCCAAACACTATTCATATAATTTATGAGGCAAAAAGATTAATGATTTATTACCAGGCTCATTAATCAAAAGAGACGGAGGGAACGAGAATGAGTGTGTGTTTTAAAGGACCAATTCCACTGTTCAAGTCAATTAGGCCCTGTAAAGCTATTACACTGCGAAGAAGTTGCAATATTATCAAGGCTTCCCCGAGTGTATTCAGAGTATAAAATAAATGCTATTATTCAGGAGATACTGAATTGCTAAGCTTCTTAAATTTGTACAATTGGGAACCTGCAGTACATTAAAATGCTGAAGCTCATTAAGGCCGCTTTCCGCAGCCTTCGAATCATTGGCATTCACAGCAGTATTTAGAACAATAAAGCACCCTCCCCCTCCCCACCCCACCCCTAAGAAAAGCACCGACTTCCGTTCCTTCAGCTCCGTTTTAATGAATCACTGAGGCAGAACTTGTACCCAACCTCTCAGGCAACTTCTTGTCTTTGGAAACAAGGGAAGAATGTAAAAAGAAAATGCTAATAGCCCAAGCAGAATGAGCAAAATTTGCCAACACCGCCATACGCAAAGAGAGCCTCGACAATTTAGTTAACATTGATCTCTTGGTTAGAGTGTGTAATTTAATTTTCTGCCTTTGCCAGTAATAAGTAAATCACCTTCAAAGTTACAAAACAACCTGTTCTGCTCCATGAACATTTGAAACTCAGCACCCCAAGAGAGAGGCTGCTTCCTTAGCTGTCATCCTTCGTTGTGAAGGGCAAGGAATCAGTTGCCTCAGCGCTTGTTATCATTAATGTGAAGAGCACTTCATCTTTCTGTGAGCCCCAAGTGAGGTGGTGGGGAGTGGGGTGGGGGAGAGAAATCTCTCTGTTATTCTCCTGGCTGCGGTGATTATCCCACCTTCCCCACATGTGGCCATAATAAAAAACTGAAAATCCTATTCATTGTTAGTTAAATCAAGGCATTACCCCTATCATTATGAAATTCTGTGTGGGAAATCTACTTTGTGAAGGGTGCAAGCTGGCCAGATTTCAGAGAGAGGAAAATCAAGAGTTAGCGTAGTTTCAGAAGCATGCTTTGATCAGCGAGAAAGCTGTTTGCGGCATCCCCCCGCAGACCACCGACGTCTTTCAAGCTTCCCCTTTGGGTGGGTTTAGAAAAGGTAGAAAACTCCCCGGATACTGCAGAGGTCTCCCATCCTCTATTCTGGGGAATATCTGATATGCCTTTCTCAAGTTACGAGGTTTCAATGTTCCGGTTTTAATTAATGTGGGTTGAAGTAAGGGCCAGTTGCGCAGGTACTGTGTCTATTCTGCAGAAGGAAGTTCTGGAGCTAAGATTAAAATGTGAAGTACTGGATGGAAGAAAAATTAGCAAGGAAAGATAATAAGAATACACAGTGGTACCTTGGGTTAAGTACCTAATTCGTTCCAGAGGTCCGTACTTAACCTGAAACTGTTCTTAACCTGAAGCACCACTTTAGCTAATGGGGCCTCCTGCTGCTGCCGCGCCGCCGGAGCATGATTTCTGTTCTCATCCTGAAGCAAAGTTCTTAACCTGAAGCACTATTTCTGGGTTAGCGGAGTTTGTAAGCTGAAGCGTATGTAACCTGAAGTGTATGTAACCTGAGGTACCACTGTATAGATGATTTGAGAAGAATGTCGAATACAAAGATTATTGTACAGTGGTACCTCGGGTTAAGTACTTAATTTGTTCCGGAAATCCGTTCTTAACCTGAAACTGTTCTTAACCTGAAGCACCACTTTAGCTAACGGAGCCTCCTGCTACTGCCGCGCCGCCAAAGCACAATTTCTGTTCTCATCCTGAAGCAAAGTTCTTAACCTGAGGTACTATTTCTGGGTCAGCGGAGTCTGTAACCTGAAGCGTATGTAACCTGAAGCATCTGTAATCCGAGGTACCACTGTAAATTGTATAATGTGGAGGAAATCCGAGTGGGGGCAGAGGAAAGTGGGAGGAGGGAGAAAAGAATAATATGATGAATTGAGGAAATACAAATGTAAATGTATGGGGGGATGGGGAGGAAAGAAAGAAAGAAAGAAAGAAGTTCTGGAGCTTCCCAAAAGTAAAAATGGCTGTTACCAAACTCATCAGGTGAGGGGCAGCTGAACTGGGGAGTGGGGGAGCATGATGAAAAAGAGATATGAAGAAGGGAACTGCTATAGGTATGTGAGGAAAGGAAGGTGGCCATAGGGTGGTGTGGGAGCCAACAGCTATACCACAAGCATGGACACAATACCCCCTTCAGAGCTGAGAAAAGAGAACAAATTATATGCCACGAAATTCCAAATAGCTCAGAAGTCTAGGGGTGAATCGAGAGGAGGAACTGCCTCTCATTCTCAACTATAATCTGCAATATAGGATAATGCCAGCCTAGGCTTCTTGTAAGAATTGCTGATATAATGCAAATGAAGCACTTTTGGAAGCTTATGAAAAGTGCTACATATTAAATGCTAAGCATTATTCCAACACCAAGAATACATTTCAGGGTTGCTGCTACTGTATCGGAAACCTCTATATTTTACATTGATTTCACCCGCAGCCCTAACATCACACTGCCCTAAAGAGAAACACTGTAGTGTAGTCAGTGGTTTAGGGTCACAGCAGGATTAATACCCGCTCAGCTGAGAAGCTTGCTGGGTGACCATGGGTCAAACACTCTCTAAGAACATTGGAGCAGCCTGTTGATTCAGGCCAATGGGCCGTTTAGTCCAGTTTTGTGTTCTCACAGTGTTAAACCAACTCTCTTCCTACGTGAGAGTAAAATGGGGAAAGAGAAATAATCTAGTTGGCCTTGTGTTCCTTGGAGAAAAGTCAGGATATTAATGTAAACATAATTAGTAACTGAACCACACGTGGCCTCACAGAATAACAAAACTGAGGCAAAAAGAGGGATTAGGGCCTCAAAAGAACTCACAGAAACAGTAATATCTCATTCGTGGGTTGAAAACTTTAGAGTGCATTCCAAAATCAGGTCCTCTGCAAGTTTTCTTCTCATTCCTTTGATTTAGAAGTGTTGCACAAACTTTCTATTTCATATTCCAATTATCTGGTCAAAAGCCTTTAGCTTTCTTTTTACTTACACTTTCCAGGTAAGGAAATGGTGGCCTAGGCAGCAGAGAGATATATACTCTGTTCACAATGTCTCAGAAATTCTGCAATGGGAAATGCCTGTAAACCCAGGGCTTTAAAAAAAAACACCTCGGAACTTGCGGGAACTCAGTTCCGGCACCTCTCAGGTGGGCGCCATTGACATGGTGAGTTCCAGCATCTCTTTTTCTAGAAAAATAGCACTGTGTAAATCTATCCTGTAATGCTTGTAAACTGTCCGTCTCAAACTGTGGTTTAAATAACTAGCTTAGCATGAAAGAAGTTCTGGAAATTAAATGTCAGCAACCAGTGCCTTCAAAAAGTTATGAAAAGGCGATCAAGACGTTCTTCTCTCGATCACAACTACGCACCACAGAGGGAAGTGTGTTTGAACTGCAAATACCTCAGGGAGAAGAATCCTCAAGATTTCAAAATCAGTGAAGATTTTTAGAAAGCTCCAGTACATCTGACATGTTTCTTCCCTTGCTTTATATCTACTTGGTCAATTTTCAAAATACGGCTCCTTTCTCATCATTTTGCAGCAAATGCCAGCTTCTCCTTTGCCTGTGGCTGTTCACAGCTTTGCAAGGAGAAAGCAAAGGGCTGGTGAGGGAGACAACTGGATCTGTTGTAATCTGTTATATTTTCCCCTCTGACGAGAGGGGAATGTCTTGCTGCCTGATGCTGTGCGTCATTCACAAACAGAGAATGATTTCAAATCTTTTTGTTTAGTTTCCTGTCCCAAGGAAATAAGGTACAGAGCAGACCTGTAGTCTAGTATAGTTTGTTAGAAAGAGGTTCCATTACTTCTGGGGTTTGTACAGTATATGGAATTCTGCTCTCGTTCCCACCCAAACAACTAACACTTTTAATAAACCATTTTGTTATTTCTAAGGTTTTTGTTGTTTTAATAAAAGAAGTCTAGCTCTCCTTCCCATCCCCTGCCTCCACAGTCTTTCCAAGACACAGAACAATCACCCATTATTATATAAATGCCTAGACAGACTAATTGCAGTAACCCTGGGGACAAGCAAATCCGATGCCCTTTTAAAATGTGTTTTTTTGAGGGGGGTATTATTGGGTTGTTGTTTTTCTTTTGATTATATATTTTGTGGCTTTATATTTTGATTTTGTTCTGTGAACTGCCCTGATGTCTCCGGGTATAGGGTGGTATATAAAATTCAAATAATAATAATAATAACAATAATAAAAATAATAAAAACAAAGAAATGCGTGATGTTGGGCACTCAAAAGAGTAGCAATACTGTAAATAGCAATACCCATTACATGAGTGAAATCACAACCCTGTAAGGAGAATTAAAAACAGTGTTTGTGGTGGTTCTTGTTTTGTTTTTTGCAAACTGCCAGGCCAGGCTGAGATATTGTACCAATTTCATGAAATGTTAAACACAACTTTGAGTAACAATAACGTGACTGGAAAGACGAACAGGCACAGATGGCAAGCCCTATCCCTATCCAGAAGGCACATCTACCTACTTCCTAGACAATTTAAATCTGTCTACACGAGAAAGAAGAGTGAAGTTGCCTTCCCTACTCCAATTCTGCTGAAAGTGGGCTTGCGTGTATTTTGTGAACACAAGTGTGTGTGTGTGTGTGTGTGTGTGTGTGGACGCGCACACGCATGCGCAAGAGAAGGGATGGGACATTTTCTGTGGTGGCATCTCATCTCCTGATAGTTGGGAGATATAGCTAGGTGTCATCAGCATATTGAAGAAACTTGGTTCCAAATCCCCTAATGACCCAAGCTGCTTCTCCTAGGGCTGAGCAGAAGTCCCTCAATGCTATTCTCCGGAAGTGTCCCTGGAGATGGGAAGGAAACTACTGCAAACAGCTGTTTGACCTGTGTCTGCTGGCATAATTTTTATTACTGTTATGATCACATCTTATTTTTTATTTTTTTCTTTATATTTTAACCCACCACAAACCTATTTTATAGAAACCCAAGATTAAGAGAGAGTAATACACACATTTTGCATTTCTAAAAAAAGTGCCAATGTTGCAATGGGCAAGAAAACTGTGGTCCAGCCAGAAAATGATTGGCTGGCAATAGTAACGGGGGCTCCGGTGTTGATCGGGAATCCGGTAAAAATGAATGAGAGCAGCATTGGGGATTAAGTGATGATGGCGGGGTAACATCCTCAAACCTGGATCCTTGACCCCTCAATATCTATCTGTTGTTTGCACCTTTCTTTTGCCGTTTGGGGTGTGGAAGCCCACTGTGAAATGTTGGAATTCCATCTGCATCCAAATCTACTTCTGCTAAACACTGTTCGGTACACACTGCCACATTTCTTTATAAACAGCATTTCTGGCACATCTGAAGTGCCCTCACACTTACTGCAGCACAGATGATAGGTTGTTTGTGTTGCTGATTAATAACATATGCATGTATTAATGCCTGAGGTGAAAGACTTTAAAAATGCATAATTACATTCAACATGAAACAAATGATTCAGAGAAAATAAATATTTTGCCTTTAGTCATCATGGTGTTAATTTACGCTTATTGCTAGCTAGCAGTCAGTTCCAACATGACTCCTTCCTTCCGCTAGAAGGACTTCAATGGAGAGCTGAAGTTAGGGATCAAATATCAAGACAAAAATCCAGATTAAAAATAGTCAATTCCTGTGTGTTTTCTCCACCCATTACCGGGCATGAGAAATGTTCCTCCAGACCATCATCTGTCAAGGGCTCTTAATGACTGATTGCCCACTCTCTGAGAATTATCTAATGACTGATTGCCCATCTCCTGCACAGGTGTTGTGTTGCAGCAATTGCAGAGAGTGCAGCTGTGATAGCTGAAGGAGAATGAACAGTGCTAAGAGACACAACTTTGGTGTCTGTGTTGAAAGACTGCATCCTTAACATGGAAATTGCATGGCCAAACAGTCAAGTCAGCTAACAAAACTGTGTTTTGGGGGAGTGGGGGTGGGGGCTTTCGGCAATCCCAAATTAAACGTTTTTCATTCACTGCCACCAGCTTCTCTTAGTCCGCATGGTTTGCCTCTAGCTTTTCAGACTCTTAGTTGATGCTTTTGGGCTTGCCCTGTCCCAGCGGTGCCAGTGGCCTCGAACCTCACTGGCCTCTGGTAGGCCTACCCTGACAATTCTCAGAATGCTAGGATTAGGGGAGGACACAGATCTGCTCTAGTGCTCTGTGTAGTTGATACAGCGCACAGTCTCCTGGTTACACCAAGATGTAATAAAAGGATGGTTGACTCCTGGGATAGCTCAGTTGGTAGAGCTTGAGACTCTTAACCTCAGGGTCAAAGGTTCAAGCCCCATGTTGGTCTGCATTGCAGGGGGGTAGGACTACATGGCCTTTGTGGTCTTTTCCACCTCTACAATTCTATGACTCTATAAGCAGCCTAGCCAATGAACAAGGAAAACAGCACTGTTGCAGAAAACAGCATCTCTCTCTCTCCTGGAACAGTCTTGGAACCTGCATAAAATGCAGAGAGCTCATGTGATGCCTTAATAGAGAAGCATAATATAGCACAATGGTGACATTGGTGATATAGGCAGATTCGGCTGCAATTTCACTCTCAGCCACTTGATATTATTTATATATATATATATATATATATATATATATATATATCCCCAATGCAGTGACTATTGTGTTTTAAAAATAGTCAAATAAGCATCTTATGATGTATGCAAGAACATGGGGCAGGTGCTCATTATTGACATTGCTGTTTCAGGGTATTAAAAGGCGAAGCAATAGATCGCTCCAGAATCAAATCTATTAGAGAACGCAGAGTCACAAAAGGGCTCCTTCCTTTAAACAGCAGGTAAACTAGCACAAAGCAATTTTAACTGAATGTCTAGGAACTGGTTGCCAGCTTGTATAGCCACCCACAAGTGAAAAGTAATATTTTAAACGTATCAACAACAGATAGTAGAAAGGGACTAACTTGAAATCATATATATTAAATATCCAACGGCTGATAAAAATAATAATGCCTAGGATGCTATGATAAGTGAGATGAAGGGTATCATTGGAAAGAATGTTTCTTATCCTAGCCTTTCATTCTGGGAGAGCCTGATTTGGGGAGATTTCCCCCCATCCTTAGCAGCCTCCTGTGTCCTATCCCACAATGTTCAGGCGGACCACCCAAATCACTAGAGAAGCTTTCTGGGAGTGCAGGTGAGGAAGAAGAGGAGGAGGAGGAGGAGTTTGGACTTGATATCCCGCCTTTCACTCCCCTTAAGGAGCCTCAAAGCGGCTCACAGTCTCCTTTCCCTTCCTCCTCCACAACAAACACACTGTGAGGTGAGTGAGGCTGAGAGACTTCAGAGAAGTGTGACTAGCCAAGGTCACCCAGCAGCTGCATGTGGAGGAGCGGGGAAGCGAACCCAGTTCACCAGATTACGAGCCAATACATTTTCTTTCCATGAACTTCTTTAAGTTAATGACTGCAAAGTATTGTTACAGGATTAGAGGCTTGGGATGGATGATATCTGGGCATCCCCTTCCAGGCCTGTTATTCTGTATCTGTGATGTTTATAATCTAGTACAGGGTTTTTCAAACTTGGGTCTCCGGCTGTTGCTGGACTACAACTCCCATTATCCCTAGCTACCAGGACCAGTGATCAGGGATGATGAGAGTCATAGTCCAAAAGCAGCTGGAGACCCAAGTTTGGGAAACCCTGTTGTAGTAGAAGAACCTGCTGAACTGGGCAGACCAGTTTCTTTGTGAGGCTAAGGGCTCTAGCCAGGCCCAGCTAAGTACCTTCATCAGTCTCTTAAAAGTATGAGCCACACTGACAACTGGAACTGCTTCTAGGAGACAGGTGGGCCTTTTACCACCTCACCTGGATGGACGCTGTGTTATCCTAGGAAGGATATATGCTAAATACATTACTGTCTCCATCAACCTTCATTCCAAGGAAACGGAATCCTGAGTAAGGCCTGGAATCTGGAGTCTCTCACCACTCACGAGACAGGTGCGTGCAACAGTATAGTTGTTTTCTACAGCTCTGATACTCTAAAGATCTATAGGATACAAAATCTTATTATGCTATACACCAAACACGTTCTTTTGCATCTGATGTTTCCTGATTCCCCCCACTCACTACAGAACTTACTCTTAAGAGAAAAAGAATGGCAATGGTTATGTAGTTTTACATCTAATCACAACTGAGGCTTCAATAATATACATACTTACTTGGGAGTAAGTCCCACTGAATAAAGTGGACAAAATAAACGTGCTTAGGATTTCAAGGATGTGAGAAAAATCACAAGCAAACCAGAAAAGGTTGGGAGGATACAAAATCCCATACCAAGTTATGGTACTTAATTGTATTTAGCTCGCAGAATGCTTTGAATTTAAGGATAAATACAACAAAATTAAATTTGTGCACCTTCTAACACTTAGTAAGGGAAATTATGCATTTCCCACACAGCCCTATGCCAGCTCCACAGGGATTATATTACTATTTATTGTTTTCTTTGCTCAAATAAAACACCTGTCAGGGTCATCTATTTGAAGAATTTTTAATATAGCAGCCTTACACTACGGAGAGTGAAGAATGTTTATTCTGGTTAGATTGCTAGCTTCCCCCCTCCCTTCCACCCCCGAGGTAGGTGCATAATGATTTAATAACAGAAACAGCATGCCCACAAACCTCTGCACCCCATATTTAAATAAAAACCTAATATATTTGAGATCTGGGTATCAGTTTGTACTGCTACTTCAAGATTTCTCCATTATGAATAGAGCGGTATCCCTAGGATACGGCATCCTTCTTTTCTAAAGTCCTGTCTTAAAGTGTCAGGAGTCAAAGAATTAAAAACAAAGGCAGCATAAATTGCTGTCAATCATTAAGCCCTTTCATCTGCTCTTGACTTCAAAAGGCATTCTGTTTCCTAAATGGAGGGATCAATCACCCCACATTACATCTGCTGTTAGGAACAATACCACCACACTGTCAGCCCCAGGGACAGATAGTTCAGACACATGTAATTTAACATTCAAGGCAAACCAAACAAATATATGCAAAGGAGTCTGTTTGTGAACCATACCTGTTGGGTGCAGCCACATCACATTGTTCTCGCTTTAAGAGTTACACAGCCTTTTTTCCAAGACAAGAGGAAGCATCTCTCCCAGTCTGTTCTCGCCGGACAGCCGTGTGCTATTAATTGCTTATTTAAGGCTGCAGTTCCATGCACACTTAGTCAAAGAGAGTGAGCCGTGCTAAATCAGCAAGTCCCGTAAATTCATAGCCCGCCTAATCCGCAGGATTTCAATAAGTTTTGAACAAATCAGAAACGTCCAGTTAAAAGCTCATAACAAGAGTTGAAATATCATCATTATCTAACGCTCTACCACTCCAAAAAGCCAGTACAAATAACAGGCCTTCCAACTCTTGTGAAAGGTGATCTGGCTAGGGCTTAGGGCAGCAAATTTCGCCGGGGAGGAAACATCTCTGTGTGCCCTTGCTGCCCTGATGGATAGCGTTGCTATTGGTCAGTGTTAGAGGCCATGAAGAGACCCAGGAGAAGGAAGCACTCTCCTAAGTAAGTTATTATTTCTCTTTGACAAGCAGCAACACGTAAAAGATAAAGTCCTCACCTCTGCAAGGCACATTCCTGCGGCTCCTACTGCTGCTACTGCTAGTAATAAATACCAACACCAACACACAATTACAATTCTGTAAGTGTTTCAAATTTACTAACCATTTCTGGCATATAGGACAATTGTCATTGTTTGGACCATTCGGACACCTCCGTTTCTAACACAGCAAACTCTTGGAGTGTATTTTGTTCATTTCTATCCCTTCTGGAGTGATCCCAGCAGCTGAACAAAATGGGTGTGCAATGTATAGCTAGTGATAGGAAAAACCTATTGGCGAACCTTACCCAGCACCTAGAAAAGGACTTTCCATGAAGGGTCCAGGCTGGACATAATTTATCATCATCAAACAAAAGTCTTAGGTGTGAACTTACTAGGATAGTTTGCATTGCATCATATCCACTGAGCTCCTGCCAGAGGGTTAAATATATGTCACGAAGGCATCTCCAACCTGTCAAATATTATTTTAGTAAAGTGTTATGTTTAGTAAAACCTTACTTTATTTATTACATTCTGTGTTAGCAAAGGAATGACTTCTCAACAAATGCAAAAAGCATATTTGGTTTAATTACGCTAGGATATGCTTGCTTGCTGTCTGGCTTCTATTCATTTACAAGGGGTGATATAATGGTTGGATTCTAGGCACATATGGCTCAGGGTTTTGAATGATCAATTAGGCAATATTTCTGGGTTAGCAGAGTCTGTAACCTGAAGCGTCTGTAACCCGAGGTACCACTGTATCTGTCTTTTAGAAGACACCTGAAGGCAGGTTTTTGATGTTTGATGTTTTACTGTGTTTAAATTTGTTGGAAGCCGCCCAGAGTGACTGGGGCAACCCAGTCAGATGGGATAGTGCTGGCTTGCACCACAGGGCCTTTTGCTGATTTATCAAGTCATACACATGTCCTAGAAGAAGGCAGGAACGAAGATATTGGAGATATACTTCAGTGGTCCAGAATATGGGAAGCCTGGAAAAATGTAATAATTAGGACTGTAATTTGGTTGTGTTTTTTTAATTTTAGTTTATTGTTTTTAATTGGATTATGATTAGTATTTGATGGATATGTTAATTGGCTGTTTTATTGGAAAATTAATAAAAATGATTTTTTTAAAAAGTCATACACATGTTCTTGGGGCATGGGCAGAGTTCAAGCTGAGCTAATTGCTTATAGCGCCCATGCACACTAACATATACTGAAGACAACAGGGGCATTTTCGCACACGCAATAGTCTGGTCAAATCATTATGGTGGTTTATTGTTTTAGTATGCTGTGCTTTATTATTGAGCCTAAGCTTCATGGACGATTTGTTCCTGAACCTTAACAAAGCAAGGAGATGGCAGCCACAAAGGAGTAGACAAGTGTTCCTCCTAAGTTCTTGGACGGATCACGTCAAAAGCGAATGGCGCAGCCACCGACAGAGTGCTTAGGGAGTTTAAGGTTAGCTAATATATCTTTGCGTTACAGCGACATCATTTTGAAGTAAAGCTGGAAATGGCCGTACTCTGCAGTTTTCCCACTAGGATGTCTTTTGTGACATCTTCTCAACCTGCCTTCTACTGTCAAAATTATTGCATCAACAAACAAGGAAGTGGGAACGCATCAGGTCCCTTCAGTACAGCTGCACAAGCCTCCCCAACTTGATTACGTGTCACTGTTGATTGATGTCATAGCAGTACCTTGCCACATTCCTAGGGGCACAGGATGGGGGGGGGGGAGAGAGAAGAGCATGAGGACTAGAGCATGTATGAATAACTTATTTCAAAGAGAATCAATTACCCTTGCAGCCTATTTCATTGAGGGATGAGAGGAGCTGCAGCCATAATTGCATATCTTGGGAATACGGTGCTTTCTCAGAAAGTTAAAAAAAAATAATTCCCACAGTTTTTAAAATCGTTTTCAGTCCTTTCCATCACTACGTGGGGTTTCGTTGCTGCCAGTAAATACTATCCCTCACTTCAGGTGGTAAAACTTACTGCGTGGACCAAGGCTGTGCCTGGCAAGGAAACCAATGACATCTAGTTCAGACTGCCAACTATGGATGGACCAGTGCTTTGAATGTTTCCATGGTGATGGGATCTGACACTGGATCTCTCTCCCAAGTGCTGGGAACTGTGTCTTCAGCATCCAAGAGTGGGAGACCTGATATGGCTATGGGAACACCCTTCCAGGAGACACAGAAATGCACTCCTTTAAAAAAATAGAACTTTTTTTTTTTTTTAAGCCTGGGGAAATAAAAACTATTTCGCCTGGTGCCAGAAAGGTAATTCAGTAGGCCCCAGGTGAGTCTCTTCGTGAAGGAAGTCTGTGCAGGAAACATCCAGAGACGAGCTTCATAAGATGATATCAAACTCTACTTTTCTACAAAAGACTTGTTCGATGTTTAGCAGGCCTGCTTTAAACCACATCTCCGTGAACTGCCCTGCTTCATTAAGTGGCATTAATTTATTAAGCATTCAGATGGAACCATTGTTATTTTCCTCAAATTCTAACTTTATTAAGCATGGGCATTTTCTTCTGTCAGTTACATTTAGCTTTTAGCCATGTACTTAAGTATACTGGAACAATGTGAACTGTCAAATATATGGCTATATATCGAGGGATTTGTAGTGTCTGCATCTGAAAATCAACTCGACATAAAGCTGCTATTGAGAGCCTTTCCACTCTCCCAAAGCACCATTGCTTCCTAGTCTCAAACAAGATTTTTTCCCCAAAAAAACCCCCCAAAACCCACAGAGCTCCACAAGAATAAAAGATGTGCTAGTGCCTGAAGGAGATTTACATTTCAGCTCCAAAAGGAAATACAAATTTGACACTCTGTGATTCAGAATACTACTGAGAAATAGAGGTGCCAAAACTGCTGGGTTTTTAAGTTTTATACTTGGTCCCAAATCTACCAGTTCAACACCTCTTAGCTCTCAAATACTCATATATCATAGTCCATACGTGGCAGGAAACATCTAAAACAACTACATTCAAGTATCGTGCCCAAATAATCTAGCAAAACTGAGCTTAGGTGTTCAAATACAAAGGAACATATGCCCATACAAAAGTAAGGAGGTGGGAAGATTATCTAATGCGATATTAGCAGAATTGTTACTTCCATAGCTTTACATGAAATATGCTTTATATGAAAGATGAATGCGAGTCCTACACAGAGTTTCCCATTGAAGTTAATGGATCGTTGACTCCAGTGGGTCTACTGTGAGTAGGACCTAGTTTTAACACAACCCACAGATTCCAGCATAACATGGAACTTGAGAAGGTATGCATGTATTCTGTGGATTCCACAAAAAAGCATAAGGACATCTGGAATCTTAAGGAAATGTGATTTCAGCTTTTTGCAACCACCAGAGAGGCACCATGTTTGCCAGCTAAAACACCTAATAGAACCAACAGGAGTTTCACACTAGGTGACTGGTCCTCTGTGTAAATCAGGTTTCTGGAAACTATTTACATGAATGGATACAAAGCCTTTTAACTCTTGCTCTTTTGTTTCACCTAAAGGTTCGATCATATCCAAGTTTGAAATCTCCTCAGAGAACCCACTGGTGGTCTTAATACCGTTCTTAGAAGCAACAAACTTCAAAAAGGGGAAAGGAAAAAGAAAGGAATTGTCTTTCTTTTGATAACCTCCACAGGAATAATAAAAACAGCAACAAAGGAGCAACCTCACAAGCCACATAAGGCTGTACTATTAACAGGCCAATGCAAAGCCATCAAAAATAATTTTAAATAAAAGAAGCAATTGGATGCATCTAGCTTTTTACATGTGGGGAAATCTGTGCGTACTTCAGCATATCAGAATACTGCAGTGAGGACATTTCCATTGAGGAAGAAAATCAAAACAAGTAAGAAATGTGTGAGAGGGCGATTGTTCCTTCTGTGTAAGATACTACATGTAAACTAAAGAAACAATGCTTATATTCAGCAGGTGCACAAACCAACCTCTGTAATTGTTAACAAAGTAAAATTTAAAAAGCACCATTGTTAGTACAATCCTATACTTTCAAATGAAGCCACTGGATCTCTAGGCTTCTGCGTTCCTGCGTTTTAATGCACAAATAGACACCCATGCTGAATTTACTCTTCCACCAAAAGGAACGGGTTGAGCCCTGTGTGTGGTGGCGCTCTATGCCTGCAGCAGATGGATAGAGCAAGGCAATGGAGAATGAGGAATGAGAATGAAGTTTTCCTACCTCAACCATCCAAAGAAAGGGCTCTCTTGCTGTGATTACAAATAGTACTACTTTACCTTATTCAGGGGTGGGAACCCGGTGGACTGTGAACCATGTCCAGTCCCTTCTGCCAACATCTCTGCTATCCCCACCCCACGTTGGCTTTTCAAAGTCCTGGTTCCCACCTGGCAGACACAATTATGTGCCATGCATCCCAGTTCATTCTACCACGCACGTGTACCTGAGTGGCACATCACAATTATGCTACCTTCTTTAATTGTTACTAAGGAGTTGCTTGTGTTGCTTCCACACAAGCCTTGCTGAAATAAATGGAGGCTATGCAACCGAAGCACCCAGTGGCCTGTGCTTCAAGAAAGGTATAGGTAAAGGGACCCCTGAGCATTAGGTCCAGTCGTGGCCAACTCTGGGGTTACGGCGCTCATCTCGCTTTACTGGCTAAGGGAGCCGGCGTACAGCTTCCGGGTCATGTGGCCAGCATGACTAAGCCGCTTCTGGCGAACCAGACCAGCGCATGGAAACGCCGTTTACCTTCCCGCTGGAGCGGTACCTATTTACCTACTTACACTTTGCTGTGCTTTCGAACTGCTAGGTTGGCAGGAGCAGGGACCGAGCAACGGGAGCTCACCCCATCGTGGGGATTCAAACCGCTGACCTTCTGATCGGCAAGTCCTAGGCTCTGTGGTTTAACCTACAGCGCCACCTGCGTCCCTCAAGAAAGGTATATGGGTGGCTTAATTATTATTCTTATTTTAATCCATTGAAATCACTAGTAAATTTAACTTCAAATCACTGCAGCTTCCAAGGCAATGAAAACCTTTCCAGGTCTTCTTTACCTGATAACAACACCTTCAGCACAACATCCCTTGGTTACAGTGATTTAAATGGGGACCCCAAAAGCATCTTCTTGTGCTTGGAATGGCGTCACCTAAATCATGAACAAATATCCTTCCCACAGAAAGTAGGAGCAGGGTCTCTTTTAGAGGTATGGAAGACATGTGGAGAGCTGTCTGACATAATCAGCATCACAACTTGTCACACTGTAGTTCCATAAACTCAATCTCCATTGTTTCTGGATGTTCTTTTAACATTTCCTTCTCTCTCTCTCTTTGCTTCCTCCCACAGGTTCCCATTCTACAATGATATCTGGTTCAGGTAAACTGCTTTCTGCCATTCAGCATACATGACCCAGACATCTCCTTTCTTCTTCTTTTACTTCCAGTCCCGACTGTGCACCAAACTTCAACTCCAATTCTTCACACATGACGTCCCCAGGGCAGAAAACCTGCCGACAAACTTGTATGTGATTGCATTTGTGTCTTGGCCCTCCCCTCCCAGGAACAGCCTGCTCTTGTCTTCCACTTGCATTCCTGCACTGTATTTGTGCATTTCTGCACAGTTTGACTTTGTTTAATTACCAGTACTTACAAGAGATACAAAACAGTTTGACTTTGCTTAATTACCAGTACTTACAAGAGATACAAAACTTCAACAACTTTGCCTCTGCTCATGTTGATTTGCTACTATTGAGTCCTCAATATCTTTTCAACAGTCATCACTGGGTTGTGAATATGTGCTGGATCATCACCTTGTCGTGGTGAGGGGAAATTGCACGTTCTTGTGACCCTTGTGAGTGAAGCTGTTGGGAGTTTCATACACCCAGTAGGGTCACCCAAGGCGGTAAGGTCAAAGGGGAGGAGCTAGACAAAGAATGATCCAAAAAGTCCTCAACGGCAAAACAGGTGGAAGATAACAAGCAGTATGTTACAATGGCTGTGAAGGCAGATGAAGACTGCAGCAGAAAAGAATCTACCTGTCGTCGTGATTACTCATGCCATCAGAATAGAACCTTACTGCGAAGACTGTGCGTTGGCCAGCGTGCACTGATCTGCACACATAAAACAAATTCACACACAGGCACCTTCCAAAAACCCAAAATACATACAAACGTAACCAGCTCAGAGACAGGAGTGGCTGGCTTGAATGAGCGGCTGCACACATCTGGCCTCCCAAAGGCAGCATTGCTGCAGCTTGCCATGAATAAGTAATAATGTGGTGCACCCAAAGTCCACATGCCCAGTTTATCTCTGAGCAAGAGCAGTCAATGAGAAGGGGCAGCTGCATCCCCCTGACCTCCTAGCAGTGGTATCGCTGTGGCTTATTGGAAGGGAGAGGAGCAAAGTGGTAGGGAGGTTGGCGTTGTGTCGGTATGCTGGTGGGAGCCAGTGTGTCCAGACAGCTCGGACATCCCTGTTGCACACCACCTTTCGCCTCAAGCAAGATCTCAATGCGATTTACAAAATAAATAAAAACAATAGTGAAACATAGGGTCCTCTGATTAAAAATATGTCCTTCTTCGTTTCAAAGGGTGAAGCAACTCTGTCAAAAGATATCTATACTTGCATAGATGGCCGAAGTATAGCTGAAGGATACTTCACCCCCATCGCTCAGCCCAGACACTGAGGTCCACCTCCAAGGGTCTTCTGCTGGTTCCCTCACTGCAAGAAGCCAAGTTACAGGGAACCAGGTGGAGGGCCTTCTTGATAGTGGCTGTGGAACACCCTCCCTTCAGATGTCAAGGAGATAAAGAACTACACAACTTTTAGAGGACATCTGAAGGCAGCCCTGTATCGAGAAGCTTAAATGCTTCATATTTTACTCTGTTTTTATATATGATGTAAACTGCCCAGAGTGGCTGGGGAAACCCAGCCAGATGGGCAGGGTATAATAATAATAATAATAATAATAATAATAATAATAATAAAATAATAATAATAATGCACAGCAATGGAAACCACTGGCAGATACTGGAAACCTGTATCAGATGTCCATGCCTGATGACTCAGAGTATTTGCCAATCACAACCCAGAATTTTCTGGACCCTACCAAATAATTTCTAATAAATCTGGTGTCAGTGTGACTGGAATTCGACTAGCCTAGTGAGCAAATGAGGTGTCCTCATGCATGCTGATTCCTGATTTCTGGAAACTACCACACTTTTATTTCACTATACTTTGTATTAGTTTTAAGATGAGCTTTATGCTGCTTTTGACTGTATCCAGTATCATATATTTGATCTCTTTGATCCTGTTTCCAACAATATTGCATTGTGATATCTTTCAATTATTATAGCTTCTGACCTGCACTGACATGTAACATTTTATAACTCTCTGTGCAAGGCCTTGGTACATGTTCTGATCACAGAAAGCCTCATTGTACATGCAGATATTGGTTGTGTGACTTTGAAAAATGGATGGCATACATTAAGTGATTGATATGATATACCTTTGCACAATTGTGCCAGGGCCTGGAATGGCCTGAGTATGTTGCACTCTCTCCCTGACCTCACTTGGCTTTGCCATTCATGCTCAGCAAAGTTTAGCAGCCAATTTGATCCGAGAGATTCTGAATCTAATCATGATGTTCCAGAAGGTACCACAGAAACCTAGTCCTGCTGGAGCTTTTTGGGGACAGAACAAAGCAGCTTTACTCATCTCATGTAGAAACCTGTATATTAGAAATAGTGAAGTGAATCTTGACAAGATAAAAACATTAGTGACTTGAAATATATTCATGTATTTCCTGCAATGCATTAGATTTCTCCCTGAATATTTAATCATGCTACTAGCCTTCTCAGTAATAAACCCTTCTTTATCAGCTCATGTTAGAATCTACTCATGGTTTGCCTTCTGAAAAGAATTGCCACTATGCGGAGGGGGAACATTTTGTACATTCTGTTTCTCACAATCGAATACAAAACATTTTACATGTTCTGGTTGCAAATACACCTCCCTGATCTGTGTGGCTATGAGATGCATGACTCTTGGAAACTCATCTTGTTACATCGGATGGGGGGGAAATCTCTCCCTCCGTTATCAACCCATGAGGACAGCTCCATTTTCCACACAAAGTCCCTGAGAGAGCCCACTTCTAAAGCAAGTGGTATCTGCCAAGCACACCATAAAGCTGTGTCTTGCTTTAAAGTATAAAAAAGATGGAGAGAAAGTTTTAAAAGCCTTTGGACAACTTTATATAGCACTGTAAATAGAGAAAAAAGGTTACCTGAAAAAGTCACTTGATTTTCCTACTCCAGTCCTCAGAGTCCACACACAAAAAGTATGGGGACACTTGACCCGGCCCCTAGCTCCAGGGTGGACTTTCCCAACCATCTCAGAGGAGTCTCAAAAAACACAATTTCTAAAAAAATCAAGGTTGTAAGATATCATCCAAATTACGTATTTAAAAAGAGCTATTTTTGCTTGATATACAATGGGAAGCTGAAATATTTGAATCCCAATTTACCGTAAAATACATTGGTCGTATTGTTATAACCAGCAGGGGCAGGGAGGGAAGCACTACAAAAGAGATTTCCTATTCATGGTTTTATTTCATGGCTCAAAGACTTCTAAAACATTATCACTTCTCTCCAGCTTATATGCTTGGTGGTTATAAAGAGCTGCTGTTCCAATAACAACAACATACTGATAATGTTAAGAGTGCCTAATGGCTTCTTACACACGGTGGTTTGGGGGCACTGTACTTGAAAATTCTCCGTTCAGTAAGACGATACATTATCATTTTGATACTACTAATGACAACAATTTTTAGCTCAATATTAAAGCTATTAACTTACGGCCATTTGCAAGAGCGTACACTCAAAACTCAAATGGAAATCAAAGGGTTTGATGAATTTCACAGTTATCAAGCAGATGTTACAGGTCCTTATTGCACTGGTTGAGGTCAACTGTCTTGTCTTGACGTCTACATTTTCTGTAAACATTGCATGGTTATCTGCAGGATGCTTTGCAATTTAAAGTGGCAGGTGTATGATTAAGTACAAGACTTCACAAATTCAATTCTGTGCCACATTACAGTCCTGCTCATCAGTGCTAAACCATATCTGGTAGCTGTTCTGGGCATTGTCCCATTCCCTAAGTGCCAGCGTGTTTGCAAAAATTGACAACAAGGGGGAGCTTATTTTTGCAGCTACCATTGCCTTTCTGTCAAAATGTTTCCAGATGTTGGACTGATCCGGAACAATGTAGTAAAAAAAATAAAAAATTGATGGCTGCAGCAGTCAGCTTCTCCCATCCCCAGAGAGGAGGGGAAAGCTGAAGATTATCCCTACCACTGAGGAAGTTAATGCACAGAGACCTAATGGAAAGACTGGAAGTCACTGCCTATTCATCCCCCTTTTGCATTAATTTTGAAACAAACGGAAATAGGATCCAGTGTGCCCTATTTAATTCAACTTTTCATTCTCCCATGATGAATGCACATCTTTACTCTGTAAGTGAACATTTCCTATTTGCAAGTCTTATGAAATTTTGATGCTGCTGTGCTATTATGGCACGGATAGGCCTTAAGCCCAACTTTTAGCCTAGATCTAAGAGCCAAATTTGAAATTGACATTGCTGGTGCCTCTTCAGTTATAGCCTATGATAAGAATGCAAAGGATGTTATTCAAGTAAGCAGTAAGCGCTCATAGCAATTTCAAAGAGTGGGATATACTGCGTAAGCGATTGCTAATAGTCATGTTGTGTTCTCTCTCTTGCTTCAGTGTATCAGAAATAAACTACATGTGCAATTCTCCTTCACAATGGGAGTATTCAAGGGAATCAGTACTTGTAAACGAGCTCTACTGAGGGTTCATTTTACCAATTTAAGATAAACCATTTTGTGCATTTAACTCTACTTCCCTGGTAAAATTTCCCTAATGGAATGTAGTAAAACTCACAAACCATCAGATCAACCTACACAAGCAAAATTAAACCCCAGAGAATGTGTTGCTTTATTATTAGTAGTATAGTTTTAAATATTCAAAATGTGTGGGTCATAAAAATATGCTTAGGGCAATGTTTTCTCATAAGTTCATTTGTGCATTTTTAATAGATTTTAAGCACTAAATAATATCCACGCAGAATCAAACAGCAGTAGCAATGATCGGAGAAAGGTTCTGATAGTCCCATACTAAGAGTGTTCATTTTAATGTATGTTACAGCCAAAAGATGCCGTAGGCAAAAAGGAAGCCATTTAGAAGCCTGAAGCAATTCATATAATGCTTCATAATTCTATATTAATTCCCACCAGCAAACACACACGTGTGATGGAGAAGGGGGGGTGGAGTGGAAACTGCTGGAATTCTCCCACCCCACCCACTGAACCATTACAAACATTCTGCATTCTTGGAAGACAAAGCATTTGATTTCATTTACAGGAGAGAACATGGAGTAGTGCAAAATAATAAAAAAATGAGGGATCTTCAGTGATGGATGGCTCTCTTACTGCTCTGATTACACAACCCCCGCTTAAATCCTTATTTTGGCTTCTCATCTGCTCCCAGATCCAGCACAACCCCCTTGTGTTTCTCTTGAAAACATCCCATGGTCTTGCCTCCCCTTTATTTCCAGATACATTCCAGCCCTCACCTCCTTTCCCTTTCCTCCTCCAGCTCCACTACAGTTTGAAGGTCTCCTGCTTCCTTGAAAGACTCCAGCCTTTCTCCCTAGCGGCCCATCTGCCTTCCTTCTTTTAAACTCCTCTTCAAGACTTACGTTTCTCCATTAAGTCACTCGCTCAGCCCCCTAGTTCTCATGCCATACTGCTGAGACTCAGCCAAAGCCAACGCAACTGAAACTGCCACATTTTGCTTTCCGTTTTAGCCCTGCCTTCCTCTACTTCCCTCTCTTCTTTCTATTTTCCCCCCCTCCTGTGGCAAATTTTAGATTGTAAGCTCCTTAGGGCCATGTCTTCTTGTGCTTAGTGAATACATCACCACTGAGCTTGAACATGTTTTTCACGTGTCCTAAAGTGTTCTTCTCTAAGGTAGGTATTATTCTCCCCACCCCCCAATTATTTATTGCATTTGTATCCCACCATTTCTCCAAAGAGCTCAAGGTGTGTATAGTGGTACCTCAGGTTAAGTACTTAATTCGTTTCGGAGGTCTGTAATTAACCTGAAACTGTTCTTAACCTGAAGCACCACTTTAGCTAATGAGGCCTCCTGTTGCTGCCGCGCTGCCGGAGCACTATTTCTGTTCTCATCCTGAAGCAAAGTTCTTAACTTGAAGCACTATTTATGGGTTAGCGGAGTCTGTAACCTGAAGTGTATGTAACCTGAAGCGTATGTACCCTGAGGTACCACTGCATCTTACCTGAGGGTGCATGGGGGAAACAGGCCAGTGACAAGGCCAGACACCTGGGGTTGCTTTCTGTGATAGTAAAAGGTAAAAAGGTAACAAGAAGAAGAAGAGTTTGGATTTGATATCCCGCTTTATTACTACCCGAAGGAGGCTCAAAGTGACTAACATTCTCCTTTCTCTTCCTCCCCCACAACAAACACTCTGTGAGGTGAGTGAGGCTGAGAGACTTCATAGAAGTGTGACTAGCCCAAGGTCACCCAGCAGCTGCATGTGGAGGAGCGGAGACACGAACCCGGTTCACCAGATTACGAGTCTACTGCTCTTAACCACTACACCGCATTGGGACCATAAGCACCATAAGTCTCTGGTGAACCGGACAAAACTGGGGATATTGGGGAAGGGTAAAAGGGCCCTGGCATCTCCTGGTCGGGCTGGGAGAGACTCCCTGTCTGAAACTCTGGAGCACGGATAATAGATAGGTAAAAAAAGGTAAAGGACCCCTGGAAGGTTACGTCCAGTCAAAGGTGACTATGGCGTTGCAGCACTCATCTTGCTTTCAGGCCAGGGAGCTGGCATTTGTCCACAGACAGCTTTCCGGGTCATGTGGCCAGCATGACTAAACCGCTACTGGTGCATGGAGGACTGTGACGGAAACCAGAGTGCATGGAAATGTCATTTACCTTCCCGCCTAAGTGGTACCTATTTATCTACTTGCACGGCATGCTTTTGAACTGCTAGTTGGCAGGAGCTGGGACAGAACTCACCCCGTCTTGGGGATTCAAACCGCCAATTTTCTGATCGGCAAGCCCAAGAGGCTCAGTGGTTTAGACCACAGCGCCACCAACAGGGGTGATAAAACCATCAAGGGTTGGTTGTCCAAAATGAAAACCTATGTCACACTTAACTCTCTGAAGGTAAACAGATCGTTGATCAGGGGTAACTTGGGGTGAGTCAATTTTTGCCAGGGGACATCTCAGCTGCCTGTCTATGCCAGTACACTTGGACACCTCAACAGGAAGGGTTACAACACCCATTCTAAATTGTTCTTAATAGCTAGAAGGCCAGGCAATACACATATAACAAAGTTTTGGCCTGTTGTAAAGGTAAAGGTAAAGGTAAAGGTAAAGGGACCCCTGACCATTAGGTCCAGTCGTGGCCGACTCTGGGGTTGCAGCGCCGGTGTAAAGCTTCCGGGTCATGTGGCCAGCATGACTAAGCAGCTTCTGGTGAACCAGAGCAGTGCACAGAAATGCCGTTTACCTTCCCGCTGGAGCGGTACCTATTTATCTACTTGCACTTTGCCATGCTTTTGAACTGCTAGGTTGGCAGGAGCAGGGACCGAGCAACGGGAGCTCACCCTGTCACGGGGATTCGAACCGTGACTTTCTGATCGGCAAATCCTAGGCTCTGTGGTTTAACCCACAGCGCCACCCGCGTCCAACTGTTGACCTGTTGACATCCCAGCTATTAGCACCATCTTTTTAATTCCTTGGGTGCTGCTCTACAAGATGGCAGCAACAACGACGAAAAGCTGGGGCCACCCTGTTTTTCTCTATTCTTGATTGCAAAGCTATTTGCTGCAGATCGGCAGATCGGCATTATTGCTGTGCGACTTTATAACACCTTCACAACATCTGAGACAGCTGCTACTCAGCCAAGCTCTAATCTTAATTTTTGGTTTGAAACACAAACTTGGTAAGAATAACTCTGAAACATTTGGTTGTAGTTAGGAATAAGCATTACTAAATCAGCAGTATTGGCTGGCAAACTAACCCTCCCCAAAGCATTTGGGGGGTGGGGGACAAAGGACAGATTTGCTTGAAAAGCAGTTACAGTGGTGCCTCGCAAGACGAAATTAATTCATTCTGTGAGTTTTTTCGTCTTGCGAAGCACGGTTTCCATTTTTTCAAAAAAATCTTCAAAAACCTCAAAAAGGCTACCACACCGTGTGCTATGAGTTGCTCCCCGAAGTCAAGTCGCAACTGCACCTCTTCAAGCAATGCACCCTGTATTACTGTAACGGTTTTAAGAAAAAGGAAACAAACTTGCAAGACGTTTCCGTCTTGCGAAGCAAGCCCATAGGGAAATTCGTCTCGCGAAGCAACTCAAAAAACGAAAAACTCTTTCGTCTTGCGAGTTTTTCGTCTTGAGAGGCATTCGTCTTGCGAGGTACCACTGTACATTATCAAATCTGGCATTCTGTAAAGTAGACACAGGAGCCTGGTCCATGTTGCTTCATAGTAGCTGAGTTTTAGATTCCCTGCTCCCACTACTCAGAATTATGTCCTTAGCTGACAGTTTTATGGGAGATAGTATAAGGAACTGAGCAAGCCAAGAATAAGCATCTGACTAAATGAAAAGCTACGTAGAGAGAAAATTCTCACACAGTGATGTTCTTTCAAAAACCCATGATCTCACTCTTCCTAGTATTAGCCTGAGAGGAAACCAAACAAAACCAAACATTTTGGAGAGTGAAACAAACAAACAAACAAACAAACAAACAAACAAACAAACAAACAGACTAGCATCAAAGATCAATGACAAAACACAAATGTGTCACAGGCAATGCTCTGGTTTAATTTAGCAAAAGAACAAACCATATTCCCAAAGAGCTATTTACATATTAAGCAAATGCACAGAAAATAAATGACTTGTAAAATTTAAATTAGAGCTGGGCTGGTGTTTTCAGTGCACTTCTCCCCTCCCAACAATTTGGAGGGTGGAGAGAAACCACCCCTGAACACAGAAGGGAGGCAGAAGAAATTATGTGAATACTCTGGTAGAGGGTGTGTGTGTTTGTATTGTTGTTGTTGTTGTTTAGTCGTTTAGTCGTGTCCGACTCTTCGTGACCCCATGGACCAGAGCATGCCAGGCACTCCTATCTTCCACTACCTCCCGCAGTTTGGTCAGACTCATGTTTGTAGCTTCGAGAACACTGTCCAACCATCTCGTCCTTTGTCGTCCCCTTCTCCTTGTGCCCTCCATCTTTCCCAGCATCAGGGTCTTTTCCAGGGAGTCTTCTCTTCTCATGAGGTGGCCAAAGTATTGGAGTCTCAGCTTCACGATCTGTCCTTCCAGTGAGCACTCAGGGCTGATTTCCTTAAGAATGGATACGTTTGATCTTCTTGCAGTCCATGGGACTCTCAAGAGTCTCCTCCAGCACCATAATTCAAAAGCATCAATTCTTCGGCGATCAGCCTTCTTTATGGTCCAGCTCTCACTTCCATACATCACTACTGGGAAAACCATGGCTTTAACTACACGGACCTTTGTTGGTAAGGTGATGTCTCTGCTTTTAATGATCCTGTCTAGGTTTGCCATCGCCTTTCTCCCAAGGAGCAGGCGTCTTTTAATTTCGTGACTGCTGTCACCATCTGCAGTGATCATGGAGCCCAAGAAAGTAAAATCTCTCACTGCCTCCATTTCTTCCCCTTCTATTTGCCAGGAGGTGATGGGACCAGTGGCCATGATCTTAGTTTTTTTGATGTTGAGCTTTGATGTTTGTATTACTTACCTATAAAACAGCAGGCTTCGTTTTGCAAAATTTCTAGAATTGGAACCCTTGGCACCTCATAGTCTTTCATAGTAAAGTAAGCCAAACTTCTCCCCACCAAAAGCTTCACAGAACTTCCCCCCTTTTGCAGCCACTTAATAATCCCTCAAAAATTGGCCTCTGTTGACTAGAATGGCTGCACCATCTCCTACTTTCACAATAAGTTCCTCAGTTTGGTGTCCTAAACAACTTCCCAGTCCACTGACACCATTACAAAATGCCCCATGATAGGTCATGAGAAGCTATTGGCACAGCTGAGCCTACCCCAACCCTTACTGGTGCTGTCCTTGCAAGTACGCAGAAACCCAAAGCAGTTCTTGTCATTCACGTAATATACAGTATACAATCGTTGTCCTCACAACATCAGCCAAGGATGCTGTCTTGACTCCATGCACCAAGTCCACCATCTGAGATGCAGCTGGCAGCAAAAGGACCTGCTCTGCGCTGACACCCAGGAACTCCCTGCCCTGGAAGGTCTATTTAACCACCTCCCTGTATGTGAAAAAGCTGAAAACTTCTATGTTCTGGCAGCCGTATGGCCCGACCAGTTCCTAAATTAGCATGTTTGTGGCTCATTATCTACTTTTGATTCTATTGGTGCTCACGAGTTTTGATATTCAATGACGGGAACAGCTTGGGTGTCTCGAATATAAGTGATAAAGGGGAGCTATAAGTATTTAAAATGAAGAAATAAAACACATTATGAGGGCCAGAGAGATATTTGAACCCCTCTTAGCCTATATTTTACTGATTTATTAAGCTCTGGTCATGTGAAGCAGTAGCATAGAAATTAGGCCTAAGTATACATGCATATGTAAGCAGAAGATTAGCAGGACAACCAAATATCCACTCAAGCGCATATATTAAGAGAAAATAGAAGACAATCTTCTAGACAGCAAACATACTGTACCTGTAATGCATGTCAGTGTGAATAATTTTGTGGCTGCTGGCTAGAATATATTCTGCAGTTCATTTTGTTTTATCACATTATTCATACTTCTTTCTCCCTGGAACGAGCAGCCCTCTTCTTATATGACTATATAGTGCAGTGGAACGAATGAGCTCAAGCTTATGATTGATTCCTTAACATAACTGAGGTGTTACTGGTTTTATTCACCTTTAAGGGGAGGAAAAAAACCCCAAACCCAAACACCCTATTTTATTCATTATTCTCTATCTTCCAACGTGGCTCCAAAGTGTTGGCTACAGAAAAACTACATTGTGACATGTTAATTCTGCTCCCGAGGAGGTGAACTTTCCGGCTGCCAATTTCACGATAAGGAACAGAAATGGCCAACACGCAGGCACAACACGGCTGCTCACCAATTCAGAAAGCAAATTCCCAGAAATGTTTGCTGGGAGCTTATCACCTCAAGCATTCCACTTCTATTGTGCTTCCCCAATGCCAGATTGTGAAACGCCACTGGGAGCAAGTCAGCCTCGCCGCATTTGTATTTCCTCAGCCTGTTAGAAAGGATTTGAGAACAGCAATTGTTTCTGTTGTACTTAAAACTCTACTATAGACTTAGATGAAATAACGTGGGGGCCCAACACTGGGGACATTTTGGACTACCCCCGTATTTAGGGCCTATACACAAACAGTGACAGGCAGCACACAAACCCCAAACTTGACTTGTAACTTGTAATGGCTGAGCTGTTTTCCTAAAATGTTGAGAAACAGCTCCGTTTATAAGTCCAATTATGAGTTATTCTTGGACACAAGTGAAATAAATAAAGACATCACCAGAAGGCAATTGAGTCTAAATCTTTTCCTCAACTGCTCATGTCTTCTCGAATTCCCTCACTTGGCAGGTTTCCCTTCTCCCTTAGGTGGCTGCAGTGGTTGTAGCTGTGGATGTTGGAAGACAGTTCCCTCCTCTACATAATACGTTGGTCACTTGTGCAGCAGCCATACAGACAGAAATTGATTTTCCCAGCAAGCCTGATGAACATCAGGAGACCTAGGCAAATGTCAATTTTTCAGGGTCTTTGAAAAATGGCACCCAACAAAGATAGGGTTGAGATAGAGTGAGAAGTAGGGACTGAACCGCCATTACCATGGTAGTCCGGTAAAAGAGAGGAGAAAAAAGGAGGTGGGTGTAGAGATTCTTCTTTGGTTCAGATTGCAATCCAAACTTGAATTATTGGGGTCACAATTCTCACCTTGGATTGGAAGTAGTAGGAACAGTAACAAGTTTCATATCGCACATCAGGTGACTGTAAACTTTGGTAATACTGAGTGGTCACTTAAAAAGAGGAAATATATCACCACAGAAAAAAGACAAGAGGACGCAGATGTGCATAAAATTTGTAAATGCTAATTAAGGTTTTCATGCAAATTTGGAAATAATTACTGTATGTTAAATATAAATACAATCTGTCTCCCCAAAGAGGAGAAGACTGCTCAATCTGCTACCTGTTGATGGACAACTTATTTAACTTTAAACAAGACTAGATTGTCAGCCATTCGCATAGCAGACAATCCTTTGACGGTCCTTCAAATGGAAAACTGCCCTTCGTAATGTAAATCACAGTAGCAATATCAATGTAAAACCCATTAAAAAATTTTCTCTGCTCCAACATACATAGCTTCAGCTTCGCTTACATATCAAGTCAGTTCCTTCATCTCAAACACATCCAGCAATATTTAAGAGAGGCAGATGTGTGATAGCAAACCAACCAACATTTACTTTCATGAGACTGAATGAGACTCTAAGGCATCTGTTTTCCCTTCATATGGGTCTTTGCCATTCATATAGGGGGCTCCTTCGAATACAGGACTTACTGTCCCCTGTAAAACACTTCTATAATAACATCTTCATCTGTGCACAGTTGAATTTCAAAGTCCATCTTTCCTTGTTCTACACCAAACTGGACTTTTTATCCAGTTTAAACCTCTCTAACTGCATGTAAGAAAACCACTGAAGATCATAAACGTCCACTATTAGTTGTTCCCTTTTATAGTCTCCTTGATTGTTTACTTACTTACAAGGAGACAATAAGTAAACAGTTTCCATATTCCAAGTTGTAGGATGGTCATATCTCAGCCATTACGGACGCCATAATTGGCATAATGACTAATTGAACCCTGGCAACTCCACTTAACTGTCTGTGAAGTTTGTGCTGCATGAGCCTATTGAAGCATTATCTGAAATTTCTTTTCTTGTTCAATATTTTATAAGTAAACAGCAGGAGACAGGACTGACAGCTGTGGTGGATAGTCTGTATGGAAACAGAACCAAATAAAGATGCAGAGGATTCGAGGGGAATCAATTTTCCCCTTCCAAAATGCTTTCAACAGAAAATTGAGATGAATTCTCTTTTATGGAGCACTCTTGCATCTTCCCTTTGGAGCACTGAAATAAATAAAAACCCACCCAGCACATTTAAATGTAGTTAAATTCACCAAAGCCAACCTTTTCACCATTTTTTTGTGTTTGTTCACCTAATACGTTAAGACAGAAATGAATGGGTAATGGAGGTGCTGTTTGTAAGGTGAAAAAAGTGGCCAGCTGGAAGAATGGTTTAACAGCAAGTGAAGGGTGTCAACTGGACTCTAAATAAGAAATGATGTGGCCACGTGAGGAAATGATAATGATCGCATGCTTGGAAAATTACCGTAATAAAAATAATTTGGAAAAAAGGAGAATACAGATATGAATGGGTGGGGTGTAGATGGTCCTTGGAGGTTTAAATATGGATACAAACTCTACTCAATGGTAAAACACTTATTTGTTTTTAGGAACCCAGAGGGCCTCAAATGGAGATCCAGTTCACCTGGAACTTTGACCAAGTAACCCCATTTTAATGATGACATTTGTTTGAGAGAACAGTTGACTTGAGAAGGTTAGGCTTGACTGTGGGGAATTGCTCTTGGTTCACAGAGTACAAGTTTCAAAATACATCTATAAATACATATAAATTAAATAAATAATAATAATAATCTAAACAAAGAGAAGTGTGACCAAGGTCAGATCAAGGTATTTCTAGTCTCTGTGACTTTGAGATTAAGCGTATTCTGTCCTCTTTTCACATTATTATTATTATTATTATTATTATTTTTAAACCAGCACAGAAACACACATTATTTTTGTTCATATCTTTTCACAAAATATCTATTTTTAAATATTTATATAAAATTTATATATGTACCAAATGTATGCTGCTTACCAGGACATAACCCACCGTGGGCAGTTCACAATAAATAACAAATTTAAAAAGAATATAATTATAATAAAGAATAATAAAAAAAATAGAAAAATCAGCAAGAGTAGCGACAAAACCCAATTGTTTAAAACATGGGCCAGTTAAATCACATTGCAGGATCAATATCAAGGCTCTCCCTTCTGAAACACCTCCTTAACTGAAGGCCTAAATTATGAAATGATGCATTTTATCCTAAAATAGACACTTTTAATGCCTTATTGTACGTCTGAATCACATCAGTTTGTTTCAAAAATGGAGACAAAAATAATCCTGGACCATTTCAACTCAGAAGTGGGGAGACATGTGAGGAGAGCATGAGACTCTTAATCTCGGGGTCATGAGCTTGAGCCCCGCATTGGGAAAAAGATTCCTGCATTGCAGAAGGTTAGACAAGATGACCCTTGTGGTCCTTTCCAACTCTGATAGTATGAATATCTATGGACAATTTTCTCCATTCTGAATGCATTTCCCCAGAAAATACATTTGTGATGTAAGCAACACGACTGGATGCCATTTTTTAAAGCATATCTAATAGGAACATAAAAAGGTAAAGGGACCCCTGACCGTTAGGTCCAGTCACGGACGACTCTGGGGTTGTGGCGCTCATCTTGCTTTATTGGCCAAGGGAGCCAGCGTACAGCTTCCGGGTCATGTGGCCAGCATGACTAAGCTGCTTCTGGCGAACCAGAGCAGCACACAGAATCGCCGTTTTCCTTCCCGCCGGAGCGGTACCTATTTATCCACTTGCAGTTTGACGTGGTTTCAAACCGCTAGGTTGGCAGGAGATGGGACCGAGCAACGGGAGCTCACCCCGTCGCGGGGATTCGAACCGCCGACCTTCTGATCGGCAAGTCCTAGGCTCTGTGGTTTAACCCACAGCGCCACCCGCATCCCAATAGGAACATATCTTACTGTAATACTTTAGACGCCACACAATGAGCCATGTGTGTTATTTCACTGTGGTAAATCCCCACCCACCCACATTTCAAGCCAGGAGAGTCCCTTAGTCTCTCTGTTATTACAGTTTAGCTAAAGCTGACATGCAAAGATGAGGGCATTTATTACTAAGTGGCATTAAAAAGGGGGACGCTTAACCCATCATTGAATGCTTACAGCAATGCATGGAGAAATCATCCAATATGTGCTGGCAATAATTTATGACACTGGGAAAAAAAATGCTATCATCTCTTTTTCCACCCGTCTGTGGTCTGGCTTTGCAAACTGCAAGCCCTGAGGAGCAAGTTTGATATAATACAGCTAATGAGAATAAGTGAGCATGCGGCAATGTTCTTCAAGGGTTATGCTGCTGAGTCTTTGACTCTTTATACTTTTTAATTTCCTTGTACAAACAGCACAGGGAAAATGGCAAAATCCATTTGGCTGGTCTGTAGTACAAATTAAATCCTTGATTAAATTTTGGCGATTACTACTTTGGGTCCTTCTCTCTGTCTCTCTCTCTCTTTTTTCATTTAAACATTTTTTAATGCATTTGAATAAGCTCCTTAATCATGATTCTGGCAATCTATTGTATATGAAAACAGGCTATAATAAATACTAGAAGGTAACCTGATAAGACAAATGGAAAGACAGAGAAGCTATTATAAATAGAGGCAGTTGTGTGATCCAAAAGAGCTTTCCATTTCGAGAAAAGGCTTTGCCATAACATTTTAAAAAAAAATTGTTCGGCATTCTCCATTGTTCTCTATTTCTAATATTTAAAAGTTATTTTCTTTTTAAATCACTGTTCTTTAATCCAGATTTCCCCAACCTGGAGGGTGGTCTGTAGCTAAGGTAGAATGTGCACTTTGCAAGGAAAAGGTCCTCGTTTCCACCCCCAGCATCTTCCAGTAGGACTGGAAATGCCCCTTTTCTGAAACCTTTGAAAGCCAATTCCAATCTGTGAAGACAACGCTGAGCAAGAAGGACCAGTGGTTGCACTCAGTACAATGCAGCTTTCTATCTTCCAAAATTTGTTGGTATGCAATTCTCATTATTCCTGACCGTTCGCCATGCTGGCTGGGGCCACTGAGAGTCGTAGTCGAAAAGAACTTGAGTGTACGAGCATAGAGAAGCTATCTTAAACTATTGATAATTTTAAACTCTATCGCCATAGCTAGTTCTTTTATTGTGTGAACACCTTTGTTCAAACTTGTGAGTAAGACGAACATCATTCTCAATTTTTAGATGGGGAAATGGGACCTAGAAATAGGGCCGGATCTGAAAACTACCTATGCTTCCACATGAAAAGAGATTACAAAGCAAGACTCTTGAGTTCAAGCCCAATATTCTACTGGGTAACAGGTAAAGGTAAAGGACCCCTGCACGGTTAAGTCCAGTCAAAGGCGACTATGGGGTTGCGGCGTTCATCTTGCTACAAGCCAAGGGAGCCAGCGTTTGACCACAGACAGCTTTCCGGGTCATGTGGCCAGCAATGGGACACCATGACGAGTGCCAGAGCGCATGACAACGCTTTTTACCCTCCCACTGCAGCAGTACCTACTTATTTACTTGCACTGGTATGCTTTTGAACTGCTAGGTTGACAGAAACTGCGACAGAGTAATGGGAGATCATCCCATTGTGCGGATCCGAACTGCTGACCTTCCAATCAGCAAGCCAAAGAGGCTCAGTGGTTTAGACCACAACGCCACCCGCACTGGACCACATCAACTCTCTAGGGAAGTGTTAGGGGTTAACTGCCCAGAGCATAAGATGTTGCTCTGCAACTCTGGCTCACTTGTCTCCTAAAACCCCATAACAACTGCTATAAAAGTCTTCAGACACTGAGATCTAGCACCGAGGGCCTTCTGGCAGTTCCCTCACTGCGAGAAGTGAGGTTACAGGGAACCAGGCAGAGGGCCTTCTTGGTGGTGGCGCCTGCCCTGTGTTCCACCCTTCAGATGTCAAGGAAATAAACAACTGTCTGACTTTTAGAAGACATTTGAAGGCAGCCCTGTTTAGGGAAGTTTTTAATGTTTGATGTTTTATTGTGTTTTTAATATTCTGTTGGGAGCTGCCCAGATTGGCTGGAGAAACCCAGCCAGATGGGTGGAGTATAAATAATAAATGATGATGATGATGATGATGAATGGCTTGTCTTTAGCCATATTACTGTAATGTAGAAGTAGAGGGCCCATTTTCTGTGGTTTTCTGTGTTCCTAAAGTTTGAAGTCAGTGTATCTGTAGTCTTTAGAAATGTATAATGAACTAATTGAGTCTGTAGGCACCTTGTATGCACACAAACATAGTTCACCAATTCATCAAATTAGGATTATTAATGCCTTGTTTAACACTTTCAAAGATGTATCACCTTTTAATGGCCTTCTTAGTGATGGGAGAATCCTTTTTGGATCGCCCATCTTTCATTTCCCCCTAAATTATTTTCTCTTTTTGCTATCTCTTCTTTTTGTGCTCTAAAGAATCCTTGTGTCTTTTTGAGCCATTGTGAGACACTGCAAAAAGTGAATGAATGAGGAGATGATTCCACATAACCCATAACTCTTCCCTGCCCCTTTCCTTATACCAAGCTGACTTAGTGGTTCATATGAGGGCAGCAAGGTCTTTCAATCCACTAACTCTTATTAGCACCTCCTATTAGCCTTTGCCTCCTACCTTGGTCTCTCCCTTTCTCTTTCCGGATACCTGGAATGCTGTAAGAATAGCAAGAAGGTGCAAGAAGACTGGGAGATATAGTTTTCCAGGGCTATACAGTGCAAGTGGACTTAGCTCCCTGTCAGGTAAGGGAAGAGGTGGTGCGGATTTTGAAAAGCCCAACGTGCCAAGATTTTCCTTTGTATAACCCTTTACTAAGCACTCCTAATGACCAGTATTTTGGAAAGATCGCTTTGCAATCTACTGTGCTACCATTAGCAGTCGTAATATTGTACAGGGGCTAGTGGCAGAGAATAACCGAGGAGTTTGGCTAGCTTTTCTCCTCTGTGGCCTGGCAGTGTCAAAGTCTATTGACCTCTAGAACGCGTTGCCAAGCTTGTCTGATTAGTCTGGCCATTTTTGGCAGAGCTGAGTTGAGCAGATGGAGGAGTACTCATGTATCTTGTAGGTGAGCAGAACATAAAACGATGATCAAGTTAACTGGGGAATTTGTTGTTTAGCAGTAGTAATTCTGTATTATCACCTTTCTGTAGTTCCATTCAGTGTTGTAACTTTTACAGCTGGCAAAGCAAGCACAAGGTGTTCTGGAAAGTTTACAAAGCACTGACATTGGTAGAAAACAATGGCCTAGTGGTTTCCAATTCCAGCATGCCCATTTTATATCTGGAATTGAATGGCAGTGCTTTGTGGTGGTTCCTGCACTATCTGGATGCTTGCCTTCAGAAAGTAGTGCTTGAGGAATGATGCTTGGTCTCTGGAGTTCCACAGTGGAGTTCCACAGTGGTTGCTTATCCCCCACACTGTTTAAGATCTATATGAAACTGCTGAGTGGGATCATCTGGAGATTTGGAGTGTGTTGTCATCAATATGAAGATGACACACAGCTCTATTTCTCCTTTACATCTTCAGGTGTGGCAGTGGATGTGTTGGACCAGTGTCTGGCTTCAGTAATGGACTGGATGAGAGCCAATGAAATGAAACTCAATCCAGAAAAGAATGAGGCAGTGTGACTGGTTCTTCTGGCCAGATGTTCAACCTGTTGTGGAAGAGATTGCACTTCCTCAAAAGGAGCCGGGGCACAGCTTGGTGTTGCTTACTTATTCTTTCAACAATTTGTATACCGCTAAATCACAGACACCTCTAAGCAGTGTGACAGGAGTCCCAATACAACCCAGCTTGTTTCATCCAAGTCGTTGTGCTGCCACACCCAAATATACTAAGCAGTTGCTCATAAGACTGCAGTTTCGGAAATACAACAGCATGTCTAGATAGCAGTTAGCATGGACCAGCTACTATTTTATGTTGTGGGTTTGATGTTGAACATCTGTGGACCCAACTGCACCAGATTATCTGATCAATTATGGAACAGCTAACAAGTGCTTTCTCCCTGCAAAAATTAATCATCTAATCCAAATCATTCATTATTTATAATTTTATGTGTGTCTTGTTTTTGCCATCTTTTTCAGTCCATGACACTATTTGCACATTATTTCAGTAAAGTCAGACAAACAGGCATATTTTTTGCCTTTTTACCACCACCTCCTCCCTCTCGATCCAGCAGCCATCCCAAAAGCATGCAGAAGTTCCCTGAAGTCTATGAGAAGAGAGCAGGAAATCCAGAAAGAAGACAGGTGCATACAATGGCCCTCTTTGTGCAAAAATCTAGCTTGTGCGATGCAATGTAAAAAGTTCATTGTGATTCAAGCCAACATATTATTCCTTCTCAGCCATTCCCTAAAGGAACAGTGTTTGACAGAGCTGAACAGATGCTACATATTTACAGATGTAAATGTATTAAAAAATTTAATGAATTGTGTCACTTTTAATAAAATTAATATTTAAAATTCTGAACATTTCAGACTTCTAATATCGATCCATAGCACAATGCAACCAACCATTCCCACCATTTTACCACCTGCTAGATGCAAAGGAAGGGAAGTCTCTCCCATTCCCCTCTCAAGTGAATGGCATGTTGCACTGTGGCGCCAGGACTGGCTTCATTGCCCCTGCAAAATGTAGTTTCCCCATCACTTTTTCTGCATGATGAAGAATTATTTTATTGGACACCATAGCTGCAAAAGGAAAACTCATATCACTTTGAGGGGGTGGGGCTGGCAATGCCAAACTTTGAGCTGAAAAGCATGAAGATCAAACTTTTGGCTCACGCTTGGGTTCCCCTCTGCCTCCTTTTATATACTGACTCCAAACCTGCACTGAGAAGCATCACTGAAAGATATAAATGGCACAAGAACCTGGAGAGACATATATCGGCCACTGACTCAGGCAAGTCTACACCTCAGAATTAAGGGAAGCATCACAGCTAAGTGGAAATTGGAACTGCATCTAATGTAAGCATTGGAATTGCATCTAATGGAATGGAACTGCATTTAATGTAAGCAGGAAACGCATCCAGCCAGTTCCATCCATAGAGTAATAGAAAGAAAAAGCACCTGCAATGCCAATTCAGGAACTGAGGGAGGTAGAAGTCACTGGTGAATGACACCAACTTAATTCAGATATCCTATTTCTCAGCTATAGGTTTGCCTTCTCCTCCTTCTTCCCTTCTTTCTTTCCTGGACTTCCTCTCCCTTCCCTAGTTTGTTGTAGCTATGCTTCATTGGAACAGCCAGTTTGGGGCTAAGACTTAAAATAACAGTGACTGCTGGCAATCACAGCTTAGTGAGGAACTAAGTAGATTTGCAAACCGTGGTTTTGGGCAGTTCTAGTGGCCTCTGACTTGAACATCATGGCAAACAAATTTTACAGTTAGCTATGCAAAGGAGAGGGGATTCTGGGCAGCTGAGTGAAGGACAGAAAGATGAATCAAGTCGGGACTCCATGGCATGATCCTGGTCTCAAAATTAAAAATGGGGAATGGATTTGGCTGAACCGAGTCGCTAACTCTGTAGAAAACAGCAATGTTGAAAGAATCAGACTAGCTGTAATTGGAAAATGTGTTCCATAATAAAACATAGTAAGAAGGCATTATGGAAGAGACAGAAATAAGACTAATTTCTATACTATTTAGAATGCATTTGTTATTGAAGCCTCAAGAATACTAGCCAATGATCTAAGAAATTGTTGAAGACGTTTAAATTATTCACTCCCCCGTCCCCATACCTCTAAGCGCAAACAACTAATGCTTATTTACAAGAATTGCTTATGCATTCTCAGTTATCGAGCCCATTTCCATTAGCACTTGGGGAAAATAGTATATGATTTATACTGACAAGCTCCTAGTTGTACTTAACTTGAATGTAGGCAGTGACCTATCTGCATGATTTATCTGTTTGTATGAAACACAATTACCATAAGAACATTTCTGAAATAATTCCCCTTTCATATGTTGATATTAGGTTTTATGAAAAAGATGTCAATACAGGGTCCTGCGTGACATACTGTATTTCAGTTGAGTCTCTCATCTTCCAAATCACTGTAAGCTTAAACAGAAAACAATACATATAATTTATTCAATCAAGAGAGATGAGCTGAATAAAATTTGGTATAATTTTATCTTTTTTTATGGTTACCCGAACCAATGTATACTATAATCATGCAACCTTGCTTTACCCAAAGGAACAAATGTAATTCTTTCGCAGTCTGTGGAATATTAAATTATCCTGAATACATCTGATATTACCACTAGATAGCCAAATGCAGTCATAACTAAATTTAGCAACTGTTAAAATGTCCATCCATTACAGAAGACTCAGTCTAGGTAAAAAAGAGGACCACATAAACTTCATACACAATTTCCTGCTCATATCCTGCTATGTTATATATGTTCCTGTAGACAGAATGGTATGGGCAGTAATTGTGCCCTAATCTCGTGCTGCAGTGGGTCGCAAACCACACCCCTGTGTATAACTAAAAACTGAAAATGTTTGCACTAGAACATATCTCAACAATGCAGAGAACATTTGGACTTCCTCCTAATCATATCCAAGCAATATGATTTTTTGTGGCTAGAGGAAACCTTCCCATGTTAAACAGCAGGTTCGTGGTTCCTCAGTTTGGATCAGGACCATGGTATGGCCAAAGGATTATAGTCCTGTTATTTGCCCACTTCACGGTCCCAATCCAGTCTGTGGATCCTCACACCTGATACTGTCTAAATAATAAAATTAATCAAGCTCACCCTAGGGTGGGGGGAAATGTCAATAGCTCCGTGCCTGGTCTGGCCCTAAATAATTTCCATTTCATTCCCGCTGAAATAAATGGGATATAAAGTCATGGTTGACATATCCTGTTTATTTCAACAGGAACCTAAGTGCAAATAACATAAAGCAAAATCCTGTACATCAGGGGTGGGTTATGTTTTCTTAGCAGCGTTCTTTCATAGGTGACCTTATTGGGGGGGGCACATACCAGGGGAGGATAGAGTAAGAGGCAAAAGTGGGGCAAAAGTGGGCAGAGCAATGGATGAGGCTCTTATTTTTGTGCAGTGGGCTACATTCCAGCCATGCAGAAGTCAAAGGTTTACGCACACACAATTCCACCCTCTACCTAGCCAAACAAGAGGCATCATCACAGTTCCAAGACAAATTCCACCCAAACTAAAGCATTCAGGGAGGGCATGGGCCAGTGAGAGGAAGTGGCCTGGGGAAGTGGGTGGTCCAGCCTAGGGTATCCTTCCCCAAACTGATGCCCTCCAGGTGTTTTGGACTACAATCAGCCTGTGCAGTTGATGAGAGTTGTTGTTCAAAGCATAAGTTGTAGTTCAAAGCACCAAGCTGATGAATGGTGTGTTGGAGATTCATTGCCCGTGTCTGCAGTCATGGGATTGTTGTCTATCACATGATGGTGTATGTTTTCATTCCACAGTGTGGGAAGTGATGGAGACAGGATGTTTGTGTTACTGTGTTCCGTGAAGTGGGACTATTGTCCTTTGTTTGACCTTTTTGCTGTCTGATGAGAAAGAGGCAGGAGCCAAGTCAGAATGCTCCGAGTTTATTTTATGTAAATAAAGTAGATTAGCCAAAATGCTGTGCTATTGGTTCTGTTACGCAAACTGTGAATACTCTGCGGATCCCTAAGTGTGCTGATGTCTCCAAGGCATCAGTTGCTGTGATGTTCGGGCAGAAGAAAGCTTTTGGAGCTCCCGAACGTCAGACCAGGAGGGAGATAACATCCCCATTGGACATGTGTCTCTACCAAGGTCCTACACGAGAGTAGGACGCTCCTAACAGGATAGCCTAGGAAGAGTCCTGATGGCTGGACAGAGAGTACTGAGGGTCACATCTGACCTCCAGGTTTGAGGTTCTGCACCTCTGCCATACATATTAACTTGGAAATAGTTCAATGGGATAAGGCTGCATAGAATTAAAGGCTCACCTCACTGCGTTGGTAAAAGACAGTCAGCATTGTATAATACAGTGGTACCTCAGGTTAAGTACTTAATTCATTCCGGAGGTCCGTAATTAACCTGAAACTGTTCTTAACCTGAAGCACCACTTTAGCTAATGGGGCCTCCCACTGCCGCTGCGCCGCCGGAGCACAATTTCTGTTCTCATCCTGAAGCAAAGTTCTTAACCTGAAGCACTATTTCTGGGTTAGCGGAGTCTGTAACCTGAAGCGTATGTAACCTGAAGTACCACTGTGTGTCAAAGCTACACTTCAGTAGTGGTGTACATGCACAAAATAGGCTGATTCTACACACTTTGATAGGCAAAGCATATGTGTCGAAGTGAGAGCCATGACCATCACTACGAATCTTCTACTGTTTAATTATCCTGGGATAAAATAAATGCAAATCAAGGTCCACTGGTCTTGCTAGTGTTTTTTGATTCCCCGAGCCTTCAACATCACACTCCTCTTGTCTTCTCATATAAAAAGAGAGAAGTATGAACTGAAAGCAATGACTGATATTCAATATAAGGGTCACTTAAAGAGCAATAATTCCATGAGTCTAGATTGGAGGAATGCAAGCAAATGCTCAACAAATTGCCACACTCTGCATAAGCATAGTGATGCCCATGCAACAACCAGACCAGAAGCCAGAAGTCTTGGAGTGACTATCAAATTACACTAACAGGTAAGACAATGATGACCTTTCATACTTTCTTCAGTAGTTCCTTACTGAGCTAGTTACAACTATTTCGTTAATGAAATCATGATCACCGTAGATTCTGAAAAGCTGCATACTCAGCCCAGAATACATATGTTATCACTGTTACAAATCACATTTCTTTCTATTATAAACGGCCTGAAGGGAAAGTCCATCTCCTCTCACTAGAGGGCAATCTTTTTAAGTCTAGGTTCTTTGCCCCCACCTTCCATAACTTAAAGCTGCCAGCTCATCACTTTGGAAGCAAGAGCAATTAAACACTTGCACTAGAACTGCGTCCCATTAGATCTCTTCCACAGGTACTTCTCCGTAAACAAGATCCGCAGAAAAAGACATCTGCTTGGAGAGCTGGGTTGTAAATTACTATTTGAATGCTGACAGAGCTTGGAAAAATAACCAGCGGTTTTAAGTGTTATACCCAGAGAGGTGTATTTTTTAATTAATTGCAAGAGCTGACAAGGCTTGAAATCAAAATATTTTCAGGTGCTGAACCTGCAAAAGCCAAGAGATTTTTTTTTTTTAAGACTTTGCCGTTTGTTAACTTTTCATACAGTATTCAGTTTTAACATGTGACCCCCAGCTTCTGCCTTGAGAAAGCGGAATATGGGCTGAGAAAAAGCTTAAATTCCTTGCAAGCATGAAGAAATTATTTCAGTTTGGGGAAAAACAAGCCTGGCGTTGCGGTGGGAGCAGATGAAGTATCTGCGTACACTACATCATAATTACACATTTTCTAATACTATGGGTCCCTCTCGCCTCCCCCTTTTCCATAGACAGTTAAATATTCCTAGTACATATTAAATTCATTTGTTCTGAAACTGGTGCTAAGATACACCCCTCTCCCCTCTGTCGTAGGTCAAGCTACAATCCTAGACAGTCATTTGCACAGGTGGGAAATTATCCTGATGCGACCATGACTGATCATGTTTATTGAGCAGACCACTCTGCAAGCAAGTAGTGATGATATATTAGTGACCAATTTTGGGGAAACAGAACTTTGTTCAACATTCCCTCCTTCTCTTTATACTGATAGATGCCGTATTTATGACTGCATTCATACGTTTAGGAATACTGAAATTACACATGCCGTAATAAATGTGTTTTGTTTTTTACAGTACCACAAGACTCTTCCGCTGCTCAGGGGAAAGCTCAGCATATAAACACAGAAAACATTTGACATATTCCATAGGGCTTTTCTTCATTTTGCTATCTTCAATGCCCCAAAGAGACCTTGCTAGGTTGCCTCTAGTGCTCCCTAATTATATGGTTACATTTAGAATCCACACTTTGTCCAGAAGGTGCACAGACAAGAATATAAATGTAGAGCCAGTGGAAGATAATTCTGGCACTGCTGATACCCAGGGTGGGAAAGGTAAAGAAGAAAGATGCAGCTGCAAAGGAACATCTGGGAGCCTTAAAGTATGCTCCTCGTGGCTTCAATTTTGATGCCTTTTAAATGGCCTATGGTGGGTGAGGCAGATCAGGATCCAGTCTACATGCTAGAGCCTGTTCCTGTCCTGATTTATATTGAACCAAACCAAACTGGGGGATAAGCTATTACAAAAGTTGCTGGGGCATGAATATCAGATTTTTTGTACAACGCTTAGATATACTGTTAATATGTTAAGTGGTACAGAAATTAAATAATCAAATCAGTCAAGTATCAAAGAGAGGAGAAGCCATGTCAATACATGTTTACATACATTTTACTATTCGTTTATTCATTCGTTCATTCATTTTATTCGTATCCGGATTTTCCACAAAAAAAGGGAGCTCAAAGCAGCCTGCCACATAGAAGTATTTCAAAACAAACACTATCAGGCTATTTCATAATGGCATAGCAAAACACAAAAATAACAGATACAGTGGTACCTCGGGTTACATACGCCTCAGGTTACATACGCTTCAGGTTACAGACTCCGCTAACCCAGAAATAGTGCTTCAGGTTAAGAACTTTGCTTCAGGATGAGAACAGAAATCGTGCTCCTGTGGCGCAGCAGCAGCAGGAAGGCCCCATTAGCTAAAGTGGTGCTTCAGGTTAAGAACAGTTTCAGGTTAAGAACGGAACTCCGGAACGAATTAAGTACTTAACGCAAGGTACCACTGTATACTAACATTCGAAAAACATGTCAGTACTATAAATATAACAAGATTACATATACAACATTATGCATTCAATAGCAACAAGAAGCAGCCCTTTCACGATGCTGCTCACCGTCCTTCTCCTGCAGCAACACACAATGCCCTGGAAATGTGTGTCGTTTTATTTGTTCAAATGCGTTTTTTTCTCAATGTGATGATGAATTCAGGATGTTCTTAAGCATCTTTCTCACAGGTGCCATCTCTCCCCAATGACACATCTGCATGCACACACACACACATTCACACACAGAGATTCCCCATGGGAAAGCTACACTTCAGGTGATCACACAAGCTTCTTGCAGTTTGAAGAATGAAGCTTTTAAAGAAAAAGCAGGCCGCAGTTAACAAGACAAAGGACCTGCATGCTTTCTTGTTTGAGTGTGCAGACTCCCTCAGGCACGGAAGCTGAACCAAAGGACAATGTCTTTAGTTTAAGGAAACTTAACAAGATACACTCAATCTCTAAACATATTGCTATTTCAACCCAATGCATTAAATGAATGTTTTTAGGAAATAGGCTATATAGCTGAATTTGCACATACTCTCTCAATCAGCAGTAGCTCTATCTAGAGACTCTACTCTCCCTGTAGTCATTTCTTTTTCTTCAACACTATTTACCCACTATTTATTTATTTGTTACATTTATGCCCTTGTCATTCCTCGAAGGAAATCTATGTGGCGTTTTAGCCCCACACAACACTCTGTCTTCTAAGTTAGATTGAAAGGAACCCACAGAGTTTCACAGCAGAACATGAATGGAGATTTGCCACATCCAAAGCTCAGCACTACGCTTAAAGCACTACTTTCCAAAATCTCCAGTGAGCAATGACTTTTGGAAAACACTCTGCTTGTCTCCTCTGAAAACCAGCCGAGTCTTCTCAGAAAGAGCCCTTTGGTCTCCCTATGGTAGCTTCCTTATGCAAAAGCAGGGAGACAGACCCGGCATCCCACAAGAAAGCTAAATTATTGAGAGTTACAATAATATGAGAACAGCACTCATGTGTATAAAGGTAAAGGTAAAGTTTCCCTGGACGGTTAAGTCCAGTCAAGAATGACTATGGGGTTGTGGCGCTCATCTCGCTTTCAGGCTGAGGGAGCCGGCGTTTGTCCACAGACCACTTTTTGGGTCATGTGGCCAGCATGACTAAACCGCTGCTGGCGCAACAGAACACCATGATGGAAACCAGAGTGCACGGAACGTCCTTTAACTTCCCGCCTTCTACTGGCACTGGCAGAAGCTGGGACCGAGCAACACGAGCTCACCCCATCGCAGGGATTCGAACCGCCGACCTTCTGATCAGCAAGCCCAAGAGGTTCAGTGGTAATAGGTTTCTGGGACATATTTACCACATGCTTTCAAGCACACAGATGTGCTCGAGTATCGAAGATAAGACATGGTCTTTCATAGTGAAAAGCCAGGGATAATATTTTCATAGCATATGACGAACCTCTGATTTCAGTTTTTAAATGCTCACCGGTTTGCCTTGCAAACATCTTGATTCTCACTCTGTGACTTTATTCTTCTGGATTTCCAGGGAGGGTGTCTAACACCTGCAACACTGAACCATAGTAACAGCTGCCAATTTAACTAAGATTGGATCCCTTCGGACAACCAACTTCTCCTAGACTACTAACACCAGAAGACAGAAGAGGGAAAACATTACGCATTGGGAAAACCGATCTCCAGAATCTACCTTCAGGATTGTAATTTTGCAATACCTGCCTTTGACTGCTAAGGGAGCAGAAGCTTCTGCCAGATAAATTTATGTAAGGCACCAAAACCATTGTTCCTATTGGAGATAGGTCAGGGTTATTTTTCCCTCGCTCCTCTGGGGGAGTCAAACAAAAAACACTAGTCCTGCAAGCCAAGTCACCTCTACCTGCAGAAAACAACATGAAAACTGGAAGGGGGGGGGGGAGAGATGGTCAGGAGGGATGGAGGTGTGCTAACTGACTTACATGGCCAGGAAATTATTCCTTCCATGTCTTGTCTTTCCAGATGTGATCTACTGGAAATTAGGGCAAACTTTTCCAGGCAAACTTCTTTTTACCACAATACCAAACAAACCCTGATCTTCATTGAAAAACTAAACTAAACCAGTGATACCTCGAAGTCGAACGAAATTCGTTCCAGAAGTCCGTTCAACTTCCAAAATGTTTGGAAACCAAGGCGTAGATTCCAGTTGGCTGCAGGAAGCTCCTGCAGCCAATCGGAAGCCGTATAAGCCACGTCAGACATTTGAGTTCCAAAGAACGTTCGCAAACCAGAGCACTCACTTCCAGGTTTGCGCTGTTTGGGAGCCAAAACATTCGACTCACAAGGCGTTCGGGATCCAAGGTATCACACACACACACACACACACACACACACACACACGATATTTGAATATTGAAAAGATACAGCAATAGTATTCAGAATGCTGCTATATACAGCTTTATATATAGAGCCAGTGTGGTGTAGTGGTTCAGAGCGACAGACTCGTAATCTTGGGAGCCGGGTTCATGTCTCCGCTCCTCCATGTGCAGCTGCTGGGTGACCTTGGGCCAGTCACACTTCTTTGAAGTCTCTCAGCCCCACTCACCTCACAGAGTGTTTGTTGTGGGGGAGGAAGGGAAAGGAGAATGTGAGCCGCTTTGAGACTCCTTCGGGTAGTGATAAAGCGGGATATCAAATCCAAACTCTTCTTCTTCTTCTTCTTCTTCTTCTTCTTCTTCTTCTTCTTCTTCTTTAAAATGGCACTTAGCAAGAAAAGATTTGCAGTTTATGTGTGAGATAACACACACACACACACACACACACACACACATATATATATATATATGCATACTTTAGATTTGCTTGTAGAAATTATCTGATGAAAAGCAAATATTTTAGAATCCGACCTCAAACATTTATACTTGCCAAGAAAATAGATGTAGTAATACAGAGCTTAATCTATCTCAGTTAAAGTGCCATTTTCAAAAAGGAGACTCAAAATAAACACACACACGCAAAAATTAAATCTGATAACGGGAAAATGGGAGACCCTGTATATGAACACCCCATTATCATTCTGTCTCAGAGTTCAAAATACATGGCTGTTTCTTTGTACAGAGAGGCACTCTGATAATTCATATACACCAGTTAAAGCCCCTTTATCTTAGCTCCTCTACAAAGGCCCTCTTGTAACGGGAAAATTTCTCTGCCATCACCAGGCACTGGGGCAAAGAATGAGCAAGACAGAAACTAAAGATCTATAAAGCACGGCTCATTCAGCAGATATTAATTTTAACAGTCGAGTCACACAGCAACCAAACATATCGAGATCACTGCTGAAATTTAAAAGCACTGGGAAAACATGAATGGACTTGGCAGTTGCTGCCTGCTAAAGAACAGACATGAGAGTGAGGGGTTCAAGTGCCTATCAGAAATTTAGGGTTTGCGCCATCAAAGTGCTCTGTCATTCTGGCTCAACAAATCCACTTGGAAAAAAGAAACCTGACGTTTTGCTTTTAGGAAAATGGCAAGGGAAACAGATGGGGTGAGCAAATGGTTAACTGGTAGATGTGTAAACGCCACAGAAGCACATCAGGACGAATGTTCCTTGTAAGACCGCCCCACAAATAAATCAGAATGAATATTCAAGAGAGACTGGATATAGTTTAACCTCTTTGCAATCTGTGAGCACTTGCATCAGGATGAATGCTCAATGAAACCTAGAGAAGCCCCAAGTCTACCTTGGCTTTTGCAATCACATGCTAACTTCAAGGGGGGGGGGGGAGAGGTAGATTTGCCAGGTTTTTAAGTAGTCATTCTCTGCTTGATGCCTGGGGTTGCTGTTGCCAATCAGAGTAGATGAAAATGAGCTGACTCAATATAGGGCAGTATGCAGGGTGGATAAAAATCAATTATTTTAAATAAATAAATAAATGGAATTTTTAAAATTTTATTTTAATCAGATTTATTTTTTTTTTTTAATTGGATTTTTATAATAAAATGCTTTTGGAGGAAAAATCTTTCTAAAGATAGTTTTCTATGTAAGTTACATTACAGTCCAAAGGCTATTCATCAGGAAATAAGGATTTGTTTTAAGTTTTTCATGTGTGCTAAAACTCAGTCAAAGTTTTTGTTTTAAGTTTAACCACATCAGTTAACAAACATGGATACATATGCTATAATGTTATTGCTTTAGTTAAATAACTTGCTATTAAGGAAATGATTATTTTTCTCCTTCCAATAAAGTACAGCAGAAAAGATGTCCAAATATAAACAATTAACTTATTAAACCTCACAATAATTTCATAATTATCTGTCTATGTATTTCTAATAGTATAACCAAATCAGTAATTTTTGATATAACTGTAAAATTTATTATTCCAAAAATGAAACCTTCTCCTGGTTGTAAATATTAAGATTATTCCAGCAAGAATGATTCTTTCTGTAAAAAAGAAAAGAAAAATGATTTAAATCAAGTCTTACTGACTAGTGATTTAAATCGTGATTTAAATTGATTTGATTTAAATCAAATCCACCCTGGCAGTATGTTCAGTATGTTCCTGTTCAGGAATTAAGTCACTGTGGTTTCCTGTAGGGGGAAAGTTTCGTCTGCTTAGATTCTGCTGAGGTTGGCAGTCTGGAAGCAGACAGTTACTAGTCAAGCAAATTGTTGAGCCAGGAAGCAGGTAGGCTGTCAAGCAGGTGAGTGGACAAGTGGAGATGGGCAGTCTGGGATAAGTCTGCCATGTAAGAAAGCCAAGATTAAAAAAAAATATATTATTATTTTGATGAGTTGAGACTGAGGAGCTAAGCTAGAACTAGAGGCTTCATAACCCTGACATCGCTTTATTGAGCATGAACTTCTGCACCGGGGAATCCTCTGCGCATGCAACTCTAATCATGCAGACATCCACATGTGCTGGATTTATAGTTGTGCATTGCTGCTCCTGGAAAAATGCATTTGCATGAAGAGGTTGCAGTTTGCCACAAAAGAAAGCCAAGGTTAAAAAAAGAAGAATAATTATTTTGAAGAACCGTATTTTAAAACAGGCTTCTTTTTAAAGGTACATGACCTTTTATGGTGTGTTTTCCATGTGATTCGGGAATTAAAAATGCAGAATCACGGTTACTATGAAAATTATAAGAATAGCTGCTGAGTATTTTGGTTTAATAAATGTTTCTATTCCTGGTGATGGTGAGTTCGGGTTTTTTTAATAACTTGCCATAGATTTTGCTAGCTCAAGCAGAAATATCCTTAAACACCCAATCTCAGCATTTCCTCCCATCGCATAACATAAACTGGATATTTCGGAGTATCGTTTCAGCATCTTATACATTTGAGGGTGGAATTATGAAATAATTTCCCTTACGGCCTGACAAGAAAATGGGAGGGGGTGGGGAATGACAGGCAGGATAAATGCCGCTGTCACACAACCAGCACACAGTAGAATCATGCCCTGAGAGCTGTTTGCTTTAAAAAAAATAAAAATCTGAATTTTGTCACAACACTAAATGCTGCCCCCCATCCACCCGCAATTCCCACCAACATCGGCATTTTAACACAGATATGTCACATTTCTTGACAACTGGCCTGGAGACAACATGGCAGTCTTGCAGTAATCATTAGAGAGTTTGTTTTCAACATGTCATTTACTTTGCTGCCTTACCTGCGTACACAGGCAAAGCTTCACTCTGGTGTGCAATGCAGGCTGTTCACATTAGTGCTGTTTTGTTCCCCCATAAAAATAAAATAAAAAGCGAACACACAAAGCTGCCTTACTTAAAGTTAGTCTGACTGGTTCATCTAACCAGGACTGCCTCATTTCACCAGTCACACCTGTTCCCTAGCCCTGCTACCTACAGACCTTCCAGGTGGAGGTGCTGGGAACTGAATCTTCAGCCTTTTGCATGCAAGGCTTTGCTGGCAGGGACTTCCAGGTCCAAGCCCCTTAACAAACATTACCGTATTCTTCACTCTATAAGACGCTCCAGACCACAAGACGCACCTAGCTTTTGGAGGAGGAAAACAAGAAAAAAAATATTCTGAATCTCAGAAGCCAGAACAACAAGCTAAAGCAGCGATCCCTCTTGCTGTTCTGGCTTCTGGGATAGCTGCGCAGCCTGCATTCGCTCCACAAGTTGCACACACATTTCCCCTTACTTTTTAGGAGGGGAAAAGTGAGTCTTATAGAGCAAAAAATACGGTAACTTCCATGAGAAGCACCAGTGACTTCTAATACTGAATTGAGAAGAAGCAGAAGAATCTTTATTTGCATCAGCCACTAGCCATAGCAATAAAATAAAATGTACTGAAGATAGAGGTAAAAACTTAACTATAGAAAACACATTTTGGGGGTTAACATCATTAATCAAATAACAGATCTTATTCTAATTGCCCCCGCTAAAAGCCTCGCAGTTTTTGGTGCCACCTGATCATCTTGATCTGATAAAAGGAAGGACACAGTAGAAATGGTTGAGCAGCAGGGCATGGACAATAATAGAAGGGTAATAACCTCACTCCTCAAATCTTTATAAAGAGTGCAAGCAAATCTCAATTTACTGAGCTGAGATTGTAGCTGTTCTGGAATAATTTACCCAGAGTGCAAACGCTGGATTTTATCTAATCCCTACCTTTCCACCACTCTCTAGTCACATCCACAACATACATTTAAAACATGGCCTCCCGCAAAGGATGCTGGGAACTGCAGTTTGTTAGGGGCAGTGCTCTTTGGGGGGGGGGGGAATGCCGGTACTCACCATGAAGTTGTTAACTTTTAACATTTGGAAATAAGAAAGGTTCCGGCACTGTATACCCTTGAATACCCCGGGGGGGGGGGGACACTGGTTAGGGGTGTTGGGAATTGTAGCTCTGTAGGTGGTAAACTACAGTGGTATCTCAGGTTAAGTACTTAATTCGTTCCGGAGGTCCGTTCTTAACCTGAAACTGTTCTTAACCTGAAGCACCACTTTAGCTAATGGGGCCTCCTGCTGCTGCCGCGTGCCTGAGCACAATTTCTGTTCTTATCCTGAAGCAAAGTTCTTAACCAGAGGTACTATTTCTGGGTTAGCGGAGTCTGAAACCTGAAGCGTATGTAACCTGAAGCGTATGTAACCTGAGGTACCACTGTACAGTTCCCAGGGTTCTCTGAGATAAGTCATGTGCTTTAAATGCACACATAATATAAACACACACTCACCTGGTCCATTTAGCTCAGTATTATCTATTGTCCGTGCTCCAGAATTTCAGACAGGGAACCTCTCCCAGCCTGACCTGCAAATGCCAGGGCTTGAACCTGGAGCCCTATGGCCCTTCCCCAATATTTCCAGGTTTGTCTGATTCACCAGAGAAGGAATGGTGCTTATGGTCCCAATGGACAGTTGCTCCTTTCTTGCCAAAAGTCATCAGTTAATATGCCGTGAGATTCTCTAAAATAACAGGAGAGCGAGAAAAGCCTTTTACAGCTAATGACTGGAGGAGAATTTAGGTAGAGATTGCTGATGAAAGGGATGAGTGGGGAAAGCAAACAAGTTCTAACAGATACACTTCATCATCTCTTTTTTTTAGGGGGGAGGGAAGGATGTTCCTTCTGTGTTTACCTGGGACTGCTCTGGCCTAAAAGCTCATCCCTAAAAGCTCAGCATGTGTGGCTCCTAATGCACAGGAAATGTGATTAGCAGTCTGAGTAAGGCCCAGAATTACTCCCATTCTGACTAGATTACTGGATAATTAGATTGGTGGCACTCTTCCCTGACTGGGCTGTCAGATTAAATCCTGCTGTTTTTCTTCAGATAACTGTCATGTTCCACAATAACAAACAGAGATCGACAGAGAGGGAGGGAGGGCTTCTTCCCCTTAATGTTCAAAGGATGCAACTGTCTTTTTTCTTTCTTTTTCTTTTTGGCTGGCCCAGCCAGTGAGCCGATATGAAAATTGTCCACAGCACTTACCAGTTCATTCAAAATGCCATTATGTTTGATTAAAGCATACCTGGCTTGACAAACCTGATCAGGAACGTTTAATGGGAATTGATAAATTGAAATCACATGGTTTTATGTACTTAGCCTCGTGCTCACTTAAAGGCAAGACAAAACCACATAATTAATTTTAAAGGAAGTGAGAGGGGGGAGTTTTGTGCGCAGCACCCTGCCTCCCCCCCAAAAAAAAATTCTGGCTGTAGTTACTGTTGGAGAAAATTCTCCTTAGCAAAGGTTAGCAATGGGTCCCTGACTAAAACACCAGCCTTTGCAGGTGCCTGTTGATGCAGATTCCTGATGCCAATCTTGCTTATGTGGGTGATTAAAATGCAACGCTGCATTTGTTGTTTAGTCGTTTAGTCGTGACCGACTCTTCATGACCCCATGGACCAGAGCACGCCAGGCACTCCTGTCTTCCACTGCCTCCCACAGTTTGGTCAAACTCATGCTGGTAGCTTCGAGAACACTGTCCATCCATGTCGTCCTCTGTAGTCTGCTTCTCCTTGTGCCCTCCATCTTTCCCAACATCAGGGTCTTTTCTCTTCTCATGAGGTGGCCAAAGTATTGCAGCCTCAGCTTCAGGATCTGTCCTTCCAGGGAGCACTCAGGGCTGATTTCCTTCACAATGGGTAGGTTTGATCTTCTTGCAGTCCATGGGACTCTCAAGAGTCTCCTCCAGCACCATAATTCAAAAGCATCAATTCTTCGGCGATCAGCCTTCTTTATGGTCCAGCTCTAACTTCCATACATCACTACTGAGAAAACCATAGCTTTAACTATTCGGATCTTGGTAGGCAAGGTGATGTCTCTTTTTAAGATGCTGTCTAGGTTTCTCATTGCTTTTCTCCCCTTCATGGATCACTGCCTTGCCGTGGCGAAGGAGCCTGAATTACTCAGAGAAGCTATGAGCTATGCCGTGCTGGGCCACCCAAGATGGACAGGTCATAGTGGAGAGTTTTGACCAAACGTGATCCACCTGGAGCAGGAACCGGCAAGCCACTCCAGTATCCCTGCCAAGCAAACCCCATGGACAATGGCAACGCTGCATACAGGGCTTTTAAAGATGCACAAAATGACTATCCATCACTGAGATCGTGATAAAGTCTATCCATTTGCCAAGAACTAGGAACAGGCAACACTTTCAGAGAAGAGATGTGGCACTCTCCTTTAACCACATAAGCACTGATAATAATGTCAGCATATAGCAGTTCAACTGATGCTACCTACCCACAACCTCGATACAGCTTACCCTATGCTGTGGGACGCGGGTGGCGCTGTGGTCTAAACCACTGAGCCTCTTGGGCTTGCCGATCGGAAGGTCGGCAGTTCGAATCCCTGTGACAGGGTGAGCTCCCATTGCTCTGTCCCAGCTCCTGCAAACCTAGCAGTTCGAAAGCATACCAGTGCAAGTAAATAGGTGGGAAGATAAATGGCGTTTCTGTGCACTCTGGTTTCTGTCACAGTGTTCCATTGTGCCAGAAGCATTTTAGTCATGCTGGCTACATGACCTAGAAAGCTGTCTGTAGACAAACACTGGCTCCCTCAGCCTGAAAAGTGAGATGAGCGCCGCAACCCCATAATTGCCTTTGACTGGACATAACCATCCAGGGGTCCTTTACCTTTTACCTATTTACCTAAGCTGTGGCTTACCATAGTTTACAGTACATACACAAACAAAGTAAGATACAGCCTTACCTCCAAATAAATCCATCTAAATCAAAGGTAACCTTTAGGATGATATAATTAAAACTAAGTATACAAATAAATTGTATTATTAAAATCCACCATGAATGAGCCCTGGGCAGCACACACACACAAAATAAGACAATTAAAACTTCTTAAAAATATGCAAGATACAGTACCCCACATTTGTCATTCCTAGACCATACCCCACAACCCCTTAGTCACCTAACTGAGAAGAAGCAATCCAGCTCAACATTACCCCACTGCTAAGCCCTTCATTCTCGCTGTCTTCCTGCTGTTCCATTTTACTGTATCGCTCAGGGAGAGACCATAGCTGAAAGCCCTAGTTTCATACTCCCTAGTATGTCCAGCTGAAGGGAGATAAAAACCTGCTGCCAGAATCCCTGGCGAGTACTGCCATTCAGAGTACAGAAAACTGGGCTAAATGGACAAGTACTCTTTCCTGGTATAAGGGAGCTTCCTATGTTGGACTAGATGATCCCCAGGGTCCCTTCCAACTCGACAATTCAGTGATTCACAGAATTATAGAATTGTAACCTTAGAAGGGACCCAGAGCACCGTCTAGTCCAATTCCTTGAAAGGCAGGAATCTTGCCCACAGTTGTCCCTGGGTGGGCTCAAACCACCAACCTTCTGGTGAACAGCCAGGCACATGGACCCATTCTGCCATCACATAGTTACTTATAATTAAGTCCTACTGGAATCACTGAGAGAGACTTCTGAGAGTCTCTGAGACTCTGAGAGAGGAAGAGGAGAAGGAGGACTGTAGCTCAGGGACAGAGGTTCTGCTTCGCACGCAGAAGGTACCAGGTTTGGTCCTCAGCATCTTCAACCAAGGCTGCCCAAGTCCCCTGCCTTAAACCCAGGAGAGCCGTTCCCTGGCTGTGCTTAATGCTGAGCTGGATGGACCAAAGGCAGCTTCCTTCTAAGTAAACTTCCGTCCTTCTGAGTAAAAACAAGATTCTGGGAATATGCCCCACTGCAGTCCACATGGCTTGCTTTTCTAACAAATGTGTACAAGTCCCTGTTGTGAACGAAAATTGCAAGGGGTGCAATACTAAAGGTAACGGTAAAGGGACCCCTGACCATTAGGTCCAGTCGTGGCTGACTCTGGGGTTGCGGCACTCATCTCGCTTTATTGGCTGAGGGAGCCAGCGTACAGCTTCCAGGTCATGTGGCCAGCATGACTAAGCCACTTCTGGCGAACCAGAGCAGCGCACGGAAATGCTGTTTACCTTCCCGCCGGAGCGGTATCTATTTATCTACTTGCACTTTGACATGCTTTTGAACTGCTAGGTTGGCAGGAGCAGGGACTGAGCAACGGGAGCTCACCCCGTCGCAGTGATTTGAACCACCAACCTTCTGATCGGCAAGTCCTAGGCTCTGTGGTTTAACCCAGCGTCCCTGGTGCAATACTACTGGCATTCTTTCTATGTCAGTTTGTACAACTGTTATGTCAGAGCTGAGTGCACATGTAGTGCCAAATGAAACACACAGTGCTAAGTGCACAATACGCAGCTACAGTTTTTATGTGATTTATTACAGAAACAGAATTATTCTTGGGACAGGAGTGCTGGAAGGGGAGGCTTAACCCCCCCATGCAATACGGAGGGAAAAAATCCACTTCTGCCACTGTATGACTATGAGGATGAGGGTGGGGTGGATTTCTATTGGTGTCAGTGGAAACTTTTTTCCTAAGCCATTTTTTTTTGGGGGGGGTGGTATTTTTCTCTGTAAGAACTGGGATCTCCCCCCCCCGCACCTTTAATTAAAAGAAGAAGAACTAAAGATGTAGCTGTATGCTACTGATTTAATGTACGCAGACACACAACTACGCAGGATGGAAACATAATTCTTCAAGGGATTATTCTAAATGAAGATGAAGGGGAAAATACCATAAACTTGGGAAAGGGGCATTCAAAGGACTTCATGTGCTTTCGGTGCTGGGAAATGCCCAGGAGAAGACCAGCTATAGCTTTACCCTTTCTAAAATTAGGCCTGTGCCACTGACACAGAAGCTCTTTGTAGGAACCAGGCTTGTACAGGTTCTCTTTCAGCTCTTCGAAAGGTCATTTCAGGGCACAGAATGCAGATCCATATGGGAGTCAGGAGTCCCTTTTCATATACTGCCCTGACTAGAGCAAAGAACTCAGAATCTAAATGCACAACTGTCAGAGCTGCTTCCAGATCCTAGCTCACAGAGGATCACGCTAGCCAGCGATCATTAAATAAAAGTCTTTATTGAGTTACAGTTTCCATTCTCAAGCTGCTGCGTGCAACTCTACGTCTCATGGTTAGATCGGCGAAGCTCCATCTGAGTCTCCGCCCCTTGTACACCAACTTAATATCCTAGCCTTGCTCCACCTTTTCCGCCTGACTGTTCTTCTCTGGGTCCCTCTGCCCCCCGGGGTCTCTTCCTTCCGGGATTCCTCTGACGCTGACGCTGACCCCCCTGACTCTTCTCCCTCCTTTCGGCGGGCTTTAGGACCTGGCTCCCTTTCCGGGCTGCCTACTGCGCCACCTTCCTGTGCATTTGAACTTGGCACGCGCGCCCAACCTTCCACCTTCCGTCTGACCGTTTCTTCGCTCCCCGATGGAGGTGTGGCCACTCCTGACTCGTGCCCTCCCCCCTGTTGTGAGCTGCCAGCGCTTGATCCCTGGCGCCCTTCCTCTTCCCTGCTCTCTGGCGGTGACGCTGGTCCTGATTTCCAACTGCTCCCCTCTGAGTCCCCTCTGGCTCTATCTTCCTGGGGTGTCCCCCTAGGCTCCCCCCTTGCCCTGGCCACTGGTGCTCCTTTCTGTGAATCTTCTGATTCACTGGAAAGACTCGGAGATCTCGGGTCGTCGTCATCACTCATCTTTTCTTCTGCCTCCTCTCCCTCGCTCTCTGTTTCCTCCCTTGCCCTTGCCTCTGCTCCTGAACCCCTGACATCCATCCCCCCCTCAAAGCCCCCTCTTCCCCCCTCCCCTCCTTCCGGTGCGGGATCTGGGTGCTGCCGTGTCAGGGGGACGAATGTCGGATACAGTTCGCTTCCCGTGGCGGGCCGCCATCCGAAGTCTTCCGGTTCTTCCTCCCTGCTCTCGTTGACGACGGTCACCTCCGCTTCCATCTCTGTGCCGCCGTGCTCGAAACCCGGGTCGTCCCCGAAAACGTCCATGTCCGTCTCTCCCTCGTTGCCTTCTGGAGACGTTGCTCGTCCTGGACCCTCCAGCCACCTTCTGCGGAACTGCTCCTCTGGTCGATCATCCCACCAATACGAGGGTTCTGAAGCAGATCCCGAGGGTGACCCCTCTGGGGAACGGGCGTCTCGTGTCGGTTCCTCGTCCGAGTCGAACCCCCGGAACGTGCTGGCTGAAAGCGTGGGCGTGAAAAGCCAGTCGTCGAAAAAGTCTGCTGGCATTGGCCTATGTGGGAAGAGGGCATGAAACTCTTCTTTGAGCAGAGGTTCGTCTAAAGCGTAGCCCGGCACCCAGCTGTTGGCACTGGCCGGGGTGCCCTCCTTGGCGAGAAGGTATTCTACCCCCTCTTCCCCCCATCTGGAGTCCAAAATCTCCGTGACTTCGTTGATGCGCTCCTCCTGTGCCACTCCCCCTTGCCCGGTTCTCTCTCGGAGCGGACCCGGTGCCGTTCCTGGTTCCTGAAACCTGTGAGGTGCCTTGTAGGGAGTGAGCACCGATCTGTGGAACACCGGATGCATTCTGGAACCCTCCGGAAGAGCCAGCCTGAAAGCCACCGGGTTGACCTGTTCGTCGACTTGGTAGGGCCCCAGTTGTTTATGCCCTAGTTTCTTCTTCGCCAACGACCTGGCCGGCACTGCGTGGGCTGCTAACCAGACCCAGTCTCCCACATGGATCTCTTCGCCAACCCTTCTGTGTTTGTCCGCTTGTACCTTGTATGCGTGTTTAGCCAGCTCCAGGTGCCGCCGCAGCTGATCGTGGACCTCCTGCAACTCCGACGCGAACGCATCTGCTGTCTGCGGCTCCCCCTCCCCCATTCTTTCCAGTCCCGGGAAGGTTCTAGGGTGCCTCCCGTTGTTGGCGAAGAACGGCGTGACCCCCGTGGACACGTGCTTCGTGTTGTTGTAGGCGAACTCAGCGAGAGGCAGGTAATCCACCCACGTCGCAGGCTGTTGATTCGCATAACATCTCAGGTACTGCTGCATGATGGCATTGACCCGCTCCGCTTGCCCGTTGGTCTGCGGGTGTCTAGCCGACGCCAGGTTGATCTTGACGTTCAGGAAGCCCATCAGCCTCTGCCAGAAGTTTGAGATGAACTGTCGCCCTCGGTCGGACAGAATAGACCGCGGCAGACCGTGAACCTTGAACACGTGGTCTATGAACAGTTTGGCGGTTTGTTCCGCCGTGGCCACCTTCGCACACGGAATGAAATGTGCCATCTTGGAGAACAAGTCCACCACCACCAGCACAGCCGTCTTGCCCCTCGAGCTGGGCAGATCCGTGACAAAGTCCAGGGCCACTCTCTCCCATGGCTCGAACGGAGTTTGCAGCGGTTCCAGCAGTCCAGCCGGCGGTCTGTGCACTGGTTTGGCCCTCTGGCAGGTGTCACACCTCGCCACGTAGTCCGCGACTTCCCCTCTCATTCCGGGCCACCAGAAGTCTCTGGCTACTAATTCCACCGTCTTCTCCTTGCCAAAGTGCCCGGCAGTGGGCGCGTCGTGCAGCTGCTGCAGTACCTTGGCGCGAAGTTCGTCTCCCGGCACGTAGATGGCCCCTTTACGGATGAGCAAACCATCTCGCAGCTGGAACTCGTCGGTCGCTGCCGTGCCCCTGTGCACCTCTGCCATCTTTGCTTGCGCGAAGGAGTCATCCTGCAACGCTCGTCGCACCGCATCCAGGTCAACTGTTGCCGCCGCGCACGCCCACACTGTCGGTGCGAAGATGTGCATGGCGGCCGCTGGCGTTGCCTCCTCCAGATACTGTGGCTTACGGGAGAGAGCATCCGCCATGATGTTGGTGTCCCCCGGGACATACTCTATTCGGAAGTCGAAATTCGCAAAGAACTCAGCCCAACGTATCTGCCTCTGGTTCAGGAACTGTGCCGTGCGCCAGTGCTCTAGATTCTTGTGGTCCGTGCAGACCTGCACCGTGTGCTTGGCGCCGATCAGGAAGTGCCTCCACGCTTTGAACGCTGCATGAATGGCCAGCAACTCCCTGTCCCAGATGGTGTAGTTCTGTTCGGACTTGCTGAGCTTCCTTGAGTAAAACGCTCCCGGCCTCCAAACCCCCTGCGGGTCTTTCTGCAGCAGGACTGCTCCCACGGCTCTGTCCGAAGCGTCTGTCTCCACCCTCATCGGCCTGCTGGGGTTGACATGAAGCAGCTGCTCTTCCGACGCGAAGAGACGCTTGAGTGCCTGAAAGGACTGCTCCGCCTGCTCTGTCCAGATGAACTTCTTTTTCTTGGAGCTGAGCGTGTCCGTGATGGCCGCTGTCTGCATCGCAAAGCCTTTGATAAACTTGCGATAGAAGTTCGCGAAGCCGACAAACCGTTGGACCTCCTTCCGGTTGCGTGGGCTTTTCCAATCCAACACTGCTCGGACCTTGGCGCTGTCCATGGCGAGCCCTTTATCAGACAACTTGTAGCCCAGGAAATCCACCTCGGTCACGTCGAATTGGCACTTCTCCAGCTTGGCGTAAAGCCTATGTTGCTGTAGCCTGCTCAGCACTTCCTTGACGTGTCTGTCATGCTCCTGCTGCGATTCCGAAAAGATCAGGATGTCATCCAAGAAACAGACGCACGTCTTGTAGAGGAGCCCCGCCAACACGTGATGCATGAAAGCTTGAAAAACGTGGGAGCCATTTTGCAATCCAAAAGGCATAACTCTATATTCGTAGGTGCCCAGGGGCGTGAACATGGCTGTCTTCCACTCATCTCCCTCCCGCATGCGAATGAGGTTGTATGCCCCTCGCAGGTCCAACTTGGTGAACACTCTGCCCTTCCGTACCTTTGCGAGGAGGTCGTCGATTCGGGGCATGGGGAAGTCCGATGGCTTGGTCACACTGTTCAAGATGCGAAAGTCCACTACAAGTCTTTTTTGGGGCGTGTCCCGCTTCTTAACAAAGAATACCGGACTGCCCCCCGCTGCCTTGGACTCTCGGATGAAACCGCGCTCCAAATTATGATCTATGAACTCTTTGAGTTCCTGCAGTTCGTCCTCAGACATGGAATACAGCTTCCCTTTGGGCAGCGCCGCCCCCGGCAGCAGGTCAATTTTGCAGTCATATGGTCTGTGGGGGGGTAGCCTGTCTGCCTCTTTCTCGCAGAAAACCTCCAAAAATTCTGCGTACTTGTGGGGAACCGCTTGCAGCGTGCCTAGCTGCAGCTGTGACTCCTCTTCCCCTCCTTCCTGCCTGGGCACGATGCAGTGTTCAGCGCAAAAGGAAGAGCCGAAGGTCAGCTGCCTCTGGTACCAAGCCAGCGTCGGGCTGTGCTTGTCCAGCCAACTCATGCCCAATACAATGGGCGTGTCCGATAGTTGAGTGACATTGAAGCTGATGATTTCCCTGTGATTCCCAAGTCGCATCACCATTGGTGGCGTCTGCTTCACCACTTGCCCCCCTAGCAGCTCCCTGCCATCCACCGTGACAACCTGCAGGGGCAGCGTGGCAGGCAGCAACTGTATAGCGTGCCGGTCGACAAAGTCCTGCCCTATAAAGTCCGCATTGCTTCCGGAGTCAATGGTGATTGGCACGTCCATGGTGATTCCATTGGGCAGCTGGAGCGACGCGGTGAGCTTCACTACCGGTTTGGGCGGGAGGGGGTCCATGGGCTGTAAAATCTCTGGGGACTGCTTCACTGACACGTCTGGCTGGGCCCCAGTGCCTCTTCCTCCAACCAGACTCCTTCGTTTCCCTGCTGTGGTTGTCCTTGCTGCGTTGCTGCAGTTACCATTGCTGAGGCTGCAGTGTGCTTGTGGAGCCTCTGGGGACACTCTTTCGCCATATGCTGTGGATCATCGCAGATGTAACACTTCCTGTTCCCTCTAGGAGGCTTCGCTTTCACTGCTGCCGGTGCTAGGGCTCTGGCTGCTGACTGAGCCCTTGCACCTCCAACCTCCATAGGTTCCGCTCCTCCTCCTGGCGGAGGCGTGGATTGCGCACGCGCTGCTTCTCTGGGAAGGAAGGAGGAGCCCCTGGCTGGTTCGCGCCCTCCACGCCCTTCGTCCCTGCTCCACGGACGTCCTTCCAGCCGCACCCCCACCGCCAGCGCCCTCTGAACGATCTCCTGCGTGGTCCGGGGTCTCTCCCCCCTCGCAATTTCATCTTTAACCGAGCCGTGCAATCCCTCCCAAAACAGGTCTCTTACAGGAGCCGAATCTCTGTCCCATTCCAGGGCACTGACCAAAGCGAAAAAGCGGGCATGGTACTGCCTTACGCTGGCCCTCCCTTGCTTCAGTCCATGTATCTCCTGCCGAGCAAGATCCACATCAATGCTTGATAAAAAGCACCCATCCATCGCTTTAATAAAGGCATCCGCATTTTGGAGCGCCGGATCCTTATCTCTCCACAAATTGCGCAGCCATGCTTTAGCATCTCCATGCAAATGGGACATGATGAATCCCACCTTCTCTTGCTCATCTCTAAAGTCTTTGTTCAGCAGTTGCAGTGCACACATTACATCTGCTCTAAAGTTGGGGTACTGTTGCAAATTCCCATCGAAGTGAGAGACCAGACCGCCTGTTCGTCTCCCCAACCCAATCCCCTCCGGTTTGGGTGTCAGTTGCCCTTGCTTCGTAAGCACTTCCAACCTGACCTGGAGATCCCTGTAGGCGGCAGCTGCGTCCTCCTCTCTCTTCCTGGATGCAAGAGCCTCGGCATTCAGTCGTGTCACTGCTTCTCTGAGTTCCACTATCTGCTGTTCGGCCGTCATGTTGTCTGCCGTTCGTGAGCTCGCTAGTAGGCACCCGCTTTCTCTCCTCTCCGCGAGGACGTAGATGCCCACAATCTAGGGATGGAGCTTACTGTCAGAGCTGCTTCCAGATCCTAGCTCACAGAGGATCACGCTAGCCAGCGATCATTAAATAAAAGTCTTTATTGAGTTACAGTTTCCATTCTCAAGCTGCTGCGTGCAACTCTACGTCTCATGGTTAGATCGGCGAAGCTCCATCTGAGTCTCCGCCCCTTGTACACCAACTTAATATCCTAGCCTTGCTCCACCTTTTCCGCCTGACTGTTCTTCTCTGGGTCCCTCTGCCCCCCGGGGTCTCTTCCTTCCGGGATTCCTCTGACGCTGACGCTGACCCCCCTGACTCTTCTCCCTCCTTTCGGCGGGCTTTAGGACCTGGCTCCCTTTCCGGGCTGCCTACTGCGCCACCTTCCTGTGCATTTGAACTTGGCACGCGCGCCCAACCTTCCACCTTCCGTCTGACCGTTTCTTCGCTCCCCGATGGAGGTGTGGCCACTCCTGACTCGTGCCCTCCCCCCTGTTGTGAGCTGCCAGCGCTTGATCCCTGGCGCCCTTCCTCTTCCCTGCTCTCTGGCGGTGACGCTGGTCCTGATTTCCAACTGCTCCCCTCTGAGTCCCCTCTGGCTCTATCTTCCTGGGGTGTCCCCCTAGGCTCCCCCCTTGCCCTGGCCACTGGTGCTCCTTTCTGTGAATCTTCTGATTCACTGGAAAGACTCGGAGATCTCGGGTCGTCGTCATCACTCATCTTTTCTTCTGCCTCCTCTCCCTCGCTCTCTGTTTCCTCCCTTGCCCTTGCCTCTGCTCCTGAACCCCTGACAACAACAGACAGCGGATGCCTGACTTTAGGCATATGCCTTAAATCACATGTACTGTACTCAAATTCTCACATTATGTCCTGGAAAATATGCCGCTTTATGCCTCACTGAAACAATATATTGAGGGGGAAACAGTGAACAAATTCCAGCTGCATTTAGAATATATGACTAGCAGGGCAGTTTTTATTTCACCCCCCCCCCCCAAAAAAGTGAGGCACTTTCTGCATCTTACACGGCACACATGTATGTACAAATTATAAACTATACTCTGAGGTGTATGGAAAAATAAAAAAAGCTAGTAGATATTCAGATACTAAATATTCAGAAACATCACTAGTAAAGATGAAATAAACAAGTGGGCGGGGAAAAGAGAACCTAGTTATATTAGCTTTAGTCAAGTGGTGGATTATTCAGAGAAAGGTTTAACTGCAGATCAAAATACGACCAGAATAGCTATATTCTAGTCAGGGCCATCTTAGCCATAGGCGCTAGGGGTGCGGGGCACCTGGGCACTGGGATCTCAGGGGCGCCAGGCCAAGAGTCCAGGGCCCGAGAGTTGCGTCCGGGGAAGAGCCCACCCATTGGTCAGAGTGACGTGGCAGGCTCTTCTGCTGCGGGTGGCTCTGCGCTGCGAATTCGGGGGTGACTGAGCCACTGAGACGCTGAGGTGGCCGGCTGGCTCCGCTCTCCTGAGCGCCTGGGACTGGGCAACTGGGGGGCACTGGGCGGATCTTTGCACCCCGGCGCCGCATATGCTTAAGACAGCCCTGATTCTAGTTCCACAAATCTGGCTAGCAAAACTTTCTGACTATGCAAATTTCAGTCTTATGTGCAAATATCAGTCTTTTTTGCAGTTGTTTTTAAACGGAGCACAAAGCTTCTATATGTAGTTCAGTGATGAATATTGGCTGGGAAGGTGGGAATGGAGGCAATTTAAATGGGATAAAGGACCATACTGGCATTGGAATGGCAATTAAAAAAGAAAGATAGAAAAGAAACCACATTTTCTACATGAAATAGCACCAAAGTGTCATTGGCTGCAACAATAAAAAAGTTGGAATAGACTCCTTACTCACAAAATGACAGGATAGAAAACTAGTTACATAGTTTGGATGTCTCATATTTCTGATTCAAAATAAAGTCTAGAAGAGGGGAAAAGAAAGCTGGACCAGCTAATGGTCTGAACAGGTTTTGGGTTGCATGGACAAAATTTAGGACAAATTTAGCCAACTAGGCCACATAGCAACATTGCCCCCTGAGACCGAAGGGCATACTGGTATGCAGACTACCTAGAACACAATGTCAATCTCAGAGATAAGTTTTTCCTCCCAGTTTGTATCCAAAGGGAGCAGATATTTGAACATAGCTGATAAAACCACTATAGCTTTTCCACCTTGAAATAAGACCCGCAGGCAGACGACACTGGCGCTGCACTCTTGAAATCAATACCAGTGCAGCTTTTGAAAATATGGTACTTCCACAATATTGATCACATTTCAGCTTGTTCACTTTTTGAAGCCATTGAAGAACTTCCCAAACTGATAAAAAAGCAGTCATCTTACATTTAAGAGGAGACTTCATTCAATAGCATCTAAAAACTTTTGATGAGGTTCTGACATATATTGTTGTTGTTGTTGTTGTTGTTATTATACTAGCCAATTAAATATTTTACTTAATTCATAACCATTACATTGATTAGTCAATTTAGAGTTAGGTAACTAATAAACAAAATAATCCAAATTGGTGGACAGCCTGCAGAATATACATAACCCAAGGCTGAAAAAATAATGCTGATTTGTGGGTGACATCTTTAGGAACCCTAAAAAACCATACAGGGAACAGTGTGAATCACCTTGAAATAGCTTTAACCAAAATATGTTAGTCATCATTGCCATGCTGTTATTTTATGTGGCTCCCTAAAACGCATTAGTACCAATGAGCACCACTATTGTTACTGAGGCAATGAAGTTTTTCTTAAATTAGAAACAATTGCATTTTGCACATACAGGGTTTCATTACATAAACATAAATTGGTCATTTGTTAACAGACCACCTTTCCTTTCCTGTGCATTGTATTTTGCATTCTTTACAACATTTCCCTCTTATACTCAAGTGAAATAAAAGGGACTAATTAAAACAGTAGTTTATACACCTTTGCAGAAAACTGCATCCTGCCGCGAGAAGTGGCCAAACCAAAATAGCCGTACATTCACGAACAGTGTGTGGTCCTGCTGGGCAAAAATACTGACTCCGCGAGAAAGAGACAGCGACATTTTAAGCTACTCCCAACCGCTGCAGCAAATGGAGACACGACTTAAAATGGAAAAGGGTTACTCTCTAAGGCAGGCTTCCTCAACTGCGGCCTTCCAGATGTTTTGAGACTAAAATCTTCATCATCTCTGACCACTGGTCCTGCTAGCTAGGGATCAAGGGAGTTGTAGGCCAAAAACATCCGGAGGGCCGAGGTGGAGGAAGCCTGCTCTAAGGTTTCACTTAAGCAACACTCAAATGGTTCAAATTCCCACTAAAATATTGCACTGTGACTCACCACAGTGGTCCTCCCAGAGTCCATTTATTGGCTTGCAATCAGTTAGCCGAGTGGAGAAGAGGATGACCCATGGGACTCCCTTGTCAGTGGATATTCAGAGCAGTCGTTTTCAACCTTTATGAGTCCACGGCTCCCTTGACCAACCAGATTTTTTATGCGGCTCCCCTGTGGGAGCCCCTTATAGGACACACGTAAGTGGGGATTCCCCCCATTCCATCCCTGCCCCGCCCTGTTCTGCCCCCACCAGCGCCCCTGAATGTTCCTCAGAGAGAAAGAGAGAGAGATAATGGAGGAAGATATGAGCTGCAAGTTAATGAAAGGACAACCTCCTGGGGCAACCTTGAACATTCCTCGTCTCCCCAGTACACTGGTTGACAACCAAAGGTTTAGAGCAGGCATAGGCAAACTTGGCCCTCCAGATGTTTTGGGACTACAACTCCCATGATCCTTAACTAACAGGACCAGTGGTCAGGGATGATGGGGATTGTAGTCCCAAAACATCTGGAGAACCGAGTTTGCCTATGCTTGATTTAGAGGCTAAATATGGCAGGGACCCAGCACAGTTCCAAGACTCATATTAACATAAAGCAAAACTGACGGTTCAAATGATTGTGCTAAAGAAGAGGTGGCTAAGCTGTGGCCTTTCAGAGGTTCCTGGACCCAAAGTCCTATAACCCTCAGCCAGCAAGGCTAGTGGTCAGGGATGATGGGGGGTAGTCCAACAACATTTGGAAGGGATAGGTTAGCCACCTTTGTACTAAAGGACAGGCAGTTAAACAATTAAGTCCATTCAAGCGCTGATGACAATAAATAGACTTAATACCAATTGAAGAATTAATTTCCATAAATGTGAGGAGAGAGTAATGCAAATAGCAATGCTAGAACGCCAGGCTAATTTGAGACTGCCAGAAAAAAAAGAAAACAACAACCTTGATTTGCTTTCAGTACGACACACCCCTTGAAACCGACCCTGTGGTTTTTGAGCCAACAAACAGCAGTTCTATTTCAAACGTGAAGTAGTGCCTTAGGCTACAGCTTTATACCACATTATCTGACAGCATTGTTGTTTGTATCTTCACATCCTTCCCTAACCAACCAAAGGACATGGATAATTGAAAGCATAAAACAAACAACGTACCAGTCCAGTTTCTTCTGCACCGACTTCTAAAAACACAACCACAGGTTCCAGCTGACATCACTGAGACCAGAACCCACTGGGTCACTTGTAGTACACCATGTAGACATTTCCACCCCCACTACCCCAGGGGTAGTTGGATCACCCTATTTTCAATCTGCTGCCCGTTTCATATGTGTCCTCCAATAAGCCAATTCTGTCCCATTCCCACATTAATGTGCATTTATTGCTTAAAACAAATATGCATTAAAATCAATATTTAAATTATGTGTTTAATTTTACTTTCAAAGAGGGGTAATAAACCTAATGGGGGTGAGATAACTTCATGGGCTGCCGAATTATTTTGAATACTTCTGAGGACACCAACATTTTCAAATATCCCTGCAAAATAAGTTCTTCTGAATGGTTTCCTTCCTACCTCGAACAGGGAAAATACTGCGGAAAGAACAGATCAGTTCTTGAAGGAACTTATCTCTTATTCACAGGAACCTGCTCCTGTAACACTGACACTACTTTTCTCCTCGCTAACAAACATCCCTGAAATAAGTTTGTGTCCTACATTAACACAGGATAAACTACATGGGTGGGTGGAGCACAATAATTTCATCTCCCCACTCTTTTTAATTTTTTATTTTCATTCATTTCTTTTCCCATCTGTATGAATTGCAGTTGGGGTGTTCTACTATAATGATATGGTCCAAAAAGAGAAATTCAGACTTATTTTTGGGCTATGCATAGTACTGAACAATTCTCAATCACACCCAGCATAATTTAACTATGCCATTATATAAGAACTGTTAAAGATAATTCTGCCATTCACTGGCAAGCACAGAAAATGTCGATATGCATATTTTATGCAGTATTTATTTGGCTAAAAATAACCAGCAATTTAGTTAAATAACTAAAGATAAAGTGATCAGACTCCCTTGTGTTTTCCCCTCCATCTCTTCTAGGTCTTGTCTGAACCAGTCAAATCCCTTTTTGCACAAGGATGTTTACCCTCAAAGGGCTCTCCCAACGAAATGAACGTAAATGAATAGGTTCATTAACACTCTATTCTCAAGACCTTTGTTCACTACAAGGCTTGCTGGTGAGGTCAATGCTCTCGGGGGGGGGGGGGACAAAACCACGAGGAAGCTCTAAATGTTCTGAAGATGATAAAACACCTGGTATCAAAATTGGAGTTGTTTCACTAGCAATAAACAGCTCCAGGCTTCATATGAGAAAAGATAACCCAAATCTTGTTGCTTTTCCTTCACACACACACCTGTCCGGTGGAACAAAAATAGTAGCACACACTGTTTACAGCCAACTTCTATGGTAAATTGTCTCTCTTGCCGGAATGAAAATATGTGGAACATCCTGAATCAAGGGATATAGATCTTAAGCTCCCTCTCTCTTTAGGTTCAGTCTGCTCTTCCCAGAAAACAGGGAGAGAGAGAGATAAGACAAGGAACTTTGCTCAACAACTTAAGGAACTAAAATACAATCATTACGGCCAACATCTGACTAAATAAATCTTGGTTGCTTAATCATATTCGTTTTCGCCCCGTGATTAACCATCCCTGAAAACAAATTTTACTGAACTAATATTAAACCATTCTTAAATAATTAATTCTAATGGTGGTTGTCATTGGGGGTTTCAAATCTTCTAGGATAACTTCCTTTTTTTCCTTTTGGCATGCTCCTTCATAGCATCAACAGCAGTAGCTTTGGTGTAAACATTAAGAAATATTCTATTCTATTCTATTCTATTCTATTCTATTCATTATTTAGCTCAGGAGTGGCTAAGCTGTGTCTTTCCTGATGTTGATAGACTTCAGCTCCATCAGCACGACCAATAATCAGGGATGGTGGGATTTGTAGTCCAACATCATCTGAAACTCCCACCATCCCCGATTATTGTTCATGCTGGTTGGTGCTGATGGGAGCTGAAGGCCATCCATTTCAGGAGGACCACAGCTCAGCCACTTGAGACACAGACAAAGCTATTTACGTACACAGCACACACACCTTATGAAGAATGAGAAGGCAGTTCCCTGCCCCGAGGAACTTTCAATCTAAGAAAAAGACACACAAAGACTAAATAGAGGAAGGGCAGGTAGGCAAGGAAAGGAAATGCTAATATTTCAGTTAAGTATATTTCCGCTTAGTTATAATAAGGCCATAGAGGTTTTGCAAAAGGAACCACAGAAACCTGAAAGCTATTTTTAGGCGTAAGTGAAAGCAAGGGGGAAAGGGCAGAAAGATTTGAGGGATGGGTGGTTAGAAGGCTGAGGATGGTGAAGCTAGGTGGGGAGAGGACAGAAGCAGACATGGGTTCAGGATTTAATGGTAGAGGCCATGGAGGGTTCTGAAGGTCAAGATGAGCAAGGAGCAGACAGGAAGCAATGGATTTAAGGAGTGGGGTCATGTGGTCAGAGTGATGATGAATGATTTTGGCAGCAGAACGTTGGAGAAGGGGAGGGGACCAAAGGGAGACCAGAGAACAATGCTGTCCAGGGTTGTAAAGACTGTGGAGAGAATAATTGGGTGCACTCTTCCCACCTTGGATCAAATCTATGCTTCCAGGTGTCATAAGAAAGCTGCAGAGATAATGCAGGATAGTGCGCACCCTGGAAATGATCCTTTTCAGCTTCTGCCTTCTGGAAGAAGGTACAGGGTTATAAAGACTAGGACTAGCCACCTGAGAAACAGTTTCTATCCAAATGCAATTTTGGTTTTAAACACAGTGTAAGGTAGTCTCTATGGGAGTATACTGTATTTAATTATGGGGTATCATAGTTTTTAGGGGGCTAACCAGGCTGGGATAGCTGGGATAGCAGGCTTGTTGGTTTTTGAATGTCTGGTGTAGATTTTTTCAATTTCGTTGTTCTGTATGGGACAATCACAATAAAGATTATCGTACTGTATCGTAAAGAGAAGACAAGACAGCATTAGTCACTACGTCTAGGGCATGAACCAAATCTATGATGAAAATACATTAATTATTTTTTTTAAAAAAACAACAACAATAAGCGACTGGTATTTCTTATCTATACACAATACTGGAAGAGAAATTATGTTATAATCGTCATTTAATAGCTGGGTTTGAGCAATAAGGCTAGGCCAAAATTTTAAGCATTCCCCCCCCCCCCAAACAGTTGCTAGAACAGGGACACATTCTGAAAATTGTTTTGAGACACAGCTGCTTACCCTTGCCTTTAAAAATAATAATAATAATAATAATAATAATAATAATAATCCTAGTAGACATTTTCTTTCTGTTTCTCTCTCCCCAAACACCCCTGAAATGGTTCTTGTTATATTTCAACCATAAATAGGCTGGAAAAATTCAAAGACCATTTTGGCCCAGTCCGAACTAAGTCACATAGATCGAAAATATCTCCCTATGCCAAAAGTTAAGACAGGTTGTTGGATTATTATTCTTCAGTACAGAATAGCTTCAAATGGAGAGATTGTTTCATCATCCTTATGCAGAAACATGTAAGTATTTGTCCTATGAATTTTAAAGGCCAAATATTAACAGTGATCCCTAATTCTGATTGTCATTGGTCTCCAGTCGTCCCCTCTATCACATTCTCTCTTACTACTTTGAACAGATTACAGGATGTGTGGTCAGCATGGGGTCTTATATTGCTGCCTACCTCTTGTTTCTGAACTCCATCGCACCCTGTGAAAAATCTAAAGGACAGGGACTTGGCCTTTCTAACCAAAAGTCTCCATGGATGTTCGTTTCCTGTCGATGTTTTTTCAGTCAGTGGTGTGGCTTTGTGACCTTCTCAGCACCTGGGAAGCACATTTTCGACGTCTATTCTTCGCAGATTAAAGAGCACTTTCTGGATGGCGATCACAGAAAGTTGCAGAAACAGATGGGACAATGATCTGTCCAGATTTCCAAAAGCTCACCATGAGGAGGCTACTTACAGAAAAAAACTTTTTCCTGGAGGATCAAAGGAATCTTTGTTTTCCCTCTAAAACTCAGTCATACGAGGTCCCTTAAGTAAACAATTACATGACTACAAAATATTCCCCTTTGGATAGTAAATGGAGATGCGACTTAAGCAAACAAAAAAAGATAAAAGATAAAGATAATGGAGGTCTGAATAAGGATTTAATAAGTAATGGTCTGATAAACAATCAACCCCAGGGTTTCTCTGCCTAAGACAGAGAAAACCTAAAATCTTTTCTGAAATTAATGGTAATGTATCTCTATCATAGAAGCCAATTTTAGTTACAACTCACTTTGAAACCAATGGTACAAGTTAACCTTGTGACTGAAGGTGACATAGGTTCTTTATTTCTTTCTTTCTTTCTTATATGCAGATCCCAGCACTAGTTATCCAAATAGGTGTGTTAAAAAGCCACCTCCAAAAGTACCCTAGCTGGGGTATTAATACAAAGGGAAACTTGACAATAGTTTATACGTGCTAATAAATATGCCCTATTGTATAAACTAATAACTGGAACATTTTTTTAAAGCCTTCTGATATTGGTAGCTGCAATTTCTAAAGTGAAAAATAAGGTAGAGAATTATCCCAAACAAATTTCTTAAATATCCCATTATTCTTTTAAAACTATACAAGGCGAATATAAATACCACAAAGAATATATACATTATCCATGCCATAATTGCCCTTACCCCAAATATTACATTTAAATTGTGCCCATCTTTCCAAGTCACTAGAAACCTCCTTTATCAACCTATTCAAAATTGAGTTAATCATGCAATTATTTATGCAGCTTACAGCAATTTATATTTAAAAGCAATGGATCCATGCCCTTTCCTCTATGTCCACACCCCATTTTAGGGTCTTCTTGAGTTAAGAATATATGACAGGTTTTCTCCCCTCTCAGCTCTGTTCCAGCTCTGAGCTGACTTGACAGTTTCCAACTGATTTCCTAGGATAGCTCTGAACGGAAATAATAATAATAATTTATTTATACCCCACCCATGTGGCTGGGTTTCCCCAGCCACTCTGGGTGGCTTCCAACCGGATATTAAAAACAATACAGTATCAGACATTAAAAACTTCCCTAAACAGGGCCACCTTCAGTTGTCTTTTAAAAGTAAAATAGTTGTTTCTTGCCTTGACATCTGCTTGGTGGGTTTGTTTTGTTTTTTTAGTTGCAGGTTATCTAGAAAGAAAATCTTTCATTTTGCTATTTTCCCTTCGGACTCCTTCATTCAGTGGTACCTAGTATCCATTGGGGTTGGTAGGGAGGAAGGTAGGGAGCTGAACAGTAGGTGGCGCCAAAGCCAGTGACAGGCAGAACTGACTAATTCTAGTTTTGCCCCCACTCTATAGAGTGTTCTACAAGGGCAACACTGAGACGAAAGACACTGAAAGTAAGGTGGGAGCTGCTTTTATTTATACATATGCAAAACTGCAAAACAACAGAGAATTCTCTACTTTTCTATCCTCACATGGCTTGTGTCAGAAAGGAACCAGAGCACTGGGAATTTTGGGAAAGAACCCAGTAATAACAGAAATAAATCAGTAGGGCTTGCTAACGTTTTCCGTTACAGTGTATGTCTTTGTTGTTATAGGTGTTTTCAGATCCACTAAACGCCTACATTGTATTGATTTTGAGGCAAACATTGCTGAACGCTCTTCTCTATTTCCAAGAAACACTTTAGTACAGCCAGACTTATATAATGCGGCTTCTAAATAAAACAATTTCATCTCTATTTTCCGTTACTCTAGAAGTCCATAACATTTCCAGGCTGGTAATTTTAAGGACCATTGACAATAATATTACTTGGCTGTGTGTGTGTGTGTGAGAGAGAGAAAAAGCTCCCCGATTTATTCAACTACCTCCTATCTTTTACACATACAGTGGTACCTTGGTTTCAGAATAGCCCTGTTTACAAACTATTCAGTATACAAACTCCCAAAAACTGGAGTGTTCCGGTTAGTGAACTTTACCTCGGTCTACGAACGGAAGCCAAACGGTGGAAGGGCACCGGCGGCGGGAGGCCTCATTAGGGAAAGGTTTAGGAACGGATTTGGTTTAAGAAATGGACTTCCAGAACGGATTAAGTTCGTAAACCAAGGTACCACTGTACTGGTACCTCAGGTTAAGTACTTAATTCGTTCTGGAGGTCCGTACTTAACCTGAAACTGTTCTTAACCTGAAGCACCACTTTAGCTAATGGGGCCTCCTGCTGCAGCCACGCCACCGGAGCCCAATTTCTGTTCTTATCCTGAAGCAAAGTTCTTAACCTGAAGCACTATTTCTGGGTTAGTGGAGTGTGCAACCTGAAGCGTACGTAACCTGAAGTGTATGTAACCCGAGGTACCACTGTACACATAAATAAAAGCACACATACACTGCAATTGTAAACACGGCTACCTGGGAGTAGATCCCATTACACACAGCTTACTTCTGAGTAACCATGCACTGGATTGTGTAGTTAAAATAAGAGAGAGAGAGAGAGAAACCAAACTAGAATGCTATATGACATTATAATATGAAAGAAGATGGTAAGAGAACAAGGAAGAAGAATGGAGCTTAGGATATAGCAATGCATTGCTTCAACCATAGGGGTCTTTCCAAACATGCTTGTGCAGGGGCAGGTGTCATTTGAAAGGCAAAATTGGTGTGGATAAGGAAGGAGGCTCGCTCTCCTTTGATTATCCCCTACAGATACCTTCTGCTGGCTCCAATGTGACTTACATGGCTTATTCTCTCAGGAACCTGTTGATGCTATGTCAATAGATCTGAGAGTAAATTTACCCGTTGTGATGCTATTTGATGACTTCCCAAGAGTTGTTTGGAAGAGCACTGGGGAAAAGTCTTAAGACACAGGGGAAAATATCACCTGTGCAATAAAGGGTTGCCGCGAATACTATCTCTACTCAGAGTAGGCCCAATGAAATTAATGGATCTAGGTTAGTCATGCTCATTAATTTAGGGAGTCTGCTCTAAGCAGTTCCAGTGTTGGATACAGCCCAGTATTTTCATGTTCCGTTGGTTTGTGCAAATTTATTGCTAAATGCATAGTGAAGAAACGTGGGTGGCTTGTGCTAGCAAAAAAAGAGAGTGCCAAGATGAAAACAACGCTGCGGAAATATTTCTCTATGTTGTAGACATGGGTTCTCCATCTGTGCTCATGTGAGTTGTGAAAAATCAAATTTCTCAACTTCGTAAACTATATCACAGCTGCTGTGAATACTAATTGTATTGGCCTTGGGGTGGGGAGTGCTTCTCTTTGCTGACCCAGGAAGTCACCTCGGAAACCTTTGCTACTTTATGCATAGAGCTGTTTCCTCCATCAAAGTAAATGGATAAGGATGTACAGTGGTACCTCTACTTATGGACACGATCCGTTCCAGGATACTGTTCGCACCCTGAAAAGTCCGTAAGTAGATCACCGCTTCTGTGTGTGCGCATGGCGCGACAGATCGCTCCTGCGCATGCGTGAAGCGGCGAACCCGGAAGTAAACACTTCCAGGTTTGCCATGTTCGAATCCAGAAAAAATGCAACTAGAACCTAACGCAACTAGAGGTATGACTGTACATGTAGACACACACACACACACACAGAGGGGATCTCCCAGCACCCACATTACCTGAACAAATGGAATGGAATGGGACAGAATGACTGAATTCATTTTTATATTATTTTCTTTTCAACAATCTGTGTCTCAGAAACAAATAAAACAAGCAGCGTCACGTAAAACGTGAGCTTCACAAACGATATTTTAACAGAGGTAGCGCAAAGGCTCAAAGTAATTTGATTTGCGAAAGGAAAACCGTAATCTTCTTATGTTGGGAATTGATAGTACATAGCAAGTTCCTCTGTAATCGCGTTTTAATGTGTATTCTCCTCCTACTATGGATCATTTATATCAAAGGCATTATCGGTAAAGTTACTGTTTCTCCTGACAATGCTACCCTTTCTAGAATACAACTGGAGGTCATTGGTATCCCGTCGAAATGTATGAAAGAGATGCTTGTAGCAAACACAGAGGAGAAGACTCGTGGGGAGTGGGAGAGGAAGAGAGGGAAAAGAAGAAAACCGAACACAAAAAAGCGATGGGAGGAAATCACAGGCACAAATTGTTAATAGACACCTAACAACCTGGAAATGTGCCTTTTGAGCAATATTTAACAAATCTCCTTAGTTTGCAGATTAGCTTCACTGCTGACTGCATAGCTATAGATTTGGGGGTGGGGGGTGGGGAGAAGATCAGTGTACAGAGATATACCATCATCAACTATGCATTTTTCAGCCCTGATACCTTAAAAAAAATGAGTCAAGTTTTAGGATTGCCATTCAGGATGTTCTTATGCAATAGAAAGAATATTCAATAATGGAAGACCCACAAAGTCATAATCTTTACCACCTCCATCCAAGGTCTCAGCAGTCCCAGTCTCATGATGATGGCGAAAAACTGGATTCTAATTTGAAAATGTGGATGAAAACTGCAACACATTTTGTATCAAATCCAACATGTCAACATGTTAGAGTCATCTGAACTTGTTCCTTTTTTAAAGAGATTACGACAATTCACATCGCAAGGCTAGGCTATGCATTTTTACTTTTGAATTAAATTCAAGATTGCAGTATTGCATTTAGCAATTAGAAAGAATGACTACAGCATGGGGGCAATCCATAATTATTTATGGGCATTAAAAGCCCATTGGAATTTATAGGGCTTGAGATATTTCACTGTTTGCTTAAGTTCGATTCGTCCCCCTTGGCCTCATGGAGCTATATGGGGCAAGGATTTCCCTGTTATCTTTAACGTTGTTGGAGCATGCTATGATTGCACAAAGGAGATACACACATAAGAGCTGTGTCTGGCCACTCTGTGCATGCAGCAGATTCTGGCACCTGTATAGTGACCCACATGGATAAGCTTGCAATGGCCATACTTATCAGAACAGCCCCAGAGAGGAATACTGTCCTGGATGGTTAACTACAGTTTACAGTGGCGTAGCGTGGGGGGTGCCAGGGGTGCCGGCCGCACCGGGCGCAACTTCTGGGGGGGCGCGCTCGCTGCCTCCGGAATCGCCCAGAGCCCCATGGCAGCGGCTCTCAGCGCTCGCTGCGGAAGGCGCGCCAGGCAGCCCCTCCTCACCGACGGGCAGCGTTCGCCTGCGGGGCTCGGCCAGCGCGCAGGGCTGGCCGCATGGAGTTGCCGGGGAGCCGCCGCCGCCTGCCATGCCGCCCTGGCTGCTTCAGCCGCGTCCGACAGCCGGCTCGAGGCTCCTTCCGGCCAGGTCTCCCGATGGGGTGCTGCGGGCGGAGGCTTCGGCACCAAGCGCCACGCCGCCCACCCGCCCCGACGGGGCCCGCCCACCCGCGCCGGAGGCTGGCCAACCCACTGGCCCCAGAGGCGCCCCCTCCCCGCGCCAGAAAGAAGCCGCGTCAGGGCTAGCCGGGCCGGGGAGGGAGACCGAGAAGGCTGCGCCGCAACGCCCAAAGACGCGCGTCTTGGCGCAAAGGGGCCCACGGCACCCAGACGCGGAAGGGACCCTCTCCCCCTGACCCACCACTGAACTGCAATTCCCAGCTCCCTTGGCAAATCCCAGTGCCCAATCCCCATGCTTTATTTGAGGCAGGGGTCCTTTAATTGCAAAAACAACACCACGGAGGGCAGTAGTCACTACGAAATTTGCCCCAGAGTAGAGCCGTCAGTATTAATGACCATGGTTAGGGGTTAGGGGGCGCAAATTACTTGCCTTGCCCCGGGTTAGGGGGCGCAAATTACTTGCCTTGCCCCGGGTGCTGACTACCCACGCTACGCCGCTGACAGTTTAATCTAGTAATCACGACCTTACACTTGCAAATATAGCTACAAACTGTGGGCAGCTGCAGATGCATTTTAGTCTTCCTACTTGAGTTGTATAGCCTTGACTTTGCTGATATCTTCAGCTGCTTATCTCGTGTCTTCCTTCAACTAAGAGAATAAGTTTCCAGTAAACAAGATCAGGAAGTGTTCTGATAAGGAAATGGCAGGTCTAGGAGAAATAAGATGCGTAAAGCACTGAACGGAAGAAAATCTTGGAAATTAGTCCAGCTAGGGGCTCCCCATTAACATATAGATTTGTTTGTTTGCAAACCACCCTAATACAGATAGAAAATATTCTGTATATCATAAATGATGTAAACTATTTGCCACTAACCGCTATCAGGTGACTGATTTAGCAGCTGGCTACTATGTTCTACGATGTCAGCGACTGATTTTGCATGTGTGTGAAAGTTATTGAATTGTTACTTATGGCCTTCACAATGGGGTCAAAAGTGTGAGCATTTGAGGGGTTTCCTGAAAACAGCATGCAGAACAATAAGGCATATTTTGGCAAATTATGCTACTTTGCAAATACAGTTTGGGCACTTGTTCACTTGGACATTTTTCAATATACAACTTGAAATTACTTTTCAACGTGATTTGCATGCAGATCAATTGCCAGTTCTTCTGATGCTTAAAACTTTTTAATAAGATATATTTAGAATAGGAGGTTACCGAAATAAAAAATAAGACATTGTGTGACTGATCCAGCACCAATCTCCCAATGTGCATATCATTCTTAAATAAAACTGCAGTCCTAAAAAAACTATACCAGTCTGCTTGTGTAGCCTACTGGCATTAAATGCTATGCATACGCTTTTATTTTGTTTTCTTTTTTAAAAAACAACAACAACACCCGGCATTTAGCATCATGCTGCATCTAACTAGTTAATGTGATGGACAACTCTACCCCCCGCCAATGTTTTAAGTATTTGCTTACACTTAATACAGATGTACCCCACACACCTTTCATTTATTTTATCCATGTAACAATTTGTACTTGGCCTTCTGTCCTGCAATTAATTTACACTGATTACACAATCCATCCTTGGACAAGGATCTTTTGCCCTAATCCAACAAGAGAGGTCCATACACACCCAGAGCCTTCTGCAATGCCACTGCACTGCACACCTGAATGTGTATCGCCATATCTCAACGTTAACCCAAACCTTATAACTCTGGACAAGGTAGATAAATGGGAATTCCAAAGGCAAGTTTATTTATTTCTAGCAATTATGTCCCACTCTTCAGCCCAAAAAGTTTTCCAGAGTAGCTTAAACTGAGACAGTCCCTGCTTGCAGGCTTACAGTAAGATGATGATGACGACGACACACAAAAGCAAAAAGGGACAAGGAGAGAAGGGGAGGGAACAAAACTCAGGCACTGATTCTGAAACAGCTGTTCTTTTTATATCCAACTTGCATAGTTCAGGGATAGGAGGTACCAGATAGAGCCGGTCTTTCAGCAAAGTGATGGAATGAGCCCTGCTTCCCATCACTCCCACTTGAGGCAGTCTATGGAATGGTTGACCCCAGGTGACACTCTGACCTGGTAAGAGTTATCATGTTTTATTAGAGATGGGGACTGCAGCTCAGTAGTAAATGAAACTATGTGTTGTCATATATATATATATATATATATATATATATATATGAAATTATACATATAAAACATAGCAATTTCAAACATTAAAATACAGAATTCTTTCGAACCCTTAGACCTCCTTCCTTCCCTCCATGGGTTCCATCTTTAAGATTAATTTTACTGCATCTTTTACCCTTAAAATGGTAAACTATGTGTTGTCAATATGCCATGGGGTTTCAAATGGCACTAGGTAGCTCAAATCAATGGAGCAATATCGGAAAGTTTTGACTGAAACACTGAGGTCCAGCTCCGAGGGCCTTCTGGTAGTTCCCTCCCTGCGAGAAGTGAAGTTAAGGGAACCAGGGAGAGGGCCTTCTCAGTAGTGGCACCTGCCCTGTGGAACGCCCTCCTATCAGATGTCAAGCAGATAAACAACTACCTGACTTTTAGAAGACATCTTAAGGCAGTCCTGTAAAGGGAAGCTTTTGATGTCTGATATTTTATTGTGTTTTAATTTGTTGGAAGCTGCCCAGAGTGGCTGGGGCAACCCAGTCAGATGGGATAGTGCTGGCTGTCTCGAGTGTAGACTTACCTATACAGTATGCCATCTTGTGCAGCACAGTCTTTAACATATGCGCTGCTGGGGTGCAAAGATCCGCCCAGAGCCCCCAAATTTAGTTTAGCTCCTAAATTAACTTTTATTATGATGTAAGAGTTAATTTCACATGCACGGCGCCATTGAGAATGACAAGCGCCGTCGTTGAGTCTGACAAGTGCCGCAGGTAATACCTGGGTATATCTGTATTTTGTTTTTCCAACTTTCCAAAATTATTTATTATTTCATAACAGGTAGACAGTTAAGAGCTTAGGCGGCTTCAATGGTGGGAAGCGGGCGCCTGGCGCCCCCCAGAATTCGGTGCCTGGGTGCCCCACACCCCTGGGTAAAGACGGCCCTGATCTTGTGTGATCTAGAGCCTATTCAAATCTAGCTACTAATTATTTAAGACGTAGACCTCAGACTGTTCAGGTTGCTTTCCCCTTCTCCCTCCAAAACATAAGGCCCATAAAAGGTCCACGCACCAAAGTGATTTCACTGAATAAAAACTCGGGTTTGAAGAATGTGCTTTCTAAAGTGATTTTACTACCAGGGATGTAATGAGTTTTACAGGGTCTCTTTGTTAAGCTGCCCTGACAATCTCCATTTCCACTTGCTTCAATCATATTAACAGAAGCTAAAGTTCATAAATAGTAAAATACTTGTGTGCTGAGTCAGTGTTTTATAAAACAGATCACGGGCACCTCACCCAGTGTGTGATTTCATGTTTGGCCTAGCAGAGCTTGTTTAAGGCCAAACAAGACGGAGAAGGACAAAGAAAAGTATCTCAGTCACAAAACTAAAACCTGGTTTGGCTATGCGATCGACGACTTCTGTTACTGATGTCGGAAAGCAGACAGGAATTGTTCCAGGAAAAGACATATTTGGCATTTGTTATGTTGGTATGGGGGGTGGAATGGGAACACGGGGTGGAGAAAGGAGAACAAAGACCAGAAATGTCCAATTGTAACGCACTTAGCAAAGCCCTGTTATTTGATCCAGCAAAAGTTCCATACGTGGAATCTTATTAAACTGCACGAAGTCCGGGCTGCTAACTGAAAGCAAACCTCTTTACGAGAGCCCTCTTCCTTTGCGCTTAATCTGCATAAGCTTTGCACCAGCTGAGATTCAAGTTAGCTCAAATCTAAGGTCTTGCAGGAAGATCTCGGCAGGTTCAGAACTGGGAAACGGAGCAGCATATTAAAGTGTACAGATTAGCCCGAAAGCATTGCTGTTAGAAAGCACAGTCACAATGGCTACGTTCTGTCTCTGCTGTTGGATAGGCAGTATGCCTCTGAATGCTGGGAGATGGCACGGTATCCAGAGCAGGATACTGAACTAGATGGGTCACTGGCCTGATCCAGAAAGCTCTTCATATGTTCTCATTTTATTTAAAGTATTGGTATCCTGCCCTGAACAGTTTAAGGTGGCTTACAACGAAAATCATAAAAAAACCACAATATTTTTGTGTGTGATTTGTAAGGAAAACTTAGAATGATCAACTGAACCAATGCAAATACTCAAATACATCTGGAAAAAGTGACTTAGAACATGCTTTCCTTAATGCTCCTTGGTAATACAGCCTCGGCCCAGGATACCCGAAGGAGCGTCTCCACCCCCATCATTCAGCCGGGACACTGAGGTCCAGCTTTGAGGGCCTTCTGGCAGTTCCCTCCCTGCGAGAAGTGAGGTTACAGGAAACCAGGCAGAGGGCCTTCTCAGTAGTGGCACCCACTCTGTGGAACGCCCTCCCATCAGATGTCAAGGAAATAAACAACTATCTGACTTTTAGAAGACATCTGAAAGCAGCACTATTTAGGGAAGTTTTTAATGTTTTATCTTTTATTGTGTTTTTGATATTCTGTTGAGAGCCGCCCAGAGTGGCTGCGGAAACCCGCCAGATGGGCGGGGGTATATTATTATTATTATTATTATTATTATTATTATTATTATTATTAAAATCTCAGCTCAGGCATGATCTCATGGATTTGCCATAGACAAGCTAGAATCTAATTTTCTCAGCCTGTTTCTGATCTATTATGTAGCAGTTGTATGGTTTTATGATTGCTGTATGGGCCTATATGATGACTGCAAGAATTTGTAGTGCAAGCCTAACCATGCCTACTCAGAAGTTTTATCAAATTCAGTGGGGCTTACTCTAAGGTAAGTAGAGATAGGATTGCACCCTGAGCTAATGTGATTCAAGTACTATATCAATAACACCTGTTCACATTCTTATTCTTTTTAGTTCTTAGCCACATTCGCAACATACAGAATGTCAACATGTGATCAAACCATATGCCTTAAAATGAAGGTGGGGAAATTAAATTAAATTAAATTAAATTAAATTTCCTGATTATTTGACACATTCAATGTATTATGACCAACAAAGTCAAATTATTATGTTTGAGTAATGGGAATGGAGACATTAAGGTCCACAGATGGAATCTTTCTCTTTTGATTTTCACAAGGCAGCAGTCATCAAAAGTCATTGAACTAATTGGTGGAACAGTCAGTGAAAAGGACAGTGTATTTCTGTTACTTATACATGTGATAGATACATTTCAGGCCACAATCCACTGGGAGTGCAGAGCACACTGTCCTTACATTTCAATGGGGCTCCGCAGAATACCCTTCTGGTGGATCGTCCCCTAAAGGTTTACTAATTTACAGCTCTTAACATTTTGTCTGAACTGCGTTGTTAAATTTTACATGCAAACTATATTTGTTCCCGTGGCATTTTCTTTCCTTTGGTGTTAAGCATCTCATCAGAAATAAATCCAGCATCTCTTCGGCATTCATTACATCCTTGGTACACATTTCCTACTATCAAAATACAAATGATGAGATAAATAAACAGCCAAGAAAAGACATTCACCACCCACTATTAATAGCTACATCTGAATAAAATTTCAGCCTGCTTCAAACATTACCTTTCTAGTACAGCTGTCATGGCATGATGATTGGCTCCCACATTACACTGGCAACACCTGAAGGTCCCCACCAGTGGGGTCACTCTGATCATAATGGTACTCCCCATTGCACTGTTAGTGCTCTGATATAAAGGGGACGTTTGAAGGGAAAGTATCCATGTGATCCCAATAACCTATGTGAGCCTCTGAAATTACAGATACAACATGGAATCCAACCATGGCAGAGTAGCAACGATTTGAACTGGCCGTTTAAAATTTACATCAACAGAGACAAAGTAGAAAATGTCAAAGAAGTCGTGTTGAAGTTGAAAAGCCCTGACCCCGCCCCTCCAAAAAACTTATTCTGGTATTGGTTGGTTCAAACACAATGATCCCAGTCCTATAAATTATGTTTAATCTTGGCTCAAAGAATGAGCTGTGTGCCCATATGCTGCCTTCTTATCTTTCCTGCCATCATGCATGTGGCTTCAGCAAAGTAATTTTGGTTTCTTGAGCCACAGTTTCCTATGATGTTTGAACAGACAAACTGTGGCTTGTGGGTTCCATACAGATCAGGATATGAAACTGGGAACCAACCCTAGAAAGACTTTGCAAATGAAAACTTATTTGTTAAGTGTATGGGCCCAGGCATCTTGTCCATGGCATGTTCTGATCCCTCCTCCTATAAACAGATCTACACATTCTACACCTACAAAAAGTTCTGCCCAAACAGAGAACTGTGTTATTTGCTAGGTTGCCCATTAGCCTCCATATTTAGAACTGCATTAATTTTCACACTTCTCTGTTAGCAACTGATCAAGCTTTAGTATCTGTTTTCATGATACAATGATTGGTTGCTCCTATGCAGACTATATACTCCTGCTTAAACAAGTTCTCCCTGCCAGTCTTGAGTTGCATCCTGGAGAGGCTTTTCATCTCATCCATAACAGTCTCATTTAGCTCAGTCAGATTCAACCATCCATTGTTTTTTCTTCTATAGCTAGGTATTCGATCAACTGCATTTTCTTATGTTATTTGCTTCTCAAGTTGCATTCAAGTTATTAATGAAGATTGATTTACATGAAAGCGTGGGCTGCATGTGAGTTTGGCCGACTGGGCGCAGCCTCCCATTTGTTGAGGCCAAAATAACCAACTGATGAGATGGGAAATTTCTCATCTGGCCAGGTCAAAGATGGAATTAACATTGAGAAACTAATGCAGCCCATCTGAACAAACTGCTGGCAAGACAAGCTATAAGGTCGCCATCAGTGACTGCAGACAGTTATTATAATAATCCTTCATCTTAATAACCAGATGTTCCTTCCAGCACTTTGATAATTCAATGTGCAGATGTGAAAGGCATGGGGGGGACGTTGACGAAACAACAACACAGTACTTAGAAGTTTCTTAAATCATTTGCTAGAGTCATCATGTCTGCATTGGATCCTCCTGGAACATTAAAAAATATACCTGCCATGTGAACTAAATTATATTTGTATATGTTTTCCCTTTCTCCTACAGGCTAAACTAAATGCAACGTTCTCTTGGCACCTAATGGGCAGCTTTAAAAGAAAAGCCTATTGCATCAGCCTGATCATTAGTAGGATCAGAGCAAGCATCGAAGGGGAATTAAATCCTTTTCTCTCCTGCTGCGGCTCTGAGGAAAATTCCTTTTCTGAAACTGATACTTGATTTACAGGGGAAATCTCCCATTGGTGCCAAGAGCTGGCACAGAAATTGTAGCATACACTGGTCAAGTTACTGTTACGTACTTCTTCTCTTTTTAACCACTGTGTGTGAAAATCAATTTCCTTCTCATACAATGTCGGTTAAATTCATTTGCAATAATCCCATGTATCTTGCGTTGTTATTGCGTTTTGAAAAAAAGAATAAGTATGAGTTCAAAGTTTTCTGTCCAAAAAAGATCTACAGAATACTAGGACAGTGCCGAGGTAGCAGATGATTCTGCCAGTAAATATGTTTTCTACGAGTCTCAATTCTGAATACGCTGTTTTCACAGCAGGGTGATTTTTTGCCGTGGTATTGATGTGAAAAAAGAACAAACAAGTAATTAAAATATGGAAACTCTCAATTCTTTAGCACAGCTCCAGAAAAAAAAAACCCCTACAATTTTTGGCCTTTTGCAAACTTTAACACATTTTTACAATAATGCCTCATTTTCGACTTACTGGAAACAGTATTTGCGAGTCAGCACAGCTGGCAGAGAACATGCTGCTTCCCTTCAGTGTGACTCTGGGTGCTTTGCTGCCACACAGGGGTAGCAAGGTTGCCTAGGGAAGTGGGAGCCAATCCGTGCCATCACAAAAGTCCTAGGGGCAGGGCTCTCGAGGTGGATTGGAGTGAAGCAGGGCTGTCTTTAGCAGATGTGGCGCTGGGGTGAAAATATCCGCACAGCGCCCCCAAATTACCATGGATAGAGGGGGGGCGTGAAGCTGCGCACTGCCAGCCATCGGGGAGGGGGCGCATCTTTCCCCCATGCCGCTGCGGGAAAGCAATCCCAGCAGAGGCTTGGGAGGGAAGCTGTGCCCCTCCAACCATATAGGAAAAGGGGAGGCCGCCGGCAAAGCCGCGAGCCCCTGAGAGGCTGGCACCCTGGCACGACGCACCACTAAGCCCTATGGGAAAGATGGTTCTGGAGTGAAGACTTCCCAGGTCTGGTCTGCCCCTGGAACACATAAGGCCTACCCACCACAGTCTCTGGCTAGACTTCAAGGAAGCAGCATCAGAGGAGATCCAGGAGTTTTGGGGAGAGCCGAGAGGAAAAGGAGACATTCAAGGGAAATGCCATGAATTAAATGTCTTGTGCCTAGTCCACCATTCCATCTTTCTTGCCTCTATTCCAAAACATGTTTTAAACCATACTTGGTGCAAACGTAAACACAATTGGAAAGCAAAGTATTATGCCCACTTACTTGAAGTAAGCCATGCCTTGGGCATTTTATAAGGGAAGGCAGAGTATAAACTTACCGTAACAAATATAAACTCACTGCAACTCGTGTCAAATAAACATGCTTTGGACTGGACTTCACAGCCCCTACCACTTCCACACATGAGTTTACAATACTTTATGTCCACCAAATGAGCTGTGGGACATTGGTCCGGTCACATATCTAACCCCTATTTTTTTGAAAGGACACAGATAAAACAAGCACAGGGCGTACAGGCGACAAACTGAGATTTCCTTCATGGTCTACAGCCTGCCATGGCTCTAACTGAGTTACAGTGCAAAACTAGAAGGAATCTGCCCTTTAAATAAAATCACTGTGCATGAATCACTGTTTATGAACAATATATATATACTGCAAAGAAAGAAAACCACAAAGAAAAGGAAATTAAGGATATGCCTTTTCCTGGTGCAGATGAGAAGCCATAGCTTGCTTTGCATGCAGGATACTCCAGTTTCAGTCACAGGAATCTCCCGTTAAAAGCTCCTCCTGTAGTAGATGTGAGAAGGATCTCTACTTGGACAGCCCTGCCCGCTGTTGTCAACAATCCTTGTAAATGGGCCAGTGGCCTGACTCTGGATAGAACAGCTGCATGCCTAAGTCTGGATTTCAAAAGTGGAGCAAGAAGAGAGCAGGCACACTGCAATGTGAAAGCTACCCTGAGAAGGACAGTACCTACCCACACTTCTGAATGAAACGCCACCTGGTCTTGTCTCTTTGCAATAAGCATCTATTGGTGGGGCAAAAAGCTCTTCTTTGGATGTGACTGGAGCACCTAATTGCCCCGATACAGAGGTGAATGCCTGCTGGTCTTTACATGAGCCACTGCTCTGGGCTCCTTCCAATCAAGACCAACATACAGAACAAGGGAGTAGCCACTAACCTAGATGGCGCTGAAGCAGAATTAGACCCATTCATGGAGGTAGGGCTAGCTGGAGAACAAAAGCAGCCCTCATCCTGCTTCTAGGGTTCCCATAGGCATCTTACTGGTGCAAATAGTTTTCAGATCTGTGTCTAATACTGAGCATATCTGTCATTATTGGTTTACTGGCCTTCTTGGTAATGGCACCCGCCTTGTGGAATGCCCTCCCATCAGATGTCAAGGAAGTAAACAACTATCTGACTTTCAGAAGACATCTGAAGGCAGCCCTGTTTTAGGGAAGTTTGTAATGTTTTATCATGTTCTTAATAATATTGGGAGCTGCCCAGAGTAGGGTATAAATAATAAATTATTATTATTCTATTTTGACTGGCAGAAAGAGGATGCTGAACTAGATAGTACTTTGATCTGGTGCATCATATGTTCTTAGTGACTCATAATGAAATATGCAGAATGGGTAACTCTTTCTCACTTTATATGCATACATTTCTGGGTATAATAATGCTGAATGCCTCTATTTTCAGTTCTTGGGCTGAAGTAGTAATGGAGAGGGAAGCAAGCCTCAGGTATCAGAAGTTTGGGGGACACTGCTGGTCCAGCACTAAAGCAAATTGTGCCCCAACAGTTGCAGTCCCAGCACAATCACTAAGATCAATTTAAAAAGCATAGTCTCAAAAAGGCCACTCCAGCCCAGCGTTATAATACAAAAATGAGTACACCTTGCAGAAAACATCCGATCAGGTTTGGTTTCCCTGCTTTTAAAATGCAGCTGATTGCATATTATTGTCAGGCATCACTGCTTACATTTTCAAAATCAGCAAATAATTCCAATTTGAGGAACTGAAATTCTGCATTCTTAAACTGCTGTGCATGGTTCTTTTAAAAATTAACCTGGTTTTGACATGAAGGGACAGAAAGAGTTGTTACTACCTGCAATGCCTATTTCTGGTTGGTTAAAACAGCCAAGAGAAAAAAAAAAGAAAAAAAAAAAGTACTCTAATGGGCATAGATTTTTAAAGCTGCCTTGCTTTTCAATTTCTCCTTTCAATTTCTCCTTTAAATGACAAACCCCAAACCCAGTGAGAATAAGCTTTCGTTTACAGTAAGAACTTGGTATCAATGATTTTTGAAGTGCAACATGTGTCATCTCTCTAATAGGCATACAAATATCACTCTTGTCACAGACAGCATCATCCCTTATGTAAACCCAGCAAAGCATCAGCGAAGCACAACAAGATAGAAACAGTCATAAAATATCATTTATAAGCACCAGGGAAAAAGTCTACAGCTCTGAAGAGTGAGCTAAATAATAAAATACTGGCGCTATCGTTCTTTGTGGTGCTTTTTCAGTTAGAAGCTGCTGGTTCTCTTTTTCCTTTCTTTCTTTTTCAAAGGCTTCCCCCCCCCCCCCAAACTGAACTTTGGTATCAATAGTTTAATGAAAATATCAGATCTCAGATGATGCATTGCGGAGGGAAAGCACACAGGAATTTGGAGGATAACTTGGTTCTTTCCCAAGTGGTGCTTTAGATAAGAAAGTACCAGTGCTTCAGATCACAAAGAACAGTTCAGTATAACCTCAGAACAAGTTCAGAGAGATGCCCCAGCAGTTAATCTAATTGTGGAATGGAAAAAGAGTTCAGCCTCTCCAGTATTCTCCATCTGTAAATTACATACTCAAAGATGAGTGCATTGGGTTGTGAATGATAGCACAGCCACAAGCTTTTTTCTCTTTTTTTAAGAGCTCTTTAACTGAGCCCAAAGCTCAGCAAATAACCAATTCTACCCAACCCTCATTTTTATCACAACAAAGGCTCAGAAATAATTAAAATATTGAGCTGAGTCTCATCCCTGCCTCCCCTCCACACAGCCTGCCCTGAAATGCAAGAGAGCCATGTGATTTGTCTCATGAAGGCAGAACTTATCACAAAAAGAAACGTTTAGATCCAGCAGCCACAAAGAGACTGGGGCAGAGAGCTTCCGGAGATCTCTGCAAATTAATGCATAAGGAAAGAGATTTCCCCTCTCCCCTCCTCCCCTGCTTTGAGTTTAATTTAGAAATGAACCAAAACAGTCGAGGCCACCAACGTCAGCCAATAAAGAAGGCTGTGTTAAGGCTATAATTGACCATATTGGCTGTACTTGGCAGATCACACACCGGACTGAAAACATCCTATGAATAAATGGGATTGCAGCAATTTAAGCTATCTTCAAAGAAACCTCTGCCTTGAGCAGCTTCAAAGTGAAGGCAGAAGGGGACTGTGCGAGTAACACTTTATTAGAGGACGAAGAAACAAACGAGAATTGCCAAACGGAACCTGCAGGTTCAGAAGTGGGATATTTCTGTTTATCAGATGACGGCGTCAAACCACAGGGCAGGGTTGTTCCTTCTTGTTCTGCATGTAAGCATCTTGCTAGCCACTGTCAGGAACAGCGTTCTGAACTGCATATGCATCCCAAGCGATCTCTTCTTACCAACTTTTACAGTTCAGGAGCCTACACAGCAGTCCTATGCAAGCTTACGTACCCATAAGTAATTCCCACTGTGTTACTCCAAAAAACGTGTGTACAGGATTGCAGCCTCATTTATTCTCCCACAGCTTCCTTAAGAAGGGTAAAGCACTCCCGTTATCTGGTGCACACAGGGAAACCATGTGAGAGAAGGGCACAGATTTGTGAAACAGAAACCCACAAGTGGGATCTGCAACCAAACAGTATGGAGGGCTCCTTTCCAGGGTTCCAGCCCGCCAAACCCTCTTTCAAGATACTGTACTACATTTAACACACACAACACGCACACTTTCTATTTCCCCCAACTGTGGCCAATGAGCATGCTCAGTTCTCAGTGGGCCATGATTTGAGGTTCAGTTTAGGAATCGTAGCTAGAGTTGGAAGGGACCCTTAGGATCAAAAGGGATCAAACCTGTAACCTTGTTGTGATCAGCACCATGCTCTAACCAACTGAGTTATCTAGGCAGGCATATAACCATTCGGATATCTGATTACAAGGGCTTCTGTGCCATGAATGGTTTAAAAGGTAAAGGTAAAGGGACCCCTGACCATTAGGTTCAGTCGTGGGCGACTCTGGGGTTGTGGTGCTCATCTCGCTTTATTGGCTGAGGGAGCTGGCGTACAGCTTCCGGGTCATGTGGCCAGCATGACTAGGCCACTTCTGGCGAACCATAGCAGCGCACGGAAACGCTGTTTACCTTCCCGCCAGAGCGGTACCTATTTCTCTACTTGCACTTTGATGTGCTTTTGAACTGCTAGGTTGGCAGGAGCAGGGACCAAGCAACGGGAGCTCACCCCATCGCAGGGATTTGAACCGCCGAACTTCCAATTGGCAAACCCTAGGCTCTGTGGTTTAACCCACAGTGCCACCCGCGTCCCGTATGAATGGTTTAGTTCTGAACAAATAAGGACTTGAAGGTCTGAAGGTTGTTGTTGTTTTGGTACATCAGCAAGGCTCAGGGTTCTCCCAAGCCTGTCAATGTCTTGTGTTGGGATAGTGCCGTTGCCTACATATGGAGAATGAGTTCACTGTCAACATATACATACATATATATATATATATATATATATATAATGGCTTGTAAGGCATTAAAATAAATTGTTGGCATATAACACCACAACAGCTGTTGTGTTGTGAAGAACATAAGAAGCTTCCTTAGTCCAGTTCAGATTGTTTGTCCATCTGGCCCAATAATGTGCTGCCAGTAACTGAACCTGGGGTCTTCTGCACACAAAGCATCTACCCCACAACTCAGCTAGATTGCTTTCCCAAAGAAGAATTGCTTGGGCAGGTATGGTTCAGGCTTTCAGCTTGCTCGTGAGGCTTCTATACTAGCCAAGATGCAGGTGGCAATGTGGTCTAAACCGCTGAGCCTCTTGGGCTTGCAGTTGGAAGGTCGGCGGTTTGAATCCCCATGATGGGGTGAGCTCCCGTTGCTCTGTCCCTGCTCCTGCCAACCTAGCAGTTCGAAAGCACATCAAAGTGCAAGTAGATAAATAAATACCACTGCAGCGGGAAGGTAAACAGTGTTTCCATGCGCTCTGGTTTCCATCACAGTGTTCCGTTGTGCCAGAAGCAGTTTAGTCATGCTGGCCACATGACCTGGAAAGCTGTCTGTGGACAAACGCCGGCTCCTTCAGCCTGAAAGCGAGATGAGCGCCGCAACCCCACAGTTGCCTTTGACTGGACTTAACCGACCAGGGATCCTTTACCTTTTACCTACTAGCCAAGAGCTGATTTATATATACATGTATTCCACACTACCCAAATGCCTTACAATTTCTGACTCTCTGAGGAACATTCGTGCGTTGCTTCCGTTGAATATCACTGCATGATGTGATAAAAAGCTACACCTGACTGATGTATTTTATCTGTGATGGGTGCTTTCATGTACGGGTGCCATTGCGGTCACTGATTGGCATGTATAGACAGACTCTGCACTAGGCAAGCAAAGGGTAAGGTCGTAGCTCATGTTTTGTGTGCAGAAGGTTGCAGGTTCAATCCACAGCAGATGGGGCTCGGAAAGATTCTTGCCCCAAACCCTGCAGAGACATTGCCAGTAGACAATACTGAACCAGATGGCCCAAGGGTTGTATCCAACTAAGTTTTACTCAGAGTAGTCCCATAGACCTACATTACTCATGCCCATTCAATTCACCGGGTCATCTCTGAATACTACTAGAACTAGATACAACCCCAAGAGGCTCAGTACATGGCAGCTTCCTACGTTCTTGCAGACAAAACCAAAATCTTCCGGCAAATCATTTTTTATCAACTATTGTATTCCCCCCAATTATCTGATTAGAACACAGCACCCTCTTGACCTCAAGAGGCAGCTGTCATGATTATCTAGGTGTAAAAAAAGATGGAATAATTTCAAGCTTCTATTGTTGTGAGATTCCAATTTGAAACTTACACAGTATAATTCAAAATGAATTCAACAGAATTATTCATCGCATTAGGAAACATCTCAAGTATTAGTGCAATGGTGTCCTAGATTCCCATCAGGCTCCTTTTCACTACCATTATGCTGGTCTTTAAGCCCCCAATTCAGTACATTATTTAAGCCCACACTGACATTTAGCTATACATGTATGTTTAATTAAGGCCACTCAGAATCAAGCATATGCCTTATTACTTTACTAAATCTTAGCCGTCTATAATGTAAGAGTTGAAATTTGAGTAAGGTCTTGTTAATGGCTTTGGTCTGGTCTCCATTTGAAAGGGGGGGAGGCTATTAAAAGGATGGAATTGAGTTTGGGATAAAGCCATTATTCTTGTTGCCAAACAATCAAATTATGAAACAAATTGTAACAAATGGTGTAGAATATGGATCCTGCAGAGTGCAGTTCCAGATAAATAAACTGAGCTGATAAGAAGAAAAACCTAACCGTACGTTTCGGAAAGACTTGGAGCGCTCTGTGTTTAATAGCAAAACCAGCTGAAGAACACCACCTCACAAAAGCGAAAGCACTGGGATTTTAGGAAATGTGAAAATGAACAGCAGCAGCACACGTTCAAAGTCAGACTCACCCAAAACTCAGCATAATCATCTCAGAGATAACCACAGCTATTTGCTATGCTTAGAATAGGAAATAGTTGTGGTGACCCAGAAACTATAGAGTGGTCAAGCTGTCTTTTTAGAAACGACTCAATTATGAGCCTGTGGCATTTGGAGATGGCTGAGGAGGTGGACCTGATCTCTCCTAATCGCCCTAGTTCCCACCCCAACTTTCAATCCCTAACCCCTGTTAGGGTGTCAGTCCTATTTCTTACACACACACACACACACACACACACACACACCACACAAAGCGTCAATGCAAGCAGAAGGCATCGTTTACACATCATGACTTCCTAAAAATAGCGGCAGCTCGTTTCAGCAATGCCAAGCTCTTCCCTTTGCACAGCAATGTGAAGCTCTCCACTGCAATGAAGGAGCAGTCATACGGGCAAGTTGCTGCATCTGAAAACTTTGCATTGGCGTGGAGAGCCCAGCTTGCCACAGGGACATCCTTAGATCATGCTTGCAAAGCCCATTCCAATGAAAAGCTTGCAAATGCATTGAGAGGTCAGTCAAAATACCACTGCTCCTACACAGTCATAGGAATATGGCGTGGAACTAGTGTGGCCAGAGGCAGGGAGCAAGAGTCAAGCTTTCCCCCTTTTCTGCATCGACAGAGCAGGCCCAGGGCAAACTGAAGAGGAACGGGTCTTGGCTTCAACCCAAAATGCACCCACCTCATCTGGAAACCATGGTTGCTGCCCAGATGTTAGTGGGGGTGAAGTTGCACACCAGTTCTTAGCAGTGACCTAAGGTATAAGGAAGGGACGTTGGTGGCGCTGTGGGTTAAACCACAGAGCCTAGGACTTGCTGATCAGAAGGTCGGTGGTTCAAATCCCCACAATGGGGTGAGCTCCTGTTGCTCGGTCCCTGCTCCTGCCAACCTAGCAGTTCAAAAGCACGTCAAAGTGCAAGTAGATACGGTAAATAGTTACCTCTCCAGCGGGAAGGTAAACGGCGTTTCCGTGTGCTGCTCTGGTTCGCCAGAAGCGGCTTAGTTATGCTGGCCACATGACCCGGAAGCTGTACGCCGGCTCCCTCGGCCAGTAAAGCGAGATGAGCGCCACAACCCCAGAGTCCGTCACAACTGGACCTAATGGTCAGGGGTCCCTTTACCTTTAAGGTATAGGGAAGTCACTGGCTGGTGGTGAGAAGGAAGGTTTTCAAGGGTTGCAGAACCTGAAAGGTAGGCAGGCAGGCAATGTTGGAGAGCAGAGTTTGATTTCAAACCCTGAGCTACCATACTGTGCAAGCTGGAGGCTAACCAGCAAAGTCTAGACCAGGCTTCCTCAACCTCGGCCCTCCAGGTGTTTTGAGACTACAGTTCCCATCATCCCTGACCACTGGTCCTGCTAGCTAGGGATCATGGGAGTTGTAGGCCAAAAACATCTGGAGGGCCGAGATTGAGGAAGCCTGGTCTAGACCAGAGGGCAGGTACTATGAAGCACTGGTGCTAGTCAGAGGCTTACTGAAGGCTTCATACACAGACCTTATGTGTCCTGGTTCCCACCTCCATGGAGATCAGAGAGTTACAGGGGCAGTGTTCTGCTTCTGAGACCACACTCTGCTAAGCCAGAGGTTCACTGCCTCTGTAATTGGGGAAGTAGAGCAGGATACTCAGAGCTGTGGGAGACATCATTCATGAGTACTGAGTGGAAAGAAGAAGCAAGGAATTGACAACACACAGCTCTTTGGGTTTCTTTCTGCTCTTCATTTGCCGCAATGGCGGACATGTCCTATTTTATAGAGGATGGTCTTCTATCTGAACGGCTATCTTCTCATCGAAGGGGTCATTTCTCTGAAGGGGCATCGAGTCCAAGTGCAGTTTAAAGACAGCAAACCATAAAAAGGGAGCACTGGGACACTGAAGCTGCCCATCAGTAGAACCTGGACAGAAGCAGGTGCATAGGTCACTTGCCCACAGTCTTCCCCACTATGCAATATAGTTTGCATTTTTATCTAAATTATAGCAATTATATCTCAAGGTGTGCCTTTACATATAAATTACCATATGCACATTTTATGAGCATCCTCTTTTTGTCCTTTCATTTTGGCAACACATAAGTGGCTGCACTAAGTCCAGGGCTATGACAGTCTTCTCGATTCCTCTTGTGGCCAGAACTGTTGAACAGACTTAATCTCTTTCTTGCCTTGCCAAGGTCCCAGGTTCTGGACCTGCAGCTGCCTTGAATCCTGATATGTAGACAAACATGCACACAGGCCATATATAATTTTTGCTTATTGACCTATCAGACATTTACTGATTTCCCCTCTGCAACTAAAGCTACTTAGCAAGGGAGTATTGCAATGCCTTTTCTAACAGACACCTATGGGAAAAAAATTACTGACCAGCTCTAGATATAATGACACAGCATTTTTAAAAAATGCTAGCTTCTGCTCTGCACAAATGCAATGCGCTGAACTTAAATTATTACCAAAGAGTGGGCTGCAGTGTCCTTGGCGATTTAAGGCATGCTTTCCAAGGCTGGAACGAACACACGCCACAAACTGAGCACCGGGTTCTTACACTTCATAGCTGCGGTTGAACAACTCACACATGTGGTGTTTGGAGTTTCCTCAGCACGAAAGGAAAATAGGCATTGCTCTGCGATGCTTAACTCATTTGCCGGATTCATATTTCCTGTTTGCCACATATAAAAGGTTTGAAAGCCATGCACAACATTTTCCAAAATACCGCGTTGTCTAACCACTCCAAAGTGAGTGCCCTGTTTTCTCCAGCTGACGTACTGCTCATTTCTGTAATATAATGTTTTACCTAACTAGAGCTGGGAAAGAGTAAAAAATAATAATTTATGATTAAGTCTGATGCCATCTCAGCTAGTGTTACACTACATAAAGTGATCCTAATTCTCCTGCAATGCATATCAAAGTAGGGCCAAGGGAATTCACAGGAGCCATCAAAGCAGCATAGAACAGATTTCATATGAATACATTATCACATGACTTGCTGGTTATCTCTTCTGGCTCAGTTTCCTGGGAAATTTTTCATAGTCAAGAAATCTGTCATACTTATTCATGAATCGTCTTGTTTTATAAAATGAACTCATTCATTCTCTTATTTTCCTAGCCCATCCAGTGCATTGCATCATGGCAGGCACTAAAACACAGGAAAACCGTTTAGCCAACTCAACGAAGAATTCTCACTGTTGACTCTTCCCCAAATCCACCAGTCTCTTTCCACAACTCCTGGATTCTGTCTTCACACCACCTGCTCTCTGCCAGATTCTAGACTACCCCAGTTCTCACGCAGACAGTGGTATCAAATCAAGAGTTAAATAAATGCTATTAAATACTGGAAACAATTTTGCTTATTATTCTGATAGTTTCTCATCCCAACTTTTAGAAACAAATCGACCATTACATTTTTGCAAAGCAAACCCAAATGGGGCAGACGATCAGAGGATTCACCACCACATCTAAAGTACTGATGACTTGTGGCTGTCAGGGTAGATGGTAAAGGTGGGCTTTAAAACATTTAAAACATTTAGCTATGACCGCTAAATGACTGATGTGCTTGAAGATAGGGTCCCATTAAACTTTGAATCCTGAAGAACATACCATCTTATTTGGAAGCATTCTGTGCTTGGATTGGCCACAGGAGAAGGACCAGCAGCAGCTTCCTGACTGCTTGGGCAAGGCTCAAACATACATACATACTTTTCAAATTTATACATTTCACAAATTTTATACATTTCACAAATTTTACACTCATTTTGACATTTCAAAACTTGACTTCCATCCCCCTCTTTTTTGTGGTTCCTTAAATTTATTTTTTAATATCTTCTGCATATCCAAATTAATTTGCTCATTTATTCGTCTTCTTTCAATATATACTCTTATAAAACTGTAGGTTGTTACAATAATCCTGCCAATGTTTTTATCTGTTTATAATTTATCTGTAAATATTCATTTCCATTCTTTGATTTAAAAAAAAATATTGTTATCTTGATTTCTTATTCTTCCAGTAAGTTTTGCCATTTCTGCATATTTCATAAGTTTTTGTATCCATTCTTCCTTTACTGGGACTTCTGCTTCTTTCAGTTTTGGGGCAAGTAACATTTTTGCCGCTGGAGTAGCATACATGAATAAGTTTCTATACATTTTAGGTAGTTCTGGCCCTGTAATTCCCAAAAGAAAAGCTTTCTTTTTTTCTTTTCTTTTTTTTACAAAGGTTATTTTAAACACCGTTTTCATTTCATTATACAGTGGTACCTCCGGTTGTGGACAGGATCTGTTCTGGAGCTCTGGTTGCGCGTGGTGTGGTAGAGCATTTCTGCGCATGCGGCAAAACCCAGAAAAATACTTCCGGGTTTGCCATGAGCGTAACCCAAAGGATACGAATCCGGAGGTGCATGCAACTAGAGCATGGGTAGGCAAACTAAGGCCTGGGGGCCGGATCCGTCTCAATCGCCTTCTAAATCCGGCTCGCGGACGGTCCGGGAATCAGTGTGTTTTTACATGAGTAGAATGTGTCCTTTTATTTAAAATGCATCTCTGGGTTATTTGTGGGGCATAGGAATTTGTTCAATTTCCCCCCCAAAATATAGTCCGGCCCCCTACAAGGTCTAAGGGACAGTGGACCGGCCCCCTGCTGAAAAAGTTTGCTGACCCCTGAACTAGAGGTACCAATGTGTATCATTTCCCAGTAAGCCTTAACGTTACTACAAGACAAAGCTTACTACAGGCAACGCTCAGCCAGTAGTGGATTTCTCCCACCCAACACACACCAGTGGTGTTGCCTCCATGCTGGTCAGCAGAGTCCTCAACATGGGGGATGGGGTTATAAACTTGAGAGTTGTATCCAATGCTGCTGTTCTGACTGTGCAGCAGATGTCCACCTGTGCAACAGAATTTCCCCCGTCTCACGCTTGCAGCCCCTTACACACCCTCGAAATCTGTTGCAGAGCGTTGAAGGACCCACTGGAGCAGATGTTGGGGGTTCACAGGGAAGGGAGAGAAAGCGGGTGCCCTGTTGCCCAAACATAATACTGCTTGCCCAGCACTAGATACAACTTAATTTTTTAAAAAAAAATACTTACAAAATAAAACCTATTAGTAGCTTATTTTTAATCAGGCATAGGCAAACTCGGCCCTTCAGATGTTTTGGGACTACAATCCCTATCATCCCTGACCACTGGTCCTGTTAGCTAGGGATGATGGGAGTTGTAGTCCCAAAACAGCTGGAGGGCCGAGTTTGCCTATGCCTGCCTTTAATCATTGTTCCTGATATATCTCATAGATCGTCATCCTTATTTTCTGTTGAATTTTTCATGATTGTATATTGTATTCCAGGCGGTCAAATATATTTATCTGAAGTTATCCTTTTAGTCATTCAAAGTGTTTTTCATTGATTATCCAACTGAGCAGCTCCACTTATCAGTCCTGTAGCCGGCATACAGCCGGTTGGAAAACAGTTATTTATTTATTAAATTTGTTGCCACTGTGCATGGCTTGGTGTTCCTGTGATGTAGGTTTAAACACAGTCTGATGATAAATACCCAGTGAAAAAACTGTCAAGTGCCTGGGCAGAAGAAAGTTGACTGGAGGTCAGGAATGGGAAATTTCAAACAAATCAGGCTTGCTTAAAAGTCTTCTTCCTCTGAAAAGTATGACACAGCCATCACCGACTTTTAACTGCAACAACTCTGGGAAAACTATTTTTAAAAAATGAAATAAAAACTACATGAAATTTTGTGAGTGTAACCACTGAAGACTAACACAAAGCAGTCAATGCAAGCTGTTCTGCATATTGCCTTCAACTCTTTAATGAACAGTACTTTTGATTGAGTGATGGTAACTGAAAATAGCTCCTCTGAGGATTTCGTGCCAAAAATTAATTTGACTGATGTTTATCTGATGTGGTATTATAAGGAGCTTCCATACCTGATTAGGTTTTTTTGGTCCAATACCAAAAAGTTTGGGTAAGGCTGTGATGTACATTGATTCATTACACAAATGCTTCCTGTCTGTGTTGCGTTGTGTTAGTGGACTTACGCATGGTAACTTAAAGTGAGTTGTGTTTTTTTTTTAAAAAATCCTAATAGACATATATTAATATTTTAATGATTGTCATTATTGCATTATTAAAATGAACATCCCAAAAGTGTTACACAAGGGCTTTCCACCTTCTCATGTCGCCTGACCTTGGTTTCCTTACATGGCGGCTGGAAACATTAATTATTTAGCCTTACTTTTTTTTTTAACATTCTAAAGTTTCATCATAAACAGCTGCTTAGCTCCTGGGAGGCCTGTTTTGGAGGAGAACAGGAGGATTTGAAGCAAAATAGCAGCCTAAGCAAGCAGCAGAGAGAGGAATCCTTTTTGCAAAGTGGATGGTACCTTCCTTTTGCCTTCATCCCTGAAGATCCATTGCAAGTTAATTAGGAATTATTATTGAGACAGTACATCTCAAGCCTAAGTGTAAGTACTATTTGAGACAGTTAATGTTTTCACGAGATGGACAGATTTTTATACTGTGTTTTTGTGTGCAAACATTCTATATAGCAATTGGATAGGAACCTATACTTCTAACAGATGTCGAGTTCCTCATCAAACGCTCTGGAATGTTGTCAGCCTCATTACAATAGTATTCTGAACAATTTCCATGCTGCTTAAGTCTCCAAAGTTTCCATGGAGGTCTTACTTAGTCTTTATGGTGGAAATGATGAAAACAATTTTACTGAAGCCTTACTATGGCTCTTAATGAATGCTTTGCTTTAGAGAAAAATCAGATAATTAAGAAGATTAAAATAGCAACTCTGAAGTTTCAACGCCGAAAGATTCAGATTTATTATCCTGCTGCGATATCGTAAAAAGTGGCCAAGGGTGACAGAGTCAAAAGAACTGGTGTTTGAACACACACACCCATCACCCAAAATGGGATCTAGAATGCCAGGGTTTATTTATTTCAACTAAATAATAATAATTGACATCAAGTGCAAAGCTAAGTAGCCTTTAGATGGTAGTAATTATGTAGTAATTATCAAGAAGTTATTCATAAAAAGAGTGGGAGGGAGCGTTGCAAACTAAAAACCATCATCCTGACTGCAGAACTCAAAGCTTTCTATGCAATTTGGTTTCTTATATCATGCGTGATCATATATATTTATTTCTTAGATTTCCCGTCTTTTTACTCCACAAGGCATCAGTCTACATGGTTCTATCACCTCCTCATTTAATCCCCATAATGACTCTGTGAGGTAGGTTAGGCAGTGATTGGTCCAAGGTCACCCCAGGAGCATCATAGCTGAGTAGGGATTTGAATACTGATCTCCCAAGGTCCATGTTTGACACTCTAACCATGATGGCAGAGATGGAATTCCATCTACTCATGTTGTCATGTGCATACTGCTGTGAGCTTCTCAAAATGATCTACAATACATTGCTGAGGAAAGGTTTCTGGAAGCAAAGCAGAAACAACTGGATACCTCTCCTAGGAAAATGTCTGCATTTAATATTAAGCATCTAGTTTAAAGAACCAATATTTGGGCTAGGCAAAAAACAACACCAACCTATCAGTGCTAAATGAAGAAAACTGGCTGACCAGATAAATTTGGGAACATCATTCGGCTCCTCCATGATAATATGACAACAACAATCACAGATAACAATGGCTCTCAAAGTGAACCATTCACAGTGGAATCAGGTGTTGAACAGGGTTGTGTTATTGCCCCAACTCTATTCATTATTTTCATTGCCATGATCCTACACTTTGTCGAAGGGAAACTCCCCACCTGAGTGGAAATCATATATCAAACAGATGGAAAGCTCTTCAATCTGAGCAGGCTGAAAGCAAAGAGTAAGGTTACCGTAACTTCCGTCACAGAGCTTCAGTATGCTGATGACAACGTAGTGTGTGCACGCTCAGAGGATGACCTCCAAACCATCCTAAATATCTTCTCAGAAGCTTACAAAAAGCTTGACCTATCACTCAACATCAAAAAAAACAAACAAAAAAAAACCCAAAGTACTGCACCAACAAGCACAAAATAACTGCTCTGCAGCGCCACAAATCCAATTTAATGGTGTAATGTTGGAAAATGTCGATTACTTCTCCTACCCGGGCAGTTATCTTTCCACAAGAGCAGTTATCTGGGCAGTTATCTTTCCACATTGATGCCAAAATCCAGCATCTCCTGAGAGAAACGTGCTAAGAGGAAGGCACGCTTGGCAAATCCACACTGTGATCAACTCCCACCCAGAAACCAATGTCCCCACCGTGTAAGTATGTGTGGATCCAGAATTGGCCTCCACAGTCACTTACAGACTCATTGTTAAAACATCTTTATGGAAGACAATCTTACTCGGCTATGAGTGATCACCAAAGAAGAAGATGATTTGGGGCTAGGCAAGAAACAACAACAACCTATAAGTGCTAAATTAAGAAAACATTCCTTTAAACAAGATGTAGAAACAATCCACTCTCCTTTATTTTGTCCACATCTTCTTGAAAACCTCTTTCATGATTTAATATATGGCCCTGCCAAGGTCTTTTTCACACTGAGATTCCAAACTTCAGCTTCAATACAAGATGCATTGAAACCAACAGCTTTCTGTTTGTGGAGTCACTGAGGACATTTATCACCATTACCATTATTTCTGATGCTCATGCTATTATTTTTGCTCATGTACCCATAACGTAGTCACTCAATCACAAGAAGGTATGAGCAGGATTGGGAGAACCCTGCAATTTGTGGAAATGTAAAAAGTCAGTGGGAATAGGGTGGGACAATGAGCTAGTAGCCTTTCTACTCAAACTTAAATACCAAGTTTGACCTAGAGGAGTAAGTCATGAAAACTGATTGAAAGGTGTTAGTTAGTCAGTTAGTTACAACAAGATACAGAATAATATCCAGCCTTAAGTTTCCTATCCACTGAAAGGCAGAATGCAGCATTGATAGCAAACTAGAGTACCACTGATACCTGGGTGTTATGACCTCCTCACAGGTACTGGGTTCAAGTGACAGAAACTCCAGTCAGCTTCTTTCCAGTGACTTCCCTTGGATGCACAGAGTACAGTCACCACTGGCTTCAACACAGGCAATGTTGCAGAAGGCAACTGTAGACTATGGGGTTAATGGCCTTACAAGCCTCCCTTTCTAGATGACAATGTGCATTGCTTCACTTACTTCACAATGTGATACACAGTCCCTTCTGCATTGGGGGCCCCCTCCTGCTCATTCCCTGAGTGGCTCTGGACTTCTTCCCAAACACTGTGCTATGTTGCTGTGGTTTTGCAACGCTAAAAACATTATTAGCTTAACACAGCAGCAAACCAGGTGCTCTCCTTACCACCTCGCCCAGAAGACCTCACATTAAAGAAGGCCTTTCCCATAATGTTATAAAAATGCAACCTGTGCTGCTGAAAGAAGTAGTGCGACTCATGCAACACGCTGGCGATTAATATACACAGAACAATAATTATACATACTTTATCAACCTTCTGAGAAAAATACAAAACATTAAACAAAGCCACAAAGACTTGCGAATTACCCAGCCTAAAATGAACTTATAATGTCTGGTTTCAATAGATTTTTTTTCAAATGCTTAACTCAGTTTATTAGATAAGTTCAGTCTACCTGCAAGCCCCAGTTAAAGGGCCCCATCGGGGGCGAACAGCGGCCTTTTGATTATTTGGACTTCCAGGGCGAAACAGGTGCAAAATGCCGGCACCCTGTCGTCTACAACTTCATTGTCTACAACTTTATTAACATCTATTAAGGAAATCAGCCCTGAGTGCTCACTGGAAGGTCAGATTGTGAAGCTGAGGCTCCAATACTTTGGCTACCTCATGAGATGAGAAGACTCCCTGGAAAAGACCCTGATGCTGGGAAAGATTGAGGGCACAAGGAGAAGGGGACGACAGAGGCCGAGATGGTTGGATAGTGTTCTTGAAGCTACCAGCATGAGTTTGACCAAACTGTGGGAGGCAGTGGAAGACAGGAGTGCCTGGCGTGCTCTGGTCCATGGGGTCACGAAGAGTCGGACACGACTAAACAACAATAACAATCTACAACTCTACTAGCACCTTTCCCATAATGTGGAAAAGCGAGGCAGGCCAATTCTGATGCCACCAATGCAACAGTAAAAAGAAAAAAAAGGAAAGGAAAAATAAATAAGGGGTTATGAACAGGAGTGGGGCAAAGATGGCAAGAAGAGGAATAGAAGCCGGGCAGCAGAAGAGCAGCCACCTACCTCAGGCGGCACAATCGCTTGTGCCACGGCTACAAATTTTGAGCTGGCTTTCAATATCCCAATCCACTTGTCTCAAATGCCTGCATGTGCATAGTTGTGGTTTCAACAGTGGAGAACAAAAGATGAGATAAGCACAGGGCAAAAGAGGAGCAAGTGGAGAAGTACTGAAGAGAACCGCTTAGCTTTTGTCAGGAACTCTGGGTTCAGTAACTCAAAGGCACTTCACCTCTCTTCCGGTATAACTCCACTTCACCCTTATTCAGGTACAACCTCAACTTTAATCCTCTTCTCGTTCACCATTTTTGTCCCATTTTTTTGAAATGCAGATAATGCTTGCTGCAGCCTGCTTCACAGTGACCTTTGGAGACTTAATTAATATTGGAAGTATGTAATGTGAGATTCTCAGGTGAAGGAACTACAGGAATTCCAAATTGCATCAATATTTCATGCTTTCTGCATTGAGATTCCGATCTTGGCTGGCATAATCATTCAGCTAATTCACCCTTATGGCTCATTTCCATAAGCAGCCTCAGAAAAAGTTTCAAAACTTCTCTGGCAAAAAAAGATTCATCGGAAACAAAATCGCCCTCTTTCAAAAAAGTTGTCAGGAAAGGTAAATCAATTGACAGGTGTCAGTTTTCAGAGGGTGTCTACTCCAGCCACATTTGTCCAGCTGTTGCCATTTCTATGAAGTACTGCCCATCATTTGTGAGCAATGTCACTGCGTTATGTGATATGGGTACCCCCCTCATTATATAGTGATATACTGTGCAGGGTATACAGCTGAAGACATTTTTTATAAAAAGATGGATTTACCTGATGGATGACCCACTCACTTATGGGGCAGGAATTTTTTGGGGTTTTTTTTTAGAAGAATTTGTAAATATGGTTTTATTGTTTTTAGAGTTTACTGAAGTTATTTTATTGTTTTTTGAACTTGTGTTTTATTCTGGAGGGTTTAAATCTTGAACACTGCTTCAATCTATTAATTGTTGTTGTTAAAATATGTATACCACCCTTTATCTGAAGATCCCAGGGCGGTTCACAACAGAAAAATACAAAGTGGTCTATGAATACGATACAAAGCAGTCTATGAATTTGTTAAATAAGTGGGGGGGGGGGGATGTTGAAATCTCCGCCTTAGGTTACAGGGGATCAGTGTGAACCAATTCATTATGCAAGTTATCTAGTCAAATGGGAGGTTTATACTGTAAATTTTGTGTGTGTGTGTGTGTGTGTGTGTACACACATAATTTCTACCCCAGCCATTCTGGGAGGCTTTCAACAGAACATTAAAAACAGAATAAAACTTCAAACATTAAAAACTTCCCTAAACAGGGCAGATAAAAGCTCAGAGCTTAAAGAACTAAAGTCAACTTGTGGAAGGGCCTGCATATTCCAAAATCTCTCATACTGGGCCCTCATGTTTCCATAAATACAAATCAAATAAAATATTTATTATTGTGGTCAATGGTCAGCGCCAAAGAACAAAATAAGAAGCACATAAACACATTATCCGAATGTGTGTAATAGAGAATAATAATAATAACAGAATAAGACAGAGTGAAATAAACGGGGCATCAACAACTTAAAGTCACCAACTCCAAAGAAGAAAATGACAAAATGTCTGGAATCGATCCCTGATGGGCTTCCATAAATACTGTTTGCTTGAAAATTATAATCTGTTCAAAATTTGGACAGAAACTTCTAGCTCTTCAGATGTTCTTTGGACAGAAAACAAATTGCAGCACAACACATCCTACTAAGGATGAATTTATGTGTTTATATTTACAGAGGTTTCTAAGTACAAGACTACAGAGCTCCGAAATCTTTTGTGCTTGCTCCCAGTTGAGTGCATTGGAAGCATCCTTACGGAAAAACCATGAATTTGAGGTATTTAGAACAATTTCATTATCTGCACTCCATGGTTGCATCTCAAGGTCCATTTGTACATAATAGGCACACCTGACAGCAAAGGGTTTCACCAAAAACATTTTGGGGGAAAGGCAAGATAGAAATTGAATATATAACACAACAATTTATTTAGATGACTTATATACCACCATTAACATATGTCAGTTTACACCAAGGTCAAACAACAACCACACACCCACACCCATATATAAATGTATTAAAATCCATAAAATAACATGATCATTAAAATGCAAAGCACAATGACTCATAACAATTTAACTAGATAGAAGTTTATTAAGTGCAGCAGCAAATTAAACCTTTTTTTCTAGTTAGTTGTCTCCTCCAAATGACTGTTGAAAAAGATGTGTTTACAAACCACCCCAAACTATATAAAGATGTGGCCAGACACACCTAAGAAGAGAGGAGTTCCGCATGTGAGGAGCCAGCACTAAGAAGTCTCTTCCCAGGACCTCCACACCACACACTTCAACCTGCGTAGGGCCTCATCTGCTGATCTTAAAAGGATAGGCAGTTTGATATGAAGGAAAGTGTTTTTGCAGTATTTGGGTCCCCTACTTTTGAGGTCTTTAAATGTTAAAGTAAGCACCTTCAATTGGTCCCAGAAAACAATTTGCAACCAATGCAGACACTTCCAAATAGGAGCCATATGCTTGTGGCTGCCTGCCCCTTTCAGCTGTGATTCGCACTCCTTGCAATTTCTGGTCCATATTCAAGGACAGCCCCAGGTAGAATTCATTACAATGGTCCAACTTGGAGGTTACCAAAACACAAGTAACCATAGCCATAGTTACACAGAATGTGGCACAGACAAATGCACATCTTTTCATTAGACTGAGGGTGCATTCTAGTTTCCCCCCCATAATCAATCAATCAATCAATCAATCAATCAATGTCTTGTTCTTGAACACCAGCCAGTGCCCAGAGCAACTACCAATAATATTGAAATACAATGCAAAGAAGATAAAAACAACAATTAAAATCTTATCAACCAATCAACAGCAATCTTTAAACCACAATGAAGTGCATTGTAAACTCTCTGCTAAATTGAGCAACGAACCACAGTCTGGTGAAATGCAAGCATTTAACATGACACCTAAATGTCAGCAATATGGGGGACAATCAGGAGACAATTGCACAGACAGAGGGACCACCACTGAGAGGCCTCTGCCTCGTGTTACCGCTGCATGGACTTTGTCCACAGCCAGCTCCACAAGCATGACTTCCCATGCAGATCTTAAAGCACTAGCAAGAAGGTCATGGGGGATTTATCTTATATATTTGCTTATCTTTATTTAAAGCATTTGCATATCACCTTTCATCTAAGCAATCTCAGAATGGCAAGCAATAGGTATACATAATGAATTATTCATATACAATAAAACCATACCGTTCGGCAGAATATGAGGTGGCAGCTAGAAAACGCACAGCAGGCCGAGAGAGTAAGAAAAATAAATTGCCTGGGGAAACAGAAGTGTCCCAGAATCTGGCACAGCCAGATCATTTGAGATCCCCATTAAAAGGAGGTTGCTAAAAAATAATTTAATCTGCAATGGGCTCTACAATCAATACACAGTCGCCAAAGTTCCTCACGTGTGCAAAAACCAGGCAATCTGTGTGTCCCCGCTGCATTTCGCCAAGCCAAGATTCTCTGCTGGAGAACCAAGACATGCCAATCTATAATGCGTATTTGTCTTCTGGGGTATCCAGCAGGTGCACTGGCTGGATCCATCAATTGTCCGATACTGCATGCAACCTCTCATGACCAAAGGGAAGCCCCTGATGATCTCAACGTCTGCATATGCTTAGCAGCTTCAGCCAAGGACACTGTCTCCAGCAACTTTCCCCCCATAAGCCATTTCATGTTTATGCAGCAAGATGCAAGGCTTGACCGAGCCCCAAAGTATTGAGGCTGTGCAGCAACCAGGCACCAACTAGCCAGCCCTGGAACACACATTCCACCTCTCCACTGTCATATTTCAGGCCTGGATGTCTGTGCTCTTCCCATCTCAAGCGTATTATTATTATTATTATTTGTATGCCACCCTATACTCGTAGATCTCAGGGCGCTGCGCAACACAAAAGCACAATATAAACAAATCCAGAAAATGCACCATAAAAACAAAGACAACCTAATAATCCCCCTTTCCACGTTTTTAAAGGGCATCGCATGTCAATCAGCCAAAGGCCTGCTAAAGAGGAAAGTTTTCACCCGGCACCTAAAGGTCTTATGAAGGATGGCAGGAGAGTGTTATGGAACTTAAGAGCACCACATTTCAGGACCTGGGCAAATCACAGGCATCATACACATTGGCAAGCCAACAGACAAAAGAAGATGAAGAAGAAATCAGTAGAGTCAGAAGTCAAATTTGTGTTGAGTAATAAAACAAGACTGCAAGAAATCCTGGTTTAGAAAACAGCAAGGAAATGGAACAATCCCACAAAATTATTACCGCAGAGAGTAATACACAACATCACAAGGTTAAGAATGCCCTCTCATTGATCTTACCTTTGCCATTTGCGCTTGGACTCCATTTGCTTTAAGAGATGCTACTGCCTTCTGTGCTGCTGCTGGGCTGTCAAAATCTACAAAACCATAACCTTTAGGGGGGGAAATACAGAAGTATTCATTAATACCTTCAAAGAACATCCAACTTTTTAAACAACTTCTCTCTTATCAACAACGGCTTCCAAGTTTGCCCTGCTTCCTCTATCTACCAAATGACATTTCTGAGACCGCGAGACAGAAAGGAGTCGGCAGCCACCCCACTGTGCCCTATGTTCTCTTTTTCCAGGACAGTTCCTCTTTTTCATGAATATGTAAAATGAGAGTCATCATAGCGATCCGTAGTTAAAAGTATAACTTGGTAAAGGTGTTCTCCTTTTTGCTCTTCAACAGATGGCAGCCCTAGCTAGATCCAGTTCCATGGTCTGCTGAATTACTACTCCCTGAATTTCAGAACTAAGAACTAGTCCCCACGCTTGCTTTTTTCCTCTTCCCTCCCATTCCCATTTCCTTTTGTGCCACATCTTTTAGACTGTAAGATTATAGTCTAATTAGATTATTTCTAATCTCTGTAGTCTGCTCTGGGAGTCTTTTTTGCCTGAAGGATAGGGTAAAAATACTTCTACATAAACAAACTGTTTTTTAACCTCCATCTCATCTTCTTCTCATTCCATGGTTCATTTTACATATCATAAATCCCTGCATATTTTACAAAAGCTAAACCATTTAATATTTCATTGTTGCATCCATCAAAACTTATTTACACTGTTGGATTTATTTTAATGCTGCCAATGTTTTCAGGTGTACACAATTTCCCCCCAATATATTCAATAAACATTTTCCAATCTTCTCTAAACTTACGTTCTTCTTGTTCTCTTATTCTATATGTTCTATTCTATTCTATAAGTCTACAAGCTGCGCATATTCTGCCAGCTTAAGTTGCCCCTCTTCTTTGGTTGGGACCTCGCTTGTTTTCCATTTTTGGCCTAACAAAACATGGGTCACAGTAGTAGCATCAGTGGTTTTTTTTGTGGGGGGACTCAGGGGTACGCATACCCCTAAACATGTTGTGAATCTTTCTACTTTTGTCCATTTACTGTATTTATTTTTCCAGATTTGAACTTTAAAATGGTGATTTTCTTGAGTCAAAATGACTCAAGAAATGACCCCTAAACATTTTTAAAGAGAAAAAAAAGCCCTGAGTAGCATACATAAATAACCTTTTTTGAATTTCAGTCTGAATTATCCCCAGCAAATAGGACTCATTGTTGTTGTTTGGAAAAGTACTTTTAAACATTTTTTTCAGTTCATTATAACCACATGTGAAAGAACGTTTCCTCAACCTCTTTGCATGACTTTCCCTATCACCTCAAAACTGAGGTAAAGGTAAAGGTACCCCTGACCGTTAAGTCCAGTCACGGACGACTCTAGGGTTGCATGCTCATCTCACTCTATAGGCCTAGGGAGCCGACTTTGTCTGCAGACAGCTTCCAGGTCATGTAGCCAGAGCGAACCAGAGCAGTGCATGGAAACACCATATACCTTCCCACCAGAGTGGTACCTATTTATCTACTTTGCACTTTGACGTTTTTGATGTGCTTTTTGAATGTGCTAGGTGGACAGGAGCTAGGCTCAGTGGTTTAGACCACAGCGTATCTCATGTTTACTACATGAATCTGCTTGTGAATATTAACAATGAACCTCTAGGAAACAATTTCTGACGTTCCACCATTCCCCTCTCGTCAGCCATGGAAAACTACATTTCTTCATTGGTGAACATGGCACTAATTTCAAAGTACTCTTAGTATAATGATGCACCCAAGAAGCATTGCATTCAAACCTATTTTGGACCTTTAATACGCATTGTATGTTTTTGGAATATATGCAACATGTCTCTCAGAGAAAAGTCACAGCTTTACCTTCGCCCTCCCCTTAATCCTTGCTGCAATCCATATAGCAGACACCAACTTGCCTGAAAGCTATAATAATATTAGCACTAGAATGCTGATAGCTTAACAGCTTTCAGGCAGACATCTCCATTTACTGGGTCAATATGCATTAATACAGAAGGCAGCCACAAATATGTGGCTACATTGAGTGTATTGCATTTTTTATCCATAAACCTTGTGCATGAATCAGAAGGGGTAATAGGGAGAGCTATGTAAGCACCCTATTAAAACCCCACAGTCTATCAATATTGAAATCCCAATATAATAAAATGCCATTCCCAACCCTATATTGAAGGTCAGATATCTTATTCAGGCCTCATCATGGTACTGAAACTGCCTTGGTCGCACTGGTCGATGATCTCCGGCGGGCTAGGGACAAAGATGAGAGCTGTTTCCTGGTTCTGCTGGATCTCTCAGCGGCTTTGATACCATCGACCATAACATCCTTCTGGACCGTCTGGGGCTGGGAGCTGTGTGTGACACACCACACCCTTTGAGAACCACTGGGGTAACCTTATGGGATCCCACAGGGTATATTACTCTGCAACTAGTCCCTCTGAGTAGACATATATAGGCCTGCACTAAGGCTGAAATCCCAGACTATCTCCCATTTAACACACTGGTACCTACTTCTGTGTAGACATGCACAGGATTGTGTTATAAATGTATACAGTCGTACCTTGGATCCCAAACGCCTTGGTACCCGGACGTTTTGGCTCCCAAACGCCACAAACCTGGAAGTGATTGTTCTGGTTTGCAAACGTTCTTTGGAACCCCAACGTCTGACAGGGCTTCCACAGCTTCTGGTTGGCTGCAGGAGCTTCCTGCAGCCAATCAGAAGCCGCGCTTTGGTTTCTGAATGTTTTGGAAGTCGAACGGACTTCCAGAACGGATTCCGTTCGACTTCCAAGGTACGACTGTATTATGGAAAGGGCAGGGAGACAGCCAAGGTAAAGTTCTAGCAATGAACACTTGTCCTTGTTCCAACATTCAAAAATTCAGAAGGGGCAAATACTTGTTTTTACATACTGACCACAGAGGGGTCTCTTCCATTATCTGACTAAGAATTCTTTTTGTTGATCAACGGACACAATAAAGGCACAATGGCTTCTTTAGATATTTTATAATAAATATTATAACAATATAGTGAATGAATAAATACGACAAATATTTGTTATTTGTTCCCTGTCATTGTCTCTACAGCCACAGCAGGCGCTGTAACTCTCTGACAGTTTGACTTTGCCCCTGATGGCACACTCTTCCACTCTCTCTCGAGACAGACGGATGCCAACAACATAACAAATAAAACACCTTAGAACACGTTGTTGGGTTTTTTCCTTTAAAAAAGGAACATTAACACACCAAGGGTTTCCGGATCCTTTATTACTGAACAAGTATTAAGAATGAACAGCAGGTCTTCTGGTACAGTACTCTGTTGAAAAGCAATCATCACAGCTGAACTCTTGCAAAGCACAAGTACCTTTAATTAACTTTAAGGCAACTTTGCACAGCAATTTAATCCAGCAGCTCCATTCTTGCAGGGTTTCCTTGATCATCAGAAAGAACAATTCCAATGTAGGGGGTCAGACAGCATGAAGAAGCAGATTGACCATCACATCTACAGCCCCGCCGGCTAGGGTGGAAGGTGTTTGCCGGGGAGTCCCTAAGGCAGCCTTTCTTAACCTTGGGTTGTTCCTGAACTATGACTCCCATCATCCCTGACCACTGTCCATGCTGGCTAGGAATGATGGGAGTTGTAGTCCAACAACTGGAGACCCAAGGTTGAACAAGGCTGCCCTAAGGGGATCCGCCTCTGCTGCCTGCCCAGAAATTTCCATTGACTACTATCCACTATAGTTTCCCACCTGCCAGGTCAAAACTTGAGACTTTCACTGCTCCAGAGCCTCCATAGAGTTCCCCCACTGCCACCAGCAGAGAAGCAGCTATGTGTGACCCTAATCCCTCTCCCATTGAGTCAGGATTGCAGTCCTGACAGTCAATGCAACCATTTATAAAATATCAATAATGGAGAACTTTGACTTTGCAACTGAGATACGCAGTTTTAAGAAATCCCACCTTTGCCCAGGATTTATTAGCCCACTTTATGCGACCAGGAACAAGCTGCAGTGCATCTCAAGCTCACACACACTCCCTGCCTTCTGCCCCTTTGGTGAGAGCTTCTACACTCAAACCTCGGTTGTCGAACGTAATCCATTCCAGAAACCCATTTGGCTTCCGAAATGTTCGACAAGAAGGATCAGTTTCCGATTGGTTGCAAGAGCTTTCCACACTCAAGCGGAAGCCATGTTGAACGTTCGGAAACCGGAGTATTTACTTCCAGGTTTTCGTCGTTTGGGAGCCAAAACGTTCCAAAACAGAGCCATTTGGGAACCGAGGTTTGACTGTACTACTTAAAGAAGCCACAATTCAATGTTACACCTGTTACCATAAAGCACCAATGCTGCAGCAAGCAAAGGCTCTAGCAGCTCAGCCAGCTGCTTGTGGCTGGAAAGCCAGACAGGATGTTTGTGACTGTTGCCATGGGAACAAAGGGGCAGTCCATTCTGTACTGAGCACCGGATGTTAGCTCAGTGTATGTGTGTCATGTGACCCGTACTGGATGTACTTGGGAGGAGTTACTTCTTGCTGTTGTTGAGTGCAGACATGATTCTCTGTACTGATGTAAGAGGCAGAAATAAATGATGTAAATAGTTTTCTGTCTGCTTCTTTCCCCTCCCTGGGGACACCAAAGGGGAGAGAGGAAGAACGGTGTGTTCCTCTCATACATCTGAGAAGAATCGCCGGACCTCGCCTGCTTATCAGCAGAGGTTGGGAGACGCAGGGAGGTCGACAGGAATATCTGCCGGTGCCTACGCTTGTGGCACATTCCTCTGACCCAGGCAGAATTCCAAAAGTGGCAGCCTTCGGATGGTTGCGATTCATCGGACATCTGCATGAGAGGCTGGTGGATTGTCCTCCTCTGCTCCAAGGAGGAAGAGAAGCGTCTGAAAGCAGCCAGAGGCTCCACAGACAGCTGGTGGAAAGAAGAGGTGTTTTCCAGAGCAACAAAGCTCAAGGTATGCTGCATTTCGGGCTAAAAGTGTGAACGCAGGAAGATTAATTCCCTGGTTCACGGAGCTGCGTTTCAAAGAAAACAAAAGCTCCGGAGGAAGAGGCCTGCAGCTTGAAGGCTGAAGCCTGCATTCCACAAATTTTTGTGGTAGATAAGAAGTCCTATTGAAATGCATTGTTGCTAGGTAACGGTCCTGGAAAATTACTGGCAAAGGGGCTGGACTCTGCGTGTAAGCCTGGGAAAGCGAAACAAAACCAGAGACTGTTTTGGCTACAAGGTTTACGAGCTCTTGGAAGGGACTTTTCAATAGCAGCCTGAGTTTAGCTGCCAGGTGCAAAGAGCGTAAACAATTTGCAGTTTCCTGCGTGAGAAAGGAAAAAACAACTGTTGGATTTTACAGTTTGTTTGACAGTCTGAGCTGGAGGCTTGGCTTCAAGATGGATGCCAAGAAAGGGGGAGGTTTGCCTTGCCCACCTCCCTTAACCAGTGACAATTATTCATCTTGGTCTGTAAAGATGAAGGCCCTGCTGCAGAATCAGAGGCTTTTTGATGTAATTGAAAACCCCATCCCTGCAGCACCAACCAGAGGTTGGGAGTCACAGAATGTAAGGGCCAGGACTGCTATAATTCTGTGTGTCTCAGATGATCAGTTGGTGCATGTTCAGCATTTAGAAAATGCGAAAGAGGTATGGGACACGCTGCGTACAACGCATCAGAGAGATGCTGGTTCTTCAGCGTTGCTGTATTTTGAGAAATTGACCAATCTGAGACTTGCGCCTGATGGAGATGTTCAAGCGCACCTGACAGAAATGAAGTTTCTGCGTCAACAGATGGTGGAACGCAATTTCCGTCTTGAGGAGGAAGTGTTTTGCTTCATGATGATAAACAGCCTTAGCCGCACCTACAAGGTTGTTGCCAGTCAGCTTGGTTCCCTACCGGCCGCGCAGCTGACCGCGGAGAGAGTTTGTGCTGTGGTCCTGAATGAACACGACAGACTTGCTGCACTGGAAGAAAAGGACAGGGGGAGGGAAGAACAGAGTTCTAATTCCCCCACTGCTGATGCTACTAGGGAGCATGGTGTAGCATTGAGTGCTGTCCGATGCTACAATTGTAAACAGACTGGGCATCTACAGCGAAACTGTAAGAAGCCGCGCCAGTCAAGAGGAGCAAAGAGCAGCTCTACGAAGCCTCAGGCGTCAGGCAAAAGCCGTTCCAAGTGCCAGGTGAAACCTGCAAAGGCTATGATGGCGAAAGGAACCACGCCAGATGTTGGGAACTCGTTCATAATTGACACGGGCGCCACGGTTCATATGTGCCCGCACAGAGGACTATTTTCGACGTTGAGGAAGCAAAGCTTCACTGTGAAACAGCCCAACGGTCAAGAGCTGGAAGCAACCGGAATTGGGACTGTGTATCTTGAGAGTCTGAACTTGACTATAAATGATGTTTACCTGGTTCCAGAACTGAGATTTAATCTGCTGAGCGTGTCGCAGATTGCAAAGAAAGGACTGAAACTGTCCTATGATGCTAAAAGCTGCAAGATCTACAAAGATGGAGAACTGTTTCTTACTGCCAAAGAGAAAGATGGACTGTATTTGTTGACTTTTGATCAAAGTGATTACATGAAATGTAATTCTTCTGATGTTTCTAACGAAATCTCTCTCGCAGGTGTGACCAGTGCGAGCACCAGGAAGCTCACCAAGAAGGTCGACAGAGCATTTCAGCGGGTGTATGCTGATGTGATTGGTCCTCTAGAACCATCTAGAGGCAGTGCAAAGTATTACCTTTTGTGTGTGGATTGTTTCACTAATTATTCTTGGGTTTATATGATGGAGAAACCGCATGAAACTTTAGAAAAGTTTCAGGAGTTTTGTGACAAGGTTAAAAGTATGCATGATGCTAACATTGATTGTCTTTTCACAGATGAGAAGCAAATTTTTCTGTTACAGAAGTTTCAGAAGTTCCTGGATGGAAAAGGGATAGACCACAAAGTTGCAGTTTCGCAAGAAGCGTGGAACAGGGGGGTCTGTGTGAGAGTGAACAAAGAATTGCAAAAGGGGATGAATGCGCAATTGCTGAGTTCACATTTGCCACATGAATATTGGGCCGAATCACTAGCGTCCTATCTTCATGTGTGGTTGAGAAAGGTCTCAACAGAGTTGGGATGTTCTCCTTTTGAGAAGTTGTTCAATAGAAAACCTTCTGTTGCCTATTTTAAGGTTTTCGGGTCTCATGTGAGAACAGAAGCTCCAGGTGGAGTAAAGAATGCCAGAGGCATTTTTGTGGGATATGAAAAGGGTCTCTACAGAGTAATTTTGTCTGAATCTGGTCAGGTGATTCTCACAAAGTTCCTAGAGAGTGCTCCAAAGCAAGAGCGGATAGTACAGACATTTCCCACAGGAAACGGTTCAGATGATGATGATGATGAGTTTGATCTTATTGAGTTCAGTAGTACTGATGATGACAGCGATAGCTCAGACAGCTCAGTTGTCACAGTCATTGAGAGGAAATCTCACATAATGACTAGACCCTCAGAAGAGGAGGATGAACCATTGATTAAGCTTAGTACTGGTTCTCCAGAGAGTTCAGAGGCTGAACCAGAAAGCAGAGAAGAGCAGCAACTTTTACGTAGGTCTGAGAGAGCAACGAAGGGTGTACCACCCAAGAGGTATTCAAAGGAGTTTGCTAACCTTGCATATGTTGCTATTGTAAACGACCAAGGACAGATTGAAGCTGTGTCTGAGTCAGAGACAAAGGCACAACAGAGAGTTGTTAACCAAGGTAATGCGAAGTCTCACAACCAGAGAGGTACATTGGTTAAACCAGTGGCGGGTAGTTCCAAGGGTGGAACTGAAACAACAGGGGAATGTTATAAATATAACAACTGTTTGTTTTCTTCTCTGGATGACGCTTTGCTCGCGGCATACATTGATACTTTAGGGGGAGTATGTTACCATAAAGCACCAATGCTGCAGCAAGCAAAGGCTCTAGCAGCTCAGCCAGCTGCTTGTGGCTGGAAAGCCAGACAGGATGTTTGTGACTGTTGCCATGGGAACAAAGGGGCAGTCCATTCTGTACTGAGCACCGGATGTTAGCTCAGTGTATGTGTGTCATATGACCCGTACTGGATGTACTTGGGAGGAGTTACTTCTTGCTGTTGTTGAGTGCAGACATGATTCTCTGTACTGATGTAAGAGGCAGAAATAAATGATGTAAATAGTTTTCTGTCTGCTTCTTTCCCCTCCCTGGGGACACCAAAGGGGAGAGAGGAAGAACGGTGTGTTCCTCTCATACATCTGAGAAGAATCGCCGGACCTCGCCTGCTTATCAGCAGAGGTTGGGAGACGCAGGGAGGTCGACAGGAATATCTGCCGGTGCCTACGCTTGTGGCACATTCCTCTGACCCAGGCAGAATTCCAAAAACACCCACACTCAGGCACTATGGTGTGCTTTAAACTAAAGACAATTTGAACAACCAGGGATCAGACTGAGGGGTTCACTGTTCTCCCCTCCTGAGTGGAGGAGAAGAGAGGCATTTATTTCCAGTCACCTAAACACGGGGGGGGGGGGGGTGTTCTAGAAAAAGTGGTGCTGGAATTTGTTGGGGGAGCATCCAGCCAAAGTTATTGAGCCCTAACGCTAAAGAGGTACCAGTGAGTTCCGCTTGGAAAAAGCCCTGCCTAACCCACAGATGACTGAACTGAAATGATGTGTGGTCAAGCCTTCAGCTTCAATTCCACATCTGCAAAATGGGGAAAAATAATTTGCACAAGAGAAAGCACAGTAAAAAAAGACTGTACGAGTTGCATTAGAAATTCTTGACAAATTACCAAAAATACGTAACTCCTAGTAGTAGCAAACAAATGGAAACACATGGCAGCGGCTCTTCACCTGTTATACAAGAGATATCTGGCATCTTCCCAAGAGTTCTATAACACAACAAAATATTATTATTTTGCATTTTGGACTCTTATTTCCCCTCCACTTTTTAGGAAGAATATTCATATATTATACACATAAGAAGTCCAGTGCAAAGTTACTGCGGCTGCCTCCCTACAAATGCTGCCACCAAAAAACACAAAAACATAATTAGCATTATGTTTTTATGTTTTAATTAACCGTATTATATTCCCAACCATATTCCTCCTTTTTTTTAGTCTTCTCACAGCATGTTACAAAGAAATGAACTTGTTATACACAGCAGTCCTAAAAAGTGTTCTGCAGCGAAGACGTGAAGTATGAATTACTAAGGCCATGATCCCCAAAACGCTTGTTCTGAAGTAACCTAATCACTTTTATTATAGAATCAGTAACTGTAACGATGTTGAGTAACAAAATCTATGAATCACGTGCTTGTTTACGCAGAAATAAGTCCCACTGAGAAATAAGTCCTACTTACATGTAAGTCTGCAAAGGATTCTAGGTCTAATTAGCATTTTGCATTATATATTTACATATGTCAGAAATCTTTACCTGAAGGGGTTGAAGTCAGCTATTGAAAGAGAAACGACACACTGACTTATCAATATAGTACAGTGGTACCTCAGGTTACAAAAGCTTCAGGTTACATACGCTTCAGGTTACAGACTCCCCTAATCCAGAAATAGTGCTTCACGTTAAGAACTTTGCTTCAGGTTGAGAACAGAAATCGTGCTCCAGCGGCGCGGCAGCAGCAGGAGGCCCCATTAGCTAAAGTGGTGCTTCAGCTTAAGAACAGTTTCAGGTTAAGTCCGGACATCCGGAACGAATTAAGTACTTAACCCAAGGTATATCAAACTGGTAAGAACGGTTCAGCCAGTATGTTTATGATATGTCTAGCTGGCTGTGATATTGGCAGAGATTCCACCGCAGGCAGTTTAGCCACATTTCACACAAATTAAGATACAAGGGTAGCCGAAAGATGTAATAGTGCTTTTGACTGGCATTAAAGGGTGACAATTTATACACAGTGCTATTCTTTTCTTGAGAAAGAGGTGCTGGATCTCACCATGAACACCTTCCTTCTTCTCTTATAATGGCAATGGCACCCATCTGAGAGGTGCCAGAACTAAGCTCCAGTGAGTTCCAGCTGAAAAAAAAAGCCCTGTTTATTTGTATACTACCATGTAGTAATATTTTCAGCATCAGGTGCCTAAATGACAGTCCTGGTACAGAATTCAGAGACCAGGTTGTTCACCAGGGCAAGACAGTCTGAGCATATTACACTGATCCTGGCCCAATTAGCTACCTGGCTACCAATTAGTTTCTGAGCCTACTTCAAAGTGCTTGTTTTGAACTTTAAAGCCTTAAACCGCTCAGGTAATACCTCAAGGACTGCCTCTCTCCATATGAACCTACCCGGATCCTGCAATAATCACCTGAGGCCCTTCTTCATATACCTCTTCCACAAGAGGTCCAGAGGGTGGCAACAAGAAAGCAGGCCTTTCGTGCAGTGGCTCCCCATTTGTGGAATGCTCTCCCCAGGGAGGCTAGGCTGGCACCTTCATAATATAGCTTTAGGCGCCAGGTAAGACCCTTCTTCTTCAAGCAAGTCTCGTACACACCTTTTAAATGTGTTTGTGGGTGGGGAGTGGGCGGCTTAATGTTTTGTTTGCTCTTGTTTTTATTATGCATCTTGTGTTTTTATATTGTATTACTATGTTATGAACTACCCTGAGTTCTAGGGATGAAGCACAGTATATTAAACAAAGAAAGAAAGAAAGAAAGAAAGAAAGAAAGAAAGAAAGAAAGAAAGAAAGAAAGAAACGAACGCCTTGCATCAGTTCCATTCAGTAGGTTACACACACACACACACAGAGAGAGAGAGAGAGAGAGAGAGATAGAAAGAGAGAGAGAGAGAAAGAGATAGAGAGTTTTGAGTAATATATTATCTTTAAAACAAACAAGTTATTCAAAGGTTAAAACAGTATTCCAAACAGAGATTATTACTGAGTTGTTGTTGTTGTTGTTGTTGTTGTTGTTGTTGTTGTTGTTGTTAATACAGTGGTACCTCGGGTTAAGAACTTAATTCGTTCTGAAGGTCCGTTCTTAAGCTGAAACTGTTCTTAACCTGAGGTACCACTTTAGCTTATGGGGCCTCCTGCTGTTGCCACCACACGATTTCTGTTCTCATCCTGAAGCAAAGTTCTTAACCTGAGGTACTACTTCTGGCTTAGCAGAGTCTGTAACCTGAAGCGTCTGTAACCCGAGGTACCACTGTATATAAATTTCATTTAACTAACACATCACTGTTATTGTCTTTTCTTCAATTCATTCACAGCCCTAGCCACACATTAATCACATGTAAATGGTAATCATGTAGGCTGTAGCCCTGCTCCTGACTTGCATCTCTTGCCTTTAGCTGCCTGTGGCATGTGGTTGTCTGTAAAGAAAGCCCAATGAGCACATGTGAGGGGCTCTGTGCCATTCAGACATCTATACAGCCAGCGGTTGCCATGAATTCACATCATAGTTCAAGTGAGCCAGGAATCCTGGCTTTATCATTATGTGTGAATGCGGCCAGTGTCTAGTTGACATTAAGAACTGAAACAGATGCACTAGGATTTCCGCTTCTTCTTTTCAAACTATAGCTCTTAATGCTGTGTAGAAGACAGCTCTTGAAATCATCCCAAATTCTGGGAGCATCTTTCTCAACCAATTGCTTTGGAAGCCATTGGAAGCCCCACTGTTAGTAAGGGATTACACAAACATCTAGATCTCAGGATCCAATACATCTCTCGTGCTAACTGCTTCATGGCACTGCAGTTTCAACTTCTGGCCAGCGAGCTAATTTCACCCTTGGTTTGACAGAACCACCCAAAATGGCATTTCTGACATTTATTAATCCTTGTTAGCAGGCAAAGAATTTCACTATTCTTATTTTATATGAGAACAAACTCATACTCATCCTGGCAATAAGTCTGTTAGGGAATCCTCCATTATAAGCAGGCATTTTCAGAAGCAATGCCCACAGTCTGAATGTAAGGTCTAGAACAGCCGTTCTCAACTTATGGGTCCCCAGATGTTGTTGAACTACAACTCCCATCACCCTTAGCTAGCAAGGCCAGAGCTCAGGGATGATGGGAGTTGTAGTCCAACAACATCTGGGAACCCACAGGTTGAGAACCGCTGATCTAGAAGAATGTTAGAAGAATTCTGCTCAAATCAGACCAAAGTCACATCTGGTCCAGCATCCTGATCTTAGATGGGCCAACTATATGCCTATGGGAAGCCCACAAGCAGGAGAGGAGCAGAACTGCACCCTCCCCACTTGTGCTCCCCAGTAACTATTCCCAGTAACAACCCACTAGGGGAGCTTGTTGTTGTTGTTTATATACCACTTGTATCTTCCATGGTTCTCAAGGTGCTGTACATGGTTCTCCTCCTCATTTCATTCTCAAAACAACCCTGTGAGGTAGGTTAGGTTAGGCCACCCACTGAGCTTCATGGCTGTGTGGGGAGTCGAACCCTGCATTCCCAGGTCCTGGTTCAACACTCTAACTGTTATGCCAGAAGAAGAGTTTGGATTTGATATCCCGCCTTTCACTCCCTTTAAGGAGTCTCAAAGCGGCTAACATTCTCCTTTCCCTTCCTCCCCCAAAACAAACTCTCTGTGAGGTGAGTGGGGCTGAGAGACTTCAGAGAGGTGTGACTAGCCCAAGGTCACCCAGCAGCTGCATGTGGAGGAGCGGGGAAGCGAACCCGGTTACCCAGATTACAAGACTACCGCTCTTAACCACTACACCACACTGGCTCTCACACCAGGCGGGCTCAACATAGTTCACAAACATAATAGCTAGTGGTCACTGACAGCCTTAACCTCTATGAATTTGTCTCACCCTGCTTTTAAAGCCTTCCATGTTAGTACCCATTATGGCATCTTGAGATAGGCAGCAAATTTCATAGCTTAGCTATACACAGTATTAAGAAATGCACAGTATCAAGAAATACTTTTTGCCTGCTCTGAATATTCCAACATTCACCTTCCTGGATGAGCCCAACTTCTAGTGTCCAAACTTTTTTCAAAGAGGGCCAGATCTGATGAAGTGAACATGAGTTGTTGGCCTTTTTTTAGGATTGAAGTTGTTGAGCTTTTTTTAGGATTTTACCTCAGGAAATAAACTGCCACAGGGGCCAGATTAAGCCGACTGGTGGGCCGGATTAGGCCGCCGAAACGGACTTTGGACATGCCTGAAATATACATGCATCTGCTTTCTCCACACTATGAAAATAATTTTGCACACGTCCCCTATGATGAAATACTACTTTCTAAGCTAAAAAAAGACCCTAGTATTGTAAAAAGAAAAGAAAAGAGGTGAAACATGACTTCTAAAGGGATGTCAGAGAATTCCAACATATACAGGAAAAGAAGGAGAAATTGCCACAGTTCCCAAGTTCCCAAAGTTATTGTTGTTTTTATGTCACAAATGATACATAATGGGAATATATATATATATATATATATATATATATATATAGTCCAGTGGCACCTTAGAGACCAACTCAGTTTGTTCTTGGTATGAGCTTTTGTGTGCATGCACACAAATAATGAAATAATGAATGGGGTTTGTATTACATGCTTTTGACATTTCCTTTACACTGAAATGAATGTTAAGTATATAAGTTGCACAAAGAGTTACGTAGCATACGTAACTTGAGTGAAATAGCAGACGGCGAGACAAATGACGTAGAACTTGGCAGAAGCCAAATGGAAACAGCACTGTGATGAATGCAGGTCAGAAAAGAAATCACTCTGAAGTCCACATGGACAAAGGTGCGGTTTCTCGGAAGCAAGTACCACACTCGCTTTGGGAGGAATGCCTCCAACTCTGAAATTTAATATGTATATAACTTTGTCAAGACTGTCCCTTGTGTTTACTAACCGCTAGGAACCCCCTCCTGAAAGAAAGGAAAACAAGTGACTAATTTTACTTAGGCTTTATGGCATGCAGAGAAAAACAACAACTGTGAATCTATAGGCACCAATTTGTGTATGTGTGCATGTAGGGGAAGCCCACTTAAAGACACAGCAAGTGGACTTTTATGTGTGGCGTAATAAGCTCTATCTGAACTCACAGTCAGAAACTAAACAACTATGTCTCCCATAACCTAAACAGCTGCTGGGAGCCTCCTGCGCTCAGTTTCTCAATTCCATAATTAACTTGGCAGCAGGTTCAAATGAATTAAAACTGAATGTCACTATTTTCGCAACAAATCCCTCATCCCTGTCTTTTTCTGCGGCTTGTCAGGAGAAGACCAGCAGAACAGCAATTAGTGGTAAGCAGTGCAGTGAAAAAGAACCAAGTATACACTAATTAGGTCACTCACCAAGCACATTCGTTTCATTGGCAGATTTAATCAATGTTTTCCTGAAATGCCTTAAATCTCTTATGCTAATTTAAAGTTTTGTTATTATTGTTCCTTTAAACACAGATGGGATGCCTGGAGATTTTCAAGTGCTTTCCCGCCCCCTCCCCCCTCAAAAAGGCTTTCTAAATATTATGCCTTACATTTAACTGCTTGTCCATGTTTCACAGGAACAGATATCATGAAATTGCAACAATTTCATTCTCAGATACCTAAGAATATGGTAGGCAGAACTGGGCAAACTCAAATAATGGTTAAAAGGTAAAGGAACCCCTGACCATTAGGTCCAGTTGTGACCGACTCTGGGGTTGCGGCGCTCATCTCGCTTTATTGGCCAAGGGAGCCAGCGTACAGCTTCTGGGTCATATGGCCAGCATGACTAAGCCGCTTCTGGCGAACAAGAGCAGCGCACGGAAACGCCGTTTACCTTCCCGCCAGAGTGGTACCTATTTATCTACTTGCACTTTGACATGCTTTCGAACTGCTAGGTTGGCAGGAGCAGGGACCGAGCAATGGGAGCTCACCCTGTCGGGGGGATTCGAACCACCAATCTTCTGATCGGCAAGTCCTAGGCTCTGTGGTTTAACCCACAGCACCACCCGCAACAACACTCAGATGTGAGCAGTGTGTGAACATTATTTATCTTTTAAAAAACAAGAAATGAGATTCCAACTAAACATCAGGAAGAGTGCTGTTCAGCAGCAGAACATTCTCCCTCGGGAGGTTGTGGACTCTCCTTCCTTGTAGGTTTTTAAGCAGATGTTTAGATGACCACCTGTCATGAATGCTTTAGCTGAGATTCCTGCATTGCAGGGGTTGGACTAGATGACCCATGGGGTCCCTTCCAATGCTACAGTTCCACGATTCTATGAAATCAATTAGACTTTAGCTATAGGTTCATATCTTGAGACCAAGTTAGTTGCACTTTGTTCTCATTCATTTCAGTGGGACCCAAGTTTAATTAACTTCGTCAGGACCCAATTCATAATTCCAGATTCCTAATGAAATATGCATGTTTAAATCTCTGTTAATAATAATAATAATAATAATAATAATAATTTTATTATTTATACCCCGCCTATCTGGCTGGGTTTCCCCAGCCACTCTGGGCGGCTCCAAATAGAACACTAAAAACAGAATAAAACTTCAAACATTGAAAATTTCCCTAAACAGGGCTGCCTTCAGGTGCCTTCGAAAAGTCAGATATTTGTTTATTTCCTTGACATCTGATAGGAGGGCATTCCACAGGGCGGGCGCCACTACCAAGAAGGCCCTCTGCCTGGTTCCCTGTAACCCCACTTCTCACATTGAGGGAACCGTCAGAAAGCCCTTGGAGCTGGACCTCAGTGTCCGGGCAGAATGATGGGGGTGGAGATGCTCCTTCAGGTATACTGGACCAAGGCCGTTTGCAAGTAAATCAGCCTAGCTCAGGGGTCAGCAACCTAAGGCCCGTGGGCCACAAGAGGTCCACGGGGGTCGTTTAACTGGCCCACAAGCCACCGCCAAACCGAGCCGCCCACTTGGCGAGTCCCCGTGCGCTGCGCTAAACTGATGCAGCACAGCGACTCGCTTCCACAGCACCAAAAATCGTGTCTGCGCAGACACAGACGCTGAAAATCGTGGGTGCGATCCGGCCCATGGAGGGATCTCCGCTGGAATGAATTGGCCCAGGCGAGGTAAACCTTACCGACCCCTGACCTAGCTGGATCAGAGTGAGAATCTAGCATACAGCCCATAAATAGGCTTATTCAAAAGTGAGCAGATAACCAGAAATAAAGTGAGTACATCTAGAATGAATTCAATAATCTTTATCTATACAGTCCTGATAATGCATCTTCCTTCCTATTTTCAAGATTCGTGCACTCACTCCATGAAGACTTTGCATCATCTGTTCTATAGCAAAGTTTCTTCTGGTTTACATCATGTGCTTACCTAGGGTATCTCTTAAAAGTAATGTGCATCCCGACTAGCAGGTAGTGGGCATAAAAAGTGATTATCTGATAATTTACTATGCAAATTCCAGTGATTGTTTTATGCACAGTGGATAAAGAATCAAATTAAAGTCTTATAACCCTTGGAAAATTAGCGTTAGCAAGCAGAGAGGTTGATTTGCCCTTGAAAACTAAATTACGAAGTGCAAATTGTGTAACAGTCACATAGCCTGTACCATCTCTGACTACATAAACGTGCTAACCATGAAACATTTTGAATTATTAAAACCCATGATTTTAAGTTAGTAGTTAACTTGCAACTGGTCAGATTCCTGTGTTAATAGATAATTAAGAGCAGCTGACAGCCAAAAGGAGAAAACATTTTCCACAACCCACAGAGGATACAAAATCATGGTCGAGGATATATTTATTTTATTTAGAATGATTCCCAAGGCACCCAGTTTGTTACAGAGGCAATATATAAACTTGAAGGTTTCGGTTCCCTATTGTTCATTTGGGGAAATTTTCACAGAAAATTCAGCCTCATTATGGTACTTAAGCAGAAGCAATATAACCGCAACCCCGCCACACACACCCAAATTTTCCTTTCATTGTAGTGGCCATTTCCTTCATTTGTGTTTAAATTAAGAAAGACCAAAGTTTTAGCCCCTGTAGATTTAGAGATTCATTTATAAAGGTGAGGTCAGAGTGTATTAAAAGGCTGAGATTTACATGCCAATTCTAGATTCAGGATTGAGTCCCTACGGGGCTAACTCCCAGGTAACTACAGGATTATTTGCTTGAACATAAGTCCTACTGTCTTCAGTGGTCCTACTCTTAAGTATGTGTGTTTAAGCCTGCAGCCTTGATGCAGATTAGGAGACAAGAGCTATTCTCTGCTTTTACTTCAACAACAGAGGAAAGATTTTCAGCAGAAGGCCTTCCTAAACAAGGAGACTTCAGCCAAATGCCAAAAGCTGTAAAGTGTCAGGGCTTGGTAAATCTCAACCAAAAATGCATTTTACATTGTGGGTGCCAGTACCGAAAAGGCCCTACTCCATGTTGACATGCCTCAGAGATAACTGAGGGATGCAGAGTTCCATGGTCCTCAACAAAGGCACTGAGTTCTGCCCAACATTTTTTGGGGGAGGCTCGTTGTATGTGCGTGACCTGGCGGGGCCTTCCGCCACCACTGGGAGTCCCAGTGGGGAGCCACCACGCGGAGGCCTGACAAGGCCCTCTGCCAGTGCATGGAGGTCCAGTGTGGCCTGTCGTCACTGTGACCCGATCCCTCAAGATTGTGGGGCTCAGTCCCATCCCCACATAGTTCGGAGAGGGGTGGGTTGTGGTGTCCTCAGCCCCAGAGTTGGTGCCTATGGTGCTCAACTATTCAAGGTGCACTCTGACATAACATGTGCAGATGAGCCTGAGGAGTCTCCACCGTTGTTTCTGACTGCACACCTATCAACTACCCACAAACCTCTGTTCTTCAGCAATTATCCATCTCAAAACAGCAGAAAGCATTACTGGCAGCTTTCCAGAGGCAACAGATGCTCTTCCCAATGGTGGAAGACTGGGCCTTCTCTATCCCTCAAGAGGCCTCTGATATCTCCCTGATTTCTCGCTGTTTTAGCTACATCGCCACTGTCTGCCTCACCATATATTGTTTACTTCTACCACACTACCCCGGAACATCACCCTCTAAAATTCTCACAGCCAAACTCATCAGGGACCTTTAGGTGTCATAGTTAATATATACGCACTACCTGCAGCCAAAGCTTCCTTTAAATAAAAGCAGAAAGGAGCTGCATAGCTCTGCTACTCCAGATGCTGAGGCAGTTTCAGTGGCCAGTAAGACTAGACTGTTAATTAGGACATTATTTTATTATTTAAACATTCTGGTCTTCTGGAATTTTTAGTGTTCAGCAGATTAAAAACAGCATTAGGTCGACCTAGGTCATCTGAACGACAGGATAAACGAAACATCCCAAATATTAGCTGCCACAGAGACAGAGGAAATTTGAATTCAAGAAGCTGGGCTATGAATTGGCGAAGGCAAAATTTATTTCCAACCCAAAGTGAACTTGTCGTTTATGTCTTTCGCAGCAGCAGTGTTCAAAGCAGAAGTAAACAGGATGGAACGGCCAAGAAAGAGTGAACTCAGTGAGCACACCAAACCTACCATGCTTTATTGGAAGTAATATTTAGAACAAAGAAAGCAGGATGCTTTGGCAAGTGGCTCAGGAAAACATGCAAGTAAACCAAATTGATGAGCCTGTCATTACTTCGATTACTCTGGAGGTGGAGTGATGGGGGAAGCCCCTTGTGTAATAAAATGGTTTTCATTAAAGCTATACATCTGCTTGGGGCTATGGGTTTCAGGTATAGCCATCTGAGTGCTTTTCTACAACTGACCTGCAATTTAGACAAATAGATATATTATAAGTATGAGACAGAACCCATAAAATACACTCTCCCACAAACAGGGGTGGTTTTACTCCCACTTTATAAGACACAATCCCCTTATCTGTTTGAACACTCCAGGTACCCTGCTGAAACTAAACATACATTTCATCACCATCTCGTTGCAGTTAAACTGGCAGTAAACATCAGTTGATAAAGCTGGCAGTAAAACAGAAATATATATATTTAATGCTAACAGACGGCAAGGAGTTGCTTTGGACATCGTGATGTGGTAGAGAGAACAGGAAGCACAAATGTCTTGCGCTTCAGTTTACTTGCTTCCTTCTCCATCTCATCCAAAATCCGACGTTTACATCGCCCTCCTGGGCTCCTCCTCACATGAATTTCCTCGTGTGGCAGGAGGATGTGAAAATGCTATTTTGGGTGAGCCAGTGGAACAGAAGAATGTTTGCAGTTTCTCTTCCTTCCCTCCCAACGTCATCATTTTTGAAGTGGACCTGGCATTTCCTAGGACTTGTTTTTGGACTCCATATGAGAATATGAAGCTGTCTTATGCAAAGTCCATCTAGTTCAGTTTAGCTACCTGACTAGAAGTGGTTCTCCACGAGCTCAAACAAGTGGTCTATCCCAGACCTTCTCCATGAGACCTTTTTAACTGGAGATGCCTAAGATTGAATGTTTGCATGAGTGTTGCCCTTTCCCAAATCTCTATCACTGGTTGTGCCATACATATCACATGCTAAACTTTTAACTGGAGATGCTGGGAACTGAACTTAGGCACTCCTATATATAGAACATAACCACTATCATTGAACTATAGCTGCCCCAGGAAGAAGTGAAATCTTGAGCACAAACACACACAAACACACACACACACACACACACACACGTATGGTACCTTGGTTCTCAAACGCCTTGGTACTCAAACAACTTGGAACCCAAACACTGCAAACCCGGGAGTGTTCCAGTTTGCAAACTTTTTTCGGAAGCTGAACGTGCTCCATTTTGACTGTTACGCTTCCTATTTGAGTTCCGCACTCCCATTTTGAGTGTTATGCTGAGGTCTGTTTTGTTTTTGCAGCTCTTTTTTCGTTTTTGTGACTGTGTGGAACACAGCTCAGCTACTGATTGATCGATTGTGTGACTGAAGTACATTGTTTATTGCTTTTATTTTATGGAGCAATGGTCTCGTTAGATAGTAAAATTCATGTTAAATTGCTGTTTTAGGGGTTGTTTTTAAAAGTCTGGAACGGATTAATCCATTTTACATTACTTTCTATGGGAAAGTTCGCTTTGGTTTTGGAACAGACCTCCGGAACAGATTAAGTTTGAGAACCAAAGTACGTGTGTGTGTGTGTGTGTGTGTGTGTGTGTGTAAATAAATATTGCTGTATTTTCTGTTTTCTGTGAGAAGACCATTGGTCTTCTCAGGATCTGACTTTGTGGTACAGAAAGCTAAGCACACTATTCATAACTTGGAATGCTTTCAAAATTTACCTCAAGTTTTCAAAATTTAAAACACCAGTTTTCATAATTTAAAACACCAGTCTGCCTCAGTTGGATTGCATTACTTAGAATCACCTAGTGGCTGAAGATTGGAGTATTGAAGCATCTTAAAGTCCTAAGTCAAAGTTGTGCAAATTCTCAATAAGACTTAGCTATATATTATTCTCTTTCTGCACCTGTTGTCCATTTTCTCCCAGTGATTAGTTTCACCTTATCACGAAGGAGTTGGGAAATAGAATCTTGTACTTCGTCCCTTTCCTAAATTTTACTGTGATGTAACCTGCTGGTTTCACAAGCTCCAATATCCATGAGCTCCTGAATCCTTCAACAGGGATATCCATGGAGACCTCTCTTTGCTTAATATTTTAAATACGTATATGAGAAATGGATCACAATAGCCTAGCTAGTCACACAACGTCAGAAAATGCTGGGAAACCTTTAGCCTAAATGTTTATGAATTATAATTGAGCATTCAGGTGAAACAACAACAAAACCTTTTATAGAACTATAGCGGGCACACAAAAAGGTCTGATAAAAACACTAGTATTTTATCCAAAGGGGTCCTTACGGTTTTTAAATATACAGAGAAATGTGTACTAGAGCTTCTGCATCACTTTAGACAAATCCTGGACTGAAATAGTCCACTTCAGAGAGCTTCAGGTGTCATTCAAAGTGAAGCAGGTTCACTCTGAATTGGTCTAAATCTGGCCTGTTCCTAAAGTTTCAGGAACGAGTCTGCAATACAACGTGTCTATGAAGACAGATGCTTCTCTCAAGCTCTCCCCCATGGAGGTGGGTACAGTTTTGCAACTGATAGCTCTAGCTTCTAATCACAGGGAACTTTTTTACAAGGGCTCATAAATGGCAGCACCTTTGGCAAGAATGTTGAAGTGCTGTATCATAACTGAGTGATCTCTACAGTGAATGCAATGTTCATTTTTAAAATGCCAACAAAACCACGAGGATAAGAGCAAATCCCTTTTTATCAGTGAATTTTAGCTGTAAAAAGTGCCTGGCATGAAAAGCACCTGTCTAAAATTTTGAAGGATCCATTCCCTGCAAACTTCATCCATTTCTGTCTAAAAAGCAAGCAAAGCTATAACAATTGGCTGATTTCCCCATCAACCCATCAGGGAGGCATTGGGGTTTGGATAACAGATTTTCCAAAGTTGAGGTTCTGTTTCAAACTTGAGATGAAGTTGGTGTTTTCCAAAGTGGTCCAAGCCAAATCAACCTGAAGGAGGCTCTGAACTAAAACTTCCCTTCGGCGAATACTCCTATAATGAATACTTATCCACATAAATGCACACAATAACCTCCCAAAATGAGAGAGGTGAAAACAACGAAAGGTTACTTTCCCCTCTCAGGGATGTCCCATTATTAAACACTTTCCCCTTTCAGCTATTCAACTTGATCAGACCACAAGCTGTTTGTGATCCCATCTACTCAATTTTACCACTCCATTAACTTATATCTGATTAGGAGACTTGGGTTCAGTTAGGCATTGGGGGGAAGGCTTTTCACCCTGCAGTGAAATGTATTTCCTTCACCTCCAGGCATAAACTCATTCTCTGCTTCAGAAGAGCTATTCAGCACTTAATCACATGGGTGGAATAAAAGCAGGTGTTTCCTATTTGAAACCCAAATTGAGCCTACTGCAGGAGGTATGAAGAACATATGAAAAGCCCTGCTGAGCAAAACCAAACTCCAATACCTTGGTCCCCCCCCCCCCGTGGCCAAACAGCTGCCTCTGGGACACCCACAAGCAGGCCATGAGGACCACAGATCCACAGCAACTGGTATTCAGTCAAGGTGCCTCTTATCCTAGAGGTAACACATAGCTAGCGTAGTTGGTAGCCATCAATAACCATATCTTCCATGAATTTCTATGAATTCCTGGTACGAGACCCTACCTGCCCGCTGTCTCGCCAGAGTGGTGCATGCTCAGGTTATCTCCACTTGGACTACTGCAATGCGCTCTACATGGAGCAACCTTTGAAGGTGATTAGAAAACTATAACTGATCCAGAATGCAGCAGCTAGACTGGTGACTGGGAGTGGCCGCCGAGAGCATATAACACCGGTCCTGAAAGACCTACATTGGTTCGCGAAACATTTCTGAGCACAATTCAAATTGTTGGTGTTGACCTTTAAAGCCGTAAATGGCTTCGGCCCAGGATACCTGAAGGAGCATCTCCAACCCCATCGTTCAGCCCGGATACTGAGGTCCAGCTCCGAGGGTCTTCTGGCGGTTCCCTCACTGCGAGAAGTGAGGTTACAGGGAACCAGGCAGAGAGCCTTCTTGGTAGTGGCGCCCGCCCTGTGGCACGCCCTCCCATCAGATGTCAAGGAAATAAACAACTATCTGACTTTTCAAAAGCACCTGAAGGCAGTCCTGTTTAGGGAAGTTTTTAATGTTTGATGTTTTATTGTGTTGGGTGGTGATTCCAGGGTGGGGATGGGTGGTGATTCCAAACAAGCAGATTTCACCTAAACATTAGCAGAAAACTTCTTCATGGTAGAAGCTGTCAGTGGAACAGGGTGCCTTGGGAGGTTGCGGCTCCCCTAAGCTAGAGTTTAGACAGGAACGTTGCAGCTCCTCTTTGTGTTGACAATTGTTTCTTCCCTTCCCAAATAACAGAGGTGGGATGAGGAATCTCGCTCTTTTCCTTTTAAGACAAAACTGTGTCTTTGAAACATCTCAGCACATATCCTTTATTATTTACTGGATAAACTTATTCATGTTTCACTTTGTACCTGTTCCAAGTGGGATGGACAAATTACTCTTTTTCTTTTGCTTAGACAAACAACTATGCTGAATCCATTTGTTCTTTAAAAAGAGTTAAATATTACATCACGGTGAAATAAATTAATTGACCTGTGCTGTGAACAAATAAATCACCAGGCCCAATATGCAGCTTCAAATTTGCAGCTCATTTCAGCAAGCGGGCTTTGCTCTTTCTTAACATATGAGTTAAGTAAGCCTTTCTGACAGGTGTAAGAGCCTCTTATATCACTTGCAAAGCTATGGTAGCAAGATATGACAGAAAATTAGGAGTAGTCATAATATCAGATGTTCCATATCACCAAGTATCATAACAGAAAACCTTGGTACACCAAATAAAAGAGAACATGTAGTACAACCAATAAGTTTTTTGCGGGGTAGGAGGGAAGGATGACATAACAAGAACATTCAGTTATGCCAACATTCTTAACAAAAACATGTACAAATGTCTATAGGATCTCAATAGCAAAGTGGCTGATTTCATTAATCCAGGGTTACCAATATAAAAATGACGTACAGCATATCTAGATGGCAGTTTTTTCATCCACTTTGCAATTGGTTTTGCTTTCCGGTTGTTAACAGATGTACTGTGCTACTTTCCCCTACCTGCACTTTCCTGGCTGCCATTTTGAATTTCCCTGTCCATCACGTTGCTAGAACTTGCCTGAACGAAGAACTTCTTTCACATAATTCTAGGTACTGCAGTGTAGAATTTGGCTGCTCTATTGGTCTCCTTCATTATTTCATCTCAATATAGCCCTTCTCCAAGGCTTAGGACTATGTAAAGCTACTCCTTCCATCAAGCTGGGTACCATGAATGGCCACAGCTCTCCAAGGCTTCCCCAAAGAGAGTAAAGGTTCCAGGAAGATACAATGTCCTTGAGGTCCTTGTTAAGTGAATATACTTTTACAGACGGGCACAGAGAAACATGCTAATCATACTGTGGTTCATTACATTGGGAATGAGGAATTCCTGAGTTCTCAGATATCATTTGACTACAACTCCCCAATGATTCCTTTATTTGGAATTTGTGGTTAATATTCCAGAAGAAATTGTTGTTAAATAAATAGGAAATAATCTTTAAGAGGTGATCTCCTGATATTTGTTCGCATCCATCTGTCAAGAGGCAATGGAATGTGCCTCTGGGGATGAAATCAACCAGATATCTCTATATTTTTAAATGAGATACTCATGAGGGGTGGTGTGGGTGGGTGGGTGAGGGAGGAGAGGAAGGGAGAGAGAGACAGAGAGAGGAAAAAAACTTGTAGGGTTGGGAAGTCCAGAAGAGTCTGTTTGTCCCACATGTGCAAGATCACACTAATAATGTTCTGCTGGCACCTCTATCAGGGTAGTATTTGGGTCCTTATGTCTTCTGCATGTGATGTTCAATGATTTGCATTGTATGAGGTAACGCTACATGTGTTTCAGGTTTAGAGGCATTTTTGTCAGATACTAGAATTAGACTAGACACCCCATTGGTTAAATGAAGATGATGCTCCCCCTTTAAAATGCAATGCCCAATGCTGGTTAATACAGGCTACCCAAATATTTGACATTGATAATGCTGGCCTTGCTTTTACTTCATTTGTTTCTACAGCCCTGTCCCCAATCGCTGCTCCTTAATGACTGCACCATTCCATTTATAATTATTCACTGAGTCTGCATGGTGACAAGGAATGTCAGTGAGCATGTCAGCTTTGGTGCTGAGAGCCAAGCGGAGCAGCACTCAAAGCTTGATGAGTAATCAAGGCTTATTTAATTGTAATTAATTTGTCACCACCCAGACAATTTGAAAACAAAATCAAAACATGCAAGTACCAGATAGGAGCCAGATGCTGATCCCACTAACACTATATCACAGTTGCACCAGCTTGCAAAGTCAACAAGCCATTCCAAATTTATACCAATATAAGTGCAAGTACGAGAATACAGTCAGCAAAACATAATCAACAAAGTGACAGTCCATTTCAAAGTTCCCTTCCCCCTCAATTTCGGGAAGCTGAAACGAAATCTCTCCTCTCTTGGGTCCCACACTCATTTAGTAACACAGGTGAAAATCTGCACTAGGACAAATAAGTCTAAAAATCCCAAGGTTGGAGTCCAGGCACCAAATTGTCCGCCAGAAACCAACATTCTGAAATTTTGGGGGGACCCTTACTTTTGAACCCGTGCATTTCCTGGGAAAATCTTTGATGGAATAACTCAGGTCAAACAAGCCACTTCTGGACTCCAAGCTACTGCAATGATTGCTGTGACAGAATGTGGCATAATGACAATTCCTTCTCCAGCAAAAGTTTCAAATTTAAAGGACAACGCAGATAAGAGATTTAATTCTGACAAGTCCCGGGACAGTTTCAAAGATCCTGGTTGTCCTTTATCACAAGATGAAATTGACCATCGCTCTGTAAAACAACTGGATACACTAGTACCTGTCTTGGGTGATTCTTCTTCTTAAGGAGGTGGGTAAATTTTAGCCCTATGGGGCATAATTACAGAATGCAACACTGCTGCTGCTACTCATGGGCACTGACCACATTGACCACAATGACACAATTCAGTAGCAACCTTTTGAACCATGCATGGTATGTACACATGCCTCCTAGTCCAACACCGCGTAAATAGAGCACCAAAAGAGGCGAAAAAGAAATGTAATGTTATTTCAACTGGTGCCACCCTTTGCCTTCTGAGAACGACAGGAAGGAATCGCCTGCAGAGACTAGGAGAAAGTATCCTTCACAACATGACAGTGACACAGAGCAATAAAGTTGGCGCTTCGAGAGAATTTGTCTAGCTTCAACTTATATCCACTGGGTCTCATTATGTCTTGGCCTGTGATATTAAAGAGCTGTCTAGCATCAAAAATCTTGGGCCTATATATTTATAGACTGCTCAAGTCACCTCCCAACTGACACTTTTAGAGTCTAGTTTCTCTAACTAAACATATTGAGTTTCTTAACTCTGTCTCATTTCAATCTAGGCTCCAGACATCAAACTTGCCCCTGTGGCTCTTCCCTGAACCCTTCTCAGTTCTTTTCTGATTTTGACCTGCGGCTATTGGAACAAGACATGTGGCAGTTTCAGCAATGGCTTCATTAATTCCACAAACATGGTCATCATTTTCCCTCTCACCTCCTTACTTGATATTCACCCTGTTGAAATGCTTTTTAAGGTAATTGGTAGGCCATTAATTAGGCTCAAGAAATCGGTACAGCCGTGCAGTGTGCCTTTTTACTTTCACACAAATCATCTGGCCACATCTACTTATCTTTTAAGAGAATTATTTATGAAAGGTGCTCCGTCAAATATTCATATTGGGCTATAACAACTAATGTGTGAATCACTTTAATGGGAAATAGCTATCGATGCTACAACAGTGCTTGGCAATATGTTTCTCCTCACATTAAATGAGCAACTAGCAAAATGAGAATTTTCCTGAGCCAAATCCTTCTCAAAGCTACTTTGCAGCAGGAGGGTTTGCTTGAATATTATCATGTTTTTGGACATAAGCTTTCTTCTATATAATGTACACATTTTGTCCAGTGTCAACTGTTCAGATGTTTGCAAGTTCACATGTTACGGGGAAAATAAGAAAGATAGTTCATCACTTCATTAGAGGACATGATTGCAGTACTTTCTGTATACCATTTCTTTGTTTGCTTGAGCAAAGAAGTGTCAGAAATAGTCACCGAATACTACCAATTCGTCGTATAATTAGGGAAATTCCACCAAATCGTGTTTGTTACACAACAGCTTGACTGAGCCAAACAGCTGTCCCAGATCAGCTCTCAGGGTGATGCTTTCTAAGCACAGAACCGTATTTGGCATGGGAAGCTAGCTGATCAAGCAATTGACTTGACTGCATCTATTAAACCCAGGAGTAGCCTTGTGCACAAAGCTGTTATCTTTTGTAGTTTATATGGGTCACAATAAAATCAATGAAGATACAGCCCCCATCCCAGCAACACACATGCATACACACACCATATTCACTCCCGGAACACCCAAGGAAATCTGTGTCAAATTTCTGGAAAGACCAAGTGAATTCATGTTGTTTTCCATGAAGAAAACCTAGTGACAGCAACCCCTAATTAGCTATCGGTGATCAAAATGTAACACACAATTAAGGATTTATAATATTCTCCCTCTCGCTGTCTCTGTCTCTCTCTACATATAATGCTGGCCGGGCTTGAAAGAAGCTGGAACCCAACAAGGCACCATCTTGGCTATTCCTGATGCATAACTTTATCATAGATCTTAGGGAACTATAAACACTGTGAACTTGCAATTTTGGGGCACATGAGTTCTAGGATATCAGAGTAATGTCTATCTTTACCGGTAGTATTTGTGATTACTCGATACTCCTGCCTAAGTGCACAACCTTAAGTTTGTCACTAACGAAATTCATTTTGTTAGTTTGGGCTCAGTTCTCCAATCTGTTAAGGTCATCTTGAATTCAATGCTGTCTTCCGCAGCATTAGTTACACCTCCCAGCTTGGTGTCATCTGCAAATTAGATGAGCATCCTCTTGATTCCTTCATCCAAGTCATTTATAAAGATGTTGAACAACAACAGGCCCAGGACAGAACCCTGCCGCACCCCACTTGTCACTTTTTTAAAGTACAATGAGGAACCACTAGGCAGAAGATGTATTCTCAAGCTTGATTATGATCCAAGCCAGAGGCTGCTTGGTTTGGGATACAAACTGGATATTCTGAACCCTTCCTCCTATCAAAATCCAGAAACTTCTGTAGTCCAAAAAACACAGTGGGACATAAGTAAGGATTTGGGCACAAACCTGAACTCCTATTTGCACATGTCTGAAGATGTTGCTCATTACACTATGAGTTCAATGGTAAGCATGCAATCAGCAGTGTTGCAAACTTTTCTCTGTGTACACCAGGCTTTTTAGCACTAAAATATTGCACAATGGCCTGCTTCTGTGACAGAATTTCCAAACAGTAACACAAATAGCTATTTAGAGCTAGCTGATTTAAACAAGAACTTAGGAGCATTACATCAATCAGAGAAAGACCGCACTGTATGAGAAAAATACTTCAATGTAGATTTCAGAATAAGGAGAAAAAAGAAGGGGAGAATTCAATAAGATTGTCTGTTTACTACAAATGTTCACTTTCCAAGCTTACTCCTGTGTATTAACTCCAATTTAAAATAGATCACAGAAGCATTCTTCCATCTGACACTGATTTTCATGAGTCTCTGGAAACAAAGGCAACAGAAAGCATATTCCCAAGATGTTGGATTCACACAAAACTGAACAAATCAGGAACAGATCTTTAAAACACACACACAACGATTTCCCTAAGGGGAAGAAGGGGGGGGGGGAGTCATGAGAATCTGTCACTACACCTGTCTCTTCTTTTGTAGGTAAGTACAGTTAAAAAAATGTTACTAGAAAAGTCATATAATCCTTTCTGTAGATTTTCTTCAAGCCAACATGTATCCACAATTATTCAAGACAGACTATACAGTCGTACCTCGGAAGTCGAACGCCTTGAGAGTCAAATGTTTTGGCTCCCGAATGCCGCAAACCCGGAAGTGATTGTTCCGGTTTGCAAATGTTCTTTGGAACCCAAACATCCGACGTGGGTTCTGTGGGTTCCTGCAGCCAATCAGAATCCGCACCTTGATTTCCGAACATTTTGGAAGTTGAACGGACTTCCAGAACGGTACGACTGTATACTGGAAATATCCCAAACATGCCTTAAATGTGAGTAATCTGATCTAAATTCCAAACTATAACGGGTGAGTTTGTTCAAATTTCTAATCAGCTTGTATCGGTTTATTTTCCTGGTGCTCAACACTTCTGTACTGATATATTTGTTTCGTGACTGCTGACATTTTAGTGTAACAAAACAACTTGTGGGCTATCCCAATTCAATGTGGGAAGTTCACCCTAGCCTCTGCTTCTTTGGTCTTCGTTACCCACTTAGGGATGCCAGGTCACACTACTGCCATGGGGACATTAGAAGCCATATCTGACAGAATTCCTCTTGGATGCAATTCTTAAAATGGATAAGCAAACAACCCAGCCAGGATCAAACCCCCAGCTCTCTGGCTCACAGGCAACAATCATAGCTTCTTGATTTTTTTTCCCTGCCAACAGTGCACAACTTCTTGTCTTCTTCTTTTTCTTAATTCTCCTATCATCCTTGTGCTCTTCAAGTACCATTTCCTTCGGCCACTCATCATCATCATCATCATCATCATCATCATCATCATCATAATATATTTATACCCCGCTCATCTGGCTGAGTTTCCCCAGCCACTCAGCCAGCTTACATGGCTCTCCTGGCTTCCGATAACATACAGCATCTCATGGCTGATATGAGATTTCCCCAGAACCCATTTACTCGCTTGCTTTTGCTTGTTGAAGTACCCTATCTTCTCTGCCCCTCTCCTCAGCCTCTTTCTCAATTCTCCCTTCCTTATTCTATTAGTTACACTACACCCCTCTCTGAGTAACCTCCTGCCCTTAAAACCTCATTACCTTCCAGTATTTGGAACCCACCCCGCCCCACCCACAAAGCCATTGGTCTGTTGGGGTTTGTGTGGTCTTTTAATCCAAGTGAAACTGACAGATTTCTTCCCTTCAGAGAATACATATCCCAACATTCCTACAGCAGCTGGAAGGCAAGAAGTGCAGCATAACATAGACATTTCAGTCTTTCAAAAGTGCAACTGAAACCGAAACCAAATTTAAAACTTGGCAACATTTTTGAATTCAAGTTTAGATTTCAAAATTTGAGCTCCAGAGGTGTTTTAAAATAAACTAAATATAGGGAAATGTCAGGGGTTCAGGAGCAGAGGCAAGGGCAAGGGAGGAAACAGAGAGCGAGGGGGAGGAGGCAGAAGAAAAGATGAGTGATGACGACGACCCGAGATCTCCGAGTCTTTCCAGTGAATCAGAAGATTCACAGAAAGGAGCACCAGTGGCCAGGGCAAGGGGGGAGCCTAGGGGGACACCCCAGGAAGATAGAGCCAGAGGGGACTCAGAGGGGAGCAGTTGGAAATCGGGACCAGCGTCACCGCCAGAGAGCAGGGAAGAGGAAGGGCGCCAGGGATCAAGCGCTGGCAGCTCACAACAGGGGGGAGGGCACGAGTCAGGAGTGGCCACACCTCCATCGGGGAGCGAAGAAACGGTCAGACGGAAGGTGGAAGGTTGGGCGCGCGCGACAAGTTCAAATGCACAGGAAGGTGGCGCAGTAGGCAGCCCGGAAAGGGAGCCAGGTCCTAAAGCCCGCCGAAAGGAGGGAGAAGAGTCAGGGGGGTCAGCGTCAGCGTCAGAGGAATCCCGGAAGGAAGAGACCCCGGGGGGCAGAGGGACCCAGAGAAGAACAGTCAGGCGGAAAAGGTGGAGCAAGGCTAGGATATTAAGTTGGTGTACAAGGGGCGGAGACTCAGATGGGGCTTCGCCGATCTAACCATTAGACGTAGGGTTGCACGCAGCAGCTTGAGAATGGAAACTGTAACTCAATAAAGACTTTTATTTGATGATCGCTGGCTAGCGTGATCCTCTGTGAGCTAGGATCTGGAAGCAACTCTGACAGGAAATAATAATGACCAACTTTTTGGCTTCAACTTTTTACATCGTTCACACACACACACACACACACACACACACACGTCACCAGTTCATAACTTGTACAGGTAACCCTCAATTTGTGTGGGGGTTGCTTTTTGGGTCATTGCTCACTGACGTGAAACCGTATGAAATTGCGCACTTGCGCGAAATCTCATTCTGCCCTTTTAGCGATGTCTTTTATGAAATTTTCAGGTCCCCTCTGGGTTTCGGTGGGATTTGCAGGTGAAAATTTCAAAGGATTGGGCCCATATAAAACTCAAGGGGACAACTTACAATCAAATAAATACAACCCATATTCAATTTCTTTTAAGCATTAGAAATGTTCTTCATGTATTATCTCAGGGGATTTATGAACCCAGTTCAGAACAAAAATATGCAGACCATCTAAAGGCTTATCTTTTTATCTGTTGCAGAATTCACAGTACAACATAATTGTTTTGTTTTCGGATGACTGCAATGAAAATATTAGGTTCATGCGCTTTGGTTGAACTTTTCAACGTCTGAACATTTTGGTTTGTGTGGGGGCACACAGAGGTTAAAACTGTTGCATTTCCTCTGTAGCTCATATCAATGGCAAAGCCTTTGTATGTCCTGTAATGATCAAACTCGGGAAAAATCTATGGCATTCTTAACTTACATATCCGGTCACTCCTGTCTCCCGTACTGAAATAGTGTTGAGTGAGACAGACTCACTTCCTTCCATTTGTACCCTAATTTAATATAAGATTGTTCTGTGATGATATCTTTTCCCCTTTCTTGGCAAAATTTTCTCCCCATGCCGTAGTAACTATATTCTAGGAACTGCAGTATTCATTTGAGACTTCAATTTTATTAGATTCCCCCCCCCGCCTCCTCTAAAACCCCACCAACTTTCCTAAACCCAATAGCAGTACAGTACAGAGTAGGTGGGAAAAACCTGCTAAACTTGGCCAAGCACAGACAAGAAATTCCTACTTATCTCTGAAAATCCTGCACTGTAGCTGAGGATGGGCTTGATGGTGTTAGGGAAAGCCACAGAGGCCAAATTGGGAGTGACTGGGAACAACTGGCAACAACATGTTCCTCAATAAGACTGAACTTACCCCCTACGAGCTAGACTGAAAACGTTGCTTAAGGAAACTGATAAGATTTTATAGTTCAGCTTAATGAATAGCAATTTACTGGTATACTCAGTTAAAGAGAGGGGTGGGGAGATGCAGTATTCTTGCCCAAAGAGCTTTTAATCTACTACCCACTGGAACATTGAACTCTATTCCGTGTGAATGACCTAACAGAGAGCCATGAAAAAAGGCCATCACACGGTCAACAGGAAGCAAGCTGGGACAAAAGGTCCAAGTTTAGGAATGCTTTTTTCTGGGGTCTATTTTGATCTAAAGCCTACTCAGATTTTGTTCTTGGGGAACAGCCAACAACAGAAGAAGGGGAGGAGAACATACTCTGGGTAACTGAGCTCCGATATTTTCTGGAAAAGAGAAGAGAAGAAAAGAAAAGAAAACCAGTGTTTTGTGAGAAAGCAAGATTAAGAAAGATTGGGGCTTATGAAAAATAATGGATGCCTCTAGGCTTGTTTTCAAAATGTGTTTCTTATTGACTTTTTGGGCTCAATTAAAGAATATGCTCTTTTGACACTGTCCACTATGCATCAAGATACAGCCAATTCAATTCTAGCAGTCAAGGTATGCTCACGTATTTATCAGAGCCTAAATATTAAGGATGCTGTTGAAACCACAGACAAACAGAGGACAATTGCTTCCCTCAAATCTCAACCACTGTAAACAAAGGTATGCAAAGCTACTTTAACAAATGAACATGACCGTTCCTCATGAGCTGCCCAACTTTGTTTCCAATTTAATAACAACAACAACAATATTGAAATCTCTCCTTGTTTAGTTTACAGTAGAACTGGACCAACATTTTAAAACACAGATCTGTCAGTATACTTACTATAGCATGATAGAAGGAAATCAAACAGAACTTATTCACAGGTATTAATCAATTTCAGCTGTAGTCTTTTTTCTTATGATGGAATGAAGTAGATCGCTAGGGGAAAGTGTATGCTGGCATTATATATGAGTAATAACTTCCAAGAAAGTTGCTAAATCAACACAAAATTAGTACACAGGGGCAAAAATGACTTTTATGTAAAATCTCCTTTGCACTACTTCTTTTTCTTTAGATTAGTTCTCATTGTATGCCATGTTGAAAACTTTCAATAAAAATATTTAACAAAAAAGAAAATGCACTGCTGTTAGTCTGTCCTGCTAGTAGATGCTCAAAAGCAACGTATATATTGGTTTAACACGATAGCTATCAAAATATAAGACATTGAAATACCCAATTTCAAAGTTTGCAAGGGACCCTATTTTTATAATCCATGACAAAAAACAACTGTCAGGACAAATAAAAGCCTAGGCTTACATATAATAAAATAAAGACTGAGACTAACAAAATTTGCTAATAAAAAAATCCCAGCCGATCATACTTTTGATCTCTAATGAACAGTTTGCCTCCTTGATTGAAAATGTTTATTTCTATGCTATTCTGAAACTGGATTCTTTATCTCAAGCCTCACCTACTGGACCAAGAACAGATAGATGTACCAGTGAGAATGCAAACTAAGACTCCCCAGCACAGCACTTCTTTTCAGTGTCTGCCTTCTCAAATGCTGGGAGTTATTCTGGTGAACAATTTGGTGTTTTCCATCTTCTCTGCCTGTGCACGAGGCACATCAGGAGATTTGACCCAGATGTCAGTGCATTTGTAGTGGGGGAAAGGAACTTACACTGACTGTTGAGTGCTTAATAAAAGTTTTGCATGGTTTCCTGCAGCTGTTTTCCATGTGTCCTGTCAGGATAGCTGAACGCTTCACCATTTAACAAATTAATCCAACATGCGAAAAATGGTGAAAATGCAAAAATCTGCATGCCAGTTTGATGTGAATTTAGAAGAGAGCAGACTAATAGCCTAATCCTATGCATGTTTACTTAGAAGTAAGGCCCACTGAGTTCAACAGGTTCAATAGTTCATTTCACCATGAACTACATTATTGTGAAATCCATTCCCCAAATTAGATTCACAACAACAGATATACAGTGGTACCTCAGGTTAAGTACTTAATTCGTTCCAGAGGTCCGTTCTTAACCTGAAACTGTTCTTAACCTGAAGCACCACTTTAGCTAATGGGGCCTCCTGCTGCTGCCGCGCCGCCAGAGCACGATTTCTGTTCTTATCCTGAAGCACTATTTCTGGGTTAACGGAGTCTGTAACCTGAAGCATATGTAACCTTAAGCGTATGTATCCCGAGGTACCATGTACATTTTAGAGTGCATCAATCTGATTGGGTTCATCATGGTCAACAAGACCCCATAAAAATCAAGAACAGCCTACAACAGGTTGTTATATTTATTTCAGCATTGTTTTGTGTACATACACTTCAAATGTTTCCCAATCTAGCATTTCCTTGGACTTATCGTCCTAGAAATAGTTTCCTGAATGATAAATAAGTGGAAAACAAACTTCCTGCTTAGCTATACAGGACATTACTGCAACCTAAAATAGTTTTTGGCAGTAATTGCGTATTCTACAAAATATGTCAATACCGCAGTCTGTATGAACTTTTTACATGGGGTATACATATTAGTCAAATTTTGCAAAGAAAATCCAAAAATTAAGACAGGTTTTTCTGTAAAGGGGGGGGGGAAGGACATGGGTGTGTTGGGATCCCCCAAGGTTGGGAGGAACCTAGCACATGTGATGATTAGTAAGAAATATAGAGTATCATTTTTGAATTATGGTGTTGGAGGAGACTCTTGAGAGTCCCGTGGACTGCAAGAAGATCAAACCTCTCAATTCTTAAGGAAATCAGCCCTGAGTGCTCACTGGAAGGACAGATCCTGAAGCTGAGGCTCTAATACTTTGGCCACCTCGTGAGAAGAGAAGACTCCCTGGAAAAGACCCTGATGCTGGGAAAGATGGAGGGCGCAAGGAGAAGGGGACAACAGAGGACGAGATGGTTGGACTGTGTTCTCGAAGCTACCAGCATGAATTTGACCATGCTGTGGGAGGCAGTGGAGGACAGGGGTGCCTGGCGTGCTCTGGTCCATGGGGCCACGAAGAGTCGGACATGACTAAACGACTAAACAACAACAATAGAGTATCATGATGTGACCTGCAGATTGGGGTGTTGATTCCTAGAGAAGTAAAATGCCTCTCTAGTATATTACATTGAATGCTGTAGGTCAGGCATGTCCAACTTCAAGTAATCCGAGATCTACTATCCAGCATTATAACCTGGCAGTGATCTACCACACTATCCCATTGTCATTAGGGGCGAGGGATAAGGTGTTGGTGGTCAGGAAAAAACCCCTTTCTTTCCTTAGCACGGATTCACAGTCGATTCCATCGCCTTCTTCCATGTTTTGCCCAAATGGAGGTGATAGCTGATCAAGTCGCTCTGTATGGAGGAAGAAGGAAAGGCGCTCTCCTTTTCTCCAGCCTCATCCCGAATGTGGAACATCGGCACCCCCGTGCCCCCACTTTCCTTTGCTCCCCAGGGGGACAGCTGCACCCTCTCCGCACCATACAAGCAACCAGCCAGGGATGGTGAAAGTGGAGACACAACTCTTTCCCTCCTGCAGCCGCCTTGCAAGCCCCATTCAGCCTCCCTGCTCACGGGACCGCAGAAGCGGAGGCGCAGCTTGCTCCCTCCCACAGCTGAACCCTGGCTCCGAGGGAGGAGCAAAGGCTGCCTGGCGATAGTGCGATCACAGGAAATCCATCCAGTGATTGACTTGTCGATCGCGATCGACGCGTTGGACATGTCTGCTGTAGGTTATCTTGCGGTTGGAAAACCTGAATTGTTCTTAATATGATTCGGCGTTAAAAAGCGGGTTTTCCTGGGGGAAACAGTGGGGCAACCCCCCCCCCCAAAAAGCGCTCAGACATGCCACTGTGCAAAAGGTACGTGAGAATGAGCCCAGAGAAGAGCTATGGAGTTTGGAAAGCACTCCCAAACAATTCCACAAGCAGATGCTAAAGAAAGTTGACTGACTATCTTGCAATATTCGGTGCAAACGAGAAAGAAACTAAATGGGAATGCAACACAGCTCTAGAAAAATGCAACATGGATATTTAATTAGAAAGCTGATTAGGTTAGTTATGTTGATGTGATCAGTCCAGCGTAAGGAAAAATCAGAAAGACTGAACAAAGGGGGAGGGGCAAATAATAGTTTCCATTATAAAGGGGTTCAAGATGAAAAAGGAAGGATCAATTATGCTAGTGAGGGCGTAGGATCCACTGCTGAGCTTTGTAACGTGTTTGGAGCATACAGGAGGCAGGGAGAAAGCAAAAGGAGGACAGTTTGGATATATAAAGCTATGGAACAGCACATAGTTGATGTAAAATCTGATTGGACCCAGATGTTGCAAGATTTCATTAAATAAGCACATCTTTCCCATCATCAGACCTCCGAGTTTGCAGAATTATTGCAATATTAGAAACACGAGAATGATCTATACTGTTTTGGCCACAACATTCAAAATAGGCTTCTAAAATGTTCCATAATTTCACTGTAACACGGACCATTCCTTGTCTTCGTTTGGGGGCAGTTTGGGAGATAGGAATTAACTGGGGACCAATTTAACAACTTGGGACCAGTTTAGCTGCAATATCTCCTCATACCACATGTGCCCACTCAGCCACTTCAGTCAGCAAAATTGGCACTACTACAAGTGCCACATAGTACCTGTTCCATACTTGTAAGAACTTGATTATTTAGTGTAGTAGCATCTAGACTTTTGAACTCCCTGCCTATTAAGATCAAGCAAGCGCCTTCACTGGACTCTTTTCAGTACCTGCTAAAAACATTCTTGTTTAGGCAAGACTATGCAGGTGCTTAGGAAGTTGAGGCAATTTTAATCTATTTTAGTATTATAACCTTTGTACATTTAAAAATATGGCTGTATTTCCCCCCCTCGGTTTTATTGTTTTATCTTTTTTTAAACTGCTTCAGAATTGTTTTTGGTTTTTTTAACAATCAAGCGGTGTGTACATTTTATGAAATAAATAATAATTAAATAAGACAATACACCGGAACAAAAATTAGGGAGAATCCCATTCATGAAAGCATTTGCATGTTGGGCTAAGCAAATATCAAGGAGAAGATTTAAATTCATTATACCTAAAATAAAAAGACAAAGAAAAGGGGGGAAAGAAGAAGAATTAATTAGAGCGGTGCTTGGGGACCTAAGGTAGCAATAAGGAACTGCACTGAGATTAAATTATAAAATGCAAAGTTTAGAACGGCTATAAAGAAGACGCTCTTGCTAATGAGATTTATTACACCAGGATATGAGTTCCCAGATGAAAAGAAGAAACCACTCCCTGGAGTTATTGCAGAAATAACATACAAATACATACTGTGCTATACTCTAAGGAACAACAGAACACTGGCAGGGAAACTAGGCTAGCCAGAAATGCTAAGGCAGTTATATCGACCAGCCTGACATTTGCTTAAATTCACTAAAACAGGCTCACCTTCTTACCTGCTGAATACAGATAATGGTGAACAACAAAGTGAACCGACAATCCCACTACAACAAATTCATCTCCCCTGTGCTTTCACAACTTCTGAGCATTCCATGCATATTTTGGTCATGGGACTCACTGGTTGTGCGATTGAGTTCTATGGTTCAATAATTACCAGAAAAGTTATCATCCTTGAGGGAGACAAAAAAGAAAACAAAAACAAAACAAAAAAGAGAGAGCAAAACAAATGAACAAATTGTACTGAGGAATAAAAATGGCTTCCTTACGGCCTCCCTCCATGTAAGCCTAGAGCACGCATGGCCAAACTTGGCCCTCCAGCTGTTTTGGGACTACAACTCCCATCACCCCTAGCTAACAGGACCAGTGGTGAGGGATTATGGGAATTGTAGTCCCAAAAACAGATGGAGGGCCAAGTTTGGCCATGTTAGAGCAATGTTTCCCAAACCTGGTCTATAGAAGGAAAACATTATTTTACCACTTGGGTTACATTCAAATGACCATTATTTTTTCACACCATAGACAAAGAAAGGCCAGAATATTTACTCCTAATAGGTGGCAGACACTAAGGTAGGGCAGAAGACATAAGGGTTCGCTACAGCTGACCAGGAAAACAAGGAGCTGGGAGGATGTGTTCTTGGAAGAAACAGGGGCAGAATAGTCAGTGTGTTTATCTGAGATGGACTGCTTGAAAGCAGATCCTGCACCAAAAGCTTCCAGCACAGGGAATGATAACGGGTCATTCCACACCAAATCACCTGATTTTAATATTGACTATGATTTTCTTCCATTCTTTTTTATGTGTAGATAGCTATGAGATAACCTCAAATTAATGTTTCAATTTTCACGTGATTTAGGCTAATGCAATTTCTGCATCAGTTTAGAAAAAACCTCCTGTTTCACTTATTTTCCAACCGACTGGGCTTATTTTGGTATCAAAATAAAGTTCATTGTGCTCTCTTTCAAAACAAGGTATAAAAATGGTATTAAGTGCCACAGAAAAGGGTCACCAACCATTCAAAATGAATTTTTGTCATTTTATTCCCGGTAGGTTCGATAAGTCATAGCGCGCAAACCAAAACTAACACGTGTATCATACTTCTGTTGTTGAATGGGCTAACCATTTGGCGTGGAATGACCCTAACACATCAAAGAAATGCTTTCTGAACAAGTCTTCTTCGTAATGTTCTGATGATTTCAAACAAGCCACATCAGAGGTGAGGGACCTTTTCTCTGGCAAGGACTGCATTCTTCTGGAGGCAAGCTGTTGGGGTGTTCATGCCACTGCTGGGCAGGGCCAGAGCTCATGGACCTTTGGGACCGCCTCTCCCGGTATGCCCCACGGAGAGCCTCAAGGTCCATAATTAGCAACACCCTAGTGGTCCTGGGCCCAACGGAAGTTAGATTGGCTTCAACCAGAGCCAGGGCCTTCTCAACACTGGCTCCCGCCTGGTGGAACGCTCTGCCTCATGAGACCAGGGCCCTGCAGGATCTGATTTCTTTCCGCAGGGCCTGTAAGACAGAGTTGTTCCGCCTGGCCTTTGGCTTGGAGCCAATTTGATTCCCTCCCTCCCTCTTTCTTTTTTCTTTTCCTTTCTCCTCCTGCGATGAGGCTACATTTTAATATTTTAATGTTTCAATATTTTAATGTTGTATTTTAATTTTGTTTTTAAGTTGTAATCATTCAACTTGTTTTTATTATTGCTTGTAAACCGCTCTGAGCCCGGCCTTGGCTGGGGAGGGCGGGGTATAAATAAAAATTATTATTATTATTATTATTATTATGGTGGGTGGTTTGCAACTTTGCAAGACTGCATAGCACTCTCTCTCCCTGTCTCTCTTCCAACCCATCTTTCTGTTTACCATGTACCCCATCTCCACCCCAGGCCATATCCCACCACTGGGAAGTGCCATTGGCCTCTGACGGCCATACCATAAGCTCTTTACAACCTCCAAATTGAATTAACAATTTTTTTTTTTTACTATCAATGTATTTTTGCTTCCTATCCTCTCAGCAGTTTTAAAATGCCACATGAAGCAGGTAAACAGGGTTGTGTGTTAATTCTTCCAAATATGAAGTTTCTCCAGCAGGAAAACAAAATTGCTTCATGTCTGGTAGAACAAGCAATTAAAAAATGAGAAAGTTCAGTTTGTTTTAAGAGCAAAACTGCCTCCCGTTAATATTTTTAATGCCCTCCACTACTTTATCTTGCATCGCGGCTAAACATTACAGTAGTTGTGAGATTCCTGCAGAGATCAGGAGAGGATAAAAAACACCATCTGACTTGCAGGTCAGATACCCGTGTGTGGGGGGGGGGGTAAAAACAGGTCAAGAGTCATAGCATTTATCAGGAAATGTGAAACTTTAAACTGGAAGCAATTTGTTCAATGGCTGTTTTGACCATACAGGCTTCCTAATCTCAGTTCCCATAAAGTTTGGCTGAGATCCAGCTGGAGTGGTTAGTTTCAGCTGCGTAGATATCGTTCACAGAGGAAATAAAAGGATTTTAAACCCTGAAATAATTTCCTTTGGTTCTCAGCTCATTCAAGAAACATATCCTCTTGGTCAGTGATATCTCAAAACTTAATTTCAGCAGCCTGGGCTTTAAAAAGAAAGTCTTTGTGGGATTCTTTTAAAAAAATGGATAGCATTTTTCTTTTTCTTTTTTGCTAAGGTCCAAACCCCCCCCCCCCCCAAGTAACTGTAGAAAACAAATTATCGGGACGGAAAGCAGTCGTAGCTACTTTTATTGTGATGGATTTTTACCGGAATCCCATTTGCTCTATTGTTGGGCAACAGATATTAAAATCAGACACACAGAGAATCGTAATTAAAAAAGCAATAAAGTTTTTTTGCAACCTGAAAAGCAAAACGCAACCCCCATTTGCTGTAAGGTATCTCCTGTCCTGTCGCATATATTGTGTGCGTACAATTACACGTACACAATAGTTATGTCTGCAAAATGGCCGACTACAAGTGTTTATCCTTGGGAGAAATGGGGATCTCGTAGTCCTTAAGATGCTGCTAGACTCCAGCTCCCATCATTCCTGATCACTGGTGATACTGTTTGGGGATGATGGGAGTTGGAGTCCAAACTGGAGGGCAACAGGTTCCCCGCCCTGATGGACACACAAATACAGTAGCATGAGCATGCGTCCAGCTTTGCATAGGACAGTATATGATGGAGATTTCCTCTATTTGAAGATCTGTCCTGTCCATGTTTTGTTTAAAGATTAAAAATAAAACAAAAAAACTATAAAGGAGAGCAGGAGCCTTGACCACAGTTAGCATCTAGACTGCAAACAGTCTCCAGCAGGGTGAGATGAATTTATATTTAAAACACAGACATTATTTATACATAAATAAAGTAGCATGTGCAATTTTTATGTGACTCTTAGTGATGTATACCTAGTTAATATAGAGTCATTATTTATACATAAATTAGCACATGCATTTTTCATGCCATTTGTTCTCTTTTAGTAATGCATTTCCAGGTTTTTTTGTGGGGAAGGGGGGGAAGGGGGCACGTTAAACAATGGGTCACTCGTTTCTCATTTAAGGATACAGCCTGCACTATTAGACAGGCCAAATCTCCAGGCAGCCACAATTCTCCTTCCCCTTAGCGTGCAGCAAAAAACCTTGATGGCGATAGCTAGCACAGGGAAGAATCTGCAGAGGAAGAGCCTGGGAAGCCTGATGGCTGTGTTCTATTGAATTTCAGAGCGAGTGAATAATGTTGCACCGTCCTCTGAAGTGCAGCCACGCCTCTGGACGTCCTGCTACCCATCTTCACTTGCTCTATGAGAAACTCAGCTGCAGACTGGTGATTTAGAGCACTGGCTGGGAGCAGCATCAAACCGTGTTAATAAAACCATTACCAACACTCATATGGAGCTTGATTCAGTATTCCAAGCTTCAACAAACAACACATCATATGCACGGCAAAAAGGGAAAAAAAAGGAATGGTACCACTACTGGGCAGGGAAAGTACTAGTCAGACCTAATCAAATACTCGGCAAGAATAAAACCAGGCCTCGAGTTCCATTTCTAAACACTGAACATGCATAGAAGCAACTCGTCAGTATTTGAATATCTGTCTATTACTCCCAAAATATATAACTCTGGAAATTTTAAACAATTCAAAGCTGTGCCACCAACAGTAGTATGTTTTCAGACTGCTAATATATTCTAAAATCTTAATTTCTCTAGCTGAAGCCATTATAAAAAAGCACAAATTTTATTATACAAGTCCAGTAAAAGCAAATTAAAATGGGGAAAACATACAATTTCTAAGATACATGGATGGTATTTATATAAACTAATTAAGAACAGAAACAAGCTATGTTGTAGCCCCCAAACAGACACCCAGTACGACCAAAGGAAAGCTATTCAATCTAGTCCTAGAAAAGAGCAGCTGATATTTGGATAGGTAGGTTATCCAGATAACCGGGATGACTACCAGCACTGGCGGGGGAAACAGGGACATGACAGAATCAAATCAGAAGCTAGGATGGCTTTCAGAATTCGAGGACAATCCCTTTAAAATCGGGACACTTTGAAGGTATGCTGGAAATCTAAATTATGCTCTTATGGTTCAGTCATTAGCATGTTTGCTTGGAAGTCCAACTAATTCAAATAGATTTAACTTTTTTTATGTGCGCTCCAGCTACAATCCTATGCACACTTACGGAGGTAAACAGAACCCCCCTTGAACAGCGGCGGAGCAAGCCAATTGGGTGCCAGGGGTGGTGCGTGTGCCCTGCGCCCAGGGGCGGGGCCAGCCAGGGCAGGACGCTCCCTGGGGCCTCCGAATCTGCCTGCCTCCTCCCACTCAGCCACCCTACAGCTGGGGGGGGGGAGGCGGCGGGCAGACCATTTGGGACAGTGCGGAGCCTGCAGGCGACCAAGCCAACGTGTCACTCCCAGGAGTGACAAGCGCTGCAAGCCCCCACGGTAACTGCTTCCCGGCATTTTGTCACCCCCCTCAGTGATGACACCCGGGTCAGACCACCCCCACCGCACCCCGCTTCCTCCACCCCTGCCCTTGAACCCAGTGGAATCTCTGAGCAAACATACTGCATGTTGTAACAGAGAGTGGAAATTATAATCTCTCTCTTTTGCCAAGACAGTGGTTGGTTGGTTTTCCAGAGTTACAACCAGTCCCTTGAGGGTGAATTGGATTGTGACTACACCACTGGGGAGGGGGGAGATCCACCCATCTCCCCCCCCACACACACACACTTTCCGCACATGTAAGAGAGTCCAAGCCTAAGCTACATTGGGCCGAGGCCGTTTAGGGCTTTAAAGGTCAGCACCAACACTTTAAATTGTGCTCGGAGGTACATGGAGTCATGTGGCAGCCAGGTAAATTTCTGTTTGACTCCCATATTTTGTCTCCTTAAACTCTTATCCATTATGACAAAGTAATGAACCAGAGACACATAAGCAACGCATGAAACACTAGGTTTACAAAGCAGCAAACGTGGGGGTTTTTTGCGGTTGGAACGGAACAGCTCTAGAATCAAAACATGCAACTCATTTTAGTGTATGTAAATTCAAACCAAATGTTACATGGAATGTCTCTCCTCTTTGCATTCCATTCCCTTCTCTTCCATTACAGGAACACCAAACTGAAGAACAGAATGTTAGGAGGACAGGGGGAAATATACTATCTAAGCAGGAACAGATACGACATTCCTGTTTTTACTTAGTTCTGTGGTCACATGTGCTTACAGTCACTTCTTTCTTATATGCAACTGAAAGCCTGAGTTCTCAAGCCCTAATTAGAAAATCTCATGTTGGTATGAGGTTTACTACCAGAAAAATGACTGATGACAGTCCCTGCTATATGCACGCTTGCCAATATTTCAAAATCCATAGAAGAACTTTCTCCCCTGCTTGCATGCAGCAATCCCATAACTAAGAAATCATCGGCTGATTGCCTCCTTTACTGCACACAGGTCTTAAGAGCGTAGTATGGCTTTAAGTATATATATTTTGCTTACCCTCTCCCATTGTCCCCCTCCATCTTGTGACGTCTTCTCTCTGATCCATTAAAAACCTGATTTAGATTTTATTTTTATAGGGGGCAGGAAGTCAGATATTTCCATCATTTCCTAAATTCATATCACATTCAGAAGTGTAAAATAAAAAGCCACAATTGTGAACAGCAGAATTGTGTCTTTTGCAGCTGATGAGCTGAGAACATTGCATTGCAATGCAATGGTAAAAGACTTACTTTAGTTTTTGTCTCAAACATCCCAATCCTATGCATAATGATTCATGGGTCCCACTGAATGCAATGCGACTTACTATCAGAGAGCACAGAATTATAGCTTAACAATTACATCCTTGAAATGGACCACTTGCAAAGTGTTTTTCTTTTTAACTGACTCATTCTTTTGTCTATTTCTCCCAAGATGGAACTCAAGGTGGCTTGCAACGTTTCAAAACACTGTTGTAAAATACAAAGTAATAAAAACAGACAAATTAAAATAAACCAGAACACACTTGGAACCAGTATTAAAATACAGTTTGCCCTGACATCAGCCCAGCAGTCAGCATCATGTACACCTTAGTTTTCAAAGGCCTGTCTAAATAGGAAGCTCTTAGCCTGCAGGCAGAAATCCACAATATGGGAACAGGCACAGAAAGGCTTTCTGGTTTCACCACCAATCATGCCTCTGATGTAGATGGGACCAAGAGAAGGAGCTTACCTGAGGATCTTAGCACCCAGGCAGCTTCATAAAGGGAGACCGGATCTTTCAAGTAGCCTGGGCCCAATCCAACTTGAAATAAACCTTTGCAAAGAGCTTGATTTGAACAACTGAGCTCTAGCAATTGGGGTGGGAGGGGTCACCCCTTAATTTGCTTCCTTCACTGGCAGCACAAACTTTGGTAGCATTGCATAAACTGGGGGAAATTCAAGCAAGGTATATTATGTATTTCTCAGGGCAGAGTGGAATCCACCTACCATCTCTTAAATTTTGGATGGCTAAGAGTGTCTGTTATCAGCTTACTTTGGTACAGCAGCTGCATTCCTACGTAGGAAGAGGAGATCTTGCCTTGGTCATGCATACATGTGTTTAAGCTTTGAGGTTGAGCTGAGTTTCGCTTTTTTTGGATTACTATTGCTTGCAATGGGTTATTTTGTATCTGGAGTGTTTTCTTATTTATTGCAAGCTGCCAAGAGATTGATAGGCTGTAGGGTGGCACACACAAATGTTGAACCTAAATAAATGCATGCACTTGTTCCAACCATCCTAGAAAACTGCAATAATCCTATAACTGTGCTCCTTCTTCTTCCCCTATTTTTATTTTTAAGTAAAGAAGAAACCTCGCTTGTTTTGTTGAAGTGTCCACACTTGCTGGAGAGGCGCTGTGCTTTCAGTGCTCTTGAAACTGGAAGAGCAATCCAACAGCGACACGATATCCCATTCTTCAACCACCCTTAGATAAAACCTTGCCCTACTGAGGTCAATAGTGAAATTCACAATTATTTCAGCTGATGGTAGCATTCCATCACTGGTGCTTTGCTCATTATTTGATTGTTTACTTGCTATCTTCTTCCCGTGAATGAAGACAGATGGACACTGCCTTCCAAACAATAACTCAAGATACTGCTGTGTTATGGTTTGGAGTGCATTTTCTTTTTAAAGTGCCATTAGCAACAAAACTATTAGCAGAGCTTCTGTGTTCTGTTCAGGAACGGGTCCTTTACTTTAGCATTTCAAGTAGGTCTCACTGTTGCAGAAGAATTATGTTTTCAGATAAGGCTGATAACTACAAAGCTACTGTTGGAGGGAAGGATAAAAATGAAGGTTTGCCCTGGGAGACAACGTTCTTTATCTAGCTGTTCCCCCATTCAAAATTCAGAACAGATTAAACACATTCTAGATTCTCTTTCAGTTTAGTCTGCTGGATCACTTTACAATGCAGTATGTGGATGACTTGTTTCCACCCACTGGTCCCCTAACCACAAATGGGACCCCGAGCTTTGTTTTTAGTTAATTACCCACTGAGAAAAAAACGAAACATTTCCCTTTATCATTAAGACAAAAATAGCTCCACAATCATGACCGAAAGTCGGAAAACAGTGGGAAGCAAAAAGATTATTACTTCTCTGCCTGTTGGCATAGCAAAGAGTGTAGACTGAAATTCATTGATGAGCATTCTGGAGAGTCTATTGTGAGTAACACAAGCTGTTATAGTGGATTGTTGCAAGGGCTTTCAAACTTTATTGATCTGGGGCTGAAAAAACCAAAAGAAGCTATCAAGTTCAAATATATAAAAGGATGTTATACCCATGTTCAAATATATAAAAGGATGTCACATAGAGGAGGGAGAAAGGTTGTTTTCTGCTGCTCCAGAGAAGCGGACACGGAGCAATGGATCCAAACTACAAGAAAGAAGATTCCACCTAAACATTAGGAAGAACTTCCTGACAGTAAGAGCTGTTCGACAGTGGAATTTGCTGCCAAGGAGTGTGGTGGAGTCTCCTTCTTTGTAGGTCTTTAAGCAGAGGCTTGACAACCATATGTCAGGAGTGCTCTGATGGTGTTCCTGCTTGGCAGGGGGTTGGACTCGATGGCCCTTGTGGTCTCTTCCAACTCTATGATTCTATGATTCTAAGCACCCAATACAACAACAATGCATGAATTGCTTCCAGGTCACAAATTGTGGAGGTCTGTTATATTTTAGGCATATTCAAATTCAAGTTGACTTCTAAGCTTAGCATGCAACAGAGTGGGGAAAAACCAAGAGTTAACTAAAGCAGTCACTGTTAAAATGTCAGCTGCTGTGTGAAGTACCTGCAATTTCCTATGAGTAACAAATTTAACACAGCAAAGACTAGTTCGTCTGGAAAATGTGTTGCTGTTTTTTTAAAAGGGCTGTCAATTAAACCTGATTAACATCTGAATTTGTTTTCCCCAACCGTGTATATAATATTGTGGGGAAGTGACTATCATATCAGGAGCGCTCTCTAACCTCTCTCATGCACTAGACTAGAACATTTTGAGGTTTTTATAGGTCTGAAAAGGCTGCTAAACCCAGAAGTGCATTTATTAAGAAGAAGAGCATAGTACAGGAAATAGGCTCCAAAAAGTTATGTTTCAGGGAGGGGGAAAAAAGTGAAAAGCCTGGGGAACTAATTAGGATGAAGCTGCCTCTCCCCAAGATTTGACCTTAAACCCTGGGAGAAAACTATACACGACTTATGACAGAATACAATTTAAATGAAATCAAGGATCTCATTTGCCACCAGTTATTCTTGCACCATATGTGAAGCAACATTTGACCATTGTTTTAAAAGGGAGCAGAGTCCTCAATTATATACACACACACACACACACACACACACACACACACCCCTGCCAATTTTCAGAGATGCTCCTGTAACTGAAAGGGTGGTCTTGGTGACATGTACAAATGTACACAATGTGAAGACACCGAATTAATTAACCCAACAAAAAGATTCAAGTGTCGCATTAGCCAAGTCCACAGTTTGGTGCCAAGACCCAATTGGCATGCAGAACACCTTCAGGCAACCACAAAAGATGTCAAAAGTACAAGCACAAAGGAAAACAATCTACCTGCTTCTTGCCGCTCCTGTATTTGCTCTCTAATTCTCCTAAAAAAGAGTGTATCTAAAGAATCCAACCATCAGATAAAGCTGCAACAGTGTTGGAGACAAGCTGACCAGACTTTGCCTTTAAGTTCAGTGGGCCAAGTTCCAAAGGCTGATGAAGTTAATGGAACACAGCTGCCCTGCTCCAAAGCTCACACTGGCACTTGGGTAAAAATCTGAAGGGGCACAGTTAATTTGCACAACTCGGTGCACATGGTTCTGACAGCAACGTGCACACAATTTGACCCTGTTGGGAGTACGAAACTCCTGAGGCTTCGCTCACAAGGGTCATAGGAACATGCAAGCCCACTTACCACGACAAGGTGATGATCCAGCGAGTGATCTCTTAAGGCAAATCATTAAAAAAAAGTGTAGTATGAACACTGACAACTGGGAAACACTGGCCTGCGAGCGCTCCAATTGGAGAACAGGCTTTACCAGAGGTGTCATGGGTTTTGAAGACGCTCAAACTCAGGACGCAAGGGAGAAACGTGCTAAGAGGAAGGCACACTTGGGAAACCCTCACCGTGATCAACTCCCGTCCAGAAACCTAGGTCCCCACTGTGGAAGGAGGTGTGGATCCAGAATTGGCCTCCACAGTCACTTACGGACTCACTGTTGAAACCATGTTTATGGAAGACAATCTTATTCGGCTACGAGTGATCACCAAAGAAAGAATACAATTTGAGAGAACTCCTGGTCAAGGTTGCCAGACAACACATGTTTTTGGTATTCTTGTCCTATAATGGGTTAACCCTAAATCAAGGTGGCCCCATACAAGTGCAGAAATGAACACAAAGTTCTGAAATTGGTGGTGCTGCGGACATGATCCGATATACTGTGCTATTTTATACCTAGAAGCATCTTCTCGTGCTGTAAGCACATAATCTGTTTTATCAAAAGACCTTCAAGAGAACTGTAAGGTCACCTGCCAATCCAAACAGTTTTCTGCTAAATCTGATATTTTACCTTGCCAAGCCCTCTTCAAATCAGGAAAAGTGCCTTTAAGTACCTATTGCCCTGGGAAGCAAGTCAATACTATTATCTCAGGATTACATTTAAAATGTTATAATTGTTTAAGGCACAGCAGGGAAAAATAAACTTACTGGAATTTATCTGCAGTGATAGTTGAAACAAAAACTGAAGGAGATAAGTGTCAGAGACTACTGACAAATTCTAGCACATATTAAATGCCTATCGTTCTACAGACATAGGTCCTATAGTCAAGCTAGGCTACCAAACAGTATAGAGTAATTGCTAATTGTCACCAGCTAGTTAATGAAATCTACTAACTTCCAAGACTTGCTTCCTTAGCAAATTTAGAAGAACTTAAGTCTCTTTCTTTCTCTCTCTCTCTCTCTCTCTCTCTCACACACACACACACACACACATAGTGAAATTTATAAATGAGCCATCTATTTCCACACTTTCACAGTTTAAGTATCACATATATATCTGTTTTTAAGGGAGTTCCTAGGTTATTTTTTTATGTCACCAGTAACGATACTAAAAAATTTAAAGGTAATAGGCAAAAGAAAATAATTAGGAGGACAGGATTACCATCATACCCACCAGACATTTTGGCGGCTAAACAGTACAACTTTTTTTTTTTAAGCTTCAAAATCCAAAGTTTTGTAAATTATTTACTTTCTACGAGGTCCTTTCTACTCCAAAGGGAGCTCTGATCCCCTGCCCAATGTGATGAGCTTAGAGTAATTAAATAGGTATGAACCCATTTGGTTCAAATTTTCCCACTGACAAAAATGTCAGTTGGGAGAAACATAAATAAAGTAGCACGTTTATTTCAATTTTTTGCTATACCCAATAAATAAAATTTATTAGTGAAAGAGGTTTCGGCACAACTTAGCCACTTTCTCCACCACTTTTATTATTTCACATGGACCTGTTCCATATTGCTATACTCATCCAAGTCCCTCAACATTAAGAACAGGAAAACACTACGGCAGTTCTTCATATGTTGCCATATAATCATCACCCACCTTGCAAGGTATGGCCCCAATTTAAGACTGGTGACGTTATTGAAGTTCCATGACACAAAGTCTATGCAAAAATCCCAGGTTACCTGGGAATATTTCAGCATGAGGTTCATAATTAGTGGCAGCTAAAGACCATCTTAGACAGCATCTTAAAAAGCAGAGACATCACCTTGCCAACAAAGGTCCATATAGTTAAAGCTATGGTTTTCCCAGTAGTGATGTATGGAAGTGAGAGCTGGACCATAAAAAAGGCTGATCGCCGAAGAATTTATGCTTTTGAATTATGGTGCTGGAGGAGACTCTTGAGAGTCCCGTGGACTGCAAGAAGATCAAACCTCTCCATTCTTAAGGAAATCAGCCCTGAGTGCTCACTGGAAGGAAAGATCGTGAAGCTGAGGCTCCAATACTTTGGCCACCTCATGAGAAGAGAAGACTCCCTGGAAAAGACCCTGATGCTGGGAAAGATGGAGGGCACAAGGAGAAGGGGACGACAGAGGACGAGATGGCTGGACAGTGTTCTCGAAGCTACAAACATGAGTTTGACCAAACTGCGGGAGGCAGTGGAAGACAGGAGTGCCTGGTGTGCTCTGGTCCATGGGGTCACGAAGAGTTGGACATGACTAAACGACTAAACAACAACAGAAAGACCATCAAACCCTGGTGCATTTTCAGTCCCTTTTCAGTCTGAGTGACCACAGAGTTTGCTCTGGAGCTGGGAAGAAGAGTCTCTCCAATCTAAAAATGGGCTGGTGTTTCTGCTGATCTCCTCCACTGGTCTGGCCCCAGTGGGCTCAAAGTATGAGTATCACTAAGTATGAGTATTACTAAGAAACCAACAAACAAAATCCTTCCAGTAGCACCTTACTGGAAGTATTACTGTCCCTTTTGCCAAAGTCTTCTGATACCTTGAGGCCACATGGACTTGTGCAGAACTTGGGGATTCACCACTGCATTGCATTCAACAACATGGCCTTGTTCTGATACAAGCCTTGAGCTCACATGGAAGGTAACTTGGACAAAACTTAACACTGGGGACCTCCTGCACCCCTACCCCATGTTATCATGGAACCACAGAATTAGAAATACAGTGGTACCTCTGGTTACGAACTTAATTCGTTCCAAAGGTCCATTCTTAACCTGAAACTGTTCTTAACCTGAGGTACCACTTTAGCTAATGGGGCCTCCCGCTGCCAACGCACTGGAACACGATTTCTGTTCTCATCCTGAAGCAAAGTTCTTAACCCAAGGTACTATTTCTGGGCTAGCGGAGTCTGTAACCTGAAGCGTCTGTAACCCAAGGTACCACTGTATGTTACTTATGATTAGTAAAACTAAGAGCACCAGGCCGTTTGGGGGATAAAACAAGGAGGAGCAGAACCATGAGCACCACCTGGAACTTATTGAAGGAAAGGTGGAATGTGAATGTAAAAACAAGTAAATAAATATCAATCTGAAGTTTTGTGCATGTGAGGGGAAATGGTACCTGACAGCAGCTAAATTATTAGGAATGGGAGATAACTGGCTTCTTAAAAGAACTGCTGTTTCTGGGAAACTTTCTGGAATCCATGCAAGGCCCATCTGTTCACACTGTGAACAGGGGAAGAGCATGCTGGGTCTGTTTTATGTGCTATTCTGAAATGTGTTTTGGGGGGCTATATGCTCTTTTTAGTAATATTAGCTTTTTAAAAAAAGTTAATTTATTCTGTTTTGCTCTTTTATTTATTTGTACTCACAGCTCGCACCTTTCACCTGACACCCAGGACAGGTAACAAATATCACAATCCAAATAAGTACAATATACACTAAAACCATAAAATCAAATCAAAATAACAGTAACAACAGCAACAACAGAACAAGAAAACTCCAAACCAGAATTGCAGTGCATAGCCATGCAGAGAATCTGGGTAAAGAGGCGTATCTTGACAAACTGTCAAACAGAATACAGTGGTACCTCGCAAGAGGAACGCCTCGCAAGACAAAAAACTCGCTAGACGAAAGGGTTTTTTGTTTTTTGAGCTGCTTCGCAAGACGATTTTCCCTATGGGCTTGCTTTGCAAGACGGAAACGTCTTGCAAGTTTGTTTCCTTTTTCTTAACACCGTTAATACAGTTGCGACTTGACTTCGAGGAGCAACTCATAGAACGCGGTGTGGTAGCCTTTTTTGAGGTTTTTAAAGACTTTGGTGATTTTTGAAGCTTTTCCAAAACTTTCCCGACACCGTGCTTCGCAAGACGAAAAAAATCGCAAGACGACAAAACTCGCGGAACGAATTAATTTCGTCTTGCGAGGCACCACTGTAAAGTGAAGGTTCAAAAATGCACTACAGAAGGGAGGTCTTTCTGCAAGCTGGGAGCCACCACAGAGAAGGCCCTGTCCACTGCCCCCCAAACCACAGACAGTGGCAGCAGTAGGGGCAGCAGGGCCTCCCCTGCAAATCTTAATTATCTGGACACGTGGACATGGGAGGAGGAACTGCTTCAGATATTTGAGGACCCCAGTCATTTAGGGTTTTAAAATGTCAATATTAACACACTGAATAGAACTTGTTAATGAATTGGCAGTGATGCTGCTGGTGGCTATCTCTGGCTAGACATATACATATACATATACATATACATATACATATACATATACGAATGACACTAGTCTTGAAAGGTTTGCACTGGGCACCAATTCACAACCAATTGGATGAGATGGGCCTTTAGTCTGAAATTCAACACACACATACCTTTGGTTTGGAGCTCGAGAAAGAAAGCCACATGTGTATGAGAGGGAACAAAGAAATTACCGGTATCTTCTTCATCTTCCCAGTAAGAACCCCCTCCCTCCCCACACGCGTAATTAATTAAGGAAAACCAAGGTATGCAGTGGCATATTATTAATGAACCTAACATCCATTCTGGGCCCTGAGCACACATCACTTGGTCCGCCTTTGGTTGTTTTCCTCCTCTTAGAGTTGTTTTTTCTTTATTTCTAAAAGATGTTTCGTTTTGTACTTCTGCAAACATCAAGCTTATCTTGTGTGTAGGTGGTGCCTCTTTGGCTACAAAAGGAATGGCAAGCACCAGGTGCCTATCGGAATGGTGGTGCTTAGAACCCTATATTATTCTCCCATGTCACGTCCATTCCAGTTCCTAAGCAGGTGTACAGGGCTAGTTAGAGTTCTTGATTAAACCAGGAAATCAAACTGGCATGCACACAGTTATAAAGAGCCCGCAAGGCCAGATGCAGAGGGCAGTAATTCATGCTCTGAGAAATGGGCTTGTATACTTTGGTAGATGAACATTGCCATGAAGTATGGAAACAGTGTACTGAAACTTCCACTACTCAATCCCTCTGAACGCTTAGCTATATCAGAAAGGTGTGGGGGTGTGGAGGATTATATGAGAACTTCCGTCCAATTTCCTTCCCAACAGGTGGGCGGGGTTTGCGACACTGAGCGGGCTTACCTGCTTGGTTGCCTCCCACCTGCTTTAGGGTGGCCTCATCCCGCCCCCGGCCTGGGAGGACAATGGTGTTAGGATATTTCCGTTCCACCTTAAAAGGGAGCAGGCTTTGTGAGTCAGAGTCTGCGTATTTCCTGTTCACAGGATGTTTATGTTTTCTGTTGCTTTCCTTTTCTCTCTCTGTGTCGTAGACACTAAAGCAGGCAGTCATGTTTTTCTTTGTTCTGATCAACGCTGAATAAAACTTGTAAATAATGCTCTCCTGAGTGCGACTTTTGCTGTGACTATCTGCTGATAGAGTGTGCATGAGCTCTGGAATGTGGCAAGAAATCTTCTAGAAACTCATGTTGCTAATTGCTGATACTGCGTGCCTACGGGAGATCGATGGATCGTCCGGCAGACGGCTTGGGGCCATGATGGACTTTGTCTCCCTGGCAGTATCCCAACAAATGGATGTATGGCTGGGGGTAGGGTGAGGGCTAAGGGAAAAGAGGCTGACCCCTTTGGCCAAACCTTACTCTGTTTCCTCCTCTTCCAGGTTCATGATGTGTTCCTGTGAGCAGCCAGGTTGAGGTAAGTAATTTTGGTTTCTTTTGTTGGCTGGGCGCTTCGCCAGGCCCAAGAGGGCGGTGTGTGCCCCAGCTACAGGCTGTTTACCAGCATTTTTGTTGTTTTCAGCAGCGGTGGCACTTGGGAGGGAGCGCAAGGCCCCTCCGTTGCCGCCGTTCACCGTGGAGCGCTTTGCCGGGCCCGGCTTTGCTTTAGGCCGCATGGTGGCCTTTTGTTTTTGGTGATGGCGGCGCTGGGGAGGGGATACATGGCCCATTAAAGGGTTGATTGCAGGAGTCCCTGGCCCTAGAGCAGCGGCATGTAGGTCAAACTCCCGGCCAAGGTAAAGTGGGAGGGCAAGCTGTGTAAATTCGTGCTTTACAATCCCCTCCTACTGCACCTCATTGCCCTGCACATCCTCAATCCCAGTCAGGCTGAGAGGGTTACATGCCAAGGCCAAGGCCAAGTTTCCCACATTCTTAAGTTGAATCAAGTTGTGGCCAATTTGAACCCATACTTTGGTCTCTCCTCTCATTCTTTTGGGGGAGGGTAGGCTCCACGGACAGGGCTCAGCGCGTGTGCTCGCAGACCTTGCAGCCCCGCTGTGCATTTAAGATACATGTTTGTTGTCGTTAAATTCTTCAGTTCGCCTTCCCTGACCATTAAAATTAGCAAAGAAAAGAAATATGCAAATCATAAACCGGGGAGGCAACAACAAAAAAACTACTTCCCAACTTTACATCTTACTGAGCATCTTTTAATGTTTGCATCTGATTGTATCATGTATCTGTTTTTCATTCTTCCCCATATGCAGTTCCGTTCCTTGCTTTATTCAATGATTTTGGGCCATTCCACGGTGACAGCTCTTGTTTTGTTTTATCCAGTCCTATTAGAGAACGCTCGCTTGCTGTTGTTATGCGTCAATTAGTAGGCACGCCACCCAAGGAAGAACAGTCTCAAACGGGAGGCTTCATCAAGAGGCGTCCCCAGTGAACCCTTTCGCAGCAAGTGAAGATATTTCCTGAGGTCTGATGGCTCAATTCACAATTGTATGTGTGTGTGTGTTTTAAAATAAAGACTGTGGCAATTATCTATGCAACCCTGTGCATGTTTACTTGAAAGTAAGTCCCACTGTGTTCAATGGGGCAAACTTCCAGGTACGTAGGCAAAGGACTGCAGCCAGCAAATCTGGTTTCGTTGCTATACCGTTTACAGAGAATGAACTTTACATCTACACCAAACGTTTAAGCCATCAAGTCTGCTTAACAAGAGGCTGGAATCATGACACTATACAGGCAGCACACTCTGCTGTGAGCTCTGGGTTTAATATTAAACAGCAAAGCAAATGCTAATGGGTCTACTTTGCTTCTGCCTAGTTGCTGTTGCCACCTCCTTCTCTTCCAAGCTGGGAAACCAAACACCCAACTGCCTCCTTACAACTAGGAGGCAAAGGTGGTAGCACTAACATCCAGGTAGATGGGCAAATCCTTCACTGGGTCGCTAAAGGCACTTGTTTATAGTGTTATGAGGTGTGTGTGGGGAGATGTAGGCTGTATGCTTGAGCCCCCTTCTAATTCCTGGATCCAGATGGGATTTAATTCCTGGAATAATCAGGCAAGCTTCCTGGTGAGGTAATGGCCCTCTAAGTAGGGGCCATTAAGGTAACAAAGGAAGTGTCTCTGTGCCAGATAACAAAAGGGTGGGGGCCCCTTCCTCAACTTTCTGGTAGTTAAAATAAATTTAAAAAAAATAAAAAAATTGTTTAGTAGCACCTTAGAGACCAACTAAGTTTGTTCTGAGTATAAGCTTTCATGTGCATGGTAAACCTGTTTGCAGATAATGAGACATATGCTAAAGCTATTTTTGGTCATCTGCATACTATCACTTGCTTTTTCCTGCAGGACTAATTGCAGCTGCTGTTGTTGTTCTTTAGTCATTTAGCCGTGTCCGACTCTTTGTGACCCCATGGACCAGAGCACACCAGGCCCTCCTGCCTTCCACTGCCTCCCGCAGTTTGGTCAAACTCACGCTGGTAGCTTCGAGAACACTGTCCAACCATCTCGTCCTCTGTCGTCCCCTTCTCCTTGTGCCCTCCATCTTTCCCAACATCAGGGTCTTTTCCAGGGAGTCTTCTCTTCTCATGAGGTGGCCAAAGTATTGGAGCCTCAGCTTCATGATCTGTCCTTCCAGTGAGCACTCAGGGCTGATTTCCTTAAGAATGGATAGGTTTGATCCATCCATTGCAGTCGTTAACAGTCGTAAGCAGGTTTACCATACCCATTGAGTCAATCACCCTTCTCCTACTACCCTTCAGAGAAAAACCCCACCCCACCCTCCCACTATATATAAGGGTCTGGTGACTTCTGTTTCAGTGTATCTGAAGAAGTGTGCATTCACACGAAAGCTTATACCCAGAACAAACTTAGTTGGTCTCTAAGGTGCTACTGATTTTTTATTATTATTATTTATTTATGCCGACTGCGTCAGACCAACACGGCTACCTCCCTGAATCTAGAATCTTTGGTAGTTAGAAGGGCAAAGGACAGAGCTGAGAACTATGTTAGCTAGAAGCTGGCAGCTAGCAACTGGCCGGCTGCAGGCTGAGAAACTGGGAGACAGAACCACTGGGGAGTTTTAAATCCTCACTCAGTCATGAAGTCAATAGGGCCAGTCATCTCTCTGCCTAGATACCACAGAGTTACTGTGACAATAAAAATGGAGGGATCACATGTATGGCTTTGAGTCCCTTAGAGGGAAAGTGGGGTATACATTTAATAAATCAAATGCATTTATTTATTTAACCATTTATTAATTTAGCCTATACCTAACACACTTTTCAGTCTTAGAAAAGACTCTCAGGGTAGCTTCTACGTTAAAACAAAAATGTGTGTGTTTTTTGGAGGAGGGGAGCCATTTTCAAAGTTACCAAAATAAAACAGATGTGCAGAGTGAATCTTTCGTGTGTGTCTACTCAGAAATTATTCCAGTGGAGCACAGAACTTCAAAACAGAAAGCAGCCCGAAGCCAGATACAAATAACAGAAATAATAAAAACCGAATCTCATAGTAGCAGTAAAAGCAAACATCGCAATCCCACTGAAAGCACAGGAAGCAGGACACGTTTCACCTGGCGCTTAAAACTTTGCAAGGTTGGTGCCAGGTGAACAGCACCAGGGGGAGGCTTCCATGCGTGCATAAGAAGAGACTGCTGGATCGGGCCAATGAAGAATCGAGTCCAACATCTTGTTCTTGCAATGGCCTGTGGGAAACCATCAGACAGGACCTGAGGTGGGGTTCCAACGCAGCAAAACCCTGAATCCCACAACCTTCTTCACTTCCAAAGGTAGGGCAATCAGTGGTATCGTAAATTTTGAAGTGCAAGAGCTCATCTCGACAGCCTTCATAGCCACATCCACCACGAGAATCCAGACATTGATCCACTTATACATTGACCCACAACACACAGGAGCAGGGACGCAGCAAAGAGCAAGGCTGTAATCCTATGCAGAGTTTTTCTGGGAACAAACTACTGAACTCAGTGCTGGCTGCTTAGGTTCAACTTGTGAAACACACAGAGTTTCAACAAATACTGTATATTCCCTCCGCCGAAATGCAAATCTTTAGCTTCTCCTTAGAAATGCAAATCACGATGCAAGGAAGTGTTACTACCATTTGAACTACGTGTGTGAAATGGGAAGGCCATCAAAGAAAAGAGGTTTCCAGCCTCCACTTATTTCCCCTCATTCTTGGGGACTTCACACTGCAATAATCTCATGCAAACAAGCTACGAAGCCCTGTTTAGGGAAGTTTTTAATGTTTGATGTTTTATCATTTTTCTAATATTCTGTTGGGAGCTGCCCATAGTGGCTGGGGAAACCCAGGCAGATGGGCGGGTTTAATTAATATTTTTATTTTTATTACTACTACTACTACTACTACTACTACTACTACTACTTGTCAGAGGAAGAAAAGTCTGCATTGCAGAGGGTTGAATTCTATTATACTATTAATTTCTCTGGTGTTCTGAAAAAAGACCAGTAATTTTGCACACACACACACCCAGTCTTTTCCCTTCACTGTACCAATGGGAAGCACCTCTGAGGTAGATCTGTACAGTTTAGCAGGGGAACAGGGGAACTTTTAAATATCCTCACGCTGTCAATGTTACAAGAAAGTAGAGTGAGTTCTCCCTGGAGTGTGGTTCTGCAACCGCTCCAGACAGACTGTAATAACCTTGAGAAAACCCTCATTTAACCCCCCTAGGTGAGTTGGCAATTGGATATTCGCACATGTGCTCTAGCTACTTGCTCTCCATTGAACAAATTATCAGATATGTATATGGTGGGGTCTTTTTTTTGGGGGGGGGACACTTTTATTCTAAAGTCTTATATGAATATAGTCATGGAAGTAGGACTCCTCTCACATCCTCACTAGAGAATTACATCATGATAACTGAAGTAATTTGGAAAGATTTCCAGGGGGGAAAGGATGTGTGTAGGTAGTATAATGAGATCAAAAAGCGAAGATAAGACAGTGAAGCTAATGTGAAATGCCACTCTGATCAGAAATTACAAGGCTATCAAAAACCCAAGGTTCTCAAAAGCTTTTGACTACGCACAGTAACCTTTACGTCATTATCACCCACTGCTCAGTCCAACGCCAGTAAGGCTGCCTTTAAGATGCTGAAGATGCAGGTGATTCTGTTTTGAGAATACATCACAACTGATTTAGCATGCAGACCCGTGCCTCCAAATTGTGGGTCCAACTCAATTTAGTCTAACAAGGAGATGATGCAATTTAAATGACCAAAAGGATTGTGCAGACTTTTGTTCACTCATCATACTTACCCCTGCCCTCTCAGATGCTGTTCAACTACAACTCCCATCATCCCTGAACGCTGGCAGCGCAGGCTGATGAGAATTTGGACCCGCAGCATAGGGGGAACCATGTTTGCTGTAGCTCATCCTGCAGAGTCCTCTTTACTAACCAGGAACCCATATTAAAAGTCCAAGCAAGAATGACATAGCTGAAGCGAGAAAGACTCCACTGGACACACATTTTTCACTTGTGTGCTACCTTCCATTTTAGATCTACACTGGTACCTCTGGTTACGAACTTACCGGTAATTCGTTCCGGAGGTCCATTCTTAACCTGAAACTGTTCTTAACCTGAGGTACCACTTTAGCTAATGGGGCCTCTCGCTGTCGCCGTGCAATTTCTGTTCTCATCCTGAGGTAAAGTTCTTAACCTGAGGTACTACTTCAGGGGTAGCAGAGTCTGTAACCTGAAGTGTTTGTAACCCGAGGTACCACTGTAATTGAAATGCAGGCCTGAATTTAAAGATTCAAGACTTCCCTGACACCCCATGAACTTTGGGCCTGAAATCCAGTGTTGGTCCAGCCTCCATCCCCTCAGCTTGATTTAGGAGGGACCCACCTCAATAAGTTAATTCCCACTTTGGATCTGAACCACAACAACTCATGTGAACTTCGCTCTATTCCAAGCAGAGACCTATCGTGTTCCCAAACATGGCAGAAACCCTCCCTGCTACCTGCTTATTTCCAAACGCAGAACTCGCCAAAGGATGATGAGATGGCTTCTCAACAACCTCCCTGTGGCCTGGATTGTCACACAAAAGGATTCGACACACAATGAAACAGAGAGGCATCGGAAACGCAGCCCCCATGTTGCTTGATTTAACTTCTGGAAATGATATTGTCCCTACCTCCTTATTTCAGTGAGCAATGTCAAGAAGCAGTAGCAGACCTTGTGGAGAGGTAGGTGGAGCCCTGCTGCTCTCTCAGCTTCTGAACACAGCATGTGACGGGCAATTGCCAGAAGGAGAAAGAGGCACAGGAAGAACATTGGTGCCCCATCTATGCTGCTCCATGGGGCGCTGTCAATGACACTTGTGAGAGTCAAGGCCTCTCTGCACGGCTGTTCCCGTTGACTTAGTAAGGTAGGGTCTTGAGAAAGGGGATGGGCAAGGAAGGCCAGAGAAGACTCGAGCCCATTCCAAACGGGACCTGAACCACGATGGCGTCAGATTTGAAATAATTGTGGTGGAAGTGCAAAACATGTCACTCAAAGCCGCCGGTACTCCTTGATATCTGGCACCCTAACAAGTTAAGACTATAATCCACACTTGTTATTTCTGTCTGAGCAACGGTTCCCAGACAGAAGATTAATGGTGGATACCGGACGTGCAAAATGAATATTTTATGGTATAAAGATGTAAACTGCGCTGCAAGAGTCGGAACTCCGGTGAAACATCTCCCCACAAAAGAGATAATGTGTTGATAAATCAATTGCAAATGCCATTATTACGCTTTGGAACAGGGGTAGGATATGTGGTGGGGAGGTTTTCAGGCCAAGGGCCGCTTCTCCCCATAACCAACCTTTCTAGGAAGGGCGGGAGGGCAGATGAAAAAGCAGACAGAGTAACAGACATGGCTCTTGTTTCTCAGCAGCGGACCGCATTCCAGTCGTGCAAAGTTTCACCTCCCTGTAGCTTTCCACACACAAATTCACCCATGCAGGCAAGCAAGAGGGAGTTCAAGGACACACGGCTACGAGGGCAAAAGCACTTGTAGAAAAGGACAAGTGAGGGGAATGGCCTGGGGTGATTTTTTAGGGCGAGACAGAGAAGCCTGGAAGGCCAAATTCAGCCCCTAGGCCCAAGTTCACCACTCCCTGCCATAAGTATATTTTGCATATCAAGAAAAAAAACAAAATATGTAGGAATAAAAATATTATGCAGGCAACCATACTATGCCACACTGATGCACTCTGCATTCAAATTCATTTAAACGACAAAACATATTTTAAAGCATTAGCCATTAAATGAAAATAAAATGCAAGAACTACACAGATTCATTTTCATTCCACTATGCCACTATTTCAGAAGTGATGCAGTTGGGCCACAGTTAACATTTTCTTATAAGAACGGAGCACAAGATATCAAAAGAGAGAAAAGCAGAATGAGGATTTGCTTGGGAAAGCTTTCCCAAGAGTTTCAAATTTTTACATAGGAAATCAATTTGCATCACCGATAATATTGTTCAAATCAGATGACACTGTGTGGTTAGGAGGTAATTTACTTTGCTGCCGAAGCAATTTGATAGTTGTTCTGATTTGTGATTTTCATTTTGTTTGTTAATGAAAAAAATTAATGAGCAATGTTACTGGAAGTAGAACTCGAAGCCGCAGCATTATTAAACATGTTTTCAATATATTGTACATTATGTTGATTGCACCGCCAGAGTCTGAACTTTTGCAGCGCAAACACCAGTCAATCAATCTGATGTGGAATTTGTAGGGAGGACTTTTGGCACTTACCTTTGCACTGATTTGTGTTTTTGTCTAGAATTGCTTTTGTGGATACAATTTTTCCATACCTGAAAAACAAAAGTTGGGGGGGGGGCGGGGAGAGAAATAGGGATGTTCATTTTATTGTTGTTTAAAACCTGATCCAGTTGTCAAGCATACTTAAAAGAAAAGGAGACTTAAGTGCTCCTGAAAAGTGCAGCACAAACAATATTGTATGGTAATGTCCTGCATGCTGTATTTGCATTTCTCACCTGACCTTCAAAAGCTACCCTTACAAAGGTGGTTAATTTTCTATGCTTGCACTTTGATAATCAACAAAGAGACCAATTACAGTGGCAGATTTGGGGGATGTCAAGGCAAACAAAGATTTTTCTTTCTGAGTGTTGATTAGATCAGGCTAAACCTGTGTTTTTTCCCTTGGTTAAATGAGATGAATGGGTGATTTTCCAAGACACAGAATGGACCACTCTCTGAAATTGGCAATGCCAGAGTGGAACATATGGGAGACTTTCAGCAGCCAGCCCAAGGGGATGCCTGTTTTCAGAACACACCGCATTGATTTGTGTGCAATTGCGCATGGAAGGATTTTTAGATTTTTGGGGTGGAAATGGTGACTAAGGGAAGAGAACATTATGGAGGTTTGTAAAATTATGACTGGTGTGAATGGAGGGAATTTTTTTCTCCCTCTCGAAATATGAGAACTTGGAAGGTCGCCAGATTGCATTTATTTATTGACTTAGCACCATGCCATTGCCACAAAAGCTGTGCTAAGAAAGGTACAATCAAAAATCACCATTGAAACAAAATTAAAAGCTATTTCTAAAAATCAATAGTCTAAAAATGCACTTAAAACCAAATAACTGCATACCATAAAATTAAATCAAGAAACCTTCAGCCAATACTAAATGCCTGCCCAGTTTTTAAATAGACACTGAAACACCAAGAGAGAAGTGGCCGGACACAATTCTGATAGAAGTAAAAGCTGGAATTCCACAAAAAGGGCTTATATTTCTTCTTCTGGAAGAGGCTATCTGGGGCTGATGGGAGTTGGAGTCCAGCAACATCTGGGAGGGGACCACATTGGCCACCCCTGCCCCAAACCATGTAGCAACTCAAAGGTCATTGTCAGCACTCTGAATTGTGTCTGGAAGCCAGTAGGGAGCCAGAATAAGTCCTGTCCTGGTCAAAAGGCAAGTTGCAGGATTCTGCATTAGCAAAACCTTCCAAAGCATAATGATGCCCAATCTTTGTTCTGTGTGTGAAAGCTCTTCATACAATGTATATGGTAATGTACTTATAGAATGTGGCCGTTAGCTTAATCTTCAGTGGCATCTCGCCGGAAGCAGCAGCAGCAGCAGCTGTGCGGCCCTGGAAGTGGCTGGTAGTAGGGTACCAGCAAAGGCAATGCATTGTGGGATTTCACCACCCAAGATGGCTGCTTCAGTCCTTCTCATGGGCAAGGCTGACCCTGCCCTCAGGGCTACCCAGCACACAGGTTAGGAGAGACATTGGCCAGCAGGTGGGCTTCCCAAAAATAGGATCCTTGCTCTGTCCTGTGCAAAATCCTGATATTCTACAACCAATAAAGTTGTGGTCATGTTTAACCTACACATACCCCATCCTGTTCGTTGCTCCAGGTCAACAGGCCTTACATACCTGGTGCCCAAGGAAGTATTCATAGCAGTACTTATTGTCCATAGCAATAAAACACTTAAATGTCAATGCAATGGTGTATCCGAATTAATTGGACATGCCATACTTTTCGCCCCACAAGGTGCACCTGACCATAAGACGCACCTAGTTTTTAGAGGAGGAAAACGGGGGGGGGGGGGAATATTCTGAATCAAATGTTGTAGGAGAGGAGTTTTAAGTGGGGAGGGAAGGAAAATCCTGGAGGGGCAAGCGGCATGTGTGGGGTGTGTAGAGAAGGAGGTGGCTAACAATGCAGGAGAGGGGTTTAAGGGGAGGGAGGAAAGTGTAGGGAGTGGGCAGTGGGGTCCGGAGGGAGCACACTCCCCACCAGCAGGCAGTCAAAGTCTGCCTGCACGCGTGACCCTGGGGTGTGGGGCACATCCCCCCCCCAGACAAGCCACAGCTGTCTGAACATCGTTCCCTCTGTCTAACCTTTTGCGGTCTCAGTAGTCTGCGGTGTCCTGTCTGTAACCTTTGTCCCTGAGACCTTTTGTCTCCTTCGTCATACAGTGTGCAAGGGAAAAATGACGCGGTGGAAACAGGTGCCAAAATAACTTTGTACCACCCCACGATCTCGGGACTGAAGATGTGTAAAGGTCACAGCCCAAAATGTATCTGCCTGGTTTGCATGTTTGTCTCAATAAAAGGAGGCTCCACAAGGCTAGCCGGCAGCTTGCATGCAGCTCACCTGTGCGCAGCTCACCTGATGATCAACCCCCCAGTCTTGTGCCTTCACTTCAGAAAGGAAGGCAAAAGTTCTCCCCACCACCACCACCCAAGCCAGCTCTCTCTCTCTCTCTCTTTCTCCCACCTGCATGTTTTCCGGCTGCCTATGTGTCCCTGGCATGCTTTCCTGGACGCTGCAGCAGCACTGGAGCATGGAGAGGAGGAGGCGGCGGCAGCGGCAGCTGTCGGTTGCGCTCCTAGCCGCCGGAAATTGATCTGTGTGGGCTGGAGCCTGTGTACAGTGCAGCTAGGAAGGAATTAGCAGGAAGGATACCATCCCTTCCCCTCTGCTTGACATGCAGGCAGGGGATTTCCCTGCTCTTTGCTGCGTTTGATTGCCACCAGTCTCCTTGCTCAGCACGTCTGCTTGCTGCGAGGTGACGCTGCCGCGGCCGGCACTGTATATGCCCGATACAGGAACCCTAGAAACCTCCTCTCTACAGCCTTCTCTCCTCCATGACGCACGATCCAATTTTTGCCCCTGCACTCGGGCGATTCGGCTCCAGGGACCACACATTCGCTCCATAAGACGCACAGACATTTCCCCTTACTTTTTAGGAGGAAAAAAATGTGCCTTATGGAGCGAAAAATACGACAAGTTTTTCCTAAATAGAAGTTAATAATTAATTGCAGTGTCCAAGACCCCAAGTTCTGATAATTGGTCATAAATGGAACAATAACATCTGATAACCAATTTTTCTTGCTTAGATGTCTGGCGCTGTAATTTGTCTTTGGGGATATGGCTCTTCTCATCATTGCAAGCAATGCAATTTTAATTCTTGTCACGCAGAGATACCAAAAGGCCATTACACAATGGGAATCTACATGCAGATAGCATGGAATGGCATAATGCATAACAGAGCTGGCCTGCTAATTTTGAATACTAATCATGGTTTGTTTGTTTGTTCTTTTTTTAAAAAAAACACCTCTAAAACTAACAATATTTAACTCTGTATTCTCGTATCACCGTGTTTGTGTGTGCACATGTGCAGATTTTCAGTTTGAAATTTCACAGACTTCTAGTCAAGTCCATAAACCTCAATAGGTCTGTTCTGAGTAGGAGTAGAGTTGAATGTCAGCCTCTCTCCCTTGACCTTCATTCACTGTCACTGACAGGAAGCTCCTGCAGCCAATCGGAAGCCTCAGAAGCCCCGTCAGATGTTCAGCTTCCAAAAGAACGTTTGAAAACCAGAGCATTCACTTCCAGGTTTCGATCGTTCAGGAGCCAAAACGTTCAAGAACTAAGCTGTTCGAAAACCAAGGTATTTAGAAGTTGTCAAGGCCAATGGCTAGCACAATAAATTTGCTGCTGATATTTTAAGAATTCTTGATTTCTAAGTTGTTAGTTTAAGATTTTGCATGGTATATATTATATTATATTATATTATATTATATTATATTATATTATATTATATTATACAAGCAACCCCCCAATTGCATGGGAGTTGCGTTCCAGGTCATCACATGCAACAGTTGAGTGTATATAAGCTCATTATGCCTTGTCCTCATCATGCCCACACCCCTGCCCTGATCTGGCCACTTCTGAGTCACTATGATACACATGTGCGCAGTCATGCATCAACTGAACACACGTAAATGTTGCCTGTACTTTGCTTCCATAATCTATTGGCAATTCACAAGACTCTTTTGTCCAGAAAATATTGTTGCTAAAATATGCACCAAGACGAAGGAGTTGCATTATCTTAAATAATTATCTACAATAATTATAAAAACCAATCCATCCTTGCCCTGATATTTCACATTAAAAGTTAATATATGGAACAAGGCTTACTGAAGCAATATTCCTCAGCCAGCAAAGTTTGATTGATGTCTTGTTCAGAAATGTCATGGGGGAACGTGGTTGTTGTTTTTTAATCTGGTTATGCTACTGATACAGGAGTAATTAGATTTCCAAGGCCTCCAACAAGTTAAGCAATTTGGAAGTAAAAATAAAAGGCAAATGCCTTGGCAAATAAGCACAGAAATATGTACTGGTTACATGTGAAAGGAGAATAATATGCTGCAATAATTACCAGTAAGAAGATTGCATCATAATCTTGTTATAATAGGAAGCAAGGCGACAACATACACAATTCCACCCTACCCCCCTTTAAATAGCTGGGTGAATGATTCTCTGCTGAAACCATGATTTGGGATGCACACATAGAGTATTCACAGAAGATCTGTTTTAAGATAATTATTGGTAATTAGAAAATATGAGGTTTCTCTCATTAAATTCAAGACTGCTTGGGAGCAAGCACTTGGAGATTACTGCTAAAGTTTTATTTCCCACCTTATCATAAAGACTTAGACAGCAGATGGAAGAGAAGATCATAGGGTCTGCATTTTAAAGCAAGCAAACCTATTCTGCTTTCTTGGACCATGGATCAGAACACTGTTGTCAATCAGATCCCATACGTCTCTGAATTTTGTGAGCCAGTTTGGTTTCAGATAAGTATGCACAAAAAATTGTATTTTAGGGAAACTGTATTGGAAAGCATACAAAAAAGTGTTATAGAAATAGTACCAGTGAAGGCAGTTTGTACACACTTTATAATTTAGATTAAGTTTTTTCACATCTTTTAAAGTCATTAAAGGGTCTAGACCTTAAACTGCCTGTATGCAGGACTGACATGAAACAGAAATGGGCTAATCTGCCCTTTCCTAGTCAGACCAGACTAAGGTGCACCCCTATTTCCCATTATTTTAACGTCATGCAATATTGCTTTTGCAAGAGTTAGTATGCATAATTCTCTCTGGATTCAACATACTAAGTTCCTACTGAGATCAATGGGAACCAAATGCTTAACTCTGTTTCTAAATTTCATTGACTTCCCAGAATTATTTCCAGTTACTATGCCAATGCCAAGTGGATTTCATGACTGTGTGGCGATTTAACTTGATCGGTAATTTAACCTGCCGTCTCCTGTGTCCTTTCACTGGATATTCCTAAAGCCTAGTTCTACAAACTAGTTAACTAGAGAATTATTCCAAATGGCTCGGGTACTTGGGACAAAGGTGAAACACACTGTCTTAAATTCACTTACTCTACTCCTTTGCAGGTATAGTCATGGCTTCTTTTCATCTGGAACTCACTGGAACAGAGTTCCACCACCTCTTTGCAGCGTACTGGTAACTGTATAGCGGCACAACGCCCAGAACTCAACAACTTTGCGCCCCCCCCCGCTCACCAATTTAGGGTTGTCTGTCAAAAAAAGAGTGGGAATTCCTGCACCTCTTTTTCTAGAAAAAAAGTGTTGGATATAGCTGCCTGTCACTTTGGTGATTTGATGCAGTACTCACAGTCATTAACCAAGGCTATAATCCTGCACTCAGTTCAGCTGCTTAAATCTCACCCACTTCAATTAGCTTCAACCAATCTAAATGGGTCCCACGTTGCAGCTTAAGACAATATTCAAGAGAGAATGTGTTTCAAAATGGAAATAATGGGGAAAGTAACTCCAGAATTTCTCCCAAAATATGCCTGCCAGCTGTCAGATCTCCACTGAAATATGTTGTTTGTTTTATTGTATTTTTAAGGTTTAGATATTGGTCTTTGTCAAAATAGGGTAGAACTTAACAAACAAAGGGGCAATATCCAACGCAACACATCTGCTAACACAAGGACTTGCGGGTGTGCAAAGGAAATTCCCTCCCCTCTCTGTGTGCAACCCCTAAATCTGTTCCCCTACCCTAATCCTCTGGAACAGGTTTATGGGGCACACACACAGGGAAGGGAAGAGGATAGAGAGATTCCACTGCACATCTGAAAGTCCCTGAGCTAGTGGAACTGGTTAGTTGGACATCTCTCAATATGATATAAATACTAAACGCATTTCCATCTGCAGTGTTGGATGGCAGGTTGAGAGGAGTTCCCTACCAAGACAGACTTTGCTCGTGTGCTCAAGACATCGATTCCATAAAACATATTTTGTTGCACTGTGCAAAATATGAGCAAGCCAGGGCTGAACTGATATTACCCTTGCTGGTACCTTTCCCGGGAAAATCAGAGGCTCACTGTGTCAGGTTCCTACTGGAAGACTGGACATATGCTAGAACCTTAGCAGTTGCAAAGTTTTTATCGGTGGTTGCAAGAACCAATGATCCCTATATTCTGAACAAAATGCTTGTTTAACCTTGAGGTAACCTGGGATGTGGTGAGGCTGTGCCTGCCGCTCCAATGCTAGGGTAATAATAATTTATAATAATAATTTCTTATTTATACCCCACCCATCTGGTTGGGCTTTCCCAGCCACTCTGGGCAGCTTCCAACAAAATATTAAAATACAATAATGCATCAAACATTAAAAGCTTGGCTACACAGGGCTGCCTTCAGATGTCTTCTAAAAGTCTGGTAGTTGGTTTTCTCTTTGACATCTGGTGGGAGGGGATTCCACAGGGCGGGTGCTGCTACCGAGAAGGCCTTCTGCCTGGTTCCCTGTAACTTGGCTTCTCGTAGTGAGGGAACCACCAGAAGGCCCTCGGCGCTGGACCTCAACGTCCGGGCAGAATGATGGGGGTGGAGACGGTCCTTCACGTATCCTGGACCGAGGCCGTTTAGGGCTTTAAAGGTCAGCACCAACACTTTGAATTGTGCTCAGAAATGTACTCCCAGTCACCAGTCTAGCTGCCGCATTCTGGATTAGTTGTTTTTTCCGGGTCACCTTCAAAGGTAGCCCCACATAGAGCGCATTGCAGTAGTCCAAGCGGGAGATAACCAGAGCATGCACCACTCTGGCAAGACAGGCTGCAGGCAAATAGGGTCTCAGCCTGCGTACCAGATGGAGCTGGTAGACAGCTGCCCTGGACACAGAATTGACCTGCGCCTCCATGGACAGCTGCGAGTCCAAAATGACTCCCAGGCTGTGTACCTAGTCCTTCAGGGACACAGTTACCCCATTCAAGACCAGGGAGTCCCACACACCTGCCTGCCTCCGCCCCCTCAAAACAGTACTTCTGTCTTGTCAGGATTCAACCTCAATCTGTTAGCCACCATCCATCCTCCATCCATTCCGTTAAAAGAATCTAGGGGCTTTCCTTGCTTTTGTCCGATCCCCTTACAGGGGTTAGGGCCACGCCAGAGCCCCTGGGAGTATTTGGGGTGAGTTGAGTCTGAACCTGGTCCAGTGCTCCCCCAGGATGTTTTCCCAGAGTCCAGGCGTCAATGCTGCCCTGCTGAGCTCAGGTGCAACTAGTCGTGAACCAATGCCTAAGCAAACCACTCACAATCTGTAATCAATAAAGTTGTGGCCAAAATTATGCCAATAACCTTAAACTAAATTCCGTGTCAATTGTGTCTTTATTTATTGGGGGAGGTCTTGGGATCTTAACACGCAATAAGCCAAACATGGTAACATAACTGTACATAATTCATAATGAGCAAGGCATACCAGGCAGCATATAAAATCATACACAAGATAATAAACGCCACAACTCAGCCCCTGCAAAATTGCTCATAACGGAAGTGAATGTCTCAGGTGCAACTATAAAACACAACGAAGCAGTCTTCTGAAAAATAAGGAAGAAATCAGTAGTGGAACACTTCTCAGTGTACAAAACTAGCCGTTAATCCCATCCACCCCCTTACCCAAAGAAAATGGCAAACCCTTCCAACTCTCAACTTGGGAACTAGCTTTTCCTTTCTCTCTCACCCTGTGAAATGTCCGCCTCTCGCCTAAGATTGTCCCACCATCTATCTGCCACTGTCCATCACCTGCTATAATGACAATCGCTTTGTAAAACATAAAAGCTTTAGAAATTTGTAGATGAATAGGTGCCCCATATGTGCCCACTCAGTTGGCAGAATTGGCACTTGGGCAGGTGCCACATAAATACCCACACCACGTCTGTAAGAACTCAGTCGTTTAGTGTGGCAGCAACGAAACTTTGGAACTCCTCGCCTCTTGATATCACTGTATTCTTTTTGTCGCCTGCGAAACATATTCTTATTTAGACAAGCTTAGCAAGGTCTTTAGAAATATATATGAGTTTTTATTTGTTTTAGCCTGTTCTACTGCGATTTTAACCTTCTGTAAGTTTTAAACTGGGGTTGTAAATTTTTTAAGCAACAAATTTATTGTTTTTGTAAGCTTTGATTCTTTGATTATCAAGCAGTATATAAATTTTAGGAGCTAAATACCGGTAAATAAATATTAAAAAGTGGCTTTGCATTTCAAACCCCTATTTTTTCTACTTACATGTTTTTCATTATTTTTATGTCCCTTAAAAAAAAAAAATCACCAAAACGTGATTGCAGCAACTATTTTTTTTTTTAAATAAAAGGCTTATAAACCCACCTTTTCACAATGAGCTCAAGATGACTATACCATTGCATAACTTGGGCTATAATCCAGTGCCTATCTACCTAGAAATAAATTCCATTGAAAGCCATTAGAATCACAGAATCATAGAATCATTGTTTAGTTGGAAGGGACCCCAAGGGTCATGCAGGAATTTTTTGCCCATAGTGGGGCTAAAACCCACAACCCTGAGAATAAGAGTCTCATGGTCTACCAACTGAGCTATTAGATTAACTTCTGAGTAGACATGTAAGGTGGGACGCTGGTGGCGCTATGGGTTAAACCACAGAGCCTAGGACTTGCTAATCAGAAGGTTGGCGGTTCAAATCCCCGTGATGGAGTGAGCTCCCGTTGCTCGGTCCCTGCTCCTGCCAACCTAGCAGTCTGAAAGCATGCCAGTGCAGTAGATAAATACCTTCCTCTGGCGGGAAGGTAAACAGCGTTTCCGTGCGCTGCTCTGGTTCGCCAGAAGCGGCTTAGTCATGCTGGCCACATGACTATGCGCCGACTCCCTCGGCCAATAAAGTGAGATGAGCGCTGCAACCCCAGAGTCGGCCACGCCTGGACCTAATGGTCAGGGGTCCCTTTACCTTTACTAGACATGTATAGGATTATGCTGTCAAAATATAAACATCAAGAGAGAACATTACAAGGCACATTTAAAAAATATATTTTTTTAAAAAAAATAGCACGTGTGTGTGTGTGCATCTGTGTTTACATGTGTACAACCAGTGACTTAAAGCCCTACCATGGGGGGAAGTGGGGGCAGAGAGAATCACTAGAGGATGTTTTCTGGAGTTCAGAAAGAGAGGACATGTTGTTCACAATTATAAAAGTTCTGAACAGCAGCTCATTCATCCAGTTACTGCTTCCCCTCCCCAAGTGAAAAGACTGAAAATACTAAATATTCCTGCAAGTATACAAATCTTGGGACACCAGGATCCAGATCAGATGATAAACTTCACCCAATCTCTGGGAAGGATAGCAAGTGCTCAAAATACAGTAGTATTTCAGCCACATGCAGTTTTTGCCAAAAATGAACCAATAATCTAGCAACAGCCTCAGGCTGCAATCCTATACCCATTTAACCTCTGAGTAAGCGGCATTAATGGGACTTACTTCTGAGTAAGCATGTGTAGGATTGCACAGTGTTTAATCTAAGACAACGACTCATTCTGCATTTTATATGGCTTTCCCATTCAATCCATTAGTCTCCCCTTCGCTTCTTTAAACATATAGTGCTTCTGGGTAGAAAAACAGAATAACATAAAACTCCATTTTTCAGAGAGAGAGAGAGAGAGAGAGAGAGAGAGAGAGAGAGAAAAGATGAAAGTCTTCTACCACCAGGGACTGTCAACAAACAAATCACTGCAAGTTAAGCATTTTATAGAGTTCACGCAGCGTGTGCAAGAATCACACGTGAGCCTAGAAACTTCTTTTCATTATTTACAAATTATGGATGTCTACTTGTCTGGGCTTTCTATAGTAATAATTATTTGTGAAATTCTAATATCTGCTTTTGCAGATGAGTTTATTCCTTTCAGAAATTATTTATAGGAACTGTATCAGAGGAAGCTTTCGGCTCATTAAATATTTCTATTCACTCTATTTTCAAGGGGGATATATCAAGTTTTATTCATTTCAAAAGGGTGTATTTAACACCTCAAAGAGGAAACTCAAACACATTTTTCTCTGATGCAATTATTTCAGCCGAAACAAATAAAACAACCATAATGTAATTGTGTTTTATAGTAACAAAATCCTGCACTCTGTAGGCTAACCATTTCTTTTTATTAAAAAAAAAGATGGTATTTGTTGGTTCCACATTTCTCCTTGACTGAGATCTACCGTAATTTACACTTTTTTTTTTTTAATGGTTAAGTCCCTGTGAGGTAATTTTGCCACATCCATTTAGTGTGGCGATTTCATACTGAACAAATGCATCTTTGCTGTATTTTGGCCCTTTTTTGCACTCCATGAGCTATTAAAGGCTAAGTTAATAATAGTAATAATTTTTATTGTTTATACCCCACCCATCTGGATGGGTTGCCCCAGCCACTCTAGGCAGCTTCCAACACATATAAAAACATAACAGCAAGGATTAAAAAATTAAAAAGTTGTGCTGTGTTTTTTAAAAAAATATTTTTTATTAAAGATTTCTTAGTTTACAAAAATACATGCATTGTCTCCTTCTCAAGTTGTATTTTCTACAGATCAGTTTCATTTGTTGTGAGGCTTTAGTATTGCATACAATGTTAGGTTAGAAAGAAAACGGGGGGAGAGGGGGAAATGGTGAGTGGGGTGGGGTGGAAACGCTTCTATTCTACTTAGTGTATGTGTGGGGTTTTGTGTCAGCGTCACATGTGGGTTCTCTTACTACGGTGGTGCCCCGCAAGACGAATGCCTCGCAAGACGAAAAACCCGCTAGACAAAAGGGTTTTCCGTTTTTCGATGCGCTTCGCAAGACGAATTTCCCTATGGGCTTGCTTCGCAAGACGAAACGCCTTGCGATTTCTTGTGATTTTTTTCGCTCCCCCCCCTTTTTCTAAGCCGCTAAGCCTTTAATAGCCTTTTAGCCGCTAAGCCTTTAATAGCCGCTAAGCCGCTAATAGGGTTGCTTCGCAAGATGAGAAAACCGCTAGACGAAGAGACTCGCGGAACGGATTATTTTCGTCTTGCGAGGCACCACTGTATTCACTTGTTGTATTTCCCTGGTGGTGAAAGAGGCGGGGTGTGGCTTAGGGTGTGGTTGGTTGTCTTTGGTTGGCTACAGTGAGATTTGTTTTTGTGTGTGAGCTGGGCATGTGTGTGTTTTTGGATCAGGTTAGCCATATTGACTTGTATGCTATCGGTGGATTCTTGTTGTTGTGTTGTTGGGCTGTGTATGTGATAAAGGGGAACCATACCGGGGTGAAGGCGTCTTCTCCTATGAGTTTTTCTAATAAGGCTGTTTCCCATACTCTTTGATACCACTGGTCCATGCTTACTCCTGACCGGTCTTCTCCAGTGTCTGGCTATGATGCTTCCAGTTGCTGAGAATAGATGGGTTATGAAAAGTTGCGCTCTGGTATCTTAAATACCAGCTCCTGCTGAGGGCACTTCAGGAACAACCTATGTGGGTCTTAAGAATACGGCACACTCCTAATTAACTGTGCCAGAATGCAATGCACCCACACCAAATAGTTTCTCCTTTTCCTGATCTGTATCCAAAATACTGAACTGAAATCTACATTGCTCCATGCAAATGAATATCCAGCTGGACATATGTGAATCAGCTTTCTTCAAGGGGCCTTCAGCACACCTCCGCACACTATGGCAAAGCCAAGGATAGAATTTCGGTCCTGCACGCCATAATTTCCTGTCTTTCACTAATCTGCACTAGGCCCTAATGTTATAATAATGTCATTTTTGTGTGGGTGTGATTGAATTATCCACAGCATTAAGAGGATCTGAGGGGTTACGAGAGCACATACTTCTCAGCACACACAATTACCAAGCGGTATTAAGCCCCATCCGTGCGCCTCCAGTTAGCAGAACTGGGAGACAGCGACGTCATGAGACAAAAGAGCACTTTACGGTTGGCATCCGGCCTGATCCGGCAAGCCCTGTGCATATAAAAGCTCCCACTGAAGTAAGCGAAAGCCCTCTTCCACAAATTCCACAGCATTATTGAAAGCAAGCGGCAAATCTTCAACATTCAAAGTGGAACATGTTGACAGGTTGGGTGGCTGCTTCTTTCTTATAGAGGGTCGTGCACGAATTGTAGTCACTCTGCAGACTTTAATGATAGGAAGAGATTGAAATGTGTCCTATTTCTGGGGAATGTGAAGAAGGCCCACTGAGATTTGAAAAGCACAGCCTGCCTGTTAGCAAAAATTCTTGCTGCAGAGAATTGCTGCAGGGAAAAAGGGGGCAAGCAAGGGAAAAATAAAAGAAACAGACCCCCAGCTGTGTTAAGGTAAGCCGGCACCACTTATCTGCCTTAGTTGACTGTGAGGCTTTCACTCACACAATCCATAAGGATCTAACTGAGGAAAAGGGTGGCCTTTATTTTCATTAGTCCAATCGTGTTGTGCTATCATGCAAAGTCATATTTCAGAGCTATGGGAATGCCTTTGGGTGAGCCCAAGGCTCGCATGTTTCCCCATCTTCCCCCTCTGTGCAAGGTCACAAGATCGGAAGATCAGAAGATTTCACTTCCATTATATTTCCCATACATTGTGGCTACTTGTTTCCTCCAAACTAAGAATGGTGCTTAGGGTTAACTGTTGTTTAAGGAAACGATGCGGGATAATTAATGTAGAAGTTGGTTAGTCTCCCTAAATCACAGTTAAACTAACCACAGTTTCTCTGGCTTTGGACATTAAAAAGTACAGCGGAACCTCAGTTTTCGAACATAATCCGTTCCAGAAGACTGTTCATCTTCCAAAACGTTCAAAAACCGAGGCGCAAAGGGCTGTTGGCAAATTCAATTGAGAAATTTGAAAAACATGCAGCGGAAGCTATTAGACTTCTGATGCACGTTCGAAAACAGAAGCATTTACTTCTGGGTTTTCGGCGTTCGGGTTCCGAAACATTAGTCAACAGAGACGTTCGAGAACCGAGGTTCCACTGTAACTGGTTATTTGAAAATTGAAGTAAAAGCTTCTAATCTCTTTCTCACAGTCATGTCAGAAGAGAGAAGGCAGAAGAAGAGTCCAGAGCTTTGGGCACATAATGCAAAACCTTAGTTTAGTATTATGTATGAACCAGATTAGCGAGTAGAAGGGATGGCCAAATTTGTCCATTTTGATTTCCCTCAGATTCTCATTATTCCAATCTTAAATTCAGTTCACATTTCTGTAGCAATATAACTTCTAGCACATTTGCAAAGCTAAATAGGGTCTGGTATGGTTTCCAATTGGATGGGGAACCAACTGCATGTTGAGATTTCCTGCATTGCAGGAGGTCGGAACTACATGACCCTTGGGATCCATTCCAACTCTATGCTTTGATGCCGGTTCTTTCAGTTTGCAATTTAAAAGAACAAAAGTTCTCAGAAAAATTCATTAGCAATTTAAAGTGAATTTCTCCTAACAGAATTTTTTTTTTTTTTTTTTTTGCAATTTTGCCTAATATACACATTCTTACAAAGCAATTTTTGCTAATACTTTACCCCATTTTTTGTAGACATGATTTGGCTGGAGAACTGTGCTGCAACATTTGGAGAAGTGCAATTTTTGGGAGTTTTGGTTTGCTTGCTGCTTCGGAAATTGCAAAATATGTAGGTTCGCCTCTAAATGCAACTTGACTCTCTCCCCCATCACTGGCGAAGAGTTACGTACATGGGTTTCCAGTGGGCCCAAATGCCTAACATGCTACTCAATGTCTGGTGCAAATGTAACTCCTCACTTGCTGGCAGGCATCAGAATAATCTATTGATAGGCCAATATATTGAACCTAGCACACAAGCAATCACTTAGACATGCAATCAACCAACGTTTTGGAGCAAGTCCCACAAGCATGGTGACCTGGAAACCACCAGAAATATGCCACACTGCACTGTACTCTAGCCCAACTTAGTACCTTTTTATACATAATGAATTTGGATACCATATGGGCTCAGCAATTAATTAACGGCTCAGGACTGCAATACCTCAAGGACCGCCTCTTTCCATATGAACCTACCCAGACCCTGAGATCACCTTCTGAGGCCCTTCTTCATGTGCCTCCTCCTCAAGAGGTCCAGAGTATGGCAACATGAGAACGGGCCTTCTCTGCTGTGTCTCCCCATCTGTGGAATGCTCTCCCTAGGGAAGTTTGCCTGGCGCCTTCATTACACACCTTTAGACGCCAGGCAAAAACATTCCTTTTTAACCAGGCCTTTGGTTGATCCCATTTACAACCTATGCCCTTTTAAAATGTTTTTTTTGGGGGGGGGCTATTGGGTTGCTGTTTTTATTTTTATTAGGTATTTTGTTATTTTATATCTTTATTTTATTCTGTGAACTGCCCTGAGACACCCGGGTAGAGGGCGGTATATAAATTCTCATAATAATAATAATTGTCAGGGAACTGCCATCAGCTCAGAGGCGAGAGGTGGAAGGGCAGCTGTGTTCTAGGCAACCTCCGAAAATCTTGCGAAGCAGTTTCTCCTCTGGCGAGGAGGGAAGCCCCGCCTCCAGTGGAGAGGAAGTGGTGGGAGCAGGGGATGCTTGGAAGAGCCTCAACACTGAGCCTGAGCAAACCGGAGGGGAGGGAAGTACCCCTTTGCCAGCGCCCATTCTGCGCAGTAGGTTTAGGCGAAGGGAAGGGAGGAGAAGGTTGGGGGTCACGCAACTGTTATGCTGGAGGATTCTGCTAGCAAGTGAGCCAGACATGAACTTGAGACGCTCTTCACTGCAAATAGTTTGCGCTAATAATAAAGCCTGGAAAAGACAGGTCGGAGTCTTGCCTGTTTGCTCTTGAGCAACCACACCAGCACCTGACTAATAATAATAATAATAATAATATCTGTGTGTGTGTGTGTGTGTGTGTGTGTGTGTGTGTGTTTAATACAAGGGGTCCTAAGAGAGCCTGTTGCCAGATTTAGGGCACTGGGTAGCATCCTACTTCCACAGACTGGAGTTCCACTTACAGTGGATATATTTGCAACTACATCACCCACCCACTGGTGTCACCAATATGGAACTTGGTCCTGTGAAAAGGCATCAACGTATGTTCACATCCTCCCAGGCCCCCTTGCACTGAGCCAGCCCGATTCTGAATGGCTGCCATTCAGCAGAAGAATGCAAGCCCAGGAGCCAAACGGGGGCCTTTGTTCAAAAGCGGAATGGGCATGCAGCTGCAATAACTGGAAGAATTAACAGCCAGTGGTTTGTTCTTTTTTTAAGGTGTTGCTAGAGCAGCATAAAAAGGCTAGGGACCTTCACATAATTAAGAAGCCCCCCTCACCCCCTTGTGTAAAGTGTAATAAAGATGACAGCAACAGACCAAACAATTTCAGGAGAGCTATAAAATATTTATTAGGCCACCTTCCCCTTATTACACAGTACAAGGCCATTGTTTTCAGCTTACTGGAGATGGCAAAAGAGAAATCATACAATTAAATAAAATAAAATATTTGTTTCAGTGCCGGCAATATTTAATAGCCGCATCGTTACAGCCTGCTCTTTTCTTTCATCAGTGAGAATTACAACCACATCTTAAAGAGACCCTTTGTACAATGAGTGAGCAACAGAATTATCCTCTGTGTCCCTTGGTTGTTTTTGTTGTTTTTCCTTTCTATTAATTGCTCTAGTAGCTCAGTGCTATCTATATTCTCTGTTAGAAAGTACTGTGCCTGTGTGATTGTATAAAGAAGCAAAACTGAACGGTGTTTTCATAATCCCCCCCTCCCAACTCTCCATTTTCATTAGCGTTGTTTCCTAACTGTTAGGCTAAAGCCTGTGGACATACACAAACACAACACCAACAAACACCATTCAATGAAACTGTGATCTGCACATGTGCAATGACTGTCTCAGATGTACACACCTCAGCTTAACTGCAATCTTAAGTTTTCAAACTAGATGGAAGGTGCAAGTGCTCTGCGAGTGCAGCTTTCTCCCGAATGAATTGCAGAGTGTTTGAGGACTGGGACATTCACAGGGAAACCAAAATGCTTTTTTACAAAGCTATTGTACTACCAACCTTACTGCACGCTTGTGAAACGTGGACCGCTTATGAACACCATCTCCAACTCCTCAAAAGATTCCATCAACGGTGTCGCCGAAAAAATTTACATATCACTTGGGAAGACAAGCAAACTAAAGCCAGTGTACTGAAGAAGCAAAGATCACCAGTGTTGAAGCAATGATTGTTCAACATCAACTTTGTTGGACTGGTCATGTTGTGAGGATGCCTGACTATCATCTTCCAAAGGAACTACTCCATTCCAAACTTAAAAATGGAAAGCCTAATGCTGGTAGTCAACAAAAGAGGTTTAAAGACTCTCTCAAGGCAAATCTAAAAAAAATGTAGTATAAACATCGACAACTGGGAAACACTGGCCTGCGAGCGCTCCAATTGGAGAACAGCCTTTACCAAAGGTGTCTTGGGCTTTGAAGATGCTTGAGCTCAGGACAAAAGGGAGAAACGTGCTTGGCAAACCCTCACCATGATCAACTCCCACCCGGAAACCTATGTGCCCACTGTGGAAAGATGTGTGGATCTAGAATTGGCCTCCGCAGTGACTTACGGACTCACTGTTAAAACCGTGCTCATGGTAGACAATCTTACTTAGCTACGAGTGATCGCCAAAGAAGAAAGAAGGTTTGAGGGAAAGCATTATCATCAGGGAGTATTTCTCAGGAAACTGTAGAATACATATGGCTTGTGGCTAAGGTGTACCCACGATGGAAGTGGGAGTGCACTGGAGCGAGAGTAAACATGGAACATGTGCACAGCGCTCATTGCAAAAGCAGGGAAGAACCTTCTGTGCCAACAAATACCTCTTAAGTAGCATTATAGCTGCCTGCTTTCCAAATATAAATCAAACATAAATGCTTTTCGGTCAAATAATTCCAGGAAGTTACCAAATACTTGGAATAAACATTGCTGCGTTTTGCACAGGGCAAAGCTCTTGTTGCTGCTTGTTCAAAACAGCTGGGGGAGAATCTAGCTATTTAGAGTACAATGGGATTTTTGTTTTGTGTACTGATAGCATGGCACTATACTGAAGGCATCAGCCCCTTATTCTGTTTCCCCTTGTTAAAAGGGAGGCCATATGCTTAAACTCTGAGTGCTAGCAGAAACCGATGCTCAGAATGTTTGGTTTTTCTGACGTTTCATTATAAATATTATTACTAGTCACGTTATGGCATTAAGATAACATTTCTGAAGAACTGCTCCACATCTTTTCTGCAGAGAGCAGGGAATAAAGATCACTTTCTACTCTGTGACCACCATGGAAATCAAAGGCGAATGCCACATTCTTCTCCTAATGCCTGCACATTAGTAAATATTGATTGGAATTAGGTCCATGTGTCAAGATGACAAGGGTTCTTTATTTTATTTTATTAAGTTTGTTAGGAAGTATAGCTGAAAATCTAGCACAGACCTCATGTTTGTCTCTCGTTCCTGCAAGTGCATTTCACACCAGAAAAGTGCTATAGGCCTGGATTCAACTAGCCCAGAACGCTAGCAAAAACCAGTGTGAGGAGTCCTGCTAGTGCAACAGGGCTTTTCTTCGTTTCCTCCCTCCCTCTCTTGCACTCTCTGTATCTCCCCAAATCCACTCTGGAGGTCCACTCCCAGCACAGTACACAAGGAGAGGGGAGGAGGAAATGTTCCACCTGGCAAGAAGAACTGACAGAATAATCAAAAGAGCACACACTTAATCCCTCCCACGGCTCCCTAGTCTGGAACGTGTAGACTGTCATATCTGGGGGATGCTAGCCAATCACAAAGGGCATTCTTCCGCTCCACTCTAGAAATGGCCAAGCAGGTCCACTGAGAACATATGACATGGTAGCATGAAGTAAAGTGCTCCTTGGGGAATTATACGTGAGTGGTACCGAGAGATTCGTAAAGTGTGAATTGTAGGTAGGGGCTTTCCAAACCTCTCCCTCCTGTATGGGAGCAGTGTCCGGGCGGAAATCAATCCAATGTCTGGGAAAATCCGGATATACGGCAGCTGAGATTGGAAGTGCCGTTTTTCCATAATAATAGCTCAATCTAGCAAAACTAAAGAAAGCTCAATAAGTCCCCCCCCCCCGAAAAACCTCAACAACCCTAGGAATGTTACTTGTTATACTGATTTGTTAAAAGCAAATGGACATGGAATTCATCGAATCCTAAATAAAAATCAGTAGTTTTAAAACAAATGCAGTCGTACTTTGGTTTTCGAACAGCTTAGTCCTCGAACGTTTTGGCTAGCGAACGCTGCAAACCCGAAGTGAGTGTCCTGGTTTGCGAACTATTTTTTGGAAGCTGAATGTCCGAAGGGGTTTCCGCGGCTTCCGATTGGCTGCAGGAGCTTCCTGCAGCCAATCAGAAGCCGCGGTTTGGTTTCCGAACGTTTTGGAAGTCGAACGGACTTCCAGAACAGATTCTGTTCGACTTCCAAGATACAACTGTATACATAATGAAACTACATGTAAGATTGCAAGTTAAAGGTACATGTCTGGGTAGGTTTGCCTACATAAGATTTTCAGGAGGTGCTGAAAACAAGACAGCCACAGAGAATAGCAATGAGCAGGGGGAACTGGTGGATGAAAGGGCCAATGCCAAACATTTGGAGATGGGGAGACGTTGGAAGAGGCTAGGCTCAGTCGTGACAGCGAGTGAGCTTGCTATGGAAAAAAATTCTTCCTTTCTTTTTCTTCAGACCTAGTTTTTTTGTTTTTGTTTTGAGGATAAATGGATGTGCCAGGAGCATGTCTGCTATTTTCCAGGAGCTGATTCCTCACCCTGCTCTCATAGACATATTGGATCCAGTTTTTAAATTTATAGATCGCAGAAGGTGGAGGGTGTCTTCTAAAAGGGTAGTCTAAAAAAAATTAAACTTAGTAAACTGAAAAGGTGGGTCAACATTAGCTCACCCATTCTCACAGTAGAGAAACTTGTGTGTGCGCATGCGCACGCACGCATGTGTATGGGGTATATGGATTTTCAGACTCTCTCAAGAATCTAGCATTCAAAGAAGTAGACAGGCCATCCCCCCCCCCTCAAATTTTCCCATGCGTCATCTGCCTGCATTGCATGACTTTCCAAGAGGAGAAGAGGTGGGGAGGATTGCTGAACTCCAGAACACTCAAAAGCACCCAACTTCACTTAACAGTTTGAATCCTCTGCTTATGCTGACCGGCAGAGAGACAACAAGCTACGAAGTTTCATGTTTCATCCTGGAAAGGGGTATAGGAGCAAGCAACTGGGACTCCAGATGGAGACATATGCAGCTGCTATTTGTTCTTTGGCCTGGGTAGGCCATGGGTGCTTTCAGATTCTCAAACATTTACATTAATAATAAGCAAACAGCTCAGGGCCTAATGGACGTATCCAGCAGTGCTGCTACGGTTGATTGGCCAGATGCAGAAAACAGACTGGGGGAGAGCAGAAATGAAGAGGATAATGAAAGAATAGGAACCACCAGTGTCTCCAAGAGGTCAGAAGACACTCATTAAATGTGCTTGCCTTCCTGGTTGCTTGATGTGGCTGTCCCTTAACCCCCCTGATAAGCAAACAGCGAGTTGTTAAAAATTAACCAGTATTGCTTTAAAACAAAATAAAATCCCCCCCAACCCAATGCATTTCTGAACAGGAGAGCAACAAGCAGTGACCACTGATGTAACCCTAACCGATGGGTCTGCTTTTGTCCAGATAAACAGCCCTTTTTTTCCCTCTTAGGAAATTCCAGGAGCTGGAATAAACGTTTATCAGGCAAATTAGGCAAATGCCGAGGTTCCAGGGGGAGACCTTTGAGACAGGTCTTGCTTTCATGGGCACAGTTTATAAACTGGCGCCTGCTTATGGGTCAGAGCTTGATCTCCCACCCTGTACAGCATCCTTGCCCTTGCCCAAAGGTGAAAAGGCAGGTCATGCTTAGACCTTGCTATGGAAATACTCGGCCACCCTATTCGGGGCCAGGCAGGAATTTTCTCTCCATTCAAATTGAGCCTGTCTAGCTCATAGCAATTGTCACAACTTGTTGGCAGACAAGTCAGGGCGGAGGGTGGGGGTCGGGAGCCTTCCCCCCACACCCATAAAATGAAGCAAGGTGCCCCATTAAAGGGATCCAGGGGGAGGTGTTTCTGTCCAGACGGGGGCCAATGGGCCATAGCACTCCCTTTGATGGCAATCCTGCATTTGATGTATGTCATAAAGATAAAGGTAAAGGGACCCCTGACCATTAGGTCCAGTCGTGACCGACTCTGGGGTTGCGGTGCTCATCTCGCTTTATTGGCCAAGGGAGCCGGCATACAGCTTCCAGGTCATGTGGCCAGCATGACTAAGCCACTTCTAGAGAACCAGAGCAGTGCAAGGAAACGCCGTTTACCTTCCCGCCAGAGCGGTACCTATTTATCTACTTGTACTTTAACGTGCTTTCGGACTGCTAGGTTGGCAGGAGCTGGGACCGAGCAACAAGAGCTCACCCCATCGCGGGGATTCGAACTGCCAACCTTCTGATTGGCAAGTCCTAGGCTCTGTGGTTTAACCCACAGTGCCACCTGCGTCCCTTGATGTATGTCATAGGGAGATCCTTAAGCCAGGATCAACTCCAACAGTTCATCAACCAACAGTTGGGCTTGATGATTCCGGATACACACCCAATGTCTACGCCAAAACCTACTGACATCCGTAATCAAGAAAGTTGTGGCCTGTTTAATCCCAAGATATGCACCCTGTATTTGTTTTATCTTTCCCCAGCCCCCAGCAGCTCAGGGCTCACTGTGCCTTTGCCATCAAAAAGCTGTGTGCACTTCTACATTACAGCCAGATAATTATTTCTTCCTATCCAGTTCAATCAATCACTTCCATCAAACCAGAAGAGGTGCCTAATTTTTGAGAAGTCCTCTTATCTGTTCTCCGATTACGTGCCCTAAATCTTCAGCTCACCTGTGCACATAGGAAAGGTCTTGTGAGGAATGCTGTGAGCCCAGATACCAGCAGACGAAAGAGATCCCCATACAGCAGATTAACCTTAAACCCTGGGATAAAAGGTCACAAAATGCTGGAAGCTTATTAGAAACATAGGAAGGTTCCTTATACTGAATCAGACCATTACCCCATCTAGCTCACTATTGCCTACACCAGTGTTTCCCAAACTTGGGGTCTCAGCTGTTTTTGGACTACAACTCCCATCATCCCTAGCTAGCAGGGCCAGTGGCCAGGGATGATGGAATTGTAGTACAAAAAAAAGCTAGAGACCCAAGTTTGAGAAACCCTGGTCTACACTGACCGGCAATGGCTCTGCAAGGTTTTGGAGAGGGATTTTCCCCAGCCCTAACAGGAGATGCCAAGGATTGAATTTGGGATTTCCTGCATGAAAAGCAGATGCTCAATCACTGTCCCATGACGCTTCCCTGACTATTTCTCCATAATGGACTATTCTTCCATAATGAAACTCTGGCCAAGTCTCTGCCAGAGCTATAGATCTGTAGCCACCGCCACCACCTTGAAAGCAGAGACCAGTGAGATCAGGGAACTCAATCAAATTTCCATCAAAGAAGACAAATAAAATATATTTTCAATTACAACAGGCAGCCTTTCAATCTTTACGAAGGATTTCTTCTAAAAATACTGAACTGAAACTAATCTCTCTGCATTGCTTTCCTATGTGCCCTTTTTTTGTAAGGTGCGAGGAGAAGAAGGAAATGTGCAGACAATCCATACACGGTATGTGCTTCAGTGTCGGGGCTTTTTCCGAAACAATAGAGTTTAAAGAAGAAAAAAGAAAAAAGCCACATTCCAGTGGGGAAAAAGTTGGCTAACTTTCTAGACAAGGACTTTTGCAGGTGTCCGGGTCTGAGCTTATTTTGTTCTTTCTCCTTATACGGCGCAGAGTTTCAAGTCCCAGAAGGGACTTCCTGCAATGCCTTAGGCCAGGCATGGCCAAACTTGGCCCTCCAGCTGTTTTGCGACTACAACTTCCATCATCCCTAGCTAACAGGACCAGTGATCAGGGATGATGGGAAATGTAGTCCCAAAACAGCTGGAGGGCCAAGTTTGGCCATGCCTGCCTCAGGCACACACTGACCCAGGGCTCTGCACTATTCGATGAAACAGAAAGGTATTGGGAAGACTGGCTGATTGCCTGTTAAGGTTCATTTTGAAGCTTGTTTCCAGTTAAGTAGATTATTGCCGGAGGTAGGTGGGGTAGTGGGGGTGAACAGCAGGATGCCTGTTCATTTGAATGGCCCTGTATTATTTTGTCACAAAAGGCAACCCTGAGGGACAAATACCAAGCATTGTTTTTATTTCTATGGCATCTCTACCTGTAGCAACGCGCAAGGTATAAAAACAGACAAAGTGTAATGAATGTCATGGGGAACTACCCTGTGGAATATCTTCCCTTGGAGGTTCAGACGGGCACTAACTTCCTGTTGCCGGGGTGCCAACTAGAATAAAATACTATGGGGGCCCAGGTAATCCACACCTCACATAATCGATCACATGACACGGTGTACACACACCATTTGAATGGCAATACCTATCAACTTGGGGGAGGGCAGCCCCCTCTAATTTTTTGTTGTGGGGGCCAAGGAGCTCACCCCTAGGAGTTGACTCCTATGCCTCTTGCAGTTGAAAAATAACTATTTGCCCAGATGTTTCCTGATCACTAATACTGAACATTTTATCTTTCCTTTCTACCTAGCTAGTGGAGGCTTACAACCTAATTAGAAACACACTCTGTGACAAACCTGTTATTAAGAATTGCAAAAAATCTAAAACCAGCAGCCAATCCACAAGAAAGCAAACTAAGCCAACCAAATCCTGATTAAATATATATTTTTTAAAACACACACACACACACACACACACACACACACACACACCTGGTGCCTACATAAATGTAAAGGGACCTCTGACCATTAGGTCCAGTCGTGACCAACTCTGGGGTTGAGGCGCTCATCTCGCTTTATTGGCTGAGGAAGCCGGCGTATAACTTCCAGGTCATGTGGCCAGGATAACTAAGCCGCTTCTGGCGAACCAAAGCAGCGCACGGAAACGCTGTCTACCTTCCCGCTGGAGCGGTACTTATTTATCTACTTGCACTTTGATGTGCTTTTGAACTGCTAGGTTGGCAGGAGCAGGGACCGAGCAATGGGAGCTCACCCCGTCGCGGGGATTCGAACCGCCGACCTTCTGATCGGCAAGTCCTAGGCTCTGTGGTTTAACCCACAGCGCCACCTGCGTCCCTTACCTGGTGCCTAAAACCATACTAATAAGTGTTTTGTTTCCTAACATACAGAAAGAAATACAGAGGCTTCTGTACATGCAGAACTTTGTATATGTATCAGAGGCCTAATGATGTTTGAATTACATAGCCAACTATAACAAACCATGATCCATACTTTGGTAAGAAACCTGTGAGGGAATAGCCTGGCTTCCCCCACTCCCCGATCGTTTAATGCCCTGTGATAAGTTAAGAATGAGCAACAGTTAATGTTTACAACTGAAAACCGGGGTGGGGCGGGTGGGGCAGGATAATACATGAAACGTGGCCAAGAAATATCTAAGATGTTTAAGGCTACATGCATTGTGCCATTCCAACCCACACACTTGCAGTGTGCCAATCATACAGTCGTGCCACTCTCTGCATTTTCTTAACATCCAATACTTCAGAATGAATCCATTTATGTCAAGCTTTGACTCTGTGCCATTTACTTCTGGCTCCCGTGAGCTCTCGCCACTGGTGTTTGAAGCAAGACTGCACACAATGTTAGCCACGATCCACATGTATCTTGTAGTTCCTTGAGAAACAGCACTGTCTGGTGCATTTTCCCTCAAACCACCACCCATCTGATTTGTAAACGCAAGCTGCGGTCAAGCTGAGGTGTGTACATTTGAGACAGCCATTGCACATGAGCGGATGACGTGCATGTACAGACGAAAGCTTCACTGAATAGGAGTTTGGTACAGTAAAACAAATCAGGTAACCTTCTCTGGTGTGTAGAGCAACATAAAAAAACACCATGGAACACAACCACAAACGGGTACAACAGCATCTGTCTCCTCTGTCAATATAACCTGTTGTGCCAAATGTTGCCTCTGAGAACTGGCATGGTGGTAGAAAATGAGGCAAGCATGCATACCTAACAAAGTTGTTTCTCGTGAGGACCATTCAGGAAGCAGATTCATTCCACACAGCAGAATAAGCAGGAAATGTACTCTACAAGGCAGGCCTCAAGTGCCAGGGGTGCTATTTTTCTAGAAAAAGAGGAGCCAGAACTCACCACAAATGCCTCCCTCATTCTCTCCCTCGTGATGGCGCCCACCTGAGAGATGCCAGAAGCTACCTGAGAGGTGCCAGGACGGAGTTCTGGCTGAAAAGAAGCCCTGGCCTGACTTCAGAAAGGTCCCACAGCCTTTGCTCTCTAGCTAGCTAGCTTCATTAGACAACAATTATCTCCACCTGCAGCAGAGCTTTGGGGAAAGGCTTGGTAACAGAGTGGATCATCACAGGGTCCACTCCTGCTCATTTTAAAGGAACCGAAACCCAAGTTATAAAATAAGCAGCTAACTATGAGGAATCCAGAACAACAGAGGTCCAATCCTGGAGAGTATTTCTGTTTGAAGAATTATTGTTAAGAGTTTTTGAAATGTGAAATACCACAAAAGCTAAGATGCTCATAGCCAGAGAATTCTGGATACTTTTAAAATACTTTGGCACCAGCTCTATAATTCTGCTCAAGGTTAAAATATTAGAGCTGTTTAATTCAGTTGTGGATTGCTGATCCAGGGCTGGCAACTTTCATTATTATTATTATTATTATTATTATTATATTTCAACACGTTACTTCTAAATAAACACAGAAATGGTTCTTACAGATTCCCCCACAACTTCTAACAGTATTTTAATATGAATAGGATTTTTTTTGCCAACCATGCTTTATTTTAAGCATGAAACATTGTTATACCTCTGATGGCGTCACAACCTGGGTTATATAACGACTTTTTCTGTGAGCTTTTTTGCAGCCAACAGTGTAATAATCTGTTTGGGGAATAAGCATTTAATGTTGTTTTATTTAAAAGCATTTATATCCCACTTTTCCTTTTAAACTGTTTAACAAACAAACAAATAGCAGACTACTGAAACATTAAAACGTATCAAAATATTCTCGAGTTTACAACCAGTTTTATTTTTAAAAAAGCAAAACAAAACAGAAAAATAGCCCCCACACATAGTTTTTAAAAAACACAGGAAGTGCCCATCAACTTCCATGGGGGTGGAGCTATGCAAAGTGACTGCAAAGAATAGGATTCTCTAGCAACTAAGATGGATAAAGTTATCAATGTAATTTTGTTGTCCTTGGAAAAGAATGGGGCTATGACTCAATGCACAAGCATATCTCTGATAATGGAATGTGGGAGTTTCTGAGTAAAGGCAGCACCAATGATAATCATGACAGCATGGATGCTAATAAACTTAGGGAGCCAAGATTCTCCTTCAGACAACTTCATCAGACTACTACTCAGATTTCTCTGTCTTTATGTGCAATTGTTTGAGTTTGTAAATTAACGCTCTTTGACTTTGGTCCATACCTTACAGAAATTAGATCTGGCTGCTTGACACAGTATCTAATATAAATAAGGAAAACAAACTGGGTAGTAAAAGAAAAGATAACAAGACTAGTAATACTTCAATTTTGCTGTGATTGCAATCAAGTCATTTACTCTATAGCAGTCCTATCAGAGGTAGTGAAACTGTTCAGGTATAAATGGTTTGAAGATTGAGATAATCAAATTCATTCAAATTCATGGTCAGAGAAAAATACTAGTTTAGAGGAATGACATTTAAAGTATGCAAAACTATTAAAACATTTTTTTCAAATGCGGATGGTATTAATAATATTTAATTTGAATTGATTTATATTGCCAGATCACTCACTTAAGAGTTGATTTCCAACAAAGTCAACAGGGCTAAAATGGAATAACCTTCTGATCGGCAAGTCCTAGGCTCTATGGTTTAACCCACAGCGCCACCCGCGTCCATTCTCAGATATGTACACATATTTAAATACATATTTCACCTACAGTTTCATTTTCGTTGTACATCGTGGGGATTTGAACCCCCGACCTTCTGATCGGCAAGCTCAAGAGGCTCATTGGTTTAGACCACAGCGCCACCCACATCCTCCGAATGGGGAGTAGGGCTTGCCAATCAGAAGGTCGGCGGTTCGAATCCCTGCGATGGGGTGAGCTCCCGTTGCTCGGTCCCATCTCCTGCACACCTAGCAGTTCAAAAGCACGTCAAAGTGCAAGTAGATAAATAGGTACCGCTCCGGCGGGAAGGTAAACTGCGTTTCCGTGCGCTGCTCTGGTTTGCCAAAAGCAGCTTAGTCATGCTAGCGACATGACCCGGAAGCTGTACGCTGGCTCCCTCGGCCAGTAAAGCGAGAGGAGCGCCGCAACCCCAGAGTCGGCCACGACTGGACCTAATGGTCAGGGGTCCCTTTACCTTTACATATCTGAGGAAGTGGACTGTAGTCAATGAAAGCTTATGCTATGATTAATTTCTTAGTCATTGTGGCACCGCGGGACTCTGTTGATTTTGCTGCAACAAATTAATTTTTATTCTATTTTATTAGATAGCTAGAAATATAGATATATAGATCACCTTTATCTTCCAAGGTGATGCGCATGGTTCTCCTCCTCCCCATTTCATCTTTACAACAACCCTGTGAGGTAGGTTAGGCTAGGAGATGGTGAGTGGCCCAAGGTCACTCAGTGAGCTTCATTGTTGAGAGATGATTCGAACCCTGCACTCCCAGGTGTTAGCCCAACATTCTAACAATTGTGCCACACTGGCTGCTCCCGCCGGAAGCAGGAAACGTAGATGCCTTTCTTCCACCGTAAAAGAGTCTACACATTTCTCAAGATCAAATGTAACGCAGCAAAGAAAAACCTTCCAGCAACATTTTTTCCCCCTTTTCCTTATTTACTTGGTTACCATTGAGTTCATGACGACTTGTTTTCTTGTACAGTAGTTCTATCTGCACTGCTTGACAGACTACTGTGACAAGGTTACCCTTAAATTGATAAAAGGTTTGATGGTGTCGATCCATTTGTCAAAAATGTCTGGCATTGTGCGTAATGGACTCTGCAGCAGGAGTGTCACTAGCATTCCAGCGGGCTATTTTCTATTCAGTGCGCTGCACACATCACACACAAAAAGGCACACCATCGAGATGCGGAAGTGTCAGGAGGCTTAGATAACAATGACACTTATCAAACATGAAAACCTACTTTCTTTCACTCTCCGGAACTACACACCAATTAAGGCCAATTAAAACTGTACTAAGTGCCATCCCATTCTTTGGAACCATATAAATAACGGCCTTTATTAACAGCAGAGGCTTAGAAAAAAGGATTGTTGACAAAAAAACAAAGAGCCTGGTTGAGAACTTTCCCCACATTCATTTAGAAAGGGTTCTCCAGCCTCATATCATTTCCCTTTATATTTGCTGGGCTTAATGATGGGGTTGTGATGCTCTCAAAGTCTGTATAACCTTCAGAGAATAATGGCAAAAAGAGAGATACTTGCTACCCACCCACACTCACTGTCTAAGTTAGAGGGAGTGAATCTTGTGCCACAAAGCATGCAAAACTCCAAGTGTCTATTTACCCTGTGAATATGCATTAAGGCTGTGGGTAGCTCAGACAGTAGAGAATGAGACTCTAAATCCCAAGGTCATGAGTTCGAGTCTCACGATGAGTGAAAGATTTCTGCATAGCAGGGTTGGACTAAATGACCCTGGTAGCCCCTTCCAACTATACAATTCTATGGTTTTATGCACACTTCCTGGGAGCAAATCCCATTAAAGACTTAGTTCTGAGGACACATTTGAATTATGGTGCTGGAGAGTCTTGAGAGTCCCATGGACTGCAAGAAGATAAAACCGAACCATTCTGAAGGAAATCAGCCCTGAGTGCTCACTGGAAGGACAGGTCCTGAAGCTGAGGCTCCAATACTTTGGCCACCTCGTGAGAAGAGAAGACTCCCTGGAAAAGACCCTGATGTGGGAAAGATGGAGGGCACAAGGAGAAGGGGACGACAGAGGACGAGATGGTTGGACAGTGAGTTTGACCAAACTGCAGGAGGCAGTGGAAGACAGGAGTGCCTGGCGTGCTCTGGTCCATGGGGTCACAAAGAGTTGGACACGACTAAACGACTAAACAACAACAACAACATATTTATGACTGGATGGCACAGAAAATGGCTGAAGTGGCTGTCTTAGGGATTCTTATATTCCAGCATTGCACAGAGTTGGGCTAGTTGACCCCCAGGGACTCTTCCAATTCTACAAATCTATGATTCCATAACTCTATAAGAACTTACAAGGGCCATAAAGTTTGCTGTGCCATATGTCCCATGGACTGCAAGCTACCCTAGACAACCACAACAGTTCTGTGCTATTAGGCATTACCCTTGTGAGATATGGCTAAGGTAACGAGCAAATAAACGAAAAAATGTGGGGTGTTTTGGGGTGGGGGTTTTTTGGACTCTTGAATGTTAAAATGCCAGCTGGTATAAATTAGACTACCGCTAGTTGTGTTTTTACACCTGTTGTGGATTAGACCATGTAATCTTTTCTGAAATTCTCTGCGACTGTCACAAGTGAAAAGACAAATGAAAGCATGGTGTTGGGGGCAGATAAGAGAACTGCAGATCTGGGAGAGACCAAAGAATATTGTTTATATGCTGTAAGTTTATTGTATGATCCTCCACAGATCACCTCCCCAACTCCTAGGTCCATGAACTCTTGCTTACATAGTTTAGTCTGCCACAAAATGGGGCTAATCTGAAATGCAGTCCCCCTGGCAAACCAGGGCGGTCATATTTCGGTGAATTGGAAGCATGGAGGCAGGCAATCTTCAGCAGTAAAACCTACTGAAACGCCTCATTGCTCCAGCAGCCACCATTTCCCCTCAAAACTCCCCTCTCCAGACAAGGTATTTGTAGAAAAAACAAGAATGGCTGCTTCCGGGCAAATGGAACTCCAAAGCTCCTGCTTTGGAGCGTTTCCCACCCTGAAAAATCAGATGCGCCAAAATGTGAAAGAGGAGAAGTGATTTCACCCAACCCCAGCCAAAGGTTGGCCAAACCTTTGGACGGTTGTAAGTTTGGAAGTGGAATGGCAAAGTGGCTACAGTATGGGGCAGGCCTGGACTTTGGTAATATGGCACTTTGAGCGAGAACAAAATTTGGCTCCCCCCCCCAAAAAAAAATAATTCTTATTTTCACTGTAATTCATTTTGGTGCACTTGCTTTTTTATGGATCTTCCTAGTAGGTACCCGTATAAATATAGGTTGTTGTTGTTGTTGTTGTTGTTGTTTTGCGCCCCTTAGACTCAGGACCCTGTTTGGGGGAACTGCGCATACAACCCTAAATCCGGCACTGTCTTGTATTAACTACAGGAACACCCAGATTTGAATACCACACTCAGCCATGAAGCTTACTGGGTAATGCTGGGCCGGTTAATGTGTCCCGGAAGGAAGCAGGTTAAATTAGGGGAAGGGAGAATTGTGTACATTTGTCTAGAGCAGGGGTCAGCAAACCTTTTCAGCAGGGGGCCGGTCCACTGTCCCTCAGACCTTGTGGGGGGCCGGATTATTTTTTGGGGGGGGGGGATGAACAAATTCCTATGCCCCACAAATAATCCAGAGATGCATTTTAAATAAAAGGACACATTCGACATGTAAAAACATGCTGATTGAGAAGGCGAATGGGCTGCATCCGGCCCCCGGGCCTTAGGTTGCCTACCCCTGGTCTACAGCTACTTGGAGGAAAGGCAGGATATAAATGTAATAAGTAATCAAAGATTTTTTAATCATTTCATTCTTTTTTAAAATTGATTTTTGAAGTACAGGCATGTATTAGATACTTTGGATACCCAAGTTCTTGTGCATTTTTTATTTATTTTTTTACAAGAAGGTGAATAGCAGGAATCTGTAAGCCCTCTCCCTTCTCCCCTAAAAACTTTCAGGTAATTATATTTTAGTGGATATATCTGGGGTTTTAAGACCTGTGAATCTGTGGTGCTACTGTGAGCTTTGTTTTATGGCCACTGGTTTCATGCTGTATTATATTTCATGCTTTTATTTTTTAATGCAACTCCTTTTAACTTTCATTATAAGCTGCCCAGAGACTTACTGGGTGGCATGTAAACAGTGACAGTAAAATAAACCACATATGTAAGCAGATTAGACATTTTAATGGCTAACTGGCATCTTTGGCCATTCTGCGCTATACATTCGATCAGGTTTCAAGCAGCAACCTATTTTGTATTCAGGTAAGAAATAAAACCATCAAGTTTTATTGGCCAGGCTCTACTTATTCTTCTGTTCTTAACAAGATGGCAACCTGCCTATCAAATTTATAAATATGAAGAAAACATGCAAGCTGACGTCTCCATTCAGAATGAAGCAAGGCCCCTGTGGTGGAGATTAGGTGGCTGGATTTGCAGAAAAGTTTGGTGAGCATTTAGGAAATGTGGGGCATTGAAGTGAGAGGACACTGCAAGGTGAACGATGTGGCAGGGCTTTGTTGGAGAAAGTCAACCCCTTCAAGCTTCCTTATACAAAGGCCATGGGTGCATACTCCTTCCAGAGGCAGATTTAAGGGAGCGTGGCCAGTTCGCCAGAATAGAGTTGCACAGTTGGAAGGGACTCTGAGGGTCATCTAAGTCCAACCCCTACAACTCAGGAATCTCAACTAAAGCATCCAAGACAGATGGCCATATAAGGTTGCCATATTTTGAAAAGCAAAAAAAGAAGACACTTTTCCCGACTTCTACTTTTAACTATGGATCGCTATGATGAGTATCCATGAAAAAGAGGACGTGTCCTGGAAAAAGAGAACATATGGCAACCCTACATCCAATCTCTGCTTAAAAGTCTCCAAGCAAGAGAGTCCACCACTTCCAAAGGGAGTCCACCCATTGTCAAACAGCTCTTGCTGTCAGAAAATTCTTCCTGGTGTTAAGTCAGGATTTCCTTTCATGTAACTCGAATCCATTGGCCTCTGGAGCAGAAGAAAACAAGCTTGCTCCATTTCCCATGTGACAGCCCTTTAGATATCTGAAGACTGCTGTCATATCTCCTCTCAGTCTGCTCTTTGCCAAGCTAAACAAACCCAATTCCTTCAACCATTCCTCCCAAGGCTTGATTTCCTTATCCTTTATCATTTTGGTTGTCCTCCTCTCCAAACATCCCAGCTGGTCAATATCGTTCTTAAATTGTGGTGCCCAGAACTGGACACAGTACAATGCTTTAAATATGTCTTTATTCTATGTTAAATTGTACCGTTTTGTCATTTTGTGTTATATATATCTATCTATATCTATATCTATATCTATATCTATATATATATATAGCGCCCTGGGCTCCTTTGTGAGGAAGGGCAGGATGCAAATTTAATAAATAAAGTGAAAATGAAAATAAGTAAGTTTCATTTCCCCTGCCAAGCTGCTCCAACCCAACCATCTGCTCAAAGTTCTTGCTAAATGTTCTTGCTACTCTGTTCAGTGTCGGCTTCAAGCCAAAAGCAGCATACAAACTCAAATGACTTTATTTGAAGCTCAAAAAGATGCAACATGAATAGGAACAAAACAACAAGCACAGGCAACAAAGCATGTCTATAGATCCCTGCTAGACTCACAGCTTTAGACCCAACAATCAGGAAGTGGTCTTTGAAAAATTCAGCAATGCTTCCTTACTGAATGGTTCCATACATCACACACCCTTTGCTCCAGCTATGGAAGCTCCTCCTATGGCTCTAGATACCAGGACACCTCTGAATAGCGGAAATACAACAGAGAAGAACGGCTACTGCATCCCTTCCATGTTGCTTTCCCAGTGTCACTTCACTTGCTAAGTCACTGCTGGAATCAGTGTCTTTCCCCACAGTCATTAAGGCATTTCCACCGACAGAGAGGCTTCTGCCCATTTCCTCTGCTTAGCCAATCAAAATGTTCACTACCAGCAAGCTCCCACTGCTGCCTCCAGCATCTCTCTCCCACCACTGAAATGGCTGTCAAGCCCGAAAGGAGGCAGAAATCCAAACAACAGAAGATCAATGTAAAGGAGGGACTGACACAAATGTGAACTTTGAGGAAATGCTACAGAGCCAAGGCAGAATTGCACGCTGTTGACAGAAAGAGGGGCCACTCGAGAGCTATAATTGAGTGATTATGGCCTTCTGTTTAAAATATAAAAGTTGACATGGGCTAGGGAACTAAAGCAGACCTACTGAGATTAATGAGCATGACTAAGTTAGGTCCATTAACTTCAACAGGTCTACTCTTGAGTAAAATGCAGTTGCGCACCACCCAGTGCAATTACGGTATATCCAGAAGTCAGGCACATACATTAGTCCATCACAAGACTTCAATGCTTAAAGGTAAAGGGACCCCTGACCATTAGGTCCAGTTGCGGACGACTCTGGGGTTGCAGCGCCCATCTCGCTCTATAGGCTGAGGGAGCTGGCATTTGTCCGCAGACATCTTCCAGGTCATTTGGCCAGCATGACTAAGCTGCTTCTGGCGAACCAGAGCATCACATGGAAACGCTGCTTACCTTCCTGCCGGAGCGGTACACTGCACTGACCTTCTGATTGGCAAGCCCTACTCCCCATTTGGAGGATGTGGGTGGCGCTGTGGTCTGAAACACTGAGCCTCTTGGGTTTGCCAATCAGAAGGTTGGCGGTTCAAATCCCCACGATGGAGTGGGCTCCCATTGCTCTGTCCCAGCTCTTGCAACCTAGCAGTTCGAAAGCATGACAGTGCAAGCAGATAAATAGGTACCACTGTAGTGGGAAGGTAAACGGCATTTCTGTGCCCTCTGGTTTCTGTCACGGTGTCCCACTGCGTCAGAAACAGTTGTCATGCTGGCCACATGTCCCGGAAAGCTGTCTGGAGACAAACACTGACTCCCTCGGCCTGAAAGCAAGATGAGCACCACAACCCCATAGTCGTGTTTGACTAGACTTAACCGTCCAGGGGTCCTTTACCTTACCTTTTTTACCTTTACTCCCCATTCCAGGAGGAATAGGAGATGTTTGGCAGGATGAATGCAGCCATGTGGGTTTTTTTAATTCATTTGAAGGGGAGATCACGCTGGAGTGGAGATATATGTGTTTAGGAAAGTATTGGCTGCCAGGAATATGCTCACTATGTGTTCAGTGGCAGTCATCTCCCCTTCACACTTCACAAGCTTCTCCACAACACACACCATGCAAACACTGATGTCGCAGTGCCATGTGAAGCAGATTTAAGACTTGCTTTCTTCTGGAAAAGCGGGTAGCGGGGGAGGAGGTTTGCAGCAGGGAGCAGCAAGCACAAATCTCTGTGAGCTGCCACGGGTTCCCCCATAATTTCTCTTTAAAAAATTCCCCTTTGTTTGGTTGCATGAATACTGTCATTCAATGTTCTCTGCTATAACGTTCAGTTACAGAGAGGTATGCAGAAATAAGACACCAATATATTTCAGTCCCTCCGTTTCGTTCCAATTAAGAAGATTTATGGTAGCTCTTGTTCAAAAGAACTTAATTTTGATCCAATGCACTAATCTGGCAGCGTTAAGATTTTCAAGCGGCCATTCCACATATCCTAAAAAGTTGCTGCTGCAATAGGAGAGCGGGGACTTCTATCTGTTGCCTGCCTACCATACCCTCTCTTTTTCAACCCCAGCAAGTTTCCCTAGCAACCACTAATGCATCCCCCCCACCTGGGATCAAGCAGCTGCCTCTCCTTCACACTCTCCAAAGACTCTGCGGGTCAAATTATGCTTCTTCCCAGCTCAGGTTGTCAGGAAGATTTTTATCACACTTGAGCTAAAAAGATGCAAGTTATCCTTTATCGGGTGCTGCCACTGTCAGCTATACCTTGCACCTAACTACTTCATTTGCACATAAATAAACCTGCCTCTGCGAGGTTAGAAGCTGCTTGGGACAATTTGTCCTTGTAGACGTGACACTCAGGCACATGCCTTAGCCGCCGGAAGGGTAACAAATCACTATACTTACGGCTGGCACAGCTTGATAAGGTCCTGGTCGGTGGTGCCGGGTGGAAGGCCTCGGATGTACAGGTTGGTTTTACTCAACTGCTCGCCGCCGCTGCTGCTGTTGCTGCTGTTGTTGTTGCTACTATTAGTACTGGGGCTGGGAGGAGCCATGGGGTGGGGAGCTGGTGCATAGGAATGCTGAAAACAAGAAAGATCATTATTGGCAAAAAAGAAGAAAGAAAGAAAAACCATCAGTGGCATTACAGGAGACAAGAGTGTCCTCCTAAGCGATCATGTGTATTTAATGGCAGCTGTGAAGCAACTTCCTCAACCCAAGCTTTTATTGCAGGCCGACATGGTATGAACTAGTTTTCACCTGTCAGGAGTGGGTCAGCAATAAATCACATGAAATAATTTATTAGAAGAACCAAGATCTGTTCAGGAATTCCAGGTCTAATGAGCATAGCAACTCTTCTCAGTAGGTCTTGCTCCTATGAGGCAGTTGCGGGGACTGAAGATCCCTACCTTCACACAACTAAGTCTCCCTCTCTCTCAGGTCCTTCCCAAGCAATCTGAGACTACGCCGGTGTTCTGTCCTCTTCATACCTCTCCTGGTCCTGGGAAATGGGGGGGGGGGGGAGCTTGTAGCAGCAAGCGGGGAAGATACCCTGACTTCTTCACCAGCCTGACTCATCTCTGCCTCTTGGCCTCTCTCCTCGCCTGCTACCCCTTCTGCTTCTGGACTTCTCTCTGTCACAGACTCTCCCTGCTCACTAAACCCTGTTACCTCTTCAGCTTCTGACACCTCCTCCTCCCAGGTTTCTCCCTCTGACCACTCATCACTGCCCTGCCACCACTCCTTGGGCTCTGAGCCTCCTTCTTCCCTGGGGGTTCCACGGCTTTTTTTTTTTTTAAATGATATTTATTAAAGTTTCCGATAAAAAGAACACATAAATACACAATTCAAAAATACACAATACATCGTCCGAAAAAGAAAAAAAAGAACAAAAAACAAAAGACAAAAAAAAAACAGTTAAAAACAATATCACCTTTTCATCTCCATCTTTAAATTTACTTATTTTCTGGACCTCCTCATACCTCCCTCTTTTGTATTCCAGTTCAAATTGTTTGTCCAGCAATTTCTTTCCCTCTTTTTTAATCCCAATCTTTAATCTTAATATAATATGACATTAAAATTTTACCTCTTAAAAACCAAGTTTCCATTTCCTTAAACTTTTTTAATCCTAATCCTTAATCTTAATCTATCTGTAACTTTAAATCCTGTACAGCTGGAAGCCACTTATTTTCAATCCAACATCACTCTAACATTCTTTAATTTTGCAATGTTTCTGCAGATAGTCTTTGAATTTCTTCCAATCTTCCTCCACCGACTCTTCTCCCTGGTCACGGATTCTACCAGTCATTTCCGCCATTGGGGGTTCCACAGCTGATGCCTCCCACCATTCCTCTGCATCCAGCCAGTCCATGAAACTACCCCCTTGAAGCTGAAATGATTTCAGTAAGACATCAAAGCAGTGGTGGCTAGTGCCCTTTGGGGCTGGAATGGCAAAAGGCCGGGGTGGGGGAGGCAATGGTAAGGAGAACTGAAGCCAATGACAAGTGGTCAACTAATGCTAGTGATGTCACTGTCCTCCTCTCTGGTGAGTTCTGCAAGGGCAAAACTAAGGAGGAGGAAGTTGACAGCCATGGCAAGCCCAAGGGTTGGTTGGTTGTAAAGAGGCAGGTAATGGAGAGCTAGCTAAGTGCATCTTGCTGATGGACTACCCTCTACTGCATTTATGAAAGCACCATGCCATTGTCTCAAGGTTAGATTTAGGCCACTCCACTGCACTGAACATATAGTGACAAAGCATATAGATAGAGATAGATATAGATATAAATATGGGATATGTAACGTCCTACTGATTGTAAGTCACCTTGGATGCTCCTATCTACTACATACAACAGAAAAGCAGGATATAAGTATTTTCACACAAGCCACTCAAGATATGCCTTAAGTCAGAACATGTAATACAATATATCTTTTAAGAGAAGAAGTCGGGTGTCAGAGGCGTGTCAAACAAAGACCTGTAAAATGAGGAAGCCATCTCAGTGGTAGAACACATGCTTTGCTTGTAGAAAGTCCCAGGTTCAATCCCTAGCATCTCAAAGAGAATTAGGTAAGCAGGTAGTGGGATGGGAAGAATCCCTAGCTGCTTGAGACCCTGGAGAACCATTCTCAAACTCAGAGGAGACAATCTAGGGCTAGGTGAACATATAGTCTATATTCCTGTGACTGGCAAACTAAATCCGTCCCTCTACCTCCGATACTGAGCATGTGCTGACTTTCAACCTGTTGTCCAGGTTGTGAGATGCAAGGAAAAAAGAATTAAAAACAAAAACATTATATGAGCTCACTATGGAGGATAGTAAGTGAAAATGATCAGAGTTCGTTGCCTAGAATAGCTGTCAGAAAGAATAACATAGTAGTTACTGCCAAAAGTTCAATCAAGTAATATCATCATTAAAACCCATGTCACTGTCATGGCAACAATTAGATATGTTAATAGGAAATAATCTCAAGGATGTGAGGTTCTGAAAATTAAGAACAACCTTCTGCATCCCAGCGAATACAATTCCCACCAGCCTCAGTCAGCAAAACCAATTGTCAGGGAAACATGGTCCAACATGGGGGGAGTGAATGCGGTCCCCTTCAGATGCTGGTGGGCTTCAATTACGATCGGCGCCAGACAGCACAGCTAGTGGTCTGGAACAACCTGACCACATTGACTAGCGCTGCTTTGGATGTCATTAAAAAGCCATAAATGAACCACAGGTGGTGGTGGTGTTCTTCAGAATTTGTATGTTGAGAATGGAAGTATTTCAAACCGGAGGAGATAGAGGAAGATGCCAAGGAACAGCAGCAGTGCCTCTTATCACTTCAGACAAATGAAACACGGCTGAGATAAGAGATGGTCATTGAGAAGGTTCTGACAAATGCTGTGATTCAGCACACTATAGGTACTGTTTGAAAACACCTTGTGCCAGTGGTTCTCAAAGGGTGGTGTTGTGGCAGGAGAGGATGGCAACTGTGGCAGGAAGATTCAAGGACAATCAAAGAAACATTTCAGTGTAGTATAGTACAGTATTATATTAAAGTTTTTTTTTTCTATTTGCAGAATACGGATTGATCTTTTCAAAATGAGAGCAAGAACATCAAGCGATATTGAGGATAATCCTAGTTGTGCTTTCCAATTTCTTACCCAAAAAAATGGTGTGGTGCAAGCAAATTTTATTCTGAAAGTGTGGCCCAGAGAGAAAAACTTTGAGAATCACTGCCTTAATCATTGTATTGTATTATGATTATTTATCTTTTTAGCAGTAGGACTATTATCCCACATCATTTATACAGCACTGCATGTGTTACCTTAAATATAATTGCCATGGCATGATAGTCCTCTTCACTCTGTTGTGCCTAGCAAAACTATGGCAGTAATTATGAAAAATTAACCATGGAATGACTGATCTCTTCCAAGGATGAGCCCGATAATAATTGCGAATTAATTAACAGTACCTTAAGGTCATATTTAGATATTTCAAAGAAACATCAAGTAAGGAAGTTATTGTTTTTAATTTATCTGAAATTGTTAACTCAGCATTGTACTTTGCAAATAAGTGCTCACAAAGTAATTATCTCCAAAAATGTATCATTTTATTTTTTTTAAATACCAATTCTCTCTGAGAATCCAAAACAAGGAAATGGTTTAGTTGTTTTTGAACACAGTTGGAATTATTCCATGCCTTTCATAGAGAAAATATTATCTATCAAAACTAAGTCTATTCAGTTAGTTTTTCACTGGGGAAACAAGGGGGCTTATCAAAATATCAGTGTCTTGCAAAAGAGGAAATAAAAATGGCCAATTTCCATCTAATGGCTAATTCACACAATACTCCTTTTATCCCTCTGAGCATTCCCTAGATCCATGAACACATGCTTACGAGAGTAATTACAATGTAAGAACTGGGTAATTAATCACAGACAGTCAGAAGCAATTCCTGTGACCATAGTGGCACCCCATTCCTGAATATATACCTGGCTGAAAATGTGCATCAACACAGCTACTAAACTCCCACCTTAAAGGTAAAGGTAAAGGGACCCCTGATCATTAGGTCCAGTCGCAGACTCTGAGGCTGCGCCGCTCATCTCGCTTTACTGACCAAGGGAGCTGACGTACAGCTTCCGGGTCATGTGGCCAGCATGACTAAGCCGCTTCTGGCAAACCAGAGCAGTGTACGGAAACACCGTTTACCTTCCCACCAGAGCAGTACCTATTTATCTACTTGCACTTTGACGTGCTTTCAAACTGCTAGGGTGGCAGGAGCAGGGACCGAGCAACGGGAGCTCACCCCTTCACAGGGATTCGAACTGCCGACCTTCTGATTGGCAAGCCCTAGTCTCTGTGGTTTAACCCACAGCGCCACCCGCGTCCCTAAAATCCCACCTTAGTGGTTTCTAAACAAATGATAAGAACATAGAATTATGCCTTTAGGTCTGCGCAAAGGACAGTTGCTCTGAGTCTCATCCCTAGAATGTAAACCACTTTTTTTAAAAAAACAAGTAGTATGCATATGCATATGCATATGTGTATGTATATCTAGAGAGAGAGGATAAATAATTAAAATGCACATTTCTCTATCTCATAAAATAGCTTTGACCAATTCTCCAGTGGTGCAGCTTATGATACTTGCCATGTTCATCATGGTACCATAAACATGCACTGCTACGCTGTTAGTGCTTCCTGAATACTCTTCTGATTACCCTTCCATAAGTGGTTGTGGCATGGCAAGCACATGGGATGGTGCATGGCACCCTGATAATCTCTCTAGGAGGTGCAGTGATCACAGAACTAGAACTTTTAAAGAGATTCAAGAGGGACACATGCAACACAGGCTAATCCAGTGTTTCCATAAACCACGGGGCTTCTCTGTATCATTATAAACATTGAATCTTTCATGGGGGATAAGTGGGAATACTGTACACATGAGAACTATATTCCAGCATACCTATTCTAAAAGAATTGAAAAATCATTGGGTTAAAAAAGAGAGAGAGAGAGACTGATTAATTATACAATTATTGGGCTTCACCATCCCAAATGTTAACTAAAAATGAAGTGTTCTGAGTGACTCATTATTTCAGTCCACCCAGCTAATGGGGTCTGTTTTCATCTTTGGGGCAGGGGATTGAATTGTGTGCCCCCTCTTCCCCGTTATTTAAAGATGAGGAAAAGCATACTGTTAGATTCATTTCACCTGGCTGCAGACAGAGCAAGTCATTCCATTTGAGCACCCTGCAGTAAATAAACTGGCCAATGAGCAGAAGTAATGAAATGCTTCAGCTTCCTTATCCAATAGCTAATGATCCGTCAATGCTGAAAGAGAGCCAGTTTTGTTGGGGGGAAATAAAGCAAAACATTTCATCTGATAGGAGGCTAAAGCTGCAGTGTTTTACGGCTGTTATATCGGTCCACATTTTATGTAAGAAACCTTTGATCGCAAACATTTACCCCTTCTACTGATTTATAACTTAAATACTTTCCTTACAACAGATGACAGCTCTCTTTCCCCCCACCTGTTACCTCTAGATGAAAATCTCAGTCCTCATTTAAGATTTTTGCTTTCTCACCCTGACCTTCTGTTTCCTTGACAGATATCAGTTTAGCAGCTCTGGAGAGGCTCTGCTTATTCCAAGTGCCTCCACAACTAATCTTGGTCAACTGGCCATTTGCATGTATTAACCTTTGTCTATCTGTGAGATAGCCCTGCACACAATATCTTTGAAGTGAATGTTGATTCTTATCACAATAAACTAAAAAAAATTCCACAATGTAAGAATAAACACTGTTCAGTCCAATATGCACCATATATTGCTTGCATAACCACAACTGTATTTATTGTATGAAGGAATCTGAGAAGATCACACTGTAATTCTCTCTGTGAAGAACATCCTTATAAATGCACTTAGTGGGATCATTTAGCTCTCCCAGAGTTGCCCTGCTGGGCATTCAAAAACAGAAGTATTGTCTTTATAGGGGATAGAAAGGGATTATATTCTGGTATGGACTGTGAGTAGGGTTCGTAACTCCTCTTTAACCAAGTTGACCTTCCTCTTAGCAGTTTACAGGAACACAATGTTGACTAGTGTTCAGCATTTACAAACATCTTGCTCCATCCAGATATTGTTATAAAGCAACCATTTGAGATGAGAATAGAAGAAAGAAAAAAGCCACTCATTTTTTTTCCTGTAAAGTGTTGTTTTCCCCTAGGAAAATTCTATCTGAAAGTATGTGCTTTTCATGCAATACAGTGCATGCCAAAGGCCAACTGTTTGGTTTCCATAGCTATCTTTCAGAGAGAGTTGCCACTAGCAGGAAGCATATGTAAGATCTAGGTAAATGTAATTCATAGCAGAATCACGGAAATTCACCCATTGACAAATGAATTGATAAGAACTACTCTGGTTTGCAACTGAGAAAGAGGCATCGCTCAAATGAAACATTTCAGCCTTTTACTTGCCAGGGCTGCTTGTCTTGACAGATAAGCAGTAAAAGCACATTGCCCAGCTGGACAACATCTTTTTTTTATTTACACTGTATAAATAATTAGTTTCATTGAACTTTGCTAAAGATAGAGAAAACTGTTTCATAAAGGGTTGCAGCCTGACACTAAATGAGATGATTTGCTTGAGGATAAACAGCCCCATATTCTAATATGTCCAAAAGAGTTCAGTGACCGGCAGCATGATCATCAACAGGATTTGAAATGTGAACTTCTGCTACTCCCTTGCATTGAAGGATGACATTAATATAGCAACCCAAAAAAAAAAGTCTCAAAGAGGCATTAGCCTCATGGACCAGATTGGCTACTTTCCTGTAGCAACTAGAGTTCTTATGCCTTCATCTCTGGTCCCAGGAAACCTTCCTACCTTCAGGGAAAGAAGTATTTGGACCTCATTCTTACAGTGAAATACAGCTCAGATTACCAAAATGATTTGAGATTATTATTCCCAGAGGCCAAAGGAACAAACATAGGAACAGTGATGTCTCCAGAACTGCAACATTTATTTTACTTTTTTATTATAATGCATATTATTTTAAGATATACTCCACCTATTAATGCTATTGCAAAACTATTGAAGGTGGCTTAAAGTATTTAAAGAAGAGCTTTCCAAACTTTTCATGTTGGTGACACACTTTTTAGACATGCATCATTTCACGACACAGTAATTCAGTTTTACTAGCAAACCAGAGGTTTAACTAACCCCTTTCCAGCCCTGGGAGGAGCATGGAGTGTGTTTGCGTGACACACCTACACACTGCAACCGACACCATAATGTGTCACGACAAATGGTTTGGAAAGCTCTGATTTAAAGATTGGTTCCATTTAGGTTGGCACAATAAAGTGGATTAAAGAACTCTTCCGCTCAATGATTTTTTTGTGGTTAGAAAAGTGGCAAGGATATGCGCTGAAAAGTGGGGGATGAATGAACAAACAAACCAGGATAAATGCTCAATAAAGACAATACATTGCCTAACCTCCACACCAGCTATGTGCAAGCAAATCAGGATGAAACCTTGGCCGACAAACCTTGGCTTAACACCACCAACGAAACTTCCATCTTACTTAACTACCTTATCTGTGGTGACGCACAGGTATGCCTTTACAATGGCTAGATTCAATGCTTTCCCATCAAACGTGTTGGGTAACAGACTCTCCAACGGACAGATCTCACTCCTCTGTGACTGTAAAAGCGGATCTATAGAATCGTTATATCATATAATCTTCTGTTGTCCATTACATTCGGCTTCACGGTCCAAGTTTCTGGCCCCATACTTATCGAGAATCACTGACAGTCCTCAGGAAGCCCAAATAATATACTTATTAAACGACGAAGATACAAGTAGATCCCTTGCAATCGCTAGATACCTGATTAATGTTTTATTTCAAAAGAAGAGAAATGGACCACTGTATGTTTCTGACAGCTTAGCTAAACTTAAGAACCATCAATAAGTGCCAGAACTAAGATGTATACCCCCCAAAATCTGATGGATCGGAATTGCGGTTTACATAGAGGGAGCTTATTGTGTATAGTGTTTACTTAACTAAGTAAAATTGGTTTTTATAAGGGTGTTTTAACTTGGAACTGTTTAAATTGTATTGTTTATGGATAAATTCTGATGTATTGTTTTCGATATGGGCCAATGGCCGTAAAACTAAATAAATAAAAAAAATATACAGGTCATCTGGAGGAGCCCAGATTCACCATATGATAATATAACAGCATTAACAGCAAATCATAAAATAGGCAGGCACAGCAAATGACAACTTCATCCACTAAGTGGACAAGTAAAAATCCCTAGCCTCCCAGGTGAAAAACCTGCCAATATGAAAAAGACTTCACAAGTCAACAGATGGCAGCCAGAGATGAGGCCATCTCGACATCACTGGGTAAACGGTTCCACAATACTGGTGATACCACCAAGAAGGCCCTGCCTACCAGCTATGCCCATAGAGGGAACACAAGGAAGGGCCTCTTCATTTGATCACAAGGAACAGGCAGTCTTCTTGAACGGGCGACACAGAAGCTAAACCAAAGGTTAGCTTAGTGTATCATCCAAACCGGGGATCACCGTACAGTGGTACCTCAGGTTAAGAACTTAATTTGTTCTGGAGGTCCGTTCTTAACCTGAAACTGTTCTTAACCTGAGGTACCACTTTAACTAATGGGGCCTCCCACTGCCGCCACGCGATTTCTATTCTCATCCTGAAGCAAAGTTCTTAACCCAAGGTACTATTTCTGGGTGAGTGGAGCCTGTAACCTGAAGCATCTGTAACCCAAGGTACCACTGTAATGGTCTTTCATCTCTAAACATGATCTCTAGCCAATATTTGTCCTATGGTTAAAAAGACCAGGAAGGAGCAAAACAAGACCTCCTGTTTTTAGCGAAGGACCTCCTCCATTTGGCTTACCATGATGTACAAAGCAAGTTCATGTGTAAGGCAGAAATACTACTGAGTCTTGCCATTGACAAATACCACCAAGTCTCTGGTTGTTAAGTCTTTTTCAGAAACCATTAGATTTTCTGCAGCTCATATTTAGGAACATTTGGCTCACATGCTATTTTTCCTTGTTCAATTGCACACTCGGTGATGGTCATTATGCCTTTGCAATAAGTGGTAACATCTGAGGAAGCCCCAATGTTCAATGAAATTAAAAGCAAAAACATTCCACCTCCCTAGGCACAACGCTCAAATTGACCCTACAAAACAACAAAGCAACAAAACAGAAACAGAAGCACAAGATCCCTAATGGATAATTGCACTCACAATGATATATCACTGAGTGAAAATGGGCAAAAGATTATGCCAAAGGGAACATTTGCAAACACACTTTTATGCTTACGCAGCTAATTCTCTAATCAAATTTTATACCTCACCAAACTCTAGTAAGCAACGTAAGAAAAATGAAGGTACTAGGGCTAAGATTCTTAGTGGATTATATTATCCAAATGCAAACCAGCAACGGCACAGAAATGCAACATATAAGGGTAGGTAGGTTAATACTACTACTACTACTACTACTATTACTTTTAATTAATTGTTTTTTTATGAAGCATCTTCAAACAATGAGACATTATTTGTGTGAATGCAATTAACATGCATATTTATGGTATATAAATAGTGCTAGGGAAGCCTGAACATCGTCAGGACCTTGGTGGGTGAGGAAGTTTAACTCTCTCACACAAACCCTGCCAGGGACTTGACAAAAGTCTCTTCTCTGAAGCTGCTGTTTGCATCTCAAGGGAATGTGCCATTGTTGTGAATGGAAACTTCCTCTGAAATTTAGGCGAGTGCTTTCCGTGGGGACCTCAGCATGGTGAGAAAATGTGTGGGGCTGCCCAGGCTTCTCCAAAGCTGCTATTTACAGAGGAAACACACGTGAGCATAGATTGAACTAGTAGTTCAGGTACGAGTTTTCTTTTATGCTGGCTAAACATTGGTTTTTCAGCAGACAAAGATACTTTACTTAGCGAAGTTCTGTTTGACTCCTTCCCTTCCCCAGGGCTACAACTGTTTTGCACAAAGATACGGCAACTCGGGCTTTCAGAGGATCTCCTGGGTGCTGTGGCTTTCCCAATCGCAAAGGCCATGTTAAAAACTAGGCTGTGGGACATAGACTGCCAGGAACTAATCTCAGCTGCGGAAAAAACATGTTCCCTCTTTATTTTCAACTCTCTTGGGTGCAGGAATTTAACCTTAATTATTTACAATTTTTATTTAACCCACAAGAAAGAAGGGCTTTTTCGCTGGCTAGGTTCAATTCTAATCCTTCTAACCTTCTTTGGGGTAGGTTTGCGGGTATGGCAGAAGGAGATAGGATCTACCCATGTGATGCCCACCTGGTAGAAACTCTAGCTCACATGGCCCATAAATGTAAAATGTATGATGATCTCCGCCAATAATTTTTAGACCATCTATGTATTCCATAAAGAAGGCTGATCGCCAAAGAATTGAAAGTACGGTGCTGGAGGAGACTCTTGAGAGTCCCATGGACTGCAAGAAGATCAAACCGATCCATTCTGAAGGAAATCAGCCCTGAGTGCTCGCTGGAAGGACAGGTCCTGAAGCTGAGGCTCCAATACTTTGGCCACCTCATGAGAAGAGAAGACTCCCTGGAAAAGACCCTGATGTTGGGAAAGATGGAGGGCACAAGGAGAAGGGGATGACAGAGGACGAGATGGTTGGACAGTGAGTTTGACCAAGACAGGAGTGCCTGGCATGCTCTGGTCCATGGGGTCATGAAGAGTCGGACATGACTAAACAACAACAACAAAATGTATTCCAACATGGAAACCAGAGACAGAGGTTATACGCTTCTTATTACAGGGGAGAGACCAGGAGCTCACCAAGACAGTAGCTAAGTTCCTCTATTTGATTTTTTGTCGGCGAAGTGCGCTACAGGATCCTGCCCTTGCTGGAGACCCACAGAGATGAAATAGATTGCTTGCCTCTTCTTCCCTTTGGAAAATGACTGTACTGTTGAAATGGCGACAAGGTCGCACTGGCCTATTCATTCTGAATGTTTGTAAGTGATGCCAATAAAGGTTTGATGATGAACAAGTTCAGGCTGATTCAGAGTGACTGGGGGGCTTATCTAAGGCAATGTGGGTATCCTCTGAGGAGTCCTCAACCCAAAACTTGGAGCCACATCAGTGCTCCTAAAATCATTACATTTCCCCAAACTCTTCATATAAAGACAGGAGCAAGGAGCAAGGGAGAGAGGAGGGGTTGTGGTTTTCTGTATGACAATTCTAGTTTCTAATCAGGGATTTGATTTTATTTTTTGCAGGATGCACTTACTTCCGATCACAGTGCTTCTCAGAGGGATGCAGAAGAAGGAACTTGTCCACTGTCCAGGGGCACTTCTATAGCACAGCTTATTTTCATATGAATTGCCCACCAAATAGGGCATAGGGCGGGGATATGTGAATCATTTTTAGCCACTCCTAAACTCTTCAGTGCCGTCCTTGCAAGAAATTCTGTGCATCCACCAGTCTTTTTGAAACTGTATTTATCCCCTCAGAATGGACTAGCATACTGTCAAATTCAATCCAATTCTGGGGGGAAATGTAGCAGCTTATAAGTGGTTCTGTTAAAATTAAGCAAAGCAAAATTTATAAGGTGCCCAGCACAAAAATCCCTGCACCTATTTGTCTGAAATTCAAAATGTTTTGGCCGCTCATAGGCAGTGGGTGAGAGGCTAAAATGTCTGCAAATTTCATCCAATTCAGTCAAAAGGTAATGGATTTGTAGACTTATTTATATCCCCTAACAGTGAATGGGGAGAAACAGAGCTTTGCTTTTCCTGAGGCGAAATTCTGATTCAGACCAAAAAGCAAAATGAGCAGCCAGCAAAACAGTCCAAGCCAAACTGGACCACTTTCCAAATCATGTCATGAACTAAATTTCCTGTTTAGTTCACACCAAATATTATTATGCTATTATTCAGATCTCTTTAAATGCAAATAAAGAACCCGGGAACTTGACAGGATGGCCATTCTCAAAAAAAGAAAAACTGAAAAATATTAGTGGATTTCTGTCATTTGATCAACAGACCAGATTTATGTTTATAAGGCTAAAAAGCTTTAAGCCACTGCTTTATGTGCCTTTTCAATTTCCTGGGTCAAATCCCCACCACCAATTGAACCGTTAGGTCAGTTACCAGGCATAAATTCCCTTACTGTAGACATGACTTCATTCATGCTTTGCCCATCTCCATTGCTGGCATCCTGGGCCCAGGTGGAATTTGTACGGACAACCAGCTTGAGGCAGGAACTTGTTGCTTCTTGGAAACTTTTGATTTTGGTGCTCCCGGAAGCGGTTTTCAAGTTCCTCCCATCTGGCTCGAAACTGGAGATGCTCTTGGCGTTGTCTGTCGCAAGACTTCTATTCACTTTTTAAATACTTCTTGCCCTTTACTTATCCCTCTGTCTGGCGGCCAGAACCACTTCTTTTGCCTACACCTACTTATTAAAGGGGACGCGGGTGGCGCTGTGGGTTAAACCACAGAGCCTAGGACTTGCTGATCAGAAGGTCGACGGTTCAAATCCCCGCGATGGGGTGAGCTCCCGTTGCTCAGTCCCTGCTCCTGTCCACCTAGCAGTTTGAAAGCACGTCAAAGTGCAAGTAGATAAATAGGTACCACTCCGGGGGGAAAGGTAAACGGCATTTCCGTGCGCTGCTCTGGTTCGCCAGAAGCGGCTTAGTCATGCTGGCCACGTGACCCGGAAGCTGTATGCCGGCTCCCTCGGCCAATAAAGGGAGATGAGCGCTGCAACCCCAGAGTCGGTCACGACTGGACCTAATGGTCAGGGGTCCCTTTACCTTTTTACTTATTAATGTGTGAAGCACCTGCCTTTTCTTCGTGGAGGCAGAGTCCAGATTGAACTCCAGCTGTGATTCAATTTCACCACTGGTTCCATGCTGCCTTACTAGTTCCTAACGTTCACTATTTTCTGTGGCGTGTATGTTCATTTCATTTGCATGAAAACTTGAAAGGGTTCACAATTAACTGGATGAACAATTGGGGTAATTTGTGATTTTTAAGGTGCATTCAATTAATCAACCTGATTGAAATTTGACTTAAAATTAATTAGACCTCGATTGCAATTGATTTCCGGTTCATGATCACATGAATTGATTCCTGAATTGATTCCCATGAATGTTTTTGTCACGCCCCTCTCCCTGCGACCTGACAATAAATTTGATCAATTAAACCCCACTTCTGAGTGTAACTGAAGCTCTTTTTGCCTCCTAAGCAGAGAGACCAAGGCAGAGGGGCAGCACCAAGAGAACTATCTTGAGGGTATTTCTTTAAAACACATCCTGTGTTTTATGTGAGCTCCAATTCCTATAAAAAAAAACCCCATTTATTTTTCATTTCAAAATTGCATTTTTTTTCTTCACACTGTTTTGACTGGGCTAGCCAGTGAAGAGGAATAATTTGTGGGTTCTTTAATAAGAGGTTTATAAATAATACCTAACAGTCTGGAGAAAACAGTAGTATAAAATTCTATCACTTTTATAAGATTTTTAAAAAGAAGCTTTGAGGGTGAACTGAATGGGAAACGGGTTAGGAGGCAACTTTGCTTGTCCATCAAGTGGCAGATATTTTCAGCTACGCTAAGAGAAAAATTTCACAACCCCTATGTTACTTTAGTTTAGAAAGATTTACAACCTTTAAAAGTAGGAAGGACAGACAGTACAAGATTACAGTAATTAAGGCAAGAGATACTAATGATTGCAGAAGTGTCTTGGCAGTGAAAATAGGAGCCATTTTGGCAGAACTGAATACTAAGGGTTCATCTTGGAGTCATAGCCAGAGTATGTCGAGAACTTGGTCAGTTTTGGAAAAGATGAACAGAGAGATAAAACTAAGTGGAGAAACTGGAAGTTTCTGTGAAGCTAAGACATGGATGAAATACAAAAAAGTAGCTCAAACAAGGACAAAATTAAAATTAAAAATAATAAAATCAAGACAAAGGAGTCCAAAGCAGTGCTGGATAAGCACAGAAGTGAGACAATCTTTTCGGGAAAGGCTAATCATTGAGAACCATTCCTAATGTTCAGAGTGTAGTAAACTCAACCCCCTGCAGCTGAGGTGCTGGTACTTTTTTCCATTGCTGAAGAACAGGGAGAATTAGAGGTGACACAGAAAGACGTGCTGAAGTTAATTTAGAGGTCCCTCCTCAGGTGAAACGGGATGCGGGTGGTGCTGTGGGTTAAACCACAGAGCCTAGGACTTGTCGATCAGAAGGTCGGCAGTTTGAATCCCCGTGACGGGTTGAGCTCCCATTGCTCGGTCCCTGCTCCTGCCAACCTAGCAGTTTGAAAGCACGTCAAAGTGCAAGTAGATAAATAGGTACCGCTCCGGCGGGAAGGTAAATGGCGTTTCCGTGCGCTGCTCTGGTTCACCAGAAGCGGCTTAGTCATGCTGGCCACATGACCCGGAAGCTGTACGCTGGCTCCCTCGGCCAATAAAGCGAGATGAGCGGCCTGAGTCGGCCACGACTGGACCTAATGGTCAGGGGTCCCTTTACCTTTTACCTCAGGTGCAACAATGAAGATATTTCAAGGGAAACAAAAAGAATAGCCAAATTTCTCAGGAGAGACCACCTGACAGACTTGGTGTCAACATGAATGCAGTTGCTCATTAGGTATAGTCATACAAATCTCACCAGCATTAGCTGGTCCAGTCTGGGAAATAATATCATATAATGGCCAAAGTTGATAAAATCTGGGACTAAAGGTGGTAGTAACTTTTGTCTAAAGCAAAATATAAGGCAATTTTCAAGGTTTGTTAGGGAAACATACGAAATATTTGAGAAGCACTGGGAAAAGCAAAAGAAGTTTGGAAAAGTCTAAAAAAAAATTGACATAAGTTTTCTACCTCTCCCTAAGGAGACTAGAACTTGTTTGGCTGCATCAGAAACCAGTTCGAATGGCAGGTTTTTATTTGTTTTTAACACAAAGGATTTCTGAAAGGTCCTTTGCCTGGGACCTTGGGTGCTGGACTAGATGGGCCACTGGGCTGATTCAGCAGGCTGTTTTTTATGAATAACCATTGGAAATCTGCTTAAGATGGCTCCAGTATCAACAATTTGTCAATATCAACAATTTATGAATGAGAGCAAGCTCAGTTCTGCACTAGACCAGGCAACCTCATGGAGTATCCTTCAAATTTTAGCAGCCATGTCCCTTACCTTTCATCAGGCAAGACAAGATCACAAAATCTAATACCAAAAAAAGAGAGATGGGAAAACTGATCCTTATATTCAGAATCATGTCTTGCAGTACCTTAAAGCCTAACAGCTTTATTATGGGGTAGACCATTCCTGTGGATTAGGCCGCACTTATCACATATATTGCCACAATAATCTGGTATTATAGTAACACAATAGCAGTAAGAAAAAGAGAGCATTAAATGGTTGGCTTGTATTTTGAGAGCAACACATTTACCATAAACCAATAATTAACTCAAAGAGTGGCAAAAGAATTTTATTAAAAATGGGGGAAATGAGACGGTAGCGAGGGAAATTAAAGGCTTTATTGTCATTTGGATATTTGTTTAATGTGGTGCTTTTGACACATTTACCTTCCAGGCTTCTTCATAACAAGCCATCATATAACCTCTTTAGTCTTCTTGAAACAAAACCAGTCCGCCCCCCCATTAAAATAAATAAATACACAACAACATCCTTTGCTGTTAACGTCTATTAGCAAGCATTTAGTACTGGTAATTTGCATTAATGTAAAAAAAAAAAAAAGTCATCTTCTTAGCATTCGTTTCAAAACTGTCCTCGGTGCAGTGATTCATGGAGGAAATTAATAGCTATCATTTTACCAGCAACAGTTCAGCAGTAGTCTGCTCAAGAAATGTTTTTCTTGGTTTGAATGCAAATATCACATGATGTAGGGTTTCCATCACTATCTGGTTGCTTCCTGGAATAAATGGTCCCCCCAAAGGAGGCGCTGTGGGTTAAACGGACTTGCCAATCAGAAGGTCGGCGGTTCGAATCCCCGTGACGGGGTGAGCTCCCGTTGCTCGGTCCCTGCTCCTGCCAACCTAGCAGTTTGAAAGCACGTCAAAGTGCAAGTAGATAAATAGGTACCACTCCGGGGGGAAGGTAAACGGCGTTTCCGTGCGCTGCTCTGGTTCGCCAGAAGCGGCTTCGTCATGCTGGCCACATGACCCGGAAGCTGTATGCCGGCTCCCTCGGCCAATAAAGCGAGATGAGCGCCGCAACCCCAGAGTCGGTCACGACTGGACCTAATGGTCAGGGGTCCCTTTACCTTTTTAAAGTAAATCAGGGGGGAAAGTCTGCATCCATGTTTAGGTTCTAGGTGTGTGTGTGAATACGTGTGCAAATTAGGGATGGAGGGAAATGTCATTCTGTTTTCATTCCTAAAGGAATTGACATAATTTTCACTTCCCAGACTAATACGCCAAATTACCCTTCAGATTTTGCACTTCTCTAAATTTTCTGATACAGTTATCTACAACAGCATACATTGAGAGGTTGCAAAACACCATACATTTATAGCACATAACTTCCCTCCAAATAATCCTGGGAACTGTAGTTTGTTAAGGGTGCTGGGAATTGTAGCTCTGTGAGAAGGAAATGTCATTTCCCATAATTATTTGGGGGAAAGCCATGTGTTTTCAATGCATGTAGCTAAGATAAAATATTGATTTTACATATTTTATAAATGTTATAATTTTTATTTTTTAAAAAAACAAAAACAGGACAGAATGGATTTATGAATATATACAGGTGCATTGGACATGGTCCAGACATGGGCTGAGCCGTCCATCCGTATGCTCACACAGGAGATAGAACTCCATGCATTTCGCATAATTATTTTTTACTAATCAGAACTCTAGGAGAAATAATTCCAGATTCCCACCCCCCCGACTCATATTTTTACAGATTCCCCCCCCAATCAGGATTAACACAATGGAAGAAGACAGCGGTACCTTAGTTCCCAAACTTAATCCATTCCAGAAATCTGTTCCAAAACCAAAGCGTTCCAAAACCAAGGCATGCTTTCCCATAGAAAGTAATGCAAAATGGATTAATCCATTCCAGGCTTTTAAAAACAGCCCCTAAAACAGCAATTTAACATGAATTTTATTAGCTAACGAGACCATTGATCCATAAAATGAAAGCAATAATCAATGTACTCTACTATAAAATAAATAAGGCAGTATTGTAGATAATAAAAATAAAAAAATAAAAATTTTCTTATGTGCACTGATGATAGTCATTGTTTGGATGGGGGGCTTTTATCCATTTCTGCAGTCACACAATCAACCAGTAGCTGAACTGGTTTCCACACAGTCACAAAAACGAAGTAACAAGCCATAGTCACAAGTCAGTCCCATAAAACAAAGAACAAGTCACAGTCAAAAAACCGAAAAAGCCACACAAACAAAAACGCAAATAAATAGCAAAAACAAAACCTCCAAATATCACCTCTGTATTGCCGACAGAGCCAGCAGGAAGCCTCTGATTACCAGCGGGGGACTCCATTTACAAACAGAACACACTCAACAGGAAGCAGAATATGTTCTGCTTCCAAGGCAAAGTTCACAAACGGGAACACCTACTTCTGGGTTTGCAGCGTTCTATTTCCAAGTTGTTCATAAACTAAGCTGTTCTAAAACCAAGGTACCACTGTATGTTTATATGAAGACTGCATTTCTTTTAATAATAGTTAACAATTAGGAAGCAACATTGTCTCAGAACTTTGCATTCTTCGTCTCATAATTCTACATATCTTATTGCTATTAATAGCAGTTAAAAAAATTATAGACTTTCTCTGCAATTCTTCCCAATTTTATATACATGGCAGCTGAATCTGGTGAGGACCTTTGTGGATAATATTCAATTTGCATGCACAAATGCTCATAGAGTTTAGGGAATGTGCAGGGAAGCTTGTGTTCAGCTGCCAGTGTCTGTTTCTCAAGGCTCAACCAAAAAACAAACAAACCCAATATTCGCAAAACGATGGAGGCAACCACAGCATAAGGACCCTGGTTGTGGCTAAGATCTTCTCGGAAGTAATAAGAAATAGAAACCTACATGCTCTGGATAAAACAGAGTGACCACCTTGGAATTCTTTCCCTGCATTTCCATTTTATTTTGCTTTTGAAAATGTTTTTGTGGGTCTTTGGACCGAAATAGAGAATGTACGTATGTAACTAATGTATTATGGCATAAGCTGCCATGGACCAGAGTCTACATTCATCACATGAAGTCGACTTTGGCTCACAAAAGTTTATGCCACTAAATATATATATATATATATATATATATATATATATGTGTGTGTGTGTGTGTGTGTGTGTGTGTGTTTTTATGACTACCGTACCTATTTCAAGACACTGAATATTTATGGTTACCACACCTTTATAAAGACATTGAATATTTATGGTTATTCTAACGTTATCCCGAAAACTGATGTAAAAGTTAATTTAAGACTTCCATTGCTTTTCAAATTATGTAAATACCTATGCAAAAAGTCCAGTTTCTGATGGACATGAAATATTAGCACCATCGAAATAGATGAGCTAGAAAACTATCTGCACAATGGACAAGGAAACTGCCAGACAGAAGAGCAGGGCATCTGCTGTGGACAATGCTACAATTATCTCATGCATCTGAACACCGCTGGCACGAATGTCTGACTAGCTGCTCTGCTCACTGTATTGTATTCAGGCTTCTTACATGTCACCAGGAGGAAATTAAAAAAGGAGCTGTCACATATAAGATACACCTCCAAATGATATTCTGTTGATAACGTGCAGTCCTTGCTGATCTAACATATGGGGAAGAGGAACGCTGCATTTTTCTCCTTTGATTTCACACAGGAAGAAAAAAAACCCAACATTTCGCTTCCTACCCCTTGCCTACTAATTCTACCAATCACCCACCACCGTTTCTTCTGTCGCACTATTTTTATCTACCTTCTCGAAGCTCATTGAATAAAGCTTTGTTTCCATCCTTCCTTTGTGGAAATAACAAAAGCATCATCTTACCCTGGCGACCTGGCAGAAAAAGTAGAAGCAAGTGAGTGGCTCCTTTCCTTCAGTGCCTCTGTGGATTTGTAGCAAAGGTACAGAATTGCTGTTATTGCTATAATTTCCCTCTAGGGATTCCAGTGCGCACAGCAAGGCACACACGCCGGCATACTTTCAAGCCAGGGAAGTGGCGCTGGGCCTGTTCCAGGTAGGCTGCTTTAAATCCTTATTTCCGCTTGCAGGTCAGCACGCTAACTTCAGCAAATGTCTTTACGGCCTCGGTCCAGTATAGCTGAAGGAAACGCTCCACCCCCATCGTTCTACCAGGACACTGAGGTCCAGCACCGAGGGCCTTCTGGCAGTTCCCTCACTGCGAAAAGCCAAGTTAGAGGGAACAAGGCAGAGGGCATTCTCGGTAGTGGCGCCCTCCCTGTGAAACGCCCTCCCATCAGATGTCAAAGAGAACAACAACTACCAGCCTTTTAGAAGACATCTGAAGGCAGTTTAGGGAAGCTTTTAATGTTTGATGTATTACAGTATTTTTATATTTTTCTGGAAGCCGCCCAGAGTGGCTGGGGAAGCCCAGCCAGATGGGCGGGGTATAAATAATAAATAAATTATTATTATTATTATTTACAAACCGTGCACTTCCAAAATCATATTGATTAGTTATCTGGCCTCACCTTGCCTAGTGACTAACTAATCAATATGATTTTGGAGGTGCACGGTTTGTAAAGACGTTTGCTGAAGTTAGCATGCCTCAGACAGCAGGGTCCACGGGGGGCAGCAGATCCCAAGGTTGACCCTTCCTGATTTTGATCTTCACTCACCTCTCCTTCCTTGGCAGGAAGTGGGAGCGTACCATTTAGGGGTGCACCTCAGGTGCCAAAATGTCTCTGGCCAACGCTGTCACTGGGATTGCCAAATCAATCCTGGTCTTTTTGGGGGGGAAGGCTTGCATAGACTCTGAGATATGATAAAGCCATTATGTTTCTGTGGTGGGGGGGTTGGCATTTAAGAAAATAGAAACACTTTGGGATGCCTTACATGTATCTAAACAACGATGTGCAGCTGAGTGCTCACTCTGCTGCTAGACAGGTGGCTGGGAGGACCAAAGGTCTAAGATTGCAACAAGGGCATATTCATCCACAGCACACCTTGTGCTACCCAAGGGACAGGCCCCAAGAGACCAGATACTTTCAGTTAATAGAGGAATCTCTTATCAAACATTAGGAAGGTCTTGCATAAAGAACACACAGCTGCTGCTGCTGCTGCTGCTGCTGCGACTATGGGAGTACTGAAATTCAGTGGTGGAACATCTGCTTTGAATGTGGTTCAACCCCTATCATCTCCAGCAGACTCAAGGTGTGAAACTGGCAGTCACTGTTGACAGTACTGTGCTAGATGAGCCGATGGTCTGGCCCAGCAGAAGGCAGCTTCCTATACTCCTATGCAATCGTATGGTAGGAGCCACAGATTCCACCAGAGTCATGGATACAGTTTTTGAACCCAACACTGCTCAAGGAGCAAAACACTTCACTGGAACGAAAGAGAGAGAGAGATTTCAGGGAATATATCACAGACAGCAGTATTCCTAGTTCCTGCTACTTAAGTAACAGATGATTACTGGCAGTGGGGTTGGAGAAGATGAAGAAGAAGAGGAGGAGGAGGAGGAGTTTGGATTTGATATCCCGCTTTATCACTACCCTAAGGAGTCTCAAAGCGGCTAACATTCTCCTTTCCCTTCCTCCCCCACAACAAACACTCTGAGAGGTGAGTGAGGCTGAGAGACTCCAGAGAAGTGTGACTAGCCCAAGGTCACCCAGCAGCTGCATGTGGAGGAGTGGGGACGCGAACCCAGTTCACCAGATTACGAGTCTACCGCTCTTACCACACTTAGTAGAATAACATACAAACCTTAACTATCCCTGTTAGAGGAAAGGACAGAACCCTGCCTTTCGCCAGGACAGCCACTTCTAAAGTCACCAATCCAGAGCTTGGGCAGTAATCTCCACGGGCCCCTGATACCGGGAAAGGAACACAAACACAAGACACAAGGTTTACTTGTCCGCATGGCATAACCTTCAGCCACCCCATCATTATTTCCAGCTACCCAAACTTCAATAGGCACAGTCAATGATTTACCATGATCACTGGCAGGTCCCATCTACACCAAGAGGTCTTAGGACCTGTTGTATCCCACTCTGGTATTTTTTTTTTTACTTTAATGTCTCACCCCACTTGTACTTTGAACTCCCAACTTGCTATCTTCATTTGTTTCTTTCAAACATTAACATCCTGCTCTTCTGCAAAGACATACCGTATTTTTTGGCCCACAGGGCACACCTAGTTTGGGGGGGGGATAAAGAAAAAAAATTATCCCCCCCCCGGGCGCAGGGCTGGGGTGGGGGAAGCCCGAGCTTCCCCCGACCCCAGCCCCCAGAACAGGCTGCTATCTGCAAGCCTGGGGAGCCCGGCGGGAACTCCCACCATGCTCCCCTGGTTTGCGGATATCTGCCCAAAGCCCGCTGCTCAGCACGCCCCAGGCTTCGGGATGCAGGCTGCTGTCCGCAAGCCTTGGGAGCCCGGTGGGTACTCCCGTGGGCTCCCAAGGCTTGCGGATAGCTTCCTGAAGCCTGCATTCGCCCCATAGGACGCACACACATTTCCCCTTCATTTTTGGAGGGGGAAAAGTGTGTCCTATAGGGCGAAAAATACGGTACACTGAACTGGTGTCTCATTCAGATTCTGGCCGGCTGCAGATCTGTTTTGCTCCCCATCTCCCTGCTTTAAATCCTTCGTCAAACAGCCAAGCATCAAGACGGTAGGCAATTCGTTAAAGTAACCTGTTGCCCACATTCCTAGACATTATTTAGATTTCTCGTAGAAACACTGTCCAGGAACAAGGCGATCCCTGCAGAAAGATACAAACCTCCCCCATTCCTCTTTTTTTAATATATATTTTTGTCTCTACCAATGCTCTGTGCATGTGCGCAAAAGGAGGGGAACCACATATCACCGAAAGTGTCAAGGCGATAAAAAATGTATGGCTACTTCCTTAGAGATTCCGAGAACATTAGACACTAGAGGAAACTCATCTGTCTGGGTATCTCAAGGACAGTTTCCCACATGAGGATCCAGGCTAGGAAATGTCACAGGCACTGACAGATGGGTCTCCCTAGCCTCGAACAACCTAATGGAGCTTTTCGCCAATTTGCATACTTGCTGTCGCTGGATGAAATTGGTATGTGTCAAGGACATTAAACAGGCCAAAGAGAAAGTGTAATAGCCTTGTACACAATATCACTCCTCACCGCTTGCCTTATATGTTAGGAAGGGGAAAAGGGGGGGGGGGGAGGAAAAAAAGAAATACAAGAATGTTTTACTTGACTGCTGCTCCGAGGTCATAAATCTCCCCTCCTTGGAATAGAGCAACGAGTTCAGCTCCATCGCTGCCTGAACTAAATATTATCACTCCTATTGTTTAAATCCATTTTCTTTCTAAACCATCCACAGTTCCAGAGATGGGCTAGATAGGTTTGTCTCTTTAAACTGACACCTGACAAATGGCACGCTCAGGAAGCAAATGGCATACGACAGAGCAGCTACCTCTTTTGCTGCTGAGGAACCCCACTGGAAGCACGCAATGAGCCAGAAGGAGCAGAGAGAGCCAGAGAAGTACTTCAGGTGCAAAAAGTTGGCGACATTTTACAGGATTGAAAGGAAGAAAGCAGTTGCAAATGGTGGCCGTGGCACTTATTCGGAAATAAGTGCACTTAATTTGACTGACTCACCAAATAAACGAAAAGCATAAGCGAGAGATCCTTCATTATCTTTGTAATTATATTCTTAAGTGAACTTTGCCACAATCAATAAGGGAGAGAAGCATTGTTTTTTGTTTGTTTTTAAATCAAAATGATCTTGGGGGGGTAAATGTTTTCCCTGGCCACCATGTGATTCTTTTATGTTCCCTCTACTTACCAGGAAAAGGTAGTAGGAAGAACAAAGGGTTGATAACTATACACTACAAAATCAGGAGGCCCACAAAGCAGAGCTCTACTTCTGCTAGTCAGGGCCCCCCAAATCCTGGTGTAGGGGTCATTTTCCAGACAGTGAATTGAAAAGTCCATCACCAAGAGCATGAAAGTTTTGCAGCTAAGAGTTCCAAATTAGTACTCATTGTATAATATCCTTCATGTGCATATAAATATGACCTCTGAATTTGAATGTTTGGCTTCCTAAATTTGCTCTCTTGGTAAAGGATTTGTGGTGTTTCGTTTTGTTTTTAAGCGGAGTTCATAGGCACATGCTGAAGAGAATAAAATATTCTGACTGTACCTGACCTTTACCTTCCAGTATTTTAAAACAAAGCTCTGGTGACTAAACAGTGCCAGGCTGTGAGATTTCTTGAACATCTGTTGAACAGCCTTAACTCCTATTCACTTCAGAGGGAAATCTGACTGCTGAGCACATTGCATGATCGGTCTCTTTAATATTAAAATCTCATAGATGGCTCCTGCTTTTCATTTCCTCCATGCAAGGATAGATCAATACCTACTGACTTCTACAGAATGTCTTGCAACACACCTGATAATTGCAAACCTCTCTCTCTCACACACACAAACAAACACCCATTCGCTTTAATTAAAAAACCTTATAAAAACTTAGTCTGATTTCATTATTAAACTACATCATCACCTGATGATACAGATGTACCTCGGGTTAAGTACTTAATTCATTCCGGAAGTCCATTCTTAACCTGAAACTGTTCTTAACCTGAAGCACCACTTTAGCTAATGGGGCCTCCTGCTGCTGCCGCGCCACCAGAGCACGATTTCTGTTCTCATTCTGAAGCAAAGTTCTTAACCCAAGGTACTATTTCTGGGTTAGCGGAGTCTGTAACCTGAAGCGTATGTAACCTGAAGCGTATGTAACCCGAGATACCACTGTACTGTTGTTTGATGGCATGCAATTGGTGTGGTTTTGTTTTTGTTTTAGTAGACATCAAACTGAAACTGAGCTATGCAAATGCTCCTTTAGAAAGGCTGCAGATATGGCAAACCACCGTCTACGTAGCAAAATGTCCCACCTGATTATAATAGGTGGAAGAGGTATATTTCTTGAACAGCAAACAACCTGAGCAAAACGGCATGTGAGGCAACAGAGCATACTGTGAAGTACATTTCAAGACATTGGGTTGTAATCAATTGTGTCACTTGACTGATAGAAGGATTTTTGACCCAGCAGAGGCAGCCATCAGCAGGCAGGTAATTTTCACTGATTCTTCCCTTTTCTCTGCAACCCTGCTACACCCTTCTGAATCAGAAGGTTGGGGGACCCTTTGAAATAGCACAGTAAGTGGCATGGGGAGGCTGCAGGTAAAAGTGGAACCTTCATAAAATCTCCTCTTCCATTCAGTTTGTGAAAGCTGCTCTGGACCAATGAGCAGAAGGGTACAACCAATTCTATCTACATTGAAAAAGCTATTTTCTCACTTAGCTTCAAACATGTTTTGTCATGCAAATGATGACTGAAATATTAGTGTCAACTCTAAAACAACTATTCACACATGAGCAAATCTCATGGATCTAACTGAACTTACTTTTTTAAAAATGGGCACAATCTTATAAAGAGTGTGCTCACATTAATTTCAGTGGTATTCAAATGGAACACTCACTCACTGAGTTGCACACAATGGCTAAAATATGACACTCCCTGGTGTTCAAATCTATACTTGGAACTCCACACCAGCAATTACTTTGAATAAATTTCATTATATCATCATCAACAATATCAAATGAATAAATAACACTGCTCTCGTACACATATCAATATGAAAGCCCAAGTAAACATGATGTTGAATTCTGTGAATGCAATTCACACAAATATTTTCTTGATACATAAAGTAAGGTAAGCAGGAGAAGTCTTAAGACTGGAAGGGAGGGGAAGTTTTCTCCTGGCCAAGTTCCAGACAAAAATCACATCTCAAAAGTTGAGTCTGTATTTCAAGCTAAACCTGTTTAGATAACATACACATTAAATGCATCAGTGCAATCAACATCACATCCAATTAAGCCAGTAAATATTCAGGGAGCACATTCACACCTTTGGTTTGGGGGAGAATGTAGGTTTTCCTATTATCAATTCAAGAGAATTGGTTCCTTAAGATTGTGAGCCTGTACTCATTTACAGTGGTACCTCGGGTTACAGACACTTCAGGTTACAGACGCTTCAGGTTACAGACTCTGCTAAACCAGAAATAGAACCTCGGGTTAAGAACTTTGCTTCAGGAGGAGAACAGAAATCGTGCGGCGGCAGCGGGGGGGGGGGCCCATTAGCTAAAGTGGTACCTCAGGTTAAGAACAGTTTCAGGTTAAGAATGGACCTCCAGAACGAATTAAGTTCTTAACCCAAGGTACCACTTTACCTGAAAATAAATCTCACAGAGCAATGGGGCTTATTTCTGAGTAGACACACATAGGATTGCACCGGACAGCTAACATGTATATAACCTGGGCTGTTTGTACCTGCTGCATTAACAAGTAGTGCAAGGTAGATCAAGATGAATTCCATAATATTTCTAATCGCTGACACATCCTCTCAAAATAGTCAACTCGGCATATCTGTTGTAATGCTCCTAACCGCAAGAGGGAAGGGAAGAAGCACTCAGGGGTTGCTTACAATGAACAATGCACTCCTTGGTATTCTAAGATGTGGATTTCATCACCAGAGTTCAGTGCTAAGGTTTGGAGCAAAGGTGATGAGAAATCCAGGAGCCAGCTGAAGTTGCATTTGTAGCATCCCATGAGACTGGGACTGCCTTAACCAAGACAACTTCAACAGAACCTCAAGCATCTTAAAGCGTGGCAATTTTGGAACTGTATGGACCATGTTTATTCAGCATAACCAGGACTTCCATTTTCAAACTGCATGGAAGCTGATTTGAGATAAAGCACATCAAAGAGGAACATTTCTCTAAAAAGCTGCAGGATACAGATGGATTGTGGCTAATGTCATGTTAACCCTGCTTTAAAAAAGCAGTGTTGGAAGTATGCTAGAGCCTCAGTAAACAGTAATGTGAACACACCCTAAGGATCCAACTAGTCCCAAGTGAGCTATGGAGAGGAGAGCAGAATTTCTATGACAGACTAGGCGTTTCTCTTGAGGAGACAGGCCACACACGCTATATTATTCCCATTGGTCTCCAGTGAGGGATAAGTGGTGTTCTGTGCTCTAGATGTATATTTACACCTGACTTGTTTCTTGAGCCTTTTACAACCCAACTGTGTTAACCTATCAGAATAGAAAATTAAAAGAAAAGGGCAGCATGAATTATATGCATAACATTGACGAGCAGGCTGACATGATTTCAAATATTGGTACATGAATCAAGAAGCCAGTTTTCTAATAGAGCAATGCTATTATTATAAAACTGATGCGTGAAAAGAAAATTGTAATATTTCCTCTACAGCTACCACAGAGTTGGAAAGAATTAAATTTCTATCAAGATCAAATAACGGAAAAAGTAAAACTACTTTAATTAAGAATGAAAGAGGTGCCCAGCTAACTCCACCAACTAATTTAAACCTGATTTGGACAATATTCATCACCGCATCAGTGGTTATTTATCACTCAACTCAATAATCTTCAGTGTCAAAATGTGCTAAAATCTATTAGATCTGCTACATTAGGCTTGTGCCTAAGACTCATTCACCAAAATGATTTGTTGTGTGTGCACTGATACCTAATCAAAGTTCAGCATCTTGGAATCTGTGAGACAGACAGTTGCTGGTCCTGTCATTAGCATCAGGTGCTCACCTTGACTGCATCTTTTGAGGATGACATTGAACCTAGGATCAATCTCACTTTGCCTCTTTCAAATTATTATTTTAACAGGTAAATTCTAGGTTATGCATATGCATTGTGGACACTCCCTATGAACTAGGAATTATAGATTTGTGTAGTTGCACAAGGAGTCAAGAGCATCTATGTTAACACCAGAGGTCTTGTGTATCTTCTTCAGTGGGCCAATGGCTCAGTGACACTGAGGTTGTCTCTGCTAAACAAACAGTCTACAATAAGAGGGATGCCCTCTGGAGACTTTCAGTTTCAAATGGCATGAATTTCTGTATCTCTTTGATCAATGATGCATCTAGTATTTCACTTCACATATCACTTGGTCTCCACTGTTGCTGCACCTCTGCTTCCAATATTCTAAACTTTTCCCTCACTCAGCTCTTAAATTTATTCTTCTTTCTATTTTATTTGGCTGATTTAGCAAACTGGCTTCTTGATCTCATTGTTCCCCTCTTCCCTTCAGGAGGTGACTGCTTTTGTTAACTGTTCGAAAATTAATTGCTCAAAAGTTATAATTAACCAAACTCAATAAACACTTTAAAATACTTTTTTTTAAAAAGGCACTGCACCAGTGAATATTGGCAAAGTAATCCTGTACAGGGTACACAACTGAAGGGAGAAAATAAGCATCCCTTGACTTTATGGAGAGCTGGTCCAAATAATACAGCTTCCATGTGGATTATTGCTAGGTAGAAAAGCATTTGGGGGCAGTAGTCATCCACGTGAGAGCCGCAACATTTCAACACGTCTTTGAAATCATATAATTTTTGTTTTAAAACGATGTAAATTCTATTTTGTATGCCATAATTAAGTAGATAGCACTTTCAATTACAACAATAAACCCAGGGATGTATTGGCTTAAACTTGGGTATAAAAAATAAACAATTAAAAGGCTTGCTACCCATCTCCTCCACATCACCTTCCCACCTTTGCAAAATTTTTGCCTACTGAGAAGGTAAGGTGGAAAATTTTGTTGGGAGGAGGGTTGAATATCATCTTCTTTTGGGTAAGTAAGTAAGTAAGTAAGTGGATGATAGATTAGATAATTAGATAGATAGATAGATGATAGATAGATAGATGATAGATAGATAGATAGATAGATAGATAGATAGATAGATAGATAGAGACAGACAGACAGACAGACAGACAGACAGACAGACAGACAAAGTGGGGAGGGTTCCCTTTCTTTTCATCTTAAAAACCATTTAAAATCACCAACCAGCTTGGTTCCAAGCTCAATTGGCTTCTGCATCAGTGCCAGATTTACATATAAGCAAAACAAGCTACAGCTTAGGGCCCCACTCTCTTGGCTGGCCCCCAAAAAATTAAAGGGGAAAAAACTGGGTGTACATTTCCAAAATAGAATATAAAAAAACAAATAAAATAAAACCTACATACAGCAACAGTGCTTTGTGTTGTGTAGGCTCCTATTTGTTATGTGCAAATGGCTTTAGATACCTATTAGGCCCATTAATTACCATATAGCATATATTCAACACCAAAAACAGTGACAATTTGTTGTTGACAGCTGGACATATAAAGGGCCCCATTACCCTCAGTCGCTTAGGGCCTCATCAGACCTAAATCTGGCCCTGTCCTGCATGCTTTGAAAATGGCCCAGTGAATATCCTGCCCCCAAGGAATATTTGGCACAGCCCTAGTCTTGAGCCAACCACATTTCATCCTTGCCTTTTGTTTTTTTATAAGCTGTGTATGCAACAAAACAATCACACAGCATCTTCACCCACTCACATGCCCAGCACTGCACAGGAAAAAAAGCTTTTTCAGTTCACCCTTGGTATTCAACCCTTAATGAAAGGAACTAATAAGCCAAAGCTGGCAACAGTTAAAATGCAAAGCCTTACTGATGCCTTGAGAATTAGATACTTGTGAATTCTGAAGCTGACCCGACCCATATCTCCGGGACTAATCTAGGGATCGGAACCTAAGTTATCTACTAACTTTTGCACTTCCCAAACATTCAAATGCTGTTGTCAGCCCCCACAAAAGATCAAAATACTTTTTTTAAACATGCATATTTCAAAAGGAGTCCAAAATGCACATTTAATTGTAATGTTGCTGTTGTTATTGGCCTTTATTGGCATAAGATTAAACAATAAAATCATACAAAGTCATCCAAATACATCGATAATCCAAACACATATGTTATATAAAAGACTAGATAGCTAGACAGCCACCATGAAACAAATCAGAAAACTTTAGATTTAGCTTTAAAGATTGCGGCTGAATACCCCGAAACAATCTTGGTAGTTTCGGGAGTATCATCCCTCAACAAATATTGGATTACAGACTCTTCGTAAATCGATATTTTAAGCTGTAAAGGAGTCACTAAGAGGGGTGTCAAGAAGAAGGCAATCCAAAATTATGTGATGTATTGTATCTGGTGCTTTTTTATTACAGGGACCATTTTTGGTACATGTTTTTTTTAAATCACAGGTCCAATGGAGAGATGAGACAGAACACATGCAAAAAAAAAAAAAAAAGTAGCACAGGCCAGAAATAGATTGATTTGTCCATTCCTAGCAAGGACGCTAACATCTCATATACGAAGCAAATTTATTCCACAAGTTGCTGGAAAGGAACAATCCCTCCTCCTCCTCTCACCCCCCCTCCCCACACGTACTTGAAAACAAATCCAGCAAACTAGATCAAAGAAAACACAGCTTTCCTCTTCATTATGGCGTTTAACTGGAGGGGATGTGTGCGTGCACTGGAAACAGCCCTGCAACTTCGAGCACACAGCATTACTGACAGAAGTGCTGTGAAGTACAAAGCTGGAAAGCATAGCTCACCAACCACAATTTGTAGAATGGTTTCGAGATGAGTAATTTGGCGAGCGTTCCCCCTTTGCGTCCTGCATTCTTGGGTTTAAGGAGTGCTTACAATGAGGTCTGGAGCATCAACATGCAATCTGCAGCGCTTTTTTTTTTCCTTTTTCTTTTTTGGCCTGCCTTGCTCCAAGGACCACCCATTATGCTGCTTTGGGTGCCTCTCTTTTTTGCACTGTAAAAGCGTCCGTCAAATGACTGTCACGGCGCAGAGGCAAGAAACCAAGAGAAAGAGTCCAAAATATAGCATAGAACCCAGTGTCGCGTCATTCTCTGTCTACAAGAGGAATTCATAGCAGGCTATAAAAAGGAGAGTTCTGGACCTGGCAGCTCTCCACAAGTCTTTACAATTAACAAGCTAGCTCATTGTCAGGGTTGTTATCTAAATTACAGCCTAGGCTTCTCTGCTAACATATTTTCCGACTTTTAAAAACACTATATTGTACAGTGCTTAGCACAAAGAAGCCTTTCTTTAATGTACATTAATTCCTTGTTTTAAAAAAAGTTAACTGCTGTAACTATAGCCTTAAGCTACAGAGAATAGGGCCCGACTAGACTGAACTCTGAGGGAAGAAAAAAGGAACGGATATATATTTTTTTGTTATTGTTTGTCTTCTTTTGAAGCAGCGGCGGCGCAGAGGGAATTTCGACTCAAAGGTTTTATTTGTGACGCGCTCAGATCAAAACACCCACCGCATTTGGGACCTTGGGAAAGAGCAAGCAGCGCGTTTGAACTCTTGGAAAGCAAAAAGCATCTACTAACCTCTCTTTATTAGCAAGCATTGAGAAGGCTGACAGGAGCCACTTGCTGGATTGGTCCTTATCCAAATTGCAAGTTTGCAAATCTTGAGATTAAGAAATGCCCAATTATACATTTCCTTATTTTATTACTTTATATCTTTACACTCCACCATTCATTAAAAAAAGTATTTTTTATGGCAGCTTTACAAAAGAATTTTCAAAAACGGTGAAGCTAAAAGCAATCTCAATAAGTTTAGTTGATCAACAACAACTGAATTTGTAATATAAGTTGCTTTATATTGAGTCAGGCCACTGGTCTATCTAGATGAGCCTTTCTTCCGCCGGCTGGCAATGGCTTCTCTAAGGTTTCAGACAACAGTCTTTTTTCTCCAGCTCTGTCTGGAGAGGAACCTGGGACCTTCCACATGTCAGAATAAAATCACACAGAGAAAGGAAACAGCCACCACAGCAGAAATCGTGAATAAGCCAGTTAAATATTAGGGGTTTGATCCAGACTGCGCCTTCCACATAAGGAATTGCAATCATTCCATAATTTCTGACAATTCCCACTTTCCCCCAAAGCCCCAACAACACTCCCAGAGCAGTTTTTCAGGCCACACAAGTTAGTGGAATCAGAGGAAATCATCTTCCTTCTTCCTCCAATGGGAGCATCACGTGAGTTGTGTGTTCACAGGACCGCCGGATTTAAGCCCATGAGGAAATGCAGAGGGATGTTGTGAGGAAGGAAGTTGAATTGAAGTGGGTACAGATTTGTCATTTTGTGGTCTCCCTCTCACACACTCACATCTCTTGTCTCTCCTATGGCACCCGTATCAAACAACACTACTTTTTGCCTGGCTTGTCCTCTTTGAGGGAAGAACACGGCTCAAAAAATCCATTCTTGCCTATGAACCTCAAACTCCCATCTCTTCATCCTACGGGGAATGTAACAAGTTTCCTCCTGTACTAGGAAGCTCCTTAGTTTAAATTCATGGTCCTGACTTGATAAAAATCTAAGCTTAATAGTCTGCTATGTGCTATACCTAGAGAAACAGACAAGAATGAATGAGAGCAACCTTCTTCTGTTCTTCATGTTTGTTTTCTGCATTATGTGCAGTGTGCTATACATAGCAAATAGGTCTCTGTAATGTGTCTTAATAACAAATAAAATCCCTAAAATTAATCTTGTTCAAGAGTCTGTTAAAGCATCTTCTCCAAGGAAAATCCTTTTTCTTGCCTATCATTTTTTTTCAGAGCGTAGTGCCAGACTAATCCTCCTGCTTCCATTACATTATTTTGCCCCTTAGAAATTGTAATACTTGAAAAAGATTAAGCGTTGTCATATGAAAGCTAGACTATTATTTAATTTCTTTTAAATATCTTCTTCCTCCTCAGTGCCCCCTCTACAGTAAAATGGCTTCATCATATGATTCTCCTAAATGAAGAAGGGGCCTGCAGTACAAAGAAATCCACAAATATTATTAGCCCATCTACAACCTTTAGTGACCCAGCTAACCACACATGCCAATGTCAGTTATTTGTGGCTCATCTACAACCTGGATTTATGAGCTAATTTGAATGGTTCTAGCTCAGAACTTATCCACTGGCTTCATTTATTTTATTTTAGGCACTTATTGCCCTGTTCTTCAGCCCACAGGGCTTACTGAGTGGCATGCAATGAAAAATAAAAATCAGTAACAAGCTCATTCAAACAAACTTTAAAGCAGAACACATTTTTTTTAAAAAAAAAGCAGTAACATGGTCTTAAAACAGGGGTCAGCACCCTTTTTCAGTCATGGGCCGGTCCACCGTCCCTCAGACCTTGTGGTGGGCCGGACTATATATTGGGGGGGGGGGGGAGGAACGAAATCCTATGCCCCACAAATAACCCAGAGATGCATTTTAAATAAAAGGACACATTCTACTCATGTAAAAACACAAGATTCCCAGACCGTCCGCAGGCCAGATTGAGAAGCGATTGGGCCGCATCCGGCCCCTGGACCTTAGATTGCCTACCCCTGTCTTAAAACCACATCTAAAAAGTCTGGGCTAATACAAAGCTTTTCACCTGGCACCAAAAAGAGGAAGAAAGACTCAGGTCCAGATGAACTTGCCTGAAGAATATGTTCCAGAGAGGCAGGGCACCACAACGAAAAAGGTTCTATTTTCAATCACCAACCTCATCTCCTGCAGAGATACCATTTAGGGTTGCTATATGTCCTCTTTTTCCAGGACATGTCTTCTTCAGGGGTAAGATTTCTGCCCTGGCAGATTTTTTGAATTTGCCAAAATGTCCTCTTCTTCTTTGGTAGCAAGGGAGCACGCGCACACTCAGGAACTGACGTTCTGGAAGTGTTAAAATCGGACAAGAGCTAATTCAGTGTTTGGCCATAGAAAGGATCTTTCAGGATCCAACCATAGAGCTATGGTCCTTTCTTGGCATCAACATCAGAAAGCTCCCATCCTGTGGCTCACCTACTGTGCAGAAAGAACCTTAGAAGATTATCTCAATAATTAAACTGAGAGCCAACATGACACAGCTGTTAGAGTTTCTAGGCTGAACCCATAGGGCCATAAAAAGGATCCTGCAGGATCAAACCATAGGGCTATCTAGGCCAGCATCTTCTCTCCCACACCCCTTTCCCCCTCCCGCCATAGGCATTGACAAATGTGTCCTCTTTTTTGCTCTTCAAAATATGGCAACCCTACCTTCCTTCAGAGCATGATCAGATAGAGAGGATTCTTAAATCACCTTGGTTGCAAGTCTCTATGGGTTTTAAATATAAGAACCAGCACTCTGGTGCTCAGATACTGACTAGAAGCTATTGTCATTGTTTACAAACTGATGGGATATGATCCATATGACCAGAAAGTAACAAAGCTACTGTATTTTGAATCAACTAAATCAATTTTATCACACCCAGATAAAAAAATTTGAACTAGTCCAAAAGGGGTATACTATAATGTGGACAACTGTGGCCATCAAGTTATCTCTGTTCCCAGTATACCTGGTGAAGCAATAATCAAATAAATACTGAATTTTGCAGAAATAATATGATATATCGTTCCTGTATATGCATCAAAACCTCCCATTATGATCCAGCATGGGCTGAAATCAGATTCAAATAATATATGCCCAATTGACCCAAGTATAAAAGAAAAGGGTTTCTGTTTCATTGATTTTATTAGAATATATGCATTAATTAGAAATAGCTTTCCCTTTGACTACTTAAGCAAAAGGGTCTGAATATCTAAGTAGTTGATTAAGTTTAATATATTAACACTGGTTTTAAAAACTATTGAAATAAATTTGATGGAACTTTTCTTATTCACTTCCTATTCCAGTGTTTTAATTTCAATAATTATCTCTCTCTGCAAATATAATTTACTTCTCTGATTAAAAGAGAATCAAGCTGATCAACCAAGCTTCCCTTCTGGTTGCCTGGAAGCAACACCTGCCTACCACAGGTGACTAAGGAGTGACTATTTACATCCTCCATATTTTTTTTGAAAATTGTAGAAATAATTGGGACCTTCAAAAACAATGGCACATACATTTCCAACCCATTTACAAGCCCTTGCTTGAGAATTTAGACTCCTGTCAGGACCTCGACTTGTCACCACAGACAGCAAGACCAATAAATATACAGTGGTACCTCAGGTTAAGAACTTAATTCGTTCTGGAGGTCTGTTCTTAACCTGAAACTGTTCTTAACCTGAGGTACCACTTTAGCTAATGGGGCCTCCCGCTGCCGCGTGATTTCTGTTCTCATCCTGAGGTAAAGTTCTTAACCCGAGGTACTACTTCTGGGTTAGCAGAGTCTGTAACCTGAAGTGTATGTAACCCGAGGTACCACTGTACTCCATAAAGAAAGAAAGTGGTTGTCAATAGGTTTTCCTGAGATAACAAGAACTGAATCTACATCATCATCTGATCTGACTGCATATAACAGAGGTGAATCAGAAGTTGAGTTAGAAGCTGGAAGAGTCAACATACCCAACCCCAACCCAAGAGCCATTTTTACTCTACTGCCAGATCATGTTTTGCTTTAATCTTTCTCCTCACTATATTCTGTTTATTTAGCAAGATTTATTTTACACACACACAAACACATGCAGTTTAAACAACATGGCATAAAATATTTATTTAAAACAGCTGCAAATAAGATACAGTGGTACCTCGGGTTATGAACTGAATTCGTTCCGGAGGTCCGTCCTTAACCCGAAACCGTTCTTCACCTGAGGTGTGCTTTAACTAATAGGGCCTTCAGCTGCCGCTGCGCCACCACAGTGTGATTTCCGTTCTCATCCTGGGGCAAAGTTCTCAACCCGAGGTACTACTTCCAGGTTAGCGGAGTTTGTAACCTGAACTGTTTGTAACCCGAAGCATTTGTAACCTGAGGTACCACTCTACTAGGAAGGGCCTCGTCTGTACAGTGGTACCTCGGGTTAAGTACTTAATTTGTTCCGGAGGTCTGTTCTTAACCTGAAACTGTTCTTAACCTGAAGCACCACTTTAGCTAATGGGGCCTCCTGCTGCTGCCGCACCGCCGGAGCACGATTTCTGTTCTCATCCTGAAGCAAAGTTCTTAACCTGAAGCACTATTTCTGGGTTAGTGGAGTCTGTAACCTGAAGTGTATGTAACCCGAGGTACCACTGTACATGCAACAATACAAAGTGGCAGAATTCTAGGGCAATTGTCCACCTGCTGTCAGAATGAATTACAGCGCTACAATTGAATGAAAAAGTCCATGGAAATATTAACCAATGGTACAGCAAAACAGCTGTACCTTGATGTTTCATTTTTATTTGCAGTTCCATGTGCGGAGCCTTTCAAGCACCTCACCTGTAGTCTGAAATCTGGGGTGGGGGCACCCCTAACCTTGCCGCTTATAGCTTACCATATTTTTCTGTGTATAAGACACCCCGTGTATAAGACGCCCCCTATTTTAGGGGACTCCAATTAAAGAAAATCCCCCAGCTGCACTATCCATGTGTAAGACAAGCCCAGATTTTGAACATTATTTTCCAGTAAAAAAACAAACCCTAGTCTTATACATGGAAAAGTACGGTACATTGCTTTCCGTAAGTTCCTTTCTTAATACAAACAAGCCATTGTCAACCTGCTCACATGGGCAAGGCTAAGTCGGTGTGGCTTTGCAAAATGGTTTGTGATTTACTGAAGGGACAGTCACATAGCTCTGCGTCTCACTTTGAGAGCAGCTCAATGGAAGCCCGTCTGATGGACAGACCTACGATAACAAGGCAGAACAGCTTAACGAAGAAACTTCATTTGCCCCAAACAAGGTAATTTGAGCTAACAAGAAAGAAATTCTTTCCCCTTTCCCGCTAACAGCCCTGAAGACTCCTGACAACACTTGGGACTCTAAGCTTCACTCAGAGAAGCCCTGGGCTCAGTGAGACGCACTGTTTCACAGCTCTAAGTGACTGGAATGTGAGCATCTTATCACACATTTTCATTTCGACCACAGGTTCAGAGATAGAATCTCACTACCTATATTAATACAGCCAGTCACTGTAGTCTTATTATCACGACATGCAGTGGGGTGTAACTTTACTATAATAAAGAAGAGCATTAGCTGCATGGTGAATAAATCCAGCTGGAAGGGAAACACATCAAAGGTCTCTTCCTGCAACAGTGCCAGGTATGACTGTTTCTGAACTAACTCCCTTTTTCCCCTCTGGTGAATCTTTCTGATATGAAAATACTTTGCTTTAGGGAAATTCTTTTCCTATCAAATATCATTTGCTCATAATAGCCCATCAGCCCACCATGTTTCTGATCACTGAGTTGTCTTTCTCCTTTCTGCTTCCCATCCCACCCTCTTGCGTCTGAATCCTGAGGGGTTGAGCATCAGTGCCTTTAAATTGTCACCTGCACTGATTTTTAGAATCTGCTCACAGAGCAAGAGGAGTTTTCCTTGCAGAAGTCATGGGAATAAAGTCGCACTGAGAGTAATTCTCAGCTACCTCAAGGCTTCCATTCAAGTCGTGGGGAGAAATACCCAGGAATTTTGTGGGAAGAAGAAAAATCATTCATTAAGCGCAGAATGATTGAGGGCTATGGAGAGAATTGAAAGGGTATTTATAGAGTTTGTTAAGTCTTTCAGAAGGTGATACACCTTCCCTTTCCAGTTATCTAGAAACGGAAGTATTTCTATCTATACCAGGGGTCAGCAAACTTTTTCAGCAGGGGGCCAGGGTCCATTGTCCCTCAGACCTTGTGCGGGGCTGGACTATATTTTGAAAAAAAATATGAACGAATTCCTATGCCCCACAAATAACCCAGAGATGCGTTTCAAATAAAAGCACACATTCTACTTATGTAAAAACACCAGGCAGGCCTCACAAACAACCCAGAGATGCATTTTAAATAAAAGACACATTCGACTCATGTAAAAACACGCTGATTCCCGGATCGTCCGCAGGCCAATTGAGAAGGCGATTGGGCTGGATCCAGCTCCCGGGCCTAAGTTTGCCTACCCATTATCTATACCATTGCTAATTTGATGCCACTGTCTGCCTCATGTAACCCACAAGGTTTACCAATGCCTCAGTTCCTTTGTGGCTTAGTCACCCATTTGGCAGTCCGCACAACTTACTTCTCTTCTTCTAGGCTCCATTCTGAACCTGCTCACACAGGGTGACAACCAAATACCAATGGAACATCAAGCTTCTCTCCCAGCAAATCTACTCGATAAGATTTTGCCTTGATTTGATTTGTTCTTCCTTTTAGGGATACTCTTCTCTCAATGTTTTTTGCTGGGATTTGTGTACATTAGCTAGCCTACTACGCTGCTGTTGCTGAGTATCTTGGCCTGAAAGTCACTCACACTGAAATCGCAGCATGCAGTGCACCGTTAAAAGATTCCTACAGATTTATATCAGCAATGCACTTTGTGTAACATAGCATATCAATATGCTTGTGTTGACTTCTTAAGAGATGCATGAGCAAGTCCCTGTATGAAAGACAGTTCAATGTAGAAAATAATGCAGAACCTAAACATAGATGTCAATCACACATATAATCCCCCCCCCCCAGTGGAGGGATGTTGTTGTTGTTGCATTAGATGTATAAGCCACATTTCCACATAATGCTAAACCATGCCTTAGTATTACGCGAACAAGCATCAGTGAGCCCAAATTAAGTATTGGACTCCCAGGCTTCCCATTCCCTTCTCCTCTTACAGGGCTCTAGGACAAGAACGTCAGCTGAGTTACGTTCCCTTTTAAAAGAATCTCAGCTAACTGCTAAAACCTGGAATCCAGATTTAAAGCAAATTCTGGTCAGTTTCTTAATAAGCTTGCTTATTAAATTAGCCAGAGTTTGTTTTAAACCAGCAAAAATAAACTAAGGTTCTTTGACAGTAAATTCAAGTTCTATTCCCGAGTTCACGGGGAAAGAGATTGGGGAGTAGGTAAGCCTAATGATTTACTTGGGCTCATTGAGGTTCATCCACATAGTGCCAAACCATGGTTTAATAGTGTTACATGTTAGCTAGGCCACATTGTCTGAATTATGCATAAGAAACATTTTAAGCACTTATTAACTAAAAGCATAATTGCGGTTGATAAAGAACAGAGCTACTATCATCATTGTCTCTTCTAAATCCGTGATTCCATAAAATAAATGAAGGTCTGATTTAAGGAAATGAATCCTAAAAAGAAGATAAACTCAACCTGAGACGTTAGAGGGGTGGGTTATTGGCATTACATAGCAGGGCAAACAAATAGGTAAAGCATTCTTTAGATATTATACTAGGGGGAGAAATACTGCTGTATATAAAAATAAAACACACATAGCTGTATGTTATATAAATTTGTGTGCTTGTGCTTATAGCAATTAGTGTTTAAAGGTGGAAAATAAATTTCTTTAAAATATTTTATGATATTCAGGGTGAGCAAAAAATGTATTACTAATCAGATTTTTCCAACAAATAATGAACACCTTGGAGGAAGCTTATTTGTATTATTTCAAAAATTTGAAGGCAGTCGGTTTTTTAAAGTTAACATATTACGGATGAAACAGCTGACACCACAGCAAATGCTGCAAGTAATGTCAGCATAAACAGCATAAACTACTGTTACTTGGAAAGGTTCTGCTCTATACTGGAGGACTTTGCGTATAATACTTAAGATTAGAAGATCATTTTTCTAGCCAGTAACTGCCTTTCAAATGACAAGAGTTCCCCTTGCACTGTCCTGTATCAGCAGTTCTGCAAATGACTCCTCTTGCATAGTAGGTCACGAAAAGTGCCAACGCAAATATCATTCTGATAAGACAAAGTTAGCAGGCATTAAGCATGTTGCTTGTGACAGGATCACCAAGCCAGAGTATGCCGTTTGGGAAGGGAAAGGGAACGGCAGCCATCCTTTCGGGACCGAAAATAACCAGGGATCAGATCAAGGAGAAGAGAACTGAAATGTAGTCATCCGAGTTAATTTTATCTAGCGCACTCTCCGCAAATACCGCAAAGGCCTGTTTCAGCATTTCTGGACCATGTAACTCAGACCTGTGGGGAAAATTCATCCCATCTCAGTCCTTGCCGATCCACCTAGATGATGACGACTGGGAAATGCATGTTGCAGAGGTGACTTTCTGCAGTGAGCACAAGGGTATCCAGTGTGTGCTATATATTCCTTGGGCTATAGCATGCCAACAAAGAGAAATGCTGTCTAAACAAACCTGTAAAAAACATGTGATCCATTTCATGTGAATGACCAAAATGCATTTAAAGTATTGGTGATTATCTTTGGTGCTGTTCCACAGATTCCTCTGACCAATATTCTACGGATTTTCACTTACATTAGCTCCTGCTTAAAAGATTAAGCAGCGTGATTAGTCAGTCAGCTGCCAATTTAAAACAGCAGGCTTTTAAAAATACAGAATCTCGTAAGACTGGCACAAACAGAGCAGTTTTCAACAGGTTATGTACATTTCTTCATACAAGCAACAAAGCCAGGTTATATTCCTTTATCATAAACTAAACCATAAACTGAATTCCTAGAGGATTTGTATATAATATGGAGTCAAAGGAAGTTATTTCTACAAACAGTTTCATGATTTCGCCTATGCAGAGTTATATGGTGGCTTAATTTATTTATTGACCAGCAAGGTATTCCTTTCACTGGTAGAAACATCTCAGTTTTAAAATGCTTGCGTTGCTGCTCAATCAGAATAGCTATCTGACTCTTCTCATTGCACATCCTGTCAACCAAGAGCCTACTGAAGCCACAAAGACATTTGAAAATACAAGGTGAAGTTTGTTTTTGCTTTTGCTTTTAAAATCTCGCAGGAAAATATCCAAGTAAGTGAGATTTTGGTTTAGATTTGCAGCTCCCACTCCAATTTTCAGCATAGCTTGCATGCAAAGGAATTGGCAACCAAGTTCTTTAGATAATGAGACCTCTGAAAGTGCTTTCAGCCAAGACGTGCCTGACAATGTTAAGACCACCTGTACATCTATCTCAGTGTGCAGAAGATAAACCATCTCAGCTGCACATTCCTGACAAATAAATACTAAACAGCAGTATCTCAGCGCTTTTGTGATTGCACATCCCTGCCCCAAACCCATCACACACATTAGGTTTATTTCCTGCTACCCTGATCTAGTTACAAGAAGGATTGTTTGATGAGCGAGGCTGAAATCTGAGCATTTTGAAAGCTTCCTTGCAGCTGAAAAAACAGCCACCACCATAATTCTGAACTGTTTTGGATCTGTGCTACTTGCATGACTGACCTCTGTCAAAGCAAACAGTTATTCAGTCTGCTGTCCTGGGAAGACGTTGCTCTGGTACTGCTTCAGTGACCAAATGGTTGATGGAATTATACCCAGCATAGGTAGCTACTGAGTTCCTTTTGCATGAATTCAGATTCAAATTCACTTTGCATCTATGCCAAGAGCACAAATGTCAAATACTGTATTTCTTCTGGGTTCCAACAGAATCATGTCTACATGGTTACTCCAATATTAATAAAACATTTAAGGCAGCAATCCTATAAACACACACCTGGGACCAAGCCCCATGGAACACAATGGGACATTATTATTATTATTATTATTATTATTATTATTTGTAGTACTGTCTTTCATCCGTAGATCTCAGTGCGGTTCACAACATAAAAAATGCAAAATACAAAATAAAAGTAAAAACAAAAACAAACCAATAATCCCTCATTCCACAAGACATTTAAAAAGGGCATTGGATATTAATCAGCCCAAGGCATGGTTCAGGCATACGCAAACTCAGCTCACCAGCTGTTTTGGGACTACAATTCCCATCATCCCTAGCTAACAGGACCAGTGGTCAGGGATGATGGGAACTGTGGTCTCAAAACATCTGGAGGGCCAAGTTTGCCTACGCCTGGCCTGGTTGAAGAGGAACGTTTTCACCTGACGCCTAAAGCTGTAAAATGAAGCCAAACCTCCCTGTGGAGATCATTCTGCAAATGGGGAGCCACTACAGAAAAGGCCCATTCTCGTGTTGCCACCCTCTGAACCTCTAGTGGAGGAGACACATGAAAAAGGGCCTTAGAGGATGATTTCAGGGTCCAAGTAGGTTCATATGGAGGGAGGAGGTCATTTATTGTGTGCAAGTTGCAACAATAAAAATAATAATTTTACCCTGCCTATCTCACTGGGTTGCCCCAGCCACTCTGGGCAGCTTCCAACCGCTGTGCACAATTAGTGGCTTGCTATCACATGGAACTGCTGAGCATATACAATGCTGTGCAGATCTATCCTTCTTCCTGTGTTTCTGGCAGCGGTAATAGGAGATTCTGCCTGTTAAACCCAAGGAAGGCTGCTCATTAGGGCAAACAGAGCACTGCCCCAACAACCTCAGTTAAGCCTCAACCAGAGCCCAGATTAGCCTCAATGTCTTTCGTCTCAGTGCTGCCATCAGAGAATTCAGCAGAGAGAACGGGGACAAAGCTAGAATTAGCCGGCTCTGTCTGTCATTGGCTCCCGTTCAACCTATTGTTGAGTTCCATGCCTTCTGCGCTACCAGTCTCAGTGGACATCAGCCTAACACTTTTTAAGCCATTGCACAGGGATGTAAAACAGTTACCAAGAAATTGGATTTAGCCCAGCAGCGTAGCTGAAACTGCTCTAAACTCAGCCTGATGCCTTGCTGTTTCCTAGACCACTTTTGGTCCTCAACTTGAAGCTTCACCCAACATGATGGATTGTGCACTTCCACTGCTTTCTCTGCACACTCTAGACTCCATTGGTACTGAGCTTTCTTGGGTCCAAGCATCCCTCTCTCTTTCTCTTCCACCATCTTGAATTGCTTAGCTTATTGCAGTTCCTCTCACTTCGCTATGACCTTGTTTCCTTTTCCCTCACCTTTTCCACTCTTCCGTTATTTCTTCCGTTATTTCAGTACTCTTTTTCCTTGGCCTTTCTGTCTCCTCTGTCTTTGTCAGTCTGCCTAATCTGTTTTATACATAACTATATTAATACTCTTTCTGGCCTGGACTGCTGGGAGTTCAATAACAAATGGAAGGCACCATATTGGCTACTTCTGTATTGTCAGTTCTCTCTTACCTCATACTTATTTATCTGCTCTTCTATCTACGCTCCTTTGTGGTATCCAGTCATTGCCTTTCAGCCTATCCTACCTCATAGAGTTGTTGTGGGGATTAAATGAGGGTGAGTACCTTGAATTCCTTGGAAATGGGGTGGGTTATAAATGTAATAAATAAATAGGTGAAACTTGGTTATGCCATCTTAAGAGGTGTCAAAATGCACAGCAAGTGAACAAACAGCTATCCAAAATACACAGTAAGTTATATCCTGTTTCCACACTGATCTGTGTTCTCGTTGTTGCATCTGCACATAAACTTTGCACTTTAAAAGTCTTTTATAGCACAAGTGCATGTATGTCTACTCAAATGCACATCTCCTCGAGTTCAACATGGCTTACTTCCAGGAAACTGGAAAAAAAGGAGCGCAGCCTTGAATTCACAATTTATTGCAAAATATGAATTTCTAAGCATATTTTGAGCTGAGAGTTGCATAGGAACATTCAAGAGGTGAGAATGTGGTTCAAATTTGCACATTATTTATTTGCATAATTTATTTTCAGTTTAAGATTTGGGGGGTGGGGTGGGAGAACATGTGAATCAGGTCACTTTATGTCTGGAGAACATGCTCTTCTAAGAAGAGAGCAGGCTTGCTATGTGCCAACAGCAGCGACTGGTCAGTCAATAAGCCTAGGGCCAGAAGAGATGGACATTCTAAGTGTGGTAGAAGCACTTTAAAAGGACAGACATTCTCTGGCCGGACAATGAATGCCTCAGAATGCAATTTTGAACCGCTTTTATGTCTGCCTGTCTTCCCTTAGAGCCGCTAGAGTCCTGGCCACTCCAGTCCCTTGCGGAAGAGTACTTTTTCGTTTGAAATTCACACGCCACGCAAGCTGAGAAACCCAGCAGATGCAAAACAAAAAGATCACCTGATCAACATGTTACTCTTCGTGACATCTAAAGCACAGTACGCTGCCACATTTCCTATTTTGAGACCGGGGGGGGGGGGCGTGGAGAGGAGAGAGAAAAGAAAAGCTAAGTCTCCATTCTCACACAATAGCGGAGTCTTTATCTGATTAAAGAATGAACTGCTCTGAAATCTAGACTAAACATGAAATATTTTCTTCAAAGTATTTTACAATACCATATTCAAAATGTTCTTTTCCAATTGGTCACACATGTCTCGGCTTGTAGGATGGAAGAGAAGCGCCGGGGAGGGGAGGGGAGGACAGGGTGGGGGACAAAAGCAGCTGGCAAAGTTTGATCCCTCCTGCTCCAAGCGTAAACTGAAATCTTTGGCCAGAGACACAAGTGCGACTCGTGCTTGAAAAGGAAAAAATGGTGCCTGGCCTCTCTATGGTGAGCTGTGGTCTAATTATTTCATCCTCCGCCGCTAAGAAAGGCTATTTTGTCCTAGTGTGCACAGGGGAAACTGACAAAGCAGTCTGCTTTACATTATATGCTTTCTGATGCACACCACTTACCAAAAAGGAAAAAAAAAGGGGGGGGGAGAGAATGCATAGTGCAACATCTGCAATAATTCCAGAAGGAACACAGAGCCGGCAAACAAGATGGTTATTATTGCCCTGATCTTTGATGCGGAGCCATTAACTTGCATAACAATGGAAACGAAAACTCATAAGCTGCAGCCGCCGCAGCAGTCATCCTGCTCTAGAATTTTTTATGCCCCTCTTTTAAAATGTCAGATGCTCCTGACAGCTAGTTTCCAGACGTGCAAGGTAAGAAATGTTTCAATCTATGTATCCCTGTGGTCTCTGTCTGCAGAGCAACTTATGACTTCAAACAGCCTTCAGTAAACAGTCTTCTCATCACTCCCGCCTGGGCTGAATTTTAATCAAGGTCCTTTAAATGCCATTGAACAAATCCATATACTATGGATTGCTTCTTGTACGCCACTGGCCAAATGCTATTTGCTGTGTCATTTATTATGTTTAGAAAACCAAAACAATTTTGCTGTAATAGTATAAGTTATGGCCGTCCGGGCGCCCAAACGCAGCCATTTCGGATGAGTTACGCTTCTGTCTGGCTGATTTACACACCCATTTGTAGGGTGCTTTTAATTATGCTTTTAGCAAGCTGTACTTCAGGCCTCCCAGACATAAGTCACACTAGAGAAAGAGCCAACTTTCCTTTATCATATCACAATAATTTTTTAAAAACCAGTCGCAACTTTTAAGCTTTCGGTATTCGTGCATGCTTTAGCAAAACATCAAAGTCCAGCCCCAAAATGACATCCTTGAAACCATAAGGTGTGGCTATTTAGAGAAAACAAGAACAAAGAGAGGCACGAATTCAGAACAGGGTGGCAGGATTTATGAAAGCGATATTCCAGTCTCTGAACTTCACCTGCACACCAGTAGCCCTGACTCGTAGGTAGGGGCTTATTTTTCAATTATAAAACGATTAATGTGTTGCAAGTAGATCTACAGCCTCAGCATAAACTCATTAGACATCAGAGGTGGGGGGGGCGCCTGAATGTGGACGTCATTTGACTGCTCTGTTATAAAGAAAAAACTGTATCGGGGAAGAAGAAGCCTGCAGACTGCTGACTGCTACAGTTCTCCCCCCCCCCCCCCCGGGATAAGTCAATTAATCAAACTTTCCCTACCACCTGTCAAAAAACCCGCTTGGCCTCTTTTGCTGAAATAAGGGAAGGAAGCAAAGCTCTCTCTCTCTCTTATACTGCAATTTGATTCGCTTTGGGTAAGGAACAATTCCAGACATTCAAAGGCAGCATTAAACAGTGGCAAGTGGTTTTATTATAAATCAGTCTCATCAACCTGCTTCCTGTTTTCTCCCACTTTCAGGAGACACACACTCACACACAGGTGGTTTCTTTTAAACCTGGGAGACTTTCAAAAACAAAAGGAAGTTGGAACACCGGGCAGCAGCCAAGAGGCATCCACCCTCACCACAGCAATGGTAATAACCCTTGACGTCTGTCACCTTCTCTCTGAAATGCTGTTGCCCACAGCGCTGAAGCAAACACCAGCCTGTGGCTTTTCTCATTAATTGCGGGACAGTCTTCAAAGCATGGCATGCCAAATTGGGCCCACACTCATCCTGCGGCTTCGCTACGTAGCTCTCACATCCTAACACCACAGCCATTGGGTTTGGGATCTGGAGAGAGAGGGAGATATGTGAAAACCCCGATTAACTCACCCACATGCCTCACCCACATTGTGGTCTACCATATATATGAAAGGCAATAATAAATGTGGGTGGAGTTGGTTTTCCCACAGTTGGCACTGCCATAGGGGGCCAGGCAGGGGAGATCGTAAAGGCCCAAACTCTTACCTCAGACTGCCAATTCTTTGCAAAGGTTTCTAGACACAAGTTCACTGATTAAAGGTAGGACTTGATTCCAAGTAAACATGCACAGGATCACATTGCTGATTTGTTTGCAAACTTTCAAATGCACAGTGGCTTAAACAGTGTTACTGAGATCTAGCAGTTTATTTAACAACAACAACAACAACAACAACAACAACAACAATAATATATTTATTATTTATACCCCGCCCATCTGGCTGGGTTTCCTCAGCCACACTGGGCAGCTCCCAACAGAATATTAAAAACACAATAAAACATCAAACATTAAAAACTTTCCTAAAGAGGGCTGCCTTCAGATGTCTTCTAAAAGTCAGATAGTTGTTTATTTCCTTGATATCTGATGGGAGAGCATTCCACAGGGTGGGCACCACTTTAGCATTCTTTTCCTGTGTTGATTGCTAATGGCTAGGCAATGGCATAAAGCAGTCCACTCTCACCTTACTCCAAGCCTTTCCTTAAGCTAGTAGCCACACCTGCTAGCATTCCCTGTTGGGCAATGACTATGAAACCAAGAGTAGGAACCCCCTCTCCCCCCCAAAAAAATTATTGGCCCAAACTCACAGATCTTAACAGAACCACTGGTTTTTGCCAGCCCTGCAAGATATATTCTCCGGCACACCCATCCCTCCCCAGTGTTTGAAATTTGCCAGGTACATTTTGCACCTGTCTGTCGGCACTTGCAACCAGGTGAAGATGTCTGGGTGCCAAGATGGCACCTCACATCTCCACCATCTGGAGATTCCTGGGGATCCTTGGATATCGACTGTTTTCACACACAAGCAACACATCCTGTAGAATTCTATCTGTTATATTTTATCTGCACAATCAAGGTGGATTTCAGGAACCAAAAAGTTGTACTGGAAAAGCCACCTGGACCAAAAATGGCAACAAAAATGGCATTCCGTTTTGGTGACTGTAACCCTGGTTTAAGGAGCCATTTGGCCACCTAACTTATATATCTGAGTTTCTAACACTGACCCACCCCGGATAAATGTCAGCTGCCCCATGAACATTGTAGGATCAGGGCTTCCAGAACAAGAACAGAGAGGCGAAGGAAGCAATCCCGTAGCTCCACCTATACACTGTGAAAGTCTGAACACTCCAGTGAGAAGACAGAATTATACTGAAGACAATACACCAACTAAACTGAATTAATCTAATGAGTGTCACAGCACACTAGAAACTTGCTGAGCCATCCCTTTGCTGAACACCTATGCCCATTTGTATAACCTTCCTCAAGCTATAATTATCCCACCGCCTGGAAAGGACTATCAGACTGCAAAGCCAGAGCTTTGTTTTCTCCTGCATTACAGCTATGAAGCTAAACTGGGGAAAGGGTACCCTAATGAGAAAGCAATTATTAGGCGAAAGCTTCACCGAATGGTGTTTGGGACTTTTCCGTTCATAGAATGGGAGAGTTGGAAGGGACCCACGAGGATCATCTAGCCCTGTAATGTGGGAATCCTTTTACCCAAAGTGGGGCTCGAACGCACAACCCTGAGATTAAGAGTCTTGCACTCTACCAGATGAGCTATTTCACATTCAGTTCTTTCTTTCCTCCAACTGTGGCCTCAATCACAGCAGTGCTGCCCTTACGCAAAGTCCTTGCCCAGCCAAATTCCCACCACCAGTAGCTGCCTATAACTGCTTCACTGCAAGAGAAAGTTGCCTTGCAACTGAAAGTCATTGGCTAGTAAACTCAATTGGAGTCTGCTGCCCGAAGTGTTTGCTTCACATCTCTTTGCGAGCATGAAGATTCCAAGGTGTTGCACCAATGGTTGGTGCTGTCTGCGTCAGCCCAACTCACATACGATTTGTTTCTTAATTATTATTATTTTCTAACCACCCCTCATCTTTTAACAGATCCCAGAACTGTGTCTAATAATCCCAAGAACACTGCAAGGCCCTCCACATCCATACAATGCTTTGGAAGCCCATTTAAAGCACATGACTTTCCCCAAAGGATCATGGGAACTGTAGTTTTACCCCTTGAGGTGTTAGCCAACTGTGAATGCTGGAAGGTTTTTTGTCTCCGTCCCCCTTTATTGCAGCAGATAACTACTGAAAAGTAGAACAGAACATAGGAGGCATTTTCACCTGAATCTTAAAAAATGTCTGTATACATAGAAACTTAATTTATTATTCTAATGAGTTTCGCAGCATGAGAGTCTCTCGGGGAGACGTGGCTGTATGCATTTAATAAGACTGCAGAGATTGGGACTATTCCTGATGGGCATACTGAATCATTTCCAAATCATCTTTTTATAGCAAGCAACATATAAATTATGTAAAAAGGCATTTAGATAGATACCATCTAGTCTACTGGGCTGTTAACCCTTCTCTGTTCCATTATCCATAAGCCTGAAAAGAAACCAATCTTAACATCAAAGGCATGCTCACTTTATTCCCATGAGGTTGATTTCGTTTCCAGTGACTATCCCAAGGAATAAAGTTGTCCCGGAACTGGCAGAACGGATGAGAAGCACACTCTGGCCTTTGTAAGCAGCCAGGGGACCACTGGGAGGCTGTGCATCACAGCAAGAGAAGCACCAGCCTGCTACCATTCTTTGCCCCCCACCCCCCCCAAAAAAGATGCTACAGGGAGCTTGCTTCCTAACTCCCTGCTAGAAAACACACTTGGCTGCCTTGGAACTGCAAAACCAAATGGGAGCATGCTCTGGGGAGAAGACGGAAGAAACAAGTTCTGCATCATCATCATCATCATCATCATCATTATTGGGGTGGGAGGGGGGGTAACCTGTTTGAGATGATAGTGAAGCAAAAGAAACTTATGCACACCATTAGAAGCAAAACCGTATTGACACCACCTTCAGTGCTTCTATATATAATTCACCCTCCTTTCGTATGCTTCCTAAAATAGGCTAGTGTACTTCTCAATAGGACGTTCCTGTGAGCTGCTCTGGTTCGCCAGAAGTGGCTTGGTCATGCTGGCCACATGACCCGGAAGCTGTCTGCAGACAAACGCCGGCTCCCTCGGCCAGTAAAGCGAGATGAGCACCGCAACCCCAGAGTCGGTCACGACTGGACCTAATGGTCAGGGGTCCCTTTACTTCTCAACAGGACCTACTGACGATACACACTAAATTCTACATAATACTGGAGCCAAAGCATCCAACAATAATCTGTACAGGGCGACCATATGTCTGGAATTTCCTGTAAATATCTGTGATTTGTTCATTCAAAATGGCGTCCAGGCAGAATTTCTGTAGATCAGAAACCCAGGTGTATGGCAACCTATGTAGGAAGTGTTGGGTTTTTGGCAAATTGACTTTAAAAAAAAAAGAAAAGCTCAAAAACTTCAATTTTCAGTTTTTGAAATATGGCAACCCTAATCTAGAATTGCTTGATTAGTAGGATGCCAACCTTGCTACCTGGATGTAAGAATGCAACTGTTGTTTATTTTTTCAAGACCCAGTGTTGTGAAGACTAAGCATGACCCAGTGAGGTGTGACAGAAGGTATTGCCTACTAGCCAGCTTCTGGTGATTCCAGCTGAGGTAGCTTTTCCTTCCACAATTGTTAGCACCAGTCTAGTTAAGAAGACCCGCTTCCCCTGGGTAAAAGGAAACACAACAGTCTGTTGAATGACCCACCATCCAGCTCCAAGTAGGGCCAACTAAGGTGGGCCTTTGCGGCCTCCCTTTAAGTGTCCGCATAAACCTACTTCTAAACCAGCTCACCCTGAAGAGAAGAAGCAGAGCATCTGGAGACAGGCAATAATGCAATTGTCAGGTACTGTAGGGCTAGGTACCTATGGATCAGGTACCACTAGAGTTGCAGGTTGGAGGATGAAACTACAGGCCATTCTAGATGAGAGACAGAGATGCCTACAGAATTGGGTTCTTTGCCGCACCCAGCATCTACTGGCAAGAACTGATCCCATGTCTGCTCTCCTCACAGGACCAAAGACACAGGTCCCCAAAGCCCAGGGAATAAAATGGTATAAATCTCTAATAATAATAATAATAATTTATTTATACGCCACCCATGTGGCAGGGTTTCCCCAGCCACTCTGGGCAGCTCCCAACAGAATATTATTATTATTATTAATAAAAAAGCAATAAAATTCAAACATTAAAAACTTCCCTAAACAGGGCTGCCTTCAGATGTCTTCTCAAAGTCAGATAGTTCTTTATCTCCTTGACATCTGAGGGGAGGGCGTTCCATAGGGTGGGCACCACTATCGAGAAGGCCCTCTACCTGGTTCCCTGTAACCTCACATCTCGCAGTGAGGGAACCACCAGAAGGCCCTCAGATCTGGACCTCAGTGTCCAGCCTGAATGATGGGGGTGGAGACGCTCCTTCGAGTATCCTGAACCGAGGCCATTCAAAGGTCAGCACCAACACTTTGAATTGCGCTCGGAAACATACTGGGATGGTTTATGCACACTTATCTCCCTCTCCTCTTTTTGCTGCATTTGCCCAGGAGGTAGTGGTCCTGCTGAGAAGTGTCACCAGTTTCTATACGACTTGCTCTTGGTGTGCAGAGAGCTGAAACATATTCCAAATTGTCACAAGCAGCCAGTGGATATGGCATTGCACTTGCTCTTGCTGCTGCTGCTTCTGTAGGTGGTCAGGGGCGACAAGGTGCCTGAGAAATATCCTCCACCCCCTAGTAATAATAATAATAATAATAATAATAATAAAATAATAATTTATTATTTATACCCCACCCATCTGGCTGAGTTTCCCCAGCCACTCTGGGCGGCTCCCAATCGAGTGTTAAAAACAATACAGCATTAAATATTAAAAACTTCTCTAAACAGGGCTGCCTTCAGATGTGTTTTAAAGATTGGATAGCTGCTTATTTCCTTCACGTCTGAAGGGAGGGTGTTCCACAGGGTGGGCGCCACTACCGAGAAGGCCCCCTGTCTGGTTCCCTGTAACCTCACTTCTCGCAATGAGGGAACCGCCAGAAGGCCCTCGGCGCTGAATCTCCCACATAAAGCCCTGGCTCTTCCTCTCCTACATAATATCAAGCAGTAGCAAAACTAGATCCACAGTTGTGTCCCATTCACAGGCAGCCAGTGGGGAGGGCCTTCTCGGTAGTGGCACCTGCCCTGTGGAATGCCCTCCCATCAGATGTCAAAGAAATAAACAACTATCTGACATTTAGAAGGCATCTGAAGGCAGTCCTGTTTAGGGAAGTTTTTAATGACTGATGTGTTAATGTACTTTTAATCTTTTGTTGGAAGCCGTCCAGAGTGGCTAGGGAAACCCAGCCAGATGGGTGGGGTATAAATACTTCTTCTTCTTCTTCTTCTTCTTCTTCTTCCATCATATACTATTGATGAAGAGCGGGGTGGAACTATCCATCAGTTCAAAAAATATATCAGAATCCCACCCCCCGGAAGAGTTATGGCCCAGCTCTAAAAAAAAGAAGTCGTCTTGGCCATGACCATTTTGACATTAGAGTCAAATGCTATTTGGAAGAGCATTCTCAAGTCCAGACAAAATCATTACGCCTCAAATCTAAACAGCAGCCTGTCTCTAATCCGTATTCAGATCTCAGCATCACATCCTTGGCCCATCTCTAATTATGAGTAGCCTTGATTTGATTTTTATCTCGGTAAATAGACAAGCTGGGCGCAAACAGTTTTCACACCATGTCTAGAGACTAGATAATATGTATCTTTTAGATATCTTTCAAGAGTGTTCTTTTTACCCCTTCACTGCACATTATTAGCTTTGCAAGGCTTGCCTGAAAGTAAAGAGAGTGTTAAAAAAAAACCACCACCGGACACTCGCTATTCTTTTCTCATCAGAAATGTCTGCGTGCTTCTGGTGTCAAAGACGTTTTGTCAGTTTACCAATAAAAGAGACTGTTATTCACAAATGCTAGCTAAGCGGAAACTGCCAGAGACTTATGAATACTTATCAGATTGTGTGAAAGTCGCAGTCCTCACACTCCTGTCTGATTCTCAATGGTAAGAAACTTCTTGGTGTCATTTGGGAATGAAAGGATGCTGTTACTATTCCAAAAAGAGTAAGATAGCCAGACAATACTCGTCTGTGAAAACAGTCTGTTGACAAACCATTTTTATTCGGGTATTTGGCACCAATAAATTGTCTATTGGTACTTTTCCCCATCTATCACACCAAGATAAACAATGAAAATAACTTTTCATTGGAGTTTTATAAAATCTTTATGTTATCTTAGACACCAGAGGACTCATTACAGTGAACATATTTCTGAAGATTAAATGTCAGAATCTCCCTTTGTACATCTTCTGAATAACTGCTAAAATATATATGCCTGTTTACATTTTCCTTTTATGCATAAATTTGCTTCCAGTCAATTAGAAATGTTATAAAAGTAGAATGTTAGTTTTCCCCTAATGGAAAACCAATTTTTCCTGTGGTTTCCCCATTGGGTTGAGATTGAAGACATAGCAGGCTCACACAAAATATTACAAAAAATAGTTTGCATAACAGATGCATCACCTGCCATCTGAAGCAAAAACTGCCCAGCCTTAAATTAAGAGTTTCCATATTTCTCACCTTTAGGGCAAACTCACCCCCCCCCACCCAGTTTCATTCTGATTCTCTTTCAAGAAAAGATGTAGAACGCCTGATAAGTTTCTACAAAAGAATTCGCCAATGCAACAAGTCAACCATGCTTGATTTTTATTTAGAGAAAAACCCACAGATAAGCATTTATATATTCTGATGACTTCAATATGTATACAGGAAGATTATATTATGTGGTCGGTGGAGAAAGGATGAATATATTTCATCCAGAGCTACATAGTGACTTTGAATGGAAAGAGAAATAATTCCAAAACAAAGAAATGCCCCTTTCTTGTATTTTCTTTTTTAATCATTTGTAACTTTCTCCCAGACTCTTCCCACAAGACTTAACTGTTATGAGCACTCATTCTCTGATCTGGTGAATGGTTTAAGCTTTGCCATATTGCCTCAAGAAATTTCATGACAACTTAAAGGGGGGAAATAGGGATTGCAGAATCTGAATAGAATCATTACCTCCAATTACAAGCTACAAAGGAGCCCTCCCCAACTCCTCTCCCCACCCTATTCTTTTCCTTATATAAGGTAAAGGTAAAGGGACCTCTGACCATTAGGTCCAGTCGCGGCCGACTCTGAGGTTGCGGCGCTCATCTCGCTTTATTGGCCGAGGGAGCCGGCGTACAGCTTCTGGGTCATGTGGCCAGCATGACTAAGCCGCTTCTGGCGAACCAGAGCAGTGCACAGAAACGCCGTTTACCTTCCCATCGGAGTGGTACCTATTTATCTACTTGCACTTTGACATGCTTTCGAACTGCTAGGTTGGCAGGAGCAAGGACCGAGCAACGGGAGCTCACCCCGTCACAGGGATTCAAACCGCCGACCTTCTGATCGGCAAGTCCTAGGCTCAGTGGTTTAACCCACAGCGCCATACAAAGCTTAAATACAGTTTTGCTTTTCATAGACACTTATTTGCAGCAGTTTTTGCTTTGTTTATGTTTGGAATCTTTGAGGCACCATTAAGCACTTTGAACGTCTCCACTGTGGTTTGGGCTACCTCAGACAGGTCCTGCTATGTCTTAGAGGAGCCCAGAATACCTCTGAAGTAGCCCACTTCACTTTGGGATTCATCCACATCCACTGAAAACCCCTAATACTCCATGTACAAGCTGCATAGCCTTCAGAAGTCTTCCTTCCTTACAAGCACATCAGGATGAGAGTCTGGACCAAACTTTTCTCTGCATCCAAAGTATTGCAGTTAGGAGCTGCAAGCTGTTCTCCTTTTTATGTGACAAGTAAACTGACAAGCTCTATCAAACAGGGAGGCTAGACCCAAGGTCTTTAGTATGCTAGGACAGTTCAGCCGGCTTTGGTCTAACTCCCTTCAGCTTCACAACTCCCATCTGGAATTCCTATTTTCATATTAGCAAGGCAAGTTTGGGTCCTTCACGCTTCTGGAATAAATAAAGCAAAGCAAAACTGCAGCAAAGCCATATGAGCTATGCATTAAAACAGATTTTTTTTTGGTAAGGATTAGATTGGCTGGTGTGTGTGTGTGTGTATACACACACACCATTTAGTGACCTTTTCCTCATAGTTTCTAACTCAAGAGTCCCAGTTTGCAGAAATTCAGTAAAATGTGCACATGAGATTAGTGTAGTATCTCCAAGCAGCAAATCTGGATTCAGGGGCATTGATAATTATAAGTTAGATCTATCATGTGAACCATTCATGAGAAGAAGTTCCATACTATTCTGTGGTGGCCAGGGCATATTTGAATTGCGTCCAGTTCTGGGTGCCTGTCATGACCGATAAATTGGACACTCTCACAAGGCATGGTGGACAACTCTGGTATGCAGGGGAATCTTTCACGGCACTTCTTTAACCCATTCCAGACAGACAACATGGCCTTAACTCTACCTTCAGACTCAGAAGCTGAGTCTCTGCTACACTGCTTGCTTATCAGCTTGCCTGCAGCTTATAATACAAACCCAGTCAAGACCTCCTTAAGGCATACAACCTTCTCAATGCAGAGAGCAGTGGTTGGAGGAGAACAATCATTATCTGTCTTTATAAGGTTGCAGGTGACTCTAAGTCCTTGCTCTGGAAACATCTGTAGTGAAAGAAGAACTCTGGGAACTCTCCAAAGTGCTGATATGGTTTTCTAAACTTGTAAGATCTGTGATTCCACCTACTGCCAGCTACCCATAACACGACCCTAGCTTTCCCTTTAGTAAACTTCAGGCTCTCTCAAACAGGATAGCACCACTTTTTAAGAAAGGCAATGACAAATGTTGGCTGCTACTAAACTACAGCACGTCCAGATGATGACCAGGATGGAGAAGCTAGGTATATCCTGGAGAAGAGAAGATTAAGGGGTTACATGACAACTGTTTTTAAATATCTGAAAGATTGTCATGTTGAAGACGAAGACGACTTCATTGCTGCTGTTAAACCATAATGGATGGGTAGAAACTGCAGGGTTCCAACTAAACACTGTAAGCAACTTCCTAGATCTGTAAGAGCTGTGGACTATGAAGCAGACTGCCTTGGGAAAGGTGAGCTCTCCTTTTTAGAAATCATTTTTTCAATACAAACAACAACTGCAAAAGACGCATAGAACAAAAACCATAATAACAATAACACAATTTGACAATTCAGATTTGAATACACTGATATACCTATGACTACACCTTTTTTTAACAATATTTTCCCACCTCTCTCTCTCCTCCCCCTACTTCCCACTATTATCCGCCTTATCGCTTAAATATTCGTTCCAGATTTCTTCATATTTATCCATTCTTATTTTGCATCAACATGCAATTCATTTGTATGTAGCTAATCTGTCAATATTATCAATCCATGCGCTCAATGGAATCTTTTTGTGGCTCTTCCAATTTATCAAAACAAGTTTTTTTGCTTCTAATATAGCACGGTACATCCATTTTTTTTGACCCCTTGAAATCTCCCACATTTCCGGAATATAATTTAGAATTAAATTCAATTCTCCTAAATAACAATTTCTTTTTATTACTCTTGCTATAAATATCTTCACCTCATACCAAAATGATCTTATCATCGGGCAGTTAATCATCGTATGTACTAAGTTTGCATTTTTACTCCCACATCTCCAGCAGTTGTCTGCACTTGTTATTTTCTTCTGGTATAGTTTTGCTGGAGTCCAGTGGACTCTGAATATTATTTTCTGTTGAATAAGTCTTAGTCTTAGATCCATAGAGGCTATTTCTGTCGATTTTATACTTGACTCCCATATATCATTTGTTATCTGTACCCCTAACTCTTCGCCCCATTTTTGTCTATCATGTTCTAAATCATATTTCTTCTTGTTGAGTAGGGTTTTATATAGTGCAAGTGTAGAGTTTTTTGTTTTTGTTGCAGAGATTAAATCTTGTAGCAGCATGGGTGTTTCCGATGCTGCTAAGGCGTCAGGGCCAAACTGCCTTTCCAACATATGTTTCAATTGGATGTATTGCCAATGTGTTTCACTGGTTAATCCATACTTTACTTGCAAAGTCTTATATTCCACAAATTTGTAATTTTCATTACAAAGCTCTCCTTCCCTGGTGGTACTTAAGCAGAGGCTGGATAGGCATCCGTCAAGGATGCTGGAATTGCAAGATTCCTGCCCTGAACAGAGGGTTGGACTGCACTGATCTCCCAAGGCTCCTTCCAAGCCTAAAATTATATGATTCTGAAAACAATTAATGAATGTTTGGTTTTACTTTGTATGTCCTCCAACAAAAAAACTTATCCAAAGGAGCGACTTTAGATCCAAGTGGAGGCAGATCCAAATTATGCTAGCATTGGTTGCCTCATGGATTTTTCAGGAAACTGCTGAAGGTAACGGCTCTAAATAAATACAGAGAAGGAGGAGGAGGAGGAGGAGGATAATGTCCATTACCCATAGGACTTCGTTGTGAGCTTCCAGAGGGATCTGGCTGGAAACAGCATTGGAGTAGATAGACCTGGCTTGGTGATTCTTATGACAAAGTAGCCATTTTCGCTCAAGGATGGATTCACAGGGTATGTTGTTGACTGAAGGAGGCAAGAAAACGATGGCAACTGGTGCCAACAGGGGAATGAGGATTGTTTTCAATCATAATGGGTGCTATACACAATTGTTTGCCTCTACATAATAATTTGCTACATCATTACTCAAGTGCCAACAGCTGCATGCCCCTTGCTCTCTCCCCATTTCACATGGCCTCCATTTATCTTAACCTTTGCCTGATCCAGTTTTTATTCTTTGTTGTCTCCATGTCCTCATTATTTTCTCTGCCGTTCCTTCCCTCTATTCCCAGGAGAGGCATGCTCACACCCTAACCTTCTTGTTTTTCCCCATAACATGTGGAGCTTTCATACACAAATACCACAAAGGATTTAATTACTTTCAATGGCCAACACATTGAAAGTGAAGTGTGTGTGTGTGTGTGTGTGTGTGAAAGGGAGGGCATTCACATTCAATATAAAGTTTTTCTTTATATTTGGGAGACAAATATATGGTAATATTCAGCTAAGTTTTACTCTGAGTAAACCCACTAAAATCAATTAGTATTACAGTGGTACCTCGGGTTAAGTACTTAATTCGTTCCGGAGGTCAGTAACCTGAAACTGTTCTTAACCTGAAGCACCACTTTAGTTAATGGGGCCTCCCGCTGCCGCCGCACCGCCAGAGCACGATTTCTGTTCTCATCCTGAAGCAAAGTTCTTAACCTGAGGTACTGTTTCTGGGTTAGCGGAGTCTGTAACCTGAAGCATATGTAACCTGAAGCGTATGTAACCCGAGGTACCACTGTATTCAAGGACTGCCTCTTCCCATATGAACCGACTCAGACCATCTGAGGCCCTTCTTCATTTGCGTCCTCCACAAGAGGTCCAAAGGGTGGCAACACGAGAATGGGCCTTTTCTGTGGTAGCTCCCCACTAGTGGAATGCTCTCCCCAGGGAGGCTTACCTAGTACCTTTGTAACATATCTTTATGTAAAGATAAAGACATTCCTCTTCTCCCAGGTCAGTGTTTCTCAAACTTCGGTCACCAGCTGCTGCTAGACTACATCTCCCATCATCCCTAACTAACAGGAACAGTGGTCAAAAACAGCTGGGGACCCGTTTGAGAAACACTGTCCCAGGCCTTTGGCTAATTAAATGATCTATGGTCTTTTAAACTGGGGGGGTGGGTATTCTTTTTATGTATTTTTCTGTTATTATATTGTAAGTCCTATGATTTTTCAGAGGAAGGGTGGTATGGGAATTTAATAAATAATAATAGTAATAATAATAAAAAATAGGTCCATTGATTTCAATGGGTCTACTTTGAGTAAAACCAGCCCTCAGAATTTACAACTCTCTTTAATCTGGGATGTTTGCACCCATGTGAATCTTCAATTTGCATATGAAGGTTCAGGGGCAGCCCAGTTAGCTTCGAACTACTTTAGAGAAGACCTGCTTTGCGTCTCCACCCCCATCGTTCAGCCCGGACACTGAGCTCCAGTGCCAAGAGCCTTCTGGTGGTTCCCTCACTGCAAGAAGTGAAGTTACAGGGAACCAGGCAGAAGGCCTTCTCGCTAGCGGCACCCGCCCTGTAGATTGCCCTCCCATCAGATGTCAAGGAAATAAACAAGACATTTGAAGGCAGCCCTGTTGAGGGAAGCTTTTAATATTTGATGAATCACTGTATTTTAATATTCTGCTGGAATCTGCCCAGAGTGGCTGGGGAAACCTAGCCAGATGGGCGGGTTTTAAATATATTATTATTATTATTATTATTAAATTGAAGCCTGAAACTTTGCAAAGCAGCCCACTTTGGTTCTTGATTGGGCTTTCTCAGCAGCAAGTGGACACCTCCATCATTATTATTTTTTGTTTAGATGTTTTATACCCTACACCACCCTTGACATAAGTCACAGGGCAGCTTTCAACAAGGCAAAGAGAAGAAAAATACATATAATCCAAAAGAGCAGAACAATCCTTTAAAAACACATAACAGAGTTCCGTTGTTGGGGGCTCTGACCCTGTTATTACCCGGGAGGGTGACCTCCAGTGACCTGCGTACATGTGTGTGCACAAGCACACACTAGCACTGCACACAAAAGCAAAGGGACTTGTGCTATTCAAAGTCATACCTAACAACTCTGCATCACTTGAGTACACAACAGATATCTGTTACAGCTCTATAAAGCACCTAGAAATAAAAAGGCTTGCAATAAAACTGCAACACTGCCAGGCCTGCTGCTGGTCAGTTGCCAATGGTAGTACAATTTCGGTGGAATTACTCATGCTTATACACACAGAGCTAACCATTTGCAAAATCAGCTTCTTAACTTGTAAATTCTTTGGGGCAGGCAATTCTGTATGCCAATGACCCCCCCCCCCCCGAAAAAAGGGAAATCAGAAAAAAACAAACTGTTTTCATTCCAGCCTATTTTCTCAGTAATCATTTGAGCAAAGTGTGACTTCAGGAGCAGCCCAAAATATAAGTCTGTGCTTATCAAAGGAGAGTCTCAGTTTAAAAATAGCAGCATAGCACAAATAGATAAAAGGTTTTAGGGCACTGTTACATCCGCCTTACCATAATGTTACAGTGCAATTTTTGGCCCTCCAGATGTTGTTGGACAATGGTTAGGGATGAATGGAGTTGCAGTCCGATCACACCTGGAGGGCTACAAGTTCCCCATTCAATGCGGTTTACTCACCGGTAAGTGTGTTTAGCATTGCAGCCTCAACTGAATGTTTGTGAGTTTCAATAATAAGTTCTCCATGTGTTACCAGGCTTGGACGCAAGAGCACAACAAGGACTTTTGCATCACCTGATCCTAGATGGAGGCATCGGCGACTGAACCTCATTCTTCTGCATGCATAAGATACCGTATTTTTTGCACCATAACACTCACTTTTTTCCTCCTAGAAAGTAAGGGGAAATGTCTGTGCGTGTTATGGAGGGTATGCCTATGGGTGGCATGCCTACGGATTTTCCTCCTCTAAAAACTGTGTGCGTGTTATGGTCAGGTGCGTGTTATAGAGCGAAAAATACGGTATGCTTTAACACCCAGAGTCTGCTGCTTTTCGGATCCAAGTGTTTTAAAGTTTCCATGAGGTCCCACGAGACCACTACGGTCTCAAAGTAAATCAACAAGTAACTCCCTATGGGCAACTACCATGAATGTAATAATTAAGACGGAAAGGAAAATTTGAGATTCTTTATTCTTAAAAAAAAAAAAAGATTGCTTGTTTTTTATTCCTTAAATAAATCACAGTTCAGTTGTGGAAGGCCAAAAGAAAACCGTAGAAGTCCACTTGCTAAAACTGTGTCATGACCCACCAAAGAATGTTTGGATGAGCTGCATAAATTAAAGTTCCGTTTTCCTAGTCGTAACAAATGCTTTGTCTAGTTGGATGGACCATGAAGAATGGTGAATTTTTACAAGCATCATTGGGGGTGGGGAAGAGAGAAGGAAAGAGAAAAGGGGAGGGTGGGAGGGAGAGAGAGAGATATTATAAGCCTTGCAAACGATTTTACCCGAATTGCTGTAGCATGGATATCTCCTTTTGGGAAACATATTCAGCCCCAATTTGTTTAATTGACAGGGAAGTCCAGAGAACAGAAAGGAAAAGATAGAAGTAGACTTTTTGCTAGAGTGGGCTTCTAGGTTCACTATGCACATTGCCATTGTTATTACTGCATATATTATTGTTATTATTTCATTATTATTTATTAAATTTGTATACCACACTTCATCTGAAGAGCTCAGGGCAGTTCACAGCATAAAAAATATAGCACGTGTACCCAAACCTGTACATGTTATTGTCACTTTATGTATACCAGTGATGGCCAAACTTGGCCCTCCAGCTGTTTTGGGACTAAAATTTCCATCATCCCTGACCACTGGTCCTGTTATCTAGGGATGATGGGAGTTGTAATCCCAAAACAGCTGGAGGGCCATGTTTGGCCATCACTGATGTATACAGTTAACCCTCTAAATCAGATTTAGAATAATAATTATTTTAAAAAATACAGCATAGGAGTGTAGCTGCATCTATGCTTGTTGCCTGTGATAAAGAAAATGACACTTCTATTTCAAGTAACACTAAACTTTGGTTTTTTAATTTTTAAAAAAATGCATCCGTTTCCTTCTCCAGAAATGAAACGTATTCTTCTGTCTCGGGTAGTAAAAACTGTGAGATTACCCACTCTCTGCCCCAAGCAGTAAATTGATCTCACATTCCAGTCGAACCAGTGACCATCTGAAGCCCCTATATGGTAGTAGCGGCGAGGATAGTTGTGGCAAACCCTGGGAATTTTGTAGAATCCATATAATTTACTATTTCCTGTGATTCATCAAACTTCCTTCTTCCCAAGAGAAATTAGTTACCACTTATTTATACACAAAGTTCAGTCACAAAAAAAGAAAAAGAAAAAAAGTTAACAGATCCTTTGGCAGAAGATTCCTGCACTCTCTGAAAAACAACAACAAGGAAACAAAACATGGGCTGGGAACAGAAATACAGAGTCTAGTCCTTAAAAGTACCGCTTGCAAATAAAATGGCTAGAAATCAATTCTTCGTTCTAAGGGGGAAGGCGAATGTATGAACCGCTAGGAGTTAAGCACTTTCAAACACCATTGACCTAAACCAGCTAATTTGTTTTACTCTGCCTGAAGGGTCTCCCGCATACACAGAATTCTGTGCACATGGGTGACCCAGTACATGTCAAAGGGCATCCCCGTTACATTCCTGAAACATTTCCTGACCTAGCAAGGGGGGGGGGGAATTCTATGAAGATTTCAAACCTGCGTTGACATTAGTTTCTATTCAAGGAGAATGAGGTTGGGGAAGGGCGCATACAAGTTAGCAACTGCTCGCTTCTGATATGGGGTACAGAAATATTCACAGTGGTACCTCGGGTTAAGTATTTAATTCGTTCCGGAGGTCCGTACTTAACCTGAAACTGTTCTTAACCTGAAGCACCACTTTAGCTAATGGGGCCTCCAGCTGCCGCCGCGCCGCCGGAGCACGATTTCTGTTCTCATCCTGAAGCAAAGTTCTTAACCTGAGGTAATATTTCTGGGTTAGCGAAGTCTGTAACCTGAAGCGTATGTAACCTGAAGCATATGTAACCTGAAGTGTATGTAACCCGAGGTACCACTGTACTTAGGACATTTCTCTCCAGACTTTCTTTCCATGGAACTCATGATGGCATCCATTGGGTTCCTAGGTGCTTTAAACCACTGAGCATCTTGGGCTTGCCGATCAGAAGGTTGGCGGTTTGAATCCCCGCGACGGAGCAAGCTCCCGTTGCTCTGTCCCAGCTCCTGCCAACCTAGCAGTTCGAAAGCACACCAGTGCAAGTAGATAAATAGGCACCTCTGCGGTGGGAAGGTAAACGGCATTTCTATGCACTCTGGTTTCTGTCACGGTGTTCCGTTGTGCCAGAAGCAGTTTAGTCATGCTGGCCACACAACACGGAAAGCTGTCTGTGGACAAATGCTGGCTCCATCAGCCTGAAAGCGAGATGAGCGCCACAACCCCATAGTCACCTTTGATTGGACTTAACCATCTAGGGGTCCTTTACCTTTTTTCCCCCCTGACCCAAACCTGCTGAACTTCAGGAAGGTTGCTAAATCACGTCCCTTCAGACCATGCCAAGGTCTGGCCAGTGCAACAGGTCGTAGCAGAATCACAAAACCTCACAAGCTGTGTCTACACATAGGCAATGCACCACTTACAAACAAATGTCTGGCTACATGATTCTCTCACCGTGCCTTCTAATAGCAAACTCAGGTAGCGAGTGCCATTACGATTGTAGCCAAAAGCAGGGAGACTGAGAAACAAGAGGGTGATATCAGCAAGTTTGCAGGAGTACACTTTTAAGAAAGGAATGAGGAAATCCCTACGAAAAAGAGCAACTGAAGAAGAAGAAGAACCCAATGAGGACAGAGTGTGTTTCACAGATATTTGGGAGACTGTTGGAAAAATGAATGGGTGATGGTGGAAAAGCACTGCTTACAAGAAAACAGCAGCCTGGAACCATGAAAAGGTGTACTACTATTTATGAGGGAAAGTGAATGGCAGTGTTTTCTTGACCATCTGACTTGTCTGAGTGTTGTCGTTTTTAAGCTGTCTCTTGCGAACTGAAAATGAAACACTACAGAAATAAAACACCTCACAATAGTAACATACTGAAATGAAGCCCTACTTGAACAACTTAATATAGTACATTACAACTAGGCGACATTTATTATACTGAAAGCCCACTAAGTTGATGGCATGCAGGGCAGTTCCATAGCATTAGCAGTTATGAAATGCAACAGAGTTCTTACACTATGGCACAACTGTGCAGTTCTGATTTGAGCGCACTTCTGATTTTCGAGAGGGAAGTAAAAAAAACACCACAAACCAGCAGGAATTAATCTCATAGCTATTGGAGAAACGGGAGGGAGAATTGTGCTCTCTTTTATTTCACTTACAGAGTCCTCAGAGTTCTTTCTGGGAAGCAGAAGGTGGAAAATGCAGCACATCTCAGCACAGCGACCCATGTGTCTGCTAACTGTTGATGGGCAACTTCAATGTCCCTGCTCTTCTCAGTTTCTCAAACTGGGTTTTGACTGAATAGCCCTTCAACTATAAGATGACTGCAGATAGAGAACTGTAAAGTAGGACACATGCCACCACAACTGGCACAAGCTGGGCAAAAGCTACTTCTAACCACAACAGTTGCCAAACTAGAACCCAAATCCAGAACTCTCTAAGTAAGCCTCTAGTAACTCCCCCTCTCTTTCGTGATTTTTAGTATGTTTTGAATTAGTTCTCTAGCTGTGCATTTTTTACTATATGTATATAATTTTTTATATTGTTAGAATGTGAAGGCCTTTTTTAAGGCAGGTTATGAACTCCATAAGACAAAATAAAAACAGAGACTTCATACTGTGAAACTTGCTCTGAAAAGTGTTCACACTAATATAGTATTGGTATAAAATGCTTCTTTGGTGGTTGTTTGGAAGCAACCTAAGTATTTTCATCAACACTAGGAACAATCAGCTTTGCATAGGCAACGTTACCTAGGAGAAATGCATTTCAATAAAAGCTCATTTTCTTAGATTACACTTTTGTTTTTATTTTATTTAGAAAGATTTACAAACTGTTCAATCCAACAGCTTTCTAAGAAGCAGCTGACACAAAGCTAAAATGCATCAAAACTAATTTTGAAGTGCATAAAATAATTATTTAGAACACATATAATTTTAAAAAAGAAATTACAAATACAAGTAATTAAAGTATATGTCTTGATAGCCATGCTGAAATTAATAATAATAATAATAATAATAATAATAATAATGTTTCAGCAGGCTTCTAAAACAATATAGCAAGGGTGCCTGACTAACTGAAACTTTTATTTTAAAAGTATGTTAGGTCTGTAAAAACATCCGGATTCCAGTTCAATTCTGGACACATTCTCTTTCCCACATTCTACACAAATTTATTTCCTTTTTTAACTCGTCTGTTCTGTTCTGATCTAAAGTATTGTCCTAGCTTTTTCTTTTTTTTTTCTTTTAATGTCAACAGAATTTCTCCAGCCCCAAATTAATCACTTTAATTATGCTGTCAACAGCTGCATTAGGGCTTCATATCAAATCTGTTTCTTTAGCAAGATTCTGTAGGCATACGTTTTTATGCACAACCTCTTCATATAAAAGCAATACTTACTGAAATACATACTGAATTGGGCAACCATTATATATAGTGCTTTTTTTCTTTAAAAAAAATATGTTTAGGGGTACTCTCATTTTTACTCAAGAAAATTACCATTTTATAATTCAAATCAGGAAAAATAAATATAGTAAATGGACAAAGAGCACAAAGATTCACAAAATGTTTAGGGGTATGCGTACCCCTATATACCCCCAGAAAAAAACCACTGGTTATATCTGTATCTGTCTATCTATAGAAAGAGATACAAAATATATCAGTAATTCATAATCCACCTCTACATCACAACCAAATGGAAAACTGAAACAGGTTACGAAAAGAACCAGGGAAAACATGCTAATAAAGTTTTCTTTAAAAAGAGAGGGGTTGGTGACTTCTCTGAATAAAAGTAAGTAGCACACATGCCTGGCTTTGGATTTAAAACAAAAAACATATAGTTGTCACATTTCAATAAAAAATAAGGCACACGGCAGAAAGAATTACCATATTTTTCCGTGTATAAGACTAGGTTTTTTTCCCTTAAAAAGAATGCCAAAAATTAGGGGGTGTCTTATACTCTGGGCCACCTTCCCCCATTTTCTTAAATCTGAGTCCCCCAAAATAGGGGGCATCTTATACATGGGGGCATCTTATAGACGGAAAAATATGGCATTAGAATTTAGGTGTTATAGGATATCTATATCTATCTATATCTGTATCTTTATCTCCTTCCCTCTCTTTACACACACACACGGGGGGGGGGGGGCGGGGAGAGACTGTAGTAGAGTCCTAGTAAATAACTGTAAGAGGGTCTGTGTATTGGAAGTGTGTGTGTGTGAGAGAGAGAGAGAGAGAGAGAGAGAGAGAGAGAGAGAGAGAGAGTGTATCCTGAATGACAGAAGAAGAATGAGCAGTCACAATGCATGCCCCCAGAAGCAATTTAGTCTCCTTTCTTCATGGTATGAAAAATGTGGCTTCCTGTTTCTCTGTTTGCCTTAGCAAAGCAGTTCCAAATTGGTAGAGTTTCAAAGCAACAAAAGCAGACAATAATCGGATCATGATTTTGCTCCACTCTCCCTTCACCTGTGATGTTTCTTTCACCCTAACAAAGAACCCTACAAAAGGCAGCTTGCAAAGGTAGAAATCACAGAACAAAAGGATGCAAATTGCCACCTATTACCTTTCAAGCACTTTTCAAATAATAATGGAGCCTAGATAAATGATACAATTCCAGCAAATAGCTGACTTCTGCTGGAGCTAACCACTCAATCTGCAAAGGGAAGACCTGGGAAGTTAAGTCCATGCTGAATTATTGGAAGAACAGAATATAGTCAACAAATCAGTATTTTGAATAGGCAAAAAAAGAAAAGGGAGGAGTCAAATGCGCTATATATTTGGAATAGATTGTGAAGATAACATTGTGAAATGTTATGGGAGAGACAAACACAAGACTTGCACTGGTTCATTTATTATTTGATGCCATTACTCTTCCTTCAAGAAGCACGATGAGTGATCTCCCACCTGCACAACTTACAGGGCAAGACCTGCTCAACGCTTTGGGTCATGAGCTCCGCTAACCCGGAAGTAGTTGCTCCTGGTTGCGACCTTTGCCCCGGGATGCAAGCGGAAGTTGCACGCCAGAGGCGCATGCGCAGTGGGGGCACCATTAGCAAAAGCGCGCCTCAGGTTAAGAACGGTTTCGAGTTGAGAATGGACCTCCGGAACGAATTAAGTTTGTAACCAGAGGTACCATTGTATTAAGTTTCTAAAATTAGCTGAAAACATTATCATTCTCCGTATTATCCTGGTACGTGCAAGAAAGGGGGTAGATGGTGGCTGTCCCACGAATGTGGGATTCCCGTCAACAATCACACCAAAACTGAACAGTAAAAGTTAATTTTTCCCCAAGTGGAAAGACAGTCCATGTCCTCAGACTTACAATCTAAAAGACATCACACATGGACTCTTCCAACTCTATGATTCTATGATTCTATGTCAGGAGTGCTCTGATGGTGTTTCCTGCTTGGCAGGGGGTTGGACTCAATGGCCCTTGTGGTCTCTTCCAACTCTATGATTCTATGTCAGGAAGGAAGGAATGGAGAAGGAGGAGGGGGAAAACAAAACTCTGCCAGTAGCTAATTCAAGTTACAGTTTATATAAACAACCAGCTAGGATAGTAACAATTGAGAGTGCCTTATGTCCCTAGGTGACAGTTGCAGGATGGTCATCTCTTGGCAGAGAGAATGGGACAACCCTAATACTTCTATCTCCCTCTTTCTCAGCAGCCTGATGGAATGGCTGCCATTAGGTTTCAGTTGTTAAATTACCCCATTATAATATACTTTTGTTTCTATTCTTTTCCTTTGAGCAGTAGGGAGGAAAAGGTGTGAGGTTTCAGGCACACTTAAAAAAAAAAGTAACTCGTAGTTGTGGAGAAGAGTAAAGCCCAAGAGTTTTTAAAATCAGAGACTACAGCAGACAATTGAATACTAGGACTCTGTACTGCTATTTCTTTTGATTTTTTGGAGCTAAGCTGTGAATGTTTTAATACTGTAGGGAACACTGCAAAGCTAAGCTGAAGGGAAGGACCCTTATCCAACACACAGGAAACCTCGCTGTTAATCACCCCCCCAAACATGGGGGCTGATTCTGAAAACTGCTGAGCACAAAGTAGTCCCTGTTGTCCTCATTAGTAGCTTTTGGGTGCTCAGCACCTTTTCAAACCAGGCCATGTCTCCAGGTCCCTATATTTCCGCGCGGCACAATCACGAATCTGTTGGTAAGGGCGACGTGAGAATTTTTTTCTCTTAAGACGAAGTGAGTATATTATTTTCTGGGATCTATAGAACATAACAGACAAAGCATAAACTTCACATGAAGTGTTAACTAAAGAACTTCAACTACAGTGGTACCTCGGGTTACATACGCTTCAGGTTACATACGCTTCAGGTTACATACGCTTCAGGTTACAGACTCCGCTAACCCAGAAATAGTGCTTCAGGTTAAGAACATGGCTTCAGGATGAGAACAGAAATCGTGCTCCAGCGGCACATCAGCAGCAGGAGACTCCATTAGCTAAAGTGGTGCTTCAGGTTAAGAACAGTTTCAGGTTAAGAACGGACCTCCAGAATGAATTAAGTACTTAACCCGAGGTACCACTGTATATCCAAATGCACTCACAGCCCAATGCTATGTGTTCAATGGGACTTGGGAGTAAGTATGCATAGGATTGCAGCCTATGACATTAAGTTGTACCAAGTTAATAAACACACCACCCTTCCTAACAATTTAATTGTTTAGTTCAAACCTCAAAGAGTGGACTTCTACAAGAGGAGCCAGCTGCACTGAGCGCTGTACTGCAAGACATGCCGAAACAATGCTGTATAATGGAACACAAGAGGCAGCATAATGTCAAATTTTAGTGTCACACAGAGTGACGTCTGAGAGTCCAGTCTGCCAGTGCTAGTTAGCTCAGGAGAACCAGCGGTGTAAGCCACTATAGGACTGGGCACGGAACTAGATTCCACAATACCATTAGCTGGAGGTACCTTGGTGCCAGCAATCACTGAAACAGGAGCCTGATACAGAACACACAAAGTTTCCCAGGTCCATTTCCTACATTATCTACCAAACCATACTGTATCCCCAACTTCAGGACAGTTCCTTCCAGATTTAAGACACAGAGATATGCATCCTCTTGACGCTTCGATATATTGGAATTCCTTTACCATTTCCCACCAAATCCTAAAACTGGCAAACTTTCCAAAAAGCTATTCTAACAGACTACTACAAAAAAAGACACCACAGGTCTAAGTGGAGGCATTACAGCACAACCCTAAACCTTTTCTTTTCTTTCAGAAGCAATTCCCATTCAGTTCAGTGGGACTTATTCCCAGGTAAACAGGAATAAGATTGCAAGAGAAATTGTGGTTCTGTTGAAGTAACGCTCATAATTCTTCATGCACTGTCACACACACTGGAAATAAAATAAATATTAGAACTCTGGTTTAAATAATGTGGTTTCTAAAAACCAAAGCCAAAAATATCCACCATCTATTCACACAACCTCCGATGTGGTATGACCTAAGGTTGCTACTTAACTTTATATTCCATAAATTAAAGGCAGCCAAGGTGCACAGATCTCTCCTCCCTGCTAGCACCTCTGTTTTGCACAAAGTAACACACTTTCTCATCCTCAGAAATTCAGCAGTCAGTGCTATACAAAAAAACCTAAGTTCTGCAACATATATCATGTAATATATACTAGGAAGATATGGGGGAAATGTTTGAGGGACACGATGAACCAAAGCAAGCATTACAGTAGTAATATGGATGAGTAAATATGGGAAACAGAGATAACTGAGTGGATTATTTGTAGGGATTAAGAAAAAGAAATTTTCATTCTTGTTGGCTTTCCTCAGAGGTTTGTACCATGTTTAACTATAGTAAAACCCAGTCTATACTGAGCTTTTAGAATGAACTTTTCCCACTTCAATTATATTTGGCCAAAACTGGCTATTGTTTACAGTGGTACCTTGGTTCTCAAACTTAATCCGTTCCAGAAGTCTGTTCCAAAACTAAAGCGTTCCAAAACCAAGGTGTGCTTTCCCATAGAAAGTAATGTAAAACGGATTAATCCATTCCAGACTCTAAAACAGCAATTTAACATTAATTTTACTATCTAATAAGACCATTGATCCATAAAATGAAAGCAATAATCAATGTACTGTACTATAAAATAATAAAACAGTGTGTTTTATTATTATTTTTTCTTACCTGAATGGATGATAGTCATTGTTTGGATCGGGGGCTTTTATCCATTTCCACAGTCACACAATCAATCAATCAATCAATCAATCAATAGCTGAACCGGGATCCACACAGTCACAAAAACAAATTAACTGAAAAAGCCCCCAAAACATCCCCCCAAATAAATAGCAAAAACTAAAGCACCAAATATATAAGCTCCAAGCATCACCTCAGAACACTGCAATCGGAAACGGAAGGCTTGAATTACAATGGGGGGTGGGGGTGAGACACAAATTAGCAGTGCAACAGGAAACACAGGGGGACTCAAAATGGAGCACGTTCGGCTTCCCCAAAAAAGTTCAAAAATCAGAACACCTACTTCCGGTTTTGCAGCGTTCGGGTTCCAAGTTGTTCGTGAACTAAGCTGTTCGAAAACCACTGTATTTTAAAATTGGTAACGTAAAGATACGGCAGTGAAGTAGTGCACACACATGCAGAGCTTGATGAAATCTAAAGCTGAGTTTTTGAAAGCATAAAAATGAAGACCCAGGATGTCACAGTGAAATCTCAAAAGAAAAGGGAAAGGAATTACATAATGAGATTAGAACCTGCAGTCAGAGCAAGAAAAATGAAGCTGCAAAATGAGCAGCAAGCCTGGAACAATATTACTGTGCATGTGTTTAAATGAAAATAGCAGCTATGTAGATATAGCTTGCATATATTGTTGTGCACTGCAATGTAGTATCGTATGAATTGGTGGCATGCATTTATAAATAAATACATAAGATTCCCACCACAGAGCTGTGGCAGAGCCACAAAAACGCATTTGCCCATCAGACCCTTGTGTCCACAGCAGAAACTGAGCTTGAATTTCCCAGGAAAGGCAAACAAGAGTGCTTGCTTTAATTAGGAAAGAATATGCCTTCTGGAGGAACTACATGGCTCTGTGGGGTAATAAATGGCCAAATTAGAGGCATTTTCTTAAGTAGGTATGGCACCAGTTTCTGGGGGATTAATTACGCTTATCCAGGCTTCTTCATGTTTGTGGTTTGCTCATTGTTATCTCACCAGAATCAGAACTGCCTTGAACAGTACCTGTTTCCTTTGTTTTATCTCAACAATGGTTGCACCCATTGCTCAGAACAATGCCAAATTACCTACATATAGGTAGTATAAAAGGTAAAGGGAGCCCTGACCATTAGGTCCAGTCGTGGCCAACTCTGGGGTTGCGACGCTCATCTCGCTTTATTGGCCAAGGGAGCCGGTGTACAGCTTCCGGGTCATGTGGCCAGCATAGGTAGTATAGGGCACGTACAAAGTTCCATTTGAACCAAGTGTTTTTAATAACCTTCTGCCTACAGTGAATCAGATCTTCTTTAGCCTCTAGGCAGACTTTTTTCCATCTCTCTGCTGACCACCAGAACACACACAAACTATATCGACCCTGAACAATACTGTTTCAGCCAGGACCCCCTGACCAGTGCCTTATAATTACCTTGATCTATGCTGTCCCGTTAGCCCCTACCCATGAGGTAACGATAACCAACAAAATGTCTGATAATTGGCCCATCTCAACTTAACCTTCTGAATCTTCCAGTGCAAGCCAGAAGGGGTGGTTGCTACCAGCTTGAAAGGTTTAAATGAAGTAGCCTTCCCCACCCCACGATAGCCTATGACCCAAATAAAATGATTAGCCATGATGGCCATCAATAATGAGCAGCTTTCACGGAAAAACAAAACAATACAAAAAACAAAAAACCAGGCTTTAATTGTCTAGTATATAACCTGACAGGTCTAACTGTGAACCACGAAGGCCTATAACAGCTCTCTTATTACTAACAACAGGCTGCATGTGAAGTAAAAAGCTTCAGCTGGAATTGAACTTTTCACCACTCACTTTCACCTACTAAAAACCATAAATTTACCCAAATGAATTCCTGGTTTTTTAAAAATATATGCACAACACTTCCCATTAGGACTTTTTTTTTAGGATTCTCCACATACAGTGCAGAAGGTTCCTAGGCCTTCCAAAGTGGCCTTGCAAGGAGGGGAAGGGGGGGGACCTTAAAATCCACTTAGAACATCAAATATGACATTAAAATAGTCCCTGAGATGATTAATGAGAATGGTTCTGTTCTGTTCGCCAGCTCCAACTTGCCACGTGGCTGAATGAAATGAATTGTTGCATGCTACTCTGTTCTATGATATGGTGCTTTGAGAGCGGAGGGTGGCGGGGAAGGTGAAAATAAAATAATAATAATAATAATAATAATAATAATAATTTATTTATTTCTTGCAGAACACAAAAGCGAGACTGAAAAAAGGCAATTAAATTTATGCATCTTTAACAGTTTGTTCAATACAATATGGTTTTAATAAATGAAGCATTTTTAATACTAAAAGCTATATTTACAAAAGTTGAGGATTGCGTACATTGCATTTCAGTAATTTTCAACTCTAGTCTCTCTGTTTCATATTCATTTACTCAAGGAAAACAGAAAACCTGGCATTTTCAACAAAACTCAGTGCACCACAGAACTCCTTTCCAACTGCAATTTTAGTTGCTGGCAGATAGTACAGTCACTATGTGCCACACAGAGAAATGTTCTCGCCATTCACCCTGGAGGAATTCTATATCCAAGACAAGTCCATACATTCAAATAACAATAATCCCAACTAGACCAGTGGAGGAAACAATTTCATTAAAGTATTTCCCCACACAAAGGTCTTTGCCTAAACTGAAACAACACAGTAATGAAGAGAGACAAACTACCACAATCTGATTGCATTTGATGAAGTAGGCTCTAGTCCACAAAAGCTTATACTATAATGCATTTGGTAGTTATTAAGATGTCACTAGATTATTTCTTGTTTAAATTGACTCAGTACCTGCCACCAGTTAGGGAGCACCTCAAACCAGAAGAAGATTAAAACAAAGGAAAACACAATTTTCAATACAATTTACCTTAGCAGATGAAACAAATATTATTTCTATCAGCTAAAGGACATTCTGCGCATGCAAGGAATAGGTTTATTTTCTTTCTTATGTTCTACTTTCCTCCAAGCAACATTAAAATATATGCTTATCATCAATTCCTTTCTACAAAAAAATTACACTCAAAGTAGCTTACAAGAACATGAACACAAAATCAAGTATTTGAATAATAGTTTTAATAACCTTAGAAATAATAAAACAGAAAAAATATAGTAAGTGCAACAGCATTCAACAAACATGTCAATACTATATAAATACAGCAACATTACACATCCTGGGAGTAGCAAAAACAACCAGGAGAGTTTCATATTGGACCTGTGATCTATTTGATAGATGTACCATGCAGTCTCTAGGGACATGGGTGGCGCTGTGGGTTAAACCACAGAGCCTAGGACTTGCCGATCAGAAGGTCGGTGGTTCGAATCCCTGCGCGGGGTGAGCTCCCGTTGCTCGGTCCCTGCTCCTGCCAACCTAGCAGTTCGAAAGCATGTCAAAGTGCAAGTAGATAAATAGGTACCGCTCCGGCGGGAAGGTAAACGGCATTTCCGTGCACTGCTCTGGTTTGTCGGAAGCGGCTTAGCCATGCTGGCCACATGACCCGGAAGGTGTACGCCAGCTCTCTCGGCCAATAAAGCGAGATGAGCGCCGCAACCCCAGAGTTGGTCATGACTGGACCTAATGGTCAGGGGTCCCTTTAACTTTACCATGCAGTCTAAATATGATCCAGAGTTTTCTCACCTCGTTCTGCATAATATCTATTCAGAGCCTGTCAGGGGGTTTTAAAGCATCCATTAGTGTCCATACACTTATTTTTCATCACTGTCCCAACACTTGCATGCTTCTGGTTATTAGAAATATGCTTCATTCTCCTTTTACATGTCGATCTCAGGATATGGACTGAAGGCACATGATATAGAAATCTTGCTGCAACAAAGTAAGGCTAGGTCTGGCCAGGAATCTCAATGAGTTTCGTGGTGAAAGAAAGGGGAGAAGTAAAAGCTAAGAAGTAAACCCCGTACAAATCCAAAGTGGAGACCCTAAGAGGGCTGGATGGAGTCTTGTACGCCTTCTTCCGGAAACTTCTGCAGCCAAGCTGGTGCCAAATGTATTGCTCAGCTTTCCTTTGGACCACATCAGCGAGGCTGAGAGGGCGATCTTGTCCTCTGGGCAGCCCAGGACCTCTGTACACACTGCTCAGTCTTGCATACTGGAGAGGTCACTTCAGTGCTTCTAAGGCAGCAAAAACAACGTGGGTGGTAGCAGTTACAAGTTACCAGTCTCTGCGGCAGCCACCATGATTCTCCAGTTTGACTTCAACCCCAGAGACACAATCCTTTGTTTCTCGAGACAGATGCATGCTCACAAGTGTTGAGAATGTGTGTATTTGTGGATGTGTATATAAAATGTAAGCCACTTTGTAGAAATTCCTCTAGAAAAGCAGATTATAAATCTCCAGTGTGATCATGCGAATCCATAACTGGGACCTCAGATTTAATAATAATAATAATAATAATAATAATAATAATAAATTATTTATACCCCGCCCATCTGGCTGAGTTTCCCCAGCCACTCTGGGCGGCTCCCAATCAAATGTTAAAAACAGTACAGCATTAAATATTAAAATCTTCCCTAAACAGGGCTGCCTTCACATGTCTTTTAAGGATAGGATAGCTGCTTATTTCCGTCACATCTGAAGGGAGGGTGTTCCACAGGGTGGGCGCCACTACCGAGAAGGCCCTCTGTCTGGTTCCCTGTAACCTCACTTCTCGCAATGAGAGAACCGCCAGAAGGCCCTCAGCGCTGGATCTCCTACATAAAGCCCTGGCTCTTCCTCTCCTACATAATATCAAGCAGTAGCAAAACTAGATCCACAGTTGTGTCCCACTCACAGGCCCTGGATCTCAGAGCACTCCTGCTAGGTTGTACCAACGCTGAATAATCATTGAAGGAGTCCTCTGTTTGAAGACCCATCTGGTCCAAGTCCATTTTAAAAGAATCCTAAGAAGCAGTGGTGGTTGGTAATATTTAAGTGCGCAGAACGTCATTCCATCCATCCACCCATCATTTTATTTGTATGCCACTTTTCTACCCAAAAAAGAAATCACGCTCAAAGCGGCTTACAACGAAGGAAACAGAAATACAGTTCCAAATCAAACACAATAGCATAATAAAACAGCAACACAATAGCAAATACAACAGCATGCAAAACAACATTTCAGTACTATAAATAGTACATTGCATTAATTACATTAATAACATCCAGCAGCAAAAATAACAAGGGAGCTTGACAGTTTCACCTTGGTTCTTGAAACACCCCATCCATGATTTGCTCACAGTCCCACTCTTGCAGCAGCTTCTTATAAGAAGTGGTGCACCTAGAAACACCTCCCTGTGTTGCTCTGGTTCTTATGCACTGTGCGCATGAATGTCTTGAAAGGGCAGGCTACCATGCTGGTAGAGCACTGTGGAGATGTAGCCCATTTCCTTTGCAGGAGGGTGAAGTCCTCCTCTGAATATTGTCCTTCATTTCACTCATCAGCTGCTCTTTTATAACTTGGTTTTCTCCTGGCACTCTGGGGATGCTTTTGCACCTCATCGCTCTCTTCAGAACTTCCCCAGCTAGCACGCCTAGAAGCAATGACAATGTCTGCTGGGATGTCTCCCGCTTTGACAAAGTCTTCCCAACGGATTTATAGATTTATGGATACTTTTGCTATGTAGCGAGCATCTCTCAGCCTGAGTGTGATGGACCAAGTGATGGTTTGCTTTTCAAGTGGTGGTTGTTTGTGGGCTCCTACTGAGGTTCCGCACAGGCTCTGGTTCAGAAGGTTGGCCTGTCCACTTGGTGCTGGACACACAATTTCTTGAGTGTTGGTTTCTTTGTTTCCAGTGGCACTGGGTACATTTGCTGTTTTCATCTCCCATGCTCCCTGTCCCTCCTTGTGATCTCTTTACAGGAGACACCTCCTCACATGAGACAAGATTCAAAGCAATCATCTCTATTTGAGGTGCTGCTTTTCCTTTCTGCAGTTCTGCACTACACTTCTCATTAGCACTGATTACTACTAGTGGTAACCAATTTTGGGCTAAAGTCATGGATAATTTCTTAAGGGGAGCATTTCGAGACACTGGCAGATGAAGCAGCCCAGAATCTAGTAACACAACAACAACAAGCACTCCCTATATTATCCTGATTGATTTCCAACCATTTCTGCTGGAGACGTTGGGAAATCAGTTTAGAAGAAAACCTAGTACAGTTGGGAAATCAGTTTAGAAGAAAACCTAGTACAGTGGACGCTCGGGTTGCGAACGTGATCTGTGCAGGATGCACATTCGCAACCCGCAGCGGCACGTCTGCGCACGTGCAGGTTGCGATTTGGCGCTTCTGCACATGCGCAAAGCGTGATTTAGAACTTCTGTGCAGGCGCAACCGCCGAAACCCAGAAGTAACCCATTCCAGTACTTCCGGGTTTCAGTGGGTGCGTAACCCGAAAAAATGCAACCTGAAGCGGCTGTAACACGAGGTATGACTGTACTCTCTTTTCTGACAACCTTTTGGAGCAAACTGGTCATTCATAACAGAAGAAAAAAATGCTTCTTTTCCCAATGATTCTTCTGCGATAGTGTTTTTGGCATCAGCTCAAGTTCACAACTGTAGCTGCTGCTGAATAGCTTGCTAGCCCCTTCAAAATCTCATTCATTGACACAAAGTCTCTGTTGTCGACGTTTTGCAGAAATTCTTCCAGTTTCTTCTTGGCACAACCTTCCATTCTTACGGGGGTTCAGCCATCTTCCACATGGCTTGACTTTCCTATGCAGAAATGTTGCACCTCCTTCCCTCTCTCCGGTACAAAATGGAAAATCAAATGAAACAGTGAGAAAGAAAGAGAGCGCACTCTGCTTACGACACACCCAATGACATGCAATGGAATCCACTGTCTCCTTTCTCTCTTAAAAATCAATTATTTTCTGCACATCTATGTTTCCATTAAAAGGGGCCCAACTATAATTTTTCGAAGGGCGGGGGGAATGACTCAATACCTTTTATAAAGAAATTAATCCATACCACATGACATATGTTTCTTGTTGGAAGCAGATTCACATACTTTTTCTCTGGAAATACTATGGAATTGCACAAGGCCCAGAACTATCTTGACTGCCCTACGCCACCCAACAGCTACTGCAACTTATAATTAGGCAATGGTTAATACAGAGTTTGTTGCAACACAGAGAAAAAGCTATGTACTATTTTGCCTCCCAATTCTACATTTTTTTTGAAAAAGAGCAAAACTATTTAGTAAAAAAAAGATATCCATTACAGAAAATGGCTTTTTGCTTGCTCTTCTCTCTCATTCTGGCAAGGCCACAAAACAAATACAAAACTAAAGTAAGAAGAACTCCCTGTTGCTTTCCCTGGCCTTCAGGGAAATATCTCTGACCATGCTCAGAACCAATGTATTCTTCTGATTTTTGAAGCAACCCAGACTCCTCCTACATCTGCTATAGCAGCTGTGGTGAGCAAGCCTCATGAACAACAGAACAAGAACTTTCTTATCAGGGCTGAGTCTCCGGCAGCTCAATCACTCACAAGGTTTTCCTGCTTAGATGAACATAAGGTAAAGGTAAAGGACCCCTGGACAGTTAAATCCAGTCAAAGGCGACTATGGGGTTGTGGTGCTCATCTCGCTTTCAGGCCAAGGGAGCCGGCGTTTGTCCACAGTCAGTTTTCTGGGTCATGCGGCCAGCATGACTAAACCGCTTCTGGCACAACAGAACACTGTGACGGAAGCCAGAGCGCATGGAAACGCCATTTACCTTCCTGCCGAAGCAGTACCTATTTATCTACTTGCACTGGCGTGCTTTCGAACTGCTAGGTTGGCAGGAGCTGGGACAGAGCAATGGGAGCTCACCTCGTTACAGGGATTTGAACTGCCCACCTTCTGATCAGCAAGCCCAAGAGGCTCAGTGGTTTAGACCACAGCGACACTTGTGTCCCTTTAAATGAACATGGGGAGGAACTTCACTGACATAGCAGTGGATTGGGATTCATTGAGTAGTGCAAATAATCGATTGGCCAGAGAACAGAGGATTCACAGAAATGCCCCTGTAAATTCAATAAAAATTGGGTAGGTGGAGGGGACAGGCTTTGAGATTCTGAACAGGGCATTAACCTTCAGCAGGAGGGTTCTGCCCCAGTAGCCCAGCTTCCACTGATAAGAAGGAAGAGAAGTTGCCAATCAACAGCAGTAGTAGCAGTAATATCAATAACAACAATAATAATTTTATTATTTATAGCCCACCCATCTGGCTGGGTTTCCCCAGCCACTCTGGGCAGCTCTCAACAGAATATTAAAAACACAATAAAACATCAAACATTAAAAACCTCCCTAAACAGGGCTGCCTTCAGATGTCTTCTAAAAGTCAGATAGTTGTTTATTTCCTTGACATATGATGGGAGGGCGTTCCACAGGGCGGGTGCCACTACCAAGAAGGCCCTTTGCCTGGTTAGCAATCTAGACAGTAGACTTGGCAGGCATGCAGATCACAATCTTCCACACTATAGTGAGATGTATTGTATTTCTATTTAAGTCATTGAAACTATTTCTAAATTTGCATCTATACATATAGAAGTAGCATATACAAGTCGGTGTCCTTTTGGGTGACACATTCTCTCTTTTTTAGTGATGTCGATAAGTGGCCACCCAATTTACACATGGTTACTTTACTGCATAATCTTGAAATTATCCTCTTGCCCAGCCATATTTCCTATTGACTGATTCAAACGACAGCAGAAGCAAAATCTGTGACCTCAACTTGAGTCTCACATGGCAGAAAATGGCTTCTTTTGATGGTGAACTGAGGCCTAAACAATTTCATTAAGAACAATATAATCACAACAAATGGGAAAATATGTTCTCATAACATAATAGCGTACGTCGTTAATGCAGAATCCAATTTATAGCATGGAGCCCCCTGTACACAGACTCCCCCACCCCAGTCTCTATACCACACAAAATAGAACAAATTCCGTTTTTGCACAAGGGACAGGAAGAAAAACAGATGCAGTACTGTGAGCATAATTTGAACATTTACCCATTTTAACAATGTCAAGAATAACTGGAAAGCACACTCTATTTTCCAGTGGATTACAGCTGAGATGGAAACCAATGGCTAGCAGTATAATATATACCATTAAAGCATAATTGATGGATGTTAGGAAATGAGTATGTTTGTCACCAAACAATACTTTTATTGTAAAACGATTCCAGCCCATGCATGAAATATTCCAAATGCTAGTTCCAGTAAAGCATTCAATTTGATACCAAGATCTTTATCATATTATTTCATGTGAAGAAGAATTATACAGCCAATCTATTTGACAGCTTTTCATAGGAAGAACAATTCAGGAAAGACAAATATGGCCAGCTTATTAAGTTACGCATCCAAGCTCTAATGTCTTGGAGCTAGGCAGAACAAAATATATTTAAATCATTTTTTAAAGGGCTGAATTGAAGAGTTTGTAAATCAAGTAATAAGATTTTAATGAAAGCTGCAATTTGCTTGTAGTTAGAGGAGACATACAGTATATATATATCCTCAGCAATATTTGTGGGGTTTTCTAGATGTTCAGCAACCTTTTTTTACCCAATGTGGTAGTATATTTTAGATTGTTGGTTTTTTAGTTATCATACTGCTTTTCACATCTGGCTAGGTCTGAACGGATCAGTACAGTTTTGTTCATTTTATACCAGGGAAACCTTAACAATGGTTTTTAAACAGAAGACAAACCAGACTCTAAAATTAAGACCAGAGTAATTTGTTGCAAAATAACTCTGAGGATTAACTGCATCTGGTTTTTGATCTAGGCTTACATTTGACGTTCTGAAAGCAAATCCTTCACATGCCCGCTGACTCCCTCAGAGGAACCGAGGAGTGAAGGTTCCCTTTGCTGCTCAACAAATAGAAATACACTTTCTATATACGAAAGGTCGCAGAGAATAAAAATACTAAATCCAGTTAACAGCGTAACTCATTCTGTACCACCGTGGCCTGAATTAAAAATGTTCCCTGACCAAGCAAGCAAGCAACAGAAACTCAAAGATAAAGACCAGCTCAGGCTTTTCAGCATACAGTGGTACCTTGGGTTACAGACGCTTCAGGTTACGGACGATTCAGGTTACAGACTCCGCTAACCCAGAAATAGTACCTCGGGTTAAGAACTTTACTTCAGGATGAGAACATAAATCGTGCGGTGGCACCCCATTAGCTAAAGTGGTACCTCAGGTTAAGAACAGTTTCAGGTTAAGAATGGACCTCCAGAACGAATTAAGTTCTTAACCTGAGGTACCACTGTATACTGTTGTGGTCTATTATTCTGCCTTCTAGAGAGTCACATTTGTGATGGTCAAAGAAGAGTCAACCCAGAACATTTTGGCACCTGACGGCAGAAAAATAACTTTGCTGCCTCTTCACGACACCAGAACCAGCTACCCAAGACAGCTATGTTACTTTCTCCCTAATGTTGGGGTCAGTCCTAGCCACATTGAAAATCAGATGGGAAATATGAGTAAGTGTACAGAGGCCCCAAGATTTGACTTGTATCTGTGTATATGGTTAAAAATTCTCATCTGTTTTTGAGTCACTTAGTGCTCTCCTTGCTTTGATCTGCGTTCCAAACTTTGCAGAAGGCCACAGGACAATCTTCCATGCCTCCAGCAGCTGATGCCTGCAAAATAAATGCTTCCCCCACAATCCAAGCTGATGCGGGAAAAGGTTCTAGTCACATGCTGAGTAAATTCTGATATGCACGTGTAGTGCTCCTCCAAATTTAGGAGACACCTTGATGGGTAGAGGAAGGAAAGTCATGCGCATTTCTCTAGAATCATAGCTAATCATTGCAGAGGCAGATCTCAATGAAAACAGAGCGTGAGTTAAGGTATATAAAGGATACGTTTCACTGAAGCAACTCTTCATGTGACCATAGCCTACTAAGGGCTTGAAGACTGCTCACGCAGCTGTTGTTTTGTTATAATTGCAATTTTTTGTGTTATAATGGTTTTGTTCCACCTACTAATCTTTTACTGGTACTTCATATCTGACTGTTTCCCCTTATTTTCACATTTCTGTATGAAACTGCAAAAATTACCCTACAATTACTTGCCTTTTTTCCAGTCAATTCACCATTAATTTCATGAGCAAATGGAACATAAACATTGTTTTCTTAATTTGCTATAATTGTTTTTCAGGCAGACATTTAAAGAGATTTCCAAACTCTCCTGCAGAGAAGGAGAGGGACTAAATAACACAAGCCAAAAAGGTTTTACGAATAGTGGAGAATATATAATGGTTTTATGCAGGTCAAGAACCAGGAGTCGGCATTGCCAGGCATCCACCAATGCCAACATCCCATCTGTGGGAGCCTCCTGACTTTGCTATTCTTCTGCCTAGATGCCGCTACCTGCTAACAGCTCTCACATTAGCAATGTCAGAAGCAAAGTGCAAGACCAAAATCCCTCACTATCCTTGCCCTTGCCCTTCTGAAAGTTCAGGGACACATTTCAGCTCAGCAAAAATATTTGGGTTCAAAGCAGGGCCAGAAAGAGAGATGTGAGGAGAAGGAGAAGCCAAGGAGGCAACAGTTGGCGTCATTTCTTGATCAGAGGATCCCATTCCTGGTCTGGCCCATTGTGTGGATTCAGCCCAAAAAGGTTGAGTTAAGCAAATGGGCAGCAGCAACAGAGATAAAGATGAAGTGATGGGGCTGTGGTCTAAACCACTGAGCCTCCCAGACTTGCCGATCGGAAGGTCAGCGATTCGAATCCCCACGACAGGGTGAGCTCCCGTTGCTCTGTCCCAGCTCCTGCCAACTTAGCAGTTCGAAAGCACACCAGTGCAAGTAGATAAATAGGTACTGCGGCGGTGGGAAGGTAAACGGCATTTCTGTGCGCTCTGGTTTCCGGCATGGTGTCCTGTTGTGCCAGAAGCGGTTTAGTCATGCTGGCCACATGACCTGGAAAGCTGTCTGTGGACAAACGCCGGCTCCCTAGGCCTGAAAGCGAGATGAGCGCCGCAATCCCATAGTCACCTTTGACTGGACTTAACCGTCCAGGGGTCCTTTACCTTTATACTACCCAGTGACCAGCGGTCTCTCCCAAACCTGCAGATGACACTGGCTCAATGAGATGTTTTTGTTTTCTTCACATCCTTTCCATATCACTGTCTCACCCTTCCTCTTTATGACATTGGACAAGCTGAAGGGGGTGGGGAAGATTTTGTCAGCAATTAAAGTAATAAGTATGCAGTGTTAAGAGAAGAAGAATGTAATAAGATGCAAATCTTTAAGCACACAGATCAGAAAACCTGCTTCATAGCAGTTTTAATAATTTAAGTAAAGATCCTTCATGAATAGCTAAAAACCAAACATGTTTTCCGTTACGATCCAAATTTTACTCGACTCAGAGATTAGTATTAAGAGTTCGCCCAATGTTTCTCAAGAATGTTGGTGTTAACTTTCAGAATGTGATTTGTTTTAACAAAGCAAATGTGGAAGAATGAAAAAGGCTGTAACAGAAGTATGAATAGATTTCATTTGATATTTCTTTTTGCAGAGTGTTGGCTCACCCCAAGAATAAAGTGGGGTGTGTGTTATATTGATTCAAGTTTAGCACTTATGAGGTGTTTGCAAAGGTCCAGAATCAAATGACTCTACTGTATGTTAAGGTTTGACACACTGCAGGAACCTGTGGATAGAAAGAAGGTCTGAAAGTGGTGTGCTGAGAATTTTAATAAATTCTTTAAAGCCAGGCAAATGTTTTCTAAGGAATGGGTTGCGGGTTGGAAAAGAGAAAGCTGTTCTCTGGCTGAATAGTTTAAGAGACGACCCATGACAACTTATTTCCCCACAGACATAACAGTTCTATCCCCAAGTTTATTCTTACTAACTATGGAAATTCTTAACAATCAAAAAAACAAAGACTTCTGTGATTTCAAATCCTTAACCATTCTGAACATATTATTCAATGAGGATCATCTTATCTTATGGTTTTAGTTACGAAGCTGCTACCTGATTTGGGGGGAAATGCTTAAATAATGAGGAAAGCAAACAAAATCACTGCACTTTAGAATGGACACATTTGTCAAGCCCAAGGTGAGGCAGAAAAAGGATTATGCTGAAGAAGCCAGGACACGAGCCAAAAACAGGTCAAGCGGCAGGGACAATGGAAGAGCAACTCTCATACATACCAAAAGGATGCCAAACCTCACAAGAACCTCTGCTGCTTCCCGGTCTATTCATCTCTTGAGAGACATAGTACATTAGTGAGTAAACAAAACATAGCCACCGGGGAGGCAAGAAAGATATCAACACACATTATATTTAACCGAGTATAGTGATGATCAGAACAGAACAAGTTTCTAAGAGTGTGAGATGTGATACCATCTTTAGAGACTAAATCTTGTCACCCAGTGCAAACAAGAAATATATCTTGATTTTAGGGAAGGAATAATACACAATCGGTTTCAACGAAGCAGCAGGCATAATGAAGGGTAATTCCTAGTATAGTTTCAAGCCAGCCCAAACCATACATTTAAAGACCATCTTGGTCTAGTAGTCCAATGCAGCCCAACACAAGATCCCTGTGCCAGCCCAGGACGACGTCTCTCTCCATCCATTCCCTTGGATGTTCTGACCCATTAAGCATGGTGTTCTAGACTATCTCTAAGCTAACTTCCCTTCCCTTTGATTGCATACATACACAACGAAATGACTGTAATGGAATATCCCAACACATAAACTATAATTTTGATTGTTTTATTGGAGAGGAAGAGAAGGAGGTAGCTAACAAAGGGGAAAACTGCATTGATGGTGGAGGTGGTGAAAGAGGTGGGAGCAGGGGTGCCAACTTGAATAAAATACCGGGGGGCAGGTAAGGCCTGCCCCACATGATCAATCACGTAATGCACTACACACGCATACCATTTGAATGGCAACACTCATCGATTTTGTGGGAGCCCAGCTCCCTCAAATATTTTGGCTCCTATGGATGGGAGAGAGATATTCTTCTACACAGTCAACTGGTAGAGTACTTAGATGGTCAGGAATTCTATGTGATGGTCTTTACCAACCAAACTGCTGGACATAGGCTTCCAGTGTAACATTTATAAGCACCAACAGTGCGATATAACTTGCAGTGAGACAGGCATCACCAAGTTCTGCTCCACATCTGTCACCTATATTTCTTCCAGTTCATTTGGAAGCCGTCCAGAGTGGCTGGGGCAACCCAGTCAGATGATGATGATGATGATGATGATGATTACATTTTCTGTTCATGTATTGATATCAAAAGTGATTCTAATTTCAGCTGTCTCCAACAGCAATTTCTGGGTGTGTGGGGTTTTTTTTGGGGGGGGGTAGATTAAATTTATTTAGTACCGTTCATTGTTATGGCTGGCATTGCTGCTTTGCTTTTTTTTTTTTTACTGCTAGACAAAAATCTCCTTACTACTGAATTTAAAGGAATGCACAAATGACTTCCTACTAAAACAATGATTTTGAATTCTTCTGGTTCACCTGCTTGAAATAAGACTAGAATTATGGAACTAGGGTTGATATCCTTTTTGACATCTTAATTCATGTAGTAGATGCTGTTGCTCTGTATTTTCTATAATTATCTCCCAGGTTCTCTCTAATCCTGTACAGCTCTGGCAGCCATACCTGGGTTGTGTTGATTTGATAAGCACTACATTAATTTGACTATTTCCATCCTTGTTCCTATACAGCCCAGGTGGGCAACATGATTTCATGTGGGTAGCATATTCACCCTTGTTTCTGACTCTGCCCACAACCATATTTCTGACAGATTTCCCTTAAAGGAATACAGTACTCAACAAAAAATACTGCCTGCTCTGCTATACTGGGCAAAGCAATAACCCTTTTAATGCTTTGTATGGCATGGGACCAATACTTAAAGAACCACCTTTCCCCCAGATGAATCAGATTATCATCTGAGGCTTTACTCCGCATGTCAGATCTGTAAGATGTCTGTAGGATAATCTCAAAGGAACAACCTTTTTCTGTAGTGCATGAAATGCACTTCCCATAAAGGGCTGCCTGGCATGAACTTTGCCACTGTTTTCATGCCAGGTGAAGACATATTTGTTTTCCTGGGCATTTGGGCAGCACCAATAATAAGATGTTTGCATTCTGACTATGGTTTCAGCGTGGTTATTTATTTATTTAGGCTGTCAATCACTTCAGGACATTTTGCAGCAGGAAACCTAGACTTTATTTGACTTTTTTTTTTTTTTTTTTTTTTGAGAAGACGTGTTGATTTTAATCATCATTATAGCTAGCTATATACTGTATATATCACATAATAGACTTTATTTGACTTTAGCACTATGGCCTGGTAACAGTCCCACCCTGATCGCTGTATAAAGATACTTGCAGAAAGTACAAGGAATAACTCTGCATAAAGCTTTAGCTCAGTTGGCTTGGGGACCCTCCCAAGCTTAGTCAGAAAACCAGGGATAACAGAGCTCCTTTGCTTTGAAGACACCGTGGCTTCTCTGAGATGAGCCCTTGAACTAGCTCAAGGAAGCTCACACAATTCCACAGACTTTTAGCATCTGCTTTTAGGGACCTTTACATAGCTCTGCCTGGTCTCTGATTAACATCTAGGACTTGGATGAAAAGCAGAGAAATACTTTTCCAATTGTGTGCAATTGGACATAAGGGTCTCCCTAACTACAGATGCATGTTTTGGCAGGAAAAATCACAACACCTGAAAATTCAGCCCAGCTCTAGATATATCTAGTACAGATTACTCTGTGTGTGTGTGTGTGTGTGTGTGTGTGTGTGTGTGTGTGTATCTATATATATATGAATGAGACTTCAGCATATTGATGTTATATGTTCTACACTGTATGATACACATTCTTCGCACACGACAAATAAAAGGAACACCAGAATGAAGTGATCACCTCAGGCAGTGAATTTTGGCTGCCATGAAATGGCAGAAAATTGAAGTTACTTTTAAATTTCACTATCATTATTGTATTTATTTTTTTCACTGCCAGGGAGGTAGAGATGTTTATTTAAGATGGCTAGCCTTGGGTATTCTGCACCTTGACCAGGGAGGTTGACATTTATTGGATTATTGCAATGTGTTCCATGTGCAGCTGCCCTTAAGGACGACTCAGAAACTTCCATTGAACCAGAACGCTGTGGTCAGATTACTGGCTAGGGTTTGTTTGTTTGTTTGTTATTTAGATCTTACATAACTCCAGTTTTTTTAAAAAGCTGCATTGGTTCTCCATTTATTTAAAGCCCTAAATTACTCCGGCCCCAAGTATCTGAAAGATTGGCTCTTTCCCAATAGATGCTCTTGTTTGTTAAGATTTTGGCAGTTCCGCTATCATCAAAAGCTGGGGGGGGGGGGGCATTGGCAGCCCAGGAGAAGGCATTTTCTGTGGCAGCCCCCACGTTGCGGAACTCCCTCTCCAGAGACATGTGTCTGGTAACTTCATTGCAAAACTTTTGGTGAATGCTGAAAAGACACCTCCCCCCGGTCTGACACCCTGGTCTTCGAGACTAGAAAAAAAATCAACGTTTTTCTAGTCTCAAATTGTCCTCCTAGGATCCAAATTGCTAATGTAACATTCACTAATTCATGATATGAAGAAGCACTTTTTGAGGCAAAGGTGTAAATTTTTTTGAGCCCGCTCTATTTTGTGTGTGAAAGTTGTTCCAAACTTTTTTTAGCGTTGTATTTTAAATTGTTGTAACCTGGCACCTATGGGCGAAGGGTGGGTAATGAATTCAAATAATAATAATTATTGTTCTGCAATAATAATAACAACAATAAAAATTTATTTGTACCCCGCCCTCCCTGGCCGGAGCCGAGCTCAGAGCGCCTAACATCATATAAATAATACAATATGCATAAAAACAAGCAATCAATCGATTAAAATGCATCCCAAAATTAATTCAAATAAATTAAAATTAAAACTGGACAAATGACAACCCTCAGGTTAAAACTGAAAGCAGTTAATACTCGCCAGGACCAACTGTTTCCACTGATATTATAAGGACCTGTGAACGGGCTGGGAACCCTCCTGCGTGCTTGTTCTTATACAAAGAGAAAATGAGTCAGACTGAACCCTGACCAAAGGCCTGGTGGAACAGCTCCGTCTTGCAGGCCTTGCAGAAGGATGTCAAATCCCACAGGGCCCTGGTCTCTTGTGAGAGAGCATTCCACTAAGCCAGGGCCACAGCCGAAAAGGCCTTGGCTCTGGTCAAGGCCAGTCTAATCTCCCTGGGGCCCAAAATCTTCAGGGGGTTGTTATTTGCAGACCATAAAGTCCTCCGTGGGACATACCAGGAGAGGCGGTCCCATGGGTACGAGGGTCCTAGGCCGTACAGGGCTTTAAAGGTTAAAACCAGCATCCTGTACTCCATTAGGCAAAACAATGTCTTGGGCCAGCCCCAGAGCTCTATTAGCTCCATTAAAATACCACCACCCATAACAAACTTTCTAATTATACAAGCAAGGCACCTTAGTCCTTAATCCCACACATATTTTACTTGGTCGTCCCTCCAGTAACCATGCTTAGGATTTCAGCACTGAAGTCAAAGAAGAGGAGCATTTGTTGCCTAATGCTTTAAATTCATAAGCTTCACAAGACATCCTCAAATGTCCACTAAGCATGCCTAAGTTAGCCACCTGTGTATCTGAAGAAGTGTGCTTGCACACGAAAGCTCATACCAAGAACTAACTTAGTTGGTCTTAAAGGTGCTACTGGAAGGATTTTTTTATTTTAGCCACCTAAGATATTCATATTATGCCATTTTTCTCCTCTCCAGCGCTTACCCCCACAATTGATTCCCCCCCCCCCCCAAGTGCACTGTTTCTTTATGCTTCCGGGTATAAGTCTGCATCACCATAACCTTCTGAGATATAAACAACATTATGATGATAAATGTCAAGGGGAAAAAACATGGAACGTCAAGAGATGCAAATCCACTCACTTCTAAGAGAAGCTAGTTCCAACTTCCAGTGAACCCATCTATTTCACAGGCTTTGGCTCCATCCCAAAATAACAAACATAACACAAAATGTTATTCCTAAAAAAATAATAATCCAAAAATATTAAGCTCTTGAAAGGTAAAAAAATAAAAAATGCACTATTTAATTCACCATATGGACTTTCTCCCCCATCACAGAGTAAGTGGTGATGTTGTAACAAACATTGGCTGTGTCAACTCAAATGCATTCTAATACCATGTCAGAACAACAGCACTAATGAAGTCCATCTGCAAGCGAGAGAGGAAGTAACTGATACTAGGGAAAGTTGCAGGGCATTAAAGGAAGAGCCAATATAAAACTTAATTGTCTCTCTGCTTTCCTTCAGAAGCCAGATTCATTTTTCACAGGATCATTATTATTCTCTTCCTGGAATGAAATGACTTCTATTCCAGGAAATAATATCAATCTAGTATTGGACCTGCACTGGGGGGAAGCAGATGAGAGAGAGAGAAAATACAGCAGACTTAATTGGGTTTAGGGATCAAAAAAGGCATATCCGGGTTTCATTTCACCATTTTTTTAGTCTCAAATTGTCCTCCTAGGATCCAAATTGCTAATGTAATATTCGCTATTCATGATATGAAGAGGCCCTTTTTGAGGCAAAGGCTTGATCTGTTTGAGTCTGTAGTAAACTTAAAATAAAATTGGGTGTGGGTGAGGAGGTAATCCTAGAACTTAAAATACCTATCTCCTTCTGCCATAATCCAAAATTGTATGACTGTAAAGTCTTTGTCTATGCATGGCAGATCATGCAGTATGGATCAGGGCATAGAAACCAGATGTCTCTTGCCAATAAAGCTTAGAACAGTTGCTCAGTCCCTAATGTTTTGCAGACATTGCTTCAGATCTCCTTTAAAGTTTCATTTGGTAAAGTCTAGGCCAAGAGTGAACAAGGCACAACCAATGAAACCCAAGCATTTCCCTGGGAAATTTTGTGTTGGCTACAGGTACCTCTTGGTCTCCTTCAGATTCTCAGCTTTTGAACAAAATGTTTATAGAACTGAAAAGTGGGAAATTACCTTGTCCAAAAGACAGGACTACCCACATTTTTTTCTTATAACACCACCAATACTTTTACCCACAATCCATCAATGCAGATACAATAATAGCCATAATTAACACAGCAAAGGCAGGATAAACTCCACATGCAGGGACTGATGCTCAGCAATGACTCTGGAGAATAAATGGGATTTTAGGTAAAGGTAAAGGGACCCCTGACCATTAGGTCCAGTCGTGACCGACTCTGGGGTTGCGGCACTCATCTCGCTTTATTGGCCGAGGGAGCTGGCATTTGTCCGCAGGCAGCTTCTGGGTCGTGGCCAGCATGACTAAGCCGCTTCTGGCAAAACCAGAGCAGCTCACGGAAACGCCGTTTACCTTCCTGCCGGAGCGGTACCTATTTATCTACTTGCACTTTGATGTGCTTTTGAACTGCTAGGTTGGCAGGAGCAGGGACCGAGCAAGGGGAGCTCACCCCGTCACGGGGATTCGAACTGCCGACCTTCTGATCAGCAAGTCCTAGGCTCTGTGGTTTAACCCGCATCGCACCAAAAACCCAAAATAGTGAGTGTGTGCCTTATCTCAGAGGGGAGGTTGTTCCATGTGTTGTGGGTACCACAACAAAAAAAGGCTTCTGGTTGTTAGGCCTACGCAGCCTGTGGAACAACCGGAAGGGTTTCATTTGAATATATTAGTGGCCAATTAGATCTATACAGAATAAGTTATTTCCTCTGATAATGTGGTCTCAAGGATTATGGATTTGCATGCCATAAACAGCCATTCTGCGTTGGGAAATCTCCTTCCATTGCAAGTTGATTGTTTTGGCAAACTATATATTAATTGGAACATCTGCTGAAGAATGCTGTAAGATAAATTCCAAAGGCCATATTTTGACATCTCTCACGTCTAAGGCGAATATTTGTACATTATGTTAATTACATGCTTCACAAATATTCAGGTTAAGTGCAGCAACCCAGCTCATTAGTCATTTCTTACATGGTTCTACATGCTGAACAAACCTGTTCCCATTGTTGTTCTAGGACCTTGAAATTATCAGATGCTGAAGCCATCCCATTCTACCAAACCTGACACCACAAAACAAAGATTCATAGAATATCCCAAACTTGTTACTCGCAGCAGGACAGAAATACCAGATTTTGACAGCACCCTATAGTGAGAGAGAGATTGAAGCTTTTTCTTTCTTTCTCTTTCGCACCCATGGAACAATGATATATTCCTGCCTAAATAACTGCCTTCTGAAAAAAATTCTGGAACATGGATCTGGGTCTTCCTGGCAATGTAGCAGATGAAGGTTTAAAAGAGACACATGTCATATATGCCTGAAAGGGACATCTTTATGCTTTGAAATGGCATTGTGCTGTGCTGATAAAGTAGTATTGTTTGACTACAGCAAGAAGACAGATAGTCTACCTAGTGGGTGTTTTATCTTGTACTGCAAGGAACATGTTCAAGAAGGTTTCTTTCCCAATAGAGAAATAAAAATGCAAAACCTCAAAAGTCTCATTTGTGGATAGAGAAAAGGAATACATCACCTACGTGACTTCTGAAACAAAAGTAAGGAAACCTTTGGGAATGTGCCTCCGACTTTCCCCCATCCTAATTTTTTGCTTATATTATTGCCTGCCTTGCTGCTCATTTTAATGCCTTTTTACTCACAAGTAAGTCCCACTAAATTCTCTGGGCTTACTCCCAAGTAAGTATGCATAGGATTGCACACTACATAATTTCTGTGTTAAAGCCGTCTTTGGGTGTTACCACTAAGTGCTATGAAAACACTTGAGGACGGCAGCAGGACTGAGCACACTGGCTCTGCCTCAACTCATGAAGGGTGACTGTGTAAAGATCTCCTGTATTGATACAGGTTCCTTCCCTTGGTTGACAGTGATGGTGAAGATGAGCGTTGGCAGTTGTGGAGCTAGCATGCTCATCCTCACTGCCACCATGTGTGTCTTCACTTAAGATAATAGGGCTAAAGATGGCTAAAGCAATGGGCAAATCTGTGGGGGAAACAGCAAACAACGTGATTCTGTAATGTGTACATTTATGAACAATTATGTAGAATCATAGAGTTGGAAGAGACCACAAGGGCCATCGAGTCCAACCCCATGCCAAGCAGGAAACACCATCAGAGCACTCCTGACATATGGTTGTCAAGCCTCTGCTTAAAGACCTCCAAAGAAGGAGACTCCACCACACTCCTTGGCAGCAAATTCCACTGTCGAACAGCTCTTACTGTCAGGAAGTTCTTCCTAATGTTTAGGTGGAATCTTCTTTCTTGTAGTTTGGATCCATTGCTCCGTGTCCGCTTCTCTGGAGCAGCAGAAAACAACCTTTCTCCCTCCTCTATGTGACATCCTTTTATATATTTGAACATGGCTATCATATCACCCCTTAACCTCCTCTTCTCCAGGCTAAACATGCCCAGCTCCCTTAGCCGTTCCTCATAAGGCATCGTTTCCAGGCCTTTGACCATTTTGGTTGCCCTCCTCTGGACACATTCCAGTTTGTCAGTGTCCTTCTTGAACTGTGGTGCCCAGAACTGGACACAGTACTCCAGGTGAGGTCTGACCAGAGCAGAATACAGTGGCACTATTACTTCCCTTGATCTAGATGCTATACTCCTATTGATGCAGCCCAGAATTGCATTGGCTTTTTTAGCTGCCGCATCACACTGTTGGCTCATGTCAAGTTTGTGGTCAACCAAGACTCCTAGATCCTTTTCACATGTACTGCTCTCAAGCCAGGTGTCACCCATCTTGTATTTGTGCCTCTCATTTTTTTTGCCCAAGTGCAATACTTTACACAACTTTATTTATTTATTGTTAGATCTAGAAGTACCTTCAAGCGCAAAAATGTATAGAACTGCTACAAACACATGTTGGAAGTGTGAAGAGAAAGAAGGCACCTTCTACCACATGTGGTGGACATGCAAGATGCCAAAAGCATATTGGGAAATGATTTACAATGAGTTGAAAAAAATGTTTGAAAGCTCTTGTGGAAAAACCAGAAGCTTTTTTACTAGGAATTTTAGGTCCAGAAATACCAAAGGAGCAGAACAGACTGTTTATGTACACTACAACAGCTGCGCGATGCTATTTGCCCAAAGATGGAAGGAAGATAAATTACCTACAAAAGAAGAATGGCTGATAGAGATGATGGACTATGCAGAAATGGCAAAAATGACCAGGAAGATCAGAGATCAAGAAGATAATAAATTTAATAAAGAATGGGGGAAATTTATAACTTACTTAAAAGAACATTTGTAAACAATTAAAAACATTGGCAGGATTCTAAAAAAAAAAAACACTTGCAATGTAGCGAGAACCATGGTGAGAACTGAGTATTAAGAAAATATGGAGAACATTATAAGATGCAGTTGTAAAAGAGTAACAATGTAAACCATGGAGGGAAGTCTGGGAATTCAGAGAATCCTATGTATACATAATTATGATTTATTTGTGATGATAATTGTTAAGGATAAAAATGAATAATTTTTATTTTTATTATTTTTTTAAAGAAGTATCTTCAAGCTATGGATCTGCTCCTTCCAGTGGAATGAAACTCCATCCACAATAGGCCATCTCCTCACCTCCCAGACACAAGAACTCAGAACACATGAAGTTGAATCTTTTCAGGATTCAACTTCAATTTACTGGTCCACATCCAGCCCATCACCACCTGTAATTGCCTCTCATGATGTAGGTGGAACAAAGAGATGGAGCTGGGTGTCATCTGCCTATTCGTGAAGTCTCACTCCAAATCTCATGATGATGATAACGATGATGATTAAAATTTCTATACCACCTTTTATCTGAGGATCACACGGTGGTTTGCAACATATAATTGTAGGTATATGTCTACAAATGCCTAAGGAAGAATTTCATACCATGTGCCTATTTCTTCTCCCACATTTGGATTTCACTCTCCACTCTGGTAAATGTGCAGCACAATCCTACACATATTTACTCAGAAGTAGGCCATACTATGTAAAACAGGATTTACTTCCATTTAGCCATTTGCTGCTCAGTGGGGTTATCCCAATTTTATCTCCCAACAACCCTGTGCGGTAGGCTGGAATGAAAGAGATCACCTACTGAGATTTATGACTGAGCAGAAATCTGAACCAACACGTCATCGACACCATACATCACCCTGACATCCAGCTCCCACTTTTCTGTTCTGCAGCATGCAAAGGACCCAAAACAAGCATGCCCAGATTAACCAACTAAATTTAGCATGTTCTGGCAGTATGCTGCGTAAACTGGTGTTCTGTGCGGTTCACAGCCCACGTTGGTGTTTGTGGCAAATATCATCTACGCATTAGAGCAGATGAGAGAAAGAGAGAGAAATGTGTGTGTGTAAACTGCTAAATGTACAAAGATAGGATAAGTCAGGTGGGATCTAATAACCCCCTAGCTCCTCATCAATCTGAGGCTGTGTGTGTCTGTGTGTGTGTGTGTGTAAGAGAGAGGGTATTTACTACTGCTATTTCTTGACACTGGTAATTTGTCAGGGACAGACTTGGAATAAAAAGGTGAAGTTCTGACCTGAGAATGTTCCAGGAAGTCAATGCCAGATGGCTGAAGCTGCAGGGTCTCACACGAGCAGCGGCAGATTTGCAAGGAAGAAGAACAGTCTTAGCCTCGCTCACAGTACAGTGGATCTGTGAACCACTTCTCCTTAATACAGCCTGACAATATGACTCCTCCATTAAAAAATAAAATAAAATCTCTCAGGTGCACCTTTCGCCTACATTCTTTTTATATACAAAAACCACCCTTCCGTATTTAAGAGGTGTGCTGTTTTTCAGCTGGCTCAGTAGCTGCTTCATTGTTTGTTTGAAGGTGCTTGAAGTTATTATGCTCTCCTTTGGCAGGGGAGAAGACGCTCCTCGAAGCAAGAATTATGTTTCTGAATAGCAGTTAGGAAAGGACCGGTGGAAAAGAGGACATCACCGGTAGGTCTTAGCTATCTTTTGTTCCCATGTAAGCATGAGCATCTTCTGCTATACAGTGGTACCTCGGGTTAAGGACTTAATTCATTCTGGAGGTCTGTTCTTAACCTGAAACTGTTCTTAACCTGAGGTAGCACTTTAGCTAATGGGGCCTCCTGCTGCCGCCACATGATTTCTGTTCTCATCCTGAAGCAAAGTTCTTAACCCGAGGTACTATTTCTGGGTTAGCAGAGTCTGTAACCTGGAGTGTCTGTAACCTGAGGTACCACTGTAAAAGGTTCCTAAATCTTTTATTTTGAGGAGTGACACCAGGACTTAATTTGAGCAAGGCCCTGGTCCTGGAAGTCAGTTTCAGCACCAGGGCTCAGACCTGGAACCAGGGCCAACCCAAATCGTTTTGCTGCCTGAGGCAGACTGTCAAACTGACTGGTGTTTGAATATTAGTTCAGTGCTAGTGGTAGGATAACATCCTTCCCAGCACCTGAGCAAAGCATGCTAGCCTAGGGGCACAGGGCAGGCTTTGTGGCATGCCGCGTGTATAACTCCACCACCTGAGAAGGTCACCTCACTCTGTATAATGGAAGACCGGCACTGCTTGGAACACGCAAAATGGAAAAGGAAGGCATTTGCATTAGTCTCGCCCATACCTGCTCCTATCTCAGAACCCGCTGGACAGGCATAGGCAAACTCGGCCCTCCAGATGTTTTGGGACTACAATTCCCATCATCCCTGACCACTGGTCCTGTTAGCTACGGATGATGGGAGTTGTAGTCCCAAAACATCTGGAGGGCCGAGTTTGCCTATGTCTGTGCTAGGATATGGGGTGGTCCCCCCCCCCCCCAGATACCACTACTTCTGCTCTTTGGAAATACATTTGGCTAGACAACACTATTAGGCTGGTTTCATTCCTCTGATGTATGTTATGGAAACATTCAGAGCAAGAAAAAGGGGGGGGGGGAGTTGATTGTGTGTGGCACCTAAACCCTTGATTCTTTTTATGCCATTTTTTTTTAATTAAAAACTCTGAAGGCACAAAACCCAGGCAACATAGAGCCCTCCTGACTTTCCTCCTGACACAGGAAGAAAGAAGGCATGAAAGATACAACTAGAAAGAAAGGAGGAGAACTTTGGTATCTCCTGTTTGCATTGGATTTTTCCCCCTCCAAGCATTTGTAAGCAAAATATGCACAAGAATTTGAGCCAAACAATAGCAATGGCTATGTTAACTAAGCTGTCCAAAGATAGTCAGAATCTATCGACAAATGCATTACCTGCTTGGCACTTAATACACAATCAGGGGGATGAGATTCTGAGTTGCTCCTAGGCATCTTGCCATCCCAACACATGGCCAACAGACTCCAGAATCACTGATGGTAAACTGGTTAATTTACTTATTTCACAAAAAAATTATACTGCTTTTAAGGTAAAAAAGAACCCTCAAAGCAGTGAAAATGCTTCAACAGTAACTCCAGAACTGGAGAATTATCATCACATATGAAGCATGCATGATAACAGCATGATGACATTCCCAGCCGGGTCCAGCTTTCCATTTGCTTCTTCTGTCTACATGCCTGCGCTGAAAGGGCTGTATGGGATCAAAGCGGATGGCGAATATTATCAACATCCTGCAGCTGCGTTCAGGTTCTGAACCTGGCGGCCAATGGAAGAGAGCAGAGAGGCAAGGCATCTCTGTGGGTTTTGCCTGCTGTTGAAAAAGACTCACAAGTAATTTAAGTCTGATTAACGCCTCCAGATATACATTCACAGGGTTCTATATTCTCTACTCAGTTCAAGAAAGTCACCTCATTAAATATCATCCAGATGTGTGCACACAAAATAGTAATGTGAATGGATTTGGGGGGGCATTAATTTAGTGGTAGAAGTCGTGTTATGCATGCGAAAGGTCCCAGGTGGAATTTGCAGGTAGGCTGAGAAAAACTCTTCTCTGAGACCACAGAATGTGCTGCCAACTTCTTTCTCTGGGGACTGACACTACTATACAGGTGCAACGTGGCACCTAAGCAGGGTTCCCTGCTGATGGGTCAAGCTTCTTAAAGTTTCCAGGAACAGTCACTACACAACGCTTTGTGATTTGCTTTCCCTCCAGGGCTCGAGGAAATCCTGGAGCCAAGCACAGAAAACACCCCTGTGGCATCGGATCACTGGAGCTGTCAGAGCTGTCAATAGTACACAAAGGCAAATCAAAAGCAAGCCATACGAACTTTCAGGATGCCACTGTGTGCAAAATATGGATTTGTTGTTTATGCGGGGAGAAAGACATGAGGCTCGTTGCTTGCTACAGGAAAAACACACAGCAGCTCTGGGTATAATGGCTGGGTTTGAATGCATTTCACCTTCAAGTATGCAGCAAGGAAACCTGGTCTCATACTGGTTCCCAGGAGATAATGAGAAGATCTGAAACAAGCTCCCCCCACCCAAAGAACGTCACTAGAGCTTGGCCACCCCTGCTTGCCTGGCTAGGCTGATGAACTCCTTGGCAGAGGCCATTGCTGCAGCTCCCGTTGTCTCACTTAGCCCCCTCCATCTCGGCCACTGATCAGTCCTCCACTCTCTTGCCCCACTGGGATCCTCCCCTGCCAATTGCTGAACTGATTGGAGGCCAAGAAGCAAAGCTACTTCCAGAGAAAATATCTGAGATTTTGCAGGGAAGAAGAAGATGACAACAGAAGAAGAAAGGTTGGCTGCCTCTTTCACTCTTTAAAGTCTTCTGGTGCTACTGTTTGGGCTCCAGAAAAACCTGCTTATGTGTGATGGTTCTTTTCCTCTTTTTCAGTCACCAGAGCTACTGAAACCCACACGATTTTTTCAGGTAAGCGAGGAAGCCTACAACAAACTCAAACGAAGTCCTCTGCTGTGCTCTGAAGGTCACAAGAACTGTGTGATAAGAAAAAGGTACATCCATTCTCCAGGCTTTGTTCTCAGAGCTGCATCTCAACAGAATGGGGAGCTGCCTTCTAAAATACAAAAGGTGAGCCTTCCACCATCACTCCTCAGCATCTCTCCCAACCTATGTGGGTTTTTCATAATTTTTCCCCCACGTCAAAACGTTCTGGAAAACCCACATCACCCACATTTTTAGACTGATTTGCACTGGAAATGTTTCAGTTTGCAAAAACAACAACAACTGATGCCTGAGAGATTGATGTAATTGAGCATGTTTATTTTATTTGTATTTAGTAAACAAGGCTTAAAAACACTGGAACTGCCAGACTTGCCTAATATCGTACTTGCCATTGGCACCCATTCATTGTTACGAACGAAACTTACGAAATGGAAAATTTTCCATGGAAAAAGAAGGCACTGGAAAATCATGTTAAGAAATGATTGTACCAGAAATTGCAAGGAGGCAGCATACTGGACTATGACCAAAACCATTTTAGGAATTGCACACCATGCTTTGAAAACAATCTCCAAACATGAGAGGATTCTTCTCTCAGAATATGACTCCAAGGAAGGGGAAGGTAGCCCTTCAGATTTGTTGTAGGTTTCCAGCTCCCATCAGCTCTGGCCAACATGGCAAGTGGTTAGGGAAGAAAGATTTTGCAACATACATTTTCATCCCTTCCCTAAGGAGATTTTTACTGCAAGGTCGGAGTATGGAAGCAAAAGCAACACATGAATTGCAAAATGGTGTCAAAGTTCCACTGCTGGGCCTCCTTAGTAAAAACTCTGCAAACAACCACCCTGGTGCATTTTTGAAAGCTACTAGAATAATCACAGACGTCATCGGTCTATGAAACTTCCAACTTGATTAATCTGTTCCTCCCCAGTCACTTCTTTAGAAGTCCAGGCATTTGATACACCCACTTGCACATGCAAACAAACAAATAGGTATAAACAAATTAATTCAGTCCTCCTAAAGGCTGGGAAGAACATCAGAAAAAATGGAAGATGAATGCAGGTTTTTCAAATTATATCAGAGTATCTACATTAAACAAAATACCTACACCAGATAAACATCCAGGATTAATTTATCAGTAGAACACGGAAAATGATGGATTATTCTCAAGCTATAGAAAATATTCCCCTTCCACGGAATGATGCCACAAAGCTGTCAAAGAAAGTCAAGAACCTTGGCAGCTTATCTTCTCCTTAGACTGTGGGTAGCCAACCCAGTGCCTTCCAGATGTTGCTGGAGCCAGAACTCTCATAATCCCAGACCTGGGGGTAAAGGCCAAACATGATTCCGAGGGCAGCCCGGAAGGGTTGAGCGCCATGAGAGAGGCAGGAACATCTCCTTCTTTTTAAATCTAAGGGCTTATCCACACTTAAATTTTTGCCCTGTTCTTTCCAGGTCTGCGCTTTAAATCTCCACCACTGAGTGTGTTCGGGGGGGGGGGGTGGCTTTCCCTGCTAAAACCTGCTCTTTTAGGCTGGAAGGTTTGAGGCCTAGTTCTCCAACTGTCACTCCTCATTGGAGTGACACTCCTCCAACTGTCACTTCCTTATTGAGAATGCCTGCCGGAAGGAGAAAACGAGGTGCAAAGAGCCAGAAGAGCATTATTGGGACTCACAATTCCTCTAAAACAAAGAATCGGCAGAGAGCCAACGCCATCTTCCCTGGCTCAGAAACAGAGCGGGTTGAGGAAGCCAAGAAAACAGAGCAAATAGAACAAACAGTGAATAACAACGTTGGGGCAACCTTACCCCCCCTTAAGGAGGATGACAATGATCCAACCCACCTCCTCCCAGAAAAAGCTAATCCGTCCAAGAGGGCAAGAGCAGGAGCAGGAGGGATCCCTCCCACTCCTAATGCTGACCCACCCATGCCTCTAGAACAAGATATTAGAGGAGCCTGCTTTCAACCGATTCCGGATACGCACCCCTACCAAGAGATTTGCATGTTGTCTGCAGAAACTATGGTTCTGGTTCTCCAAAGACTAAATGAAATCCTCACCAAAATAGTTAACATTGAGAAACAATTGGATACTAGCTCCTCCCCTTTAAATGCCCAAGGGCTTAAAAGGATGATAAGAAATGACTTTGTTAACAACTCACCAACTCAATCTATGGATGAAGTGAGGTCCTGTCAAGTCTTGCAAACAAACCAGATAATGCTTGAGATTCACCGATACATTCATAGGTGGATGAACCGCAGACAAATTACTATGTCCTTGTCTCAGCTCCTGAATTACCATTACCGAAATGTAGATCTAGAAAATTTCCACTTCCTGCCTACCGTGAGAAACACCACGCGCCTATTTATGACCTTTAGGTCATCAGCCCTCCCATCTCGACTCATGGAGATAAAGGATACTCTATGGTGGTTCCATTCTCTCCGCCCAGTGAAGGTATTTAAGGACGAAACAAGGAGGCAATTGGTCCCTTGCATAGACTCAAAACTAATGTGGATAAGGAAAACAAAGCTCAATACTAGAAACACTAATTGCCCGAAGGATAAAAAGAACTCTGTAAGCTTAGAATTACAAGACCTGAAGATGAGGCTAATGAGTATAAAGACTGAGATTTCTACCCAAAATATAAGGCCAATAGAGCCTAGAGCACAATATTTAAATACGTCCAACAGCTCTTTATCCCGTAGAAAGTCATCAGTGCAACTTCCTGTTCCTTTTTCAAACGACACCGAATTAGATGAGGAATTTGGCACCTCCGACATTTCTATGGCAACAACACCTAAAGAACTCTATGTTGCTGACAATCTGGAGATATCCAGCACCAAATCTACATCTGGACCTTTGCCTAATGTTCCAAAAACCTATCAGAATGATCAACCTTCTCTACTGTACTCCTGGCGAGACAGGATGGACAGATCTTCCGAAGCTAGCTCTTTGTTGGCCAGTGATCCGCATTTAATAGCGTATACCTCATTAATACTCCCACAGCCACAGATAGAACCAACAATCCTCCAATCAACCCAGGAGGGAGAGGGGGATTGACAGTTAACGAAACACCATGGGAGTGTCCTCCCCGCTTGGGGTGCGGTTGGTTGGGTTTTATCTTCTAGGCATACTTACCCTATCAAACCTCCACCTCTTCCCCATACCATTTTGACCCAGGAGTCCTGGCCCAAGGGTGACTTGTTATTGAGGCGATGTTACCCCACTATTGGGGAGGCTAGTATGGGGTCTGGGATTTCCACTATTGAAGGGCTAGGGAGGAATGGCGGTGGGGCTAAATATCTCTATCGGCGAAGGGTTTCGAGATGCAGTGATCCTCGAACCCCTTCCAATTTACGCCCCATCCCAAGGGATGAGGGTAGGGAGAGCAAGGATTACCCACCTCCATCATTGGTCCTGTGCAATGCCAGGTCCATAGGCAACAAAACCGCCACCATGCGTGACTTTTTTTGTCTCGCAGGGGATTGACCTGGCTTGCGTGACGGAGACCTGGGTATGGGAAGGCGAAGTAGTCTCCCCACATGAGATAACACCCCCAGGTTTCTCTGTCCTCCATCAATCGCAGACTGTGGGTCGGTGGGGAGGAGTAGCGTTGTTAATCCGGGAGGATTGCTCTTTCAGAGCTCTGCCATCACCGGCGATCTCCGGCATTGAAATGTGTTGGTCTCGTGTGGGGCACCAAGGAGAGCTTGGCTGTCTGACCGACCACCCAGCACACCGGCGGCCACCCTGTCAGACCTGCTGGAGGTGGTGGTGGGCTGGGCCTTGGAGTTCCCAAACCTACTGGTTTTGGGAGACTTCAACGTCCATGCCGATGCCGCTCCCTCCTCACAGGCTCTGGACCTACTGACTTCCATGGCAACACTAGGGCTCTCCCAGTTTGTTTTAGGCCCCACTCATCAAGCAGGCCACACGCTGGATCTGATCTTTGGGGCTGGCATAGATGTGATCATGCTTCCCCCTGTGGAAGTGCCATGGTCTGATCACTACGCTCTGAAAGCCAAGATTGACTTCCCGCTCCTCCCCTGCTCGGGTGGCGAACCTATTTGGGCTCATCCGCGAAAACACATGGATCCTGATAGATTCCGACAAGCCTTGCGGGACCCTGCTCCTCCTGGTGACTCATTAGATGACATTGTTGAGGACTGCAATAACCGGCTCTTGGCAGCCATTGATAAGATTGCGCCTAAGCGCCCTCTGCGACCCCGTCGAAACCAGGCCCCTTGGTTTACTGAGGAGCTCCGGAAAATGAAGCGGGATCTCAGACAGCTAGAGCGAGTATGGCGACGGACTTGTGACGGAGCCTCAAGAACATCTTATAGGACGCTTATGAAAGCCTATGGCTTTGAAAGCTGCTAAGAAATCTTACTTTGCAGCTTCCATTGTATCCGCTAGCTCTCGCCCAGCACAACTTTTTAGAATAATTAGGTCAATAACGTCCTTAGGAGGACAACCAAATTTAAGCACAAATTCGACCCACAGCTGTGAGGCATTCGCGAGCTTTTTTGCGGAGAAAGTCCTGTTGCTCCGCCGTGACCTCCCTGCCAATTTAGATACAGTTACTGAACTGGAGGCCCCTCGACTGACTTCAGGTCCAGTGTTGGACCATTTCGATCGGATACTCCCTGCTGATGTGGATAGATTCCTCCAAGTTGGTAGGCCCACCACCTGCCTCTTTGATCCGTGCCCATCTTGGCTGATTAGGGAGTGTCCAGATGTTACGCGGACCCCCCTGGTTGAAATTACCAATTTGTTCCTTGACACGGGGACATTCCCAGGGGAACTGAAGGAAGCAGTAGTGTGTCCACTCTTAAAGAAAACTTCATTAGATCCCTTAGACCTATCCAATTACCGCCCAGTTTCAAATCTTCCATATCTGGGTAAGGTAATTGAGAGAGCGGTTGCTGAACAGCTTGGTAGGTTTCTGGAGGAAACATCGGCTTTAGATCCATTTCAGTCCGGTTTCCGTCCTGGTTTTGGGAACGAGACGGCTCTGGTTGCCCTAACAGATGATCTCCATAGACAACTGGATCGAGGCGGGTCAGGACTGCTGATCCTTTTAGATTTGTCAGCGGCCTTTGACATGGTCGATCATGATCTTCTGGACCACCGCCTCGCAGACGTGGGGATACAGGGCATAGCCCGTAACTGGCTGTGCTCTTTTATCTCTGGTCGGGGACAGAGGGTGGCACTAGGGAGGGAAATGTCGTCGCGCCATTCCTTGGTGTGTGGAGTGCCGCAGGGCGCAACTCTCTCCCCGATGCTTTTTAACATCTTTATGCGCCCCCTTGCCCAGATTATCCGGAGCTTTGGGCTGGGCTGTCACCAATATGCTGATGACACTCAGCTCTATCTGCTGACGGATGGCCACACCGACTCGGCCCCGAACACACTGACCAGATGCTTGGAAGCTGTGGCTAGATGGTTTCGTGGGAGCCGATTGAAACTAAATCCTTCAAAGACAGAGGTCCTATGGCTGGGTCGGGATGGCATGGGGATGAGGGACCAATTCCCTTCTCTTGTGGGGGCCCAATTAGTGCCATTGCCTTCCGTTAAGAGTTTGGGTGTAATCCTTGACGCCTCCCTTTCCATGGAGGCGCAAGTTACAGCAACAGCCAAGGTGACATTTTTCCACCTTCACCGCATCAAGCAGTTGGTCCCTTACCTTTCCCGCCCCGACCTGGCCACAGTGATCCATGCGATGGTCATCTCCAGGCTTTCCGCATGAGACCAGGGCCCTGCAGGATCTGATTGCTTTCCGCAGGGCCTGTAAGACAGAGTTGTTCCGCCTAACCTTTGGCTTGGAGCCAATTTGATTCCCTCCCTCTCTTTCTTTTTTTTTCTTTCCTTCTCCTCCTGCGTTGAGGCTACATTTTATTTTAATGTTGTAATATTTTAATGTTGTATTTTAATTTTGTTTTTAAGTTGTAATCATTCAACTTGTTTTTATTATTGCTTGTAAGCCGCTCTGAGCCTGGCCTTGGCTTGGGAGGGCGGGGTATAAATAAAAAATTATTATTATTATTATTATTATTATTATTAAGCGGAATATACATAATAATTCAAGTTGCATTAGATATCTGAAGTTACAGGATGTTATAAATAACATCTCCAACAACAACAAATGTGTAAAATAAATACAGCTTCAGATTATTATAAATATGTCATCAATATTTCCTTAATTTTAAGGCAGCTTTTCTCTGCTGCACTTGAAAGCTAAACATTATAAATAAATGTGAACAACTTCACGCGTAAAAATACTTCTATTATCCCATATGCGTGAAGGTTCAAAATAGAAGTAAAATTGGTTTTATCTGTGCTTTATAATACATCTGCTACAGCATTACTGAAGTGATGCTTCTAATATCTGCATAGACATCTTATAACCTCTTTTATAACAATTTTCCCCCATTCTGACAGTATATCTTTGAATTGTCTCCTCCACTTAGCATATGTATTTACTTTTTAAAAAATGAACAAGCAAACCCAGCAATAGATATTACCTTTGAACCACCAGCCAGACTTTTCAGAAGCAGGCATGTCATAGGCCCAAGCGGTTCTGTCTTCTTCCCTTCCCTTTTCTATTGATCCGCCTGGCATAATGTTGGGATATAAGTGAACTTTATATCTTGATCCATCTTTATTTTTCTCAGTTAACAATTGCAAGCCTTAAACTGCTGCTAATATGTTGATCTGGAAGAAGGTTGGAAAATTTTGCAGCAAAATTTGATGACCACTGATTCTACAGGAAACACAGACATGATGAGCCTGCTTGCATGGAGATGCTAAAGCATGGTTTAGCACTGTGTTCACAAGCTAGGATAAGCCTGAGCGAAAGCTGGAGCTGGCTTCTCCTTGCTTTCTCCCATGTGGCCATGAGAAGGACTTCACTAGCATTCACTTTCAAAGAATCTTGACTTCTTCTTAAGCATGAATAAGAAATTGTGGTTCAAACAAACATACAAAGAACATTTTGGGTTAGCTAAGCAGGCCAACTTTGGAGGTGCCCCTGTTTAGAAAACAGTCAAGTGTTGGTTTTAAGCCACAGTATTTGGTTTGTGCATAAGGAGAAGAAGTCAGGATTCTCTGAAAGTGAAACTAACCACTAGTGGTGTCTGTCCTCTGGCTGCAAGGTAGAAAGAGAAGGATGGATGAGTGCATGAGCTTGAGGCTTTGCCCAGGTTCTTTCCTGTAGCTCATGTACTTTGTGCTTATGACATTCCCAGGCTCCTCTACAAAGCCCTGGCTCATGGTGTAACCAGAAGCTAGAAGGCAGGGTTCAGACTTAAAAACAAGACACCTTTTCTGCTTATCTGTGATGAGGACAGACGGGTGATCAAACAGATGCAGCTGCCACACTATGTCTAGCCAGGCTCTTCTTGGTCACTGTTCATATGAAGGATGGTGCTACTGGTCCCTGACTACAGTTGTTGTTGTTGTTTAGTCATTTAGTTGTGTCCAACTCTTTGTGACCCCATGGACCAGAGCACGCCAGGCACTCCTGTCTTCCACTGCCTCCCGCAGTTTGGTCAAACTCATGTTAGTAGCTTCGAGAACACTGTCCAACCATCTCGTCCTCTGTCATCCCCTTCTCCTTGTGCCCTCAATCTTCCCCAACATCAGGGTCTTTTCCAGGGAGTCTTCTCTTCTCATGAGGTGGCCAAAGTATTGGAGCCTCAGCTTCAGGATCTGTCCTTCCAGTGAGCACTCAGGGCTGATTTCCTTAAGAATGGATAGGTTTGATCTTCTTGCAATCCATGGGACTCTCAAGAGTCTCCTCCAGCACCATAATTCAAAAGCATCAATTCTTCGGCGATCAGCCTTCTTTATGGTCCAGCTCTCACTACAGTACCCTGATATAATTAAGGACTAATCAGGGTTCCTGCATCTTCAATAGTTGCACAAAAGATGGAATTTCAGAATGTGCAGCTTTTACTTCCCTATGCATGACAAGCAGTACCTCTCCAAATTTCTGGTTTGACACAGCTCTTTAAGGAAGGGTGGGCAACCTGTGGCTCTTCATATGCTGTTCCACTCTGCAGCTCCCATCAGGCCTGCCAACATGGCCAATGGTTGAGGGATAGTGGGAGTTATAGTTTAGCAACAGCTGAGGGCTATTTAAAAGATATGGGAACTTTCCCTGCCCTGCCCGCCTTTGCTCCTGCACCCTGATCTCAGCTGTACTACAGCTGAGGCCAGAATTACAGGGCTCGTTGGGAGAGAGGGCTCCATTTGAAAACTGTAATCCAGCACCAATGCCAAAAGAGAAAGGATATAAAGAAAAGGCTATAGCAGAGGTGTTAAGCCTCGGCCCAGTATACCTGAAGAAGTGTCTCCACCCCCACCATTCAGCCTGGACACTGAGGTCTAACTCTGAGGGCCTTCTGGTGGTTCCCTCACTGCGAGAAGTGAGGTTACAGGGAACCAGGCAGAGGGCCATTCAGTGGTTAAAAGCATGTATTACCTTTGTAATATCTATGCAAAATGTATTTTTCTCTTTTGAATGCTGCAGATAAAATGCTGCGAGAAGTGAGGTTACAGGGAACCAGGCAGAGGGCCTTCTCAGTAGTGGCACCCGCCCTGTGGAGCGCCCTCCCATCAGATGTCAAGGAAACAAACAACAACCTGACTTTTAGAAGACATCTGAAGGCAGCCCTGTTTAGGGAAGTTTTTAATGTTTGATCTTTTATCGTATTTTTAATATTCTGTTGGGATGCCTGGCCAGATGGGCAGGGTATAAGTTATTATTATTATTATTATTATTATTATTATTATTATTATTACAAGAAAACTAATGGAAGAGAATCAGCTCAAGAGGACTCCGAAATGGAGGTGTTCGATGCAAATTGCTTTTCTGAACAGTCACATCACAGAGGCACATTCTGCATGACGCTTTGATCTTCCTTCCACTCAGGACAGCATACCTATAGGAGTCTCAATAGGAGTCTCTTGCACGCTCCACACTCTCTCAAATGGACTTTGTTCAAAGACATTTTCGACAGAAAAGCAGATCCCTAATTACAGTGGGGTTGCTGCCTTTGAGCTCTTGTGGGTCACTCACCCAGCCATTTGAGTTGGGAAATAATTGATCATAGCAGGGGAAAGGACTGATTAAATGGTTGAGATGTAAGCCTGCAGCGTTTGCTAAGCAGGAAAAATCAGAAGCAGGACAAATCTCAGATAGAAATGTTCTCCAACATTTGACAGGTGAAAATCAGTTTGCTTCACATTAAAGCAAACAAGTGTTGTAGCAGCACCATGAAGTGAACAGGACTCTGCTTGGAAGCTTAGCAACATAGGCAAGGCCACTGTGAAATAACTACGGCCTGTAAACCACAGTGTCCTTTCTAACTTCCCCTCTCTTAATTGGCCATTGCATTGTGTTACGTAGTGTTCTTCCTTTTTGGTGCCAATATTTTCAACCAGTGTGGACTGGTTAGAGTGTAGGAGGATTTACAGCTCAGTTGGTTAGAGCACGGTGCCGGTAATGGCTAGGTTGCAGGTTCGATCCCCATATAGAATACAGTCGTACCTTGATTTTCAAACAGCCTAGTTCTCGAATATTTTGGCTTCCGAACGATCAAAACCCGGAAGTGACTGTTCCGGTTTTCGAACGTTCTTTAGGAAGCCAAATGTAAAACGAGGCTTCCGCCGCTTCCTTGCAGCCAATCAGAAACCATGCATTGGTTTTCAAACGCTTTGGAAGTCGAACAGACTTCCGGAACGGATTCCGTTCAACTTCCAAGGTACGACTATACCTGCATATTCCTACACTGCAGGTGGCTGGACTAGGCGATCCTCAGGGTCCCTTCCAACTTTACAATTCTATGATACCAAGGCATGAGAGACGAGGGTTCAAATCCCCACTCAGCCACAAAGCTCACTGGGTGACCTCGGGCCAGTCACTGCCTACTTCACAAAGGAGGAGAACCATATACACCACCCTGAGCTCTTTAGATAAAAAGATGGGCTATAAATACAATAAATAAACATAATACAGTAATAAATGTTTCCATAAAATATATGCAGCACATTGACCACATCTCAGCTGTGACTTAAACCACACTGAGAGCCTGAACAAATTACCTAACACCAAACAGATCCTTCTAGAAGCAGGACAACCTACCCTGGCTGTGGCCATACAGCACCAGCCATCACATCGTTCTGCAATCTGCTGCCAAGCAGCCCTGCACCAGGAATTCTGGGAAGCAGGCAATTTGACACATTTTGGCCACAACAGGTAAGTCCACATGCAGCGTCTGCTTCCAGCATCCTCAAGAAACGTTATCCAAATTGCCATTCCGCTAAAACCAAAATGCATGCTCTCCTAGGCGGTTAGCCTTCACATTTAAAAAACAAACGAATTTTCACTCCATAACTATTTAAAGAATTTGAACAGTTAGTAAAAACACCTGTATAATCATGAGAGCTGGCACAGAATCAGGACAGCTCAAGGCGGCTAGAGAACATGCCTGTGAAAAGTACAGTTGCGAAGCACATAAAAGCTGTGGCAGCAATCCTACACACTGCCTTCTTCTCAAACGACAGGAATTCATAGAATCATAGAGTTGGAAGAGACCACAAGGGCCATCGAGTCCAACCCCCTGCCAAGCAGGAATTGCATGAGGGCAGGGGGGTGAATGTACAGGAGCACTGAGTTCCAGGTTTCTTCTTTATTATTTTTGAACCCCAAGCAACCTGGAATGATTTTGAGTCAGAAAAGGACTGGGGGGAAAGGTTAATCAGCCTGTTAGTGTGCACCTTGGTTTCTCTAAAAATTCGGATCTTTCTCAGGCTGCTTTCAAAAAGGATGTGGGAAAGGATCACAAGACTCTTTGCAACACGCAAGTTGAGGCTTGGACACAATCCACTGTAAATCCATTAATAGGAATTCAGAGAGAAGCCATCCCCCTTCAAGAGAATTTTGTCAATGAATTTCCAAAAACCAGGTGTACCAGCATTTCAATGGCAGGACTAAACTGTGGTAATTGATTTATCAAGTCCTGAAATTCATCCTTTTTATCAAACTACCCCAGGTAAGAACACGTGGGTATTCACAGGAAAAATCATGGCTGCTTCACTTCTTCCTCAATCTTCATAGGACTCAGAGAGACGGTATGGTTTGGATTAGCACTATGTTCAAACCCAGGCTCATGGTTTGCCCCCCCCCCCATGCACCACTTGTGGTGAGCCAATTAACAACTCCTGATTGTTCATGGTTTTTCTGGAGTAAGGCAAACCATAAATCCAGGTTGTAAAGCTAAGTGAAACCATGACTTAGTTCTAGGCAACATGGCAGCAGGAAAACTGGGGAAGGAGCAAAGCAGTTGTGAATTTTCCTGTGTGTATCCATTCATTCTCACTTAGCCATGGATTGGCTTAACATTATGTGAGAATTGAGACAGTGTCCAAGTGAGACATTTGTATTTCACTTGTACTTCCCAATCTCTGGTCTGCTGCTTGAGCAGGGCAGCTCTTCCCCACGTCTTAACCAAGAAAGATAGAAAAATATGAGAGCTCTCGTTATTGTCTTAGAGGCAATCTAGATCTGCTTAATAGGATGTAAATTATGCATACTCCATTAAGTAAATTTGTTTTCATGTAACGCCTACTGAATCTGCTCTTAAGAAAGCACACTTTTCAAATTTTATTCGCAGCCAATATAAAACATATGAACCAAATATGACTAAGGAAAAGGGTGAGGGAAAACTGAGGGGGTAAAAAAACACACCAAAAAAACCCAAAACACCCTAGCAAGATACACAGCATGTGATACCCAGGAGCAGCTGGCTCTAATCATTTCTTATGTATCTAATGTTGCTTATTTAACACCTCCCAATAAATAATTATTTTTCCTATCCTGTGTTATCCCTCAAAGTAACAAGGTATCACAGACGCTGGCAATTTTCCTAGAGCAAACCTCTTCTGTTAATAAAAATTAATCCCTACATGAAATGTTTCTAAGTTTACAAAGTCAGAGGCTTTTGTTCTTCTGGCTAGGACCTACTTGCATGGTCACAGTTGGAAGATGGAGAACGGGAACAGGAGCCAAGAGTATCTAAGCTGGGAATTGCAGAATGGGTCTGACTGTATCCTTGTAATGATATCGTGCAATGGAGATGCCTGCACATTCTTTACCACGCTGCATAAAACTGCTTCCCTTGCCATCCTCATTTTTTCATAGGTGCTTTCTTTCACAACCTGAAGGCGATTTTACCTGCAGAGAGTTTTACCTACGTACACCTGCAGCTCAGTGGCAGCTCATTTCCCCGGGTCTCTAGAAGCTAAATATCCGAACAGCTCGCTGCTCAGATCATACTTCTAGTGCCCAAGTAGGCAAAATGCGCCAGTTCAACATGTTTCTTAGCACAATGGAGCTGCAATTCACGTAATAGGCTGTTCTGGCTCAGTATTCCTCAATCTTGGGTCCCCAGATGTTCTTGAACAACCCCCATCATCCCTGACCATTGACCATGCTGGCTAGAATTGATGGGAGTGTTAGTCCAACATCTGGGGGACCCAAGGTGGAGAAACGCTAGGCTAGGCTAGGCTTGTTGTGAGGATAAGATGAGGAGGGTAGGACTCATGTACAGCACCTCAAGCTTCTTGGAGGAAGAGTGGAGCATAAATGTAATGATACATTTTTTTAAAATTGAATTGTTGATAATGTATGGTTGAACAATTCTGCTCCCTTCAGAATATCATTACACACACACATAATTAACGAAGCACATTATTGGCTTTCAAATCATAGAGGTCGTAGCTACTATGCAAATACAGTGGTACCTCCGGTTGTGAATGGGATCCGTTCTGGAGGTCCTGCCATATCCCGAGGTTTTCACAACCAGAGGACTGCTTCTGCACATGGCACAGTTTAGCGCTTCTGTGTATGCAGCAGTAGACCGCTTCTGCGCAAGTGTGAGCAGCGAAACACTTCCGGGTTGGCCATATTTGCAACCCGAAGTTTACGTTACCCGAGGGTAATGTAATGCGAGGTTCCACTGTAACTACAACATAAAGCAGGTTAGCAGGGCCATCAGCAATGTATGATACTGGCTGGGGTGAAGCTCCTATACATCACCTGCATTTTCATCAGTGAAGAGTGGGAGAGTATGTTGTAATTGCAACAAAGCTTACTCTCAGGAAATGCGCTTAGGATCAGTGTGTCTAGACTGCTAGATCACACTGACTGTTTTGCTGGATGTGTGGCTACAAAGAGACTTCTTTCTCCTTTATTTTGGTTACGGAACATACAGTGGTACCTCGGGTTACATCAGGTTACATACGCTTCAGGTTACAGACTCCGCTAACCCAGAAATAGTAAAAAGGTAAAGGGACCCCTGACCATTAGGTCCAGTCATGGCCAATTCTGGGGTTGCGGCACTCATCTCGCTTTATTGATCGAGGGAGTCAGCGTACAGCTTCCTGGCCATGTGGCCAGCATGACTAAGCCACTTCTGGCAAACCAGAGCAGCACACAGAAATGCCGTTTACCTTCCCGCTGGAGAGGTACCTATTTATCTACTTGCACTTTGAGGTGCTTTCGAACTGCTAGGTTGGCAGGAGCAGGGACCGAGCAACGGGAGCTCACCCCGTCGCAGGGATTCAAACCGCTGACCTCCTGATCGGCAAGTCCTAGGCTCTGTGGTTTAACCCACAGCGCCACCCGCATCCCAACCTTGGGTTAAGAACTTTGCTTCAGGACGAGAACAGAAATTGTGCTTCGGCAGCGCAGCAGCAACAGGAGGCCCCGTTAGCTAAAGTGGTGCTTCAGGTTAAGAACAGTTTCAGGTTAAGAACGGACCTCTGGAATGAATTAAGTACTTAACCCGAGGTACCACTGTATTCATTCTCCTAAACGGTAAAGGCTAGTTAAGTGTCATCAGAACCAAGGAGGGGCTGTAACTCAGTGGCAGAGCATCTGTGTGAAGAGGGTCTGAATTTCAATTCCTGGCATCTCCAGCTATGGGAGGGGAGGGAGGGACCTCAATCTATAAGCCTGGAAAACCACGGCCAGTCATTGTAGACATAACTGAGGGATAACTCTGACTCAGCTTCCTATGTATACTGCAGGACTGTATAGGAGCCATTTATGCGGTTCAGCATTTCGCTCACTTAGCCATCCTAGAAGGATGGGTTTCATTTGCAAGCAAAGTGTGTAAGAACACTATATATATAGCTAAATAACCAATGTAGGTAATTGACCGGCGTCTCAACCAAAAGAAAGAAAGAGAAAAGATTGGGAATCTGCAATACACTTCCCATTGTAAGTGTCTTGTTTCTAGCCGAAGTTTAAATGAAGAACTTTTCCTTTTTTTAAAGAGTCTGAATAGGGAAAGAACTTCCTGGAATTAATAAGGATCCAAATGGTTTGAATAATTCTAGTTTAACAGATTACTTTTCCCCACCCTCCACCCGTTTAGATAGCTTGTCTTAAAATAAATAAATAAATAAATAAATTCCAAGATGTTTATAAAAAATGCATACTGATTTATTCTCACATGTGGAATTCCCCAAGACATACTCGCTAACGTTCCTATTTGTATTTTAATGCCTGCATTAGTCTTCATTAAATATGAAATCGCGCTTCCGAATCCTGGACATATTAGAAGAACGTCAGCCCTCTCTCCTCTCTCTTCCTTCTCCTACATTGTGTTAAATATTTCATAGTTTGTTAAGGGATAAAACAAGAGATCACTAAACACAGCAAAAGCCTCGACACTTCTATCGTAAATCAAAAGATGGAGGGGCAAGTTTGTGCACTCCATTCACTGGCGGCAAACCAAAGGCCCGTCGTAGGAGAAGGAAAAGAGAGATTTATTAGTTTGTTTTTGTTTTATTATGTATTGTTACAGGCCACCCTGATCGCTGCTGAGTGGCAGCAAGATTCCAGGGGTCTTGGCACTTGACCAGGGTTCATGTTTCCTTTGGAAATGCAGCGTGGAGACTGTGATGTCTTTATGATCTATGGCTTATTTACACATATATACAATCTGAGCCTAGATGGAGCGATGGCAGAGCACTCACTTCCTATGAGGGGTCTTTCTTAGCAGCACAGCATTGGATTCAGAGGCATCCTAAGCCCTTGTGTCTTCTCTGCAACAGCCTGCTCCAGCCAACCAGACAGCATAGCTGTTGCCCTTCAGGCTCTGCATGGAATTCCACCTACTTCCTCCTCTTCCTGCTTCCCAGAAGCCCTTGCAGAAAAATGACTTCTCGGTTTAAAAGGGTGCATGTCTTCCCATTCCTCCTCCATGCCGGCATGTCTTCTGCCCGGCCGATGGCGGCCATTATCAAACAAACCAAGATGTTATAAGCCTTTCATGTCCTCCAGCGAAACTTTGCCAGGCTGGCTTCATGAGGAAGCTAGTTGGTGTTATCACAGCCCTTGCTAAATTTATGAATTTACGAGTTTGCTCAAATTCTGACCCTTCACTGGATGTAGAGATTCTTGCATACCCTCCAACATTTATCCGATGAAAATAGGGCCATCCTATTCAACAACAACAACAATAATTTTATTATTTATACTCTGCCCATGTGACTGGGTTGCCCCAGCCAATCTGGGCAGCTTCCAACATACTATAAAGAAATGAATAAAACATTCAATATTTAAAATCTTCCCTATACAGGACTGCCTTTTGGTGTCTTCTAAAGCTTGCATAGTTATTTATCTATTTGGTTCCGGGGGGGGGGGGGGGTCGCATAACTCCAAGGAAAATAGGGACATCTTGAGGAAAAGCAGGACATTCTGGGATCAGATCAGAAACTGAGACAGCTTCTGTAAATCCAGAACTGTCCCTGGAAAATAGGGACACTCTGTTATCGGGTGTGTGTGTGTGTGTCTGCCTCCCCCTCATTAAGCTCATAACAGTATTTTAATGTTGTGAACCACCCTATGATCTTCAAATCGAAGAACTGTATACACATTTAATAAATCAATTAAGATTAAAACTACATTCTCCGCTATTGTTTCTGCTTCTAACAGCATCCTTCCACACTGGGAGTTTCTGACAAGCTTTTCCAGCAAACCAGGAGAAGGCCCAAATAAGAATCACAGATTTAGTTTCCACAGCAAGAAATGATTCCTTGTCTTGCAAAGCAAATTCAGCGACAGCAGCTTTTTGGAGGCCAAGAAATAAATAAACAAGAAGGAAATCAATAGAAAGCCCACACATGAAAATAACCTTTGCTCCTTAACGTGCAAAGATTCTCAAGGCTACTTTTTTCCATTTATAGCTGCCCAGAGCGCCCCGAGAGCATCTAAATTTTGAGGGATGGGGGTGGGATTAGAACATATTTAAGCATTGATACGTGTCACTCTGTCAGTCTAACCTACCTGACAGAGGAAAACATGAGCGAAGTGGGGGGACGGGACTCTGTAAGATGCCCTGAGCTCCTTGGAGTAAGGATATAATATAATATTTTAAATAACTAAATATAAATATAAATGGGGCTTCTCACCATAACAACAGAGTGACAAGTACCAAGTCCCACTCAGGCAGCAATCCTAAGCACAGTTATTTGATCCCACTAAACTCAGTGGGGTTCACTTCTAAGCAAACATACTTTTTTTATATAATACAGCCTCAGTTTCCATACCTCATGGGAATAAAGTCAGAACAACAATAAATTGGCTTTGCAAGCAGACCTGCTCTCATCCTTGAGAGACAAGCAGCCTCTGTAAAAGGGGAAAAGCAGTTCCATATCCTTTACAGCGAGATTTTAATGCTCACACAGTAAGTTCGGGATGCCCGACATTTTATGGTCCAGAGACACATTTGGAAATCTAAGGAACTGTTGAGGGCACCACAAAGAAGTCATTTCACAGAAGAAAAACTGGCGACCTTCAAACTCCAAAGAAGGTAAGCAGAAGGTTAAAGTGAGAAGTCCTAGCAACCCCGCTATCACCCAATGAAGGCTCATCTCCATTTTTTTAAATTAACAAGGTCCTGAAACATGCAGTCTTCTACCTTGACTTGCCTGTCATTTTGATTCTCAATGTGCCCTGACCCAAAAGCAGAAAACACAATCGTACTACAAAAAAGCATTATATCTTGGTCACCATTTCGCAGGTTGATTTTTTTAAAATTCTTTTTATTTAACATAATATTCTTCCAGGTTATGTTTCTAATAGAAGACCACCATTGCTATCAGATACATCAGGCGAAGGAACTTAAGGCATCATAAACAACATTTACTGATGATAACCTCTAAGAAACATGAATCATTATTTATTATTTTTTCAAAATTGTACAGCCATTCTTATTAGTATGAAAAATAAAATACTCCGTTCTGCAAATAAAAAGTAAGTGTGTTTTGCTTGTGTCTTGATTACATGAATTTGATGCACAAACTTCCCTGCAATGGCATTTTCCAAAAGTTTACTGCATCGCAGGTCATTAACAAGAGTTCTATTGCTCTTCCACTGTTGTGTTATCCCAAACCTGCTAGCAAGTAATGTGAACCTAATCAAGTCCTTGAATGCTACACACACACCTTAAGTCAAACAATGGAAGCCACATTAATATGGTGCATTAATCACATTTTCCTCAGCTATGGTATTGATCTCCTTGAGAACCTAATCCCCCTAAAATCTCCCCCTACCTGCAGGTACTCCCACCACCAGTGCTATTTTTTTTTTAGGAAAAGAGGTGCCAGAGCTCACCATGAACTTCCCCCTTGTTCTCTTAGAAGGGCAACGGTGCCCACCTGAGAGGTGCTGGAATTGAGATGAAAATAAGTCCTGCCCACCAGAGTCATATGGATAGACTATTGTTCTCATGTGTTGCAAAGGCAACTAGGCTGAGTTGTCATTAGTCTTGGGCCATGAACATCTTTGAGAAACCATCACCACTACCATGGGAAGAATCATTATGAGTTTTTTCCATTTGAAAAGGGTCAGACAAGCTCAATCTGCTGTTCTAAAATCTGCTGCACCTATACTGTTGGGTTAGACCAAAGGCCTACCCAAAATTCTGTTCTCACAGTGGCCAACCAGCTTCCAATGAGAAACGCCTATAAGCAGGACCTCAGCACAGCAGTACCATTCTTGTCTGTGTTGCCCAGCGACTAGTGGTCACATGTATGTCGCCTCCAATATAAAAGGTCATATATAGCTATGACTATATATAGCCTTATCCTTCATGTATTTGTCTAATTCTCTTTTGTAGCCATCCAAGTTGATAGCTATCTCTGGTAGCTTATAGTTCACCCTAGGAGAATACTTCCTATTTTTCTTACATAAATGGAACACAATGACTGCTAGACAAAGAGGTGTCACAAAGCATGGCATTACGCAGGCACTACATAATCTTTCCAATTCAAGTGCCAGTAAAAGAGATTGCAAACCTTGGTTTTAAATTTTGGCAAGGTTCTTTTCATGTTTTAGATGCATCATGCATCTAGCTCATTGAATATTTCATCAGTGTCATGTAAATACAGTATAACCCTGGAAAATGCTTTATAACACACAAACCTGATAGATTCATTTACACATGTAGTTTCAATTCGCAATGATTTATTCTGCAGAAGATGCCAACTTAGAGAAGTACGAGCTATGAACAAAGCAGTGCTTGATTCATATCCAATGGAAAGAAAAGCTCACAACTGCGTTCTTAAATAAATTTTAATCACAGTGAAATGAGGTCATTTCCCTATGTAGCAACATAAAAATAAACACTCACCACTGACTAACACAGATAAAAGATATGTCATGGAGAAACTTATTACTCTACAAAAAACGGGGTAACTCTATATGGAAACAGGCATAAAACTATGTACCTTTCACCAGACGTCTTCTCCTAGGCTGACAACCAAAAGATGCAGCATTTAGACAGACTGGCTAATACAATTTTATCAACAGAACATAATGCTATTTTAAAGTAAATATAATGTTTGCATTTCTATAAAAATTGATCTTATCAATCCTAACTTTCACATACCAATATTTTGTGTCTATTGTAGCTATAGAGTCCTTCATCAAAACTTTTGTGCTGCCATTATCACACTGGAAAATTGTCATCCAAGAAGCCCTTTGTTCCATGTCAAGAATGCAGCTGACTTAAACATATGAATGATTAGACAAGGGTGGTATCCTTCGGATGTTGTCCACTCCCATCAACCCAAGCAAGCAGAGTAAATGATCAGGGAATGATGGGTTGTAGCCCAACACCTAAAAAGCACCAACCAACCAGATGTTTTGAACTACAACTCCCATTGGCCCCAGCCACCTGGAAGGCATGTTGAATCCAACAGAAGTCCAAGGTATTTTCTAACACAATATATATTTCCCTAGAGCGATGGAACAATCGAAAATATGCACAGATATGTGCATCTGCATGCTGACTGCTGCCCACCAGCCATTTTTTGTGGCCTGCCAGAACCTTATTTGGGTGCCAAAAAAGGAGTCTTACAAAGTGTCTGCTGGCCACATGGCCTGTGAGAAGTCCTCAGCCTGGTGATTCACAAGTTCTGCAAGCATGGCAATAATGTTATTACATGATATTGACAGATTTTTGATTAGTTTTCTCTTTATTATTCAAAGAAGAAATGTTCAGGAAAGGGTGTGACTAATGGAATAACAATGGGATAAAGACTCTTGTCTGAAACCCTAGATAGCATCAAGATAATATTGAGCTAGATGAACCAATGGTTCTGACTCAAAATGGCAGCTTACTGTTTTCCTATCAAAGAAATCCTTAAATGAAAAATTTAGCAGACAAGGGAGGGAGGGAAATAGGACAGAAGAACAATGCCAGCAAGTGATGCCTTCTCAGCAAGACAGAACCTTGTAACTAGATAATTTCACAGCACACCTGTAACTTTTCAAAAGGACAGGCTGAAAGTGAATCAACATTAAGGGGTGGCAAAGAAGGACCAGACATTTTTTATGTATGCAACAACAGCAGCAAGGATACTTCTCGCAAAACACTGGAAAACTCAAGATCTACCCACACTGGAAGAATGGCAGATACAACTGATAGACTACATGGAACTGGCTGAAATGACCGGCAGAATCCGTGACCTGGGAGAAGAGAGGATTGAGGAGGACTGGAAGAAATTTAAGAACTATTTACAAAAGTATTGTAATTTGAGTGAATGCTAAACAAGACGCTAGATCAAAATAACTGAGCACCACTAAATTTAGAAGTTTTTAAGAAAATAAGTAAGACTGTGAAATTTAGCTCCTTCTGAGAATTATAAGATTGTGAAATATAGAAGGGATATAAGAATTTAAATAAGATGATAAATTGCTGACAAAACGTTACAACGATGAAAGTGGGAGCGGGAGATGTGAGGAAGCCCAAAGAAAATGTGAAAATATGTTAAGATCAATGTTACATTGTTTACTATGTTTATTGTTACTGTAAAACTTAATAAATTGCTTTAAAAAAAAAATGAAAGTGAATCAACATTAACATGCTTTACATTCAAATAACTTTCTCAGACATCTAATGAATATTTTTGTATCTTTTTTCCTTTTCACCCTATACACAGCTATAACAAGTAAAATCAAACGAGAAGAGACAGATACATGCCCAACAATACAACCTAACCAAGAAACAACAGAACATTTCCCCTAACTACATTATTTTTCTTAGTCACTCAAGTCATTTTTTTGTTTTGTTTTGTTTTTGCTGGAGTTCTTCTTTTTCTGAAAACCTCGAGTGCACTACCTCACCTGAAACAATCACGTTTATTAAAATAAAGTTTTTGTTCGGACTCTTATTGTACTCCAAAAGGGTTGTATGCTCATTTTTTGCATTTCTAACAAGTTACTGAGCTGAGGCAGCGAGAGTTAAAAGAATGAAAGTCACCACCAGACCAATGCAAACCAACAGTATTAATTCAACTAGGCATTAATTCAACATTGTGCACCTTCAGAAACTGAGCATGTTACCTAAAATAGCCTATTTATATCTGCTCCTCTACTAAATGTGATGATGCATACAGCATTACTATAAAAGTACAACAAACAGCCAGTTTTTAAAAGGAAGAGCATATAATATCAAGACCAGCTCCAGAGGGTGGCAAGGCTGGGCATTTTTCAGGACCCCCACACCAGGAAAGTGCCCACTGCACTAAGAGTGCCGCCATACACACACACACACACACACACACACACACACACATATAGCAAGCCCTATATGAGAAAACCAACACTTTAAATGAATTACAGCAGAAAGAATATGTTGTACATTAAGAGGTCATTGAAATAACAGTGGTGAATGAGACACAAAAAGCTTGATAGAGTTTCACAAGGAAAGTGTTCCAGAGTTGTGGCACCACCACAGAAAAGACACTGTTTCCCCTGTTCACTTCCAGGACATGAAGAACTGGCACAGAGAGATAGGGTTTTGATTGATCTTCATTCCAGGGCAAGCCTATATATATAAGACCTGAAGAATAAGGTGGTGGCTGTTTTTAATTATTATTCTCAATAGTAAGCGTACATGCAATTTCAGAAGCCCTATCAGTTTGGGCTGAGATTCAGATAATCTCAGAAAGCAACTTGAAAGCTATGGGAGCATTCGTTCCAAGTTCATTTGGAGTAGAATTAAGTCTCTCTCCAAGTTTTGCACATTTAATCCCGTTCATTCCCCTTCCTTCTGCATGAAGAGACTCCCATGAGCAAAGTGCCTTTCTGGATATGGTATGAATGCATGCACAGGAAAATGCTTCACGGAATGGTGTGCATGTGTTGGGAAGGTAAGAATATTACGCCCTGCGCCTGTGTGTGGACACAGCACCGCACTCCTGCCTGTGCATGCAGGGCTTCCACTGTTGGCCCTGACAACAGAACCACCTCTTTATAGAGTCCACAAGGAGGGGCTGATGCAGGCATCTCTCCCCTCAACAAATGACCATCACTGTGCAAACCAACTGCAATATCTACTCAGAGGGGAAGATCAAGTCTCATATGCAACTGCGTAAGTACACTCTGCTACTGTGCATGAAGATATATGAGCCATTGTCTGTACAGGCCACATGGATCACTCTCCCCTCTGATCATCTCTTCAGCATTCCACTCAAATGTATCACAATGAAAAGACACCCTCTCGTTTGTTCCCAAGGTTGAAAGGGGGGTGGACATAAGTAGAAATTGGAACCTACACACACACACACACACACACACACACACACACACTTCAACATAAGGACAGAATATATAAATAAATAAACCTACCACAGACGTAATGACAATATAGGATAACCGTCTCTCTTCCAAAATAGGACAACTGTCTCTCTTCCATATCTGCATCTTATTGGTATATTACAATAGCCCTAATTCACACATGCTTTTGATATTACTGCATTTAATCGCACACAGCTGCAGCTTATGAGAACTCTTAGAAAACAAAAAGGGTTTTTAAAAACTCAGCAAATTCTGGCGAAACTTTTGCTATTATTTACCCCTATAACCATTAGCAGTGTTTTCATCATGGGGTGGGGTGGGTGTGACAGGGCGGACACCAGTTGTTGTTGCTGTTTGAAATGGAGTATCAATTTGTGATAACTTGGAAAGAACACCGATGTGCATGAGGTTATGAACACACCATGAGCACGCATTGAATTCTGTTACAGTGGACCCTCGGGTTATGTAACCTTCGGGTAACGTAACTTTTGGGTTGCGAATGCGGCAAACCCGGAAGTGTATACTTCCAGTTTTGCCACGTGTGCATGTGCAGAAGCGCTCTATTGTGCCGCGCATGTGCTCAGAAGTGGCGCCTCTAGATGTGGACTTTACAGGGTACATACGGACCCCCAGAACAAATTAAGTTTGTATCCGGAGGGTCCACTGTATTTAGTTATTTAGTTATCTACTTGCTTCCGCAAGTAACACAGCAGTCTCAGTAGTGTACAATGAGGTCACAAAAGATACGCTCAGTTAAAATTAACTAAATTTAGAAAATTAACTAAAATTAGAAAACCCATCTTTAAATACCTGCTGAAATAAAATAAAAAAGGCTTCATCAAGTGCCTGAAGTTCAGCAGGAAGGGGATACGTCTGATCTCAGCCACAAATGAGCTCCACAGAACTGGGCCCACAATCTTGAACGCATGTGTTTTTTAAAGTGTATGTGACAGCAGTATATCAGAGTAACACTTGAAACCAAGTACATTTGCTCACCTGTCCCCTTGCCACCACTGCTGCTGCCTCTTCATCCTACTGTGGGTGTTCACATGAACATCCCTGGAACCTTCTATATACTTGTGATGGAGAAGATCTTGGTTTCTTCTATCCACTAACACCTCAAGTAGCAGGTAATGTGAAAGAACTTTGTGGCGAGACCCTAGAGCTGGGCTACAGCCAAGGTGGTGCCCATAGCGAATGTTGCAATAGGACACCTATCATACTTGACCACAAGTCATGCTTGCTGAGTCCAACCAATATCTGGAGAGCATCAGCTGCCTTAGAGAGCTGCTACAAGTCAAAGCAGACAATAAATAAGCTAAAAGCTCCTAGAGTTTATTACTAGAGGAAAAAAGCACCCCACACCTATTGCTTGAGATGGAAGCATCCTACCCTAGAAAAAGACGCGTAAGATGCTTGGTTCCACCAACAGGAGGCAATGGAATAGCCAGCCAGTAGCCACATCATCGACTAGCCACAAGAGAGAGCTTAAAGCGCATTCACAGCTCTGTGTACCTCTTTTGAATGACTACTTGTATTTTCCCATGATGGACTTAGATCGGGGTTGTGTATGAACTTGAAACTCCCTTCCAGAAGTACGACTAACGCAAAGCTAGACTAGAAGACATCCTATCATTTCAAAGTTAATGTTGTCCATTGCCTGTTACAATGAGACCCAAAGTGAACCCAAGGTGCTCTTTCTCATCTGCTTTTCATGCAAATCAGGGCACATTCTCGGAATTAAAGCGGCTGTTGACTCTTTAACTATGCTATGTGTAATATGCTGCTATGCATCAACAAATATTAATACTGGGTATTTGCTTTAGCAAGATCTTTATCCTCTGAACTTCAAGACCTGATTTGGCGAATGTGTACACGTGCATCTTTTTTTCAGGGGGCAAAACCATTTGCGTGTTTTATAAAGCACAGCCCTATGGCAGGCATAGGAGTATAAAGTTGACTGGGGTTTGGAGGCGAGGGGGAAATGCAGCTTCTCATTCACAACAACCTGAAAGAATCATCAAAACATGATTCAAACATGCCGTGCCCTTGATATCAACAGAAATAATTTTAAGCCAGTAAGTATGCGAAAATTATGTTGGACAAGTCTGCATTTCTCAGTTTCTAAGGGAAACAAATTTCATGCTTTCCTATTCCATATCAAAAATGATGGCATTGTGCCAAGGCTGGATGTTAATCCAAAAACTTTACTACAATCAAAGGTCAATCCATTATTATCCATGTATTTTAATAAAAGGTTGCTGCTCTGGCAGCTTTGTGAGACATTGAGAGGGGTGGGAGGTGGGGAGAAGAGAGGGAGACAGAAATGCTACCATTTATCAACCCAAACAAGGACTTAAGTGAATACCAACTTCATTCCTGGAAATGCATTTCTCTCTATTTGCACACATTTGCCTCTACTTTGGCACTATAAGCTCCAGCAAGACTTTTGAGCCCTGGCGGCTATCCAAGCTGCAGATGGTTTGAAATGCAGCCTGAAATCAGTGTGCGGTTGATGAAATACTCCTTACACCTGACCCCTACTTCACACCAGGCACCAACACACTAGCTGAACACTACCAGTCAGAAGAGGGGGGAAAAGCTTTGTCAGGCATCTTAGTATCTGGAAGTCTCTCCTCAAGGCATTTGGTAAAGCCAGATGGCCAAAACAGGGGGAAATGCAGTAAACTGAGAAACGAGCACTTGATTAGTTAGATGGGGGGAAAGAAAGCAGGAGGGTGGTTAGTTTTGTGGTATATTTTTTTTAATGGTGCATGGTTGTTATTGTTCTTAAAAGTGGGGAGCTCTTGCAAGTTTGCACAAGGGGGAGTTCATTTTATGTAAAACAGTGACTTAAAAATGCTTTTTAAAAAAGCAACCTGTTTTGGGAAAAACACCTTTTACATTTCTCAGAATTATACACACATTTCTGGTGATCTCCCTCCTATAAACTCATAGCTACTGGAGGTGATTTAGGGATAAGCAAAAGTAGCCGCACAAAAATTCTCAGCAGTGATATACAAAGCAATCTCTATCTTCCATTTGCTGCTTATGTGCCTATTGGGGTTGCTTTTCAGAGTCTTAGGGTTCCAAAGAAATAAAATCTCAATGCTGCATACAATATCCACATTCGTGTCATTGAAATAACATCTTTGCAATACATTTGTTCCCATGACATGATTACAACCTATACATCTGTTTCACTGTATTGCACACAGCTTCTTTCTGAAATTGCAGTTGTTTCATCCGAAAGCACAACTAAATGCCATGTGACTTAAGACAACATTCAAAATTTTCCCAAAGCAGACAATAGGCTAGAATTGAAAACCCAACACAGCTGATCTGAACGTACAGGTGAGCCGGACTATACTAATGGCCAATGTTTCATCCAGGCTTCAAATTATTAAGCCAATAACCATTCACATATAACCATCTGAACCGAAACACCACTGCTGAAAATAGTTACTCCCAAGTGAAGAAAACAGAACAGATTCAACTCCAATAACGAGCTTTGGTAGAATTGTTTCCAATATATAAATGCCAAATCCTTTCATCTCAAACACAAGCCACCAAACAGAAGGGACACCTCTTTCTTCTCATTGTTAGCAATGATTTGTGCTAGAGAGCGAAACAATCCCTTAATTTTATTAATTATGTTAACAGCACATAACCCACAGCAATAACATATATATTTTTAGCATGAGTTCCAAGCATACAGTAAATCATCCTGTTTTTGTGTGACGAGCATGAATCCCTTTTAAAATATGGTTTTGCAGTCTAAGGCCATATATTCTATTTTACTATGGAAGCAAAATGTGTTTGGATGGACTTAGATTCATAGCATGCCTGAAATAATTAGTCTGGGGATGAAGATTTGTCTACAAATGCTGCTATAATTTCAATCTAAATTAGCATGGACAATTCCCCATCAGAAAGAAGAAATTACATGACATTTTCACTAACGTGTGGGAAGGAGAGACATTTTTGAAAAAAGCACATGATCTTTATATCCGATTAGGCTGAGTTTGCCCAAACTTAACATTTATATTCTAACACAAAACATTTTATTTCAGGAACTCAAACCCAACTGCATGCATTCCGTATTCTGCAGAATGTCTAGGATAGGCGACCCATCTGATAACAATGGCTTAAGTGTGTAGAAAAAGGCAGACATTAATTTTGTAACAAATCCTGAAGTCAACATTTCATCTGGGCACCATATAAGAATACTTTAAAAACAACAGAGCCAGTGCCCATTTACACTGTAAATGTGCAGTGCAACCTTATTCATGTTTACTTGAAAGTAAGCCCCATTGTGGTCAGTGGGGCTTATGCACTTGCAAGTATGTTTATAATGGCAGCTTTCAAACTGTGAAGATTAAATAAATAAAAAACCTGGAGGAAAACATCGAAGATATACTGTATTGAAAAAGGCAAGCCACATTATTCGTGCTTCATGTGTTACACATTAATATCTTGCAGCTCTCTGTAATTTCTAATAACTGCACTGCCACTAACCTATGTATTGATTTTCAAATGGGAGTTCATATCGGTGCACATTCTGATTATATCATTTTGTTGAGTTCCCTCAATATTAATAGTGATATTCCTGGTATGGATGAAGTAATTTGGCAATACATTATTATCTATTTCTGTGATAATGATCACTTTTACAGTTATTTGGTTACCAAAATATTAGTCTGACAGAAATGATTGTTCTATTTTTTTTTTAAAGTCCTATAATCTGATGAATAGCTTCAAGGAAAAGATAGCCAGACATTGCCTGTCTGCACTGCTTTAAAATCTTTAGTAAGATACCGCAGAAACATGTATGTGTATTCATTGTATTGTATATCCATTATGTACATTTGTTTGGCTCTTGTTTGTGTGTGTTCATGAACAAACACATGTGTGTAGCTACTAACACACATGAAGTAAAAGAAAACTTAACGCTCTGTGTTCAGGTTTTTTCACTAGAATCCTGAACAACTTGTAACAATGTCTATATTTATGAATGTACCCACCTAATTCAACAGCAATAAAGAAGAAAAAAGCATGTTTTAAAAAATAATATTCATTTATACAGTGTTATATACTCTATTGCTAATCCATATTTTAATGCCTTTTTTTAATGCCAAATGCTTTGAAAGAATATTGGCATCCTCAAGGTATACTTTAAGAGAGCCCTTTTTAAAAAAAATGTCCCTGTACAAATGAATGGCTGTTATTATTTTTGACCCATCCACAAGGTTAGGCTTTCCCCAAAGCGTATTTTGCAAAGTAGAAACAAGGAGTTCCATAACAGGAAGAGTGGCTTCATTTCAACTACATCAGTAAAAGGCATGGAATGCCTCATCAAGTACTTGAAGCTATTGTTCTTTCAACAACAACAACAAAATCCCTATAAATTGTTCCCTGTCCTTCGCTTGCCAGGTTTTGAGGAATGCCATGTGCCTCCAAACAGTTAAAACTATAGACAATACTGTATAGCAGTCAAGCTAGCTACAGGCTTCTCTGAAGCAGCAGCAGCAGCAGCAGCAGTAGCAGCAATATATACCAAATCGTCACAGAGGTAAAATGCAATTTGAATCGACCTTGAGAAGGAGAAAAAGTGACAACAATTGTTCAAAAAGGGCTTGATGTGGCACAAAGATTCCTCAAGTACTGCAGTATACCAAATTAGTGGTACCCAGGTTAGAAACGAAAAAGGTTCTCATCACACATCCTTGTGAGTGTCGGATACCTAACTACACGCTTGTTGCTCAAGACTGGTCATTTCATATCCTGAGAGGTCAAACGATAAATCCAAACTGAAAAGTGATCCCAGAAGTGGTAAAAGTGAACACAGCAACAGAAAACCGTGATGATCTTGCCACACCCAGAACGAAAAGCACCGAATGCTCAGTCACCCCCCCCCAAAAAAAGCATTGCACCCCATGTGTTTCAACTGGCTCGTCAAACGTATTACAAGTTTGTATTCTCCCGGAAAAGCGTTCACATATGTTAATCAGCAATTCTGAGGTCAAACTTTGAGGTAGCAATTTTTCAAAAGATGGCATGAAAATGATTCATGTTTGCGAGCATGTGTGGGAGGGTGAGAGGCATAGCCGTATTTTGGAAAGTTCACTAATAATATAGGTTACCGGGAATAGAACTAAGCAGCAGCAATAGAAAAATATATACAATGCACTATTTAATTCATTTTGTGGTGGGGTGCAGTTCAGTCTTACTAGCAGATAAAGGCCGGGCTTGCTATTTGATGCACACACACACACACACACACACACACACACGTAAAACACAAATTGAGAAAGACACCTCAACCAGGGTTCCTGCTTTCTTTTTATAAGCAGCGAGCACTTATTTGCAAACCTTTCAAATACAACACAGTGCATGCTCATCCCATTATCAATGTTTAATAGAACCTCAGACCGGCAAGCACAAAAACTCCCAAGGATTTTATTAGGTCATCTCTCTGCCCTCCCTTAACCCCGGCCGGGCTTTCACATGTGTGTCAAATTAAAAGTTGGGAGTGCCCACAATGCCTCTCCTAACAGCAAAAAAATGCTTTTACCACTCCAAAGGCACACAAGCTCAGATCACCTTCCAAAGTCCCCTTAAACCCACCAGGCGCAGGGCTGACACTATCCAGACAGTTCCTGTCGCGTAATGAGGGTGCTACCTGGGTACTGCTGGTTCATTTTAATTAAAATAATGTGTGTGTCTATACACACACGTACACCTTCGCTCCCACCCACAAGCACAAATAAAAAGATCTCGACTAAACAAAACCTTTCCCCCCCTTCTTTTTTGCTTTTAACACACAGCAGATTGTTAAATCCATTCTGACCTTGCTAGTTCCATTGATTGTCATTGCCAGTATTAATAATAATAATGTTTTCTCTCCTTTGGCTGCATTTGTTGGGCATTAGTTCTACTCCTTCATGATTCAAAGAGAGAGAGAGACAGAGAGAGAGAGAGAGAGAGAGAGGAAGGAAGGAAGCAAGCATGCCTGTAATTTACGCCAATCAACTATCCATCATCCACTAAGTGCCTAATGGTATCATATCGACGCTGCTGGAGAACCCCAGGAAGTCCTGCTAGCAAGTACACCCACCACGTACCTTGGTTTGGAGATAATGAGGGTAATAGTAAGTGTACTGAGGGTACATTGGTTGCTGTTCCAAGCGTTTGCCCATGTAGCTGGAATCTTTATCTCCGATGCAGGGAAACTCGTTGACAAGACTGTAGAGCCTCAGGCCTTTCTTCCGCTTAAAACCCCACTATTCCTGACAGTACGGATGACTGGTGAGAGGCGCTCTTTTTTCTTTTCTTTTTTTGTGTCCAGACTTCCTTGCCTTCTAAACCGCTCGCTAGTTCCAAACACAGCAAGAAGCAAAAAAGGGGAAAAAAAGGTGGGGAAAAAGGTTTTTGTGTTTTTTAAAAAAAAATAATTAAAAATGAAGGGAAAAAATTGCAGAAGGAAGAATTTATAGCTAGAGAGATGTAAATATATTGTTGCGCTCTTCTTTCCACCCCTCCTCCCCACACAGCAGGGTTTTCCTGCCTCCCACCCGCTTTGGTTTGAAGTAATGTCAATTGCCAAGTGTCTGGAAAAGGTGCGCGGGGGGGGGGGAGGAGGAGGGGGGATTCCGGTTGGAGAAATCAGGAAGACCGGGTTAAAAACTCAGGATCTCTGCAGATCAGCGTCCTCGCAGATCCTTCTCCCTCCACCTTTTCCCCCCTCTTTTTTTTTTTGCCAAAAAGGGGGCGGGGAGAGGGTTTTTTTTTGTTTGTTGGGGGGGGGAAAGGGGGGAAGAAAAAGAAAAAGGGGGAAAGCAAAAAAAAAAAAAAAGGCGCCTTGGCTTGCGAGAGCCTAGTTGCTGCTGCCTCCCTTGCGGAGCGGCATGGTGTTTAAGGTCTCGCCTTGCCTTTCATTCAAACCCCCACCCCTCCTTCCTTCCCTCCAGCCGGTGGGTGGAACTCCGCGGCCAGCCTCTCCCTCGAGAAGCAGACGCAGTCCAGAAGGCTGCAGTATTTCCTCCAAGAAGGCTCGCTCCAGCCCCTGCTGCAAGCAAAGCCCCGCTTCCCTCTGCTGGCTATCGCAGAGAGCAGAGCGCTTTTACAGCAACGCTGCTGCTGCTGCTAAAACCCAGGGAAAGGAGGAGGAAGAGGAGGAGGAGGAAAGGAGGTGGGGGCGCTCAGCGATCGCATTTCTCAGCCTTCTCCCCTGTTTGCAGACTCTTCTCAAAGTTACCCGTGAAAACAGCAGCAGCAGCAGCAGCAGCACGGTAGCTGCCGCTTCAGAAGCAAAGTCAAGCCAGGGAAAGGAGAAGGGGGAAAGCCTGCCTGTCTCTTTAAATAACAATACTTGCCGCTGCCACTACTACCCAAGGCACTGGTGAAGCACCTCAAGACGGGGTTGAGGGTTTTGCCTGTATTTTGAAAGCTGGAGAGAGGGTTCCCCTAAATAGGACCTTTGCAACACCTCCAAGAAAACGGGCTGCGGGATTTTTAATTATCATTATTATTTCCACCCAAAAAGCGCACGCTAAAGCACAACACGCATCAGGAAAGTCCCTCCCAAAAGAGGCGAAAGAATGGGAAGCAGGCATTCAGGGCTGAAAACGGCTCCTGGAGAGATGCTTTGGCGAGACTGTGTGTTTCTTTTAGGAGGTTCAAAATTAAAAACCAGTCACTTCCACTTTGGGTGAACTTTTCGAGATCTACTGCAGCCTGGCTTAGCCAAATAGTGAGCCATATACTTCAGATGTGGATTGCTGTTAGTAGCGTTTGGGTCACTGACTCAGGATGTTGCTGGCTTGTGAAATTGAAGAGTCTGATCCTATGCCTATTTGCATAGCTGTCAACTTACAGATTTGAAAATAAGGGACCAGCAGCCTTGAAAAGGAGCCAGCAGCCAAAATAAGGGACCTGCAGCCTCACCTGTTCCAGGTACTCCAGTCTTCCTGTCCTCCTGCAGTCTGGTCAAACTCATGCTGGTAGCTTCGAGAACACTGTCCAACCAGCTTTGTAACCAGAGGTTCAGCTGAATAGAATCTTAATCACATGCACCACAAGGCCTATGCAGCCTCAACTTAAGATGGCTCCCCGGCCTGGCTTTGCACTCCAAAGTTTGCAGCAGCACGTGCAACAAAATGGCGTCCAGCATTCAAAAAACCCCTCAGCTTGCATTAACTAGCCACACACAAGGCATGGAAGCTCCACCCCACAGTCGTTCTTAGACTTCTTATTGGGTGAACAACTCAGCCAAGCAACACAGTTTGAGCCTCCCTCCTCCCTGGCCGGCAGGGAGGGAGGGAGAGGAGCTGCTTCCTTTGAAATTTAAGGAACATCATTTAAGGGACATTTAAGGGACATCCATCAATAAGGGACAGCAGCGGGACATGGCACTGGAATAAGGGACTGTCCCTTCAAATAAGGGACACTTGACTGCTATGTATTTGCTTGAAAATAAGTTCCACTAAATTCAATCCCTGCAAGTGGATCCCAACCTTAGAAGGAATTTGCATGCAAAGGGTTGCATCCAGGTAGTCGGTTTCCTGAGCCTTCATCCAGTTTTCTTTGCACAAAGTTTGCAGGAAGCTTAGACATCTCCAGTTGTTTCTTGAGGATTTCATTCTGATTTGTGTGCAGGGAGGATATATGATGTTGCACCAAGTAATTGTTACCCCGCACTTTCCAGTGCATCTTCTTCTGACGTTCCTTATCGCAACATGTCCAGTTTTGCAGGATTTTTTTCCTATCAAACCTGCTGGGTATGATTCAGCCAGTGTCTTCATGGGAGAATCTGGCAGGAAAACATGCTCTGCCATATTGAATTCAGCAAGATTTACTTATGAGTAGGCATGTATAGAACAACACTGTGTTTGAGGTGGTTCAAGTTCAGTGCTAGCTATTTCCAAGCAAGCATGTAAATGATTACACTCCTGTAAACCAAGAAGATAATTCTATATTATACTACACTGGATTGGATCCAGCTAGTCCCCTTTACATCCTGTTGACAAACTTAAGTCACACTGATTTCATCACTATCTTACATCCTTAGAATGGAATTGAAGCATCTGACTTAGTCTGCATCGAGCCTGATATATGGTCAACCCTGCAACATACATTGGGAACCTGGGCAGAAATATGATGAAGCAACCCTAAACATAATTGCTAGATTGTAAATCCCACTGCAATCAGTTGGACTTATGCCTGAATAGCCATGAACGGAATGGGGCTGTTGGGTTCTTAATTTATTCCTCACACATCTCTATTTATCAGAGCTAGTTCTCAACGCTCCATCATTCTCTGCTATTGTGAGTGTCCAATACAAGAGAGTACAAACTGCAGCTACACAGCTAAAATGACATGATTGGATACACACTTAATAAAAGAAAGCCCTACACTTAGGAGAACTCAGCTGTAGCAAAACTTGCTCTCCATACCTGATAGTTTGTGCACTGTCTCACTGACTGTGGGGTGTATATGAGAATTGTATTTCCATGCACAGTGATGCGCTGTACCAAATGTGGGTGGTGCTGTGGTCTAAACCACTGAGCCTCTTGGGCTTGCCGATCAGAAGTTCGATGGTTCGAATCTCTGTGACAGGGTGAGCTCTGTCGCAGCTCCTGCCAACCTAGCAGTTCGAAAGAACGCCAGTGCAAGTAGATAAATAGGTACCACTGTGGTGGGAAGGTAAATGATGTTTCTGTGCGCTCTGGTTTCTGTCACAGTGTCCCGTTGCGCCAGAAGCGGTTTAGTCATGCTGGCCACATGACCCAGAAAGCTGTCTGTGGACAAACGCCGGCTCCCTCAGCCTGAAAGTAAGATGAGTGCAACAACCCCACAGTTGCCTTTGACTGGACTTAACTGTCCAGGGGTCCTTTATCTTTTACCTTTACCTATACCCAACCCCTTCAGTTGCTGTCAACAGGAAAAGATTGTTGCAAACAAACACTTCCACTAATCCCACACAAACTAGTACGGTATTGGAACTGACTAGTGTAGATGCAAGAAGCTTCTGGTCTACTCAGTTTCACTCTGGAAGGAAACTTTTTCATCCCCAACCCTTTTAAAGGGCCAAATGAGCATGTTTGAAAATATTCACCTATCCTTCAACATCATGTTTATTAAATATTATTATTAAACCCCCAATACTTATAAAACTGAGTCAGACATCACAGCGCGAGAGCAAAGAGAAGACGCTATATTACTTCTCATAAGCGCTATCCAGTAAGCGCCACACTAAACAGTTAATAAAACCAATTATGCATATTAGAGCGGCAAAAACCTGCCAACAAGTTTTACCAGGAACAATGATGTACAACAACAAAATGAGAATGTGTGCAGTGGGCAACAATGTTTTTTACCAATGCCACATCTCAAGTCCATGGAAATATCTATTGTCTGTACACAGGCTATGTGTGTACAGACTCCTTTACACTGCCACTCCATTCATAGATTTATCTTCAGCTTTGCTGACTGAGATTTGTATATAAAAAGAAAATAAAACAGCACTGCAGCAGTGGTTCCTTTTGTTTTTATTTAAAGCATGTGTAATACCCCAGTTGGACTGTTGTCAGCTGCTATATTATCAAGCAAATTGTTAAAAGGAGGGGGAAGGGAATCTTTTTTCCATTATTTTTTTTTTAGGGGACACTTGTCAAGGCTGGATAGGGCTAAAATTAGACATGCCAGCTGTGTTTTGGTTTGTGGGCACATGCCTGCACGTGATATGGGCAAGCAAACATCATACTCTGCATCACATTGCCAGTCTGCTGTTATTGTACTAAGCTAACCAAATGTAAAAAAGGAAAGTATTAAGAAGAAGAAGAGTTTGGATTTGATATCCCGCCTTTCACTCCCTTTAAGGAATCTCAAAGCGGCTAACATTCTCCTTTCCCTTTCTCCCCCACAACAAACACTCTGTGAGGTGAGTGGGGCTGAGAGACTTCAGAGAAGTGTGACTAGCCCAAGGTCACCCAGCAGCTGCATGTGGAGGAGCGGGGAAGCGAACCCAGTTCACCAGATTACGAGACTACCGCTCTTAACCACTACACCACACTGGCTCTCTATTATTGAAGTATCGTGTAATTTAATACACTAAAATATGATATGATATGATATGATATGATATGATATATGATAAGGTGATAATCCAAAATATCAATATACAATAAATAACACTGATTAAACTGATAATATAACAATATGGTGCCTGCATTTCTAATGAATGCTCTGATGACTACTGGTGATCTGTGGATCTAAAAATGATGGCACTAGAACATGGGTAGGCAAACTAAGGCCTGGGGGCTGGATCCGGCCCCGTCGCCTTCTAAATCTGGCCCATGGACGGTCCAGGAATCAGCGTGTTTTTACATGAGTAGAATGTGTCCTTTTATTTAAAATGTATCTCTGGATTATTTGTGGGGCATAGGAATTCTTTCTTTTCTTTTTCAAAATATAGCCCCCCCCCCCTTACAAGGTCTGAGGGACAGTGGACCAGCCCCCTGCTGAAAAAGTCTGCTGACCCCTGCACTGGAATACTGTACACTGGTTCACAAATATCTAAATCCTCTATAGTAATAGTGAATGCTTCTCCCAAGTACCATACCTTATGTAACCAAAATGGCACCATCTACACACAATAGCTAAGTATCCGTGGGGTTGGGGGAAATCACAAGGCTTCCAGAAGTACAGACTATGGGGGGGGGGGATACTCCACACAGCAACATTTTGTTACAGATCCAACTTGTTTCAGGTTCGACTGAGAGCTTTAGTATCACTTCGTCTCCCTCTTAAAATTACAGCCTGTCATGTTTGGTGAGTTTGTTGTCAGGTGATTGCTTTGCCATTATTTACTTTGAAAAGTAATCTTTAGGACACTGTTTAACTAGTTAAAGCCTCACTGGATGAACAGCGTCCGTCGCTGCAAAACGTTAAGGAGTACTCTCTGTGTTTCCAAAACTTACAGCTGTGAGAAAATGCTGGAAAATGTGACACAAGTGTGCCATAAAGTTTTGGAAACTTAAGGCTAATAAAAAAGAAACCAAAATGTATTTAGTCTAAGACTTAGGATCAAAGTATACTAAAGCAAGCAGAGGACTTATTCAAGGCAGCAGGTTTCAAGTCATTTGTGTTATGGTGCCTTGCAGAAGGTTATTTGTACAGCAGATGGTTGGCTAATAGTCCCAGGATGATCTCCTGATGCTTCATGAATGGATGTGCTCTTGGTAGCTGGGAATCCATCTGAGTTTGGGTAGAATAGATCTTTCATCTAACACAGGGGCAGGGAACCTGTAGACTTCCATGTTTTTAGACTCCAACTCCGATCAGCCCCTGCTAGCCTGGCCAATGGTCACAGACAGAGGGAGTTGTAGCCCAACAACTTCTAGATCTAGCAGAAAGAGGCACTAAAATAATAATACCTTTATTGTCAATGTACAACCTGTGTAGAATGAAATTAACCGAGTCTCCCTCCCAAACAAACAAACACTCAATCTCTTTTTAATTTTTTTTTAAATTATTGATACAATAAGAAAAAAGAAAAAAACACAAATACCAAATTACACACAGGAATAACCATAGACACATAATTTTCTTAACAAACAATAAAACATATATTGGTCTTAACACTAAAGACCCAACCTCCCGTCTATTCCATATTTCGATTTCATATTACTTATTGCCAATACACATTTTTTCATAATTAAACTTTTTCTTTTCGAGAGCCAGTGTGGTGTAGTGGTTAAGAGCGCTGGATTTGTAATCTGGGGAACCGGGTTCACGTCTCCACTCCTCCACATGCAGCTGCTGGGTGACCTTGGGCTAGTCACACTTCTTGAAGGCTCTCAGCCCCACTCATCTCTCAGAGTGTTTGTTATGGGGGAGGAAGGGAAAGGAGAATGTTAGCCGCTTTGAGACTCCTTCGGGTAGTGATAAAGCGGGATATCAAATCCAAACTCTTCTTCTTCTCTAATATATCTAATTTCTTAGATCTACCTTGCAACTATTACTGAAGTTCCTCGAATGCTGCTACAGAATTTATACTATATTTATTTTTCAAATATTCTTTGAAAACCTCCCATTTTGAAACAAATTCCTGTTTTGATTTATTCTTTATTTTTTCTGATAAACCGTCTAATTCGGCATATTCTGTCAGCTTTTGGATCCAATATTGTATAGAGGGGATTTCATTACTCTTCCATTTTGCCGCGATCAGAACTCTTGCTGCCGCTGTCGCATATAAAAAGATACCCTTCCTTTTTTGCGGAATATCCAAATCTGTTATTCCCAGGAGGTAGGCCTCTGTTTTTTTGTTGAAAGAGATCTTTAGCATTCTGCATGGATACTCTCCCAGAATACCTGTATTTTCCTACATATCCACCACACATGGTAGAAAGTTCCTGAGTCTCCGCATCTCCAACAATTACTTGACACATTTTTATACATTTTCGAAAGTTTCCATGGTGTTAGGTACCATCGGTGTTGCATTTTTTTGAAAGTTCTCTCTAATCGTATAACAATTTGTGAATTTCCAATTGATCTTCCATAAGTTTTCCCATTGGGAAACACTCAATCTCATTGCACTCTGTGTGCTTGTCGCACAACACACTAACCCTGAAAGTCAGTTGCACTATATTATTTTCTGTTCAGCAGCCTAACAGCCCACGGATAGAAACTGCTTTTTAGCCTGTTGATATGACTGATTATACTTCTAGATCTCCTACCCGAGGTTAGAAGATTAAAGAGGTGCTCTCCTGGGTGTGAATCGTTCCTGAGAATTTTTCTCGCTCTCCTAAGGCAACGATCCCTTGCAATGTCATCTAGCGGGCTCAGGGGACAGCCCATGATATCATGTGCTGTGTTCACCACCCTCTGTAAAGACTTTCTGTCCGTGGCTGTCAAGCCAATGTACCACACTGTGATACAACATGAGAGGACACTTTCTATTGTGGACTGGTAGAAGGAAGTCATCAATTGTTGTTTAACATTGTTCTTTCACAAGACCCTGAGAAAATCTTCCACTGCCTCCCGCAGTTTGGTCAAACTCATGTTGGTAGCTTCAAGAACACTGTCCAACCATCTCATCCTCTGTCATCCCCTTCTCCTTGTGTCCTCCATCTTTCCCAACATCAGGGTCTTTTCCAGGGAGTCTTCTCTTCTCATGAGTATTGGAGCCTCAGCTTCAGGATCCGTCCTTCCAGTGAGCACTCAGGGCTGATTTCCTTAAGAATGGATCGGTTTGATCTTCTTGCAGTCCATGGGACTCTCAAGAGTTTCCTCCAGCACCATAATTCAAAAGCATCAATTCTTCAGCGATCAGCCTTCTTTATGGTCCATCTCTCACTTCCATACATCACTACTGGGAAAACCAAAGTTTTAACCATGCGGACCTTTGTCGGCAAGGTGATGTCTCTACTTTTTAAGATGCTGTCTATGTTTGTCATCGCTTTTCTCCCAAGAAGCAGGCGTCTCTTGCAATTTCATGACTGTGTGGGTAGCATGCCTTATTTTAGCCCCACTACATTAGGCAAGGACATATCCTGCATTAGATAAAACCCTGAAGTTGACCTTGCATCATAAATACCAATAATGCAACAAAGAAGAGCTTTGGGCAGGTATGGACCTTGAACCTAGCTGTATGGAATGTCATCGTTATATCTGCCTCTAAGTTCTCTACACCAGGATAACTTTTTGTTGCCCTAAAACACCTGCTCCACTTCCACACAGTATCCTTTACATGCACTGCTTTGATTAGATTGTCATCCTCCGCCCCCTTTTTGGCTGGAGTTTGACTATCATGTGTTCTACTAAATTCCCAATCAATCAAATCACAAAGCAATGCTCCATTTGTAGCCAGAACGCAAGTTCAACAACTTTATGTTTTCTTTGGTTCTGAACCCAAAGAATCCTCTTGTCTCCCGTTACAACATTATCCTACAATCTTTCAGCAATGGATAATGATGAATCGTGTCAGTATGCAGCAGCCTTTCCCAAGCTTTTAACCATATTCTGTGCTCAGTTACTATGACTTCAGAGGCTTCTACTTTATAACCTGCATCTGAAAACAGTGATAATCCAGTTAAAGTCTGCTCTCATGATATTTTCATGACATGTGAAGGAACTTGCTGCTGCTTTCAGTTTTGCTATGTAGGCAGTAAAAAGTATGTGGCGCAATATGCCCCAAGCCATTGTCTCCATAGAGACGTTTAACCCCCCGGGGAAGCACCTGTATAATACTTTAGAAAAGATCTTGTTTCCTACATAAATTCAGTCAGGTTAAGGGGAAATGAATACATATGGAATATGGGCAATGTAATAGCTTAACTGTATGGAGCTGGCCCATGGGGATCCATTTCAGATGCTCTTTTTGCTGGCATTCACCCCGACTCCTTGTTAATTTCACAATATAGACTCTTCAACACTAAACCTCTACTTTCTTTTGTCATGGCTGGTGATCAGGTGGCAAATGAGGAGCTGAACCACAAAGCAAACAAGGAGCCTGAGAGCTGATCAGGTGGAGGAGCCAGCCAGAGTCTGCAGTTTTATGGGACCAGATGAATCCCCATTCACCTTTTGTATGTATCACCTGATCTTTGTTGAGCTGTCAGCCACAGTAGCACTCTATAGCCATGAACAGCAGTGTTGCTTAAGTTCAACAGAGATCAGACCAGCAGCTATGTCCTCTTGCCAGCTGCTATGGTTATACAGAGGGGCTGGGTCCTGCTGCCAGAGTTTCCAATTCAATAACCCCAACACTTTTACCACACTAGCAGTGGAATAAAACTGTACCAAATGAGAGTGCCACTCCTTTCTACAGAGCTTGGCTCCTTGGAAATTACCCCTCTTCAACAAACAGTAAAAGCTACAGTGCAAGAAAATGAGTGATGGGTTAACCCACTGCCACAGTACATGTCATGTTGAGTCAAAATTTTCCCCCTAAATGAGGAAAAAGCTTGGCTTACTTCTGGGCAAGGTGATTGAGCGGGTGGTTGCTGAACAACTCCAGGCACTCCTGGAGGATGCAGACCATTTGGATCCCTTCCAATCGGGATTCAGTCCTCATCATGGGACTGAAACTGCCTTGTTCACACTGGTTGATGATCTCCGGTGGGCTAGGGACCAAGGTTAGAGCTGTTTCCTAGTTCTGCTGGATCTCTCAACGGCTTTTGATACAATCAATCGTAACATCCTTCTGGACTGTCTAGAGGAGCTGGGAGCTGGGGGCACTGTTATAGAGTGGTTCCGCTCCTTCCTCCTGGGCCATGTCCAGAAAGTGGTGGTGGGAGATGAGTGTTCAGACTCCTGGGCCCTCACTTGTGGGGTGCCTCAGGGTTCTGTCCTCTCCCCCATGCTTTTTAACATTTACATGAAGCCGCTGGGAGAAATCATCAGGGGGTTTGGGCTGGGTGTCCATCAATATGCGGATGATACCCAGCTCTACCCCTCTTTTAAATTGGAACAAGTGAAGGCAGTTAAGGTCCTGTGTGAGTGCCCTGGAGGCGGTTGGAGGATGGATGGCGGCTAGACCTGGTATGAAGGCTGAGACCCTACCTGCCCGCGGACTATCTCACCAGAGTGGTACATGCTCTAGTTATCTCCCGCTTGGACAGTAGTGCAATGCACTCCTGCTTGGACAGAGTGCAATGCGCTCTAAGTGGGGCTACCTTTGAAGGTGACCCAGAAACTACAACTAATCCAGAATGCGGCAGCTAGACTGGTGACTGGGAGTGGCCCCCAGGACCACATAACACCGGTCCTGAGAGATCTGCATTGGCTCCCAGTACGTTTCTGAGCACAATTCAAAGTGTTGGTGCTGACCTTTAAAGCCCTAAACGGCCTCGGTCCGGTATACCTGAAGGAGCGTCTCCACCCCCATCGTTCTGCCCGGACGCTGAGGTGTAGTGCTGAGGGCCTTCTGGCGGTTCCCTTACTGCAAGAAGCAAAGCTACCTGACATTTAGAAAACATCTGAAGGCAGCCCTGTTTAGGGAAGTTTTAAATGTGTGACATTTTAATGTATTTTAATCTTTGTTGGAAGCTGCCCAGAGTGGCTGGGGAAACCCAGCCGGATGGGCGGGGTACAAATAATAAATTATTATTATTATTATTATTATTATTCAAATCTGTAACCTCAAGAGGCCCAAAATAACATCCAGAACCTCCTCCTTCTATGAACTACACATACCCATCTAGATGGCAGATGCAGCAATTCTTCAGTCTCAAGGAGACAGAAGGTGGTTTGTCCAGTCTTTCTCTGCCAATTGAGTGTGTTGCACAGCAGCCTGCCAGTGGACCCAATATCTCGGTGGATCTTGGGAAAGACAGTTCCCCTTAAACTCAATAGCCCTCGGAGAAACACATCAGCAAAAACATCAATGTAATAGCTGTAATTGACATTGATAAACAAAGGGACATTCTGATTACAGAACAGATTGCTGTATCTGGTTGGGTGTCTAGACTTGAAACCAACGAGAAATCATCAAGTAGTTGGAAATTCAAAGCCACGGGCTGGGTGTATTTCCTGGGAGATCAGGGTTCAAATCCTCACTCAGCCATGAAGCTCATTTGGTGACCTTGGGCCAGTCACTGTCTCTTAGCCTCACAGGGTTGTCACATGGATAAAATGGGGAGGGCTGGGGAAACCATGTCTGTGACCTTAAGCTCCTTGCAGGAAAGGTGGAATACAAGTTAAACAGCTAACATCAGCTTATCACTAAAGGCTACGCAGCTGCCTCTGATCACAATAAATAGACAAGCAAGCAAGCCTCTGAAAAAGTCAAAAACAAAAAGTTTATGTATGTCAACTCCCAAACTGGCCTTATGATGAAGTGTTACATTTTTAGTTAGGGGCAGAGGGGCAAGAAGTGGAGGACATGACAGAGATGTATACAGTTAATCATGGTATAGAGAAAGTGGACAGGGAAAGATTTCTTTCTTCCTCTCATAATAACAGGGCCCAGGGTCACCTATTTGAACTGAATGCTAAGAGTCAGGATGGACAAGAGGCTGTACATTTTCACATAAAGGTAAAGGGACCCCTGACCATTAGGTCCAGTCGTGGGCAACTCTGGGGTTGCGGCGCTCATCTCGCTTTATTGGCCGAGGGAGCTGGCGTATAGCTTCTGGGTCATGTGGCCAGCATGACTAAGCCGCTTCTGGTGAACCAGACCAGTGCACGGAAACGCCGTTTACCTTCCACCGGAGCGGTACCTATTTATCTACTTGCACTTCATGCTTTCGAACTGCTAGGTTGGCAGGAGCAGGGACTGAGCAACGGGAGCTCACTCCATTACGGGGATTCGAACTGCTGACCTTCTGATCGGCAAGCCCTAGGCTCTGTGGCACCACCCACATTTTCACATGGTGGTATGGAATTTGCTGTCAAAAGATGTGGTGATAGGGACCAACTTGGGCGGCTTTTGAAAAGCTATTCCATGCAAAACAAGGTTCCTTAATGGCTCTGAATCATGCTGGTTATATACTCCCTCCAGGATCAGAGGTGACACATGACTCTGAGTAGCAGTTACTGGGGAGAAAAAGTGGGAGAGTGGTGTTGCCGTGATGATCTCCTTGTAGGCTTCCCATAGGCATCTATGAGAAATAGGATCCTGGACTAGAATGGTCTGAGCCAACAGGGCTCTCCTTATGGCACAGAATCATAGAGTTGGAAGGGAGCACGAGGGTCAGCTGGTCCCAACTCCCTTGCAATGGAATTTTTTGGTCATGTTGTTATATCATAGCTGTATACCCGAGTTATATAAAAATCAACTCAAGGTTGTAATCAGCAATCACAGCTAATCTTAGTAACTGGGTAAAGAGAAAAGATTTCAAGATGAAAAACCATTTGCTTCAACCTACCAGGAGTTTACTGTATTGTCTATAGTACGTGGGAGTGAAATTCTTTATACAGTATGACCAAACAAACAAACAAACAAAAAGAAAGATTTGATTCCCCAAGATGCTAGGCGTTCTTAATTTCCACTGAAGTCACTTCATGGAATGGGGCCCTTGGTGAGTTGACAAATGGAATAAAAATGTGAATGCGATTTGAAGAAAATGTGAGCGACTGAAGGGGGAAATAAATTTTGGGGTGGAATGCAGATAAACAGTTATGAAAGCAAATTCAGATAACGGGAGCTGCTCAAATGCTGCTGGTGCTAGAAAATGTAAAAAAAGAAAAAAATCCATCTGCAAAATATAGACATCAAAAAGATCATCTGTGACTCAGGAGCACACTGCTTAAATAGAAATCCCTTCATTTTCTGCCCTGTGCATCTGAATAACAGAATCAAATTGTGAGCTCAAATAGAAGTTTGCCTGCAGAGCGAGCGCTAAGTGTCAATGCTTCAGCAAAGAAAAGGCAAGCTGTTCAGTCCCAGTAAGCAACAGCTGGCTAACTTAAGAACTTTCTTTCCCCGCTTTGGATGGCTACGATCAGCTCAAGAATGAACCCACTTGTGAGCAGCCTAGGAAGCAAAAGCCCGCAAGTGAGTAGAATTCCAATGCACCTGAAAGTAAAACCTGAATCTTAATACCACCTGCAAAGGGAAACCTCATCATGCAATTGCCAGCACCAATTAATCCAACATTTTACTGGTGCATGGCCAAGGGGCAAGTTGACTTCAAGGAGCAGAGCCAATGAGGTAGAAACACGGAAGAAGTGAGTCCAGGACCTCCCCACACGGGATGCAGGCATGGAGAGGGTGCAAGTGAATATACATAAAGGCATTTATCACTTCTGTTTACTCCATGCTGTTCTGCCGAGCTGTAAAGTACAAATCAAGTAGCTCAATCAGTAGAGTATGGGATTCTTAATCTCAAGGTCATGGGTTCAAGCCCCACGTTGGAGAAAAAACCCATGTTGGGCATTGCAGAGGGTTGGACTAGATAATCCTCATGGTCCCTTCCAACTCTACAATTCTATTATTCGATGAAAAGCAAAACAAAGGGGCGTAAGTAGGCTGAAAGACAGCACTCAACACACCACTTTTTCAAAATGGATGGGATAAAATCCACTTTTCTCCAAGACCTGACCTTTAATTTCTGCCTCCACCTAGGAGGCCAGTATCTTTAAAAATGAAAAATTGGCAGCCTTAGTCTCAGATCAGATTAACTTAATCTCAGATCAAACACATTAACTATAGATGTTTCAAGATGGCAGCTTCTCATGACACACTGGGGAGCACAGGAAGTAATAATAATAATTATTATTTTATTATTTTTACCCTGCCCATCTGACTGGGTTGCCCCAGCCACTCTGTGTATCCATAGTGTATCCAAGTACAGTGGTACCTCACATTACATACGCCTCAGGTTACAGACGCTTCAGGTTACAGACTCTGCTAACCCAGAAATAGTGCTTCAGGTTAAGAACTTTGCTTCAGGATGAGAACAGAAATCGTGCTCCAGCAGCGCGGCAGCAGCGGGAGGCCCCATTAGCTAAAGTGGTGCTTCAGGTTAAGAACAGTTTCAGGTTAAGTACGGACCTCCAGAATGAATTAAGTACTTAACCTGAGGTACCACTGTAAAAGGGAATTATCTTTACTTATCCCCCCACCTACCCTTTCCATGATGAGCTCTGCCCTTTCTGAACCCAGTTGTGGAAGACTTCTGCATTATCTGCAGAACTCATGCTAGATCTGTTTTGGCTCAAAGTGCAGACCAATGGGAAGCTTCAACTGGTTAGGTGAATCCTGCCCATAAGCAGTATTCATGCACCTAAGCTAAGAAGAAATCACTATGAATCCAACCCTCCTTTAAAGCAGGAGTGTAATATTCTCGAAGCATTATCCAACATCAAAATAACATCAAAGCTGTCTAAAGGAAAGCTAATGCAAAAATGCTCATCTTCAGCATCTGAAAGCAATCTGCCATCTACTAAAGAAATATAAGAGTTAAAAGACACAATACTCAGATAAGTATGATATTGAGCTTATATTTTGACATCATCTTTATGCTTTTATTTTTCTTTTTTTAAGAGCTGTTTTCTAAAGAGTCCGCAATGATGTCTGACAGCTTGTTTAAAATGGGTTACAAGAAGAATACTGATTTTATTTCTCGTCTTGTCAACGTATTCAATTCAAATACTTTCAAACTCAGATGTACCAATGCAATCTTTGGAATCTTGTAGTTCATTCAACAATCTGTATCCTCTCTCTCCACCTCCTCCCCAATTAAACTGACTAAAATCCCAGCAGCAAGATGCAACAGGATCAAGATTTCTACAAATCAACAGCATCAGATGCAGTAGTTTCCTAGTAATAAAATCTGGTAACGACTTAAGTCTCCATGTGAAGTAGGGAGTCTTTGATGCATATGTGCTCTGAAGTGCAACATATTTAAAAGTAGCACTTTGTTTTATTGTAGTTATACTGAAATTCAGAACAGGACGTTTGGAGGGCAAAATTCCAGAGAGGGGTAGGATTCAAAGGCAGTGGTATTTTCCTCCCCATCAACCAAAACTTGGGGTAGAGATTGTATACCACTTGGTAGAAGACCCTCTCTGACCCTCTCTGCATTGCTGGAAGATGTTGCACACTTGCTGTCCTGTCATTCCAATGTAATTTGTTAACAACAAAAGAGTTTTAAAGGCTCTGAGCGGCTTAGGACTACAATACCAGAGGACAAACTTCCTTTGTGTAAACCTGCCCACTTTCTGACTTTATCTAGTCTTCCAGTGCTTCGAACAAACTACTTCATATTCATTAATTCAAATATTTCTGCATTACACTTGAAAGTAGTTCCTATGACTTCCAGGTGAAATGAATGTGCATTTATTTACTTTTTGCAGTGGAACTTGGGGTGATTTTTAATTCAATTCAATTTTCAGCTTAAGGATCATTAGGAAGGAGGTCATTGATGCTCAGGGCCTGTACAGGTATTCATTACAAGCCCCAAGCTACTCAGTAAATAACTGCTGCAGGTTGACTGAAAAGGTGTGCTGTAAAACTTAAATATTTATTTCATAGCAGACAGGAAGAATATTGCTCATGTGCTGGGGCTGCAAATGTGCTAATGCAAACTTCTCCATCATGGTTATCCCTAGATGTTTTGTACTACAACTTCCATAATCTCTTACCATTGGCCATGCCGGCTGGGGCTGAGTTGAGTTGGCATACAAAAACATCTGGAGGGCCACAGTATTCCCATCCCCGAACTAAAAAATGGGTGGGCCTCTTGTAGTCCTTTTTCTAGAATCCCTCATGGTCCATTATTGTACAAAGCAAGAGGTCCATCTGCAAAGTATAAGGGGTCCATCAGGATTTTACAATTTTATCCTTCTTGAGTTACCCAAAAGTCACTATAGAAAGGCAAGCACTTGCAGCACTACAGACAGCTCCTGCTGAGCAACTCACTGCAATGAAGGCTAGAGGTGAACTGAGGCCTGGTGAACTTCAGTCTCCAGTACACCCTGCTAACTCCACCTTCCATCCCCATGTGGAGAGATAAGAGTGGAATGGTGTTTGCCCACCATTGGACCTGCCCATGTATGCAGCTTCCCAGCTTACTGTCCACTGTCCCATGCAACCTTCAATGATTTATTTTTAGTAAAAGTTGCCCACCCCTGCTGTATAACATGGACAATGCACTTGTGGGTCCTTATTTTCTATCCTGTTCAATCTTTGGAGAAATCCAGAAGCTTGATGAAAAGTTTTCTGGCTAATGGAACTAGACAACCTTGTCACCAAGCTCATAAAGTAAAGGAGGGAATAGAATCAAGTATCTCTTAATGTATAATTAAATGCCTTAACCATTCTTTTCTCAAGATTTTCTGGGTAATGCTCTCAATGAAAGTCAACACTTCCCCCTGTTGTTGTTGTTATATTTATTATTTGCTTTTTCTGGCCCTAAGGCAACCCAAAGTGACTTACAACCAACCAACCAACCCTTTCTTCTTTGCCCTCAAGGGATACACTTTGCCTACTCAGAAGTCCCATTGGGCAGCAAGAAGGGGCTTACACCCAGGTAAGAGTATAGGATTCCGATCTTAGTTTGGCTCCAGCTCATGACATTTCTATAGAGAACTTCTAAGTAAAATCTTCCAATATGGAATTGGAGACCATTAATGATGTTGACCCTATATAAGCCTAGAAGTGTTAAGCACAAACCATGAAGCCAAAGTGCTAGTTTTGTGCCACAAACATCAAGATTTATTTTATTATTTTTTGGTTGCATTTATATCCCACCTTTTCTCTGAGGAGCTCAAGGCGTTTTACATGGTTCTCCCTCCCCTCAATTAATCCCTACAACACCTCTCTCAGGTTGGTTAGGCTGAGAGGAAGGGACTGGCCCAAGGTCACCCTGTGAGCTTCATGGCCAAGTGGGGATGTAAACTCTGGTCTCTCAAGTCCTAGTCCAACACTCTAACCACTATACCACACTGGCTTAGAAGTGTCTACCAGACATATCCCGACAGCAGTCCTGTTTAACACCCCAACCCAAACTTTGTCATAACCCCTTAAAACTTCAGCCAAAGTTTCACAATAGTTTTGTGCCACAAACTGAGAGTTTGTACTGCCAAGTGTGTACCCGATGTATCTAAGTTGGAGTTCCCTGTTAACACCCCCTTGCCCTCCCAAAAACATATGTGGCAAAAACAAAACACCCAAGTACAAAACTAGGATGCTTTGCTCCAATACAGCAACGTTGGTTTCTTTTTGGGGGAAAGAATAATAACACATTATTATTGGGGGTTTTTTAAACTGGCAGCGTTTGTAAATGAGAATCCTTCATGTTCACAGGGAGCTATTTTCAAAGGTAACGTGTCAACTGAAATGCCATTTTCCCAATACAAAACATATGCGCAGTATTCAAGAACTATCTATTCATGACTTAAAAGAGCCACAGTATTAAAGTTTGCCTTAAATGGAGAGCAACGAAACATCTGAGCTTGCCATTGTTCCCCAGACAACACAACATTTCTAGGTAGCGTGTAGGCTTGTCCGTATGCTTTGTCACTCTAGCTACTAGGGTCACCAAAAAAAGCTGCCACAGGTCCCTAAGCCTCTGCAATAGTCAGCCTGACCGGAATCCTAATTTGTGCTGTGTAGCAACCTTTGCTATGCAGTCTGCATGTTTATATGCATGTTGATCTCTTGACATTTGGTAAAAAGAAATTCTATTTGCAATAAAGAAGTCACAGCTTGAGGCAGGCTTAATGCAGTCTACTAGCTGATTGCTGCCAGAGAGAGAGGGTGGGGGAAAGAGACCCACTGTCAGGAGTGACTTTGTACATCAGGTTATCACAGTCTTCTGCAGAGTTAAGGTCACAACTTTAAATAAGGCGCTGCCCGTGACATATAAATTACAGCATGGGTAAAGCAATACAAACACAAGTACGTACGTATGTGTGTGAGTGTGTGAAATAGGTATGAGCTGTACAGGCTGTATAGGCTGTGTGTGAACCCAAAGGTATGAGCAACCTATTTCCATTTTCATCATTTCATCTGCAATCAGATCCCATAACTATGGGTGGCCATATTCTGCACTCCTAGGGCATTCGCAATACGGTACAAGCAAATGATAAAAAGCTACTGTGTTTTTGTATGCTTTGTTCTGCTACAAAGACCCATGTTTTCAAAGCAGCAGCTGTACTGCTGGGGTGAGTAGATGGGGGCCAATGGAATAGACCAGGCATAGGCAAACTCGGCCCTCCAGATGTTTTGAGACTAACTATTCCCATCATCCCTGACCACTGGTCCTGTTAGCTAGGGATGATGGGAGTTGTAGTCCCAAAACATCTGGAGGGCCAAGTTTGCCTATGCCTGGAGTAGACCAAACAAATGCAGCTGCTTTACACAAAATCCAACCGCTGGCCCTTCTAGCCCAGAACTCTCAACTTTGACAGGTAGCGCCTTTCAGAAAGATCTCAGACAAAGATAATTCCCACTCCTGGTACTGAAGGTGGTTTTGGCTGTAGATGCAATGGAATAGACCCCAAATCTTTTGAATGCAAAGTGTGTGCTCCGAAATTGACCAAATGAAGAACTGGCTTCTCAGTTTCTGCACTAATTTCAATTAAATAGAGGTATTCCCAACAAAAAAGCTAGAAACTGTTTTCATGTCCCCAAATCCCCATCTTCCACTTGCAGACCATGAGGTAGGGTGTGTATCACTTAAGTGTTTTCTGAGGGGCGAACAAATGGGTGGTGTATATCCAACAGTGAACTTACCAAAACCTTGGCAGTGAATAATCATTTCCCCCCACCCCACAGAGGTATCAAATGAGGGCAGGAACTGTGCAACACATAGAATCACTATTAAGCCGAACAGAGTTAGGGCAATGAACTTGCTCTAGGCCTGCTGCTTCTGCCAAGAGTTGGGTAAATTCATTTGGTCCTTTTGTGATCACCCCCATCCCTCACGGAAACGGCATCCCCAACTTCACAGCCTTATGTATGGGGGAGCGGGATTGGAGGCATTTTGGCTCAACGCCACAACAACAAAATCTTATTGCAAGATACAGCCATTGCAGTACCGTTATTTTGAGCTTCGCGTGTTCATTTAAGATGTTAAGTGCTACATTTAGCTATAATCTCAGAATTGTGTTTGAAGTGCGCCGAGTTCTCTTAGCAGCCACTGAACGCGGTTCAACTGCAAAACTTGGTGCGTTAATTCTCTCAGTGAATTAGCATCACCAGCGGTTAGCAACAAGAACAGTATTAGAAATAAATTTGAGGGGAGGGCAGTGAGAAAGGCAGAAATAAGATGGGGAGAAAAATCAGCGACTTTCTTGCCTTAGGGGAGCAATACTAATCGAACGCCAGGGCATGAAGTTGCCTCAGAAGCAATAAGTCCTGTGGAGAAAAAACAGTCCTGACAGCACCAACAAGTTACTAATTCTGGCAAGAAAGCTGCGTTAGGGGAGACACAGTGGAGAGGATATAATTATATCATATTACAATATAAAACCATGAGCAAAACTCATAATGCCATGAACGTCTGATGCTTTCCAAGAGAAAGCAGTGCAACACAGAACGTTTTCTCGAGGCACTGGATACAGTGATAGCTCAACAATAAACGGTAAGTTACTTGTGATGCGATTTGCATCTCTAGACCAGCAAGACCATTAACATGGGCCTCGATTTAATAGTTCCAGGGATCGTGCAGATGCACACCCAGAACTCTGGGAGATCAGGGGCTTCTTCATTCCCTGCAGTGTCAGAGACAGCTCCACTAGGAATGGGGGGACTGAGAAACTCAGTGTGAACTGATTTCTAATTTCCCCTAATACCAATACTGATACAATGCCAAGAGCAATACCAGTATGCAAACTAAAACTTAAGCAACTTAGGTCTGTTGTCTCAGTGGTTCTACTCTGAGCATAACTTACTTGAATATTAAAAGGTAAAGGACCCCTGACAGTTAAGTCCAGTAGCAGACAACTCTCGCTTTACTGGCCAAGGGAGCCGGCGTTTGTCCGCAGACAGTTTTTCTGGGTCATGTGGCCAGCATGACTAAGCCGCTTCTGGCTAACCAGAGCAGCACACGGAAACGCCGTTTACCTTCCCGCCGGAACAGTACCTATTTATCTACTTGCACTTTGACTTACTTTTGAACTGCTAGGTTGGCAGGAGCCGGGACAGAGCAACAGGCAAGTCCTAGGCTCAGTGGTTTAGACCACAGCGCCACCCATGTCCCTTACTTGAATATTACCCAATGTTAATTTAATCACTTGTAAGATGCAAGTATATATTTTTAAGCAAAAGGAGGAGGAGGAGGAGGGGAGAGAGAGGCATAGACAAAATGGGGGTCTATTTCAGTCATACTCTCCATCCCCACCAAATATATTGTCTAACCTGTAAAAAATAAGGAGATAGGCAGAGGCAACAGCAAGGGCTGCTCCAGTCAGACTCTCCCCATGGTTCTCAGGACAACCTTACATTTCATATCCTTCATTTGTTTTGATAACTGAACATTGGAAGCCACCTTGGGTGCCTTGGCAGAAAGACTGTGTAGAAACACAATGAATAAAAAAGACAAAGGGTCCATGTGGTGCAGTGGTTAAAATACGGAGGAGACCCAGGACCCAATCGCCACTCAGCCATGAAGTTCACTGGGTGACCTTGGGCCATACTCTCTCTCTTACCCTCGCCTACCCCACAAGGTTGTTGTGAGGATAAACTATGTATTCCACCTTGAACTGCTTGGAAGAAAGGCAGGCGATAAATGCAACTGATTAATTGATGGGGGTCATGAGAAGAACTAACTCTAAACATATGTATACAAAGGAGCATATATTCAAAACTATTTGTGGGCCGTTGAAGAAATTAATTTTCCAGAATATATTCCGCAGAAATCACTCCAGGAAGCATCATCAGCATAATAAGGGTAATAAGGGAGGAGTCCATCTCCAATGCAGTTTTTTCTCTATTCCACAAGGGTGGCCTTTGTGCTCTTCATTCTATTTACAGCTGCATTGCATGGCAGATACTCCTTGTCATTCAAAAGAAGTTTGAAGTCCTCTAAACAAGTACCAGAGGGTAACCTGCATTCATTGCAGCAATGGAATAGAATATTCCATTATATGTCACAATATACTACAGATTTCACAGCTGCTTAAACATGTATAAGTCCACTATAAAATTAACCATCTTGGCCCAATTTTTTTCATTATCCTTTTAAATGGCCCAGAACTTCCTTCTTCCTTTAGTTTAACTTACCTGTTAGCATGCTAATGTTTGCTTTAAATATTTTGCATGGAAATCAGCAACTATCAGAGTTCACACTTAGAGTAGCAAAGCATATTTCATGGTTTCTTCTGGTAAAGGAAAAGAAGAAGGAGTGGTATTCATTAACCGTCTTAGAAGAATAGGATATGATGCATGCTGCTGCCAACTCGGGTGCCCACAAGGCTTCCGGCCCTTTCTCTTTAATATTCAATTAAACTGGAAGGGATATCACATAAAATACAGTGTATGAGCTCTAACATTCTAGCCCTCCAAGCATAACATCAAACGAAAATACATGGGGTGGAGGTAGGAATCTCCATTTATTTGCCATGTAGCAGGATCTCTTAGAACAGTGCTAATTGTCAGTGAGCTTGAGATGAATGGGCCTTCCTTTGTTTAGCTGCATTAATGGGCAATCAATAAAGAAGAGGGGGAAATAATGATTTCTGCTCAAGAAACAAAACAGCCAAATTAAAATAATTTTATTATTCTTTTAATTGTGTCCGTTTTATGCTAGCAACATCTTTTTTTTTTTCCCCCTTCACAAATATGCAATGCTCTAAGCATCTCCAAAGCCGGGAAGAAGTAGAAAGACCTGTTCCCATTTTACAGATAAGGAAGATGCAAACAAGGCATGCAATCAAGATGACAAAAATTGTATTTCAACGTTATTACTTATATGACACATTTTATTCTTTCACTGGTTTCATTCTCCTAGGCCCTAACCAAATATTAGGAAACATATGTAACTGACCTTGGTCCTTTGAAAGAGGTGGAGGAGTCCTTTGTGAAGGGGCAGCTTGCAGCAGGGAATGTATTTCTCTGCTCTATGCCACTGTGTTTCCACATCCCCAAGTTCCAAATGTATTTTGCCCCCTGAAAACATGCTTGGAATCTCCTGAGGGGAAACTGGCTCAGGGCAAAACACAGGAAACGATTCTACCAGGTCAAACTATTGCCCCTTCAAGCTGTGTTGCCGAGAAGTTGTTTCAGCTGGAACTCTGTACATGCTCCAGAAATATGCAACCTTAGTCATAGCTACGGCTGATGGATATACCTAATGTTGTTAGAATTAGTCTAAATTTGGGTTTTCTGGGAAAGTGCCACCACTTTCCCTCATGAGGGACACCGCAGTCACTTGGTTGTGATTTTGGATTGTCAAAGACCCATTTATGTGGTGGGAAATTTGTACTGCATTGATACGCTTGGTAATGATTATAGTGCTTGAGTCAATTAGCTTTTAAGGTCTCTTCCGTCCACCACTGTCATTAAGGGAATCAGCCTTGGCGTCAGAGTTAGCACCTGCGAGGAGCTTCTTTCTTATAACAGGGCAGATGGGCGCAATGATAAACAACCATAAGCTTGCAGGTCCCTAAACTGTTCAGTGTTGGGGAAAGCTGCTGCCAGAAACCCTGGAAAGCCACTACAAGTCCAAGCAGATGGACCTATGGACTGATAAGGCCTGTGTTCCTTCTACCCAAAAACAACACTGGGCAACAATTTTTTACTTTTTGAATGTTGTCTAGATTTCTACAATTGATTTAGGGTATTTTTGCACTGCTGAATCAGGAAATAGCATCCGTTTCTCTCCATCAGGTCAGGTTTTTGTGCTATGTTGATTTGAAAAAAATCAGATCTTGTGACAAAATCGATTACATTTTTGTGGTATTATCAGCTGATTTTTATCAACACATATCATCCTAAATATGTTTTTAAGAGAAAAAAATGTTTTTCCAACAACATATATTGATTACCTGATAGAAACATCAATTACTGTAAACTGAATGGTGGGCATTGATAAAGGTAAGTACACGTAAATTGCATGTTGCTTCACCATTTTTCAAACTTCAGGGCTTGAACTTCCATTTCTTGGAACTCCTGGAATGCTCAGCGGCAGGGAGGTCTCTCTTCAGAGTCCAACAGTAGTCAGCCATCATGACTGCGTCCCAGCGACCCTGATACCTGGTCTCCATCTCTTTCATGTCCTGATGGAATCTCTCCCCCTGCTCGTCACTCATTGAACCCAGGTTCTCAGGAAACCGGTCCATATGTGAAAATAGGTAGTGCATCTTGACGCTCATGTTGCAGCCCAGGTTTCTGAAAGTAGTCAGCATGTTGTTGACAAGTTCTGCGTAGTTTCTGGCCTTATTGTTGCCCAGAAAGTTCTTCACTACCAGAACAAATGCCTTCCACGCTTCCAGTTCCACTTCGTTCATTGAGTTTCCGAACTCTGGATCTCTGATGAGCTAACAGATCTGAGGACCATCAAAGATGCCAGCTTTCAACTTCTCCATGGTCAATCCTGGAAAAGCCTGGCACAAGTAAGTGAAGGAGTCACCATCCTTGTCCAGAGCCTTGGTGAACTGCTTGATTAAGCCGAGCTTGATGTGCAGTGGTGGGAAGAGTATTCTGTCTCTGTCCACCAGAGGGTCGTTGATGATGTTCCTTTCTTTGCAAGGCACCAATTCCTCCCGCACAGACCAGTCCTTCTTCGTGTAATGCTGAGCACGGTCCCTACTATCCCACATGCACAGAAAACATGGGTACTTGGTGAAGCCAGACTGTTGTCCGAACAAAAAGTTCACCATCTTCAGGTCAACACAAATAAACTACTTATGCTGATCATAACCAATTTTCTCCAGCACATACTTCAACGCTTCATAGTTCTCCTTCAGTGTACTCGAGTGAGCCAGGGGTATAGAGGCAAACTGGTTGCCGTTGTGTAGCAGAACACATTTCAGTGATCGCTTGCTGCTGTCAATGAACAGTCTCCAATCTTTGGGTTCGTACTGTGGCACTCCAAGCTTGAGCAGAAGCTGCGCAATATCTGCACAGTACACCAAGTCCTTCTCTTCCGAGAAAAAACGGAGGTACTCTTGATGCCTGTTGCGGAAGAAGCTGATGCGAGCACTGTCAGAGAGGAGGTTTTTCCCCTTCAATCTGGATGCCAACAGTTCGGCAGAGTCCTTTGACAAGCTGAGGTCGAGAACTAGATCATTCAACTTCTTTTGGGAAAATGGATGTGGAGGATCATCTTCAAGAACCACTTCTTCTTCTTCATGTCCTTCAACACTGGAGGCATCTTCGTCACTAATGTCAGGAAGTTCTCCGAAGATAGGCACTGGAATTTCATCACAGTGAGCTACAGGACAACGTGCTGATTGAAGATCAGGATACTTGAGGCTGCTCCGGTTCTTTCTGTTGATCCCAGCCACATCAACAGCGCAGAAGTAGCAGTCAGTGACATGGTTTGTCGGCTCCCTCCAAACCATGGGAATTCCAAAGTTCAGACTCCTCTTGCCATTGGTCCACCCATAAGTCATAAGTCATAAGTTGGTGCATGCGCAGCTGGAGTTTCCTATACACTTTGTGGGGCAGCTGCCCCATTAACTTAGTTTTGATCCCCCCAACTTTATGCTTTGCCGCACCAATTTATGGAAGATTTCGAGGTTTTATGACTTCAAACTGATCCCTATTCAACATAATCACCCAGAACTATCGGACCTGAATACTTCTTGTCATTAAAATAATCATTTCCAATCAAAACAATTATTCGACATGGCATTTTACCCCCAACAACTTCTTCTAAAATGCTCCACACAAGCGTACATGTGAACAAAAACGACATGTGGCCATAGCTCAAAAACTTGACCTGATTAAGCAAAACCAATGTGATTTTTGGATTCAGCGCATCAGATTCATCCTAAATCATCTGAAAAAACGCAGACAACAAATTTGTTGTTGACCAGTGCAATCTACAATTGCTCACTACTGTAGCTATGGGAGTCAAGCTCTTATGCAGACCCAATTTATTTCAGTTGGGTACTGCTCACAGCTCAGTGGAAGAGCACAGGCTCTGTATGTAAAGGGCCTGGGTTGATTTGTTTGTTTAAATAATAATAATAATAATAATTTATTATTTATACCCCACCCATCTAGCTGGGTTTCCACTCTGGGCGGCTTCCAATAAAACACTAAAATACAACAACCTATTAAACATTAAAAGCTTCCCTAAACAGAGCTGCCAGTGTGGCCAGCAGCACCCCTGACCATCATTCAAGGCACCCCAGGGTGCCACGGCACACTGGTTGAAAACCACTGGCTTAAATGATTGTTTAGCTTGCCTGTCAGCTAGAAATGGCTCCCAGATCAGCTTACAAATCTTTTTAAAAAATAAGTCAGTCTCTGCTTATAAAGATATGACATGAAAGGAAAATGGATTGAAAGGGATGAGGAAATAATCAGACTCAAAGTTCAACTGGAAATCCCTGGTATCTCCAATTCAAATACAGAGACTGATGGACAAACGGTACATGTGGCAATTTCCTATGTTCCTAATACAGTGGTACCTTGGGTTACATACACTTCAGGTTACAGACGCTTCAGGTTACAGACTCCACTAACCCAGAAATAGTACATCGGGTTAAGAACTTTGCTTCAGGATGAGAACAGAAATCACGCGGCGGCAGCAGAAGGCCCCATTAGCTAAAGTGGTGCTTCAGGTTAAGAACAGTTTCAGGTTAAGAACGGACCTCCGGAACGAATTAAGTACTTAATCCGAGGTACCACTGTATGGCTTTTACAAGGTAATTTACTATTGGATGGAGCCTTCTAAAATTAAGAGCCCATCAAAGATGGAAAGAACTGAGGCACTCTTATCTTCTGAAATTATAACCTGATCCTCAGTTATCTAGACTGGATCCCAATATCAATCAGTCAATAGATTTTTATTGTTTATAGCCAATGGCCATCACAATAAAATATAAGCACAAATCACAGAGCTACAGAAGGAAATACATTACATGCACCAGACCAATAAGTTAACTAGGCTGAAACCAGGTGAGCTTAATGAAAGCCTATGTAACTCAAAGCAACTTAAATTCCTTGTGCATTGGCAGAACTGGGCTGTGTGGATTAGTCTTCAAGATGCCCAATCCCATTTTTTTATGCCAAGAAAGGTAAACACTCTGACATTCATTCATGGAATTTCATTTTCTCTGTGTTTCATAAACTGGATTTGCACCTTGTCTGGAATCAATGTGCACAAGTCCTAATTTAAACTGCTTGAGCCCTTGGATAGGTAACCCTCGTCTGAAACACCCGTAAATGTGTGTCCTACAGGACATTAAACTTGCTCTTTGCAGAGCATGCCTGCCGTGCCAGCCTTGTACTACTAAATTTTGAAAGAACCAATTTGTGCATGCTGAAGCGGAGTGCAAAGGACTCGCTCACTCTTGCGCTACATGCTTAGAATACATACAAACTTTATGTTTGTCATTGGACATGCTGAGCAGGCAGGCCTCTCCTTTCTAATCTCATCAATGTCAGAGCGATTGTGAAACCAACAGCTGTGTCGGAGCAATTGGAAAAATAGATTCAGAACAAAGGGGAAGACCCATCCCAACAGGGCTTCTCCCTCTAGAACATAAGCTCAGCTCCAGCAGAACGTATAAATATTTCATTCACTATTTTGTAAAGTATCGCTCCTGCGGTTCTCTCCCACCCAGCTCCCGACGCTCCCGCCAGCAATGCTTCTGAATGTTTCGATTGGATTTTAATAATAATAATAATAATAATAATAATAATAAATTTATTATTTATACCCCGCCCATCTGGCTGAGTTTCCCCAGCCACTCTGGGCGGCTCCCAATCAAGTATTAAAAACAATACAGCGTTAACTTTTACATTTTATTACATTTCTGCGCTGCTTTTTGTTCAAATGAATCCCAAAGCAGCTTACAAACATTAGATAATAAAAAATGTGATAGAACATCACAAGCGCAGCACAAATCATACAGAACAATTAACAAATCAAACAATTTTTTGCTTGAACATCTGGCTATTCGCTGAGCTATGTAGACAATCAGGGGAGAGCAATTACTAAGCTAAACCATGGCATCTGATCCAATGACTGCTGAAGCTAAGCAGTTTTGAGCCTGGTCAATCGCTGGATGGGAGACTGCCTGAGAACTTGATATATGCTCCCTGAGTTCCAGCATGAAAGAACAGCAGGATGTAAGCTAAAGATGATAGATGATAGATAGATAGATAGATAGATAGATAGATGATAGATAGATAGATAGATGATAGATAGATAGAATGATGATAGATAGATAGATAGATGATAGATAGATAGATAGATAGATAGATAGATAGATAGATAGATAGATAGATAGATGATAGATAGAATGATGATAGATAGATAGATAGATAGATAGATAGATAGATAGATGATAGATAGAATGATGATAGATAGATAGATAGATGATAGATAGAATGATAGATAGATAGATAGATAGATAGATGATAGATAGATAGATAGATAGATAGATAGATAGATAGATGATAGATAGATAGATAGATAGATAGATGATAGATGATAAATAGATAGATGATAGATAGATAGATAGATAGATAGATAGATAGATAGATGATAGATAGATAGATAGATAGATAGATAGATAGATAGATAGATAGATATAGATAGATAGATAGATAGATGATAGATAGATGATAGATAGATAGATAGATAGATAGATAGATAGATAGATAGATGATAGATGATAGATGATAGAGATAGATAGATAGATGATAGATAGATAGATGATAGATATAGATGATAGATAAAAAGGTTGTCTTGCCCAACCTGTTGTCATACAAGATGTTACAACTCCGATTATCATCACTGACCAGTGGCCATGCTAGCTGGAGTTGTCATAAGTTGGAGTCCAATGCTATGTGGAGAAAAACCATGTTGGTGGAAGGCTGATTAAGCCCAGTGAGACTGATTGATTTTGATTTTCTTGCTGTAATGAGCAGGTCCCTGTATCATATTACAAACTCTTTTTGAAAAACTCCTTAGTTCCAAAAGTGGATTACCATGTGGGGCAAAAAAGCCACTTTTAAAGAAACTGGACAAAAAATCATCTTGGGCATAAAAAGTAGAATTAGTAATTGTTGTAGTAGTTGTTATCTTTTAGCCTGCCATTCACCAAATGGTAAAATGGACACGGGTGGTGCTGTGGTCTAAACCACTGAGTCTCTTGGGCTTGGCGATCAGAAGGTCGGTAGTTCGAATCCCCACAATGGGGTGAGCTCCCATTGCTCTGTCCCAGCTCCTGCCAACCTAGCAGTTCGAAAGCATGCCAGTGCAAGTAGATAAATAGGTACCGCTGCAGTGGGAAGGTAAAAGGCGTTTCCATGCACTCTGGTTTCTGTCATGGTGTTCCGTTGCACCAGAAGTGGTTTAGTCATGCTGGCCACATGACCCAGAAAGCTATCTGTGGACAAATGCCGGCTCCCTCGGCCTGAAAGTGAGATGAGCGCCACAACCCCATAGACGCCTTTGACTAGACTTAACCGTCCAGGGGTCCTTTAGCTTTTCTTTCTTTTTTCACAAATGGTCCAAGGGCAGGTTGCAATTAAAAACAAAATATGCTATCATTAAAATCATAAAATGGCAACCTCAAAACCAACCAATAAGGAAACCAACAGAACAGCAGCACTGAGCAACTTATTGAAAAACTTTTGTAAACTGAGACATAGCAATGCCAATGTACACGTTACTGGCATGTACCTATGCCCAGCCTGCTCTCAGCTTCAAGCCGCGCTGCTGTAAGAGGGGTTTAAATTTAAGAGGTTTAACACAGATATTCACAGATCTGCTGGAGGGGTTGTGCGAGGACTTCCAGCTTGGAACTGCCAGCCATACTGAGTTGAGCTTGAAAGGGAAGGAAATGCATGAGTATGATCCCCTGAGAAGGCCTCTGCCTACAAAATTGACTTAAGGGGCTGTTGTGAGTAGGGGCGAGGGAGAGATTTGATTCTGCTTGCATTTTAATGAGAAACTACCCAATGAGAAACTGCCCGCTTCACACTTCTCACATCATTATGGGAACCAAAACACAGCTATCCTTCAAAATCTGTACCTCTCTGAATTTTGCAATGCAATTTTCCAACCAATCAGTGTGTACAAAGTGCATATAGCAGTCCAAATATGATACAAAGTGCATATAGCAGTCCAATAATGATATGTATTACATTAGGAAAAACTGCTGGCAAAAATGTGTATATTAGTGAAAACTGCACACAAAAGCTGTGTATTAGGAGATGTTTGCACGAGGTTGCTGTTTGGATCCTGGCCATTGTGCCATATTGTATTTCCATTATGCATTTTGACTGGGGTGCAAGATTATTATTATTTTTTAAAAAAAGTAATTTAAACATAAATAACATTATGTTACATTGCTAACAAGGATTCTGAAGAGCAAGTGGCTCTCGCCTCTGGAAAACTCATGAGTAATGAAAACATTTGAACTGGCTATCAGAGAAATGTTAAAAATCGAAGACAGCTTTGGACAGAGCAAGAAGCAAAAATAGCTTTAAGAAGATTGTTATTAGTAGTAGTAATAATAATTTGTAACAATAAAAAGGTGGGGTAAGGGGTTATTATTATTGCACTTAATCTGATAGCAAATGGGAAGACTGCAGGGGGAAAAAGGATGTAGTGAGAGTTCAAATACTAGTAAATAGAAGCAGCCTTTCAGACAGATGTGCTAAATGCACTTTTTAGCATGCTGCATTTTATCAAACATTTAGGCTCACAGCATGTTTCTAACATTTTCTCCAGAAATGTAACTCTCTAGAATGGGGAGTACCAACTTCTGTGCCAAAGTGATGTCATAAAAGACCTTAGGCCAACCTACTGCAAAACATACTTAATTTTCTAAACAACTTCAGCAAAACTGATGAGGATCAGATGCAGCCCCTTCTATCTACTCATGGTGATTAAGATAATTCCACGGTAGAGAGTAATTGGGTAAAAATTCAGGGATCCGGCAAATGAGTGAGAGAAAATATGATGCAAAAGGAAGGTAAGCACCATTATTTTCCCTTGTCAGAAAACAAACTGGGTATATTTCCTCGTCTACAATTGTCAAGTGGATGCGGGAAAGTACACTTATATTACCAGAGTTCATGTTTCAGAAAGGAGAAACACCCAACCCCCTACCTCAGATTGGGAATCTAAAATGTTTTAGAAATTTTAGCAGACGGTGACATTTTCTACAAGCCAGATATATGTGGAGAAATGTCTGATCTCTACAGGAATTCAAGTATCAGTCACCAAGCCAAATTTCCTAAGCACCTGTGGCTACCTTGATTTCTGCCATTTTAAGATTATTCCAGGATAAGCAAGTGCATGGTCACCATGCCAGTTTGCCTAAGAAAGGTAACCACTCCAGGACTAATGACTTCCTCTGTGATGGAAATCCGATATTCTGCTTCGAAAATAAAATTGAAAATAGACTCCCGCTATGAAATAGCATGCTGCCTTTAAACACCTGAAGTGACTTCTACTTCTAAGTACTGAAAAAAAAGGAGGCAATCATCTATAATCCTAATTTTGGATTGTTTCCAATGTTAACCATGCTCAGAATGGAGATGACTAAATTGGATCCATTAATTTCGGTGGGCCTATGCTGTGTATAGCCGAGTTGGAAAAACCCTTCAGGTTGGAAGGGAATCAGATCTAAGGAGAACCATTCAGTATCCAGGTAACTGTGTGCCACAACCAGGCAACAGGTGCATTGCAGAAAGATGCTGAAGGGTCAAATAGCTCATGTAGCCAAAGCAAGCCCACATGCTGAAAGTGAAGGCTCTTTTCTCACATCTCAACAAACATTTCATAAGGAATCCCAACATGACTGTATTTCGGAATTCCTTCCTCATCTGTTGCCTGATCTTTTAAATTGGAGATGCCATTGATTGAATGCGGGACTATGTATATGCAAAGTATGTGCTCTTATCATTGAGTTAGGCCCACTCTTTCTTTGAAAATGAAATAATTTATCAAACAGTTATCTTCTGTGCATGCAATCGGAGAAACTGGGAATGACATGGGGGGGCAGTTGTGCTTCCCACTCCCCGTACAAGGCCTCTGAGAGCGACAGAATGTACTCGAATCCCATTCATACCTGTCAACTTAAAGATTTGCAAATAAGGAGCCAGCAGCCTCGAAAATAAGGGATCAGCAGCCAAAATAAGGGATTTTCCAAGCACAGGTAAGTTCAACTTCTGAGCCCCTCCAAGCCAAAGGCAGAAAGCCCAGCCAGCAGCCAAACGAAGCCTCAAGCGGTGGTTCCCACAGCGCAGCAACCCGGCAAAGGGGATGCAGCAAGGGAAACCACCGTCACCTCTCCGCTGGGAAGCGCTGAGCAAAGGCGAGTCCCCAGGCAACGTGGCTGATTTGATCGGCATAAGGCATGCAAGCTCCACCCCCCCAGTCATTCTTAGACTCCTTATTGGGTGAGCAACGCAGCCAAGCAACACAGTTGGAGCCTCCCTCCTCCCTGGCCGGCAGGGAGGGAGAGGAGCTGCTTCCTTTGAAACCCGGGAAATTTAAGGGACATCATCAATAAGGGACAGCAGCAGGACACAGCGCTGGGATAAGGGACTTTCCCGCCAAATAAGGGACGGTTGACAGCTATGATCGCATTGCTTCCAGGGAAACCTGGTCCTCAACTCTTCTCAAAATCGTGCAACGGCAAGAAGTTCCCACTGGTGTTTATCAGCTGCTCCAGGCTGTGGGTGGCTGGAAGACTTCTGCAGACTGGAGTTTTGTAGCTTTTAAAAAATAATAATAATGATGACAGAGGCAGTGCTGAAGCCTTCGGACCACCTCATAAAGGAATCCACCCTGACAGAATCAAGTGAGTCCGCTTTTGAATCAAAAGCTCTAAGGATTCCTTCCCCTCTCAACTCCTTTTATTGCTTTTTATTGCTATAGAAGTACATACAGTACTTGTTTTTCAGAGGGGGGGGGATTGTATGCCACATTTTCCCTTTTTGCATAGCAATACAATGCTTTTTTCTACTGTGGTATTTCAGATCCCTGCACCCAGCCAGATGATCAGGCGCACCGAATCATAGCCCTGGCATACACCTGTTATAGTTTTATATTCATATAACAGTATTTGCTTTGCTTAATTTTTTCCACTGCTTTTATTCAAAATGCATTAGGTTATCTTATGGAGTGTGTGAAGCTCACCTTGAAGTTAAACTGGTTTACACAGGGGGCACACATTTCTATGCCATCAGTGACATTATAACAAACTCAAACATCATGTTCAATTTGAAAAGAAAAATAGCAAGACGAGTGCCCTGTACTATACTGCGCCTGCTTTCTTACTTGGTCTTCTCTCATCTGTTCAGCACAACTTATATTGAGAATGTCCAGCACAGCACACAAGCAGTGGATATTAAAATATGGAACATGACCTGAAACTTCCAGCCCATTTTGGGGAAAAAATCAAGCTTCCGGGTCTCCAAAATTGAATCCTCTGGAATCAGAAGCGGTTCACTTTGAAATTTACACTTATGCATTTTCTTTGGGTTGTTTTTAAAAAACAAAAACAAAACGTGTTCCACGCTAAGAGTGTAACGCACAATAATGGAATATTTAAAGATGCGGCCAAATTGCTATTGATCCTCCTCAAGTCTGTTGCCAGACTCCAGCCATTGCCTAACATTTCATAATGTATTACATTCTCTGACAAGATAATTGGACCTTTTTGGCTTTACGTAACTTTGCAAGCATCCCTTTTCCCAAAAGAAGCATCTCTCTGAGAACATGAAAAGGCAGCCTGGGAAACGGCCACATGAAAGTTAACTTTTGGCTCTCACAGGCCAATGAAAAATGACCCAAATATCAACCCCCCAAAAGGGAGAATTTGACAAGCATGTGGGACTGCTAATATACCACACCTTTGCCCGGTACAATTACTAGGGGCATCTGGTAAGACACAAGAAGTGTGGGACTTCCAGGGTGGCGCCATCGGCAATGGCGGACTCCCTCTGATCTGGAGGGACTAGCTCCACGCGAAACGGGTCTTTTCCGCTACGGCGAAGCGGGGACCCTTTCAAAAATCACAGGCGGATGAAGCCTGTGACCATGGGACTCGGCGGGCACCTTTAGCGCCCCCCCAACCCGCAAAAGAACCCACTAACGGGCTCCGGAGTGAAGAGGGGGAAGTGGCGCGGTGCTGAGAGTCAACTGCTTCTTCCGTGGAGCGAAGCCGCACAGCCGTTGCCGGAGAGCACTGCCTTTTTCCTGGGACAATTTGGCTTCTAAAATAATCACCCGTGAGTACTTAAACTCGGACAATTGGACTTTAAATAAGGACTTGTGAGCAGAAAGGAAAATTGGACTTAAAAGTTTACCTCAATTTGGTACTGAAACGGGAAGGTCTAAACAGGAAGTCAGCCTTCCGTTTCTTTGTAGATAGATTAAAGCAAAGACATGGCAAACTAGAGCTCAGAAAATCGCTTGTAAAAGATTAACTTTCATCATTTAAAATTGTTGAACCCCCTTCGGAAGCAGGGGAAGAGGGGGGATTTTTTCGGACTGTTTAAACCTGCAGAAGTGAGTGTAAAGTAAAGTAACTTTCCACCATCCTGATCCTGGAGCGGGGTGTCAGGACTGACGTTTTTTGAAGCTCATTGACCAGAGACAAACGTTTTTGACAGATAGCTATAAGAAGAGAAACATTGATTCCATTGTTCCCCTTCGCTTTTTAAAGGAACAAATATTGACAAAATATCTGAAAAAGGAAACTTTGTTGTTAGACTTGTCTTTAAAAGAAAGAACAAATAGAAGTTTTCCCCCTAGAGGGAGACTGTGAAACTGTAACCAACTCCGGGGAGCTTGCAGCTGTTACAGATTACAATCGTGGGAATAGACTTCTGACCTTGCAGGACAATGTATTCAGAAGCTCTGTTGTGTGCTTTCTCTAAAACAAATGCCCTATTGGAACAGCTACATGAGAAGACAGATTTGATGACTGATGCGATCAGAAATTTTGAACAGGCAGTGGGAAATTATATGGAGCCCACCCAGGAATTAAATCAGGAGTGTGCCCTGACGGAACAGATGAGGGAAGAGGATGTTGCTGAATCTTGGGCGCCAGAGACGGAGGGAGCTGTGGCCCAGCAGGAACATGAGCTTTTGGATTTGACAAATGAACTTGGAAAAAGCCAGATTTGGAAAGATAAAGTTTGGTTTGGTTTGGAAATGGGGGGTTGGATAGACCCCCCTATGCAGGGATGTTTGGACTTTTTAAGTCTGGCAATGGGCCATGAGATGTTTGGGGTTGTGGGGGCTCTTAATTTTGGAGGGTTTTTGAAACATGTTCTTAAATACCACATGGAGTTTAGTGTGGACTATGGAAAAGGGGCTGATTGGTTGAGAAGGGTTAAAAACATTGTTAAGCTGGAGTTCCCACGAGTGAAAGGAGTAGGAGACAAAGGAAAATACAGTTATAAATATGAAGAAGAGCCGCGGAAGGGACATGGAAGAGACTTAAGGGCCTCGGATACAAGGTTACCAGGTTAATGCGCTAGATCGATGGGATAATAAGGACTGACAAAACCCGGGACCAGGAGGAAGGGACGCTGGATGAAGATTGGATTGTTTTTATTTCTTTTTTTTTTACTACTAGGATTGTTTTATAAAATTGATGAATGTCAGAAAAATGTTAGAACGAAATTACTTGGCTTTAGCAAAAATGTTTAAAGGATTATGTAAGAATATTATGGTTATGAGAAGTTGGTAAAAATAAGATTTAAGTTTTAAGTTTTAAGGTTCTTTATAGTAAGATAAGATTAAAATAGATTAAGGTAATGTAATGACAGAATATTATGAAATATGGAAAGGATTTGCTGCGACAATTAACAACTAGGATACAAAAAAAGGGAGGAGGAGGAGGTTAAAGAAAGAAGGTAATGACAGTTGAGGATTTGAGAATGATGGATTTGTTTTTGAGTGTTTGTGGTGTATTTTTGTTTTTTGAATTTGTATTGTTTGATGTGGTTTGTTTTTTCTTTGTTTTTTCTTTCTCTTTTTCTGCTTTGTTCTCTTTTGTAATTCTAAAAAACTTTCAATAAATATCATTTAAAAAAAAAAAAGACACAAGAAGTGTGTAAGACTAAAACCCTGACTCTCTTCCTATTCACAGGAACTCTCCAGTTTACACAAAGCCTTCCTTACTCATTGCAATGCCAGTCAGAGCTCTTCCAAGAGATCTGAGCAAGCCACAAGGGTGTGAATAGGGAAGGCTGGCTTATTAGCAGTTTCATCCATTAATTACTGCGAGCATTCACAGATTATGGGGCAACAGGGTGGACCCAAAGTCTCTGTTCCACAAATGGAAGGAACTTCCATTAAAAGCGGGGGGAGTCATCTGTGAGTGAGAAGAGTCCTTCGGTGAACAGAACTTTTGCTCCTTGGATCTCATTCATTAGGTTTAAGTCACATAAAATGGTCAAACCAGAAAACATGTTGGGTGACCAATCTGTAACAGCCCATAGGAGCAAACAATAAAATCGGTGACAAAATCCATGATGAGAAATGCATTTTTATTATTGACCTAAGAATGCAATTTCAGCTAACTGGGCATTTGGACTGGTACCATGTTTCATGTGCTTCAAATGCAAATGATGTTTCTAAATATGATTTATATAGAAATAATAATTTGACTATCTTTTCTATTCCATTTGGGATTTTACACACACACACACACACACACACACAAATGTGGACCTGATGACATTGGATAAACAATAAACTAATTACCATTCAAGCTGCGGGGGAGGGGAATCTGTAGAGCAATGAAAAAGAGAAAGAAAATGAGAAAAGTTGACGTGAATTCACAATATGCATAGAATGGAAGAACAATCCATTCATGATTGCTTTGCAAGTAATACAATGAAGAGGCTTGAAGCCACTCCAGCTTTATCACACAGTTGTGGTGTTGATGCTATTGTTCAATGTCTTCTTCAAAACATTGTTTTTAAATCTATCACCACCTTTCAGCTTCTATAAATACTGGGGATTAGATAAAAGAAAGGCAGTTTCTACAAATATTTCTGGCAATGTTAAAAAGCACCCATGCTTTTGACAATAAGAACGGGGATGGATTTGAAAGCGTCAAAAATGTTCCATTCCTAAATTTTAATTAATTACTCTCAGTGATGTTGTGCATAGCCACATCCGATTCATCCAGGAAGCCTTGTCCTTACTCTCAGTTGACTTCACTCGTCCTCAGTGACTTCATCGTGTCATTGAGCATTCCTCTGAACTGAATGAATTCATCTGAATGAACTGAATTCTGATCTTATTGCTTTTTTCACCCTTTTAATTGCCATGCTTTTTGACGGGCTTGATTCATGGTATAGTTTAACTAAGGAGGTTTTAATGCCCCAGGAGAATTGTTACTGTGTGTTTTTAAAATATATGAATTTTGTAATTCGTTTTATAGTTTTATAGTTGTAAACCACTTAGAATATAGATAAATAAATGCCAAATCTTGATACGGGCGGACTATTGAGGCAGTGTATAGTGAAGCAACATGCAAACATAGGGATGAATCAATCCATCTGGATGAAAATGAGTATTAGCAGTGACAGGAAGGAATAACTAATAGACAAATATCAGGTTTGCAAAAGGTGTGTTAGGAAGACTCTTTTGGCAGGAATTCTCAATTATGTTTATCTTCTTGATCAGTGTTACTCAAATGTTTGGGAGGGGGAGATTTCAAAATGCTACCATACATTCTGAGCTGGGAGAGACTGTGGCAGACAGAAGTCAAGCATCAGAGGAAGAACAGGAAGCAGGAGGGTGGGAGGAAAGAGGCCAAGAGGGAGAGAGGAGTCAGGCTGATAAAGAGGCACGTTGTATCCCCTTCCTGCTGTGACAAGCTCCCCTCCCCGCTTGTCTCCCAGAACCAGAAGAGGCATGAGAAGAGTGGAAGAGAGGTTGTCTTCACGCAGGCGCAGGTTCCGATTGCTTGGGGAAAGCCCTGGAGAGAAGGGAACTTAGATGGCTATGAGGAAACGAGAACTTCCAGTCTCAGCATGAGGCAAGACCTACTGGGGATGAGCTGCTGCGCTCATTAGGGATGCCAGCCTGCCACTCCGCCACGTCTGTGAAGATCACATTCCTGCTAATGAAGAGTTAATTCCAAATTGAATGGTGTGATTTACTGCCTGCTCACTCCTGTCACAAGCCTATTGTGGGTAAGAGTCACCACCCCTTGTTCTATACACTTTTTTTTTGCCTCTGGCCCCCATCCCCATTGGCAAGTAGCCCCTGGAATTTTGCCCTCTAAAGAATGTAATCCTTGGGCTGAAATCCCCACCCCACCCCCATCTGGAGGACACTAGGTTGAGGAAGGCTGTCAGCCAGTGACAACTGTGAAATTGATCTTCCTTACAGTTCCCAAAATACATCTTTCTGCTGCTTGCTACCTTCTGCTGGAAGGCTGGAACACTTATATGCAAGCCCAGGCTTCCTCAACCTCAGTCCTCCAGATATTTTTTGGCCTACAACTCCCATGATCCCTAGCTAGGAGGACCAGTGGTCAGGGATGATGGGAATTGTAGGCTCAAAACATCTGGAGGGTCAAGGTTGAGGAAGCCTGTGCAAGCGCATACACATTTAGACCCATTTCATTGGTCTGTACACAGGAGAATCTCTTAAGACAGTGGGTTTCAACCAGTGTGCTCTGGTACCCTGGGGTGTCTTGCATGATGGTCAGGGGTGCTGTGGACAACACTGGCCTCTGTCCCTCTTTCCTTCCCTCCCTTCCTCCGATGCCCTCTCGCGTCAGCACCTCCCAAAGCCTTGCACAGCTGTTTGTTGCAGCGGCCCTGGCTACAAGCTCCCCAGGTGAATGGTGCTTTTAGGGCTGGCCAGGAGTGCTTCTTAGGCTCTAGTGGGGCAGTCTTAGGAGGTACCTCTCTTTGGGGTGGGGGTGGGCAGTTCAGAGACCAGGGGCAGCACCAGTGGCTGCCCAGAGGATTCCCGAAGAGAAGAGGCTGAGAAAACACTCCACAAGGGAGGGTGTTCGGAAAAGGGTGAGAGGCTGTCGGCTCTGCAAGCAAGGGGTGACATAACTGGACTCCTGAGCCCTACAGGAGTGCTGCAGAAAGAATTTAGTTGGTCAAGGAAGCTGTGAACTCAAAAAGGTTGAAAACCTCTGTCCTAAGAGATTCTGCCCTTGATGCTCCTTCAGTTGCACAGTAGAAAATGGCACATCACAGACAACACTGATGCTGAGTCTAATATATTTCATAAAGGTCTAACTTGGTGCTTTGAATCCCAAAGAGAGCCACCACACTGCCCCAAATTACTTACCCTGAATTGTTTTAATTTTTCATTTGGTGCTACTCAAAATTCAGCTCTTCTCTTTGGCTATCTGTCTGTTTACATAATAAACTTTATTAGTTCTCTTTAGACTGTGCTGTTGCTTTTGACTTTCAGCTGAGTCATTTTTCAGTAAATGAACAAAGTCCGAAGAAGTTGTCTGATGAGATTTGCTTTCTTATTTTATTGTGAATACTTTGAAGATTAATGGAGGGCAGAGGTTTTGCAGGCGAGCTTTTGCCCTTATGTCACCTCTAATATTCCGAGAGCCACTATCTACCGGACAGACTAAATTGTTTAGATTGGAGATTCAATTTTGAAAAGTTTCTGAAAACATATTGCTAACATATTTTGCTTGACCTGGTCATACTATACCACTGTTCCTGCACTGAAGCAAAACTGTGTTGCTGTATAAAGTTGTCTTGCCATCACTTAACTCTACAATAGCCCCAGTTGACTTCAATTGTGTCATTTAGAAGTACCGCAGTTGAGACCTATGTTTTAATGTGTCCTTTATGCTAAGTTTGCTGCAATTATGTTGTTGGGCTCCAACTCTCATCAGAGCCAGCCAGCACAGCTAACGGACAGGGATAATGTAATCCAACAACATTTGAAGAGCATAAGTTCCCCACCCCTGGTTTACTGTGACCTAATCTTGAACGCAGATGGCGCTGTGGGTTAAACCACAGAGCCTAGGGCTTGCCGATCAGAAGGTCAGTGGTTCGAATCCCCGCGATGGGGTGAGCTCCCGTTGCTTGGTCCCTGTTCCTGCCAACCTAGCAGTTTGAAAGCATGAAGTGCAAGTAGATAAATAGGTACCGCTCCGGCGGGAAGGTAAACGGCGTTTCTGTGTGCTGCTCTGGTTTGCCAGAAGCGGCTTAGTCATGCTGGCCGCATGACCTGTACGCCGGCTCCCTCGGCCAGTAAGGGGAGATGAGCACCACAACCCCAGAGTCATCCGCGACTGGACCTAAAGGTTAGGGGTCCCTTTACCTTTAACTAATGTTGAACTGAACCACACAACTGTTTGGGGGAGAATAATAAAGCTGACCAAAAAAAGAAGGTGGCAGTGGTGTGTGGTCAGTGGACATGGGGGACTAAACTAGTCCCATAAATATTCCCAGTAAAGGAGAGTATTAAAGTATTAAAGTCTGGAGCCTCCTTCCCAAAGCCTGGCAAGCTTCTGCCCTTACAAGCTAGTGCCTCTGTTCCCCTATGAAAAATGTCACCACGCACCACGGGAAGAACAGGTAACTCACAGCTTTGGTTGTGCAACAGTGTTTTCCTGAAACTAAAAAATATGTGAAATTATATTTTTTGTTACATTCTACCTCAATATGGTAAGGGGAGAACCCTTTTTTTAAAAAAAAAAATCTTGCGGCAGCTGCCCTTGATTGTGCTGGAAGTGAGATACCGATGAGAACCAGTGACCATAAGGGAAGGCACACAGCTCAGTGGTAAAGCACATCCTTTACATGCAAAAGATCTCCAGCTCATTCCTGTTATTCTAGTTGAAACAGTCAAGAAAGACCCTTGCCTGAAATCCTGCAGAGCTGTTGCCAGTCACAGTATACAATACTGGGCTAAATAGACAAAAAGTCTGTCTTGTTATAAATATCTTCCTATGTGAGCCCTGTATACATTCATTGGTCTATGGCAGTGTTTTCCAAATGTGTCTCTCCAGCTGTTTTGGGACTAAAACTCCCATCATCCCTATCTAACAAGACCAGTGGTCAGGGATGATGGGAACTGTAGTCCGAAAACAGTTGCAGACCCAAGTTTGGTCTGGGGATAGGGAACCTATAGCTCTCCAGATCATAGCTGTCAACTTACAGATTTGAAAATAAGGGACCAGCAGCCTCGAAAATAAGGGATCAGCAGCCAAAATAAGGGATTTTCCAAGCACAGGTATGTTCAACTTCTGAGCCCCTCCGAGCCAAAGGCAGAAAGCCCAGCCAGCAGCCAAACAAAGCCTCAAGGAAATCCACCGTCACCTCTCTGCTGGGAAGTGCTGAACAAAGGAGAGTCCCCAGGCAACGGAGCCGATTTGATCAGCACAAGGCATGCAGGCTCCACCCCCCCCCCAGTCGTTCTTAGACTTCTTATTGGGTGAGCAACTCAGCCAAGCAACACAGTTGGAGCCTCCCTCCTCCCTGGCTGGCAAGGAGGGAGGGAGAAAAGCTGCTTCCTTTGAAACCTGGGAAACTTAAGGGACATCATCTATAAGGGACAGCAGCGGGACATGGCGCTGGGATAAGGGACTGTCCCGCCAAATAAGGGATGCTTGACAGCTATGCTCCAGATGTGGTTGGAGAGATGTAGTACAGCAACATTTGAAGGGCCACAGGTGTCCCGTCCCCCCCCGGACTATACAGTATATACTCCTACAACCAGAAAGTAGAAAGTAGTTGTGGGGGGGAAAGGTTTAATGCAAGAAAACAAAAGCTACATATCTGTTTTCACTGGGGAGAATTATAAGGGAAAGAGGGAGGGAGGGGTTGGCTCTCAACTGTCCTTCATGGTGATGAATGTCACATATTTTCTTTTTTTAAAACAACAACAACATGACTTTCCAATCCCAAATTAGTTTGCAAAGCTGCATCTACCCATACTTCTTAAGTTAACATTTGGAGAGCAGCCAAGACTTCGCTGAAAATAAGATGTCCCTCGAAATGCCATTGACATGAGAGAGATGCATTACATCCAACTATAAATCAAAAGGCCTGTGTGCTAGATTCCTATTTTCATGGTTGGGCTTATTCATACGTACAACTTAGAGTGGGCTGTGGGGGGAGTGGGGAGTGACAATTTGATGTTTTATTATCCATTTTTTAGGGAGCATCCACATGTATAACGGTGATATAGGCTATCATCCCCTCAATGTCTCAGCAATCTTTTAATTTTTCACACCCACCAAGTAAAGTAGTATAAAAAAGCACTAGTCAATGGTATCAGGCTTCACCACATGCAATCGCTGGACATCATTTCCTTTCAATTTTCTTTGTAAACTTCTGGGAACAGCTATGGATTCTGTGGCCTCCTGTGACCCCAAAAGCTTCTTCAGCCATGTTAAAACATACAGTGGTACCTCGGGTTAAGTACTTAATTCGTTCCAGAGGTCCATTCTTAACCTGAAACTGTTCTTAACCTGAAGCACCACTTTAGCTAATGAGGCCTCCTGCTGCCGCCGTGACGCCAGAGCACGATTTCTGTTCTCATCCTGAAGGAAAGTTCTTAACTTTCTGGGTTAGCGGAGTCTGTAACCTGAAGCGTCTGTAACCTGAAGTGTATGTAACCTGAGGTACCACTGTAGAGGGTACCACAACACTGGGCCCTTCAAGAATGGCATCACACAAACCATTCTGCAAATTAATTAAATAATCAACCAATCAACCTGTACAGGCAGAATGTGATAGAGTGTATAGTATTTCAAATGAGTGCTTGGAATATGTATATGCTGTTGTTCTTTTCAGTGGGCACAAAGCATGGTAAGAGTAGCAATTTGGAACACTCTGGTGGGAATGGGGCTGGGACCACTGACCATGTTCCCCTGCACATCCCTGTCCTCCATGATTAGGGATGAAGGCCTTAATCTTGTTCTCCTTTCATAGGTTGCCCACATATTTCAGGGCCATTAAGGGACAGGATTAGCGGCAGGTTCCCATTTCAAACCTTCCTCCTATGTATGTATGGTGCAGTGAGAATATGAAGTGGGGACACACCTAGCAAACATGACCCCGCTCTTCCCCTAACATGGTTATAATCAAACGAGAGTGGAACACCCAAATAATTTCTCCTCATCAAATCCCAGAGATGCAGGCATTTTAAATCTACAAAAGTATACCTCCTTTTTAACGGTCAATGCAAAAAAGAACAGTACAGTGGGCCTTCGCAGATATGTTAACTACTACTTGTGCATTCTGAAAGTGGTACAGCAAAGTAGTATTATCAGACAGCTTGTTTAAATGAGTAATGCTTCTTTTTTTTTCTTTCCCTCCCTCTAAAATTTTACTTTACGATCATACAATACTCAAGCTCCTTATTGCTCCGCTGCAACTTTATTTATTGCCTGTATATTTTAGAGGTATCAAGGGAAATAATAAAAAATCCCTTGAAATCATATATATATATATATATATATATATATATATATATATCGCCACAAGTCATACTTAGGTCCCTGTCTTGCAAAGCTTTGGTAGTAAAAAGGGAACTTTGCTTCCAAACAAGCATCTACTTTTCAGAGTCCCTGATGAACATGTTTTTTCCTGAACTGGAGTCTTGCAAATGATGCATTAAGGACAGAGGTACTATGGTGCAGGTGAAACAGCTACCCCCACCTGAGTCTGCTTTAAAGAGCTTCAGGGTATGGCTCTGTCTATGGAGCAAACAAGCAAGCAAGCAAGCAAACAAACAAACAAACAAGCAAACCTCCATGCAGACTGTGGTTTTTTTTTCCATGCCACCAAAGTCCACTTGCTCTCCTGCTATTCTCACTCTAGCAGTTTGGCAATTTTAAAGGGACCCCTGACCATTAGGTCGAGTCGTGGCCGACTCTGGTGTTGCGACGCTCATCTCGCTTTATTGGCCGAGGGAGCCGGCGTACAGCTTCCAGGTCATGTGGCCAGCATGACTAAGCCGCTTCTGGCAAACCAGAGCAGCGCACGGAAACGCCCTTTACCTTCCTGCCTGAGCAGTACCTATTTATCTACTTGCACTTTGACGTGCTTTCAGACTGCTAGGTTGGCAGGAGCAGGGACCGAGCAACGGGAGCTCACGCCATCACGGGGATTCGAACCGCCGACCTTCTGATCGACAAGTCCTAGACTCTGTGGTTTTACCCGCGGCGCCACCTGCGTCCCCTTTGGCAATTTTAGGCAATGGAAATTACCGTCTCCAATATACTGCTGAGAAAGGCCCTAGATCAGCAGTGAGGAACCTCCAGCCCATCAACCTAGTAAACTGTACGGGCAAAGGCACAAGGCTTTGAAAGCACTGCCAGTCATCTGATGATCACCTCTTGCAAACTCTGCTTCCTTTGCCCATGCAGTCTGAAATCAAATCACGTCAGCAAAGGCTTTGTAGGCACCTCCAACCAGCTGCTAGGTGGTACTTGCAAACTGTGCCTTCAGCAGTATTTTTACTTGCCCAACACCTGATGTGGCCTGGATCAAATTAAAACTTTGAACTGGCCTATGTGAAGCCAGTGCACATGTTTTAGCAGAGTTGTCAGGTACTGTTGACTGTCTGCCTCCATCAATGGTCTAGCTGCCTAATTCTGGTTGTCTGAGAACAAATTGGTGAGCTTCTGCCATATGTGTGCGCGCATGTATGTAGCACACTGAAGTCAGAAAGGAGTTACTTTCACTTGCTTTCCAGAAGAAAAAAATCAACTGTATACGAGTTTGAGAGTAACCTCATCAAAAACCATTCTGGAGCCCAGAGTGTGATATTTGATTTAAATTAATTTCAAAACATAAACTGAAAATTAGTTTTCTAAATATTTATACTGTTTTCTATTAACCCAACACTCCAAGATTATGAGACTCCAAGATAATAACAACTAGGTTGGTTGTCCTCCAATAACTAGGTACGTTTTGCTCAACTCTTCCCACTAAAAAAAATCCCACCCCAATACCAAAGCTCAAATGTTGCCATTGAGCATATCTAACTCCTGCAATATACAGCTAAAGCTGTACTGCTGCCAATATTTGTCTTCCCTGACCCCTGCCAAACGGAAGACAGGCAGGTTCACTGAAGGATAAATCCTGAGTTCTGTTCCACTGGGTTGCGTCCAAGTGGTTATCCTATTTCTTTCCATATTGTGGGATCTTCACGTAGGACAGAGAGATTCATCCTTGCTGAATTTGTGATGTACAACAAGATTGAAGTCTGCAGCAAGTTGGTTCAGAAAATCCTAGTGAAAACCTGACTGAACCCAATTCAGCAGTTGTCTGGATAGGGTGGTAAATAAATCTGAAAAACCCATTTATGCTTTGTTATCCACCCCGCCTCAAAAAAAACCCTCACCCACTTTAAAAACAGAAAATGCCTTTCCTGAATGCTGAGACTTGCTATCCACTCAAGAAACCGGCACCCTGTAGTGTGTGAAATGATAGTACGGAACACATTTTCCTGGGCGCACTGGTTATATTTCTCATGTATTCAGTGTGACATAATTCTCCTATTAACACAGTTATAGGGCATCTTATTGCAACTCCCACCTCTGCATGAGTGTTTTTTGTTTTTATGTCAAATATCAAAGATGCTGTAGGATAAATAATGTTCTCGCTAATAAAAATAACCAGGTCCCAGTGAGCTTAACACTATGGTGCACAACATCACAATAATACCCACACAGCTTTCTACTGTTCAGAATCTCACATTCATTCATGAAGGCCTAACATGTTTTCCTATAAACTTGCAGGAATTACATGGGATCTAATATAACACTACCTAAGGCAGAGCTAATAAACTTTTAATGCTTCAGCCCACCAAGTCTATAGCCTGAATAAGCAATATTCAACAGCCCCCGCCTGTAAACCATGCAGTGGGCAGAAAATTCACTTTTTCAGGAGAGAAGATAAATGTGTGTGTGTGTGTGTGTGTGTGTGTGTGTGTGTGTGTGTTAGTTAAAATCCCAGAGTCCATACTAATGAATTTCTGTTTCAGTTCTTTAAAACATGTTTATAAAATATACAATGAACATTCAGAGACTTGAGTGATTTATCAACCCATCCCTATCCAAAGGAGAAACTGGATCTGAAATTGACCTCATTACTTATTCTACCATGTTGACTTAACAAACAAACAAACAAACAAACGTTGGTGCTGATTATTGCACAGCCTCCCCATTTGTAGTAGGGTCTGAAAAGCATACTCATATGTTTCGTAATTATCTTTCTCTTTCATGGCCCCATTTTTTCCACAACCTTTTTACACAAAGTTCACATACTACGGCAGACATTTAAGATTGGAAAAATTAAAACAAGGAACCCAAACTCTGCTGGCCCATCTGTGTATGCTTTTATGTTTGAGTTCACCAAAGGTACTATTGTAAATGTACAGTGGTACCTCTGGTTGTGGACGGGATCCGTACTGGAGCTCTGGTGGGATCCCAAGCTTTTCGCAACCGGAGGTGCCTGTTCTGCGCATGTGGTAGAACGCTTCTGCGCATGCGGCGAAACCCGGAAAAATACTTCCAGGTTTGCCGCGTGCATAGCCCGAGAGATACATAACCAGAGGTGTTCGTAAGTAGAGGTACCACTATACTATACTCTTAAACTAGGTGACCTCCAAGGTCGCTTCCAATTCTAGATCTGGGGAAGAGGACTGCTAAAGTGATGGGTACATCCCTTTGTTAGGCAACTGCCGATCAGAAGGATGGCGGTTCGAATCCACACAACGGAGTGAGCTCCCATTGCTCTGTCCCACCTTCTGCCAGTGCAATTAGATAAATAGGTACCACTGTAGTGGGAAGGTAAACGGTATTTCCATGCATTCTGGCTTCCATCACGGTGTTCCGTTGCACCGGAAGCGGTTTAGTCATGCTGGCCACATGACCCGGAAAGCTGTCTGCGTGGACAAATGCCAGCTCTCACAGCCTGAAGCAAGATGAGTGCTGCACCCCATGGTCACCTTTGACTGGACATAACCATTTCCGTGCACTGCTCTGGTTTGCCAGAAGCGGCTTATTCATGCTGGCCACATGACCCGGAAGCTGTATGCCGGCTCCCTCGGCCAGTAAAGCGAGATGAGCTTCACAACCCCAGAGTCATCCACAACTTGACCTAATGGTCAGGGGTCCCTTTACCTTTTAACCATCCAGGAGTCCTTTACCTTTACCTTTTACCTAAATAATTATCCAAGTACAGGTGATTACCATTTTTGATGCTGCGCTTCTACGAGCATAATATAAATCCAAGGACATCCAGGAAAGTAAACAGAAAGTTATCAATGTTTATGACATATGTCAGTAGTCTTCAGAGATTCAGTTATGGCTTAAAACTCAATAGGACCTACTTCCAAGTAAATGTGTATATGATTGAAGGACATTTCCTCAAGAAGCACATATATTTTATGTATGATTTTAAAAAAGAAAAGAGGGAGATTAAGACTCCAATCATATTCCAGGTTTCCTGAGAGTGAGCCCTGCTGAACTGAATTGGGTTTATTTTTTGAGTAGGTATGCATATAATTGTGCTGCTAAGGATGTATGTAAAATCACCTTTAATCTCAACACAAACACATGAATTACACACACACAAAAAGCTAAATGTTACTTGTTAGTCCAATCAAATCCTGATCAGGAGAATCGATAAACACCAAGTCCCATTGAAGGGTTTATTGTTTTCCAGAAGCTAGTTCAAGATAATAATGTACAATCAATTCACGGCACCGTTAAATCTCCCCTCCTGGATATTCATGGGCAGATATTAATTGTCATCACAGCGGTAATGAAGGTATGTTTGGAATGTTTAGACTCTAAGTGATGATGTGCATGTGCTCTGATGAGGCCTATCGTGTTGTTGTTATTATTATTATTACTGCTGAATACATAAACCTTGGGGTGATGTTATTGCCCCCACCCCACCCGTCTCTCTTGAGAAACTATAAATCTATCCTTTACGCAAAACCAGATTTCCTGTGAGAGGAACCCTTGGAATGAAACAGCAAAGCACAGCATTTAGCGTTTAAAGTTTATATCAACATCCGTGCAGAACAAAGGTAATTTATTCTGTGAAAAAGGGCCCCCTTGCTACATTTAATCAAGTTAAAGAACATGGGAAAGTGCCCTGGACTTTTTTTCCCCCGTCTGCTTTTTGCAATTGAACTATTGAAAAACAATTTTCTTCCCATAAAACACCTTAAATCCAAAGTCTAATTAAGCTATTCAAACACGGCTAAGCTGAGAAACAGACTTATCTCTGTTCACTAAGTTTTTCATTTGCCATTTTGTGAAGGGTGGAGAGAATCAAAATTACATTTACCCTTCCTTGATGGCATACAGTGCTTTCACATTAAAAGATTATTTTCTTAAACTCCCATAGACTGGACTTGACTGTGCTTGGGAAAAGTACGAACAATACAAAAGAACCTATGTTTATTGAAAAATGAGGAGAGAGCATAGAATAAAAGCAGTACAACTCATGACTGGATGGTCACAACAATTTAGAAAAGAACTGAATAGATCTGGGTAGAAACGGCAAGGTCAATGCATTCTGAAAAATCCTATTTCCTGGTGTTGGGTTTCAGGACAAGCATGCCTTTGCGTCCTCAAGGAGAGCTGAAGCAGGTGGGAAAGCATTTTTTATTTTATTTTATTTTACTGACTTATAAACCAGTTCACAACAAGAAGCTACTGGGTCCTATACAACAAGACAAAAGGCAGAAACTCTAAAAGCAATACAACCATTTCTACAATTAATAAACTGACTGGCTCAAACTGCAGGGGAAGCCTCCTTAAACAAAAAAGATCTTTAACAACCATTTAAATGTCAAGAGTGTGCTGTTTGCGGTTTTAGGGGAAGGGTAGTACTCAGGGCAGTAGCTAGGGGGTGGTGAGGTGGGCCCCCGCCAGGGGCGCAGGCGATGGGGGGGGCGCGCAAAATTGACCAAAAATATGTCCATAAATATAAATATCAGTTATTGCCTCATAAGAAATGCTTTTAAATAGAGGATGAATTGTGTGGGTGGAAGGGGAGGGGTGGAAAAGGGGTGGAAAGAAGAGATAATTTGTCCGTGGCTAGGGGGCGCAATCTGGACAGATCTGCCAAGGGCGCAAGATCACCTAGCTACGGCTCTGGTAGTACCTCTGGTGGGGGATACAACGTACTCCTTTTTGTGTAGTTTGTCCACCTTTGGTCCCCACCCTGCACTCAGCAATCACCTGTGGCTTCTAGGCCTGGGCGATACAGTCATACCTTGGGATAAGTACGCTTCAGGTTGAGCGCGTTTGGGTTGCGCTCCGCGGCAACCCGGAAGTAACGGAGCGCGTTACTTCCGGGTGTTGCCACTCGAAATGACGTCACGCGCATGCGCGGAAGCGGCGAAACGCTGTCACGTCTTACGTTATGTTCAGGATGCGAACAGGGTTCCGGAACGGATCCCGTTCACATCCCGAGGTACCACTGTATATGAGGGGCAGACCACGATGGCGGTTTCACTCAGCAGAATATGCGTGTAAGCAGGAGCAAGGGCAGGGGTCTTTCAGCTGGGAAGTGGGGGCTTCATGCTGAGCAGCCTCAATCCCGCTCCTGCTCACTGCAACATCGGGGCTTGCTCAGTTGGGGGCAGGAGCCTTTCTGCCCCACAGCAGAGCAGCAGGCTGGGGCCAGCTGCATTGTCCCCAGCCTGGCAGATACTGGGCTGAAAGCACCTCAGCTCCGTCATGAAAGCTGAGACAGTTTCTCTCAGCACCTCGCCAGCTGGGGCCAGTGCACCTTGTTTCAACATTGTGGTTTCTCGCCAAACTGCAATGTTTTGCTGGTGATACATCGCGATGTTGAAAACCTAACATCGCCCAGCCCTAGTAGCTCCTAGAGGTCGTCAGCATGTGAAAGAGGCCATCCCCTGTGAAACAGCTTTGAGTGGGCAGCTGAACCCGGTGCGGGAAGCTGATGGGTCTCAAATCCATGGTGAGTTAGGGATTCCCCTGCAACAATATAGGCAGATGGAGCGGACGAGACCAATAGTGGGTCCAGCCATCAAGAAGGTGAATGAATTTTATTATTTCGGTCACAGACCAGTTCCAGCCTACATACAATATCAAGGAAGTCATAAAACATGATAGGGATACATTTGAATTTGCAATTAGGTATAACAGGGACAATACAGATATAGCAACAGTTAAAAAATATATAAATTAAAACTTAGTCACTAACTTATAACCTAAAATTATCGTTTAAAACCTTAATCATTATGATAGCACAGCTTGTTCCCTAAGTTTTATGGCAATTGCACAGAATTTGGCTACCCTTAACGTGATCTCAGGATCCTTGTCCTCTACCAGGGATTTTAGATATTGAAGTTTGGATTAATCTGGAGATTTTTGCATAGCAGGGGTAATAAATACCGAGCGTATATCCCCATAGAAACGGCAGTGTAACAAGGCATGAGAGACAGTTTCTACCTCCATCAAGCCACAGGGGCAGACTTGTTCCACATATGGTTTACCCTCAAATCTGCCCTGCAATAAGGCAGATGGCAGCAAGTTGACTCTAGCAAGGGTAAATGACAGTCTGTATTTAGGTATTTGTAGTCAAGAAGGTGGTTTCTGCAAGTGGTGTAAAGGGAAATGAGGGGTAGATGGGGCTTGTCAACCTGGGAAGGTAGGCCATCTAGGAGAAGAAAAACTCTGGTCCTAAACCTCCGCTGCCTTAAGACTATACTCATTCAAGGGAAAGGCTTCGGGAGTAAACCCCAAGGAAAAATCCATACCTGCTGCCTTGTGGGACATTTTTGGGAGAAGACTAAGGAGTAAACCATACACAAATCTGGGGGGGGGGGCTAAGATGGCTGGATGCCACCTTGTACACCTCGTTCCGGAAACTCCTGCAGCCAAGCTTGTGCCAAACGCACTGTTCTTTCCTCTGGATTTCATCAGTGAGGCCAAGTGGGGGTCTTGTCATCTGGGCAGCCCAGGACCTCCATACACACTGCCCAGGCTTGCACCCCAGGGAGATCATTTTAGTGCTGCTAACATAGCAAAAGCAACACAGGAGGCTGCAGTGACTGGTCTCTGCAGCCACAGCAGGCGCTGTGATTCTCCAGCAGTTTGACTTCACCCCAAAAGGTGCACTCCATTGTCTCTTGAGACAGACGGGTACCAACAACAAATATCAAGAGGTTAGACACCTGTCTAATTTGAATCGGTAACTGATTCCTAGAACCTAAAAGCCGGGTTTCTAGTACAAACTAAGCATGCCCCTGGTGCCTATGATACCTTTAGCAGCACCCCATCTGAGGAACACAGTTACAGGGATACATGGAGCAAGTGAGATGATTCCTTAGGTAACCTCATCCCAAATTGCTTAGGGCTTTAAACGTTAAGCACCCACTTTCTTCAGCTGTCTCTCTGCCATGGAGTTACATTGCACTCATCTCTGTGTCATGTTTATTTTGGCCCTTTGCTTACTGTGTATATTAGACAAAACATGAGCATTACAGTCATACCTCAGATTGAATACCCTTCGAGTTGAGAGCGTTCGAGTTGCGCTCCTCGGCAACCCAGAAGTAACGGAGGACGTTACTTCCGGGTTTCGCCGCTTGCGCATGCACAGACGCTCAAAATGACATCACGTACATGGGCAGAAGCGGCAAAAAGCGACACGCGTGTGCGCAGACGTGCCATCACTACTTACGTTTACTTCTAGATACGAACGGGGCTCCGGAACGGATCCCGTTCATATCTAGAGGTACCACTGTACATCTAAACTGTGGGTACCAAGTGCCAAGCCCAAACATCCATCTCACAGCGCATTATGCTATGTCTTGGAACTCATTTCGCTGATTATTGTCACAGACCTCACCCTTTTGTGGAGAACCACAAAAGAAAGGGGAAGAGAAAAAGCACTGAGCAGGAAGCAAGCTAAAGAAACAGTCCACCACAAGGATGGCAGGCAATGACACTGGGAGCAAGATGTTCAACAAGCTTGTGCACTCTTGAAAAAAGCAGCAGCAGCAGCAGCAGCAGCAGCAGCAGCAGCAGCAACCCTTTGCAGACATCTATAAGACTAAGCTGTTAGTATGCAAGGACTGCAGGCTGTCCCTCCCCACACAGCGCCACGTCTTTTGATTGATGGCTAACTCTAAGCTAAAGATCCCAAGGAGTGCAAAGAATGCACATCCCTCTGTGCATCATTTCTATTTTGCAGGCACATTTACACTTCATGAAACTAGCCACAGATCAGATTCACACTGGGCTGCTTGCCATGAATGCAGTCTCTGGTGTTAGTGTGTCCCCACCCTCTCTTAGCTGATCATAATCTTGCCATACATTAACTGCTTTTCTCCCTATCACTGACATAGGGCCAGTTTTGAACTGGGAGGAAGTAAACAAGGATAGGAACTTCCTCCGAAGACTGCCAAGAATGCCAAAAAACAACACACCGACAAGTTCAGGACTAGTTCTATAATTATACACAGAACACGCCCTGCTTCCTTTCCACCCACCTAAACTCCTTCCTCTCAGGTGCTCTGTGTCGTGCACTTTGTTCAAAAAGGCAACTTCTGATTTACGCCTTTGCAATTTAGAAGTTTGGCTATGATGGCTCTAGGTCTTCAATAGACACTACAACGCAGGGATCACGGTACAGTAATTGGTTTGTGAAGTCATCGTTCTTTCGCCCTGGTTCCACGGGGCTCACTTTCATGGTCTAGGAAAAATTCCACCCAGTTGTTGCTTGGTGAATAAATGTAAATGCTCCTCCACTCTTTGGCCACTAATGTCAATGTACAGTGTGTGTACTCACTAAGCATAGATTGAAAGAAAGCGGAGGCAAGGACTCTCGATTTTTACAAAGGCTGTTCATGTTTTCTCAAATCAGCAGGTTTCATCAGTTGCAAAAAAAAAAAAAAGGACATAGATTTGCACAGAATTTGTAAGTGTACAGTTGTACCTTGGAAGTCGTACGGAATCCATTCCAGAAGTCCGTTCAACTTCCAAAACGTTCAGAAACCAAGGCACGGCTTCCAATTGGCTGCAGGAAGCTCCTGCAGCCAATTGGAAGGTGAGGAAGCCACGTTGAACACTTGGGTTCCAAAGAATGTTCGCAAACCAGAACACTCACTTCTGGGTTTGTTGCATTTGGGAGCCAAAACGTTTGAGTCGCAAGGCGTTCGACTTCCGAGGTACGACTGTATATGGAAATTTAGAAATATTAAACAGAAATGCAATCTATCTCACCATAATGGGGAATTCTGTGACTCTCACATATTTAAACTGGACTTGGACCAGGGAGCCCTTCAAACAGGATATCATCGTCTAGAAGCAGGATAGAAAGGCAACTGCTGTGCACAAATAATGAGGTTATCTCTAGTAAACAGTAGATCACATTTCCAGAGAGAAGGACAGTGATCTATTCTTGACCTAAGATAATCAGAAATGGAATTTGACTCCAGAATTCCTTGTGCATGTATACTTAACATAACCTATGAATCCATGCCCAACATGCGAGTCTTCCCTATTTGACAGCATTATGACTTAAGTGATGGAACAGCATTGACCTCTTTAACTCTCCCTCTTAACTGGCTTGCAGTAGAGGTTTCAAATAGGCAATCTTATAATGTTTCTGAAAAACAATTGTCCTGTGAACCATCCCTTGGAGGCTAGATCATGCTCCATCTTTGGATGTAGGGACAAAAAGATAAAAATACATCGCAAGATTGGCAGCATTAATGCAAGTTGTTTTCATACCAATAAAACTGATACAACATGCCCCTTTCCTTGTCAAGACTTGCGTGTTTTTCTCCGACACCTCTCCCGTCTTGCCATACAGCCTGAAGCCAGGATGTGGTAAATGATTTTGTGTTGGCTGCACCTTCCTTTCTTCAACGGAGCAAACCTTTTCTCAAACTGTATTATTTTATCCTGGCTTCCACCCTTCCCATGCATTCAAAACATATTATGACCTCCTTTTCATAGATGCTTCTAACTTACACTATAAGCACGTTTCTCATTCTACTCGGTAGATGTGGGTGGCAAATAATGAAAACAATATGGCAATATTCATTTGCAGCAACAGAAATGGCAGAGCTTTTAACAAGAACCAGTATATGGAGTAGCAGTTATAGAGTGTCGGACTACGACCTGGGAGACCAGGGTTCAAATTCCAGCATGAAGATAACTCCGTGGCCTTGGGGCAGTCACTTCCTCTCAGCCTAGCTGTCAGGGAACTGACATCGGAGCTAGAGGCGGAGGGGAGGCTCTCAAATGATGCTGGAGAAGGGCCCAGCAGGGAGAGAGGCAGCTCAGCAGATGGGGAAGCAAATCAGCGCAACACCAGGGATAAAGGGGGGCAGATGGGGGAATCGGCGAGAGGGCTCCAGGACTCTTCACCGGACACCAGCGGGGAGAGCACGGGTCCTCCGCTACCCACGCCCTCCCTGCGCAGAAGGCTTCCGCGCAGGGAGAGTAGGAGGAGACTTGGCGTCAAACAACTTTTATGTTGGAAAAGGTTTAAGAAACGCCCACTGACGGATTCTGCTAGCGACTGAGGCAGCCACGAAGTGAAGGGCTGTCCAGACAGAAAGGTTTAAACAAGGCAACATAGCCAGGAGAGGCGGCAACTTACACACGAGCAACCCATACTCATTACACTAGCCTACCACACAGACTTGTTGTAAGCCATGAGAAAGCCATGTACACCACTGTGGCGATCACACAGGGCCCCCAGACGTTTGACGGTCTATTGACCCTGTGCCACCACTGTAATTGCTTTCTTCACTGCCACCAACCTGTTTCTTACGGGTACATACGGAGTCCAGACAGTTGTTAACATTAACAAATAATCAAGTTTATTTTATAGGCATGAACAAGCTTATGGTTTCAGTTAATTTTTCTTGGCAGTTTCTTATTCTTAGTTCCTTAACTGTCCTATTCGTTCCTAACAACTTCAAACTGATTATCCCAACTATCTATCTATCTCCACCTAATAGTTCCTCTCACTCTTTCACCACACAACTAGACCAACCCACAGACTATTCCTTCCTCTTCCTTCTCCAACTCCCCACTCCTCAACTGACTTTCACACAACTCTCCCTCTAACCCTAATTATCAGTTTCCACTGGCCAATCACATCACACTCATTTTAACCCTTTCCTTATGACCCACCTAGGAGGCAAACGCCACAACCACCTTGAGCTTCTTTGTGGGAAAGTGGGATATAAATGTAAAATCAATATAAAGTATGGGGTGGGAATCTTGTACCCCAGTGCTCAATGACTAACAAAATTCTTATGTAAGAAAGAAATGTTGGACTGCCATCTAGATATCATTGTTGTCCTACATCAGAGCTTTCCAAATTGTGTGTCGTGACACATTAGTGTGTCGGCTGCCGTGTGTAGGTGTTTCATGCCATCGCTTCCTGCTCTCCTCCCGGGGCTGGAAAGAGGTTAGTTTACTTCTGGTTTGCTAGTAAAACTGAATTACTGTGTTGCAAAACGATGCATGCATGTCTAAAAAAGTGTGTCACCAACATGAAAAGTTTAGAAAGCTCTGTCCTACATATTTATTGAGATGCAACAAAACATAGACAAAGAACAAACACACAAATACAGAATCTAAATCCAACCACCAGAATCCAGCGACATGCACAGGACAGAATCACATGCAAAGCGCAGCGAAACACGAGCACATAAATCAGCTGCCACCAAAATTCCAGCAACTAAAGGTGTTTAATACTCACATGGAATGTAATCCATATAACGGAATAAAGCAGCTCTTTGGGACAAACATGCAAAGTCTGGGCATGCACCTGGTAGTCAGCATGACAATATACTGAAAAAGAAGCTTAAGTGCTTAATTGCATGTACACATGTAAAAAGGGCATGCTGGATCCAATTATACCAGAAAGTTAAAGAAAACATTGAATCATAAAGTTCCATCAATCTAACCACCTCCATTCTTTCTCACGGTCTCATTTTTATTGCATAGGGTTGTATCCAGAATTTGCCCAAGAATGCAAACTCCCCTGAGAGAGTAAAGCCAAATGAATTCAATGGGACTTACTTATGTACATATGTATGTACAACCCTGTATAGGCAGCCCTGTTTGGGGAAGTTGTTAATGTTTGTGTTTTATCATGTTTTTAATATTCTGTTGGGAGCCGCCCAGAGTGGCTGGGGAAACCCAACCAGATGGATGGGGTATAAATAATAAATTATTATCAAATTATTATACGTACATAATTTTATTTGCACGCCATCTTTCCACAGTTCAAACCATGCTCAATGCGGCTTGCATCATAAAAACAATACATAACTACAGCATAACAAAAGCAGCCGTAAACAATAAATAATACATTTAAAAATACACAACCAAACTGAAGAATAAAAAATAAGAGTAGAAATATAGAACTGTTCTGTGAGCTGGCCATGCTTTCGCCACAATCAATGGGACTGAATTCTCGTCCTGAGCAACTTAATAGATGTCAATGGGACTAAAGCAGAACCAATGAAATCTACATTCAGCCCATTGCCAATTCCTTGTTTTTTTAACAATTGTATTATTATAATTATTTTTTAAAAAAAACCTGTTTCCATTTTTATATCCTACACAAAATTTCTATTTGCACTGAGCCCCATCTACTTTTCAAATTAGTTCCAAGTGTATGGAGCTTCCAGCTGTGGCTCCACAATTATGAAAACCTTCCCTAAGGAAGCTTATCCAAGTCTGATTTTATCTTGTTTTTAGGAAAATGTTGAAGGCATTTTGTTTTGGAGCAGCACTCAAGAATACATAAACAGCATTGGCTACATTTACCTTTTGTCATTTGAATAACTAGTTTTATACTTTTCATAGCTACCTAGAGCTGCCCATGCTGGTTGGAAAAACAGGGGTTATAAATAGTGTAAATATAAATACATAAATATATGACTCAGTCTCTCTTGTGTTTAAAAAGCAGAATATTTGAACCATTAAAAGGGATTTAATGTTGCAGCCTTCTAATCTCTGCAAGCATTTCGATTCCCAGACAGAACAACCACCCCACTCCCCACCCAACCCTCCAAAGCAATTGTGGGGGAAATGCAAGTGGGAAAGGGTCAAAGAGGGAAGAAAACCCCAGGTATATACTGGTGAGAGCCCAGTGCACCAAGTTGGTTGATTCCAGACCATTGTCAATCCCAGCATGTGACCGGTCAGTTTAAAACGATAACAAAGAACCAAGAGGCTTCAGTTTTTTATAAGAATGATTTCTGGATTCATGAGAAATTGACTGTTTTCCAAAGGATGAGAGAGGATTTATTTTAAAGGTCACGCTTTACATATGCCTACTCATAGAGAGAGTAGGATCCAAAGGTGACAAATTTTCTGATGTTGCACAGATTTTTGCAATCATCATGTCATGAAAGCCCCATGGAACCCAATTAGCTCCTTCGGTTTCAAACCCCCCCCCTTTTTTTTGAAAATCTGTTCACACACTTTCCCAGTCCAAAGTGTTCTGTTTAAACCTGTGAGTGGGTCCTATTGACATCAGTGGGACTTGCATCCAAGTTGATAGGTACCGTATTTTTTTGCTCTATAAGACTCACTTTTTCCCTCCTAAAAAGTAAGGGGAAATGTGTGTGCATCTTATGGAGTGAATGCAGGCTGCGCAGCTATCCCAGAAGCCAGAACAGCAAGAGGGATTGCTGCTTTCACTGTGCAGTGATCCCTCTTGCTGTTCTGGCTTCTGAGATTCAGAATATTTTTTTTCTTGTTTTCCTCCTCCAAAAACTAGGTGCGTCTTGTGATCTGGTGCGTCTTATAGGGCGAAAAATACGGTAAATGATTTGCGCTCTTAAATGGAAGCTTTTGAATGGGAGTTTTTGTTGGAGAGAGTACCTTGTATTTGGCTATAATGGTGCTCAAAAACTAGCAAAGAGAAGTGTCTTTGAGATTTGGGGAAACAATTGTTTCCTGAGTTTTATGCTGATGCCACGACTTCCAACAGGTTTGGAGGTGTGTGTGTGTGTCTGTGCGTCACAAAGTTTTGGCTTCAGATAGGAGAAATGTCTTACAGAAGCTTTAACATGCTTCCTGTCTATTGTTAACGTAACATGATTCTTTCGACTGCACTGCCATATGGTGGGGGGTGGGAAGTAATGTCCTGACTATATGAAGCCATGATGCAGGAACACAGCTGGCTATTCCCCAACCTCAAGCCTTTTCCACTTTGCTGTAGCTAATTGTGTTTCCCCCCTCTCTTCTTCAGCAAAATGCATTTTCAACAGCAAGCAGACATTTGCATATATGTTCTGTTTACATCATGTCCCATTCTGATTCTGCTGTATGCGCAGGTTCAGAAGTACTGGTTACTTATTGGCCAACCGTATGGGGAAGTAATACAAAAAGTTGGAAATAACCAGCATAGCTTGTACATGTGTGTAGCAAAGAACCAATTAATGAATGAGTTTTTACAATGGAATTTGAAGGGTGTCGCTCAGTGGCTACAGTCTCTGCTGCAATCCCTGGCATCACCAGATAGGACTGGGAGAGACCTCAGTCTGAAACTCTTACCAGTCAATACTAAAACAATACTAAACAATACTAAAGCAATGGTCTGACTCAATATAAACTAGTTGTCTAATAGTTTCAGGGGGTAATCTCACATTCATTGTGTACCACTAAAGTAATAACTCTCCTAAGCCTCAGAGGTGGGCAACTTGTAGCCTTAGGGCTGCATATGGCTTCAACCTCAGTTTCATATGGCATGCAGTCTAATTTCATGCTGGTGGCAAAGAGAGGGGAATGGTAGGAAAGGGGGTGACAGAAAGAGAGAGAGAGAGAGAGAGAGAGAGAGAGAGAGAGAGAAAGGAACAAGGGCGAGAAAGATAGAAAAGGAGGGGCAATGTTGGCTCTGGCATTACTTGACACGGTCAGTTTGTGTGTGTTGGGAGTGCCAGCGTTTGTGGGTGCTGGATTTCCCTAAATTCCTGGATTTAGTAAGTGTTAGAATTTAATCAATGCCTAGAGAGTTAAATTGAAAATCAGACACTCAATGGCTGGACTCAGCTTCCTGTGTTCAGGAGATTGCATGGGATAAGAACAAAAGGAAAGTGATGAGTCATTAGGAATCTCGCCAGAGAAAGTGGTCTCTCCTTCAACTCAGAGTTAGTTAGAAGACAACAAGGCAAGAAGTAAAATCGGTAATGATTAAATGGGCGCAAGACATAGGCCATAACATACAATTTGAGGATTGGATAAAATTATGGAAAGTAAATTTGAAATTTACAGATTGCATATTACTGAGAGAGAACTATATGAAAATTATGTACAGATGGTATATATCACTGGCTAAATTGGCAAAAATGTATAAAAAATGAAAAGAAATAGTGTTGTAGATGTGAAGCGGAAGGTACGTTTTACCATATGTGGTGGGATTGTAAAAAGGTAAAAGCTTATTGGGAAATGATATATAATGAATTGAAGAAAATGTTGAAAACAACTTTTGTAAAAAAAACAGAGACCTTTCTACTAGGTATTTTAGGCCAGGATATACTGAAAGAAAAGAGGACTTTATTTATGTATGCCACTACAGCAGCGAGCATGTTGATTGCACAAAATTGGATGACTGGAGAAATACTAACTAAAGAACAATGGCAGGAGAAGCTGATGACCTATGCAGAACTAGCAAAAATGACAGACAGACATGTTGAATGGTTTCTTTAAATGTAAAGGTTCATCACTGTTCCACCCGATATGTATGTCTTTAAGGGGCCAGAGCAAGATAACGAGACCCAGCTTTACAGCTGTGAAACATAGCAGGTGCTGCTGAGTTGTATTGATTAAGCTGTGTTGGCAATTGGGTGTAGTATATAAGGAGCAGCACCTAGCTCTCCCATTACCCTGGGGGATGGGTTGGTGGTTGGGTCATGTTTGTTTGTTAATGTATTTAGTGTAAAAGGAGTTTTTGTTTTTCTTATTAAAACCTTGTTTAAGTTATTTTTGAGTCCCTTTTTAATGCATGGTCTCCCCAGCAAGCTCTCTGCAGCGCTACCATACTGCAAAAAGCCAACAAGACAGACAAAGAGAAAAAGACAACAGTGACTTTGAAAAAGAATGGGAACCATTTATATTATACTTGCAGAAACAAAAAAATATATATAGACTTGATGGCAGGATTTAAATAAACATTCACATTATTAGTATTAGAAAATGTGTTGAAGATAGGGAAATAATATAGTGTATTCATTGTTATTTTTATGTTTTTAGGTTTGATGTTATTGTATAAATATGTTATTAGTAGTTTTTTTTCTTTTAGGAGGTAGCAAAGTGGGTGAAAGGAGAAACAAATCAGAAGCGGATGTTGGGGGAAGCCCAGGAGGGGAGGGAGGCAGGAATGCATAGTAAAGGTTATGAATACGAGATGTATGTAATGAATGAAAAAAGAAAATGAATAAAAAAAACTTTAAAAAACAACCTGTTGTGCAACAATAAAGGATCTGAGTCGAAGAAGAAGACGAAGAAGACGAAGAAGACGAAGAAGACGAAGAAGACGAAGAAGACGAAGAAGACGAAGAAGACGAAGAAGACGAAGAAGACGAAGAAGACGAAGAAGACGAAGAAGACGAAGAAGACGAAGAAGACGAAGAAGACAAGGCAGAGTTTCAAACAGAGTTTAGGGATTGGGTTTTTGCAGTGATGCTGAGTAGAGGGACAGAGGTCCGTGGCTGACTTCTGTTGGAATCCAAAACTGTGGCCTTGTGAGAAGCAATAACCGCTTGGAGTGTAATGCTTTGAGCCTCTCCATTGTAGGCCAGCCAACAGAAACAAAAAAAGTTGTCCGTACTTATTTTGGGGCAAAGGGAGAAATGGAATACCTGTTCTGGTATTGTTGTGAGAGTCATCAACTATACTGCATAATGGCGCTCGACCCTGGCCAGCCAAATTATTTAGGGGAGAAAGACCCATCTTCTACAACACCATTTCACCTCAGGTGGCTACAACATGGCACTGATAACACCAAGGTTGCAGGTTCAATGCTGGTACGTATGGGGCTGCTGCATATTTCTGCATTCCAGGGGGTTTGACTAGATGATCCTCAGGGCTCTTTCCAATTCTATGATTCTATGATTACTTCAAGCAACTGCAGTCGCTTTAGGCCTGAATGAAAAGCCCTAATCCACCATACCGTGTCACCTTGTATGCTTAAATTTTAAGGATGATCTGCTACGTCTGTTTACAGTGGGGGAGGCTCACACAATACACCCTTTCAACATTTTAACTGACCCACATAAAGTAAACACTATGTGAAGCAATGAATTGCACTGGCTGATGGAGCACTGCATTGAATTATATTCTCCTTCCCACAGCTCAGAGGTGAATAATTACACCTGTCCCACTTGGCGAGACGAAAGACACTAAGTAGTGGCTGTATGGGAAGAGATTTAAAGAAAAAGCAATGTTCATAGTCAGGTAGAAAAACAACTTACTCTGTGAGCCTGTTACTGCAGCCGATGAAAAAGGGAGAAATTATACAATTTCTGACTTTGATCCCTCCCCCGTGCCCCCCAAAAAGGCACTTGGTTCTGGAAAAATCATTTGATAGTAAAATATATTAAGTATAAGGTGCTCCTCAAACATTAAAGACTGGGTCAAGGATCAGCAGTCCATCCCTTCCAGAAAACCATTCCAATTCTTTCTTGAGTTCAAAGAAGGAGGCCTGATCTCTTCAGGATATGCTACACCAACTCGAGTACAGTAATACCTCTGCAAACGTCCACCTTGTCTAGCGTCCATTCTGGCGAACGTCCACAGCAAACTCGGAAGTACCAGAACGGGTTACTTCTGGGTTTGCTGCTCGTGCATGCGCAGAAGCGCAAACAGCTCCGTGCACGTGCGCAGACGCAGTGCTTTGCCCTGCGTCCTTTTCGGCTGGCGGCCGGGGCTCCAGAACGGATCCCAGCCACAAAACAAGGTACAGTGGTGCCTCGCAAGACGAAATTAATCCGTTCCGCGAGTCTCTTCGTCTAGCGGTTTTTTCGCCTTGCGAAGCATGGCTATTAGCGGCTTAGCGGCTTAGCGGCTATTAACGGCTTAGCGGCTATTAACGGCTTAGCGGCTTTACAAAAAGGAAACAAACTCGCAAGAACTCGCAAGACGTTTCGTCTTGCAAAGCAAGCCCATAGGGAAATTCATCTTGCGGAACGACTCAAAAAACGGAAAACTCTTTCGTCTAGCGAGTTTTTCGTCTTGCGAGGCATTCGTCTTGCGGGGCACCACTGTACGACTGCATTTGTTTTCTTTGAAATAGGTGAGTAGATCGATTACTGTATAAGACTTGTCGATGTTTTGGACAGCAGAGTCCTTTGTCTATATACATGGCACTGTATAAGCTAAGCTAGGAATCCTACACCACCTTCAGGGTTTAAGGATGCTCTCTGACATTGCCATCAATGGCAACTGCCTTATGCGCCACAACTTATTCGCATCGCCGACGCTTCCTTGCTTTAAGTGGTCATAAACCCAGAGCACAATGGGCCTGTAACCAAAGTGAGTCAGCCTGCAAGCATGGGTCGCTGCTGATGGTGCACTGAATGTCACTGCGCCTGAAACAGTTTGAACACATGACTGGAATGAAAACAAGGTAAGTACACAAGGCAAGTGCTTTTCCCATTCATGAAATGGATTAGTGGGAGGTGGGGCAGGCAAAGTTACGCCAACTTCCTTACCACTTTACCAGTCAAAATTACAAAATGTTTATGGATTTCATATATATAATCTTTTTAGAAAAGAAGAGAAAGTTACTCAATCCAAGCTTTTTAAATTTATTCCCTAATGTAAAATTTACAAGGGACAACACATCTTGTTTATTTTATGTGTAACTCACAGGGTATAAAGGCTAGGTGAGGAAGTTCTTCCCTGCTCCTGCCCCTGCCCTCAAAGTTTTTAAATTAGGGTTATTTTTCCATCTTCCAATAAGAAATATTTTCCAAATAAAAACTGGGCCTACACTGAATCCCCCCATCCCAACTAATAGTTTCTTTAGGAGGTTTTGAGGCGTTCAGAAAATATTTTTAAAGTCTCTGTGTTATATAGTGCTGTACAAGTTTGTTGTATGGGCAGATTATTCATAGCAGTCTTGTGCTGAAGCACTCTATGGGTACAATATCTACAAGATGCAATTCTCGTTTGACTGCTTTTCTAAGGCAGCTATCAAAATCAGAAAGAAAAAGTATATTCCTCTCCTCCTTAGATGATTATGTTTGCTGAGCAATAAACACTTATGCTTGGAAAAGCAGACTGCATTGTTCTTTTTATTTATTTACTTTCATAATTATTCATGGCTATTCAGAATACAGTAGCTTCCCATGGCACCTCGTAAGATTCAAAACAATTGGAAACCGTATAAAATGATCACTGGCATAATAGGAGCATAAAGCTATTTCAGATCAATATATCATTCATAGCCGGTCATAAGACTAAAAATGGAGAAAACTGTCCATTGCACCCCCTCATTATCCCCCCCCCCTATTTTTTAGAGCCTGCCTAAACACTATCACAAGGGACGCGGGTGGCGCTGTGGGTTAAACCACAGAGCCTAGGACTTGCCGATCAGAAGGTCGGTGGTTCGAATCCCCACAATGGGGAGAGCTCCTGTTGCTCAGTCCCAGCTCCTGCCAACCTAGCAGTTCGAAAGCACGTCAAATTGCAAGTAGATAAATAGGTACCACTCCAGCAGGAAGGTAAACGGCGTTTCCGTGCGCTGCTCTGGTTTGCCAGAAGCGGCTTAGTCATGCTGGCCACATGACCCGGAAGCTGTACGCCGGCTCCCTCGGCCAATAAAGCGAGATGAGCGCCGCAACCCCAGAGTCGGCCACGACTGGACCTAAAGGTCAGGGGTCCCTTTACCCTTTAAACACTATCAGAGCTTTATACACTAGGACTAACACCTTGGATTGGGCCTGGTAGATCACTAGCAGTGGTCCCCCATTGAACTGCTCCACACACCAACCTGACAAGCCATATTCTCCACTACACTAATGGCGGTTTCCTGACTGTCTGCAAGGACAACCCCCATAGAACACATTACAGTAGTCCGGGTGGGATGTCACTAGAACATGGACTACGGCAGCTAAGCTATCCTTGTCCAGAAATGGATGGAGCTGGGGATGAACAGAGGCTACTTGTGATTCCAGTAACAGACTGGATATGAATATGTTCCTTCAGGGTGCAATCCCTATTAGACCAAGTTGTACTACTTAATTCCTGAATATGACCAACCACCCATTCACAGAACCTTCATCTGACTGCAATTCAACGTCAGTTTATTGGTACCTATCCAGTCTTTCACTGTTTCCCAGCACTGGTCCAATACCTTTGTAACCTCTCCTGGTTCAGATGGAATACAGAGATGCCTAGCTGACCTCTCCAAACAGTTTCATATAGATATGGAATAACACTGGAGGCAGACTGTACCGCTGTGGGACCCCACAGCCCCAAAGACATGGGACTAAGTAACAGTCCCCAGTGCTACTTTCTGGCAGCAACTCTTCAGGTAGGAAAATAATCACTGTAATATAGTAAACTCCAACTTCCAACCCCCTGAGTCATTCCAGAAGGTGTCAGAAGTCGCTGAGAGATCCAACTTCTCCTATTCTCCTAGTAAAGGCTGACCTAGACTAGAGGACTGTCCTCATAGCTCTTCCTTCACACTCCACCCCACTGTATTTGCCACCTGAGGCAGATGCATCACTTTGCCTAATAGTAGGGCTGACCCTGATGAGTATACAGCTTCTCCAGCAGGTTCCTGGTTGAAATAGCACTCAAGTCACATTTCAGACATGCTGGGCCTATGGCTGGAAATGATGCTGTGCCTCTTACATCTTGCTGCAGAATCATGGGACTTGCAGTCCATCTCATGATTTCTGCACACCAAGGATGCCTAACCTGTGGCCTTCCAGTTACAGGTAAGTAGCTGTGTTGGTCTGCCATAGGCGAAACAAAATAAAAAAATTCCTTCCAGTAGCACCTTAGAGACCAACTGAGTTTGTTATTGGTATGAGCTTTCGTGTTGGTCTCTGAAGAAGTGTGCATGCACACAAAAGCTGATACCAATAACAAACTCAGTTGGTCTCTAAGGAGCTACTGGAAGGGGTTTTTTTTATTATTCTGTGGCCTTCCAGTTGCTTTGAACTATACGTCCCATCATCCACAGCCAGCATCACAAATGGTTAGGGACGATGGGAGTTGTAGTCCACAACATCCAGAGGACAGTGTGTTGGCTATCCAAGTGTACCTTTCCCCCCCTAAACTGAATACAAAGATGTAAACATTCACATGAATTGTGAAGTGCCCATTAGAAGAATTGCTGGACAAACTATGTATCCCTGCCCATGTAGGTAAAAGATTTTTCTGATGGTGTTCCCCCCTGCCTCCCCACTCCGTAATAAAGCTAATCCCATATAAAGTAAAATTGGGTAAATTACCTTGGCTAAACCGATATATTACCCATTGCCTTGTCCCTACAACCCCTGGAAAGAAGCTCAATTTCAAAGGTTAATAGTACAAAACAAATATGCCCAGGCAGCTCAAAAGCTTGAATGTAAAATATATTTGCAGGTTTTTTCCCCCCAGTGATGTTTTAAAGACTCTGGCCAAGTTTTAATGGGCTGTCACACATGGGCGGTTATGAAAGACTTACAATGAACCAAGCTGATAAGCTGATTTGATTTGAATTAACTGCATGAGATTGCTGCTTTGAAAAAGCTGGCCTAAAGAGGCAGCAGCAAAAGCAATCTAAGAAGCCACTGGGATGGTTTGCTTCAGATGCAAAGAAGTGTGGAAGGTTTAGGTAGGGTAAGCTAATTGAGAGATGCATTTGTTTGATCCTGACATCTTTTCCCCTGAAGGAACCCAACACAATGGATGTGTAGGCTCTCTATTTATTCTTTCCGCAAAGCGTCCTAATAAGCTGGTGTTTGTGACTTTGTTACTCTAAGATGGTTTTCACAGATAAACATTTTTTTAAAAAAATAAAAATGTCAGCAGTTAGCATTGGAAAGTGGAAGGTTGCCCTGATGTTGCCCCAGGTGTTCTCCTGCAACTCTCTATATCAGGCATAGGCAACCTAAGGCCCGTGGGCCGGAAGCGAACCATGGGGGTTGTTTAACTGGCCCATGGACCCTACCGGCCACTCAGTCGGCTCCCGTGCGCAGAGCAGAGCGGGGAACACCTTCCGCGATGCTGGGCGGCTTCCCATTGGCTGCAGGAAGCTCCTCCAGCCAATGGGAAGCTGCACACGCCTCCTCCACACTGGAAATGGTGTTTATGCATGCATGCGCGTGCACACATGCACACACGTGCACTCTGGCCCACCGTGGCGGCTGCAGGATCGCAAACTGGCCCATGCCCCAAAAACATTGCCACCCCCTGGTCTATATTGATTTACCGTATTTTTCACTCTATAAGACGCAGCAGACAATAAGACGCATCTAGTTTTTGGAAGAGGAAAACAAGGAAAAAAATATTCTGAATCCCAGAAGCCAGGACAGCCAGCGGGATTGCTTTGCAGCAATCCCGTGGGCTGTCCTGGCTTCTTGTTTAGCTGTGTGCAGCCTTTCCTGGCCGGGGAAAAGCCCCCAAGAGCCGCACACATGCTCCATGCGGCTCTTTAAAGGGAGCGCTGAGCAGAGCCTCCCGCCTGCATTCGTTCCATAAGACACACACACATTTGCCCTTACTTTTTAGGAGGGGGAAAGTGCGTCTTATAGAGCGAAAAATACGGTACTTTGCAAATCTTGAAGCCGTGCTTTTTTGTTCATGACTCCAGGAAGCTTCTCAAACACCTCTCCCTCCCTCCCTCCCTCTCTCTCTCTCTCTCTCTCTCTCTCTCTCTCTGTGTGTGTGTGTGTAAGAGAGTGGGGGGAAACCTCTATCATCCAAAGTAAGGAATATCCAAAATAGTCTTTGAATCTGTGATGTGTCATGTTCATGGAAGCCAAAGCCTTAAAAAAACCCTGTGCGCAGAGCCAATTGGCAGGATAGTGAGAGTTACACTACACTTTGCTGTCCTCAGCCACAGGGTGCAGAATTGCAGCCATTTCTTGTTAGGCAGCCAAGGGAGAATGCAGACATTCCCATTGATTTAGGACCTAACTGTGCATCGCTGGGGAAATGGGCAATTGCTTAAACTTAAGCAATGCCCATCTTCTTGCAGGCCGTTTTAACTTCGGTCATTTACATTATTTGTCAAGAGCACTTCTGCTGTTCTCTTCTCTAGCATTTTTTAAGAGATGTGGGAGAATTCTGGAGGCGCTCTTCAGCAATAACTAAAATTAAAAGGAATCCAGAAGTAACCTCTTCCAGTGCAAAAATTAGCTGCATTCCACAGCACTGCACTTAAATGTGCTTTCAGATTTGCACAGCGATTCAGAATTAGAATTAATTTCCTAATGCAACACAGGCTAGGTAAACTTCGTAATGAACTTTCCAAAAACCATTTCACGAAGAAGATCACAAGCCAAGGTTGTGCCCTCCAGAAGTTGGATTCCAGTGTCCCACAGCCTCAGCCAGCATGACAAATGTGTGAAGATGATGACAGTTGTAGCTCACACCACCATGTTTATTTTAGTATGTATAACTTCCACCTCTCTCTCTCTCTCTCTCTCACACACACACACACACACACACACACTCAGTCTACAAATATCCATAAACTGTAATTAAAACAGTTAATGACTCGCGACGGGAAGGCGGACAATGAGGCCGCATGGCTGGCGCAGCACTAAGTTAAACTGCAAACCACGCCCCCTCCAAGCTGCCCGGTTGGGCGCTTACCTGTGGGCGTGGTGCGCCAGCCAGGTGAGTGGCGGGCAGGGGGCATAACGCCCCCTGCATGAGGCAGACATCGCGTCCCGCCCACAACCCCTCCCCTCTTTGCAAGAAGAGAGGCTTTAAAACACCAGTAAAACTAGGTAGACACTGGTTGGTTTAAAGGAAAAATCTGTGTTGTAAAGGAGTGCGTAAACAACGACAACAAAAGTTTTAAGAAGATTTCTGGAAGAAGGGAGGAGTGGTTCCTGCTGAAGCCATGCTGGTAGGGAGTTCCACAGGGCAAAGGCTAACACACGAAAGGTTCATTCAGTAGTGAAGGCCAATCGAACCTCAGGGGCATGGAAAACCACCCTTTGTATCTCACTGTTCCACAGTTAAGACAAAAGCCTAGGCTGGATCACCTACTAGAAAGTCCCCAGAGTATTCAGGATTCCATCAGGATCCATAAATATCTGAGGGTAGATCACTTTAATAATCCCCCCAACTTTAGGATAGCTGTTGTTGAGTCCAAACTTCACCACGGAGTGTTGTAGACTGGAAGCAGTTCACACAATCTCAAATTGTTCAAAGACACCTCAACGTAATATACAAGAGAGAACATGCATTGGCATTATTGGTGAAATGCAACCAATGCTAAGAGAGCCACTTACACTGTGAGTTACAGGGCACCATACAATTATCGATGCATTTTGATTTGCAAGCTACAATGAGAACAAGCCACGATCCTGGGCAGAGTTGCAAAAGAAAAATCCATGGACCTATCTCATTGACCTTCTCAGAAAGACTACACAAGTTCGTCAAATTGGCAACTGACATGTACAAAGCAGCCCTCACAACCACACACCACAGATGGAGCTTCCATAAAGCTGACATCACGTCAAGCACAATACTTTTCAAACACAGTGGGGGTAGAAGGCAAGATTATGTAACCAATATCCCTCCCCACTTCAGGGGGACCATTGTGAACTGTGTCACCTGGGGCTGCTCTGGGATGGGGGAATACCTGAAATCAGGAGAGGAATCCAGTGAAAAATTCCTCTCCCCATTTCAGAGTGATTTTCCCTCTCCTACTGCAACCGCAGGTGACACAGCCCACACAATATAATAGGTGCTCTTCCTAAGGCTTATTTTGGGGTGGGGATTTACACCTGACTGTAGGGGGAACGAGGGGAATAAAAATATCCATTGAGTCTTCTGCTCCCACGTCACACTGGACACTACCCAAAGAACACAACTTACGAACTCATCTGTGAGTCATCACATACCAAGTTCAAGCTCACCCAGGGACAGCTGTAGGCAAGATTCCTGCATTGCAGGGGGTTGACCAAGATGACCCTATGGGCCCCTTCCATCCCTACAATTCCAGCCTAAGTCAAATGATATACATGCATATGTGAATCAGCACTAAGGGCGATATGTTGCATCTGCCATGAATGTGATGCAGAAAACACTTCCATGGAGATGTTCTTGGCCAGTGTTGGCCAATGATGTGGAATGGGGTAAGCCACAACAAAAATCTGGTGAGCATTTCAAAAAATGAGGAGGAGGGGTGGAAGATATACATCACAATGTTTCTGACAGCATTCCTGTGGCTTGTATAACATCTGCTCTCACGCTTAGATTCCTCCTGAAGCCAAAACACGTAGCCTTTTCTTTAGCACTGCACTAAAGTTTTGGAAAGTGGTCCCCAAACTCTTTTCATAACGACAGCCATAATTGTCCTTTCACAGATATCAAACTAGGAAGATGAGGTGAGCATTATGTTCTCAGCTCTTTCCCAACTGTTCACTACTTGTTTAGGTACAAATATGTTCAGCAGCTTAGCACAGAGGTGGCAATTATGTTCTCTATCAAGTGTGCTGAGCAAATTGACCAAAGATGATGACAGAAGATAATAGGTTCTACTGAAGAACCATTATAATTAACGAACACTCTACAGACTTTTGGGCTCAACGAATAGCCATTTAGCTATTCTAAGTCTCAAAAGTTAAGGACTAGAATAGAAAACAGTTAATACACCTTCATTACAACTAATACAACTGCTAAATCATAGCCAGTGCCTCAACTTCACAGAACACAGATGCAACAAGACCCATGGTGAGGAAGACAGTATATGGTCGGAGAATGACAACAGTTGACCCACATAAGGACAAGCCACATCCAATTACACTGGCATAGAGAAAACACTGGTGAAGCCCAATCATTTGTCAGTATGTGATGACAAGTCCTACTATGTTTCACCGACCAACAGGATGCAGGTTGCTATAGTTACTCACCGCAGTGTGTCCAGCACAGTAGGTGTAGCTAGCGTGGGATTGGTAGTGCAAGCTTGTCCTTGGGAAAGTGTATGTGTTCCAAAGAGGTTGGCTGCTGCTCCACTGGGAACTAAAGCCAGGACTCATGGTCACTCGGTATTTACTGTTTTGGTACGTTCTCACTGTGGAATTAGGCTATCGAGAGAGAAAGAAAAAAGCAAATGTAAAATGCAAATAATTGGACTCCACATAAACACACACAATGTTGCATTTGGAAAGCACATAGACATATTTTTTTCTGCAGAAAATGAAAGAATACTGGAAAGTCAATGAAGCTAAGAGTCCAGGAATGCCGTACTGGGGAACAGTTACTCTCCAGAGGACAAGAGACAAGTGGACTTGTAATCGCTTGCAAGTGAAGTTTACCTGTGACCCCACCCCAGAGGGGGCACAGAGATGGCGACATGCAGCAGAAGGGCAAAATGCCGCAAGTGCTGACATTCACAATCACTTTGCAAACTCTTATCAAATCAGCTTCTGAAAATATGGAGATACTGTACAATCCCTCTAAGGGGGCCACTTATGCATCACCAAACAAAGAAGAAAAAGTAAGGAAACCAATTTGCATAATACTGGCATGTGCTGATTTATTTATCGGGATGAAAATTTAAGAATCAATACTATACTTTAGGTGGAAATAGGTAAAAGTTTAAAAAAAGAAGTGGAAATACAATGCATCTCACCATAGTGGATAAGACTTTGGCCAGGTGATTTGGGTGCCTGCTCAGTCTGCTGTGCAGGTGCTAATTGTTGATAATAATTTCAAGGCTCCTCCTCTCTCTTCTTAGGGTTATTTGCCTTAAATTTAGCTGGGACCCCTCAGGCCTTCCAAGAGATAACTGTAAAGTTGGAAACAGGGTCCTTCTAAATTCCTTGCACTTGCACGCTGTTCTTTCTGACATTCAAGCCATCCTGAATGAAACCACACCTTCTGTTGGCTCTAATTGTGCTTTATAAATTGTAAAATGCAAGGGTGGCACAGCTAGCAAACACAATGCACATCAACTTCTGTCATGCCATCTGATGCGTGCTTATTTCCAGCTGATGAGGAGAGATCCCACCAAAGAGCAGATATTCCCCATGCTACCCTCAGCAACACTTTATGGTATCTGAAGCAGAGGGCTGCTCCCTTTTGGTTCGTGTCAAGGGATTCCTGTGGTGCGATTTCTGCTGATTTAACTTACAACTCTCCAAACGCAAAGCATACAAATGAACATTAAAAGCTACCCTAAACTCTCATTAGTCACAATATATGACAAGGGGTTACTTTGTTCATTCTGAAGAGGTTTTTGGAGAGAAACACTGCCCTCATACTTGAAGAAGATCTTCCCTCCACTCTTCAAATAAGCCTTTTATAGGGCTATGAATCTTGGCATCAAAGGAAAGGTTTCATTTTAATTCCCCAAAGGAATGCAATATAAATTCTCTTTTCTTTGGCCTATCTCATAAATTGATCAGAAAGAAATTTCATCTTTCCCAACGAACAGAGCACTGGGTTCTGGGTGGGGCTGGGATCAGAAAAGACTGGATAGCCATTCTAGTTTGTTTATTTATTTATTTTAGAGAAAAATTTATAGACCGCCCCCTAACATAAAATATCAAGGCAGTGCACAACAAAATATGGAAGTACAATAAAACGTAAACTACCATAAACATGAGACAAAATAAATATGACTACCCCACACTGAGAAAGTTTAAACAACTCAAAAGCCGGTCAGCATATGAAGACGATGTCTGGAAATTAGCAGAGATGTTGCCTGCTGACACTAAAAGACCAACTTCTAGTTGAAGATAAAACACTCCAGGGATGATCTTGATGATCAAGCTAGGACATAAGGGCTCTAGTGGCCCTTGGGGTTTGTATATCTACACTATAACCTTGAACCTGGCATGGTAGCATATGGGCAGCCAGTTCTAACGTTTTAGCAGAAGTGTCACCTGCTCTTAGGTGTCTTTCCCCATCAGGTGTCTAACCACTGCATTCTACAATAACTGGAGTATCAAGACCAGGCCCAAGGGCAGTCTCACATAGAGCACATTGCGGTATTCCAGTCTCAAGGTTCCCAGTGCATGGACTACTGTGGCCAGCCTGTTCTTAGCCAGGCATGTTGTACCAGAGAAAGCTGGGAAAGGCCCATACCCAAATCCTAAACCTGGAGTGGATGTTTTCTAACCCAAGGTCCCTGAAATCAGTTGCTGGAAGTAGGAACTGTTGACCAGGCAAGGCCAAAAAGCAGCTGTTGACCAGGCAAGGCCAGAAGTGCAGACTCTTCATATTTATATTAAACCTGGCCAATTACAAAGCTTTATACAACCTGCCGATTGAAGTACAATGTGGCATGATCCGATTGCCTTCGGTGTATGAAGAAGGCAGTCAAAGGTGTGTGAAGTCTTAGGTAATTCACCAAGATGTAGGTTGTGAGGTTCCCAGTTCCTGGAGGGTTGAGGGGTTTGTTGGTTTGTGTGTGTGTGGAATGTCCTAGCAGACCGTAGCGACACAAATAAAGTTTTACTCTTAAATACCAGTTCCTTGCAAGAGTTTACCCAGTTCATGTAACATCACCTGCCTTATCAGATGCTATGTTTCTCAACTTGCAAACAGTAATCATCAAGTAATATTGTGATGCTTTTAAACAGGGCACAAGAATGGACAACCAGTGCAACTAAGGCTATGATTCTAGGCATACTTAAAAGTAAAGGTAAAGGGACCCCTGACCGTTAAGTCCAGTCGTGAACGACTCTGGGGTTGCAGTGCTCATCTCGCTTTACTGGCCGAAGGAGCTAGCGTTTGTCCGCAGACAGCTTCCGGGTCATGTGGCCAGCATGACTAAGCCACTTCTGGCGAACCAGAGCAGCGCATGGAAATGCCGTTTACCTTCCCGCCGGAGTGGTACCTATTTATCTACTTGCACTTCATGCTTTCGAACTGCTAGGTTGGCAGGAGCAGGGACCAAGCAATGGGAGCTCATCCCACCGCGGGGATTCGAACCGCCGACCTTCTGATCGGCAAGCCCTAGGCTCAGTGGTTTAGACTACATGGGATTAATCCCCATTCATCAGGTGATGCTTCTGAGTAAACAGAGGGTTGTGATGAGTCCAAAATAGGAGGTGGATAGCTTTGACAACTAAAGCCCATTGATTATATCCAACCAAGCTATGAGCTGATCCAGTTTCCTAAGGTCTGATTTGAATAGCAACATTCATTACTCATCTAATGGCAGGTGGTCCTTGCTCACAGCAAATGGACTATGTGACTTGTTTATCACGGAGAAAATCCTGTTGGTTCTCTGTGCCATTGAAGACCCAGCAACCAGTGGTTGTTTTTATTCAATCATGGCATACTGCACTCTTAATTCATTGAAGGACTGTTCCTTCGATACTTAAAAATCCCCCCTCCCCAGAGAACAGCATTCAGCTTCAAAGCTGACAGACACTTAAACTGTCGGAAAAGTGACTGGTCCAGGCATTTCATGCAGCCTTTAGGTCAACACCTGCCCATCATTTCCTTGCACGTTTGCACTTAAATAATATGCATAATTTGGGCAGGAGGTTATATATTTTGAATCCCATATGCACTATATCTGCAGTCAGGTAGTTCAAAATGACATAGAAGCACCACTGATCATTTAAAGATTTGGAAAGGACACATGGAATAAATTAATCATTTCTCTTTCTCTCTCCCCCCCCCTTAGTATTTCCTTGCAGAAGGTACTGAAACCCTTAATTGACTACAGTCCATAATTATTTTTTTCTCCCAGAAAATTTTCAAGTAGCTTCACTCCCTTTTTACAGTTGACATATTAATGAGATAGGTCAAAACTCTCTTCCAAGTTCTACTATTCCATCAGACTTCAGAAGAAGTGTGCAAATGACTTCCAAAGTTGAGTCCATGCTGTCTTAGCTGCTAAGCCTTTAAAATGAACTTCTCAGAAGTATGAGCGGTCTGGGGGAAATGACATAAATTTGAGTCTCTCCAATCCCTGGATTATTATTATTAAAAGCATTCTGCCTTTGGCTACTCCGTCTGTAGTTCTGTAAAAAGGAAGAAGAAGAAACCACAAGAATTGTGCCTGGAGATTCTTATTAGGCACATTTCTCTTCAACCACCAGCATATTCTCTTTTGACTCCCCAGAGGAGTCCTGGATGTGACAAAAAACCCACTGCAGGAATGGATGACATTGTTGTAGGTGCCTCTGGCTGAGATGCAAGATGCCCCAACTTGAAACATGCCCCAGTAGAGATTGCAGGCCTAATCCACAAACAACTGGAATGATAGAATATGACCAACCCCCCAAAGATAATGTATGTTTCCTTGAACAACAAGTTGGGAAAGGGGAGGAGGGGAGAAAATCCTTTACTCCGAATTGCATGTTGAGTACAGATAAACATCTGCTAACTATAAAAAGTTGAGCAAAATAATAATAATGATTAGATCTATGAAGCCAGTTAGTTCATCTTGTCACACACAAGCTTGCCTTTAATAGATAATAATGATAATTGATAATAAGGTTTAAGCTGCTGGTTTTAACCTTCAAAGCCCTATACGGCCTAGGACCCTCGTACCTACGGGACCACCTCCTCTGGTATGCCCCACGGAGGACCTTACGGTCTGCAAACAACAACACTTTGAAGATCCCGGGCCCCAGGGAAATTAGACTGGCCTCTACCAGAGCCAGGGCCTTTTCGGCCATGGCCCCGGCCTGGTGGAACACTGTCCCACAAGAGACTAGGGCCCTGCGGATTTGACATCTTTCCGTAGGGCCTGCAAGACAAAGCTGTTCTGCCAGGCCTTTGGCCAGGGGGTAGTCTGACCTATTTTCTTTTGTATAAGAACAAGCATGAAGGAGGCCTGTTCACAGGTCCTTATATGATCAGTGAAAACACTTGGTCCTGGCAAGTATTAACTGCTCTCAATCTTAACTTGATAACTGCCATTTGTCCAAATTTTAATTTGTCTGAATTAATTTTAAGATGTATTTTAATTAATTGATGCCAGTTTTTATGTATACTGTGTTATTTGTATGATGTTAGCCGCTCTAAGCCTGCCTTCGGCTGGGGAGGGCAGGGTACAAATAAAATTTATTATTATTATTAATAATAATAATAATAATAATACCGTATTTTTCGCACCATAGGGCGCACCAGACCATAGGGCGCACCTAGTTTTGGGAGGCGGAAAACAAGAAAAAAATATTCTGAACCCCAGAAGCCAGAACAGCAAGAGGGATCTGGCTTCTGGGATACCGTGTGGCTGTTCTGGCTTCTGGGGTAACCGTGCCAAGCCTCTTCAGGGCAGCGGGATGAAGGCTCCCCCTGCCCAAAGAGGCTGCGCAGGGCTAAAGCAGAAGCCAGGACAGACGTGTCGCTGAAGGGGCACTGTGCCTTCTCTCTCTCTGTGCAGCGCCCCTCCTTCACAGGAAAGGTGCTGCGCAGAGAGGGAGAAGGCGCAGCGCCCTTCAGCGAAGCTGGAGAAGGAACAGAAGAAGACCCTTCTCTTCCTCCTCCGGCTTCACATGACAGGCGCGTTGCTCAAGGGGGGCTGCGCCTTCTCTCTCTCTGCGCAGCGCCTCTCCTTCACAGGAGAGGCGCTGTGCAGAGAGGGAGAGGGCGCAGCGCCCCTTCAGCGAAGCTGGAGAAGGAACAGAAGGAGACCCTTCTGTTCCTCCTCAGGCTTCGCTGGACAGGCGCGTCGCTCAAGGGGCGCTACGCGTTCTCTCTCTGCGCAGCGCCTCTCCTTCACAGAAGAGGTGCTGCACAGAGAGGGAGAAGGCACAGCGCCCTTCAGCGAAGCTGGAGAAGGAACAGAAGAAGACCCTTCTGTTCCTCCTCGGGCTTCGCTGGACAGGCGCGTCGCTGCCAAGCGGGAGGAGGAACAGAAGGAGACCCTTCTGTTCCTCCTCCGGCTTCGCTTGATAGGCGCGTTGCTCAAGGGGCGCTGCGCCTTCTCTCTCTCTCTGCGCAGCGCCTCTCCTTCACAGGAGAGGTGCTGCGCAGAGAGGGAGAAGGCACAGCGCCCTTCAGCGAAGCTGGAGAAGGAACAGAAGGAGACCCTTCTGTTCCTCCTCCGGCTTCCAGGACAGGTGCGTCGCCGCGAAGCCAAGGAGCCTGCATTCACTCCATAGGACGCACACACATTTCCCCTTCATTTTTGGAGGGGAAAAAGTTCGTCCTATAGAGCGAAAAATACGGTAACTCTTAACAAACGACAGCTCCTAGGATTCTTTGGGTCCATTCTTTGGGTCCAATTACTGTTTAATGCAGTATCATACCACTTTAAATGTCTGGTGTGAATCTGCCCCAAAGCTGTGGTTCTATGATGCACATGTACAAGCTAAGTATGCATCTATTCCTACCCATCCCCTCTTCCCCCCCAAACTGTATCTTAAAATTATCAGGGGTTCAAAAAAGTCCCTTCACTGCTAATGCTGTTTGAACCTCAAGGTTCCCCCAAACCTCACATGGGGAGAAAAGGGTCGAACAACAGGGTGACATATTTGAAAAGGACAGCGGGGTTATCCCTGTTATTCAGCGCTGATAAGCAGAAAGATTGCAGAGTGAATTATTTTGAGCTTTTGCCAGGTATATCCTGTGAAGGGAATTTGGAAATAAAGTTTTCAATTACACACAGCACTACCAAGCCTTTGGCGAAACAACTGTGACACAAGCAATTAGGGAATCCAATATAACAGACAGTCTTAATGGTTGAGATAAGCTAGCTAAAAATATTTCCTTGAATGCTCACTTGAGTGCCGTTTCCGTAGTATTCACTCGAAGCTTCTTTTATCTTGAGAGGTTGCAGTGCGCACAAAGGCAGGTAACTAGCGCAATATGCTGTATGGCTAACTTCCACAGGAGATACCCGAACAGCACGATCCTATGCATGTCTACCAAAGTCTCACTGAATTCAGCACAGCTAATTTACAGATAAGTAGGTTAAAAATTGAATCCTAAGACTGTCATCACAAACTGGGTGAGAGCAAAAATGCAATGCAGGTTCATATTTATTAAGTTTTTGGGGGGTTAGATTTCTATAGCACCCTCCATCAAAAAGATTCCAGGTATGTTGGGAGTTGGAGTCCAATAACATCTGGATGGCCACAGATTAACCACCAATGCTGTACAGGAATCATGGGCTGTATGAGTCCCACCAAAGTGACCTCTCTGGGGCGCAAGCCTGGACAATGTGGATGGAGGTCCTGGACTGCCCAGACAGGGCTCCCTCTTGGCCTTGCTGATGTGATCCAAAGGAAAGCAGAGCAATACGTTTGACACCAGCTTGGCTGCAGGAGCTCCTGGAAGGAGGCATACAAGGTGTCTCATCCAACCATCTCAGGGTCTCCACTCTGGCTTTATGCAGGGTTTAATCCTCAGACTTTTTTTCTCCCGAAGATGTCCCACAAGGCAGTGAGTAAGGATTATTCCTTGGGTTATGCTCCCAAAGCTGTTTTCATGAACGAGTATAGCCACATGGCTGAGAAGGTTAAGGATCACAGTTTTCCTTCTCCTGGATAGGCTACCTTCCCAGAGCCCCATCTGCCCCCCATTTCCCCTTCCAGCATTTAACTTCACCCTCAAAGGTGCGTTCCTCTCGTGAGACAGACAGATGCCAACAAGTCCCATAATTCCACAGCAAAATAGAACAGGTATAGTAACATTCCCAGCTCTAGAGAAGCCCCAGAGGGCTTCCTAAAGCCCAAGGCTGAAAAATATGACATTGGATGTTGTCCTCTGTGTCGGAAAAAAATCTGTCGATCTTTAATGCAGATTTATGAAGCTTACAAAGATGCAAAAAAGAGAGAGAAAAGGGGGGAAGAAATGGGATTGTTGGACTTGTTTGAAGTACACATTAAAAAGAAAGGACATCTGCTAAGATTGGTGTTCCCAACACATTTCAATGGTGCCTTTATCAAGGGAATTATGCATATGATTCCTTCATAACTCTGCACAATAAAGTTCCATACTCCCTTTTACTTTTTTGCTTCCTTGTGTTTTTGAAGTACCTAGAATCACAGAGGCATGCCAATTTTTTAAGTACCTAGAATCAGACAAATAAACCATGACATTTTGGTGCCTGAGGCAGATAATCAAGATGCCTTTCCATGATGGTAAAAATAAAATACCGGTAACAAACTAAATCATTCACAATTTATTGCCATTTCATGGTACCCAAAACCTGCTGCCTGGGGTAGATTGGCTAATGATAGGGAGCCCTGTCAAATATAGCAACAGCCATCTATAATGTATGTTTATTACAGTACTATTAAAATCCAGGCTTCTTCAGATAATGGAGGCATACAATTTGGACAAGAAAATTGGCTTCCAGGTGGAAAAATCAAAACTAGAAACAGAACTGTTAGAACCCAAAACTAAGATTTTGTCAAAGATGTATAACTTGCTGTTGAAATGGAATACTCAGGATGAAACGGTGAAATCTGCTATGATTAAATGGGCACAAGATGTTGGACATAACATAATGATGGCTGACTGGGAACAGTTATGGACCACATGTATGAAGTTTATGGCATGTAATGCCTTAAGAGAGAATATTATGAAAATGATTTACAGGTGGTACATGACACCAGTCAAGCTGGCAAAAATCTATCACTTGCCCGATAATAAATGTTGGAAATGTAAAGAAACTGAAGGTACATTCTTTCACCTTTGGTGGACATGCCCAAGGATTAAGGCTTTCTGGAAGATGATCTATAACGAAATGAAAAAGGTATATAAATATACCTTCTTGAAGAAACCAGAGGCCTTTCTCCTGGGCATGGTCGGCCAATTGGTGCCAAAGAAGGACAGAACTTTCTTTATGTATGCCACAACAGCAGCAAGAATACTTATTGCAAAGTATTGGAAGACACAAGATTTACCCACTCTGGAAGAATGGCAGATGAAGGTGATGGACTATATGGAACTGGCGGAAATGACTGGCAGAATCCGAGACCAGGGAGAAGAGTCGGTGGAAGAAGATTGGAAGAAATTTAAAGACTATTTACAGAAATACTGCAAAATTAATGAATGTTAGAATGATGTCAGAATGAAGTTAAGTGGTTTTAGCAGCAATGTTATAAAGGTGTATGTAAAAATGGATTGTTAACAGGTGAGAATCCAAAATCATAATATATTAAGTTAAAGGATTAAGACAAAAACAAAGAGGGAAAGGAATTGCTGAATTAACTAATTGAACTGGAATACAAAAAAGGGAGGTGTGAGGAGGTCAGGGAAGCAAGGAAATGAAATGTAAGGTATGGAATGATTGATTTGTTTTTAAGTGTTTTTTATATTTTTTCTTTCTGTATTTTGTATTTTTTCTTTTCTCTATTTTTTTTCTTTTTTTTAATCTATGTAATCTTTTTTTTGAAACCTTAATAAATATCATTTAAAAATAAAAAAATAAAATCCAGGCTTCTTCCCAATCGACCCACAGTACCATCTGAAGCCTAAACACAATCATACACAGACACACAGACATTTTTAACCAGAAATACTTGAAACTCACATGACTAGTAATTATTAAAAAAGGTAAAAGACTAGGTTTGACAAGCAAAAATCGAGGGACCTCTTAGGCAAATCAGGGTAAGATTAAATAGAAATGAGAAAAACAGTGATGAAACAAAGAATAATAACAAGTTTCTTTCTTTCTCTCTCTCAAGCCAGACTGCCCTAAATGTATTTCTGCATTAGGCCATCACATTTTTAGTAATGATTTCCAGAGGAATAGCCATGTTGGCCTGTTGCATCAGATACAGTAAAGAATCCTGTGGCACTTCAATGATTTGCAAACTTATTATAAGCTTTTGTGGACCAAAGTTCACTTAACAGGCGCATGAAGCACTAGCCTAATGCATCAAGTGTCGTCCTGAGTGTTATCCTGTAACTCAGAACAACAGTTCATGCATTTGGTGAAACAGACTGTGATCTCCACAAGCCTGTGCCTTAATGCATGTGTTAGTGTTTAAGGGGCCGCAGAAAAATTTTGGTGTGTTTTTTAAAATATATATATTTTTACTGTGTTTCAGAACAAACACATCAACACAGAGATTAAAACCATACTGTAGTCAGATCTCAAAAACATCAGTCCCATTTCTCTCCCAGCATCCACTGATCCACTCTCCACCCCTTCCCCAGAGTGCGTAATATCATCAGCGTATCCAAAGTGTGTTCATGATACTTGGTTATGGCAGGAACAGACAGAATGAAGTAAAGAAAAGGGATTCAGCCCTGAAAGAGCCAAACATTGTCTTGGATCCAGTCTATGATCACCTTGCATATTCAGATGTTCAATAAAGGATTACTATGTCCCCAGAAATGGATCTCACTCCCTTTGACCTTTAAGTACTCTCATCTTATAGGTGAGCTTTTCAAATAAATCCACCCTCCACACCTTTCCGCTACCAGTAATCCAAATTAGGAAATGTAAAGTTCTTCCAGATTTTGGCTGTGGTGGATCAGGCTGCTAATAAAAGATAGGAAATAAAATCCTGGTCTTTCAGGCCCTCATCAGGCCCATCAAACAAGATTAGTAAGGTCAAGTGTTGAAGATTCTGAGACATTTTGCTTTGACCCCCCCCCCCCGAACTTTTGGGTCTTCATGCAGCTGCGCCACATGTGGTGGTAGGTGCCAAACTGCTGGCACGCCCTACCAGCATAAAGGAACTGTACCAGGCTTCATAAATGCCCCTCTTCTGGGCATTAGATACCAGCCATACAAAAGCTTTAAGGGCAATTCCCTAGATTATGCTGAGATTGATCTAAAACGTTCAGAGCCCCTTAGCTTTGAACAGTCCTCTTTGTTTATCTGAATCTGCAATGTCAATTCCCACATCTTTCTCAGCTCTTTGTTGCTTTTAGCATATTTCTGGCTTTAAATAAGGAACCTTGGATTTAGATGGACACTCAAAAATTACTTTGCACTTTCTTTGTGCTTCTGCTGGCAGCCACTGTCAACACGCAAATAAAAAAAATCTGGCATAAGGTAGGGGGGGAAACATAGCTGCCATTTATATTTGTAGCTTTCCCCAAAGATTGGAAAAGCCACAGTGGAGCACAGTATCATAATTTTCAAAATACTCCTGTATTTTATGACTTTAAATCCTTGAGAATTACTTTGCCCTCTCATAATATTTTTGCTAACAACATTTTAACCACAAACACCCACAAATTCAACTAGATTTGTGTCAACAAGGGGTGGGGGAATCTTCAAAACCTTCCTATGTTTAAAGTCAAGGGACTGTCTCTCGTTACATTTCCTCTTCTCATGCCTTTTACAGTTTCTTTGAGTGGTATAACGAAAGTACAGCGACATATGAAACTCTTGCCTTCCCAACATATCCTTGGAAAAAATCTTTACAAGGTCCCCTGTGTGGATGTCACATGACAGTTTGAGATGTTGAATTCCATAGAACAGTTTATCAGAGTAAACTGGGCTGCAACTAAAGATACTGGTATATATGTGTGGCTCTCATGCTATAGACACTGGAGTCATCCCTCATGTAAACAATTATCATTCATATCAGCGGTCCAACACCAGCGCATGGTCTTTACACTCCTGTTGCTGCAGATCTACATAAACAAGGACCGCTGTTGAGGTGTCAGACTGAACAAACAGACTGAATAACCAGGTAGAATAACTTCTGCCATGGCTGTATATAATAATTTTATTATTATTCTCTTCTTTGGCGATCACTCATAGCCGAGTAAGGTTGTCTTCCATAAACACAGTTTTAACAGTGAGTCCATAAGCGACTGTGGAGGCCAATTCTGGATCCACATGTCGTTCCACAGTGGGGAAATAGGTTTCCAGGTGGGAGTTGATCATGGTGGGAGTTGATCATGGGTTTGCCAAGCATGCCTTCCTCTTAGCACGTTTCTCCCTTTTGTCCTGAGTTTGAGCGTCTTCAAAGCCCATGACACCTATAATGGGTATGGGGTTGCTCGTGCGTAAGTTGCCGCCTCTCCTGGCTATGTTGCCTTGTTAAACCTTTCTGTCTGGACAGCCCTTCAATTCGTGGCTGCCTCAGTCACTAGCAGAATCCGTCAGTGGGCGTTTCTTAAACCTCTTCCAACATAAAAGTTGTTTGACGCCCAGTCTCCTCCTACTCTCCCTGCGTGGAAGTCTTCTGCGCAGGGAGGGCGTGGGTAGCGGAGGACCCGTGCTCTCCCCGCTGGTGTCCAGTGAAGAGTCCTGGAGCCCTTTCGCCGATTCCCCCATCTGCCCCCCTTTTTCCCTGGTGTAACATTGATTTGCTTCCCCCTCTGCTGAACTGCCTCTCTCCCTGCTTGGCCCTTCTCCAGCATCATTTGAGAGCCTTCCCTCTGCCTCAGGCTCCGATGTCAGTTCCCTGACAACACCTTTGGTAAAAGCTGTTCTCCAATTGGAACGCTCGCAGGCCATTGTTTCCCAATTGTCGGTGTTTATACTACATTTTTTTAGATTTGCCTTGAGATAGACTTTAAATTTCTTTTGTTGACCACCAACATTACGTTTCCCATTTATAGTTCGGAATAGAGTAGTTAAATAATTATATTAAAATGTATCAAACACATGGAAGAAATGTACAATTACTAGGTTCTAGCAAAATGCTCACAGACTTTCCTGCATACTGGGTTGGCTCAGATGGAATGCCAAAGCATGGTTTGGTGGTATGTGAAGAAGCCTTGTAGCAGTGTACTACCTCGTCCTGCTTCCAGTCCTATTACACAAATAACAGCCTGCCCAGTACAGACAAAATGAGAAACTATGGTTTGCCAAGAACCTATAACCAAGGGATCAGTTTGTGTCAAGGAAGGAACGAGAGGAGGAAGAAAACCTGTGTCTGAACTAGCCCACTATCTTCCCTGTTGCATACATAAGCAGGCAGCAAAATATCTTGGGTCAACATTGTTCTCTTGCCTATTTAATAGGTGACTCCTGCTGTCTATCGGCTGCTTGTAATAACTTCTGAGGCAGTAGTAAATTCTGAAGTGCAGGAACTCATAATGACTGCCTCCATAGAAACACCCCAAGGAGAATTAAAAGCCATGGGGTGTTTGTGTGTGACACATACCAAAGAACAACACTATATATACATCATAATACTCCAAATGTATTAGGATCAGCATGAATATTTAGCTGGGTGTAAGCTCCATTGAACTCAGTTGTGCTTCTTTCTGACTGCAAAGATCCAACTTGTAAAATACATTGAGCTTTAAGGGGGAATCTTTAGGCAGCTGAAATGCAGCCTTTAGTTTTTAATTAAAAATGCAAATCATCTTGCAATAAAGTGTTTCCACTTAAACTGCTAGCATGAAGTAAAAACGCCATCAAAGGAAAAGAAAAAAGAAGCATTAAACCTCTGCTTGATTATATTTCACATTCTCTGACTTCTTCTATGCCTGGGGTCTTTAATGTAGTGCCATGGGCAGTATGGTACCCTCAGCTTTCCTTCTGTGAAATGGGCATTTTGTGGTGCCCATGACAGCTCCATATACTTACAGTTGTTCCCTTTGGCTAAAAAAATATATGTTGGGAACCCTTTGCGCTCTATGCTAATCTGTTACAAAGGAAATTGAAAGCCTCATTATGACTTCAGCCAGTGGCCAGAGCAAAGACAGTCCTCCGCTTACCCTGGCATTTCAACAGATGATCCCTTGGAATCCTCTTCCACTACACCACTCATGAGGCAGGACAGCACTAGGCTTTGTATAGCAAGCAAGTCTTCCTGGCTCAGGATAGATGTGTCTTATCTATTGTATCTCAAATGATACGCCTCTCAGGCAGCAAGTCAGTGGTGAAGAACCTTTGCTCCTCTAACAATGCCCATCCTCCCTGATCATTAGCTGTGGTAGGATGGGAGTTATAGTCTCCAGCAGGCATAGGCAAACTCCAGCCCTCTGGATGTTTGGGACTACAATTCCCATCATCAGTGACCACTGGTCCTGTTAGCTAGGGGTGATGGGAATTGTAATCCCAAACATCTGGAGGGCCGAAGTTTGCCTATGCCTGGTCTCCAGCAACATCTGGAGTGTCAAAAGTTCCACACTGTTGCAATACCTGTTTAGGGGAATGATGCATGCAACAGTTTTCAAATGGGTACCAATCTTGTCTATCTTTATGCACAGTTGACTGTACAGTGGTACCTCGGGTTACAAACGCTTTGGGTTACAAACACTTAGGGTTACAAACTCCGCTAACCCAGAAGTAGTACCTTGGATTGAGACCCAGGATGAGAACGGAAATCGTGCGCTGGTGGTGAGGCGGCAGCGGGAGGCCCCATTAGCGAAAGCACACCTCAGGTTAAGAATGGTTTCGGGTTAAGAATGGACCTCCGGAATGAATTAAGTTTGTAACCCGAGGTACCACTTTAGTACGGCTGCTGAAGTACAGCTGTAGTGATTAAACCATAGCCCATGGGTCATACCTCTTCCCCAAGCAATTTCTGCTACCCCACTCCCCAACAATGTGCTAGCTGTATTGGGGTTTATTATTATTATCCTTAAAGACACTTATTTATTTTGCTTGTGGCAGGCAGTACATCGGTGTGAATGGAGGGATTTCGACCTCTCCATCAAGATCAATACAATGAGGGGGATGAATTCTGCCCCTGTTGCTGCTGCTAATGAAATCAGTCCGGCAAACAAACAAGAAGAGTTTGGATTTGATATCCCGCTTTATCACTACCTCAAAGCGGCTAACATTCTCCCTTCCCTTCCTCCCCCACAACAAACACTCTGTGAGGTGAGTGAGGCTGAGAGACTTCAGAGAAGTGTGACTAGCCCAAGCAGCTGCATGTGGAGGAGCAGGGAATCGAACCCGGTTCACCAGATTACGAGTCCACTGCTCTTAACCGCTACACCATGCTGGTGTGGTGGGGAGTGATGTTGAACTCCAGCATCACACTGTGCAAAATTTTGTCCTCTCCATCAGACGAACCTAACAGTGGGGACACGATCACCTCCCGCCCCTTGTTTATCAGATCGATCTGATAAGCAGAGTAAAGTGTTATGCTAAAGTTTAGGTGTCTGACTTTTCTCTTTCACTTATACATACAGAGATTCCCATTCCCCACTCCTCTTGTGCTTTCCAGGTGAGGCTTTGAAAAGGTAAACAGCACTGAGTGGAGCCCCTGCTGACACAAGTCAGCTGCATCAAGCTGAGGGAACCATGCAAGCCAGAAGAGGGCAAAGAAAGCGCCTGTTCTTTGGCATCCATGTGGTTGTTGTTATTGTTTAAGCAACATCTGCTGCAGCTGCCTTCAGGCAAGTTCCTTGAACTGTGTGTTTGTCTACCTGCTTGCCTGAATGTATGTACCTGCCTGACAGCCTCTCCTGCTGAGTGTGTGTATGTGTATCTGCCATTCTGTGTGTTAAGTGTGTGTCTGATCTATATGAGTGTTAAATGCTATGTGTGTGGTGAGGGTGTGTATCCCAGTGGGGGGGGGCAACATGTGCTGCCCATCTTCACTTTGGCCACACCAGGCATGTGGCTGTCAGAGGGGTGGTCAACTATGAATTTGGCGTTCAGGCTGAAAAAGCTTAGCCACCTCTGAGTTAATGGATCTCAGCAGTCTTGGGGAGACTAGGTAAAGGACCCCTGACCATTAGGTCCAGTCGTGACCGACTCTGGGGTTGCGGTGCTCATCTCGCTTTATTGGCTGAGGGATCCGGCGTACCGTTTCCGGGTCATGTGGCCAGCATGACTAAGCCGCTTCTGGCGAACCAGAGCAGCGCACGGAAACGCCATTTACCTTCCCGCCGGAGTGGTACCTATTTATCTACTTGCACTTTGACATGCTTTTGAACTGCTAGGTTGGCAGGAGCTGGGACCGAGCAACGGGAGCTCACCCCGTCGTGGGGATTCAAACCGCCGACCTTCTGATCGGCAAGTCCTAGGCTCTGTGGTTTAACCCACAGCGCCACCCGTGTCTTAGGGAGACTAGCATGGGATATATTTTTAGGGTGCACTAGAAAGACAAGAGGTATAATACAAATCATCTCTTTGGAAAGGTAGAGAGAAACAGTTCATGTATTATGATATAAGATTTGAACACAGTTTCAATTTAATTCGGAATATTGTACAACACTATTACAATTGTATGGGCTGATACTTGGTCTGATGCAATAGCTGTTAATTTTCTTGACCACTGTATTGCCAGTCTTTTGGCATTAGAGGGCAATGTCTGCTGGAAGGACTGATCAAGCTATCATTACAATATTCCTCTCTTATGAAATATCAGTGATGAGCAGAGCACCTCTTCTTCCCAGGCTACAAAATTGCTGTTTATACAAATTATACAAATTCTTCCACATCTTTACTAATCTTGCTTGTTTATAAAGGGATTAGAGAGATGGAAGAGATAAAACAGTGCTAAGCTCTTCTTGAATTTGTTTTCAACATTAAAAGTATTCAAAACAATTGGCTATACTGACTGTGGACGTTTTAAGTCTTCGGTATCCTGGAGAGGAGAAAAATTACGCAAGGTATTCATTAAAAGACAATAAAAAAATTGGATGAAGGAGCATTAGATTCTCATTCCGGTTTATCCAGTTTCATGCACAGAAATAGTGTGCTAAATCTTGGCATTACAAATTATTTTTCTCAATACAGCAGAACTACTGAATTACATTAATTATGCCTTCATAACCCTAGGTTAGATTCCATTCCATGTCAATTTCACATGCGTTCATTCACAGAATCATAGAATCACATCCCCTCTGTGCTTTAATCTGTATGAAAATGTTATTCAATACATATGTTATCTCAATGTATGTATTTCTGCATGTATTTTGTCCTTAAATATACCACATTCTAATGCATTTTGCTCTGTTGAGCTGAGAACTGCATGGTCTGAAAGATAATTACTTTCCAATCTGTGCATTATTCCAGGAGGTGCAAACTAGGTCGGTTTGCTTTAAAAATGTGCAAAAAATGAAAATTATCCATCCATAGATTAGACAGCTGCATTGCACACCATATAGGACTACCTCAGTTATTCAGAAGTCCATGCTTGGTACAGAACACAAAAAATTATTTCCAAGAAAAACATGCACAGAATTTCAGTAAAAGCATTGTTGAAATTTATGGTAATGACAACAACTAAACAACAATAACCTTCCCAGCCCCATCCACTGCCTCACACTTGACTTTGTGGAAATCAGCAGTAGGAAGAGCAAATGTATCCAGCTCCGTTTATTCTGTGTTTTATTGCCTTCTGAAACAAACAGAGACTAAGGAAATCAGTGACAAGAACTCAAATCATACTCCATCAGTCCTGGTGGAATCAACAGGTACTTGCGTGGCAATCATGAGAGCTATTTATAAGGTCTGAGTTTGCCTCTAGTGAAGGCAATTAAAAAAAAAGAAAAGAAAAAGGCAGAGGCAGAATTGGGAATGGAAAAAATATATTCTGGGACAATGCAGTATCTTTTTGATATGTTGCCTCCCTGCTCTCTTTCTCTAGCTTCTAGTTTCTCCCCACCCCCACCCTCCGAATAACATAATATTACAGGGATGGGGACTTTATAGTCATCCAGATGTTGCTGGACTCCAGCTCCCATGAGCCCTGGCTGCATGATCATTGGCCAGGGATGAAGGCAGTTGGAGTCTAACAACATCTGGAGGGTCACAACTCCCCAACTCCGTGCCTGAACCTCCTCAGAAAATCCCCATATTGGCAAATCAGTCCATCCCAAGCAAAACAAACTACAATACTGAAGTCTGCTGTGCATCCACGTCACTGCAAAATAGACCTGTTAGGCAAAGTGCTGCTGGAATTACAAAAGCTGAAGAGACAGTAATCACAGGTTTTGCAGCATTTTATTTAGGACTGTATGTGAATCAGAGGTGTCCTCATGCATCTTTCTCAACGCTCCTATTGCTCAGTTCCTGCTGCCTTATTTGATTAGCATGAGTATCAACATGCTTTTGGCTGTTGCCTGGCCATGGACGGGGACAATTAAGTGTGGTTGATTGGTTTTGCAATTTGGAAACTATCAGAGTGAAGTATAAGTCAATTACCTATAATTAGCCAAGGGCTTAAATCTCATGCACCCTTCCTTGTCAAGCATTGCTGCTACTCACCATTATTTTTTAATTTAGCTAGCAAGAGGATCAGATCTCATTTCCTATTGTACAAAATCTTTCATTCTATTGGTTAGAAGCCCTTTTGCTTGCCATAAAGAGGTGATAAGTGATGCAAAGCTAACAAGCCCAATGGTATTTGCATAAATTGCTGAGTGAATGCTGATATCCCCTCATGGACATTCAAATGGATGAAGAGTTCTGTGTAACTTGAAAATTTGCTGCCAATATTATAAATGCCATTTTATCCAATAAAACAACTGCCCTATAGGTCTTCTTCTTAGGCACAAAGGTTTTTTTTTTTTAATAGAAATTTATTGGGTTTTACAATAGAAATAAACATAATAAACAATGTAACATATATCTTAACATGATTTCACATTTTCTTTGGACTTCCTCACATCTCCCGCTCCCACTTTCATCGTTATAACATTTTGTCAGCAATTTATTATCTTATTTACATTCTTATATCCCTTCTATGTTTCATAATCTTCTAGTTCTCAAAAAGAGTTATATTTTCACAGTCTTACTTATTTTCTTAAAATCATCTAAATTAGTGGTGCTCAGTTATTTTGATCTAGCATCCTGTTTAGCATTCACTCAAGTTGCAATATTTTTGTAAATAATTCTTAAATTTCTTCCAATCCTCCTCAGTCCTCTCTTCTCCCAGGTCACGAATTCTGCCGGTCATCTCAGCCAGTTCCATGTAGTCTATCAGTTGCATCTGCCATTCTTCCAGTGTGGGTAGATCTTGAGCTTTCCAATGCTTTGCGAGTAGTATCCTTGCTGCTGTTGTTGCATACATAAAAAATGTCTGGTCCTTCTTTACCACCCCTTGGCCGACAATACCCAAAAGAAAGGCCTCTGGTTTCTTAGTGAAGGTATATTTAAATACCTTTTTCAGTTCATTATAAATCATTTCCCAGAACGCCTTCACTTTAGGGCAAGTCCACCAGAGGTGGAAGAATGTTCCCTCACACTCTTTACATTTCCAACACTTATTGTCAGTCAGGTGGTAAATTTTTGCAAGTTTGACTGGGGTCATATACCATCTATATATCATTTTCATTACATTTTCTTTCAAAGCGTTACATGCAGTAAATTTCAATCCAGTACTCCACAACCTTTCCCAGTCCTCAAACATGATATTATACCCAATGTCCTGTGCCCACCTTATCATAGCCGATTTAACCGTTTCATCTTGTGTATTCCATTTTAACAGCAAGTTATACATCCTTGAAAGTACCTTGGTCTTTGGTTCTAACAATTCTATTTCTAGTTTCGATTTCTCCACCTGGAACCCTAGTTTCTTGTCATTTTTAAAAACTTCTTTAATCTGAGCGTAATGTAACCAGTCTCGCACTTTATCCTTCATTTTCTCCAAACTCTGCAATTTCCAGTTGTCTCCATCTTTTTCTAGTATTTCCCAATATTTTGGCCATTTAGCCTCCATATTGGGTCTTTTTCGGGCCTTAGCTTCCAAAGGTGAAAGCCACCTTGGGGTTTTATTTTCCAGCAAGTCTTTATATTTTGTCCAGACATTAAACAGTGATTTTCTGACAATATGGTTCTTAAAGGCCTTATTTGCTTTAACCTTGTCATACCATAAATATGCATGCCATCCAAAAGCATTGTTGAACCCTTCCAAATCTAACACATCTTCTTAGGCACAAAGGTGTGTCTATATGTTTGCTTGCAGCTCTCAAACACCCATTAAGTGTTTGTGGGGTAGGGTGGGGAAAACAGCTAAGACCCCCAAATCTTGAGGAAACAAGTAGAAAAGTGGAGAAAGAATGAATACCTCAGTTCTGTATAATTTCCTTAAAATAGTGGGAATGACACTAAAGCTATTGATATTTCAAAAAAGGTCAGACATACCAGTACAACAAACTTTTCCACACACATAAGCAAACTAATGCATACCAACTCAATACAAAGATAGATAATCTTGTAAAAAGACAAATCAACAGATGTGATAAAGAAGATAGTCAGAGAAATATAAATTGGTAATGAACTTCTATCTTGTGTCTAGCGTTCATTAGAGGGTTGTTAGACATATACATCTTAAAGAACTCAATTTGAATTAGACCAGGATAAAAGTAAGATATTGAACCGAATGGAGACCTTTTCTGTTTAAGTGGCACTTACTTGCAATTAAGGTGTGATAGCTTCTATTTGATATTTAAATAATTCATTTTCGCTCCCATGATTATCTGGCATATTAATGGGAAACCTTTCTAGTAATAACTTGATGACAAGCTACATGAAGCTAAGTAAATGCCAATATATAGAGCACATAGGCAGTGGACTAGAGGAAATATTGCCTGTTATAAGCTAAACATTATTTATATTCCGATCATCTAATTCATGGGTAGGCAAACTAAGGCCCGGGGGCCAGATCCGGCCCAAGGACGGTCCGGGAATCAGCGTGTTTTTACGTGAGTAGAATGTGTCCTTTTATTTAAAATGCATCTCTGGGTTATTTGTGGGGAATAGGAATTCGTTCATTTCCCCCCCAAGTTTTTTTAGTCTGCCCCCCCCCCACAAGGTCTGAGGGACACTGGACTGGCCCCCTGCTGGAAAAGTTTCCTGACCCCTGTTCTAACTGGTGGTGGTGGTTCTGTTGTTAGTTTACACTTCTTTTGTCTAGTAATAGTAAGGGAACATGTGAAATGGCTTTAGATACCTATTAGGTCCATAAATTACAATATAGCATATTTTCAACACAAAGAAACAGTGACAATTTGTTGTTGACAAAGGACAGCTGGACATATAAAGGGCCCCAGTACCTCCAGTAGCTTAGGGCCTCATCAAACCTAAATCCGGCCCTGAGCTTAACCACAATATTTGGTTGTATCGGAGGAACACCGCCAAAGGCCAAAGGCAGAGGGGGTGCCATTGTCAAGAACCAACCAAGGATAAGCTATTGTACACACACAGTAAAGCACAAGGCAATGACTTCTGTTTTACATGTCTTAAAATATTTTGTGCAAAGCATTAAATTGACAGTATTTCCTCCCCACCCCAAACAAACATAGCATATGTGATTTTGCAACACGTATGCATCTTGTCCGCATATCATTTTAAGTTATCAAATTGCATAATGCACACCATGTCTCCTTAATGCTCGTTAGCAAAGCCTGACACTCATCAATCAGGTCGTCAAATGTTGAGGCGACGTGTCAGCACATCAACACAACCGCCCTATCCAAAGACTGTGCTTCCTGTACACTTTGTACATTTCGAAGAAGAGCTTAGCTTGAAAAAAGATCAAGCTGAATTGGCACACCAGCTTCACAAGGCATGAACAGAGAGAGGATGGAGAGCCATCCAGCTGAAACTCCAGAGAGGAAAACACAATTGGTAGTGTTAACCTTGCCCAGCTTGAGCTTTCATGGCTAGGCAGCTGTAAGTCAATATGTCTGGAACGTCTACATTTTACAAAAATCTAAAGCTACTGCTTTCCACAAGGATAAGTATCAAAGTGGCATGTTGCTCACTGGTTGTTCTTTGCAAATGGATTTACAATAAAGGCAGTCAGGGTGTCAGCTGATATCTATTCAAAGAGAAGATGGCAACAATTGAAAGGCACAAGTAGGCACTTTGGGAAATTGCCTAATGATTCATCAACACTCAGACCGTGGCCAAACTTTGCAACTCTGTTCATTCTTAAAAATGTTAGAAATGTGATCGTGCTCTATCAGATTATGTGGACACCAAACTATTGCTCAAATTGTGAGTATTTGCTTAGCAATAATTGCATTTCTACCAGACAGGTTCCATGAATATAAGACAATAGCAATTTTGAACCAAAACTGAAGTATAATTACTCATTTTATTTTTGTTATCTGGGGGAAGATTTTGCTCTATAATGTCCATATAATTGTATTTTTTCATATATTGAAAATGTAGGGTTAACAATAAATAGTTTGGTTTACTCTGTCAGCTCTTTAATTCTGCATACTTAGAGTTGCTGATAAATTCACAATTTACTATTAATTGCTCTTAAAGAACTACCTTGAGGAGGAGACTCTTCCATTAAGGCAAACAATTCACCAAGAAAATTCAGTAGAAAAATGAAAAAGAAAAGTAATGCTTGTGAGTAATATAAAAGAAAAGGAGAACGCTTATTAAGTTTCTCTTGTGTCAACACTTTCTAACTGTCCTTCTCAGCGTATTACCACATTGTAAAGAAATGTTTTAAGGATAACATACACCAAGATTAAATGTTTTAAATAAGGCAACAGAAAATGCATTAATGGGGCTTTGACCCCAGTGCCTGAAAGTAACAAAGGAAGGAGATGCCAGGATGCAAGTTTTTTAAATAAATAAAAAAACAGACTAAATAAGTTATATCTGCTCACTTGGTATATCATCAATGAACCTGCCTAAAGAGGTAATGCTAAGCAAACATCTATCCAAGTATAGATACATTGTCCTTCCTAGTAACTGCTAGTGCTAGTCAGAAAATTGTCAATGTAGTGGAACATGTAAAAAGGTAAAAGAATATTGGGAAATGATCTATAATGAGCTGAAAAAAATGTTTAAACAACCTTCCCAAAAAGACCAGAGTCCTTTTTGTTGGGAATAATTCAGACAGAAGTTCATAGGTGTCAGGGGAAAAAAATATTAATGTATGCAACAACAGTGGATCGAGTTTCGTTAGCCCAAAAATGGAAAGTAAGGGAGGTCCCAGGCAAAGAGGTCTGGCACCTTGAGATGATAGAATATGCACAACTTGCAGGTTTAACACACAGAATAAAAGAGTAAGGACACAATTTTAAAGAAGAGCAGAAAATATTTATGGAGTATATGGAGAATAATTGTACACAGCTGAAAACGCTGGCAGTATTAAGATAAAATCAACAGTGTAATTAATGTCTGAGTGATGTAAAAGTGGAGAACTGATTAAAATGGTTATAGTAAAATATGCAGGAATGATAGATAAGCAAAATGATCCAGGGAAGGCGAAGGAGGGAAGTCACTGGATATTTAACAGTATTTAAAAATGTTTACTTTGTGATGTAAAATTGAAAATTCAATATTATTATTTTTTTTAATGTCAAGGTAGTGGACAATATATAAGTAGCAGTGGCACCATTGGGCAGGTCAACATTAGTAAAGAAAATTGGATTAGCTATATCATAGCTTTCCACTAATGAACTGAGGAAACTAGCTCTGTGTGCCGTGTTATACGACATTAACTTAAGTGTTAGATGCAGGTTTTGATGAGTGATTTCATTGTACTGAACCCTACCGCAATCTTGTATATATGCCAATAAAGGTTTGAGAATATATGTAGTTCTCTCTGTGTGTTTGCGCATGCACACACAGCTCTAACAGAAGGGTGGGTATCCTGTGGCTCTCCAGAAGTTGCTGAGCTACGACTTCCATCATCCTTGGCTAGTTGGGGCTGATGGGAGTTGATGGGCCACACGTATTTGTGTTGTTGTTTAGTCGTTTAGTCGTGTCCAACTCTTCGTGACCCCATGGACCAGAGCACACCAGGCACTCCTGTCTTCCACTACCTCCCGCAGTTTGGTCAAACTCATGCTGGTAACTTTGAGAACACTATCCAACCATCTCGTCCTCTGTCATCCCCTTCTCCTAGTGACCTCAATCTTTCCCAACATCAGGGTCTTTTCCAGGGAAAATTGTCTTCTCATGAGGTGGCCAAAGTATTGGAGTCTCAGCTGCAGGATCTGTCCTTCCAGTGAGCACTCAGGGCTGATTTCCTTCAGAATGGAGAGGTTTGATCTTCTTGCAGTCCATGGGACTCTCAAGAGTCTCCTCCAGCACCATAATTCAAAAGCATCCATTCTTCAGCGATCAGCCTTCTGGGCCACACGTATAAGTCTGATTAAACTTCTGTTTCTGGGGTTTCGGATGGTTTGGCGCGGCCATGCATTTATCTGGAATCTGCATGAGAACTGAACAAAACTTTCCTCTGGTTCAGATTTGAGACAAGAGTCCTCTCCCCACAGCCTTTACAGCTTTGGCATTCAGGCAGTTGCAATGGTTATGGGAGTTAAAAACTTTTCAATCTGCTCTACCGATTCTAGAAATGATCCGCTGACAAGCAGCAACCTTCTATCAACCACAGATATTACTACTGCTGCAATACTGTTCCTGTAGTTGAGTTCAGTGTCGTTTATGGTTTTGTTAAACAAAAACAAAACTCCAATGCAAAATATAGATCAAGATACTGTACACTTAGCAGTTGTATACTGTGTTTCCGTCTAAAAATGGCCCCATTCAACATATAGCCTGGTTGTTGTATTTATTTCCACATTATGGTTTCTGTACCTGTTTCCAACACTAAATGATGAGACTTTGTTAACACTGCTGTTTCATTTATCTGCACAATATAAAGCATCCTTTCAGGGAATTTAATGGCCCGTGCATGAAGGAAAGGAAAGGGAAAACATCAAAGGAGTAACTGACCCTTGGCCCTAAAACAAATTGCAAAGCCTTCCTAACATTTCAGCTGAAGCATCTCCTTGTTTTGTTTGGGATTCTTTCTTTTTTTAAATGTGTCTGCACTACAAATGAAGATGGCACTAAAAATATATATTTAAAGGATGTATAACCTGGGTGCAGCCGATTAAGGCATCAGATGTCTGCAGGTTTAAAAGGATGATATAATCAATACCTAGTTCTATATAGAATATACAGTTTGTGTTGATCGTGCTTGAGTCTCTTGATCGCTTGGTGTTTATTTACAGTATATTGATAAGATAGCCATCATGCAGGGCTGTCCACCGAGACCTTAGTACAGTGGTACCTCAGGTTAAGTACTTAATTTGTTCCGGAGGTCTGTACTTAACCTGAAACTGTTCTTAACCTGAAGCACCACTTTAGCTAATAGGGCCTCCCGCTGCTGCCGCGCTGCCGGAGCAAGATTTCTGTTCTCATCCTGAAGCAAAGTTCTTAACCCGAGGTAATATTTCTGGGTTAGCGGAGTCTGTAACCTGAAGCGTATGTAACCTGAGGTACCACTGTATTAAAGTCAAATGTGAACTCCAAGGAAACTTCCCAGGACCCGGTTACTCTGGCTGTTATTTCCAAAGTGTACAAAAATCTGTATGCAAGGAAGCAACTGAAGACTGTCGTCAAGAACATCATTATTCAGATAACATAAATGCAGGATGTGTTGAGAAAAGCACAGGCCTGGTGTGATGCTAGCAGTCGCAAAACGAAAGTCAAACTGAAATTGCACCAAACCATTTCCTGATAAAATCTTTTTTTTACCCTTGCTACCAGTCATAAAGCATGCCTGCCAAGGGTAAAAACTGGAGTCAAGACTATTCCAACTAGACTTTGCATAAACCTAGTATTAATTATTCTGAAATATTGAGAATGAATGGCTCTACATGGTCAGAAAGACGTGTGGTTTTGAACGCAGCTCCCCTCTCAGCAAAAGCGGTATACTGAATGGCCAAAAATCTTTGAAGATTTTGGTTTCTATTTTTGCCCCATCCCTTTGTGAATTACAGTGGCACCTCGGGTTACTGATGCTTCAGGTTACAGACTCGGCTAAACCAGAAATAGTACCTTGGGTTAAGAACTTTGCTTTAGAATGAGAACAGAAATCGCGCCACCGCGGTGCAGCGGCAGGAGGCCCCATTAGCTAAAGTGGTACCTCAGGTTAAGAACAGTTTCAGGTTAAGAATGGACCTCTGGAACGAATTAAGTTCTTAGCCCGAAGTACCACTGTATATGTGTGAAGAGGGAGGGTTCTGTGCGTTGATGAGGTCATGGCGCCATGCCTCAGGTCCTGCCCCTGCTGCCTCATGGCAATGCTTTGCCTCCAGTAGCTGCATGTTGCAGGCAAAAAAAGGTAAAGGACCCCTGGACGGTTAAGTCCAGTCAAAGGTGACTATGGGGTGCAGCGCTCATCTCACTTTCAGGCCAAGGGAGCCGGCGTTTGTCCACAGACAGCTTGTGGTCAGCGTGACTAAACCACTTTTGGCGCAACGGGACACCATGACGGAAACCAGAGTGCATGGAAACGCCATTTACCTTCCCGCCACAGCAGGAAGGAAAGCATGCCACTGGCGTGCTTTCGAACTGCTACGTTGGCAGGAGCTGGGACAGAGCAACGGGAGCTCACCCCGTCTCAGGGATTTGAACCGCCGACCTTCTGATCAGCAAGCCGAAGAGGCTCAGTGGTTTAGACCACAGCACCACCCACTACATGTTGAACAGGGGTGTCTGCAGCAGGGTCGCATCCTATGCACAAGCATTATTGGTGCTCTATGAACATGGGCTTCTCTGCTGTAGACACGCATGCTCAAAATTTGTGGTTGCTTAAGGGAAGAGCTGGGGAGCCCCAAAACATCAGGGCATCACTAAGAGTCTAATATGTGAAGGGGCTTCTGAGTACATTATTGTCAAACCAGAAACTGCTAAGTCATTAATTAATGGAGGGAACAGGCAACAGAATCTGGCACGACGTCAAGTTTCTATTATTTTGGTTTTTAAAATACCGTATTTTTTGCTCTATAAGACTCACTTTTTCCCTCCTAAAAAGTAAGAGGAAATGTGTGTGCGTCTTATGTAGCGAATGCAGGCAAGGCAGCTATGCCAGAAGCCAGAACAGCAAGAGGGATTGCTGCTTTCACTGCACGGCGATCCCTCTTGCTGTTCTGGCTTCTGAGATTCAGAATATTTTTTTTCTTGTTTTCCTCCTCCAAAAACTAGGTGCGTCTTGTGGTCTGGTGCGTCTTATAGAGCGAAAAATACAGTAATTGTATTGAAACCTACTTTTATGAACCAACAAACTGCAATCTTTTGGATTATAGCACTCCAGGTACAAGAAGAAGAAGAGTTGATATCCCGCTTTATCACTACCCTAAGGAGTCTCAAAGCGGCTCACAATCTCCTTTCCCTTCCTCCCCCACAACAAACACTCTGTGAGGTGAGTGAGGCTGAGAGACTTCAGAGAAGTGTGACTGGCCCAAGGTCACCTAGCAGTTGCATGTGGAGGAGCGGGGAAGTGAACCCGGTTCACCAGATTACAAGTCCACCCCTCTTAACCACTACAGCACACTGGCTCTCACAAGGCAACAACTTCTAGGAGGCCAGGGGGACAAATTCCTTATCCCTGATCTAAAATAGCCTTTTGAAGTGCATTTCCTTAAATCTTACATATGGCATTCTTGTTGTCTACAGAAAATGATAGTGCTAGCCTTGACCAGTAATAACTTCTCCCCTATTAGCCATTGGATGGGTTTTTATGCTACGATAACATATTTTCCATTTAATTTTACTCCTGCATGCGTATATGAAGTGAAATATTTCCCCACTCGCCGTGCCTTACCTTAGCACAAGACAAATCACAACAATGAGGCCAGATGGAAGAAGGGCTTCCCTCCCTCCCCTTAATGACAGAAAAATAGTCTTAAATGATAATTAGTCACAACTAATGGACTCCGTAGCATGCAAAGATTGTAACAACATACTGTGATAATTTATGCTAATATCCCCCCAAAATGCAAAGACATGTTTTAAGAATACAGCACTTTGGACTTTTGATTATGACAACATGCAAATAGGCAGGTTTGCATAAAAGAACTGCTGCTATCTACTCTCTCAAAATACAACCTCTGTGCACCCAGACTTACGCATATATGACAGCAATTGTGGCTACGTCTTGTACCACTGCTGCTACCATAGCATCTAGGCCTGGCAAAAAGGGCAGAGCTATTCTGCTCTCATCTATGTGGCCCCAAATCACCCATCCGTATTTCATCCTCCTAGGAAGCAAAAAGATCCTTAGTGTAATGCATAAGTCCTATACTGTGACCTCACTCGTGCCACACAATCAGTTATCACTTTCAGGGAAGAAGGCTGAAGAACGATGGGTGGGTGTTGACCTACATTCCAGTCCTACTGCAGGTTAACATTGTCTGTTATGGCATAGACAGAGAATGCTTAAACCCAATTGGAATGAACCTTGACTATATTGATTTGACAGCTAAGGTTCGACCAGCTTGATAGTACTAAGCTAGCAGCACCCCTCTATATTATAACAATACATTTGAATTATTGCACATTAGGTTGTATTTTATGATAGTGTTTAATGTTTCAATGGCCAATGTGTTTGGTGTGTGCAGCCAAATCCCAGCTTCCTTTACCAATGCACTCCAGTAATCATGTGAACATGACATTCTGTGAAGAAGTTATGCAGGAAAAGCAACTGCAATAGGTCAGGGCTGGCTCTACCACTGGGCAGAGTGAAGCAACCGCCTTAGGTGGCAAGTACTCAGGGGCAGCAGGATCCCATAGCTGTCCTTCCTGAGCTTCCAGCCATTCCACTCTGTTGTCACATGGCTTCTACTAGGCCCCCTGCTCTGGCCTGCTCTCTCAGGCTTGGTGTAGGATGCTAAACTGTCACCAGCACTGAAGTGAAATTCAACTGCCAGAGCAGTCAGCTTCTGTATAGGGATTTGGGGGTGGCCGCCATCTTGTCCTTTGCCTCAAGCAGCAAAATGTTGTGGACCGAGCCTGACTAGAGTCTTTCCAAATTATAATCTTCATTTTGGGATTGCAGAAACTACCTATAAGGTGTTGCATTGATGGACCAAAATAACAATAAAAAGAACAACTGCACTTACTCTACCAAATCCTGCAAGTTCCAGCTCTAGTAACCCCCGTCTTCCCTGTAGCTTCTTTGAGCCAATGTTCGAAACTCCCATTGTTCTAGGCGCATTTTGCGACAGGGAATTAGCACGAGTAGTTTCTGAGTTCTGGGTGCAGTACGGAGCCCAAGATTTCAATTTAAAACTGCAGAGTAGAAGGAAAGGAGGACCTTTTTCTGCCTCCCCACTTCCAGCTACTCTCTGAAGACTGGAGAAAGACTCTCTTAAGAATATTAGGGGGGTGGGCAGCAGAAGGACTAGACCAGGGATTGTCAACCTGGTCCCTACTGCCCACTAGTGGGCGTTTCAGGATTCTAGGTGGGCAGTAGGGGGTTCTACAGCACAAGCTGAATCCTCCTTCCATCGAGCACTGGTGGGTGGTAAGGAAATTTTACCATCAAGAAAGATGCATTAGTGGGTGGTAGGTATAAAAAGGTTGACTACCCCTGGACTAGACCATGTGAAAAATGGAAATAATATTTTAGCTGCAGTTCATTCATTTTCAGCTTTGTATTCTTGTTATAAAAAAGGTGCTCCTAGACATTACATTGTTGTGTCTGTAACCTAGGTTTAAGGTGCCATTTAGCTCCTAGCTTTCATAGCTCAGTTTCTAACACGAGTTTGGGTTTATAAGAACTTATCCGTTGCATAATTCCCTATAACAGAGACATTCCTTTGTCTTAAGTACACAGAAGGACTAGGTCTCCCTTCTTGTCTGTCTCTAACCCCTACAGAAAGAAAACTCTTTAAAGAACTTACAAATCTGGTCAACTAATTAAATAGGAACAGTTCCCTTCTGAAAAACAAAAATTGCTCTGTTATTCCCACCTCTTAACATTAGCGCTCTCTCTCTCTCTCTCTTGCAATTACGAAAGGGTATATTGCTATACATGGATTACACAGAAGGCTGGATAGTACTAGCTAGGGAAGAGATAATAAAAAAACAGGAAATAATGGTTGAGTGGGTTCTGATTCATCTCTAATATCATCCATTTATTTTGAAAGTACACATAGTGCGAATCTCCAGGACCCATTCTGGTTACCCTATGAGTAACCTGGATTGTTATTCATATTAGTGCTTCAGATCCTACATGGTAATTCCTCAGGTGCAGAAATTCCTCAGAAACTGCACTTTTGCACAAGTCTGTGACTGCAGGAGAGCAGGATTTGTATTTATGTGCAAAAGTTGGAAGCAATTGGAGCAGGGCCAATTTTTTTTTAAAAAGTTGCCTTAACTGGAACTCTTAGTAATAATTATGAGTGAATTTGGGGGTGGGGTTCTAGGTAGCCCTAGGATTTCCCTTTAACAGGTTCTAGGTAGCCCTAGGAATTCCATTTAACAAAGAATGTCAACTGCCCATTCTGCAGGGGAGGGTACAATAACCATTGCATTTTTCCAGCCTGAAATGCAACAAAAAGGAGGAACTTGGGAGTGTTATTCAGTCTTTACATAACCATGTGTGCAGACAATACCAGGAATGAAGCTGCCCGTGCCAAAGTCACCAATGAATTAGATTCGGGAGAAAGGGGACATCTGTGTACACACAGCCACCAAAAACATATTCGGCTTTGACAGACACCTGATTATTCAGCAGCAGTGAATTCTAAAGAGAGGGAAGTTGTTATTGGAAAGGTCCCATAAATTCACATGAGAGGGAGTACCCCCGTTTAGGGGGGCATATTCAAGGGTACGGCTTTCCCGTATTTTCCGAAAGAATTCTTCCCCCATGAAGGAGAATGTGAAGGAGCACTTCACTGCCTCTTCTCCTCATTTCACTAATAGCTGCTCTGAAGGGCACTCTGTGAAGAGTGCAATTATGATAACCTATTTCTACATGCTTTTACGTGCTTTTGTCCAATGTCGGATGTAGCGGTTTATACAAGACACACTGCTGGTTTAGAATGACCAAACATTTCTTTATGCTACAAGCATCTGCGACTTAGAAATGATCCTTGTTCTTTGATACAGGCAGACATGAGACAATTATCTAGAAAGAGGGAGAGGGATTCTTTTAAAGGGGAGGGTGGTGTCCAAAAAACAACAACACCAAGATTAATACACAATTACTAGCATTTATCTTAGCAGGGGTCTTTATTCTTATTAAAGAATAAAGTTATTTATTGGGACAAGTGCATTTACAGGGGAGCAATCAGAATTGTTTTTAAACATGTTGGTGAAAATGAGTCCAATTATTATGGTAAAGGCAACACTGATCTGCCAGAAATTTGGTGCCATAGCAATTTTCTCACCCTATTCAAGATGGTTGTAAATAGAGGCCCCTTTAGAAATTAAAAGCAAAGCAGAACAAAACTTTCAGAGGAATCTCATACCAAAGAACATTAAATCGTTTTAAATTGGCTTTAAGGAAGTTTTAAAAACACAGCATGTGTCACGAAGAACAAACCAAGGCACAAACCCAGCTGCCCTGTGATCAAAGCAGCCTCAGCGAGTGCACATAGCATTGTGACCTTAATGATGTTTGCCAGTGTCAGGAAAGCGCTTGTTTGCAGGGCTAAAAAAACAAAAATTGTCTCTTTGTGACATTCTGTGTTCCCCAAAATGTCACAGGGGAAAGCCCACTTTTCAGGGAGAATCCAGCCTTGGAAATAAGGAGAAGTGGCAACTGAGGCCAGTGCAGCTGTGAAGCCATCCAGACACTTGGCAAAGTTACCTCTGGGTGCTGATACAATTGGAAGGGTAGAAACGTTTCAAGCAAGCAAATAAAAAGCAAGTCTAGAACAAAGCTCAAAGTTTGATGAGGACATGAGAAAGGGTAAACTGTGGAGGAGAAAAAGCCAAACAACTGTCAGGGGTCCACTACCCCAGCAGCGTTTGCCACGCAAGCCTGCCCTTTACATTACTTGGAGTTAAGTGTCTGGATCCAGATGCTGCCATTTTGATTTCCCACAATGCTTCAGAGTGCCACCACACTCGTGTCATTATGGAAAATTAAAAATGACGGCTGCTGAATCCAGGTGCCTGTCACTGCTTCCAAGGAAGCTGGAGGAGAGCCCACCAGAAGATGTTTTGCCCAGGGCCCCCCAAACCTGGAACCAACCCTTGAAGATTTGTTTGGTTCACCTTTCAAAAAAGGTATCTAAAACCATCTCTCCCTTTAAATACATCCATCCAAACAACAGGTTGTTACCGTAGCCCAGTGTTTCTCAAAGGGCCTGAAGCACCACACTGGTGTGGCAGGAAGATTCAAGGACAACCAATACGATATTTTGGGAATGGTTCATCTTCTTATGTAGATGCATTGTTTCATACTTTCTAGAAATCCCAATGTCATATTATAAAGGTGTTCTAAGCAACTACTCTATTCCGAACTTTAAAATGGAAAGTGTAAAGCCGGTGGTGAACAAAAGAGGTTTAAAGACTCTCTCAAGGCAAATCTAAAGAAACGTAGTATAAACACTGACAACTGGGAAACGGTGGTCTGTGAGCGCTCCAGTTGGAGAACAGCCTTTACCAAAGGTGTCGTGGGCTTTGAAGATGCTTGAACTCAGGATGAAAGGGAGAAACGCGCTAAGAGGAAGGCATGCTTGGCAAATCCACACCTTGATCAACTCCTGCCCGAAACCTACAGTATGTCCCCATTGTGGAAGGACGTGTAGATCCAGAATGAGCCTCCACAGTCACTTATGGACTCAATGTTAAAACCGTGTTTACGGAAGGCAATCTTACTTGGCTACAAGTGATTGCCAAAGAAGAAGATAAAGTTGTGTTCTTTGTTAAAAATTTAGCACTTGCAGAAGTTGTTTCTTTTTTGTTTTCCAATGTATTTCTTATTTAAAAAACAACAACGGTGTGGTGCAAGAATTTTTTTATTCTGAAAGTGTGCCCCAGAGAAAAAAGTCTGAGAACCACTGCAGTATGTCTCTTTCCCCTGAACACACAGACAGGCAAAGTCACTACATGGGAATAAGCTACAATGCCAAGTCAGTGTTCCATTTACTGCATCAGTTTTGGCTTAGCGGGCTACTTGGCAAAGCCCTTAAGTGTGATGATATTAAAAACTCATACTATATCATTTTTTCTTGACTTCACTTCAAATCTTACCATCTACTTAAGTAATATGCATTGTCTGTTTTGTTTTGTTTTTCAATTGCCTCCGATACTGAACCTATTTTAGATCACACTGCTCATTCCACAGCTTGGAAAGGGAGAGGATTTTGTTCAGCTTGCCTTTTAATGTGAACTTCGCCAAACCAAAATCGACAGAATCATCACCCATTGCAACCCACAAAGCCCTTCCATTCCTATAGCTGTACAGCTACCTGTTCCTTGTCGTGTCAGGACCATGATGTGGGAAACATCTTGCTTTTTTGTGTGGCTAATTTTTACCTGGTAACATAGATTCAGAGCTCAGTACTCTTCTAGACCCTCCTAGTGTACTTGTTTTCCAGGGACAGTCCCAGATTTACAGAAGCCTTCTCGATTTCTGATCTGATTCTGGAATGTCTCGCATCTCCTTAGGGCATCCCTATTTTCATTGGAGAAATGCTGGAGGGTATGGACCCCTGAGACAAGGAGACAAGCTTTAGAAGACATCTGAAGGCAGCCCTGTATAGGAAAGTTTTTAAAATGTTAAATGTTTTATTGTGGTGTTATATATGTTGGAAGCCGCCCCAAGTGGCTGGGGCAACCTAGTCAGATGGATGAAGTATAAATAAAATTATTATTATTATTATTATTATTATTATTATTACTAAATAGGATGTCCTTATTTTCATTGGAGAAATGTTGGGGGGTATGCACTTCTGTGACTGCAAATTCAATTGCATCCTCACTTATCTGAAAATTCGCCCCAATGCACACAGTATGACTTACATGCAGAGAAACACGTATGCTGTGCAGATCAAAACTTTACAGTACTTTTGATGAGCAAGATGCAAAGTGACTTATGAACTTAAAGTAAGTATTACGGTTTATAATTCAGCATGCATTGCTAGGAATAGTGCAAATGCTTTCCTTTTCTTGGGTCTCAAGTTCCAACTGAGACTGTAATCCTGTGAGCACCTTTACCTGGGAGAAAGCCCCATGCAGCATAGCAGTCATGAGACAGAGTAAAACACACACAGGGTAACGCTGTAAAACACCCAGCCAGGCCAGCCAGCACAGAAAATGTTTTGGTAAGATATTATCTGCCAGTAAACAGCTCCCCTGGAAAATTCCCTAGCTTATTGGAAGTAGTGTTTCATGTTAAAGCTGAGAAGCCTATAAGAAACCTATTTAACCAAAAGAACGATATTATGCAAAGAAGCCAATAAGGTAGTGGGGGGGGGGAGAGGGTAATTCGTATGGAGATAACCTTCGAAATATGAGAAAACCAGTTACAAAACATTCCCCTGCTCTGCTGGAGCAGAGGGCGACGCTGCCCCTTTAAGTGAAACCAGCTGTAGTAAACCTGCCTAACTCTTCTGGAATGCAAAGTGCTCTGGGATTCTGTCTAGTCAGGGCTCTGGCACCAAGACTGTGGCAGCTTTTTTATTTTTCTGTGGGCAAGCAGCTTCCTCACATTTCTGTTATTTTATCCTTAAAGATGTTGCCATGGATACTGGCATGAAAATGGCACCTGGCCAGTCAGATAGTGACAAAAGCATGTAAGGGTAAGGAGTCCAGGGCTTTAGGAAAACGTCAAAGTTTAGATAGCTTTATTTTAAAACACACGCGCACAAACTGCATTACGCTAATCTGAATGAAAAATATTAAAAGCTCTTTTCTCTCCATGTCCCTATATAGCAGTCTATCAAGGAACGTTTAATGAAGAAGGTAAATACCAACCATTAAAAGTAATCCATCACAGCTCGTGAACACCCAGTTAACGAGTATCAGGTTGCATAATATCTATTTTCCTGTGCAAATGCTGTTAGGAGTGAAGTTAAAATGACACAATAAATGTAGGTGTTTATTTCCTAGAGCAGACTGATTAATACAAATGTGCTCCAGCCAAATTGCATTCTAGTAGAAACCGAAATAACATAGTTTCCAGAGCCATTTTCTAATATGCAGTGTGGAAAGTTTTATTCTTTTTTTCACTACACCCCCCCCCCAAAAAAAAAACCCCAACCCTAGCAACTCATGGGGTATTATATGCAGAATGAGTGTCTTGTGATTTAATTATTCCCCTGTTCTCATGAAATTATATAGACTCTAGCCCAGCCTTTGCCAACCAGGTGCCCTCAGCTGTTTGGGGCTACAACCTTATGGTCATTCAGAAAATGTCTGCAGCGCTAAATGAGTACAAGCTGGAACCCTGAGCATTCAGTTCATGGGGTCAGATTGTGCACATTTGGCAAGGCGTCCTGTGGCAAGCATGCTCTGAACATGCAGGAATTGTTAGCTTTTTACATAGGAACAGTAGAGTTTTAACATTCCAGTGGAATAATCTAATAATAGTTTTATCTTAGTATGGCATCCTATACCCATTTGGTGGGAAACAAGCCCTGCTATCAATGAGTAGGTTAAAAAAAAAAGATAAAGGTAAAGGACCCCTGGGTGGTTAAGTCCAGTCAAAGGCGACTATGGGGTTGTGGTGCTCATCTCTCTTTCAGGCCAAGGGAGCCAGCGTTTGTCCACAGACAGCTTTTCGGATCATGTGCCCAGCATGAATAAACGGCTACTGGCGCAACGGAACACCGGGACGCCGGAGGCCGGAGCACACAGAAATGCCGTTTACCAACCCGCCACACCTATTTATCCACTTGCACTGGTGTGCTTTCGAACTGCTAGGTTGGCAGGAGCTGGGACAGAGCAACAAGAGCTCACCCCGTCATGGGGATTCGAACGGCCGGCCTTCTGACTGGCAAGCCCAAGAGGCTCAATGGTTTAGACCAGAGCACCATACGGGTCCCTACTTTTGAGCAGACAGAAAGAGGGCTGCACTGTGAATGCCTAATCAAACTGAAAGGAAGGCCATATTTTACAGGGCCACAATTGTTTGCATAAGATTAATAATAATAATAACAACAACAATAACAACAACAACAACAATAATAAATAAATTAAACAGCATAAACTATTGGGATTTGTTCACAGCAATAACACTACCATGGAGCGCTTCCCTAAAAGAAACAAAGAAGACAGAAAAACTTACAAGAATAAAGCAATTTTCCTACTAATTTGTGTGTGCGTGTGTGCATGAACATGCCCACAAACAAACAAAATTAGTGACTATCTACTGTTAAGCTTCACCAATCCATACAAAAAGACTCTGGTATATATATACTTTTCAAGACTTGTGAAATCCAACATATATATCTTCTTTTATTCACCAGGAAAGTGTCCTAAGAGCAATTCATAGGATTTGCCATTTAATACCAGAACATGCTTCCCCAAACTGCTTAATTTAAAGCTGGAATTAAGTCTCTTGATGCTCGCAGCATTTATATGAAGGCACCATAATCCCACAGAGCGCATACTGCAAGCATTTTAAAGCCTGATATTTAATAGTGTTACTTTTTTTAAAGCACATGCATATATTTCACATTTTCTGTTGCCATTTTATTTTCTTGCAATTTTGTTTTTGAAAAAAAAAATAGAGAATTCAAGGTATTGGTATTATTTCTAGCGTTAATTTAGAGAAAGCACAATTTACAGCATAAAACATTTGATCTCCAAACTATTTTGCGCTTTACTGGTATGAATTTACACTAAACAAAGGAATTTGTCTAGATTAAAGTATTCGGCAGAGCAATCCTATAATATCACGACACTGGGGGACTCTGTCCTGTTTCGTCTGTTTTAGCAGTGTATTTTCGCTCCATTGCAAGTGTATTCCACTGACTATCTGGGTTTTTCTATCATGGCATTGGGGGACCTGCTATTCTGCCAGCATAGCAAGGTTTCTGCCAAATCCTATGCCTTCTCAGATGACAAATACAGGATTGAACCCTTAATCAGTCACTTTTCTGCAAAACACTGTGATAATAGCATCTGGCATGTATACTGTACATATTGATCTGTAGGAAAGCAAACACATTTTCTTAGAGAAGATTTTAAGTTCACAATGGAATGCTTACATGCCATTTAAACTACTTTTTTCTGGTGAGGTAAGAAAGGATTTTAAGAGATGACTCCTATGCATGTTTACACAGATGAAAGCCCATTACGGACAATAATTCCTACTCGAAGTCCTTGCTAAATATATTTAGGATTGTTGCCTTAAATTATTATTTATTTAAAGAATTTATGAAGCACTCACTATTCAAAAATTGCATCATAAAAATATAATAAAAGCAAGATGCAAAGTTAAAACAATAACAACACAGTATATCCGTCTGTAAAACCAACATTGAACAATCTCTGACAGTGCTACCCCGATATATCTTAAGGAATAAAAAAAATTCTAAAGGAGGCATCACCTTAAAGAACAAGTTGTTGGTATTGTACCAACAAGACAGTGCATTCCAAAGTGTGGATGTCAACACACTAAAAGCTGTGTTAAATTATGGTAACTTCCGGAGCATTTGGCTCCCACAAGAGAGCCTCATTGGATGACCAAAGAACTCCAGCAGGATCATATGGGGAAATGTGATCTTTCAGAAAAGCAGGTATTCGACTCTTTAGTACTTCATATACCAGAAGCAAAATCTAGGGACTCTACCATTTGTCAGGCACAGTGTCTGGTTCTGCATATTCCTAATTACTTGTATTCCTGAAGAATCTTGGCCAGCAATATTGATTTGTTTGCAAACAGGGTGGGAGATAAGGTGGAAGTTGGATCTTTGGTCACATATTCTTATCATTTACTCCAGTTCCAGTGCACTCCCACCACTGGTGTTTGAAGTGACATTAGCCACAATCCATCTCTAGCCTGTAGCTTCTTAAGAAATTCTACTGCTGTTTGATACATTTCCCCTCAAACCTTCTTTCATCTGATTGAAAAACACAAGTCACAATTAAACTGAGGTGTGTGCCTTTGAGATAGTCCCTTGTGCATGTACAGATAACAGCTCAATGGAATTTGAGGTTACGTAAACTTCAAGATGCGCGTGCAGCAAACCCAGAAGTATTTTACCGGGTTTCACCACACGCACATGCGCAGAAGCGGTCCTCAGGTTGTGGAAACCTCGGGATCCGACTGGACCTCTGGAACAGATCCCATCTGCAACTAGAGGTACCACTGGTACTAGGGTTGCCATATTTCAAAAGCTGAAAACCCAGAGCTTTTTTTGGCAAAGTTGTTGAGTTTCTGAGCTATTTTTAATTAAATTTGCCAAAATCTACACTTCCACAGGCTGATATGTGTCTGGATTTTCCCAGACATTTAAGCGATTTCTGCCCAGATATTGCTAACAAGGGCCGAATACCAGCTATGTCTGGGAAATTCAAGATGTATGGCAACCCTACACTGCAGTTCTATATACTTGATATGCATAGGGTTGTACTATAAACCATTTGTTTTTATTATGAATAAAGAAGGGATAAATGAGTAAGCTCAAACCCACATCCCTCCCTTGTATACAAATTATGGCTAGCTGGTTATCTGGCAAGTCTTAGGAGAGAAAACTTTGTTTCCCATTTGTGCATTTTCCCGTGGATCATAACTCCTAACTGATTTTCATGGGAAACCCTCCCAAATCAAAGCTAAGCCCATCAAATTTCATCTTCTGGCCCCTAGCAGTTCTTCAGCTTCTTCGACTTATTACAGAGCAAACAAAACAAAACAGCTCCAGATAAAACAAACAATCCCTTCTTTCTGAGCCTGTGAGATAAAGGTTTCAGGAAGGTATACATGACTGCAAATACAGGATTACAGTAGTAACATGTTCGTGGTGTGTTTCCGGGCCCCCTCAAAATAAACTATTTGCGGCCACATCTACTTGAACGCTGTTGTTGGATATATTTCGTTCTGCACAAAATCCGACAGCATGTTCAATTCTGTCTATGAACACGTAGATTGTGAACTCTGAAGACAGGTACCAATTCACTGCGTTTTGCACAGCGGGGCCAGGTCCATAGATTATTGGGATTTAAAATATATCAATCACATTCAAAGAGAAAACATAATTTATATATATATGATCTAGTGTGTGGAGCTGTTGCTCAAGATTGCAGCCATGCCATAATATTTCCCGCCATTCTATTTTCCACTTTTTTCTCTTAGCAATAACGCCAGCATCCCATGGCTACAGAGTAGAGTCCTTTCTGATTGGGTTGTGGGTTTTGTTTTGCTTTTGCTTTAGCAATTGTGCAAGCCTCCTGATAACAACCCTCCCCCTTCTGCAAAGCTGGCACCATTTTGGCTACAAAACGAACAGCACACACAGCCTGGGCATTGGAAAAGGACAAAATTATCTCCCAGTTAAACTGGAACCTGGGTCCTCTAGGACTCAGTTTGCTTCAGGAACAAGACGAGACTGCAAATATCTATAGTTGTACAAGTACAGTGGTACCTCGGGTTAAGAACTTAATTTGTTCTGGAGGTCCGTTCTAAACCTGAAACTGTTCTTAACCTAAGGTACCACTTTAGCTAATGGGGCCTCCCACTGCCGCCGCGCGATTTCTGTTCTCATCCTGAAGCAAAGTTCTTAACCTGAGGTACTATTTCTGGGTTGGAGGAGTCTGTAACCTGAAGCGTATGTAACCTGAAGCGTATGTAACCCAAGGTACCACTGTACTTCTTCATACAATGCGTAGTTAAATTATGGAAACTGCTCCCGCAGGAGGCATTGATGGCCACCAACTGAGATGGTTTTAAAAAGAGGATTAGACGAATAAGTGGAGAATAAGGCTATCTGTGGCTACTAACTCTGACAGACATTTCTACCTCCTCTGCTGGAGACAGTAGGCTTCCGAATACCAGGTTGCTATAAATGGCAGGAGGAAAGGGTGCTACTGCATTCAGTTCCTGCTTGTGAGCTTCCCAGAGGTATCTGGTTGGCCATGGTGAGAACAATATGCTGCTCTAGGTGGGCCAATAGCAACAGGCTCTCCTTACGTTCTTTTGACTCTAGCTTGAATAAAGCTATGACCTCTGATTCAGATGTTTTGTCTCCTAAATCTGTACACATGGGAGATGGTTGCGATGTACCTAAAGGCACTCATCTTCAGCCAAATTGCAAAGTTGTTGCCAGTGGCGTAGCGTGGGGGGGCAGGGGGGCCGGCCGCACCGGGCGCAACATCTGGGGGTTAGGGTTAGGGGGCGCAAATCCACGGGTTAGGGGGCGCAAATTACTTGCCTTGCCCCGGGTGCTGACAACCCATGCTACGCCACTGGTTGTTGTAAACCATCCCATGTTCTTTGGGTGAAGGATAGCATATAAATCTAATAAATAAACAAATAAATAAGAACCCTAAGTAAAAGCATTAACTAATGAGAAACTCGGATATGGGATTCTGGGCTCAATACCACAAAGATGTGTCTCAAATAAATTTTCTGGCCATAATTTAAACAAGCCCTTGGTGGGGATCAAACTATAAAACAGATTAAAATGGTGTATCTATGCTGAACAGCTGCAATTGGGAAAGAGACTGGGAGATGCCATAGGAAACATATTAATATCAGTATAGTTTTGAGACTGGAAAGTGAAAACTGGTTCCAAGCCTAATTCCATAGTCAATTTAGGCAACCCACATCCTCTCCTTCTCTTAAGACCTGATGCAAGCAGATGGGAAAGCAGAAAACTGAGTGACGCATCACAAGCAATGCACCTACACAAGTTTTGCTTACAAGAGAAGCCTTTGTATTCCAAGCTGTATTTATCAATATTTGATTTAAACATCTGTGCTTGCACATTTAATGGACAAAACCAGATGGGGATCTTCAGGAGCACATCTGTATTAATTAAGACAAAAAAGGCGAGCCGGGCCCAGAAACAGCCAACCATGTAAACAAAGGAATAAATTTGGTTGGACTGTAAACATGGTAACCTTGTGTTGCATTTTGTGGCCAGCAACAGGTTTAGTTTATAACACACAGCACTGGGAAAGTCATGTTTTTATAAACTGCAGACACAACCCTTGTGCGTGTTTACTCAGAGGTTCTATGGGTTTGATTAAAAAAAAAATCCATTATGTATTTATTTGTTAAATTTGGACCCCACCATTCTACAACATGGTGTTCACTGAATGGGTGCTCACTCACATATAAGTGTGCACAGGATTGCAGCCTTAATCATTTGAGGAGGGGTGGAGAACACCTCCAGGTGTTGCCGAACTACAAGTCCCATCATCCCCGGCCTCTGGCATGTCTGCTAGGGCTGATGAGAGTTGTAGTTCAACAACATCTGGAGGAAAAGGTTCTCTACTCTGGGTTTAAGCTTACCATTACTCAAAGTACAAGTTCCTTTCTGAAGCTACACATCATTGATGGCTTCAGAGACCTTGACTATTAGGTTATCATTAATTTGTGAAGACTACTACTTCATAAACAATGAACCCAGAGAAAGTTAATCACTAACTTAAGTGCCATTGATCACAATGGCGCTAAAGCATGGCTAACCTATTCAGGATCCAAACCACAGATTTTATTTAAAGGTGAAACCTTTCAAACTTCAGGGTGGTCTCTACATGTCTCCCTGTTCTTTGTAACCCGAACTAAGCCCAAATGCCTCCTGACTTGCCTATTAATATTTGACGCTCTCATTATTAAGGGAATATTTTCATTACACTGACCAGCATCCCCAGATCTTTTCCCTTCCTCTGCTATTTTCTGTTGGAAAATCTTCATGTACAACCAAAGGTTTCTCATTATGTCCCAGCATTATGGATTATATGCTTTTGCACAACTGAATTTCATCAAATTTCTGTTACTCCATTTCATGAAGTCATCTGATTAATTCTGCATAATTTCCCAATTCTTTTCAGTATTAGTGATGCCTCCCACCCAGTGTTCCCATCATGCATCATCAATACATCCCTACTGGCAACACCCCCAATTAAGCCACTGAATGAATGAATTCCCTAAAATGGATCTTTAAGCAACTTCAAGAGAGCCTACAGAAGTCTCAAGGGATTTCTGCTCTGGAATTCCTCTTTGCCCACACAGACCTATTTGTATTCTAGCTCTGTTTTCCTGTAATTTTAGTCCGGTTTGTGTTTTATAAATCCATGACCATTTTACAATTGCTTAGAAAACAAAACAAAACAAAACAAAACAGTAACAATTTCAAAGTCGAGACTGTCATTTGACAGAACATGAAGAATGGTCGCCAGGCAAAATTTCATTTGCTCCATGTCTCAGTCATCTAATCAAATTTCTGATGTCTTTTCTAAAGTTCAAAAGCAGCTTAGGGGTGGGGTGGGAAAGACAACTGGCTATGCGTTTTAGCATTCCTCCCACCATGCCATTTTCCTAAGCAAAATGCAGTTTGCCAGTGAAACTACTAATAGCTTTGCTGGGGGCGGGGGGCAGGGGGAGGCAAGCATAATATGGTTCCTATCTTTTTCATCCCAGCAAGAATGCAAGTGGATTCAGATGTGGGAACTGCATGAGCGGAAGATTTAAGTGCCTGTCTCCCAACACTGTGGCCTTGAGACACACCCCACCCTAGGGACCATGCCCAGGATCCCCTCAATCTTGTCAGTGCTTCTGAAGGTGGAAAGTCATGGAAGTGGAGGAAATGTTCTTCATTTATGATGGGGTACTCCATTTACCCAAATATTTTGGATGCCTCCATTTGAATATAGACCTCCCTGCTTGTTGTTGTTTAGTCGTTTAGTCGTGTCCGACTCTTTGTGACCCCTTGGACCAGAGCATGCCAGGCACTCCTGTCTTCCACTGCCTCCCGCAGTTTAGTCCATCTCATGCTGGTAGCTTTGAGAACACTGTCCAACCATCTTGTCCTCTGTCGTCCCCTTCTCCTTGTGCCCTCAATCTTTCCCAACATCAGGGTCTTTTCCAGGGAGTCTTCTAATCTCATGAGGTGGTCAAAGTATTGGAGTCTCAGCTTCCTTCCAGTGAGCACTCAGGGCTCATTTCCTTAAGAATGGATAGGTTTGATTTTCTTGCAGTCCATGGGACTCTCAAGAGTCTCCTCCAGCACCATAATTCAAAAGCATCAATTCTTCGGCGACCAGCCTTCTTTATGGTCCAGCTCTCACTTCCATACATCACTACATCTGTCAGTTTCAGTTTCTCTGGTAAGCAGAGACAGTGTTCAATCTGAGTGATCTCAGTTTGTGATTTCTAAACCAGGGTTTCTCAAGCTTGAGTCTCTACCTGGTTTTGGACTACAATTCCCATCATCCTTAACCACTGGTAGCTAGGAATGATGGGAGTTGTAGTTCAAAAAAACAGCTGGAGACCCACGTTTGGGAAATCATGTTCTGAATCATAATATTGCTACTTTCAACATCTTTTTTCTGTTTAGTATTTACAATTTTGCAGGTGACAATTTCCCTAATATAATTCATTCCCATCTTGTTTTCATGAATATATGCATTTTTTAATGCACACTTTCCCCAAATATATGCATTTTCTGTACATTTTTTTGGTGGGAAAACTGCAGCACAAAATTCAGAGGACTGTGATTTGACTTGCCTATTGGCTGGGAAATGCAAATGACTTAGGTTCACATTAACAGGTTAACCGAACAGCATTTCTCCCCATTCATCGTCTCTGTTGTGTATGTTTCAATTGCACTTAAGTTTTAGTAAAAGACCAGATAGTGTCATAATCCCACACACACTGAAGCAAAATCTCTGCAGACTGAATGCCTTGTTAACCTTTTGCATTATCTCAGGCTCACAGATAGGGAAAAGAATACTGATCAACTGGGGAGCTATTGACTGCTCAGCAATTGCAGTTGATGCCACAAAACAGGATTCACATAAAAGCCACAGCAGGTGAAAGAAAAGTAAAAACAGGGCAGGCTGCCTGGGGCAGAGCCTCTTTGCCTCACATCACATGGATATTTCCTGAAGCAATATATCTGTCAGGAGTATTATATGTCAGTTTTGGACTGAAGCAATTTTAGCTCAGATACAGGCCAGCATGACAATACAACTGATGGCCACTGTAGACAGTTTTGTTTTCAAAGCAGGTTTCCCCAGATGTTGTAGGACTACGATAACCATCATCCCTGACAACTGGTTGTGCTGGTTGGGGATGCAGGGAGATATAGTCCAAAACATCTGGAGAGCACCAGATTGATGAAGCCTATCCAACTGACTCTTCTGCATAAATGCTGCTATTTTCTTGTTGGTATTGTTTTAGATTTGTCGCTGCTTTGTTGTTTGTACAGTGGTACCTCGGGTTAAGTACTTAATTCGTTCCGGAGGTCCGTACTTAACCTGAATCTGTTCTTAACCTGAAGCACCACTTTAGTTAATGGGGCCTCCTGCTGCTGCCGCACCGCCGGAGCCCGATTTCTGTTCTCATCCTGAAGCAAAGTTATTAACCTGAAGCACTATTTCTGGGTTAGCGGAGTCTGTAACCTGAAGCGTATGTAACCTGAAGCGTATGTAACCCGAGGTACCACTGTATTTTTAATCTTACTGAAATCTGCCATTTAGATTGTCAGAAATTAAAACAGGTTGTATGTGGAGTGTTCTATCTCTGAATGGAAAGATTAGTTAAGTTCATGGGAGGTGATGAGATCCAGCAGTAGTGCTCACAGAAGAAAGAGATGGGGGTTCCCCCCCCATCTCCCCTTCCTCCTACAGCCTCCCACACCACGTTTACACACTTTCAAGCCAGCAGCAGACTGAGCTGCAGCTCCTAATGAAGCCTCAGTTTGAGAATGGCTGCTGCTGAAGCAACATGTAAAATCCAGTCTTATAGAGTCTCCAGCCTGAGCACTTCATGGAGCTCTCCAGGCCACCACTGAAGCAGCATCACCTCTGTATTGTTGAGGCTGTCCCTCAAAATAGAGATTTGCAGCCTGAACAGCAACTGCAGCAATGCTCCAGGTCAACCATACAACCAGGTCAACCTCAGGCAGTAGGATTTACCAGGGAAGCAGATCCCAACGTAGATCTATATTCTGGGCTGTCCCATCCATGAAGCAAGGTAAGGTGGCTGCCTTAGGTGACAGGATTCACCGGGGTAGAAGATCCCAATGCCAATCTTTCTTCCCTGCTTGTTCATGATATATATTTACCCTCAGGGTTACCCTCAGGGTAACCAAATGGGACACGGGTGGTGCTGTGGTCTAAAGCACTGAGCCTCTTGGGCTTGCCGATCAGAAGGTCAGTGGTTCGAATCCCCATGATGGGGTGAGCTTCCGTTGCTCGGTCCCAGCTCCTGCCAACCTAGCAGTTTGAAAGCACGCCCAAAAAAGTGCAAGTAGATAAATAGGTACCGCTCCCGCAGGAAGATAAACGGCGTTTCCGTGTGCTGCTCTGGTTCCGGTGTTCTGTTGCACCAGAAGTGGCTTAGTCATGCTGGCCACATGACCCGGAAAAACTGTCTGCAGACAAACTCCAGCTCCCTTGGCCTGTTAAGCGAGATGAGCGCTGCAACCCCAGAGTCATTTGTGATTGGACTTAACTGTCAGGGGTCCTTTACCTTTTACCTAACCAAATCTCTTGGCTTAGAGAAATCTGCCTGATCCAGTTGGGGAGACACAGCCCACAAATAGCTATGTCTCCCCCAGGTAGACATAGCTGTCACAACGTGTCATTTCAAGCCTTGATCCTAACATAATAGCTACACATGTAGTTGCCGTCACAATTCTGCCTAAAGTGGAGTTCAAAGCTAACTTGGGTTTCCAAAGCCAGGCAATGCAACTTGGGGAATTCCATGGGGAGACAAAAGAATTGCAAAATGTCTCAGGTTGATTTCACTTGAAGTGGAATTCAAAAATAAATGTGGGAAGGGGTTCTCCCTAGGCGAAACATCTGAGGAAAATGAAAAAGAAAAAGTTTCAAGAGATGTACAAATTTCCCCAAGGGACTCCCATACATTCTTAGCTATACCATCAACAACCCAGTCTTGTTGTATAGCTAGGCATAAGACCATTTATTTCAATGAACTGATCATTGCATAGGGCTAGAGTGCAAATCCAGTAAAAGAAAAGGCCTGAACATTTATTAGATAACCACAAGATTCACACGGATACTCTTTTTAGTTGAGAGAGAGAGAGAGAGAGAGAGAGAGAAACAAATCTATTCCCAAGTCATGGAAAATGGGCATAACACCTAACAATGTCCTGAAAGTGACTGATCCAAAACATTATAAGCACCAATAATTTTGAGGGAGATACATATCATAAAGAATGCAAGCAGCTTTACCTCTTTTAGGAACCTGATTTACCACAATGAAGCTGAATGGTGTGTGTGTGTGTGTGTGTGTGTGTGTGTGTGTATCCTTCCTTATTTTCTGGTAGGGACTCAAGGTGGGTTACAGCTAAAACAGAAACAACTAAAAACACGGGGGGGGGGGACGCTATCATTTAAAAACAATTAAACATTATATAATTGATATTCCCTCTGTATATATTCTATTAAATATTTTATTAAAACATAAAGACCATTGCAATAAAAACATAACAGCACCTACCCTTTGCTTAAAACAGTTAGTTCCCAAAAGCCTGTTGGAAAAAGAAAGTATTCACCAGGTGGCAGAAGGATAACAAGGAGGGACCCCATCTAATTTCTCTAGGAAGGGAGTTACAAAGTCTTGGAGCAGCCACTGACAAGGCCCTGCCCTGCATCTTATGTTCTAGGGTTGCCAGCTTTTTTTTTCTGGCAGAGCATCTATGTTCCTACTGGCTGCTGGACATAAATCTGGCAGATGAACTTCCATACCCCTCTGCCTTTTCTCTGTACTGTGAAGAATATTACCTGTTACTTTTAGTAGCAGTTGCTGCTTGAGGAGCAGCTGTTCACGTTACAGAAATCTGCGAGGAAAAAAGTTGACAATCCTAGAGCTGTTATATATATGCTTCCCTTCGCCCTCCTCACCACTGCTATAGATTTGTGAAGCATGCCACAAAGCCAACTCAATAGCTTATCCTCTAGCGAAAAGTAGAATCTCCTCCTTTATGCCTTTTCTATTTTAATGTGCTGTTAACAGATGGGGTCTGCGAAATAATGGACACTTTACTGTTTCCACAGCAGTGGAATTGCTTCGAAAGCTGCCTGAGCTCACTTGAAAACTGTATTTCCACTGGGAGTAGCGCCTGAGATTCTGTCCTGCTGATCCATGTGGATTTGCCTCTTAAGCACAGATCCAGCACTAAGTAGCCCCAAACAGGAAGCACCCAGATTGCCTGTCATTTCAGAAGGAAAAGAAAAATCAGCAGGTGGAATGAAGTTCTTTAGCAGCAGTAAATTCAGAGAAAGCCTGACCTATTACCAGGCTTCAGAGAAAAGCAAAAGAGTGAGCATGGACTTAGAGAATTCCTTATGCACATCAATAACTGGGGTTGACGCGTTTAGGGTGAGGGAAATTTCTAAAAGATCATTCAAGTCCCTCAAGGTGAGATAGGTTTTCCTTGTTTCTTAGGGAAACATATTGGGCAGAAAACAGCTGCAAATTAATTTCCTCTTCCTTTTCTCTTAATACAAATATTCACAGCAAAAGTTGTATGCATGTTTTACCCTTAAGTATAACCCACTGGGCTTGCCTCTACTCTAAATAAGTATGTTGCAGTCTCAGGTTCCTATGTCTTAGTATAAATGTGATAACCATCTTCTTGGTTGGTATCATTACCACCTCTTCTTCAGCATCAAGAACTTTCAGGGTTGTTTTTTATTTTATTTATCATCCTCATAATCCTTTTGAAATTATACACCAGCTAAACAGGTAAGCAGGGTCCTGAACCCAGATCTTCCACATCCAAACCCAGCACAGCATCCTGAAGCAGCTGGTGGATTTCCAGTTGGTCCTGTTGATTACCAGGAGATAGGGAGGGAGGGGCAAAGTGGTGGAGAGTTCAGTATGGTGAAAATGCACCAGCACAGTCAAATTTGCACTCCTGCTGATGTCTTTACCCTGCAACACATCACTGCTGCCTTCCCCCTTCATCTCTGCCTCCCAGTAAACAGCAGTGATGCAACTTTCAAGTGAGCACTGCCACTCCACCATTCTGTCTGCTACTGTAATTTTCTACCAAGACCCCAACAGGGCCTACTACCAACACCTGGCGTAGTGATCTCAGGCAGGCAAGCAAGCTCTGATAAGAATTAATGAGTCTCTGGCAGTTTTATGTACGTTTATTTACAATTTACATCCAGAGAGCAGCTCTGGGCCTGCCGCCATTAGCTACGAGTTGGTCACTCTGAGTCTCTGCCCCGTCACAGCACGAAGGGTGCCAAAATCCAGTCCTTCCTCTCTTACACTTCCATTGCATTTTAACCCTTTCAGCTCTTCTGGTTCAAGGAGAAGATGGGTGAATCCCCCCCCCCACTATCAAACGAAGATTCCTCTAAACAATGACTGCCTCCTGGTTGCATAGCAACCCCCTCAATATCATCTATCTCCTCCCCTCCCTCTGCCTGTCAGCTTTCGGAGTCTGAGAACTCTTGGTGAAGGGGCCCCAAACTAGGCCAATCCTGCTCTGGCTGTGGCTGTAATTCCGCGTCTCCAGAGTCAGACTCTGTCTCCATTTGTACTGGCATTCCTTCATCTACACTACAGGGGTCAGCAAACTTTGATTCAGCCACGTCCCTGACACCTGGTAAAGCATATTTAATTTTCCACAATGCTCTGATGATTCTCAGACCCAGCTGTATGGCACTGTCTGGAGAGGCCCAGCTATGTAGAAGGGGGACCCACTGGAGTAGACTTTGCCCATCCTCGCTCAAATCTGGAGCTGAACCCATTAGAGTGCAAAAATCCAAGAGACCCCAGAACGAAGAGTTGCTTCGCTTGTTATGCAGTGCCTAATCTTGTAGGAATTAACATGAGATTGCCCTATGGACCACAAGTTGTGATGCTTCCTTTGTGTACACGTTACTGCATGTACAAGCATAGGAAGACATGGTCCGCATGGCCTCCTTTGCAGGACGTGTGCACATTAGATCATCCTCCTACTGCATGCGTCATATGTGGGGTTCACATTAACGCCTGCTTGCTAATGCCTCCCCCAAAAACAATACTTAACAGAGGTCTGAAATCTCTATTTAAGCAACCAAGTGGCCATTCAGAATGTAAGAAGCTGTCTTGCTTGAAGTCAGACTAAATCACTCATCTAGCCCTCTGTTTTGTTCTGTTTTTACACTGACTGGTAGGGTCATCTCCATGGTCTCAAACATTGGTTGTAAGTCGCTTTGAGATTCATTTGAATGAAAAGCAGCATGGGAATACAATATCAAAGCAAATATGATCACTTGTTCCTTGAATCTTTCTAAATTGAGATGTCAGGGGTTGAACCCAGCACCTTGTCTGTGTAAAGTATGTGTTTTCCATGTTGTCTGTCGGATGCCCTCTGCAAGTCCATGCTTCCCGCAAGTAATTATTACACAGCTTAGTTCTCCGGTACTGGCTCTACGAGCATTAAACTGAGGCGAAAGCTGCATCCATTCCAAACGTTTTATGTGGAATCTTTCATTCTGGTCACAAAAACTAATCCACTCTCTTCCTTCCCATAAAACGCATTGCATATGCTTAAGTAAGCATTTCTCATTCCAAATCCTACAATGTAGAACTAAACTGACACAAAACCCAATGAGGAATAATGACCTGCATGACACTAAGTCCTGTTTGTATGCTTACAAGACTTATGATACAAATGTAATGTAAAAAAAAAAAAGTGGGGGGAGAAAAGGCATTCCTCTAACTATGCAGGCACTATCACTGCTTTCCCTCTGTAGTGAAAAACTCTCCCCTTCCTTCCCCATCAAACTGCCTCAGTTCATCAGGGATCTGCCTATCGTATGGCGCTGCTATTATGTGGAGGCAGTATAGATGTAGAGGAATGTTAGATGAGAAGTGGGTGTGCACAGCAAAAGCTTGGTTGGCACTAAGGGGAGAACAAGGGGGAATTGAGATCACCCTCTTAAGTTCTCCTGAAGTGAGTAAGCCGTACTTTGACCCAAGTGTTGCGTGGAATCTTGTAACTGCCCTGTGCACGTAAGCTTATTTTAAAATGTCAGAGATTATTATAAAATATTGAATGTGGAGAACAGGTACAGAGGCAAAAAAGAATCAGCACTATCCCAAGCATATTGCATGTGTTGGTAAAAAAGAAGAAGTAGTAAAGTCGACTATTGGGTGTGACGCTCATCTCGCTTCAAGTCGAGGGAGCTGGCGTTTGTCTGCAGACAGCTTTCCGGGTTATGTGGCCAGCATGACTAAACCGCTTCTGGCACAGCAGAACACCGTGACGAGTGCCGGAGTGCACGAAAACACTGTTTACCTTCCCGCCACAGTGGTACATATTTATCTGCTTGCACTGGCACGCTTTCAAACTGCTAGGTTGGCAGGAGCTGGGACAGAGCAACGGGAACTCAGTCCATTGCGGGGATTCGAACCACCAACCTTCTGATCAGCAAGCCCAAGAGGCTCAGCGGTTTAGGCTCAGAAGACAGAGAAGATGCAGAGAAGGCCAGCACCTATGATTTTAGAGCCAAATCTAATGTGGCCTTAATTGTGTGATAGCAACAGTAGGAGCTGTCCAACAGTGGAACAAACAGGCTCCCTCAGAAGATGGTGGACTCTCCTTCACTGGAGGTTTTTAAGTAGATGTTGGATAGTCATCTGTCATGTATGATCTAGCTGAGATTCTGGCATTGCAGAGTGTTAGGCTGGATGACCCTAATAGTTCCTTTCACCTCTACAATTCTATGATTCTATGAGTCTATGAATAGTTTCTGAACTGAATAGCCTAAGGGTGGCGAATCTGTGTGACCTTCAAATGTTTTGGACTTCAACTTCCAGCATCCATGAGACGTACTGTGTTTCTATTTAAATTATAGAAGTGATTTCTAAATTTGCATCTATACATATAAATTAGCATGCATGCATTTTATGCAAATTGCACCATCCTTATTTACTCTTTTGTGGTGACCTATAAGTGGCCATGTTGCGGGAAGTGAGCATAAGATTGCAGCTCGTGGTGGCTAATACAGGGAATTCATTCTTCGGGGGGCAAAGGGTTTTTAAAACCACTAGAATGGAGAGAGTTAAACATTAGGAAACTCTGAGAGAAATGTCCTAGATTCAGCAATTGAATAAAGGTGTCCCCTGCCTTTCAGTTTTTGAAGAGAGAGAAAAGGCTGGACAGACATCTGGCTGCAATACTCTAGGTATAAGATGTCTACCAGACCTCTTGCAGATGTGCAATTTCTTTTCCTGCTAAATTTTGTTAACAGCTCCAATTTGTACAGCTTGCCGGTTGTTCTGGTAATAAGGTCTATATTTTACTGTTCATCAGTGTACCTAAAAGGTGCATTGAGCCACACACTCTCTCTCTCATACACACTCACACACACACATTAATTCACGCCAGGATCTCCATTAGCAATTGCGGAAACACAAGAATGACTTTGTGCTCCAAATGCATGCTTAACTGTGGAGAACAAGCCGAACTTTGCATCTCAAATCTGCCGAGTAAATTTGCACTCTGTTTCCCTGACGGCCACTGATGAAAGCACACAGCTTCAGAATCACGCAGTCAAATAGTGCAATTACCAGTTTTATTTAACTTAATTTGCAGAATTTTCATGCATGCTAATGAACGCACACTCAGCCAACTTTGAACAGAGCTGCCACTTACTTCAGAATACAGCATCTTTCATACGAAAGGTCATGAATAGCTTTCAAAAGAATTTTCTTTAAGGCAACACAGGAGTTCCTACCATTTGCAAAAATGGTAGCAAACTTAGGTAAAGGCAAAAACCTAATGCACATGGAAATCCACATCAGTTTTATGGCAGATTCATGCCATAAATTTTGCTACTCCCCTTCCTCCATAGCAGCAGTTACCCCACAAAGAATTACTGGCATGGAGGCAACTTATCATCAGCGAATTTTAAGAGTTGTAAGGGACACTGGGGGTCATCTATTCCGACCCTATGATCTTGCAACTACAACATCCCTGACAGGTGGCTGTCCAGCACCAGAGAAGGAGAGCCCAACTGCCAAAGTATTGCATTTCCATTATGGTCCCTTGCTATCTCAATAGTATTGCTTCTTCCTTCTTGAATTAGAGAGTTTAATATTCTCCCCTCCTCAAAATTATAGCTGATACTTAATAATAATGGTATGTCTGCTTTCAAGCCACCATATACAATAATACTGATGCACAGTGGAAATGGAGGAACCTGAAACAGGATTCTGGGTACCAGGATGATAAGATAGCCAAGGTCAGCATTTCCTAAAAAAACAGCAAATGTTCTTGGTTGATTAGAAGCAACAGCGGATACTTCTACAAATCTTCATTTACTCCGCATCTTTCTAGTTTTAAAATAGGTGACCATATCACCCCTACTTCCTTCAGAAGCCATTGGTGCTACTGTCTGAAACAAAATAAATCCAGAAAGTCATAGAAAACTCTCAACAAATATCCATTTTAGGATTACTTTGTCATTTTAGCCCTATTCAGTTATTATTTGCATGAAGAGGCAATGTGAGTATAAAGGGGCACAGCCTTTCACTACTGTTGTGTGTTTCTGGAGACAAAGGGGTTAGGATTTCAGGGTGGGTGATGCAAGCGAACAGGGGAGAAAAGTGTCCATTCTGCAAGCAGTTTGGCAAGCAGGGAAGCAGGATGCCAGAATATGATGTGGGCTGGCTGTATCAAGCTGGAACAAGAGAGACACAGAGCATGGCCTTTTGCTGGTCTTTGAATTCAATGTGGCACTTACAGAGAAGGTGTGAACGCTCTGCAATCCCTTCATCTAGGTTCAGGCCGTATACATGTGTAAGTAAACCTATAGCATAAAGACACCACAGCCTCTGCTGTACCTCATTGTCCCAAAAGGGAACACGGGTCCTAGTAATTGTGCCTGATATCCCTGGACTCTCACATCGCTCAGCAAAGATGGGTGGGATGGGTTGTTGTTGTTTAGTCGTTTAGTCGTGTCTGACTCTTCGTGACCCCATGGACCAGAGCACTCCAGGCACTCCTGTCTTCCACTGCCTCCTGCAGTTTGGTCAAACTCATGCTGGTAGCTTCAAGAACACTGTCCAACCACCTTGTCCTCTGTCGTCCCCTTCTCCTTGTGCCCTCCATCTTTCCCAACATCAGGGTCTTTTCCAAGGAGTCTTCTCTTCTCATGAGGTGGCCAAAGTACTGGAGCCTCAGCTTCAGGATCTGTCCTTCCAGGGAGCACTCAGGGCTGATTTCCTTAAGAATGGATAGGTTTGATCTTCTTGCAGTCCATGGGACTCTCAAGAGTCTCCTCCAGCACCATAATTCTAAAGCATCAATTCTTCGGCAATCAGCCTTCTTAATGGTCCAGCTCTCACTTCCGTACATCACTACTGGGAAAACCATAGCTTCAACACTACTGGGTGTAACACTATTAAGTAGATTAATAATTTGATCCCCATGTTGCCTTCTATTTCTACATTAAAGTGAACTGGTTTTTGGAGAAGACTGGGAATATAAAGACCATTGGGAAAGGTAAGGTAAAGGACCCCTGGACAGTTAAGTCCAGTCAAAGGCAACTATTGGGTGCAACACTCATATCGCTTCAAGCCGAGGGACCTGGTGTTTGTCTGCAGACAGCTTTCCAGGTTATGTGGCCAGCATGACTAAACCGCTTCTGGCGCGATGGGACACTGTGATGAGTTCCAGAGCGCACAGAAACACCGTTTACCTTCCCGCCGCAGCGGTACCCATTTTTCTACTCGCACTGGTATGCTTTTGAACTGCTAGGCTGGCAGGAATTGGGACAGAACAATGGGAGCTCACTCCATCGCAGGGATTCAAACCACCAACCTTCTGATCGGCAAGCCCAAGAGGCTCAGTGGTTTAGACCACATCGCCACCCGTTCCCAAAAGATCATTGGAGGTACGGCCTAGTTCTAGAAACGTCATTGAATTAGCAAGTAGACTAGGTTGCCTGATCTGCTGTAAAAGGGCTGGATCAGGTGGATATGGGTCCTGAGATAGAAAGCAGATGAGTGTCTTGGCCAGCAATCTTAAACTAACACTTGCTCACTCTCTCTCTCTTACTCACTCACTCTTTTGGTACATACAATGGGGAGCGGAAGCACCTGCCTTTCTTCATCATTTATTGGGAATCCTTTGGATAGGGCAAGCGTTTTCCTTTATCCTTGCATAATTGCTGTATGTTGAAAAGGTTCAGGAAGTGGTGGCAGAGTGAAGGAGGAGACCCAGGGAAGCATGCCCACGCAGCACAATGGTTTATTTAATTAAACTGATCTATTGTAAAAGTCAATTTAATTACTGGAGAGGGATTCATTAGATTTTGCTTATGCCCCTAGTTATTTAACCTTGCTTTGTACCTCACCCACAAGGAAGAGTCAGAAAACGAGGTCAACTTCTTCCACCATTGATAAATTGTGCGCTCTTTCTCTCTCAAACACACATAAAATATGTTAGAGGTATACCCAAACTTTGGGTACATCTGGACATATCGAAGCAAAAGATTTCCAAAGAAATCTAGACCACTGTAGAAGAGAAAATATCTTTTATTCACTAGTATTTATTTATCTGGAGAGAATTTGTATGCCACTTTAGACCCAAGGAGCCTCTCAAAGCAGCTTACTAAACGTATTCTTGCCGTACATCCAGAACAGAGCAGAAGCAACATGGTATCTGTATGGTGCCAAGAGTAGGAAAATGTGAACATGTACACGCTGATAGTATTTATTATCTTTTTTAACTTACGCTGGCAAACTGGCTCTGCAACATGCACTGAATGACACTTGCAGTGAGGGAAGTTTAGTGAATACAATTAAGCAGAGACGCTCATTTCCGGTGGTCTTACTCCATGAAAATCAGTTGCTGAGACAGAAAGGCCCTGCCTCCTCACAACCACCTACCGTATTTTTCGCTCTATAGAACGCACCCGACCATAAGACGCACCTAGTTTTAGAGGGGGAGAACAAGAAAAAAAATTCTCTCCCTCTCTGCGCAGCGCCCCTTCAGCGAAACGGCAGGAAAGTGGAGCCCCTTCCATTTCTCCTCCCGCTTCGCTGAAGGGGCGCTGCTCAGAGATGGAAAGCTGTGCAGCGCCTCTCCAGCGAAGCAAAGCCAGGAGAGCAAGAGGGATCAGTGCGCACCGACCCCTCTTGCTCTCCTGGCTTCAGGGATAGCCGCCCGAAGCCTCCGGAGTGTAGTGGGAGCGCTCCCGCTGCGCTCTGGTGGCTTCGTGTTGCTTTCGCTGAAGCCATGGAGCCTGCATTCGCTCCATAAGACGCACACACATTTACCCTTAATTTTTGGAGGGGAAAAGGTGCGTCTTATGGAGCGAAAAATACGGTGATTCCCTTCCTCCCCAGTGCTTTTTCCAAGCAATCTGAGACCATACCTGCATGCAGCCAACCTCCCCTCCACCATTTGTTATGCCTCTTCTTGTTCTGGGATACAAGGGGGGGTGTAGCTTGTTGCAGCAGGAGGCGAAGACAACTCTGACCCATCTTCACAAGCCTTACCCATCTCTGCCTCGGCCTCTCCTGATTCAGCTTCTGCCTCCGATTCTGGATTTCTCTCTGCCACAGACTCTCCCAGATCACTAAGCCCTATTACCTCTTCAGCTTCCGACACCTTCTCTGCCCAGTCTTCTTCTTCTTCCTCTTCCGCCTCTGACCACTCATTGTTGTCCCACCACCACTCCTCAGGCTGTGAGCCTTCTTTCCATAGTGGTGCCCCAGCTGGTTCCTCCCACCATTCTTCTGCGTCCAACCAGTCCATGACAGCTTCCATTGACGTATACACACAAAAGCATTGGTTCATCAAGCCCAGGCTACACCAGGGATAGTGTCTTCCAAGTGTTGTTGAACTACAACTCCTGTTAGTCCTGCAAGGCATTGGTTGTGTTGGTTGGGGCTAGTGGAAGTTGAAAGCCACCAATATCTGGAGGTCATCACACTGGCTATGCAGGCAATGGTCTCAGGGTTTCAAACAGGTATCTTTTCCCACCCAACCTGGGAACTGAAGCTGGTAACATCTGTTCAAAAGGTGTGGTTCATCATGACACTTTGGCATTTGAGAGGTTCTCTCTCAAGCAACTGGTTTCAGGTCCTTCATGAAAAGAGAGGACCCAAATAATTACCGCCCAGTCAGTCTGACATCAATACCAGGGAAGATTCTGGAGCAGATCATTAAGCAAACAGTCTGTGAGCACACAGAAAGGAATGCTGTGATCACCAATAGTCAGCATGGATTTCTGAAAAATAAGTCATGCCAGACTAACCTGATCTCGTTTTTTGACAGAATTACAAGCCTGGTAGATGAAGGGAACGCAGTGGATGTAGCCTACCTTGATTTCAGCAAGGCATTTGACAAGGTGCCCCATGATATTCTTGTAAAGAAGCTGGTAAAATGCGGTCTTGACTATGCTACCACTCAGTGGATTTGTAACTGGCTGACTGACCGAACCCAAAGGGTGCTCATCAATGGTTCCTCTTCATCCTGGAGAAGAGTGACTAGTGGGGTGCCACAGGGTTCTGTCTTGGGCCCGGTCTTATTCAACATCTTTATCAACAACTTGGATGATGGACTCAAGGGCATCCTGATCAAATTTGCAGATGACACCAAACTGGGAGGGGTGGCTAACACCCCAGAGGACAGGATCACACTTCAAAACGACCTTGACAGATTAGAGAACTGGGCCAAAACAAACAAGATGAATTTTAACAGGGAGAAATGTAAAGTATTACACTTGGGCAAAAAAAATGAGAGGCACAAATACAAGATGGGGGACACCTGGCTTGAGAGCAGTACATGTGAAAAGGATCTAGGAGTCTTGGTTGACCACAAACTTGAAATGAGCCAACAGTGTGATGCGGCAGCTAAAAAAGCCAATGCAATTCTGGGCTGCATCAATAGGAGTATAGCATCTAGATCAAGGGAAGTAATAGTGCCACTGTATTCTGCTCTGGTCAGACCTCACCTGGAGTACTGTGTCCAGTTCTGGGCACCACAGTTCAAGAAGGACACTGACAAACTGGAACGTGTCCAGAGGAGGGCAACCAAAATGGTCAAAGGCCTGGAAACGATGCCTTATGAGGAACGGCTAAGGGAGCTGGGCATGTTTAGCCTGGAGAAGAGGAGGTTAAGGGGTGATATGATAGCCATGTTCAAATATATAAAAGGATGTCACATAGAGGAGGGAGAAAGGTTGTTTTCTGCTGCTCCAGAGAAGCGGACACGGAGCAATGGATCCAAACTACAAGAAAGAAGATTCCACCTAAACATTAGGAAGAACTTCCTGACAGTAAGAGCTGTTCGACAGTGGAATTTGCTGCCAAGGAGTGTGGTGGAGTCTCCTTCTTTGGAGGTCTTTAAGCAGAGGCTTGACAACCATATGTCAGGAGTGCTCTGATGGTGTTTCCTGCTTGGCAGGGGGTTGGACTCGATGGCCCTTGTGGTCTCTTCCAACTCTATGATTCTATGATTCTATGATATCTAGAGTAGACTACTGAGTAAATTGAGTAAATTTCACTTCTACACAGGCGTAACAGTTCAGGGCAGCAGAGAGACAGACTTGCAGGCAGATAGAACCTTATTCTACAATGTCCCACATCATAGCGACATATCCAATATTCTGAAATACAAGTTTCCTGTAGCTGCAATAACCACAAATCCAAACTTTTTAAAGTTAATATAAACTTCTATTAAGAAATATTTGGTTTGCTCTTAGCAATTTTGTATGACAAATTAGTATGAAAAAGTAATTAGAATAAAATGTTGACCTGACGTGACATCTCCTTTTTCTAAATATGAATGTAACTGAATTATACATGCATAACTAATTGCTGCTTCTTTTGACCTATTCGATTCATTTGAGTTTTGTTTTACAAATGGTCTGACATTTAATTAGCTTATCTTATTATATTATGTAAATAATACCTGTAAGAAATAACCAGATCATTCAAATTGGATGTTACCTCCTCTGTAGCTGGCATCCTTCTAAACTTCCAATTGAAATTTAAAATAAATTTTAAAAAGTTTAAAAACTCCAGTCAAAATCAATTCAATTAAAAAGAACACCTTCATTTGATGTTCAAGGGTCAGTAACTCTCTGAAAGCCCTTTCAGATATTTAGAAATAAGACCTGTAGTCACTGCTACTGCTTCCATTTAGCTAAGTGCTACACAGTCATGTATCAAAATTAAACCGAAATGCAGCAAAGAATAAGAAAATAAAACAAAGACATGGCATTTCCCAGAAACACAAAAAACAGGAGACACAGAATGCTTGCTTTTCTTCTTTTGGCAATTCCTGTTAAAACACAAAGAGCTCATCAACACTGGAGTTCAGGCAGCAGGATACACTGGGGCAGCAGATCCCAATGCAGATCTTTATTCAGGGCTGGCTCACTCACGAGGCAAGGTGAGGCAACTGCTTCAGGCAGCTGAATCCACCAAATCAGCAGATTCCAATGTCTGTCTCTCCCTCCCCCTTGTCACTGATATAGTTCTCCTCTTACTCCATCTTCCCTGGCTGGGGGGGGGGGGATGCTATTTTGGGGACTACCTCAGCTGTCAAAATGTCTTGGGCCAGCCCTGCTTGATACTGCTAATTGGTCACCAGTACTGAAGTAATAGGGACACGGATGGTGCTGTGTGTTAAACCACAGAGCCTAGGACTTGCCGATCAGAAGGTCGGCGGTTCAAATCCCTGCAACGGGGTGAGCTCCCGTTGCTCGGTCCCTGCTCCTGCCAACCTAGCAGTTCGAAAGCACATCAAAGTACAAGTAGATAAATAGGTACCGCTCCAGCGGGAAGGTAAACGGCATTTCCGTGCGCTGCTCTGGTTCACCAGAAGCAGCTTAGTCATGCTGGCCACATGACCCGGAAGCTGTAGGCCGGCTCCCTCGGCCAATAAAGTGAGATGAGCGCTGCAACCCCAGAGTCGGCCACGAATGGACCTAACGGTCAGGGATCCCTTTACCTTTACCTTTACAGAAGTAATATTCAGCTACTAATCCAGTTTCCATTGGTACAACAAATGGTGGGGAAGAGAAGGGGCACCATCTTGTTCTTTATGTCAGGCAGCAAAATTTCTTGAGGCAGCCCTGGGGAAGGAGCACTACCATACTCCTCCCATCGTCCTTGTTTTTAGGAGTAGAAAAGGACACTTACGATAATGGCTCCCCTGCTATGCAGGTAACACCAGAAAGGCCCCCCAGAGAGAGGGCTAATATTGTTCTCTAACCACCAACTTCTGCAGATTTAAACTGATGAGCCTCTCGGGGATCATATATGCTTCATTTATTTGGAGAATATTTAAAGCTTTGTATGAATGAATGAAAATATTACAAGAAGGTTGGGTATAACCGCACTGGAAAGGAGCTGACAAATTTCACCAGCTCTTCTGCATCAAAGTACATTATATTAAACAGACCCCCAAGGCAAACTCCATAAGTAGTTTATCACCACGCGAATATATTCGCGCCAAAGAAATATAGCTCAATCTAGCACAGTCACTGAAATGCCATTTTAAAATACAAAGTCCATTATTCATTGTTTAAAAGGAAGGCAGAGATGAGAGATGAAAAAACCTACACTCCTCTCATACCAACATGCCTAACAGCAGGGCACAATCTTTGTGGGATGCTTTTCATCACCTTGGTAAACACAAACTTCTTTGTTAAAAGAGGGGGGGGGGTATCCATGTCCAACTTGCAGAAATCTTCATTTCACTTAACAGCAAATGAACCAGAAACAGATTGTTCTCAGCGCATTAGAAAGTTGCATTTACAAAAACACAATAAAGACAAAACATAGCAGGAAACGTTGAGATAACTGGAGCACTTGGTGAGTTAAGGGGCAGGCTCTGACCTACTGTGACAAAAAAATTACTGCAATTTCACATATCGTGTATTACCCTCTGAAACACTGGCACTGGGTTAGTCATTCAGAATTCAGAATGAAACAACCAAGACCAGATCGTCAGAGAGCGTATATCAGTGTAGCTTCACTACATCCAATGGGGATGTAGTGGGCTCAATCAACTCAGTTTAGCAAGAGCAAGCTGACAGGAGAAACAGGCTTGCCACTCCTGTTCAGCTGAAGGGAAGGGGAAAGGGATGGTATCAAGGGCTAGGCACCCAGAGCCTGTCAGACGGCCCACCATCAACTCAAGAAGCTGCGCCCATCTCCCACTGGAAGAAGTGGTTGGAAGCAGGAGAAACAGAGTGCAAAAGCCACTCTCCACTGCCTCCTCCAGGCACGTCTCCCACAGGATGATGGGAAATCACTGCCAAGGCAACATTGTGCAGGCATGCTCCCATTTCATGATAGGATAGGTCCACAGGGCAGCATCCCTCTTCTGCTCTGCTCCCTCCAACAAATATCCAACACAGGCAGTGGCAGGGAGGAAAGAAAGAAAGCATGGTGTGCAGTTAGGATGGGGAAAGGAGCTACGATGGAGAGAAGGAGGAAGCCACAATGAGAAGGGGAGAGGAAGGGAGTCACAACAAGAGGCCAGACACTCTGCGCTCAAGGATGCCACAAAAACGTGCAACAAGTCCTGAAACAAAGCAACAGCTGTGTATTGCTCCAGGTGTGCAGGGCAGTTTCTACAGCCTCCCATAGGCTTCCTGAAGAAGCCACCCACAGTCTGTATCAGTATATCTGAAGGAGCGTCTCCACCCCCATTGTTCAGCCCGGACACTGAGGTCCAGCTCTGAGGGCCTTCTGGTGGTTCCCTCTCTGAAAGAAGTGAGGTTACAGGGAACCAGGCAGAGGGCCTTCTCAGTAGTGGCACCTGCCCTGTGGAACGCCCTCCCATCAGATGTCAAGGAAATAAACAACTATCTGACTTTTAGAAGACATCTGAAGGCAGCCCTGTTTAGGGAAGTTTTTAATGTTTGATGTTTTATCGTGTTTTAATGTTCTGTTGGGAGCCGCCCAGAGTGGCTGGGGAGACCCAGCCAGATGGGTTGGGTATAAATGATAACTTCTTCTTCTTCTTCTTCTTTGGAATGGAATGTGTGGGCTGGTGGGGGGGCGTCAGGTACCACCTTCTCTCTCTTCAAGAAACAATCAGAAATGTGAAGGTGTTGACTCAGAACCCCTAACACTGATCTCCTGGCAATGGGTAAACAGAAGAGGAAGGATTCAATTTCAGCGGTAGCATATCTTCTTTGCATGCAGATGGTTCAATCCTCAGCATCTCTAGGTAGGGCTGGGAGAGATCCTTGTCTGAAATTCTAGTGATCCCCTGGCAGTAAGTGTGGACTATATTGAGCTGGATTGACCAATGATCTGACTCAATATAAGACATTTCCCTGTGTTCTTCTTCAGGATTCTTCTTTTCCTTAGTTCCCACTCTACTTACTGTGATGTGGACACCTCTGTTTGTGCCAGCAGTGGCCCTGAATCTATCTGCTGCAAGAGCAGTTGTCTGTGCTGCGACCACCACTTATAGAGCAGGATCTCAGCTTTAACACTGCTAGAAAGAGCATCTAGGTTAACCAACCCTAGGCTGACATTAACAATGTGGATGGGGCAGGCCAGGAAAGAAAGGGCATTTATGTTGACTTGTGTTCTATTCTAGGGGGGAATGAGAATCAATGTTTTCTCAAGTAGAAAAGGGCAAAATCATAAGGAAATAAAAATGTGTTTTCAAGCTCCCAGTAGGGTATCGCAAAGAATGAAAAACCTGAGAGCAATAAACAATTGCTTGCCAGTGTCTATCTAATTTCAAGAACCTGCCCGTAACTAATATGTATTTGGTCACCGAGGGGAAGTGAGAGGGTAGCAGGCACTAAGAGGAAAAAGGCAATGACACGATTCCTTAGAAGGAAGGGAATGAAAGGAAATGCCTTCTCTGATTGCTACATCTGATCTGCTAAAAAATGCATTCACCATTTTCAATGTCCAGCATTCCTCTTTAATCTGAAAGGTCTGGTGGAAGCTTGCCATCTTTCTGGACATAATTCCACAAATGCTGGGCTCCTCTAAGAGGAAGGGCAGGATATAAATTGAACGCATAAATAAAGGGGAAAGCCAAGTAAAGTTATCTACAGTTAAAAACAAGCCAATAAAATTGACAATGAAAGTCTATAGGCAGGAGTTGGGGATTCAATGGCCCTCCAGAGGGTGCTGGACTCCAGCTGTCATGAGCCTGAGTCTATACGGCCAATGGTCCAGGGTGATGGGAGATGTAATGCTGCAATATCTGGAGAGCCACAGATATTCTGCTATAGACAATAAACCGTTAACCACAATCCTATACATATGTACCCAGAAGTAAGTCCTACTGATTTTGGTGAGGCTTGCTCCTAGGTAAGTGGATAACAGACTACAGACTAGCTCACTGGCAAAACAAAAAAGGAGAGTGCTTTTGCCTTTGTGTCCTGCCTGTGGGCTTCACAGAGGCCAGAGGCAGGTTTAGGGTAGCATGACCAATATGGCCACAGTGGGTGCCACACTGCAGGGGGTCCCACAACAATGCTGTAGAACGGAGCACATGAGATTTGGGGGGGGGGGTGAACTGAATTTTAGCATCGCACAGGGCACTGCTGAAATTTGAGAGCCCACCTAATCGGGCTGCAGAGGCACCTAGCTGGCTTCTGTGAAAAAATCATGCTGGAGGATTTGATAGGCCTTTGGTCTCATCCAACAGGACTCTTCTGTCCTTACTAGTCTGAGGCACCATAAAGCTGAGTGTGACATAAACTTTCGTCATCTAGTTCTCACTTGAGTATGTTCTCAGTTGTCAGATATAAAACACACATGCCAATGGAACAGAAAAATTGTAAACCCAAAACCCACGACATGCAAGAAGAGGTCAATGCCGTAATAAATTTGTTAGACTTAAGGTTCTGCAACACATCTTATTATTTTTACCGTAACAGGGTAACACTACCACCTCTCCATAATTACTTTTCTATAAAATAATCAGCTCATCACAGATTGGTTTAATTCCCACCCTCATTCCACTGCTAGCTTCTCTCTCTCTCAGATGATGTGATGACATGGAGAAAATTGTTCAATCTACAGTAGATGCACATGAATGGCTTGCCATTTTAAGGCAGCCATCATGAGAAGAAACTGGAAGTAGCTTCCGAATAGTGCTGGTATTATGTGCCGCAACCTTCAATTAGTTGTGGAGTAAGCAGTTTGAACAGAAAACCACATTAAGTACTTAATTCGTTCCAGAGGTCCGTTCTTAACCTGAAACTGTTCTTAACCTGAAGCACCACTTTAGCTAATGGGGCCTCCTGCTGCCGCCGCGCTGCCGGAGCACGATTTCTGTTCTCATCCTGAAGCAAAGTTCTTAACCTGAAGAACTATTTCTGGGTTAGCGGAGTCTGTAACCTGAAGCGTATGTAACCTGAAGCGTATGTAACCTGAGGTACCACTGTATAATTCTAATTCACATAACATGAAAGTGTTGAATGTCTAGGCAATCTCTCTCTTTCTCTCTCTAAAATGTAAGGACAACTACAAACATTACACAGCATCTGGTGTTGCTCAATGAAGGGACTGTAAGGTATGAAATCGCTTTCAGTCTGAGTGGCCCTAATCATGCGGACAGTTGAGATGCCTTTTACAGGAAAGTGTGTCAATGGAAACGGGTATCCTCTATGCATCTATGTAGTAAGTGAATTTCAAAAATTGTGGATGTTTCTGTATCTGCACAACAACGATCTTAGACCCAGAGGTGTTTTGGTGGTCTCCAAGTGTTCTGAGCTGAAAATGCATTTCTGGAGACCCTGCTTGCTGCTGCCACTGTCCCCCACCCCACCCCCGGTTAGTCATCTTCAAGAAAACTTCTACTCTTCCCTCAGGCACATAAGCTAAGGCTGTCAGACCCTCAGTCATCAGCCTTTGTAACCCAGACTACAATACATCATAAACAGAGAGAACATGTACTGCAGAAAGATGCTTCACACCTCTAGATGACTCATGAAACGAGGCCAAACCACATTCTCTAAAGTGGGAGGCAAAAAGAAAAGAAACAGAAGCGACGAAAGCACTGTCTAGTAATATAATCTGGGTAAAAATTCCTACCAGACCCTAACATATATTTATCTAGATATCAATATTACCGTTAGTCTCTGAAAGCAACTAAAATCCATTAAAGCATTCACCTCAAGGAAAATGTGATTAGTCACTGCTCCAAAATGTCAACATCCTTTCCATGGTTTCCTAATGCCCTGGAAAAGGACGTAAGGACCATAAAGAAAAAATGCACAATATTTCATGATCCTGATGAGCCGCAAGTGAAATGCCAGTTATAACAAGATCTATTTCAGTCTCGTAACTTATAAAGACCTTTCTTCTTACAAGTAACTGTCTCCAGCCCGCATGTGGCTCCTGGTCCCCTTTTCATCCCATGTGCAAGTCCCAACTTAGGACCCTTGTACCTACGGGACCGCTTCTCCTGGTATGTCCCATAGATGCACTTACGGTCTTCAAATAAAAACATCCTGAAGGTCCCAGGCCACAGAGAGGTTAGGCTGGCCTCAACTAGAGCCAGGGCTTTCTCGGCCGCAGCTCCAATCTGGTGGAACGCTCTGTTACAAGAGACTAGGGCCCTGCGGGACCTGACATCTTTCCGCAAGGCCTGCAAGACAGAGTTGTTCCACCAGGCCTTTGGTCAGGGCGCAGCCTGACTCCCTCCTTTGGCAATCTGCACAGAATTTTTGCTTATTGGTTGCCAGCAATTTGATTTTAATTAATTTTTATAATGAAATGTTTTTAGAATGTTGCATTATTTTATTGTTGTTAGCCGCCCTGAGCCCAGCTTCGGCTGGGGAGGGCGGGATATAAATAATTTATTATTATTATTATTATTATTATTATTATTATTAGGTTTCTAGTCCTCATTGCCGCAAAGTCTAAAAATGTCAGAGTATGGTAATAAAAGGAGAGAAAACAGAAAGGGATAAAGAATCCAAAAGTTCAGGACCTGACCCCAAATGTTACCAGACGCATAGTTTGACATTTCAAAAGCATATGATGAAGAACATTAACTGAAGAAGAATAAAAGTGTTTGTGCTTGGCAATGGGGCTGTGTGTGGAGCAATTCCCCCCTAGGCAAATACTTTCACACCAGATACAATCTGACCATTAGTCCTGCCATATTGCATTATTTGGAAAGGAGGGGAGGGATTTCAATTCAGCAAATAGGTTCATTTGATTTCTGAATTTGGTTTTTTACTATTTGCTAATGGTGTGCCCCCTTTGAAATGCATATTTATCCAGCAGACTACATTATCCCTGAACATGCCTTTTGTTCCAATATTTCGTTCTGCTGCGGGAGTACAATAAAACATGGGCTGCCGTTAATGTAACTTAGTGAATAATGGCGTGCGGCTAATTTTCAGCCATGAATGATTAAACAGCTCATACACAGTATATGTGCATAAAAGAGCTACTTCCCCACACTTACATTAGATTTGATTTGAGAAGCCACTCAGGCGAATCTATCCACATGCCAGTACGCGGGCAAGTTACTGTACACGGCCATTATTCTTGAGCAGTCACAACCAAGCGTGGCATACAAATTCAGCAGCAAGGCTGCACGCCAGCACTCCTGGGTGAAACAAAGTACAGGCGCTGTTGTTGTGCAGCCACCCACAGGTACCATGTCTCAGTATGCTTCCACACAAATGACACTTTGTGATTTTCTCCTGCAGCACTGCCCCTGTAGAGCAACAGTTCCATATGCAGAAATGATCAGGCACAAACTTCAGGGCTGCTGGATTAGCAAACCTTTATGAGAGGTGCAGCAATAAAACCGCTGGCACATTTGCAAAGCTAAGCAGGGTCTGGTATGGTTTTGAATTGGATGGGGGACTGAGATTCCTGCGTTGCAGGGGGTTGGACTAGATGACCCTTGGGTCCCTTCCAACTCTACAATTTTATTATTCTTTTATAAAACAAAAAATATTGGAAAAGTTTTAAAAATGGAAAGGGAAAAGAAAGCCAAGAGGAAAAAAGGAATGGCTAGGAGGATGGATGACACATCAAGTTCAACTACCACAAAACATGACAGATGCAATACGGTACGATTTGTCTAAGTAGGAAAAAGCAAAAGCAAAAGCAAAGAAGGAAAAATAAAGCATAACATTATGCAGTATTTCTCAACAACTGCAGACTTAGCTGTAATCACTGGAGAGAACAAGCCATTGCTATGGTTTGAATCTAATAGGATATAAAAGGGTTCTGATGTGCAGCTATTCTTGACATAATACATAACATACTAGAAGAACAGTGCCAAGACAGAAAGTACTTTAGAACCAGAATAGTAATAGTGATAATGATGATAATGATAATTTTACAATGAAATGCTTTAAAAAAAACACCCTGATTTTGAAAAATACATAGTGAAAGAATTGAGTTCTTTTGAAAAATATACACATAAACTTGCAGAATCATTGACAACCATACCTAAATTATTATTCCCTTCATATCAAACAACCAAATACGAGCTGATCTGTGGCTTGGAAGACAGCATAGGGAGGTCATAAACAGATGGGCAATTTCCGCAATCAACAGAGGAAATGACACAGATGTGCACTGGGAGTTTATTTTGTTGATTATATTCACAAGCTAGACTCAAGTGGTTCTGTCCACATACAGTGACCGTGTAACAAGACGACAGAGAAGGGCTGAATTCAATTGGTGTGGATTGGGATAAATATATAACCACAACCACAAATATTAATGAACAGAAAGCTACCCGATTTCGTCAGCTCGGGGTATTGTAGCAGTGACCAAGGCAAATGTAATCCTGGTAAGAAACTGTTAAGAGAACGAATTCAAATTATTATTATTTTAAAATGTTGTGTGTGTGTTTTCAAAGTGTAGATGAATTTAGAAGACACTTGTGCAAATCTGGGCACCTGCTCATTTACAGAAAGGATTCAGAATTGAGGAAGAAGTTGTTGGATAACATCTGGAGGGACACAGGCTTCCCTCCCTTGATGGAGAAAATCTGGGAATATATATTTTTTAAGGCAGGCGCCCCCAAACTCGGCCCTCCAGATGTTTTGGGACTACAATCCCCATCATCCCTGGCCACTGGTCCTGTTAACTAGGGATGATGGGAGTTGTAGTCCCAAAACATCTGGAGGGCTGAGTTTGGGGGTGCCTATTTAAGGGGAGAGGCATTGACATGATCAAGGTGAAGGCTTTCTGGTGGAGTGTAGCTGCAATAAAACGTGGCCACACCTGGCTCAAAACAACAACACCTGGCCAGGATTAAATGCTGAAGCAAACACGAAGACTTACTTTAAATTCTCTCTCCGGATTCTGCCACAGAATTATTTTACCTCCTCACTGACTGAGCAGCACTTTCTGCCAGTTCCCATCCCAGACTTTAATGCAACAGATCCATCTTTCACAGACGTTCCCATCAAACACAAGGTAACGAGGAAGGCAAACTGTGCCAAGGGATGACAGAAAGGGTTGTGGATGGAAAAGGATTCGAGAGACTTCCGTGTCAAGAGGCCAGCTCTTTGTCCATGTCTTGCCCAGCTCTTTCCAGAAATGTATCTTTTTTTAAATACACACACACACCAGAAATCTAATAGGCAAATGAAAGAAACAGCCAGTTCCCAGGCATCATAAACTGGCCAATTAGCTACTTGGCTATAAATTAAATTAACTCCTAATTACCAGAGTTCAGGAGGGGGGAATTATATTCTTGCCAACGTTATTTGCAAACCAAAAACTATGGTCTGAAAGGCACAAGGCAGATGAAGCCATCCCCTCCCTCCTCTGCTCTTCCTTATATTCTTGCTATTTTATTTTGTTTTGTTTCTCTTAATTCTTAAAGAAAGTAGAGTATGTGTCTTTAAATCCCAAGCAGCCAGTACATTAACACAGACTCTGAACTATCACTCCACAGCCCTTTTTCCCGATGAGCTGCCTGAACATTTCCAAATTGCCACAGTCTGTTAATTGCTACACAAAAGTTATCGCATTAATGCAACATGGATGCCAAGAACAGTTTAAATGAAGTTAAATGGGTAGAGAAGGCCTAGTACTTTCCATTGTTCATCTTACAGACATTCAGCGAGTTGTATAATTGGGCATTATAGCATTTCCCACTCATTTGATTCACTGCGGTATTGCCCAAGCTTAACAAACATCTGCAAAACAAAAAACCACACACACAACAAGAACTGGGAATGAATGGAGTCAGGAATGCTTCAAGAAGAGAAAGTGGGGGGAGGGTGGGGGGAGAGAAAGAAATAAAGAAACAATGCAGTAATGGTAGCATTTTTGTGTGTGCGAAGGATATCAATCATGCTTCCTCCCGGTGAAACTGAAGTAGGAAGTTGCTTTATCAGATTAGGTATAAACTAGAAATCCAGCTTGCTTTGCCAGGGACTGAGCTGCCTGCTTTTGATCAGAGGAGATGGAGGAGGTGGGGCAGTCTGAGCACTGTCCCCTTAATTTTGCTATTGGTTAGACCCAGTATATGTAGTAGCTGCAAACAACTTACTAAATCGCAATGGTTCCCTATTAAACCGTTACTGGTTTCTGAATAGAAATTCTCAGGATTTCTTAGGCTGTAATCCTATGCAAAGGGAAGCGGGTGGCGCTGTGGGTTAAACCACAGAGCCTAGGACGTGCTGATCAGAAGGTCGGTGGTTCAAATCCACATGACAGGGTGAGCTCCCGTTGCTCGGTCCCTGCTCCTGCCAACCTAGCAGTTCGAAAGCAGTTTGAAAGTCAAAATGCAAGTAGATAAATAGGTACCGCTCCGGCGGGAAGGTAAACGGCGTTTCCGTGCACTGCTCTGGTTCGCCAGAGGTGGCTTAGTCATGCTGGCCACATAACCTGGAAGCTGTACGCTGGCTCCCTCGGCCAATAAAGTGAGATGAGCGCCGCAACCCCAGAGTCGGTCACGACTGGACCTAACGGTCAGGGGTCTCTTTACCTTTAATCCTATGCAAACTCAACCTTGGAATAAGCTCCACTGGACTTATTACTAGAGATTACTTCTAATTAGAACCACATAAGATCTTATTTATTTAAATACGTAAACAAGCATTTCCAGGTGGCATACAACAACATAAAAAGCTATGAAAGTGAAATCATAATGCAATCAGTAATCTAAATAAATTGTAACTCTCAATAGGCATTAAGAACCAACGAAGGCCAAAGTAAGAAGAAAGTCTTCAGAGGACCCATAAAATTTGTAGCTGCTAATTTATAAACATAGGTGCCAATTTAAAATGATTGCTACAATTTAGACAGAAATACAATGCACCTCATTCTGGTGATGAAGACTGTGACCAGGTGACATATGCATCTTCTTAGTTCAGGTACATCTAGTACAGTGGTACCTCAGTTCTCAAATGAAATCCATTCTGGAAGCCCGTTTGGCTTCCGAAACGTTCAAAAACCAAGGCGCAGCTTCCCATTGGTTGCAATAACTTCTTGCACTCAGCGGAAGCCACGTTGTACATTCGGGTTCTGAAAAATGTTTGGAAACGGAAGGATTTACTTCCAGGTTTTTGGAAGTAAATGTACGACAATGGAGGCATTCAGGAACCAAGGTTCCACTGTGATATAGATATCCCTTCACAGTTGATGAGCAAACACGCATGAAAACATGAAGATTACATCCCTGATACATACGAAATCAGAAGGAGGTGTAATATTAAACTGTGGAAAAACCCTCTGTGTTAGAACTTGAAAACGCTTCCCTTTCCTTTATGAAACTGTGGGCAAACATTTGATCACACCTTTATTGAAAGATAAAATTGCCTCTGGGACCTGAACTGAGCTACAGGTTGGCAGCTGGCCATCCCTAATCTAGAATGATTGTCAGTTATTTCACAGTGCTATGTCTCGCCTCGAAATACTGACAAAATACTGATAAAACAGTAGGTCTTCTTCCATATTATTTGCACAAGCTCATCGTAAGTATCCTGGAATTATATTACTATGAATTTGGACTGAGCATGTTATACTTATCCGGCAACGTTGTATTATGACTATTTGCAACAATTATCCCATGAGATAATCCTACTATGGCTAACTTTGCAACAACAGTGTCAGAATTTTAGAGATTGGCTCAGCTGCATAACACGACACTTTGCGTGGCAGATCTTATACGAATATTTCCCCAAGAAGACTGCTGTAAAACAGAAGACAACCTTGTCATTTCTTTTCCCTTATGAAAATGTCCTAGAATCTCCAGAGGAGATCCTACTGTTATAACTGTTAAGGTTTTTTTTGTTTATGATAAATTTGATATTTCATATAAATTAAAGAGTTCATAAGATGAGCATCAAATATTAAAGGAAAGGATGGGGAAAGGAATAAATGGGGTTGTTTTATTATTTATTTCATTCATACTCTCTTCTATTCCAGTAGCTTTTGTAATATACTCCTCAATTCAAGTACTTACCGTATTTTTCGCTCTATAACACGCACCCGACCATAACACGCACATAGTTTTTAGAGGAGAAAAACAAGAAAAAAAAATATTGTAAAAGAAACAGTGGATGTATGATTTTTGTGGTTCATGCTGTGGCCACAGACATGTGATCTGACAGTGAGTTTGGGGTAGCCCAATGCAAAAATCTTGAGGATCCATGTGGATCCATGCTTTGTAACCACATTTTTGCACCACTGCGGCCCCAGGAAACAGTGGGTGCGTGATTTTTTGGGTGCAGGCTATGGACATGCTATGTGATCTGATGGTGAATTTGGGGTGACCCAGTGCAAAAATCCTGAGGATCCATGTGGATCCGTGCTTTGTAACCACGTTTTAAGTGGGGAGGGAAGGAAAAGCACTCAAGGGACAAGGAACATGCGTGGGGTGGGAGGAGAAGGATGATGTTAATAATGCAGAAGAGGGGTATAAGAGGAGAAGTCTCCTCTCCTCTCCCGCTTTGCTCCTTTAAAGAAGCAGGCTCTCTGTCCCTCTCTCCTCCCCACTCAGTGGCTCTTCTCCCGCTTTGCTGTTTCAAAGCGAGCCACAGAGGAGGGAAAGAAGGGGAACCATGGATCCTCTGCTCACGACTGCAGCAGATCCCCCCACCATCCGTAGGCATTTGCTCCATAACACGCACAGACATTTCCCCTTACTTTCTAGGAGGAAAAAAGTGAGTGTTATGGTGCAAAAAATACGGCAATTAGAATGATTTCCATTCTCCCATTTGCATCTTTATGCATGTGTCTTCAAAACAAAAGCAAAAACACCAATGTAGTGAGAGGTGGCCGATACTGCACTCTTGTAAGCCTTAATGCATAATTCAGGTGCAATTATATCATTTATCAATGGCCCTTTCATTTTTCTTCTTCCAGGTCAAAGGTGGTGGTAGAATTAACAGCTGTGATACATCTGACCTCCAAGAACCTTTATAATTCTGACAGTGTTAATTCCCCATTGCGTTTCTAAATACTTGATTTAGAAAAGACTTTGCTAGTCCTTTGGGATCTTGTTGGGTAGGTGATGTCACATTTTATGCCTCAGAAGAATAGTTTTAGTTTGATCCAACATTCTGTTCATCAGATCACAGGGATGCAGTTGTTTCTGGACAGACTTATTTTGGAATTTTTGATAAACAGAAGTGATAGCATCATTTCGGCTGTAAAAACTTGAGTTCAAAAACATCAAGACTTGGAGAAGCATGGGTGGTTGAGGGTGTGTGGGCCGGTATCTTCTACAAGGCTAAATTACAAGGAGCCTCCAGGTTACAAAAGCTGGAAGGAACAACTGTTGCCATGCCCAGTTTGAAAGCATACCAGTGTGAGTGGATAAATAGGTACTGCTATAGTGGGAAACGGAATTTCCGTATGCTCTGGTACTCATCACGGTGTTGCATGTGCCAGAAGTGGTTCAGTCATGCTGGCCACATGACCTGGAAAATCTGTCTGCAGACAAATGCTGGCTCCCTCGGCCTGAAAGCAGAGATGAGTGCCGCACCCCATAGTCAAATTCTACTGAACGTAACCATCCAGGGGTCCTTTACCTTTTCCCTTATCTCCAAGCATCCAATAGACCACTATGGGAAACAAGATGTCCTAGCTAGACCTTTTAGCAGAGTTCTTCTTACGTTAGGTTAACAAGCTAGTAAGGAGCAGTGACCCAATATCTTTCCCCTTTCTCTTCTCTTTTCTTCACAGCATATCCAGAGTGCTGGGCCAAGCATGCCCCAAGGGCTCATGCATTCTACACAAACCACAAACTCATTCTCTAATTGTGGTTCCAAAATGGCACCAAAATAGCACCATCCATGCACAAGATAGAAAGAGATGTCAGTGGGTATGGTGGAACCCCAACGTATGTGTCAGGAGTGCGTGCAGGAGTACTGGTCCTGTGGCCAGTAGGGCTTTGCAGGACTGGGGCTTTCCTAAGTTTATTCTCAAGAGGCAAGGCGCGGCCGCACAGGTTAGGCCGATTGGTAACTCACAGCACCTGGTGGCAAGAGCCGGGAAGGGATATAAAGTCAGCTTTTCCCTTCGGCTCTTTGCCACAGCAACACGCTTCCTGCGTTTGGTTTCCTGCTTCTTGATCCCCGCACCCTTGACTTTGTGACTCCTTGCTTCTTGATCCTCAGACCCTTGATTTCGTGACTCCTTGCTTCCTGACCTTCGGACCCCTGGCTTCTTGACTCCTGGCTCTCTGACCCTCAGACTCTTGACTTCCTGGCTTCTGGACTCTTGTTCCTGCTCCCAACCTGCCATCTTGCCCCCGGTTCAGATGTCCTCAGCCGGGATTTCAATCGCCCATAGACCGGACTGTGACAGTATGTGTGCAAGAGGAAAATAGTTAATAACAAAACCCTTAACAGGAGTTGAATCCCTAAACAGCCCAGTGATGACTTAGCATGTTTAATGGGCCTGGAATGCTGGTTGACTGTTGGGAGTTGAATGGAGTGTTCTGGGAAAGGGAATGGCTGGCTGGCATCATCAACAAAACCGCTCCGAGCTGCAACATTTTATGCAGGTTCCACTCACATTCTGGCATTTCCCCCATAACATTTACCAAATGTGAGCATGATTTCTTCCATGGCTTGAGCTGAATACGGGAGAGAGAGAGAAACAGAAGCCCTCAATAACATGAATCGTGCGATGATTAATAAAAGGTCTAGATTTAACCCTAGAAGCTTGAAGCTCAACCTTGGGGCCTGTTTTCAGTGACAGAGCTCAGCCCTAGTGGTTCTGAGTCTTGAGGAGTGCTGTTCCCTCATCCCTCAGCAGACCTAGTGCTGCTGCTGCTGCACATCTTCAGTTCAGGGCTAAGAGACCAGAAGATGTAACTTTTCAAGCAGGCAAGCTTGAACTCTGGAGTCTTTCTTTTTCAAAATTAAACACTGGTATAAGTGTCAAGCATGCTCTGCTGCTTTAGAGTAACAGTAATAACAGGATCTCTCAGTCAGACTGCGAAGAACATTATTCCTCCAACCAAGCAGATACAAGGATCAAGATTTCCTTTTTACAGCAACATGGCAGCTTTGCTGACTAAGTAGATGTTCTGCTTAATCTCCATAGGAAACAGCGGCCAAGAATAGCTCTGTGCCTGTTAAAGTTATGCACTGCACCGCTGCGTTCGTTGGGGAGGGGGGGATACGCAGGGACATCAAAGCCACTCACCCTATATTATGTTTTAAAATAAATTACTTTAAGATCAACCTGTAGGTGATGTATTGCAAACAAAGGCGTCTCCGTGTGTTTTTTGTCACTTCAGTGCCCTAGGCCAAAGATTCTGGTCTTTCAGATCCAAAGGCACAGGGCACCATCTTACAACTAGCACTGAAGGCCTGGTGTCACAGGGCTGACAGGAAGATCAAGTCATTCACAGGTCAGAGAGGAAGACACGAGGTTAACATGAAGTTAGTTTCTTGAACTGGCATACAGCCACTCCTTCACTCTGTAGCCTTCTCAGTCAGGGCTCCTTCCCTGAAAAGCCCCAGGAGTCTCTCTCTGTGCCTATCTGGCATGGTGCCTGGCAACATGTATCATCCTTCACGTTCTGGGGCCGGAGAGCCATCATCAGAGAACCTGCCATGGTGGAGCTATGGGAGACATGCAGGGTCTGGCTCTCCTCTGTCAGAGCCTGCATCCAAACTGGAAACCTCACCATACTGCCCTGTGCCTTCTTCTCCCTTGCCATGATCCCTCAAGCTTCCTGCTTCTAGGACCTCCCAGGTTGACCTCTCCTCTGAGATGTGCCCAGTATCCCACCACCAAGATCCAGGATCTAAGTTGTCTTCTTCTGTGCCTTCCCTAGAGAGCCAGTGTGATGTAGTGGTTAAGAGCGTGGACTCATAATCTGGTGAACCGGGTTCGCTTCCCCGTTCCTCCACATGCAGCTGCTGGGCGACCTTTGGCTAGTCACACTTCTCTGAAGTCTCTCAGCCTCACTCACCTCACAGAGTGTTTGTAGTGGGGGAGGAAGGGAAAGGAGAATGTTAGCCGCTTGGAGACTCCTCAGGGTAGTGATAAAGCGGGATATCAAATCCAAACTCTTTTTCTTCTTCTCTTGGGTGGGTGATTTCCACCACTGTTCCTCATCTTGCCAGTCCTTGACACCTAGGAAGCAGTTGGACGGCTGGCTTTTGAGCAGAGCCTTTCTGAGGTGCACTGAGTGGAGTAGCTTCAGTCAACTGCAATTTTAGTCAACTGCAGCAACCCAATGACTGCATGTCGAAATCGTACAAAAGTATAGTTTAGTATGACTTGAATGAACCGAGGTGAGCCTTGGGCTCAGAAGCTTCCTCCTTCTGTCTTGTCTTCTGGCACAGCCACTAGGGGCAGTTTGGGAAAATTTTGCTTTCATCTGTGCTTAGCTTCAGCATCTCATCTTGTCCGAACTGACAAACTGGGATGACTGTTAACTGTGGTTTGCTTGAAATGGGCCCACTTGAAATAATTAGGGATGCACAGCTACTCCCTTCCCGCATCAGCTCTTTGGATGGACCGCTTGGATGCAATGGTAAGTAAGGGCAGCAGTGCAGTGCAGCTGCTTTTGAAGGGGAGCACTTAGAATCCCATGTGCAACAGCACCTGGCACAAAATGACACAGCGTGAGATGCCCAGACAGCAATAAAGCAACACAACAAAGTGCAACATTAATCTCTGGCCTAATAATGTTATAAAAAAAAAAATTAAAGAAATCTTATTTCCTAACAACTTGAAGATTCTGTGTCTGTTCGCTGTCCCAGGCAAGGAAGTTCAGCTGACAGGCAGCTGAATTTATTGTACACTTCTGGCTAGACTACAGTAATTGGCTTCACCCAATGCTCTGAAATAGACCTTGTTGCATGATGCTATATTAAGTTTTCACAGCTTCATCTGCTGTATATTTTTGACATTGCTCTCTCCTTGTTCCCCAGAAGTGCCGTCAATCCATTCCATTCATCCTTGTTTACACACTTTCAGTAAATTACACGGACAAATCACCCCTCCGCAGTGACTTCGCTGCCAGCACATTTAGCTCTGCATTTACATAAGGCACGTTGAGTTTATAGACTCAACTGGAGAAGATAAAGAGAAAACTAACAAAGTTGTAAAAATGACTGTTCATTAATGCTGCGACAGTGCTCACAATAAAATATTTACTACAAACATTTGCCTCCCTCTTGGTTTAAATGATCTCCCCTTCTCAGAGTTTTCATCCTATAACGCAGATTACCTGACGAAGGCCGGTGATTAACAGAGATAACCTTTGGAGAAAACATCCAAGATGAAATTAAACAAAACAGTTTGTAGGCCTTTCCCTAGTAAATGTAACTAGATATGAAAGAGGAAACTATTGATTTCACCACTACTACAATCCTGCAGTTGTACTTGACTGAGATTGTGAGTTTAACAAAATGTGTCCATAGTCCTATTGCCTTTAAAAAAAACCACACATCTGGGCAACAGATTAGATGCCCATTTTATTTACTTAATTGCATTCTGGGACTCCCCCCCCCCCCCGAATGACTACAACCTGCAGCTAAACAGAAAATAATTTATCAAGAGAATAGTTCTAACACAGGCGGATAAACAAGGTCAACACAATAATGTGTCAAAATAAAAAAGCTGGACACTCAATAAGGTTAGTGTTCTAAAGCAGGGGTCGCTAACCTGTAGCCCTCTGGTCCAACAACATCTGGAGGGCATCATATCTGCTGCTCCTATAGGCATTTTATTTACATTCATACATCAATAACTCCATCCTGCCACAATCAGCAAACCACGCAAGACATAAAATCGGACAGCCCCATTTTAAAAATCTTGTTGTTGTTTAGTCGTTTAGTCGTGTCTGACTCTTCGTGACCCCATGGACCAGAGCACGCCAGGCACTCCTGTCTTCCACTGCCTCCTGCAGTTTGGTCAAACTCATGCTGGTAGCTTCGAGAACACTGTCCAACCATCTCGTCCTCTGTTGTCCCCTTCTCCTTGTGCCCTCCATCTTTCCCAACATCAGGGTCTTTTCCAGGGAGTCTTCTCTTCTCATGAGGTGGCCAAAGTATTGGAGCCTCAGCTTCAGGATCTGTCCTTCCAGTGAGCACTCAGGGCTGATTTCCTTAAGAATGGGTAGGTTTGATCTTCTTGCAGTCCATGGGACTCTCAAGAGTCTCCTCCAGCACCATAATTCAAATTTTTGAGACTCTAGCTGAGCTATTATCCACAAAGACCCTAAATCATAGAATTCTAGAGTTGGGTCCCAAGGGTCATCTAGTCTGACCCCCTGCAGTGGACAAGAATCCTTGAACCACCAGCCTTCCGGTTAACAGCCAGATGCACTGACCCGTTGCACCACAGAAGGGTTCGAATGGATGCAAATACATTTAAATGACAGAAGTTATTAATGAAAGGGGTGACTTTACACACACACACACACACACACACACACACGTCTCTGCTTCGTGCAAAACAAAAAACAACACAATAGTGTATCTGGCAACATCAGTTTCATAGCCCTTCGTTAGCCCTTATGAAGAAAAAGGCAAATGGTATTTTGAAGGTTTCATAACATGTCAGGTGCTGGAGAACTAGGACAACACGGGTAATTTGTTTCATGTTTCTTACATTCTTGTAAAAATATTCAGATGTACTACTTAAGTAAATAGACACCTATCAATGAAGTCACCTGTCTAGACATTATTGACAACATTTTGTAATGTACATTAAGACTGTCAAAACAGGCCAATTTATCCTCATATTTCAAAGCCAGAAATCACAACTTATTTCAGATTCATTTCCTGTCAGAACTCAGTAACTCTTCCTTCACTGGAAGTTCAAATTTTTTTAAGCAGAATGAAAACATATTTTTTTGTGGTTCCTAATACTGCCTTCTTGGAGGTGGTGTGGGAAGTATAGCACCATTTTCCTTGCACCAATAATCCATTTTAGATCCAAACAGCAACAGAATTATGCCTGTAATCTACTGATTAGCACAGCGTTTAGGATGTGCTGCAGCCAGTCATACAAAATTTATGTACACAATGGTATGCTATGGCTATGAAGTGCTGACAGAGGAAGTCATGCTAAGCTATTGGATGACAATAAATGGTGAAAATGAGGATAACAATAAAATATTGAAAATTAATAAAACAATGTCCAATTTATTGAGGGCTAAACAGCATGTTACAGGATGCTTACTGTGCATTCAGCTAAGAGAGAAAGTGGGCCATAAATTTGTTTAAAAGGCAGACTAAGTGTGCTTGAGAGGTTTAAATACTTATATACTCTGAGTGTTCAAGGTAGCCTTTGAAAGAAAAATACAAGTGAGAAAACTAATGCCCTTTGGCATTTTTAAAAATAAAGTCTGTAAAACTACAAGGGTGTAGCTGCCGGGATAGATAGCATTAGTCCCAAAGAAGCTTTTCTTTTCAGCAACACAGATAGACAGACCTTAGATTGACTCCATCAATTGGCCAAGCAAGTGGAAAGACTTCTGCCTTCATCAATCTATGTGGCAACTCAATCAACAGGAATATTTCCAGGGGAAACAAAACAACCTCCGTGGCTTTACATTTACAGTTGTACCTCGGAAGTCGAATGGAATCTGTTCCGGAAGTCCATTCGACTTCCAAAACATCCAGAAACCTAGGCGCAGCTTCCGATTGGCAGCAGGAAGCTCCTGCAGCCAATCGGCAGCCAATCGGAACCGCGGAACCCACGTCGGACGTTTGGGTTCCAAATAACGTTTGCAAACCGGAACACTCACTTCCCAGGTTTGTGGCGTTTGGGAGTTGAAACATTCGAGTTGCAAGGCGTTCGAATTCTGAAGTACGACTGTACTAATCTCCCAACTTTACACTGTTACCAGCCTTGGTTTCCAGGTTAATATTCAGTGGGTGTTTGACTCCCCCAACTACCAGGTCAGCACGAGTCCCTCTTGGCACTTCTTATTTTGGAAATTAAGCACTGATGGAAGTGCAGAGGTCTCTCGTATAACCATATAAAATCATCCCTATTACACACATCATTTCCCACACAATTCCCTGTTTATCATGTGCCTAAGGAAACAAACAGGTGCTGTAGGCACCTAAATGAAACCCCCCGTTTCATTTTTAAAATTTACTGAAGATCTTGTTCCTATTCAATTTCTCAATTTTCTGTCTGACAACTTAGTTAGGTCCTTTCCAATCTGGCTTTTGTACTTGTCACTCCACTGAATCTGCTTTTACTCACATCTTCCATGATCTCTTACTTGCTAAATCACACGCTCTTTGCTTTTTTAAAAATTTGATTTAACTCCAGCTTTTGAAACCATTGATCCAGCTATACTCTCATCATTACATTCTCTGGGTACATTTTTGGTTTCATTCCAATATCTTTTTTTTTCTGTATCTATTAACAGTGATTCTCCATCCCTCCTCACATTTATTTTTTTAACTGGAGTTCCTCAAGCGGCTTTCTTGGATTCTCCTTTTTATTCTCTTCTTCTTGGAACAATTCTTTTTTTTTAATGTTATCAATTGGTATCACTTTTGTGACGATGACCTTCAGCTGTACTTTTATTCTTCTGATCTTGGTCTTCCTTCTCTAATATTTCTACGTCTCTTGTTGCTCTATTAAGCGTCAAGCTAAATGTTGGGTTATTATGTTGTCTCCTTTTCTGCACTTTTGTTAAGAAGAAACATCTCTGTATTCTGAAACCCTGGGTCAAATTTCAGGATTTGTAAAGATATCATAAGTTATATCTCGCTGCGTGAGTAGATTTTACTCATATTTAATCTCTGTGCCATTTTGGGGATCTGGATGTGTACAGTGGTACCTCGGATTACAGACGCTTCAGGTTACAGGCGCTTCAGGTTACAGATGCTTCAGGTTACAGACTCCGCTAACCCAGAAATAGTACCTCAGGTTAAGAACTTTGCTTCAGGATGAGAACAGAAATTGCGCGGCGACAGTGCGGCGGCAGCAGAAGGCTCCATTAGCTAAAGTGGTACCTCAGGTTAAGAACAGTTTCAGGTTAAGAACGGACCTCCAGAACGAATTAAGTTCTTATCCCGAGGTATCACTGTATGTGCTTTCAGGTCTAATTACTCAGAGACCATGGACTTTTTTCTCTTTCTTTCTTCGCTGGCTGTCTCCTTGCTTTCTGTGGAGCGATTAGATAGCAGGCATCTTTTTCTGTAGTGTATCTAGCACACTGTCATCTAGATCTGGGGTAGGAAACCGATGGCCCACCAAGTGTTGTTGGACTACAACTCCCACCAGGTCTTACCACTGACCACGCAAGCTGAGCCTGATGGGAGCTGGAGTCCAACAACATCTGGAGGGCCACAGGTTCCCCACCCGTCAATCTGCGCCACACATTTGAAGCACTATTGTATCACTTTAGGTAGCCATGGCTTTGTTCCCTTCCAGCTTTCTGATGCTATGTGGTTTGTTCAATTTACTGCTATTTGACTTCATAATGTTTGAAATTATTGTGATCAGTAGTAGAAACAGCAGTAAGCAGCTAAATTTGTAACCCGCCTTTCCTCCCAAAGGAGGCCAGGTCATAGAACAGCAAAACAATAAACAATACAGCATTTTTAAAGCATTTAAAAACAACCAGGTGTCCTCAAAACTAATCCCAAGGTTGCCAGGAAAAATAGCTTTCAGCCGCCAAATGTCTTGGTGAATAGGAACGTTTTAAAATTCTGCTAATCATGGGGGAGGACAGATGCATCTCACCAGGGAAGACGTTCTACAAGTATGTAACCACTACCAAGAAGGCCCTGTCATGGATCAGCAGCAGCACACAGTGGTGGCAACAACAATAGGCCTCCGCTGGTCTGAAATGCTTGCTACTGAAGGAGGTGATCTTTTAGGTCAGGGTTCAGCAAACTTTTTCAGCAGGGGGCTGGTCCACCATCTCTCAGACCTTGTGGGGGGGGCGGACTGTATTTTTTTTGGGGGGGGGGAATGAACGAATTTCTATGCCCCACAAATAACCCAGAGATGCATTTTAAATAAAAGCACACATTCTACTCATGTAAAAACACCAGGCAGGCCCCACAAATAACCCAGAGGTGCATTTTAAATAGAAGGACACATTCTACTCATTTGAAAACACGCTGATTCCCAGACCGTCTGCGGGCTGGATTTAGAAGGTGATTGGGCCGCATCCAGCCCCCTGGCCTTAGGTTGCCTACCCATGTTTTAGCTACACAGTTCCCAAGCCATTTAGGACTTTGTTCGCTAGTGCTAACACCTTGAATTGGGCAGCCAGTACAGCATTTTCAGGATGAGCAACACATGGTCCCATTGGGCTGGCCTACTCACCATCCCGACACTTGCATTCTGCACTAGTTGCAGCTTCTAAACCATCTTCAATGGCAGCCCCATGCAAAGGAGAGCATTCTGTGCATTCTGTGTCCTAGCTATCATCTATTTTGATTATCCAGCTCATGCCGTGCTTTCTCATCCCCTTTGCAGCCACTGGCAATTCTGGCTGCGGAACAGAACAAAATAAGCCCGTTTCATTTTGCTTCAGTTCTAAGCAGCCCTCCGTTTCCACGCCATGAAATATTATTCCAGTCAGGAGGTCTATTTCCTACAAGGCTATGTACTAGGAAAACAACCTTAATTCAAAGAAGGCATCGGAAATGCCGCTTCATCCCGCATCTGACCTGCCAGCTTCTCCACATGTTATTACCAAACACACTGATGTCTCTGCCATTTATTCTATTAGGTAAGAACCCGGTGCTAAAGAACCTACTGACAACCAACACGACTAGACCTTTTACCAGAGGCTACAGTCGGGTCTGGGGAGGAGGAGAAGGAAAGATGGGGTAGCGGGGGGAACACACTTCCTTTCATTCCAGCCAAAACACACCGAGCGCAGATTTCATCAACTGTTTTGCTGACAGATGTATTGCTGTTTTCTTCACATCCTTGCTTGTGGGTTATGCCTCTAATCCCTAACAAGATCCATCAGGGGCTTGCAAAACTTCAGCTGTTTGTGAATAGCTCACAAAAGACATTTTCACAAAAGGCTTAAACATTCTCCACAGGAAACAGCAAGCTGGGGCAGGGGAAGAGGGGGCGGGAAAAATGTTACAGGAAACCTTATTTACTTATGGAAAAACCTAGCATGGCAATTTCTGTTTTCCATGAATGGCTTTCAATAACCTCAGGAGAAACAGCAGCTACATATTCAAAGGATAAGGCTTCGTTTAAGGTACATGGTAGGGGACGTGGGTGGCGCTGTGGGTAAAACCTCAGTGCCTAGGATTTGTCGATCGTATGGTCGGTGGTTCGAATCTCCGCGACGGGGTGAGCTCCTGTCTCTCGGTCCCAGCTCCTGCCCACCTAGCAGTTCGAAAGCACCCTTAAGTGCAAGTAGATAAATAGGTACCGCTTTATAGTGGGAAGGTAAACGGCGTTTCCATGTGCTGCGCTGGTGCCGGTTCGCCAGAGCAGCTTCGTCACGCTGGCCACGTGACCCGGAAGTGTCTGCGGACAGCGCTGGCTCCCGGCCTCTTAAGTGAGATGAGCGCACAACCCTAGAGTTGGACACGACTGGCCCATACGGGCAGGGGTACCTTTACCTTTACCTTAAGGTACATGGCATGAAATAATCCTAACAAAATTAGAAATTCAGGTTTGCCCCCTTACCCACCACGCCACCCTCTCTGAGTACCAGTTTGTGCAGTCAAGCTCTCATGGTTGTGCATTTGACAAGGTTATGAATTGAGCATGTGATCTGCAGAACGGCTATTTACTTATTTTGCTTATAAAGTATCGCAATAATGACAGTAACGGTAATATAATTGTTTGCAACTCTCGACTGTTTTTCGCCTTCCTGCCAAACTCCGCTTGATTTATACGTAAGGGGAGGGGGACGAAGGGAACTAAAAAGCAAATTTCAGCATCAGGGTATGTGAATTACTGCTGCAAACTATCAACTTATATTCACACATGGATTAAGGTGACTAAAGAGGCAATAAAAATCCATTGCCTTCCTGTATTAATAATGCATATTTTATGTTACAAGTTGATTTCATCGACTTTCACCGATGGAAGTGCATTAGCTTTGCCCAAATACAGATCCTCTCATGCTATTCTTGGGTTTAGAAGGGGGGGAGGGGAAAAAAATCTCATACATATCTATTAGTAAGCAAGCCACCGAGGTGCATAATTATGACTAAACAGATTTGAAAAACATTAAAAACTCATTTTGTCAACAGCATCATGCCACCAGCTCAATTAGAGCCTAAACTATCAAATCATGTACAAGGGCTCAGTTCATAGCAATAAGTCAAAATGTCAGTGTATACACATGCTGTGTGTGGTATGTAAAATAAACAACTCACCACAGTTCATTATGATGTTAAGGCAGCATGCTAGCTCTGTCAAAAGGCACTAAAAAGCATCCCATTAATAGCCATTATCCTCACAGGGTAGCAGATTCAGCCAAACTTATATCAGGTATATATAAGCATGGATAGCTCAGTTGGTTAGAGCACGGTGCTGATAATGTCAAGGTTGCAGGTTCAATCCCTGTATATGGCAGCTGCATATTCCTGCAATGCAGGGGGTTGGACAAGATGGTCTCCAGGGTCCCTTCCAACTCTATGGTTCTATGTTTTTGGATGATATCCTTTCAGAGTCAAGTCCCACATGAGCTTTGGCTTTTTAAGGAAAGCATTTGAATGGGTGGAGAGCGGGGTGGGGGTGGGGGTGGGGCTTTGATGCTGCCTGTCAACATCTGGACAGGTGTATAGGACACCTTGGTGACAATCTTCCCCACTACTGTATTCCAACTTAAATTACAGTAATTCTTTCTAAGTTCGCATCTATACATACAAATAAGCACATGCAAAATTTATGAAATCTATTTTCTCCTTTGTCCCCTTCTTTTAAAGGTGTAACCCTATTTCGTTGCTTTTCTGGAAGTTTTTAATGTTTGCTGTTATACTAGATTCAGGTAGGTAGCCGTGTTGGTCTGACGCAATCGAAATAAATTAAAAAAATAAAAAATTGTCCAGTAGCACCTTAGAGACCAACTAAGTTTGTTCTGGGTATAAGCTTCCGTGTGCATACCCAGAACAAACTTAGTTGGTCTCTAAGGTGCTACTGGATAATTTTTTAATATTGTTATTTATTTTGACTGCTGTTATACTACGTTTTTATATGAGCTGGATATGTGCTGGAAGCTGCCCAGAGTGGATGGGGCAACCCAGCCAGATGGATGGGGTACAAATAAGAAAATTATTATTATTATTATTATTATTCATCATCATCATCATCATCATCATCATCATCCATACACTGCAGTGCACTGTAGGGGAGTATGTGTGCAGTGGTACCTCGGGTTACAGACGCTTCAGGTTACAGACTCCACTAACCCAGAAATAGTTCCTATGGTTAAGAACTTTGCTTCAGGATGAGAACAGAAATTGCGCAGCAGCGGTGCAGCAGCAGCGGGAGGCCCCAGTAGCGAAAGTGGTGCTTCAGGTTAAGAACAGTTTCAGGTTAAGAACAGACCTCCAGAACGAATTAAGTTCTTAACCCGAGGTACCACTGTATTTCAAAAACAAGCAAACAAGAGAAAGGAAAAAAAGACTGAGCCAAGAGCACATGCTGACTCTGAAAGCCGAGGTTGACAAGAATCTACCTTCATAGTAAACTAAGCTCAGGCTCCAACACAAATGATAATAGCCAGGAGATCTGACATTAAGAATGACACACTTTCCTTAACACATCCCATTATGCCAGGGCGACAGACTCTTTCATTGCTTTCACATAACTAAGTGACCTTTCCTCTGCCGTAGGTGCTCCAATACTTCCAATACCTAAGCAAACTAGGGAGAATTAAAGGCAAAATATCAGCCTTCACTTTCAGTCTCCCTCCCCATTATCGGATTCTGTCACAAACATTATGAAGTGGCTGTGCGTGGGGGTTTTTTTAAAGCACTGTCAAGCTCTCAATGGCCAGTTTGCTCACCAGAAGCCTGTGAGCATTTAATGCAAGTCACATTATGTAACAGACCGTAACAGAACAACACTACAGTGGTACCTTGGGTTACAAACACCTCAGGTTGCAAACACTTCGGGTTACAGACTCCTCTAACCCGGAAGTAGTACCTTGGGTTAAGAACTTTACCTCAGGATGAGAACAGAAATCGCGTGGTGGCGGCATGGCGGCAGTGGGAGGCCCCATTAGCTAAAGTGGTACCTCAGGTTAAGAACGGTTTCAGGTTAAGAACAAACCTCCAGAACAAATTAAGTACATAACCAGAGGTACCACTGTATTCCTAAAAGTCTATCTCCTGCTAAAGGTCTGGAACCTGCTAAAGAAAAAGTCTTCCTCATAATCGAGGGCAGAATTCCTAGTTTACCTCAGTTTACACCTCATTTGTGCCCATGTTTTGTTTGGGCTAGTTTATATTTGTATGCACATCATTGTTATACAGTGGTACCTCGGTTTTCGAATGTCTCAGAAGTCAAATGTTTCGGTTTTCGAACGCCAAAACGCCAGAAGTAAATGCTTCTGTTTTTTAACGTGCCTCAGAAGTTGAACGTCTTCCACTGAGTGTTTAAAAGTTTTCTCGATTAAATTTGCAGACCGCCTTTTGTGCCTCGGTTTTCAAGTGTTTCAGAAGTTGAACAGTCTTCCGGAACGGATTATGCTCAAAAACCGAGGTACTGCTGTATTTAACAAAAAATATGGAAGAATAATGAGACCAACTGGAATCATTTGAACCAAGGGTTGTCTTCAACTAGCATTTACTCAGATTAGACCCATTGAAAAGAATGACCATGACTATCTTAAGTCCACTCATGTCTATGGGTCTACTTTGAGTAAAGGTGTGTTGAAGACAACCCCAAGTAAATATATGACATTGTTATATATTGAGTCAGACCACTGATGCATCTAGCCTGGTCTTATGAACTTTCACTAGCAACGAGTTTCTGGGGTGTTAAGCAGAGGTCTCTACTAGTCCTCCTACAGTATGTGAGGTCACTTAAGTCGTGGTGGAGAACTTTTGGTCCTCCAGCTGTTGTTGGACTCCCACTACCCTTGACAACTGGCAATGTGAGTAGCGCTGTGGTCTAAGCCACTGAGCCTCTTGGGCTTGCCGATTGGAAGGCCAGCAGTTCGAATCCTTCGGGGTGAGCTCCTGTTGCTTTGTCCCAGCTTCTGCCAACCTAGCAGTTTGAAAGCACGCCTGTGCAAGTAGATAAATAGGTACCACGCGGCAGGAAGGTAAATGGCGTTTCTGTGAGCTCTGGCACTCGTCACAATCCTCTGTGTGCCAGTAGCGGTTTAGTCATGCTGGCCACATGACCCAGAAAGCTGTCTGTGGACAAACACTGGCTCCCTTGGCCTGAAAAGCGAGATGAGGGCCGCAGCCCATAGTTGCCTTTGACTGGACTTAACAGTCCACTGCCTTGCGATGCTGCAAGTTGGAGTCTCATAACATCTGGAAGGCCACAGGCTTCCTGTGCCTGAGTAAAATGTATATCCACCCCCCCTCTCTTTTTGGGGGGAAGGGAAGTAAGAAGCAAGGTTGGTTAGTGGAATCACAAGTCTCCAGCTATTTTGGTGGGAATGTGCTTTCATCGGTATAAGAAGAGCTGGTAAGTGGCTTCTAGCTTTACTGTTCACATTAAATTGTAAATGGAGTGCCCAATAGACACCAGCCCCACTTGTTTCACTCGCTCTCATGTAATCTGATTGCTTGGAAAGATCAATGCAACAAATTATAAGGCATCTTTGAAGTCGCTATTTGATCAGATATGAAATATGTCATGACTGGTAAAAAAAGCATCTTTATGTACTACTGCATTTTGTTCTATTAAGCAGCCATTGGCAGTATGAATGAGCCGAGCAGCTCTAACATTCAGAATATCTGCCCTTTGTCTATAGCATGCAATCTATTTTCATTCATTTTCTTTACAGACTTAAATGAGCAGATGTAATTCGGTTTAGATAATGCATCACAGCTGCAGTAGGCAGGAAAGAATGGGAGAAAGTAATTGTTCCTGAAAGGAGGATACAAATGAATCAAATGCGTCGTATTTGTGCAATTCAACTTGGAATTTCTCTCTGTCAACTAGGATGGAGTATGCATAGCAACAAATCTTTCCCCATTACAACTGTGTTGTAATGTAAAACACAAGGTTGAATGGATGAAAGAGTGTCCTTCTCACGTCTAATAACAGAATGAAGGGTGTCCCCCCTGTTTTACCCTTCTATGCTTTTTTTCCCTGTTACAGTAAACAGAGCCACATTAATTTCCACTGAGACTGTATCAACCGCTAATCTGTCTAGTTTTTGGATTTGTCCCTGTAGGACTTCAGGTTGCAAGCTGTTTCTGGTAATGTCTTCCTCGTGTTTACTCAAATGCAGTGTATTGAAATGCCCTTGGCGTATTTAAATGCATTGCAAAATGCTTCAAGTAAGGTAGGCATCCCCTTGCCTGAACTATGGCTTAGCATGAATGCGCAAAGCATGTAGTTTCCAGGCTAGGAGACGATGGCCACAGTGCTCTTCCTTCATTCTCCCGCTGCTGCACTACCACGGTTTGGCTTAGTGTGTCATCCATGGTTTGTCATGGTTTGTCTCCTCTGGAAAAACCAAGCTGCAAATCAAGAATAAATCTTAGTTACCGCTTATGGTTTGTACTTTTCCAGACAAACCACAAGCCCAGGTTAGGAGGACATGCTAATCAATGCAGCATGGAGGCAGAAGGGCCAGGGGAGAAGCAGTAGCTGCGATCTCTTCTCCAGGGATTTGCGTGGTCACCTGTTCTCATAAAGGGTTATGTGAAAACTGGGTCACGGTATATATTACTATTCATCTCCTCGAGTGGTATATCTAGCAGTAAAAGGGGCAAAGTGTGATGAGCAATGCAATAATAAAGAGAGGAGGACTCAACAGTGCTGTGCAAATTATGTACTAGGCCCAAGTCAAATCTTTTGCCTCTTCCTCAGGTACAATGTGCTTAATCCATTCAGCAGATAACTAAGACTATCCTCTAGACCAGTAGTAGGTAAGCTTCAGCACTCCATATGCTGCTGCAACTGCCTCCCATCATCCCTGGCCATTGGGCTATGATGGCTTGGGCAGATGTGAGCTGGAGTCAAGCGACTACCGAGCCAAGCAGATAAGTAACTATACAACCTTTAGAAGACACCTGAAAACAGCCCTGTATAGGGTTTTTATTTTGTTTTGTTTTTTGAGACGCGGGTGGCGCTGTGGGTTAAACCACAGAGCCTAGGGCTTGCCGATCAGAAGGTCAGCGGTTCGAATCCCCGCGACGGGGTGAGCTCCCGTTGCTCGGTCCCTGCTCCTGCCAACCTAGCAGTTCGAAAGCATACAAGTAGATAAATAGGTACCGCTCCGGCGGGAAGGTAAACGGCGTTTCCGTGCGCTGCTCTGGTTCACCAGAAGCAGCTTAGTCATGCTGGCCACATGACCCAGAAGCTGTATGCCAGCTCCCTCGGCCAGTAAAGCGAGATGAGCGCCACAACCCCAGAGTTGTTTGCAACTTGAACTAACGGTCAGGGGTCCCTTTACCTTTTTATAGGGTTTTTTAGTCTTTTAATATTGTTGGAAGCCGCTCAGAGTGGCTGGGGCAACCTAGTCAGATGGGTGAGGTATAGATAATATAATTATTAGTAGTGGTGGTAGTAGAATGGAATAGGAGGTCCCTATTTTCATTGGAGAAATGTTGAAGGGTATGAAACAAGACATAGAAGGCCACAAGTTTCCCATACCTGAGTTAAAAGTATATTTATCCCCTCCTTTAAATACAAAGGAAGGAAGGAAGGAAGGAGTGTTGGTTAGTGGCATCGCAGTGGTTCACAGCCAGCACAGCCAGTTTCTGCTATAAAAACACATCTGCTGTAAACTGGCTTCCCCTGAGCCCAGTCCTGCAGAAAAGTTAGTTGCACAAATGCACTTCTACAAATTATCTGAAGTGCTGGAGGTGGTATGTGCCTCTCAAAGCTAGCTGCTGGGAATCACAAGATGGGGAAGCACTATTGCACTCAGGTCTGGCTTGGGGATTCACCATAGGGATCTAGCCACATGATGGCGGACTAGCTGAGTCTTTTATCATACCATCTTCATTACTTGCTGGATCCTCAGTCTCACCACAGTCCTCTGCTTCTTTTCACCAGCAGCACCAAGGAAGTGGAGTTCAAATGAAAGCCCAATAGCTGCATTATCCCTTCCTCTTTTGTATCTCTACACAGCTATTAAAATTGTTTGCTGCCTCTTTCTGAAGATAAATCTGCTTTGTTACCTCAGCCCACTTCACTCGTCACATGATTTATTCATCCATTGCATTCAACATTTGGGAACAGAAGGCTACAAATCTAAGCAACCCTACGTAGGAGTAAGCACTACAGGACGTGCTGGGACTTACTTCTGAGTAAACACGTTGTATAGAATTGTGCTGTAAAGTCAGAGAAATTTATATTCTGGGGGGGTTTTTTTTGTGTGTGTGTTTTTAATCAATGAACACTAATAACATATTTGTAGTATTGATCAACAGTTTTCATACTACGGCGGAACGTCAGGAAAGTAAATGTGGGATCATTAATGACAATGTACATGACTTGCGAGTAAATTGCCCGGAAGGAAGAAAAACACAATTGGTGAGTAATCATGCTCCTAACCACCTATAAACACACACACACACACACACACACACACACACACAAGCTCTGCAATCCAAGGGCTCATCAACTGCATACAGGTTTAACTTCAGGAACACATGGTGCTACAGAACCATTCAATCTGGGACAAAGCTCAGTTGGTACAGCATGAGACTCCTAACCTCAGGGTCGTAGGTTCGAGCCCCCCCGTGGGCAAAAGATTCCTGCATTGCAGGGGGTTGGACTAGATGACCCTTGTGGTCCCTTCCAATTGTATAATTCCAATGGGCCCAAAATATACCATATACAGAAGTTGATTCAGTTCAATGGTTCCAGTATTGTGCTTGCTTGTTTGGGAAGCAATCCGTTTCTACAATAGCTGCATATGCCCACCATGAACCATGCGGACATTACGCTCTAGAAGTATAGCCTGCAATGAAACATTGCAGGTGGAGTGCTCTTGCTCATGGCTGTCTGGCTAGAAACCTGCTCATTTATAGGATACCCCATGCCATTCCCCCCTCTGCCCCCCGTTTCCCATTCTCCTCCCAACACACGTGTGCCTTCAACAGTCAGCAATTGATTGTCCCCAGGCAACTTAGTCCTCACTAGGCTGATTCGAGAGGGTTCCCCTCAATATTCCCCCCTCCCTAAATATTGATGTGTACTTCTGCAAACCTAGGAGTTCCTGAATGCCTGCTGATACCCCCTACTTGTGAGTGGATCCTCAGTTGTGCACAAAACGCATGGGTTTTGAACCAAAATGTTCTCAAAATTGAACCAAATGTTCTCAAGGGAGGACTGAAATTCTCAAACAGTTCAGGAAAACAGTTCAGAAAGAAAGAAAGAAAGAAAGAAAGAAAGAAAGAAAGAAAGAAAGAAATTCAAAGATATATCAGAAAATTTATTCTGAGCAATTCAGCTCAGCTCTAATTTATTTAAATTTATGCAGGTTGCGTGTAAGTGGAAGACAAACTTTAACATTCCAATAAGGGAGCTACACCAGCTACTCTTGGAGGCAGCACCCTGTGAAACCACCCTGGGGATAATTTTATTCCTAAAAGGCAGCTTAGAAATTTATTAAATACACAAGAATAAATAAATAAGATTCTCACAGAGACCAAACTCAGCTCTCCATGCCTTTCTCTTTCTCAGCCTTGTTCAAACTGCACTCTCTCTGTTTTGTCTCTTCCTATGCAGACACCTTGCTCACCCCACCCCAGCTAGAGGGAGAATCTGGCTGAATCATCTCTTCTGACCATCTAGCCTTCTTAGCTCCCACAGAGACACATCATTGGAACATCACAAGCTATCAACACTCTTTTATCAACTCTTAAGATGCTAGCCGGGTATTGCCTGGGGCAATCCACACCGATAGTCTTACTCACAGGAATCTGATAGCAAACCCAAGGTAGCAGTTGAAAGGATAATAGCACAGGTGAAAGTGGATTGATAGCATGCTAATAGAGACTTTAGGTCTGGCCTGAACTGTAGAGTTGCTCTGTTCAACAAATCCTCTGAATGCCTGGAACAGAGGCAGTACACATTTTCAGCATGAGATGGAGAAATCCTCACTTTGTGAATCATACTGACCCATTTGTCGGATATTGCCTTCAAATGAAAGTGACCAACATTACCTATGTTACATACTGAGCGTTCAATGTTTTATGAAACTTTTTTTTGAATGGTGTCTCTTTTTTTGTAAGCTGCCATGAGAAATTTTAAAAATAAGATGGTGAACAAATGAAACTATTATTATTATTATTATTACTACTACTACTACTACTTTCAAGCTAAAAATAAAGAAGAAGAGAAGAAGAGTTTGGATTTGATACCCCGCTTTATCACTACCCTAAGGAGTCTCAAAGCGGCTAACATTCTCCTTTCCCTTCCTCCCCCACAACAAACACTCTGTGAGGTGAGTGGGGCTGAGAGACTTCAGAGAAGCGTGACTGGCCCAAGGTCACCCAGCAGCTGCATGTGGAGGAGCGGAGACGCGAACCCGGTTCCCCAGATTACGAATCTACCGCTCTTAACCACTACACCACACTGGCTCTCCCTTTGTATATTTAGTTAGAAGTTTCAGCTGTGCTTTAATGGGCTTACTCTTGAGTAAGCTTGCTTAAGACTGAAGTCTGAATCCTTCAGAACTATCTTATTTGATTGTTCATATGTCAGTGTTTCTGAAAAATCCATTCACACAGGAAAATGGGTGATGAAGCTAAGGACTTCTGTCAGGCTCATCATCAACACCCATCAGTTCTGCACAGAACACACCTTACATGGAGTTTGGGGTAGGTATACAACTGATCTAGCACTTGGGTCAAATTAACTCTGGACTCTTCCAGCTATATTATGATCCACACAAACAAATCATTGAGGAGGGGGAATCACCCCCAGTCTAGCCTCTGTTGGCTTGAGATTTTTTTGTTTGTTTACTCAGTGGGACTAATTACGGTATATGTGTTGACAACTGTACTGCAATTCATGTGAACCACAGAAAATAAATAGCCAGTTTCTCTTGGCCCATAGAGGCCTAAGTCAACCTCAGTCCCCACTTTTACTCCAACATGAATTTAGAAAACATGAAAGAAAGGTTAGTATAAAGTCAGAGGAAGTCAATTTAACTTTTAACATTCCTTAGATGCACCAAAGGTCACACTTGTGTAGTTCAATTCAATTTTCTATGGATTCTTTTTAAGATGTATATGGAAGAGGCTTCATTGAGTTCCCAGCGTGAGGCAAAGAAAATGCAGACAATATGAATTGGCGCCATAATCTTGTTTGTTCTTGGAAAACTATTTTCTAAATGTGTAAGTAAACAACAAAGACCCTTAGAGGACCACATGGAATACAATCTATGATCTAATATAAATGTTTTGCTTAGCCCTAGCATAAAAAGAAAATTGTGCCTTGGGATTTCTTTACATAGCTGTAACACTTTCTTTTTTTCTCTCCACTGGTGGTACTGGCATTTTAATATCCACCAGGCAAGTCTATAGGCTTATTAGAACCAAAACACTAATGATAAAGTTTTACAATAAAGAGATAAAAAGGGAAAGGAGATTATAAAACAAAGGACAAAAAGGAGGAGAAAGATTATAATGCATGTGGTATAATATTGGAGGTGGAGAAGCAGTACCACAGGCATGTTTTAATATAATAGGACAAAGCTTTTCCAATAGATGCAGAATGACTTCAGATTTACTTTCAAACAACATTCCTGCTAGTTAATCTTTCAACCCTGTTCAACTGCTAACAGGATTTTAAAGCTCCAAAACAATAATCTTGAATATACGCTTATCTTTTTCTCCCAGGAAAAGCAACCAAGAATTAACAATGCACTCTAAAGTGGATTCAATTGGGCATGTTAAAGGTGCATCTTTTAATTGTTGAGTGCATTTGCTATCAACAGGCGAGAGCGTGTTGCACGTGTACAATGAAAGAACAATATTGAATTACATCTTTGCCTTAAGCAGATCAGTAGGACTCTACTGACAATTTCAGCATATAAAACTAATTCCAACTGGAAAGGACAGTAGAGTCCTTTTATAAAATTGTGTTCTATAGATTCCAGTAGATTCTACGTTGAATGCACCAGGTTGCTAATTGTAAGGTGTCTTAAAAAGTTCCCCCAACATTTTGTAATAAAACGTATACCCTGACTCTGCAGAGGCAATGTGATGCAGAATGGCTTTATACAGTGCTTTGGCTCTCTATGGCTGACAGTAATCACAGTGACTTTGTTCCAGGTTAACACCAGAGCTTGAAATGAATGGAATGTAAATAACCTGCAACAAACATTTCCCATTGATTCAGTGTTACATAGTCATGACTAACTTCAGCTGAGTTGAGGCAATTAGCGTTTTTCCAGCATGGTGATCCAGTTTTCAGGAAGCACACATGGAGGCAGCAGTGGAAACTAGTCCAAACTAGTCTTTTCACAGTCCAAATTAGTACGGATCTTTGTGATGGCATGGAGGAATTTGTGTGATGGCACACGAACAGCTTGTAGCCACAACCAGCCATTCAAAGTACCTCATGTTTTGTGGTCCACAAACACCACTTGAATTTTATTGATCGTTATGGGCAGTTGAAGAGCATACACAAAAAGGCCTCAACCATGAATAACATTAAACAGACAGATTTTTTTTCTTTGACATAAAAGATGATTAAAAAGCAGTATAAAGGAATATTACCTGATGTGGCTGTGAACTTGACCATCTGCTATACGAGGGAGCACCTGAAGTCTTGTTGACTGTGGACTTCTTGAAAAAAAGGAAAAACGTATCTTTTATTACTACAACAACAATACTTTCTTATACCCTGCCCATCTGACTAGGTTGCCCCAGCAACTGTGGACGGCTTCCAACAGAATATAAAAAGACATAAAGGAACATCAGACATTAAAAACTTCCCAATACAGCATGTCTATGAAAAGTCATATAATTGTTTAACTCTTGGATATTTGATGGCAGGGCATTCCACAGGGTGGGAACCTCTCTTGAGAAGCCCCTCTGCCACTTCACTTCTCACAGTGAGGGAACCACCAAAAGGCCCTCAGAGCTGGATCTCAGTGTCCGGGCTGCTGCTTGATATAATTAAGCTTTCGAAGATTTCCATAGATCTCCGTGCCCTTACCACAGCAAAAAGACTGATACAGTGGTACCTCGGGTTACAAATGCTTCAGGTTACAGATGCTTCAGGTTACAGACTCCGCTAACCCAGAAATAGTACCTTGGGTTAAGAACTTTGCTTCAGGATGAGAACAGAAATCGCATGGCGGCGTGGCAGCAGGAGGCCCCATTAGCTAACATGGTACCTCAGGTTAAGAACAGTTTCAGGTTAAGAATGGACCTCCAGAACTAATTAAGTTCTTAACCTGAGGTACCACTGTACTGATGAACTGGAAAAATAAAAACGCTGCTCCCTTCTACGATTGGATCGAAGACTTATACAAACATGCAACATATGGACAACTTGCATATAAACGCAGACTTGCCATGGAAAAATTCAATGATATTTGGAATCCCTTCTTACAAATACTGTAATAGATTAAGATCTGGTGAAGTACAATAACTTTGTAAAGGAAAGAATTTTTTAAAAAAGCTTTCATAGATTTCTTTAGTTTCACCACTGTTCTAGGCCAATATAAATCTACAGCTATTGGATCACGGCACACAGTGGATCAAGGCAATATTGTCAAAGTGCTTGTGAAGAGAGGGGTAACCCGTGGGCCTCAACAATATGGAAGCAGCACTCTTGCATAGTCAAGTGCTATCCTCCTTCCATTTATCAGAGACACTAGTTTTGGTTTTGCATTATTCCCTTGCTTGAAGTGCATTCTGAAGATAGGTCTGCTGGTGTGGGGGGAAACTGGTAGGACAGGAATAGACCACTTCATTGATTCTACATGCTCTGTACCTTTTTATAGATGATCAAAACACAAGTGACAGTTTTAATCCACCAAGAGTAAGATTAAGCCATGGATATTTGGAAGATGGAAGACAGGAGTGCCTGGCGTGCTCTGGTCCATGGGGTCACGAAGAGTCGGACACGACTAAATGACTAAACAACAACAATTTGGAAGATGACACTATGGCCTGCTTTCAATGTACACCGAGAGGTGCCTGGTATGCTGGCTGGAAGAGGGAACAAAAGTCTCAATAAGTGGGAGCAATGTTATTAAAGGAATAGAAAATTCTACCAACATGAAATAGGGATGGCTGAATAGGTCAGTTTCAGTCCTCCATTTCTCCTTTCCCCCAATCTTAAATTTGGTTCTCCACATTTCCACATGAGTTTGCAATTTTTTTATTAATTTTAAAACTCCTCATGAAAATTCACCAGTATTTATACAAATACTGTATAGAAATTTTTGTAAAGCTGTTCACCCAATTTAATGCCAACGCTTGCATGTTTATGCAAACTTTACCCCAATATGTGCATTTGTAGAAACATCACTTAGCTAAAGAACTGCACTGCAAAATCTGGAAAATTTCAAAGGACTGCTGTGTTTTGGTTCACATACTGTTATGAAACATGTGAGTAAGGTAGGTTTGCCTTTAAATGTGAACTGAATTGAGTTTCTCCCCCATCCGTAATCAGGAAGCAGGTATAGAACTTGCTTACTAGGTTACCTTATTTCCAGATAAACTGGCTACCCCACAGCCATTCAGGAATAAAACCAAAGTGTAGCCCAGATACAGAGATGCTTCTTAAATCTCATTACACATTGACTGAAACACATATGAAGGAGTAGGGTGAGAAAAACCCTTGCTCTGAGACCCTTTTATTGGGGCCATATTTGCATCATCCATTTAAAGCACAATGATATGATACCACTTCAAACAGTCACGGCTTCCCGGTGCTGAAAGTTGTTAGGGAACTCCTGTTCCCACCGCAGAGCTACAATTTCCAGAGTGGTTTAACAATCAATCCTTCTTCCCAGGGAACTCTGGGAATTGTCATTCTGTGAGGGAAATAGAGATCTCCAGTTGACACTGCAAAAAGCAGCAATGTAGTTCAGGAAGCAGAGACATTAATCCACTTGTAATAACCTGTTTTCTTGTTGCTATTTTTCCTGAAATTTAAAAAGGCACTCATACGCTTCATTCCATTTAATACCAAGGCTCCATTATATACTGTCTTTTATAAGCACTAAAGGCCTTGAAGCCACTATTAGTGTAAAATACTGCTGTATTACGGAATTATTAATATGGCAACTGCCTCCCTTTAATCCAAATTACTTTAATTAAAAAGATAAAAATTTAAAAAGCTCCAGACAGCTCCTTACTAATGAAACCATCAGAATACAAAAGAATGTTTAAACAGTGAGCTGGATGGTTGGGAAAAAAGTAGATTCCTTCAGAGATTGTTTTAAGAAAATACTGCGGTGTATAGAAAAAATGTAACTTTCAGAAAAGCAGGAACAAAGGATAGAGAATTCAAGTAACCTACTCCCAACAGAACACATTTTGAAAAAATTATTCTAGTAACACTTCATATTTTGATTTTTTTCCCTATTTAGAGTACATTGGTAGCATCAAAGCACAATCTTGTTGAATATTTTGAGGAAATGGAGATTCCAGGTAAATGCAAACAATAATAAGTTGATATTTTTTTCTGACTATGATTTGGTTACCTAACTTACGGTGCAATCTGATACAATGTCTACTGAGAAGTAAGTCCCATTGACTTCAGCGGGGCTCACTTCCTGGTAAGGAGATAACACCCAAAATTTCTCAACAGTTAGTGAATTTCTTTTAATCTGTTCTATACTAAGAACTGTGATCAGTGAGTTTCCTTTTTTTCTTAATCTGTGGTTTTGTTTAAGGGCTATGTGGCGTTCTTCCTTTTGGTTCCCAAATAATATCTGAAACAAACAAACAATCAAGAACAATATCATAATAGAATGGATTTAATTCCAAGAGACTCCAAGGAAGGAGTAGAACACTGAAAAATTAAACCTCAAGAAACTCATGCTAACAACAAGCAAAATAGGATGTGATTGAGTTGTTTCTCCTATGCATTGAAAGGGTATGCTGGTTAGCCGCACCCCTTGCCACCTGAAGGTGACTTGTGGAAGTCAGTTGGTGGTTCACCACACCTCAACCAGTGTGATGTATCATCAGAGTATGCAGAACCCCAGTGGAGTCCTCAGAGAATTCTTGCTCCCAGCAAATGGCTTCTTCCAGAGTCCCTGGTTAATGGAAAAACTCCCCTCCCGCACAGTTCAAAGTAAAAAGGTGTTTATTGTCTCCAGACAAAGCTAATCGCTGCTATCTATTATAGACCAAGGGAACATGGGTGGTGCTATGGTCTAAACCACAGAGCCTCTTGGCTTTGCTGATTGGAAGGTCGGCGGTTCAAATCCACACGACAAGGTGAGCTCCCATTGCTCTGTCCCAGCTTCTGCCAACCTAGCAGTTTGAAAGCATACCAGTGCAAATAGATAAACAGGTACTGCTGTGGCGGGAAGGTAAACAGCATTTCTGTGCGCCCTGGTTTCCCTCACAGTGTCCTATTGCACCAGAAGTGGTTTAGTCATGCTGGCCACATGACCCGGAAAGCTGTCTGGGGACAAACGCCGGCTCTCTTGGCCTGAAAGCAGAGATGAGCGCCGCAACCCCATAGTCACCTTTGACTGGACTTAACTGTCCAGGGGTCCATTACCATTACCTTTTACTATACACCTTTATTCTGGTCTTCAAAGTACAGATACATATGTACAGAGAGAACTACTAACACTATCAGTGTGCTAGCTAACTCTGCTGTGTAAAAAACAACTCACAGTCTCTTCCCCTGACTCTCACAGATTCAGAGTCAGATCATGACAACAAACAGGACGGCATCAGGACATGCAACAAGACCTAATGAAAGCAATGCCTTAGAGACTATTATACCCATCTCTACATTCCTGAACCAATGGGAGAGTGAATGACTCAACAAGTCATACACTCAACCTCTCTGGAGTTGCTATGGTAACCCAGTGTACCCTTATTTCAGAACTTGGTGGATGTGCTCCTCAAGACATGAGGCCAAGCACTGCGTCATTTAAACCACTGTTCACATTGCACCATCATGGCATGCTCACCAGCCGCAGCTGCCAAAACTACTACTGTGCATTTGATCGATGTATGAAGAAGCTTAGCATGCATAACATTGGTACACATCTATTTCAGACTTATCTGTTGTATATAAAGTATTGAGGAGGGGTTAAAAGGAAAAGGTACTATTGTGGGCAGTACTGTAATATCAAAGATAACTTTCGTTTTACAGAAATCAGTGCAACAAGAAAAGGCCGGAACAGATATGGGTATGCCAGTCATTTTTTAAAAAATCCATTCATTATACTTATTCCATCAAAATTCATCAGTTCAGAGTCTCTATGGAGCTGCGGCGATGAGCTTTGATGGTCTGAGTATAATGAATGGATTTATGGGAGTATAGCATCTCATTGGCAATGAATATCTACAGATATGTTATATATCTGTTGAATTTTTTTTACCAGCAAATAACCATTGAGATGTTCAAATCATTTATTACTGATGGGATAAAGGGGTGGGGGAGGAAAAGGGGGAGGAATCCTCAGACTGGTTGAATTTCTGTCAAGATTTATTGATTAGCATTTTCAGACTTCTGTTCTTTCCTTTCCTTTTTAAGGTATTACATTTTATTTGAAAGCAAGATTATTTAGTACACCATTTTTATTCAGAGCAAAATAGAAAATGAGACAGGAAGTTATAGTGGATGGTCATATTTGTGGATTTTTCATTTCATAAAATAAAGCAAAGCTATTGCTATCAGGATAAAATAAAGCAAAGCTATTGCTATCAGCAGCGAAAGCGAGGTGGTAGAGCATCTGTTTATCCGATCATAATGCCTCAGGTTCAGTCCCTGGCTAGAAGTCTGGAGAGTCCCTCTCAGTCAAAGACGAGACTAGACATTTAAGATGGAGGAGATATTAGTCCTATCTCATTTGCACTTCCCAAACCAATAAGCAAATTGAAACTGAGGTATCCTTTGATATTCAAGCTTCTTGTGATGCAATTTTCCTACCCAAAAATGTTCACAAAAACACATATATTAGTGAGTACAAAGTCCCAAAACTACATAACTAGAGGTAGTTAATGGTACTTCCAAAAACTGGGTAAAATTGTGTGAAAGAATTGGTGGAAATGTGCTTTAAAATGCATACACGTTTCCATGAAGATTTTTTTTTGGGGGGTGTATACGTGGTGTGGATAAGGGGTGAACTGCACACTGGGTTGGGGGCTAGAACTGACGAATTCATCCATTTCTACTAGATTGGCAAATGATTTGATATGAGGGCTGATTTGGTATAAGGCAACTTCCTGTATTCCAATGAAATTAATTCTAGATCACGTCTGAGTTGCTAAAGGTCAATGATGAAATGTATTTTAGGGTTGAGTAAACAATCTTCTACACTGCCACACTGTCACAACTGACTACATGAGCCTCCGCAATGATCACATTACAACAATTCTAATGGGTTCTCGTTAAACAGGTAAACGAAGAAGCATCCATGGGGTAAGTTCACAGTTAAGAAATAATATGCATGTTTCCTCAGAAGTAATTCAGCAGGACTTACTTCAGAGTACACATGGATAGGATTGCCAGTGACTAACTCCCATCAATTTCAACGCCACCTATTTTTGCTGATTGTTCCTCAGAGCCACATGGCCAGTACACTTGCTAATATGGCCACAACCTTTCTCATCTGCCTTACAAGCTTCAAAAATAAATTGAATCTCATATAAAATAAGATGGCAAAACAGTGATAGTCCTACTCTGGAGGGTAAGACCAGAACCAACGGATTCAAGTTACAAGAAAGGAGATTCCAACTAAACATCAGGAAGAACTTTCTGACAATATAAGCTGTTCAACAGTGGAGTGGACTCCCTCAGGAGGTTGTGGACTCTCCTTCAGTGCATATTTTAAAGCAGAGGTTAGATGGCCATCTGACATGGATGCTTTAGTTGAGATTTCTGCATTCCAGGGGTTTTGACTAGATGACCCTCCAAATCTACAATTTTACGATTCTAGGATTCCAAATCTACAATTTTACGATTCTAGGATTCCAACTGATTTTTTTTTCAAGACAGCTACACAATCCAGTTTCATTTGGCAGCCTAGGAATTATACATAATACAATTCACTCTGTTTTGTGGCATTCAATTAATCTGAATAACAACCTGCAAAATAATTTTAACATCAGGTCAATGGCCCATCTAGTCCACCATCCTGTTCTCAGAGTTGCTGACCAGATGCCCATGAGAAATCTGCAAGCAGGATTTGAACACAACAGCACCCTTGTCCCTGTTGTTTCCAGCAACTGGTAATTTTTAATTTACAGACCAGACCAGACCACCCACCTCCACCCCCACCCTGATGCAAAAAGGCAAGGTGCACTTAGTGGCTGCAACTTAATATTCAACAGACTTCTCACATTCTGTTCTCTTCTTGCAATTTTAACACTATATAAACAACCCAAGGAACCTGTGGAATAGCAGGGTATAAACTGAGACATTAAATACATTGGAAATGGAAGCTTTGTTTCACTGCCAAATATTTTTTGGGCACAATCTGCTGACCTTTCCTCTCATTCAGAAGTCATTCAAAGTAATGGAAGCTCCTTGGTGGACTAAGTCCTGGATTCCTTTGCTGAAACGTTCACTCCTTCTATAGCTCATTCTTATTCTCTCCAAAGCCCGTCAAAGAATCTAAATCATGACATGGGGAAAGGTTAGACAGGCATTCAAATTTGTCTGTCACTGCAGGAGAAGTGATGCAATGTAGGGACTGCAGCAGCAATAACAGTGAAAATCTATCATTCTTACTTCTTCAAGCACCCCTCCCTGCAATACGACAGAAATGCATCTCAGCAGTAAATTCTTCTAAGAGCCCCTTAAATCTATCATGCTAATTGCAAATGTGGAGTAGCCATTTGTCTTGTCCTAGAAGTATCATAAGACGCAGATTTGTGCTTTGAAAAGTTTCAAGGAAGAATCCCTAGGCGGCTCATAGCATAAAACTCTACAGACGGTAGCGACACTGCACTGGACTAATCTTTCCGAAAGGACACTGCAGAGCAGTTTTAAAAAAAAGAATTAAAGTGAGGAAGATCGGTAGCAATCGGGAGCATGTTACTGCCCTGCGTATATGAAGACGAAAATGTGTTTGTTTCATATGACCATTGCATTTTAGATTCAGGGACAAAATTCCTATCAAACGGTTTTTTTGTGACGAGTAATCTGTTGCTGTTTTTCCAACAATAACAGCAAAACGCACCAGTCTGCACAAAGTGTGAAGTGCAAAAAATATTCACAATGCACAGTAACCATTTCAGATTACGGTAGTTACAAAAATATGATGAAAGGCTGCCCTCTTCAGCCAAAAGTTGGGAAAAAAGGTGCCAAGAGGGTCTAAATGTCCTTTAGAGCAATTATTTGGGGGAAACTTTACTAAATAGTCTATATTCCACTGTACTGTACAACAGTTAATTCCGCTGAAGTGGGAAATACATGCATTCAGTAATGTGTGTGTAGTAATCTATATTTATACACAAGAAGTGGGGAAGCTGGTATACAGCAGAAATGGCTTAGGATGCTGGTTAATAAGGATGTAAGACAGCATCAATTTCCATTCTGCCCTGTATTTTATTTTACATGTGGTTTTTCTGTATATCCTCTTTAATAACCATCATGGATTACCTTTTGGTTTTTGTGCGAGGGTAAATTTAGTTACTTGGGAGACTCAGGTAGAAGTTGAACAAATAAGAAAGGTTTGTTTTACAGCACGAAGTTGAGAAAACAAAGACTGTGTCAGGAGATAAAAAAATTATTTCAGGAAACAGTTATTTATAATTATACTGAATATAGTAGATGTTACAGGCTTCTAAACAAGCTTCAGTTAGATGTTACAGGTTTCTAGACTAGATGGTAAACGCTTAGCTCATTTGGACTTATTTTGCTTCAGTTCCTTAACTTGGTTGTTGTATAGGTTTTATACAGCTTGATGCTTTTGTTCTTAAACAAGCTGAATGCACAGCTTAATACTTTGTTTCCTAACCAAGGTGGTTACCCAACCTTTTAAAAATCACACTCCTGAGGTACTTCTAGCAGTTTAACAGACCAGGGGGTCCCCACACCCCTCTTAACTGGTTTGAAAGCTTTCTTTTTCTGAAATATCTCTCTGCTCCTGACTGAAATGAGACCTAAGTAGACTGTAACCCCACAACTTCTACTTCTTCTGCTTAAACTCAGCCTCCCAGTTAACTCCTGTCAGAATACTCTCCCATGACACTGAACACTGTCTTGCAATCTAAGCTCAGAGACTCCCTTCTCTAGCTGCAGGTATTTTCCTCAGAGTGCGCACAGACCAGAACCAACTCACCCCCTTCAACTATCTGAACTCTCTCTCAGAAACTGCTCCTTTTATTTTCCCTCCCAAAGTTCAGGCTCCACCCCACCTCCAGCTAGAAGTCTCGATAGCCAATCAGAGAGCAGCTCCAGCACTCTGGCAGAATAGCACCCAATCAGAGAGCGGCTCCAGCATTCTGAGACGCTGCATCACCCAACTCTGCTCTAGCTCAGGTGTCCATCACACCTCCATTTGTACTCAATTGTTCAATGGGGACTGGATTCCCTGCCACGTAAAAAAATATTTGAGCCCACAAGTAACCCCTCTCAGCCCATTGAGCTATCAGAGATTTCAGAGCTATGGCAGTCATGGGGTATGCTTGTAAGGGAATTAGTAGTGAAGACATTGGGGAAAGCCTAGATAGCCCTTTTTTTCCATACCATTAGAGTGGCCCAGGCATAGTGATTCTGTATGATCATTATTAATATGCTGTGTTTTTAATGATTGAAAGGGCAGTGTTGAAAGAGGGCCTGGATTCAACCTTTTTTCTCTTCCAATTCTTCCAATTGAAGAATTTCTCTTCAAATTCTTTTTCGCTCAATCTAATGGCAAAATGTAGCCAAAAAACAAAAAACAAAAAACATATTGAAAACAATTAGAATACAAACCTCAACTTTAAAAGGCTTGTTGAAACAGTAGCTGCCAAAAAGACAACAGAGACAGTGACTGATTCATTGCTGCTTATTTAGTATGATGACTTATTTAATTGCTTTTTAAAAATGTTTATTAAAAAGCAATCAGTGTTTTTTTTTACCTGCATCTCTTTTTAATTTATGTTGTGAGCTTCCATGGGTCCTGCACTGAGAGAAAGCAGGATATAAATGTGAGAGTGTGTGTGTGTGTGTGTGTGTGTAGAAATCAAATGTTAAGCATTATTCAGCGTAAGTGATGGATTAAAGGAGTAGAAACTGTGTTGACCCCCAGTTGTTCTTTGATTACAATTCCCATAATTCCATGCTGGCTGGGGTCAATGAGAGTTGGAGTCCCCATAGCTGAAGCGACACAGATTCCTCATACCTGTATTAAAGGATGCCTGGTTAAGTTACTTCCCTTCTAAATACTCTACGTGAATATTAGCGGGACAGCTAACCATGTGCTGAAATGCAGAGCTGCAATTAATGGAGTTGTTTCAGTCTCTAGTGTTTACTTAAACTGTCATATATCTAAGTGCTCTGAACAATCACGTGAATTTTCAGTAATTGGCTCTTATCACATTTGAATTTGTAACAACTATGATCAGCCTCATTTATTTGAAGCAAAATTGTCATTCTGGGATTTTACAGCTGTTTCTAAAAAATACCCTAAAATGACAATTAAATTATTATTCACTTTACATCTATCATGCATTGCCAACATCTATTTATCGCAACAGAACCAGGCGTAGAAGTCAAGCTAAATACAGCCTTCTCTATGAAGTAAATCTGATGCTGCAACATCTAGTATATAATTCACATATTTCAATGACAAAAATATCTTAACAAGCTGACTATAACTTCTCATTTCAACTTCAGATGATAGAAAAGAAATTTAAATTAAAACAGAATAGAATGGACAGTAGGGACATGTTGTTTGAATGGTCTGGACCTTTTTTTAGTGATCAGGGTGGAATAAGCACTGCAATTTTCTTTTGCGAATATACACCATGTCTTCATCTGAAAAAGAAAACTAAAGCAATTTTTAGTGAATTGTGGGTTGTTGTTTTCTGTAAGTTCCCCCCCCCCCGGGTCTCACCCCCCCCACCGTGTACTCCAGGATTGTAAAAGGTGTATAGCCCTCCAGATTTTGATAGACTCCATCTCTCATCCGTCCCAGCCAATATAGCCAATGGTCAGAGATGAAGGGAGTTGCAGTCCAGCAATGCTGGGGGCAGGGACGGGGAAAGACAGGTCCCCCAACCCCTGCTATACTCAGGTCTACAGTCTACACTGGCTCCCAGTACGTTTCTGAGCACAATTCAAAGTGTTGGTGCTGACCTTTAAAGCCCTAAACGGCCTCGGTCCAATATACCTGAAGGAGCGTCTCCACCCCCATCGCTCAGCCCGGACACTGAGATCCAGCGCCGAGGGCCTTCTGGCGGTTCCCTCATTGTGAGAAGTGAGGTTACAGGGAACCAGACAGAGGGCCTTCTCAGCAGTGGCACCCACCCTGTGGAACACCCTCCCTTCAGATGTGAAGGAAATAGGCAGCTATCTTATCTTTAAAGGACATCTGAAGGTAGCCCTGTTTAGGGAAGTTTTTAATATTTAATGCTGTATTGTTTTTAACACTTGATTGGGAGCCACCCAGAGTGGCTGGGGAAACTCAGCCAGATGGGCGGGGTATAAATAATAAATTATTATTATTATTATTATTATTATTATTAAACGAGAACAGATCGGTATACACCACCAGGTAAGTGGCATGCAAATCAGCTTGTGTTTCCTACACCAATATAATTGGAGCACTTTTTGCAGGGCAGGCCGGGTACTGTGGAGGATTAGTGCCTATAAGAAACTGATGGATTGCACATTTATATCTCTGATACAAACTTCCTGATTCTGCTTGTTCATTTGTTTGCTTGCTAGAACTTTAGTTGGGACCAGATGCAAAAGGCTGGCTCAAGGGGCACAAAAGAAGGGTGTCCATGGGCAGGAGCAGAGCATGGATCCGAAATCCCCACCCCCTCCAAAATCCCCTGACATGCACCCAAACCTGGAAGAAAACTATGCCAACCCCCAGGAAGTGATGTAGTCCATTGCCTATTGTTCCAAATGGGAAGGAAATGCTTTAATAATAAAAAAAGAAAAAAGAAAAGGATAGATGTATGCAAAGTTGTTTTCCCTCTGCTGGCAAGTGTCCAGACTTCAGGGGTCAGCAAACTTTTCCAGCAGGGGGCCGGTCCACCGTCCCTCAGACCTTGTGGGGGACCGTACTATATTTTGAAGGGGGGGGGGATGAACGAATTCCTATGCCCCACAAAAAAACCAGAGAAGCATTTTAAATAAAAGCACACATTCTTCTCATGTAAAAACACCTGGCAGGTCCCACAAACAACCTAGAGATGCATTTTAAATAAAAGGACACATTCTACTCATGTAAAAACACAATGATTCCCGGACCATCCGTTGGCCGGATTTAGAAGGCGATTGGGCCGGATCCGGCCCCCGGGTCTTAGTTTGCCTACCCATGGTCCAGAGGATTCTGGGCAAGACAGGTATGTACCTCCTGCAGCCCCCTATCAGCACCCTTGCAGTCAGCGAGCACCCATGTTTTACATGGGAGGAAGAGGGAGGCCCAGTCTTTTCATACAAGTTGTATAAAAATATAGCGTTCTTACATGAACCAAACCTATCCCCAGTCTCGAATTTCCTAATGTCAGTTACTGGCACATTATATGTTAGTGATGCTTAGTGATGTCTTTCCCCCATGCTTTTCCACATGTTGTTATATGAGTATGATATGTTAGAAGCTGTAAAAAGAGTGAGAAGCCTCCAGCCATTTTGGACATGCCATATAGTGTCTCTCCTTCCATCCATATTTTGCCCACAGCATTTCAGTGTCCTTTGTTTTGGTCACTCTTTCCTATTTCCTGCTATTCCCTGGCACCAGGTATGAGACAAAACTACTACAAGGTAAAGTTTATCCTAGATAGAAAAAGACAAACAAAGCTCTGAGAAGCTAATCCAAGATTAAATAGCCAAACACAATACTGGGATTTCTCCCCACTTATCAAAATTGTGATGTTTAGGAATAGTGAGGTGGAAATGGATCAAAGATAAATTCACTTTGAGGGAAATCATATATCTGTTAAATTAGGACTTCCATTTTTTTAAAAAAAAGTTCAAATGAGAAATAAACATATTTTAAATGTTTTATTTTCTGCCTTAATCGGTTCTGTGGTCCAAAATTAACTACAGTGACTTCTCTGTGATAAGGCACAAGATTTTGCAGACACTGCTTAGAAATTGTTATTATTTTTGGAGTGGGAGTCTCAGCTGATAAGTACAAATGTCTTTCAGCTCTGTCACTTTTGTCAATTCCCTACCGATTAAGATTCACAATAGTGAGCATCCCAGGGCTATCTCCCTATCTAGGCTGCCTCAAACGGTACAAAAAAACAATAATATATGAATGAAACAATTAATCAAAAGGAAGGCATGTCATTCACAACCATGCTTTTAGATTATCTCTGATAAAATGCCACTCAAATGGAAATAGGCGAGGGACACCGAGTATGAAAGAAAACCAAAGACAGGAAGATAGAAAATGTTGGTTTTTTTGGCTCAGTTGAGCCATTTACTTCTGTGTAGCACATACACACACCATCTGATTTGCCTTTCGAGCTCAAGTGCACAGGCCAGCTTATATACATTGTTTTACTTGAAATATTTATAAACCACCCTCCCATGTTCCTTGAGGCAGCTTGCAAAAACTCTTACAACCAAACCCTATGAGGTAGGTTAATCTCAGATATAGGGACTGGCTCAATATGTATCAGGTTTGGTGAAGCAGTGGTTAGAGGACTGGACAAATACCTGGATGGTCCAGGATAAAATCCCTGTGCAGCCAATGAACTATCTGGATGAGGTAAATGGGATGTGGGTGGCGCTGTGGTCTAAACCACTGAGCCTCTTGGGCTTGCCGATCAAAAGGTAGGCAGTTCAAATCCCCACAACGGGGTGAGCTCCCGTTGCTCCGTCCCAACTCCTGCCAACCTAGCAGTTTGAAAGCATGCCAGTGCAAGTAGATAAGTAGGTACCACTGCGGTGGGAAGGTAAACAGCATTTCCATGCGCTCTGGTTTCCATCACGGTGTTCCGTTGCGCCAGAAGCGGTTTAGTCATGCTGGCCACATGACCCGGAAAGCTGTCTGTGGACAAACGCCGGCTCCCAAGGCCTGAAAGCGAGATGAGCACAGCAACCCCATAGTCACCTTTGATTGGACTTAACCGTTCAAGGGTCTTTTACCTTTTTTACCTGTGTGGATGAATTTGGGCATGCCACTCTCTCTCAGCCCAACAAAGCTCTAGGGAGGATTTAGGAAATTAGTTTATATGGATTCTAATATAGAATTACAGGCAACAACCTATTTAGGCGTGTCTAAATGACACGCAATTGCACACACGTGCATGGCATCAAACCCAGAAGTAGCCCCGAAACGTCATAGAGACGCCACAAAAAGGGGCAGGGCAGAACAGGCTTACACGCGCTCTCCACCAATGTGTGAGGGTCTGGAACATAACCCTCAGGCAAAACAAGGGTCGCTTGTACCTCATCTATGCCCATTCTCAACCACTGTGCAGATTGGAATGCTAACAATCATTTGGATTTTTTACTTCTTTTACTTTACAAATTTTGTAATGAAATGCACAGCTAAAAAAAAAAGTGCAAAATTGCTTTTCTTTTTTTAAAAAATGTATATTTTAAGATTATATTTAGAAATGTGTACACTGAGATAAAATATGCAGTGAAATGATATTTTACGATTAGAATGCATTTTAGGTTTGTGTTTAAAATACATATTTAAATACAAACAGAAGACAGCCCTGTTTAGGGAAGTTTTTAATGTTTGAAGTTTTATTCTGTTTTTAGTGTTCTGTTGGGAGCTGCCTAGAGTTGCTGGGGAAACCCAGCCAGATGGACGGGGTATAAATAATAAAACTATTATTATGATTGATTGATTGATTGAGAGAAAGAGAGAGAGAGATATTCATGCAAAAATGGGGTGGCACACATAATGAATGTGCAGACATTGGAAATAAACTGATCCACCCATCCCTACCTACTCTTAGGATAAAAGGGAATGGAGAACCATGGGTGATGCCTGCAAGAATAGCGAGATATAAATGCAATGCATAACAATGAGTCACCCATTTGGCATCATTGTGGAGCAGGGATTTGAACCCAGGTCTCCCAAGCCAACATTATCCACTACACCAGAGGTGGCTTCTAGATGTCGCTGGGACTAGAACTCCCATCATCCCCAACCACTGTCCATGCTGGCTGGGCCTGATTGTAGCTGTAATCCAAAAACATATGGAGGGCAGCAAGGTGGCTGCCCCTGTATTTGTTATTGCATTGCCTCTAAAAATCTATTTTTAACAGTAAAGTTATATTAGTACACTAAAAAGAAAAGTCAGACATAAACAACATAAAATATTCATCCCAATCTATTCTTAGATTGAACTAATCCAGTATACATTATATTGTGGAATTTTGTAAACCTACTTAGTTGTTTCATCACAGGCCTCTAGGCGTGACGGGTCCCCTTCTACGTTAAGAGAGCCCCATTAAACTTACAATGGTATGTCGGGTTAAGTACTTAATTCATTCTGGAGGTCCGTTATTGATCTGAAACTGTTCTTAACCTGAAGCACCACTTTAGCTAATGGGGCCTCCTGCTGCTGCCGCCACGCCGCCGGAGCACGATTTCTGTTCTCATCCTGAAGCAAAGTTCTTAACCTGAGGTACTATTTCTGGGTTAGCGGAGTCTGTAACCTGAAGCGTATGTAACCCAAGGTACCACTGTACTTGGTTGTGGCAGCTGGGAGCTACCTACCATTTTAGTGTTCCATGATGCCCCAGAGCAATGCTATCTCAGGGGCAGTAGCAGAAAATGAAAGCAGTCTGTGCCAGCAAGCTATCTGCTGGGATCCCAGCAAATGCCCAAGGATGCTGGCCTGCCCTCTAGATACCACTTACCAAAGTAAACTTGGTAGGAGACTGATGCTAAGCAATTGGTCTTACTGGCAACTTCACCTCTGAGATTGTGTTGAACGCTCTGGCTTAACCTAACTTCATCATAGGGGAGTTTACTTGTTATCACTCATGCTTGAACCAGCAAGAGGAATTTAAGTAGATGTTTTGCAGCCACATCTTATGGCAAGATAGGGGAGCCTGTGGTCCTCTGGATGTGATTGGACTTCAACGCCCATCAGCCTCAGCCAGCATGATGGAAGTTGTAGTTTGGCATCATCTAGAGGCATAGCAGCGGAGGGGGCACAGGGGTGGTTGCCCCAGGAACAAAATTATTAGGGGCAAAAAAATTCAACACCCCGTGCTGCTTCAATACTGCTGCACACTTCCATCACTGGGCTCTGTTGAAAACGGCTTCTTCATGTAAACCAGGAAGTGACCTCTCCAGACAATGGAATGACTCTTCTTTTCTTATCTCTGTGGCTATAATCTCCTGGATGTCTCGGACACCATTACAAAGTTGAATGAGCATACATACTCTGTCTGTTTCCCTCCCTCCCACCTGGCAGCCCCGGGCACTGGCAAACCACGCTATGCCACTGGCAAGAGGTTCCCCATCCATGTCTTATGGTATGCCAATGGAGTGTATTTATGCTGTGCTGAGCAGAGCTGCTACAAGCATACGCTTAGAATTAAAGACATAGTGATTTTGTTGAAGTCTTTCCCTGCCTTCATGAATTTATAATCCTCCAATGGCATTAACCTTGGGCTTTTAAACAAGTCACCTATTCTGAATGTTTATTTAAAGGGCAGCGAACAGTATATATTAAGTAGTCATACAGAAACTAAATCAAGGTTAAAAAACTCTGTGAACAATATAGATCAGATTGTGCTCAGTTAGCCATTACTCTTGGGTGGTAAAGATTTTGTTTGTAAAGGAAGGTGTTAGAGATTGCAAAGCATAGTTATGAATGGGCTAGTCATTTTCTTCACTATATGATCCAGTTGCAAGTACAGTATAAGACAACAATCTTTAAAGAGAAGTCATGCAAATACAGTGGTACCCCGCAAGACGAACGCCTCGCAAGACGGAAAACCCGCTAGACGAAAGGGTTTTCCGTTTTGGAGGCGCTTCGCAAAACGAATTTCCCTATGGGCTTGCTTTGCAAGACGAAAGCCCATAGGGAAATCTCCGGGACAGCGGGGAAGTGCAGCGCGTCTTCCCCACAATCCTCGGACCTCCTCCCCCCGCCCGGCATCGGAACGAAGCTCCGGTGCCGGGCGGGGGGGGACACCTTCTCCCGCCGCCCGGCATCGGATGGCTTTCCTGAAGACTTGGGGTGGGAGGAGGGTTTTCCTTCCCACCGCCAACATTCAGAATGCTGTTCTGAATGTTGGCGGTGGGGAGGAAAAACCCTCCTCCCACGCAAGCCCCGGGAACAGAGGGAAAGCGCTGCGCGCCTTCCCCTCTGTTCCCGTACCTGTCCTGAAGGCTTGCGGTGGGGAGAAAAGCCCTTCTCCGCACCGCCAGCCTGGCAAGCGGTTTCCCTAGGAACGCATTAATTGATTTTCAATGCATTCCTATGGGAAACTGTGCATCGCAAGACGAAAAACTCGCAAGAAGAAAAAACTTGCGGAACGAATTAATTTCGTCTTGCGAGGCACCACTGTATATGATGAGGTTCCATAATATTGGTAATTTGCCAGTGAAGCCCATTATTGCTCTCATATATCTATCAAGACAATGCTTTATTTATGTTTCTCGGGAACAAGCTCCCAAAAATTTGCTGCAGTTGGTTTGATTTCCTAACAATTAAAATATAGCCCTTTTATCTCCTTCAGTTATTCAGTTTGCAGTCTAAACCAAAGATGAACACTGACATCTTAGCTTTTTTCCAATCAGCATCCCTGAGTATGGTAATTTATCCCTGCAGAGAAACAGAGGGGTGTCCACATTGTTACTCTTAGGGTCTCACACGCTCTTAAATTGTGAAACTGCTCCCACGACGTTAACATGATTGCGTTATGGATTTTCCAAAATGACAGATTCGGGGGGGGGGGCTGCAAATTAAACTTGATGGTGTTCTGCAGGGGATATTTAGGCGGAGTGTGGTAATGCCGGTCATTTCGTGATTGTGTGCAGTGTGTGAAAGGGAAGTCACATCACTGAAATAATACAAGCAGGTAGATGTGCCATTATATCAAAACTACCTACCTACCTGTAGCTCGCTGTTGACATTAACCAAGCAAAAATAGATGAAAGGGGCACTAGTTTAAACGATTAGAAAAAAGTACTGCATTAAAATCTGAGCAAATACTTTCCACTTAGTAGTCCTTGCAAAGTAAACTAATCTGGCTATTTGTTTGTCATCCGACAAAGAATGTGTTCACCCCATCCTTCTCCCTAAAAGTTTTCCCAGTGCACCATGTAACAATAAAACAACACTTGTCTATTTATTACGTTTTTCTATCACCCTTCCTCCAAAGATCTCAAGAGAGCATGTACAGTATGTGCCTCCCCCCTCATTTTCAGTGTTAGAAATTGAGATACGAAAGCTGGGAGCTAAATGGCACCTTAAACCCAGGTTATGGGCGCAACAACATAATGTCTAGGAGCACCTTTTTTAATAACAAGAATACAAAGCTGAAAATGAATAAACTGCAGCTAAAACATTACGTTCATTTTTCACATGGTCTAGTCCTTCCGCTGCCCACCTCTTAGTATTCTTAAGAGGGTCTCTTCTCCAGTCTTCAGAGAGTAGCTGGAAGTGGGGATGCAGAAAAAGATCTTCCTTTCCTTCTACTCTGCAGTTTTAATCTGAAATCTTAGGTGCCCAGAGCTCAGAAACTGCTCATGCTAATGAAATTCCTAGTTGCAGAATGTGGCTAGAACAATGGGAGTTTTGAATGCTGCTCATATTTGTCCTTACAACAACATTATATCAAGTAAGTAAGTATATCAAGCACCATTTCCCAGCCTGTGGTCAGCCATCAAGTTTCATGAATGGGTGTGCATCTGGTCCGCTCAGTTTAAGCTTGACACTCTATCCACTATATCACGAGTGGTCTTCCCCCTCTACTGTCCCTGCAACAATCATGTGAGGTTGGTTAGGCTGAGTGTTTATGATCCCATGAGCTTCATGGCTGCATCGGTATTCGAACCCAGGTCTCCTCAATCCTAGTCCAGCACTCTGCCACTGCACCACAGTGGTAGTGATGGGAATCTGCTTGTCAAAATTGTATTAGAAAAGGCTAATATATTACAAGCGAAATAAATCTGTGGATACAGAGTTATATTAGCTGCCAGCATTTGGGAAGAAGAACTTTCTCATTTATGGCAGATTATTCTCTAAGTGTCCACTCCAGGCCTGTAACTATCTAACTTTCAAATCCCTCCCTCCTTTTAAAAAATCATTGGCAGGATAATAAATTAGACTAACCACCAGCTAGGGAGTTAAATGTTTGTGCTTTTATTACGTTGACTTCTTTGCAATCTTCAACAAGTTTGATAACAAAATGTTGCTAACATTCCTTCAAGAACTGGAGTCTCAGCCCAGAAAAGCATGATGAAAACACCCAGCGATAGTAAAGTTTGGAGCAGGTCAGTTCAACTAAAAAGGAGATATCAACGCAACTCCTTGGAAACGAATCCTACCTTTAAAAAAAGGATGAACATGTAGGAAATGACCTCTGCTCCCCATCAATTCCCTGGGATACTGTAGAAGTAACTGAACCACAGCAGAGTACAGGATTCAACTTAGTTCTGAACACAAAACATTCAATTTGTTTTTATCTCAAGAAGTAAGCAAGCAGAAAGATTTGGGCCATGTGTCTTGTCATGCTTGAAAAAACTAAGCATGTCCTTAAAACATCACCCTTTGCCAGCGTCTGACAACAGAAGCTGGATGAGCGCTTTCCAGTTTCCCCACAACACAGTAGCTTTTTACAGGCACCGTGAAATCAGATCTGCAGATAACTACTAGGTTATCTTTTGCATTAACAGGGAAGGCTTGAAGGGCACATCATCTTGCTGAGCAAAATCTGATCTCTGCAAAATAGCATTCCCCCAACCTGATGCCTTCCAGATGTTTTGGACAGCAACTCCTATCAACCCCAGCCAACATGGCCTAATGGTCAGGAATGATGGGAATGATAAACTGGGCAAAGGACTTAGGACATAACATACAAATGGCAGATTGGGAGAGGCAATGGAGAACAGATTTGAAATCCACAGCATGTTGTACGCTGAAAGAAAATTATATGAAAATGATGTACTGGTGGTATCTGACTCCTACTAAGTTATCCAAAATGTATAGAACAAGTTCCAATATTTGTTGGAAGTGTAAAAAAAAAGGAGGGTACCTTTTATCATATGTGGTGGTCACGAAAGATAACAAAGTCTTTTTGGGAATTAATATACAATGAATTGGAAAAAAATGTTTTAAATAAAATTTGTTAAAACTGACTGGAAGACTCAGGATTCAAGAAGATCATGACTTTTTAAAAGAATGGGGGAAATTTATGATTTACTTATTGTAAACAAATAAAAGCGTTGGTTGGACTTTAAAAATAACTTGTAAAGAAATAAAAAATATGGATAATTCAGAGAGATGAAAACTGTGGAGAATGTGATGATATGTAGTTTTAGAAAAAGTGTTTTAAGGACTCATGCAGGGGACGGTGGGAAGTTGCGAGATTCAGAGAATCTCATATATGGATATGGGAAAAGTTTTTTCTCTTTATCATTTTGAATTTGTTTTTGTACGAACCAATAAAATATTTATTTATTTTTTTAAACAGAATGATGGGAATGGTAGTCCCAGAAACCAGGAGGGCACCAGGCTGGGGAAGGCTCCATACAAGTAACCTCTCTACTAGTAAAGTCTCTTCCACCTGTACAGAAATCTGTGCACCATGGAAGGTTAAGACAGTGTGGCATAATGGTTAGAGTGCTGGACTGTGACCTGGGAGACCAGGGTTCAAATCCCCACTCAACCTTGGGACAGTCGCCATCTCTTAGCCTTAACAGGGTCGTTGTGAGGATAAAATGGGGAAGAGAAGAACCATATACAGTAGTACCTCGGGTTACATATGCTACAGGTTACAGACTCCGCTAACCCAGAAATAGTGCTTCAGGTTAAGAACTTTGCTTCAGGATGAGAACAGAAATCGTGCTCCGACGGCGCGGCAGCAGCAGGAGACCCCATTAGCTAAAGTGGTGCTTCATGTTAAGAACAGTTTCAGGTTAAGTACGGACCTCAGGAATGAATTAAGTACTTAATCCGAGGTACCACTGTATACCACCTTCAGATCCCTGGAAGATAAATGTGGTATATAAATGCAATAAAAAAATAAGAACCAGATCGGCCCCAAGTTGTGGACTGCTAGCACTGACAGAATACTATGAGAGGGAATTTCTACTTCGGGGTGCATCCTGCCAAGCAGTGCAGTGGTGAATTTTACCACCATTAGCACTCTCTCCCTCTGGGCTTGTGTGAGAGAATGAAGGAGGAGGATTGCCATATTTCAAAAAGTAAAATCCAGGGCACCACAAAAACTGCTGACCTTTCTTTAGGAAGACCCCAAAGTTGTTGAACTCTTTTTTTTTACATAAAAGGTGTAACCGCCCGCCCCCCCCCAAAAAAAACCCTCACAATTTTTCAACTGACTTGCCTAAGATCCAGGACAAAGCACCATATTTCAGAAATCCCCCCTGGACATCAGTTCTGCCTTTGAAATCCTGGTAATGTTTGGGGAAATCTGGATGTATGACAGTCTTAAGTGGCCGTCCCTTGTCTTGCTGCTGTCATAGGATGCCCCCCTCTCTAAAACAAAAAAGGGCCATGAGCACAATGATAATAATTTATTATTTATACCCCGCCCATCTGGCTGGCTTTCCCCAATATCAGTGATGGCTGTGAGGAGGAAAAGCATCAGCAACAGCCTTTGCTACAGTAGACTATAGGGTGGCTACTTCTGCATTGGCCCAAAAGCCATAAAAACAAGGACGCAGATTTGAATATGCGAACTTATACACTAATTTAGAAAATGATGAGTACAGTCAATCTCATTGTAATTGGGAGCACTGTCTGCATAAGGCAAATGAGGTGCAAACAGTTTTGTTTTGGGTGCATCCTCCTGGAACCTGAACAACATCAGACCATCCCTATTCCGATTTTCACTTGCACAAAATTAAAACACAGCAAGTAAATTCCACAATGATTCCCACCTGCTTGCAGAATGATAATCTGTTTGAGCAAAGGGACTTCCAGTTTTTCCTCTCCCTCCAGTCTACTCCAGAGGGCCCTACAATCTTCTGAAGCAGATTTAGAGACTCGTGGGAGGCTGTGAGGGGGGGAGGAGGAAGAGAAACTCCATATCACCCCACTTTCTCATTTCCAAGGTCAAGGAGGTACCAGATACAGATTTAAAGAAAATGAGGAGAACACCCCAGACATTCAAATAGTAATTTCTGTAACATGCTATTCAAGTATCTTGTTTCGAAAGGAAGAAGAACTCGCCTTTTAAAAGCCAAACCTTGTAATAATTGCTATAATAGCGGACAGTTTTTTCTGGCATGCAAACCCCTTTGGGAGAAAAGCGTCACATGCTGGGGTTCTGCTTGCGCTGGAACTGTTGAAGGCACAGGAGCCTTGCTGGGGAAATACTTGGCAACCCTAGTCATAACATGAAAATTGCTCTCCGATCTGAAGGAACTGAGGCAGCCCCCTAGATGAGCTCCCTTGTATTTTGACAAGTGTGTTATGGTTCAATTTCTCACTTTTCAGTGTTAATCACAAAATCTGAACCAGTTTTCCATAAATCTCTGTAGAAAAATACATTTCAAGTGTGCGCTGAAGTGTTTTGAAACTACTGAAGCACTCAAGTCACCGTCTGTCACTCTGAGTGGCACACAGCAATTTAAAATTACTGAAGCTCTTAAATTAAGTGCTTAAATGTAAAGGTGATCACTACTCTGGGGGTATGAATTGTAGAGCTATCCGAACCATCAGAGCACTTCAATTTTCTCTAAGCAGGTCATTTTGGGGAGTGATAAGGAAACCTTTGATTGCCCAGAATACTCTGATTTAAAGATAGCATTTAAAGTTCTCAATTCATCTTTACAAGCACTTTTGTTTGGGTGCCGCATAACTCCCAATCAAACTGACCTAAAGTGCTTGAACTCTAATTTGCCTCTCCCTTTTAATGAACTATTTCCTCCTAATATTTTTTCCCCCCTTGCAAACGAAAGCCTGTATTTTAAAGGGATTCTGCCAAGTTCGCCCGCAGACCATAACCAGAAGACATGCTGGCTCAGGAAGGTACCACGTCAACTGATGGCCCATCCACATGATGGCTTCCTTCATGATGGAAGCAGCAGCATCCCAGTGCCCCACCCCCACCCCACTGTTCAGGTAACATAGGAACTGGACCTCAGGCAAAGGAGCTTTTCCATCCTCCTGTTCTTTTCCCTCCGACAGGAACATTCAGGCCCAGTGCTAGCAGTCAGCCAGGTTGGACACTAGCCAAGGGCCCTAGGTTTTTGGACTGAGTCCTCGCCAGTCCAACCCACCCGCACTGCCCTCCCTGGCATCTTTTCAACAGTGGGCAGAGTAAACATGTGGTGGCCACTGAAAGCAGAGCTGGATCTTGCCCTGAACCTGTGTATTGGGAGGTGGGGTAGACCAATGTCGGCATTGTGCCAAGGGTACCTTGGGAACACTAAACCTGAAAGAAGAATCTGAAAGCAGAAAGTCTTAAGAAGAAGAAGAAGAGTTTGGATTTGATAACCCACTTTATCACTACTCTAAGGAGTCTCAACGCGGGAGGCGCTGTGGGTTAAACCACAGAGCTAGGGCTTGCCGATCAGAAGGTCAGCAGTTCGAATCCCTGCGACGGGGTGAGATCCCATTGCTCAGTCCCTGCTCCTGCCAACCTAGCAGTTCAAAAGCACACCAAAGTGCAAGTATATAAATAAGTACCACTCCGGCGGGAAGGTAAACGGCGTTTCCGTGCGCTGCTTTGGTTTGCCAGAAGCGGCTTAGTCATGCTGGCCACATGACCCGGAAGCTGTACACCGGCTCCCTCGGCCAATAAAGCGAGATGAGCGCCGCAACCCCAGAGTCGGCCACGACTGGACCTAATGGTCAGGGGTCCCTTTACCTTTACTTTTAAGTAGTCTCAAAGCGGCTAACAATCTCCTTTCCCTTCCTCCCCCACAACAAACACTCTGTGAGGTGAGTGAGGCTGAGAGACTTCAAAGAAGTGTGACTAGCCCAAGGTCACCCAGCAGCTGCTTGTGGAGGAGCGGGGAAGCAAACCCGGTTCACCAGATTACAAGTCTATCGCTCTTAACCACTACACCACACAGGCACTTTCCATTAACCCTTCTTTTGTTACCCTCTCAGTGCCATCAAAACGGATGAAGCGTTTCATTCGGTCTGCATAAACATGCACAGGCAGGTCAGACCTTTTGGCCCCCAATGCAGTCCCAATCCAGTGTAGACTTCCCATGGATCCTTCTTTTTAAATGCAAATTGCAGGTAAGGAGACTATAGCAGGGGCATGCATGTGTATGTGTGTGTGTTTGTCTCCACAGAAATCTATAGCTAGCTAGCTAGCTAGATAGATAGATAGATAGATAGATAGATACACAACAACCAAAGGTAGGCTCTGGAGGACTGAGCAGAAAAGCTGCAGACGGGAGTGAGGGGCAGATGGGGCTCATCAACATGGGAAGGTAGCCCATCTAGGAGAAGGAAAACCTCTGTGTCACGGTCCGGTCTGCAGGCGGTCAAAGTCCCTGCTGAGGACCTCAGGACTGGGGGCAAGATGGCAGGGTGGGAACAGGAACTAGAGTCCAGAAGCCAGGGGTCCGAGGGTCAGGAAGCAGGGAGTCACAAAGTCAAGGTTCCAAGGGTCGAAAAGCAAGGAGTCAAGAAGCCGAGGTCTGAGGATCAGGAAGCAAGAAGCCAAACGAAGCAAGGTGGGAAACGAGTTGCTGTATCAAAGAGCTGAAGGGAAATGCTGACCTTCTATCCCTTCCCGGCTCTTGCCACCAGGTGCTGTGAGTTACCAAGCGGCCTCCCCTGTGCGGCCGTGCCTTGCCTCTCCAGAACAAACTTAGGAAGGCCCCAGTCCTGCGAAGCCCTACTGGTCACAGGGCCTGGCTCCTGCATGCACTCCTGACACTCTGCTGCCTTGCAGGACATCTTCAGGAGAAGAAAAGGCAAAACAGTAAACCCTATGCAAATCTGGAGTGGAGTCCCTAGGACAGTTGGATGGTGCCTTGTACCCCTCCTTCCAGCAACTCCTGCAGCCAAGCTCGTGCCAAACGTATTGTTCTGCTTTCCTTTGGACCAAACCAGTGAGGCCAAGGGGAGTCTTGTTTTCTGGGCTGCCCAAGACACTGCCCAGGCTTGCGCGCAAGGAATGTCACTTCAGTGCTGCTAACACAGCAGTTTGACTTCACCCACACACTCCATTGTCTCTCAAGACAGATGGATGCCAACCATAATATAAAACCACACACATTGCAGGGCTCCCGTCTGGATTGGTCTCTCAGTCCCTGCTATTTACCGTATTTTTTGCACCATAACACTCACTTTTTTCCTCCTAGAAAGTAAGGGGAAATGTCTGTGCGTGTTATGGAGCGAATGCCTACGGGTGGCGGGGGGGATCTGCTGCAGTTGTGAGCAGAGGATCCATGGTTCCCCTTCCTTCCCTCCTCCATGGCTCGCTTTGAAACAGCAAAGCGGGAGAAGAGCCACTGAGTGGGGAGGAGAGAGGGACAGAGAGCCTGCTTCTTTAAAGGAGCAAAGCGGGAGAGGAGTGTAAGCAGCTCCTGTCCGGTTGGCTCCTTTAAAGCAAGCAGGCTCTCTGTCCCTCTCTCCTCCCCACTCAGCTCGCTAAATAGCATTTTTAGCAGCATCCTTCTCCACACACCCCATGCGTGCTTCTTGTCCCTTGAGTGCTTTTCCTTCCCTCCCCACTTAAAACGTGGTTACAAAACACGGATCCACATGGATCCTCAGGATTTTTGCACTGGGTCACCCCAAATTCACCATCAGATCACATAGCATGTCCATGGCTACATCTTGCACCAAAAAAATCATGCACCCACTGTTGCCTGGGGTCGCAGTGGTGCAAAAACGTGGTTACAAAGCATGGATCCACATGGATCCTCAGGATTTTTGCATTGGGCTACTCCAAACTCACTGTCAGATCACATGTCTGTGGCCACAGCATGAACCACAAAAATCATACATCCACTGTTTCGTTTAGAATATTTTTTTTCTTGTTTTCCTCCTCTAAAAACTACGTGCGTGTTATGGTCAGGTGCGTGTTATAGAGCGAAAAACATGGTACATGGAGGGAGGGCACTTCTCACTGGAGTGAATGGGGCTTCAGCCCCAATGCAAACTGCAGTGAGGTCATGTTTATGCACACAACTGAGAGAGAGGCCACATCAAATTTTGACTCTGGCCAAGGACGCCATTGGCATGCAGACCCAAACACATTACGCCCTTGAGGAGGGAGAAGGTTTCCCACCCTCAGTTCAGACAATACTCAGTAGATGGAATAATGATCAGATTCAGTGCACAGCAGCCAGGTTCCCATGCTGAAGTTCAAGTTTCCAGCTGGAGTGAAAACACAGCACAGTGCAATGCTTTTTTGTCATGTCAGAGAATCTGTAAAGTGTGTTGGGGAAATTCTGACAGGAGATCCCATCCAGAGCGTATCGTCCAGTCCAGCCTTGGCTGCAGGCCCAGAGTGGCCCCAGAGACAAGGTTAAACATTCAGCCATACCTTAAGACCTAAGTGCAAAGCCCAGAGTCTTCCTGAATTCTCAATGCCGGTAATTCCCTGGGCATTGTTGCATTTGCAGTTTTCTCCTGCTCTTTCAAGGTTACTGCAGCTCAATCGTTTGACTGCTCTGTATCAAGTACTATTGCTTTCAAGCATATTATTTTTACACCCTGATTTCCACTGCTCCTGTATCACATACTGGCTACAGTCCCCCTTCACACACACAACAGGCACACTTGGTTTTTGTTACATCACGACACAATAACCTGTTAAATGCAATATTATATTTAATATGTTTGTTGATTTTAAACTTGAGCGGGGCATGATCAGGACCATCAGGGTATTATATGAGGGATAACCAGCCAACATGCTGAAGTCTAATGAATGTTTAAAGGGGTTAATACCATAGAGTAAGCTGTCCTGCCAGGCTTAGAGAGGTCACTTTGGCTTACCTTGGGTGGAAAGGGTAATCAAGCATATTGTTGTATTCAGTACCTGAGAAGCTCAGCATGTGAAGAGGCTAAGCTGGAGCACATGGCTCTCACAAGCCATGCTTCCTATACCAATATTTTAGGAACATCTACCACTGTAACATTTTGCTGTCTGTACAACTTTAGCTGAATGCTGTAAGGAAAAGCACATGAACCAGACCTTTGAAGAGTTTGTAAGTAAACCAAATTTTAACTTAACAAATGTTTGATTTTCTATGCTGGGGAAAGAGGGAAGTTCTGGAACTCACAAGGGCATATTTTAAAAGTCTAACAGCCTATATTTATGTGCTCTATTTTGCTGCATATTTTGTGATTTTAAATCTCTGCTGGGGTTCTCTTACCAAAGAGTACGTGCCCCAAACATGGATATGGCATCCAGAAATTCTTCCCTTTTACACCTATGTCTTATTTTATTTTTTCCTTTAACCAATATTATATCCTTTCCCCGTGACACTGTTCCAACAACAACAACAAACAGCCAATCATACTATTGATTATCACTGGGGGGGGGGGGTTGTTGTTGAGCTCATGCCATTGAGAGAAAGGGTTGACCACTCTACCTGAATGCCTACCACTACCTCACAGCTGCAGTTTAAATACCAACTACTAAAACAACAACAAACAGATGTGTTAACTGTATGCATATCTTTTGCCACAGTTCAAAGGGGGGTAGAACTGAAACACGACACATCACATCACTTTTTCAGTGTCCTGTTGAGCTCACCCAAGCAGGGCAGAAGTGAGGGTGGGGTGTCATTCCTGTGCTTCTTCATCCTTTTTCAAGGTTTTGCTGGCTCATGATGCCCTCCTCCTGGAAGGGACATTCACTATGCCCACTCGAGGGACAACATAGTTGCATCCCTGAATAGGAGAGAACATTAGGGGACTGAGGCGGCTATGGATCTCCCCTGTCTCAGCCTTTAGTGGCATCAAAGAACTTAAGAGCGTAGCACAAGTCCTTCTGGACCAGACCAAAGGCCCATCTAGTCCAGCACCCAATTCTCACAGTGACCAACCAGATATGTTAAGTGAAGTCCCCAAGCTGGACATAAGCAAAATTGCACTCTCTCCTTCATGTCCCCCAACAAATGACATTCAGAGGCTTACCACATCCAATACGGGAGGTATTACACAGTCATCATGGTTAACAGTCTTTCCTTCCATAAGTTTGTCTAAAGTACTTTTAAAGCCATCCAAGTTGATGTCCATTACTACATCTTTGGGTAGTGAATGTCATTGTTTAGCCATGTTCCTCCAGGACTTTGGCCAAGGCACAATCTGACCCCCTCTCTCCTTCTGTAATAATAATAATAATAATAATAATAATAATAATCATGTAATTCTCATAGAATTCTACCCAATGGCTGCCGTTAATTTGATTCCAAATTGATTTTAGAATGTATTTTAATTAATTGACTGTGTGATTTTATGTACACTGTGCTATTTTTACTTGTTGTTAGCCGCTCTGAGCCCAGCTTTGGCCAGGGAGGGGGGGATATAAATAAATTATTATTATTATTATTATTATTATTATTATTAGCTATCCTTTTGAGTGTCCTGAATCTTTCAATATTCAGCCCCATTGGGTGACTTCTAGTATTACGTGGGGGAGGGGAAAACCCTCTCCTATCCACTTTCTTCATACCATGCGTAATTGTATACACTGCTCTCATGCCCCTGCTTACTCACCGTTTCCCCCCGAAACTAAAAAGTTGCAAAGCTTGTAACCTTTTTTTTTTCATAGGGGAGCTTTTCCAGCCGAGGACCATTTTGGCTGTCCTTGTCTGAACCTCTTCCATCAGTCTGTGATATTGTTTTCGAGGTGAGATGACCAGAAACACACACAGTATTCCAGATGTGAAAACACGATAGATTCGCATAACGGCATTACAATATTTGGAGTTTTATTTTCAATCCTTTCCCTAATGATCCCTTATACGGAGTTCACCTTTTTCACAGCTTCAGCACACTGGATCAACATTTTAACGGAACTATCCACCAGAACCCTAAGATCTCTTTCCTGATCAATTAATACAAGTTAACATTATACGTGTGTGTGTATTGCACCAATGTGGTAAAAAAGCACCATAAAATGCATAACAATGAAATATAACATAAGTTCTGAAACTAATTTGAACCACCACAGAATAAAAGAGAAAGCCAACAGTAGAGGGCAACAGCAGTGAAAGCATCTAAAAAGCACCAGCATGTGGTTTTTTTGCTGAAGAACTCCTTGGAGAATAAGACTTTACCATTTCTTTGTTTAGATAATTTATATACTGTACTGCTTAGCATTTTTCCCAATAAAAAAATCTCTTAGTGGTTTACAAGTATCACAAATTGTTACCAAAACAAGTCAGAAAACAACGAAGACATTACAAAATGTATTCTTAAAAACAACACAGTCAGCAGCTGAACAAGATAACCTTTCTAGAAATTAGAAAATTCCTGAGTAAAAAAAAAGAAGGTTTTTTAAACAGACATTTAAAATATCCAACCGAAAGGAGATTCTAGTATCTCTTTCAGAAGGGTGTTTACAGTTGAAAAGGCCTACTTGCTCAAGGTTTTCAGATGTCAGGGTCTCCTCTGAGGAATGCAAATATAAATGTGTCCTATTGCATGGGAGGCAGTGTGCTATGTACCCTGGTTCTGATAGGTATCCTTCAATTGGGGTGCCACTACTGAGAAGGCTCACCGTAATGGCCATCTGCCTCACCTGAATTGGTGGACGCACCCAAAGAAGGGCCTCAGAAGATGATAACAACAACAACAACTAATTCAATTCCTTGCTCAGCCATAAAGTTCACTCACTGGGTGACCTTGGACCATTCACCGTTTCTTAGCTAACAGGGTTGCCATGAGGATCATGTGAGATAGCCCACAACTATGCATGTTGCCACCTAAGCTCACTCAAAGAAGGGCGTTACACAGTTTGATACCACAGTGTGATTATTAACGACGATGATGAACCTTATCGTGTTACATGTGTATCATTCAGTTAGCACAACGCCATATATCCTTCCGTCTGGTGTGCAAATCAGAACTTCAGAAGGCACGCTAGCAATGTTGTCAGGTGGAATAAAAGCACAGATAAAATACTGGCTTAAGAGATAAAGATGGCTGACAAGTGTTAGATATAAATCTAGTTCACTCCGGAAGCTAGGTACTATATTAAGAGATGCAGCTGGATGGTATTTAAGAGGGGAACATCTCAACACACAGAACCATCTTATATTTACTATGCTCTTATAGCTTTTTCCAAGTACTATCATCAATTTTCCCGTTCCCGTCAAACCAAAGTCTTATTCCACAGAGCTTACATCATTTGTATCTCATCCAAATGGCAGCAGTCTTGTGAGTCAAGAGTTGTCTGTGATCTGGCCATGTGCAGTTTCACTGAGTTTGGCCATCCAGCCTCTCATTGCATCGCCTTCATTTTATGTACACGTCTTGTTAGATGTCAACGTAGGCTATCCCCCATTTTGCACACATTCATGTTGAAAACCACAGGGTTATATATCATGCCTTTGATTTGCAGGTTACCTGTTTAAAAGAAACAGGCAAGAGGTCTGATTAACTTCATATTTTTAGACCGTCCAGATCCAGTAGGCCATGTCTGAAATCTGGGTCCTGGCCAAAGCGTCGCAGCTTGAGCTCATCTTCTCCACTTGTAACTCGTCCAAAACAGAGGTGTGAGTTACATTGCTGCTGGATCTGGCATATGAAAAGTCACCGCTTTTGACCTCCCACCCAGTGGTCTCAAGCGGGAAACAGAAATGCTTAATTTACAGGAGGCTCACATCTGGCTTATTTTGCTTCTTGGCTCTGCAAATATCACACTGCTGCAGGCAGGTTCGACAAGGATTCTGCTGGTGTCAAAAGTGGGAACAGTGGTCTAGGCAGGTATTGTTTCATAAATTGGGGCTGGATGAATCCCTAGCCGGAATTAAGATTGCTGGAAGAAATATCAACAACCTCAAATATGCAGATGATGCAACATTGATGGCAGAAAGTGAGGAGGAATTAAAGAACCTTTTAATGAGGGTGAAAGAGGAAAGCGCAAAATATGGTCTGAAGCTCAACATCAAAAAAACGAAGATCATGGCCACTGGTCCCATCACCTCCTGGCAAATAGAAGGGGAAGAAATGGAGGCAGTGAGAGATTTTACTTTCTTGGGCTCCATGATCACTGCAGATGGTGACAGCAGCCACGAAATTAAGACGCCTGCTTCTTGGGAGAAAGGTGATGACAAACCTAGACAGCCTCTTAAAAAGCAGAGACATCACCTTGCCAACAAAGGTCCGTATAGTTAAAGCTATGGTTTCCCCAGTAGTGATGTATGGAAGTGAGAGCTGGACCATAAAGAAGGCTGATCGCCAAAGAATGGATGCTTTTGAATTCTGGTGCTGGAGGAGACTCTTGAGAGTCCCATGGACTGGAATAAGTTCAAACCTATCCATTCTTAAGGAAACCAGCCCTGAGTGCTCACTGGAAGGACAGATGCTGAAGCTGAGACTCCAATATTTTGGCCACCTCATGAGAAGAGAAGAATCCCTGGGAAAGACCCTGATGTTGGGAAAGATGGAGGGCAAAGGAGAAGGGGACGACAGAGGACGAGATGGTTGGATAGTGTTCTTGAAGCTACCAACATGAGTTTGACCAAACTGCGGGAGGCAGTGGAAGGCAGGAGTGCCTGGCGTGCTCTGGTCCATGGGGTCACGAAGAGTCGGACATGACTAAACAACGACAACAACAACAAGCTCAGTGGCAGAGCACCTCCTCTGCGTGCAGAAGGCCCACGGTTCAGTCCCCTGCATGTCCAGGTAGGTCTGGGAGGAAAAAAATATCTGAAATCCTGGAGAACAACTTCAGTCAGTGTTGACAATATTCAGCTAGATCAGTATCTCCCAACTTTGGGTCTCCAGCTGTTTTCGGGCTACAGTTCCCATCATCCCTGACCGCTGGTCTTGCTAGCTATGGATTATGAGAGTTGTAGTCCAAAAACAGCTGGAGATCCAAAGTTGGGAAACACTGAGCTAGATGGACCAAGGATCTGACTCAGGATGAAGCAGCTTCTTATGGTCCTTCAGTACCATAAAGAAACTGGAAAAAAATCACTTTAGACCAGGTTGGACTATTTATTCAGCTAGCCCAGAATTATCGATTCTGGCTGGTAGCCAGTCACTAGGGTCTCCTGCAGAGGTCATTCATATCACTTGCTACCTGAGATGTTAGAGATTGATTCTGGGACCTTCTGCAAAGAAGAATGTTGTCTACCACTTAGCTACAGTACTTCACCAAAATTTCCAGGTTTCCTGTGCCATAGCCTTTCTTGCGTAGAAAAGAAAACTTAATCTCTCTCTCTAGCAAAGAAAACCTGTATTGGGGGAGGGGGAGGGACCCTGAGTTGTTTTTTTAACCCTGAGCCAATGTATACCCGTTAGACACCCAGTCCTACTATTTCTAAGCAGGGTCCTCTAATTTGGATCCTAGCTGAGTTTGAATTCACTGTTTTATTACTTTGCATTTTATCAACTCCCAATTTTCACCTTGGTTTTTAACTGCTCGTTTCCTCCTGCTATTTTCCTGCTGCAGCTTCCCAGAGAGTAGCCATGTTGAACTAAAATAATTGCCATTTGCAAATTTGTTCTTCTGTTTTTAAGCATGATTTTAATAATAATAATAATAATAATAATAATAATAGTAATAATAATAATAATAATGATGATGATGATGAAAAGTCCTTGGGCAGAACTAAAAGCCACGCAGTGCTTGTCTTTCACTACATTCAAATTCCTCTAACCAGCTCTTAATCCATCACTATATGATCTCATTGTCATGAGCTACTTGGCCAATTGCTTTTGAAAGCCTCAAACTATATAAAAATCCTGGCTGTTTATTCACTGGAATTGTTTAGTTTGGATCCTTCACATCCCGCTAAGGCAAACGCCTTTGTATTACAACGTATGGGATTTCTTAGCAACCAGAGTTTCCACTAATTAGATGAGCGCTCTCTCCCTCCTCTCTCTCAATCTCTTCCTCAAATTTTGCTTTGAGAAAGAAGCACATCGGGCAAATGCACACAATACATTGCTTAACATGAATGTTGAGAACAAATACAAGAGGGGAGCAAATATGCTAATGCTAGTCATACCAAGAGGCTCTCTTTGGCATGATACCCTAATTAGTATTTTAGGCAGTTCAGAACAGGACTGGATTTTTCTCCCTCCTCCAGTGTCTTTGAAAGGAAGCATGAATCAAAAAGCCAGAATCTCATTTTAATCAAATTGCACTGATTATCTGCTATGGATATGAGGGAGGGAGGTTAAAGAGCTCGCACAATGGAAATATTTCCAGATTAATCTGACAGTGAAAGAAGAAAGCTGTAATTAATAAAAGCAAATGAAATTACATTGTGGTAATCAGCAAAGGGCTCGGATAGGGCATGCAGATTACAATAACCAAAAGGTTACTATGGACTGGGTTCCTGTTAATCACCTAAGCCATTCATGCAATTGCACCTCTATCTGTAACACACCCGGGCCTCATTTCTGCCCCTGAAAACATTAATAATGAAGTAGGCGGAGATTCCCCCATTTAAGTGAGATGCGTCTCATGGTCACCACACTATGCCGGCTATATTTACAGCTGCAGTTACAATTGTACGTGGTGATATAATGCAACATGGCTTACCTTTGTCGGCAAAACAGTTTTTTCCTAGGTTGTGCTGCCATCGCCTTCATATCATTCTAAAATATGACCTTATGGTCCAATTCCAATTCATCTTCCTTGCTCTATGTTCGGGAGCCTTGATCCCTCCTCCCTGCCATTTACAGACTTGCTCCCTGCCTTACTGGCCTTGCACCACCTGGTAGGGCGGGGCCCTGACTGACTCCAGCTACAAGGCTGCTGAAGACACCTGAGACTATCTTGGCTGTGAGTCCTCAACCGTGCCTTGCAGGGCTTTTCCCATCTGGCCTGGGAGAGAGGGGCCCTGACTGATTCCAGCTACAAATCCTGAAGCTGCTGAACAGACTCAAAGGCTGGGATATCGTTTAGGATGTTTTTTTTGTTGCAGTTATTCCGTATCTTAACTTTTATATCTTATTACAGTGGTACCTCAGGTTAAGTACTTAATTCGTTCCAGAGGTCCGTACTTAACCTGAAACTGTTCTTAACCTGAAGCACCACTTTAGCTAATGGGGCCTCCTGCTGCCGCCGCGCCGCCGGAGCACAATTTCTGTTCTCATCCTGAAGCAAAGTTCTTAACCTGAAGCACTATTTCTGGGTTAGCGGAGTCTGTAACCTGAAGCATATGTAACCTGAAGCGTATGTAACCCGAGGTACCACTGTATTTATGCAGAAATTGTTCAGTTTTGTTGGGTACTTTTTGGTGTGCTTTGTTTGTTTACGACTTCTTTTGTAATTACGTAAAACTTTTCATGTTGCAAGGTGCCTTGAGCATGGTTTTAACTATGGAAAGGTGGCATGGTAGAATACAAATACAATGATGAGGATGACAACACACACTTTGATAGCTCCAACCATCTAGCATTCCTTGGGCCGCTAGAATACCAGTATACCTGAAGGAGCATCTCCACCCCCATCGTTCTGCCCGGACGCTGAGATCCAGCGCCGAGGGCCTTCTGTCGGTTCCCTTATTGCGAGAAGCAAAGCTACAAGGAACCAGGCAGAGGGCCTTCTTGGTAGTGGCACCCGCCCTGTGGAACACCCTCCCATCAGATATCAAAGAGATAAACAACTACCTGACATTCAGAAGACATCTGAAGGCAGCCCTGTTCAGGGAAGTTTTTAATGTGTGACATTTTAGTGTATTTTTGGTCTTTGTTGGAAGCCGTCCAGAGTGGCTGGGGGAACCCAGCCAAATAATAAGTTGTTGTTGTTGTTGTTGTTGTTATAGAATGCCTATCAAAAAGGACTGTTCACAGTTCCCATTCTTTGCATTTGTGTTCAAGGGAAAAATGGGGATCTAGACTAAAACTAAAAGTATGTAATGATTTGCTCCCAGTGAAAACTATGGGGCAAGTTAGTCGCAACTTATCCAAGCCTCACTAATTTCAGTGGCACTAGAAAGGGACTAACTTGCTTGGGATCTCACCCAACCAAGTTTCTCTTCTGCTGTGTTAAATTGCACTCAGTTTACAACACGATAAGCTACTGCAATGTATCAGGTAAGATGTGTTTTACTTGAGACCAGGAGGTGGTGACTGACAACTCTGTTCACTATAAAGCTCACTGTCTGACCTTGGCCAGTCACCATCTCTCAGCCTAACCGACTTCACAGTTTCTGGGGATAAAGTAGTGTGCGGGATGACAACAATGTAGGCTATTCTGAGCAGCATGGAAATGTGATAGGAGTGTGACAACTAACGTTACCAATATAGTGATGGTGACACCAATGTTGTTGTTGTGGTTTAGTCGTGTCCGACTCTTCGTGACCCCATGGACCAGAGCATGCCAGGCACTCCTGTCTTCCACTGCCTCCCGCAGTTTGGTCAAACTCATGCTGGTAGCTTCGAGAACACTGTCCAACCATCTTGTCCTCTGTCGTCCCCTTCTCCTTGTGCCCTCCATCTTTCCCAACGTCAGAGTCTTTTACAGGGAGTCTTCTCTTCTCATGAGGTGGCCAAAGTATTGGAGCCTCAGCTTCAGGATCTGCCCTTCCAGTGAGCACTCACAGCTGATTTCCTTAAGAATGGAGAGGTTTGATCTTCTTGCAGTCCATGGGACTCTCAAGAGTCTCCTCCAGCACCATAATTCAAAAGCATCAATTCTTCGGCGGGTGACACCAATACTTCCAAGCTATAAAGGAAGATGGCTGGCTGTGATATCTGTCAAGATTATTGATACCAGCCAAGCAAGGGGCCAAGTTTCATGGTTGTGCCCTGAATCACCTGAAATTATTATTCATGATTTCCTATTCCTGGCCCGGCAGCAGATGGCTTTGTAATGCGATACAAAGTCTGCCATTACATTCTCCTTTCCTAGGGCTATTAGTTTTGTAGGGGATTTAGATTAGAATTCGTGAAAGTGCAATAGGCAAAGGCAATAAGTACTGGGACAGAAGTAAAATAAAGCTCGCTTGAATCAATGGTAATTTCCCTGCCTCGTGAGCAAGCTGACAGCAGATGTGGCACAATGCAGATCAAAAGACGAAAGAACATCTGAGAGTTCAGATAGTTTAGAAGCACAGCATCTGTTGCTTGTGATGTGTCTCCCCCCGCCCACACAGCCAACACACAATGACATTCTTCACAATGTACAGTAGCTTCAGTATTGTGTAAGCAATAGTTGCCAAAGAAGATCTTTTAAGGGCTCTGCAAGTCTTGGTTTATTAAGCTCCACACTACAGAACTGAAATTAATTTTGGAAGCGTGAGAAACTGGGAGAACTGAAATTGACAGATCCCTTACCAAGAGGTAAAATCGGATGCAAATAACAATCATTACACCAAGTCAATTCTGCCACCCTCTGCTGCCCCAAGGACTCTTACTTTCTTATTACAATAATTTTCCTTTCCTCTACTTGCTGCCTAGAATTTCCTCCCAGGGAATTTATTTTTTTAAAAAACACACGCACATTCTTTTCAGTCAATGAACAGAAAAAATCTAAACAGTAACAATAAAACAAACAAATAAAATAAAATTAATATACAGCAATCCCTAGATCTACACCCAAATCATAAAGTCAAAGTGTGAACATAAAAACCCCAAACCCAAATAGCTACAGGAAACGACCAACTAACGCACGTCCAAAAGACGCATGACTGCACATGCATGCACAGTGCTGAACCTGGAAGTGACTGAAAATGTCAACCAAAATGCAATGGAAAGGGTGCGCTTATATGTACTCTGCCGATGCATGCAGAAGATGGGAATGGAAGCCCCATGTGAAATGGTCATCAAATGTATAATAATAATAATATATTTATTACTTATACCCCGCTCATCTGGCTGGGTTTCCCCAGCCACTCTGGGCGGCTCCCAACAGAATATTAAAAACACAATAAAATGTCAAACATTGAAAGCTTCCCTAAACAGGGCTGCCTTCAGCTGCCTTCTAAAGGTCAAATAGTTGTTTATTTCCTTGACATCTGGTGGGAGGGCGTTCTGCAGAGCAGGTGCCACTACCGAGAAGGCCCTCTGCCTATTCAAAAACATCTACTTCGTTTATTTTAAAATTTCTGATAAACAAGCAAAAAGAAAGAGGCAAAGACTTTTAACTGCCATGACTTTGCATAAGAACCTAAGAAGACCAGGATCAGGCTATAGACCCACCTAGTCCAGAATTCAACACATCTTGCTCTCACAGTAGCCATCCAAAGGGAAGCAAGACCGGAGTGTTAATTTGTGATTGCCACTGTGATTCAGAGGCATACTGCCTCCCGTTGGGGAGGGGGAAACCATGGATTGCCAATTTGGATGCTGCACCAAGACCCAGTTAAAGTTCACTCATTGTGACTTGGCATGATAGTTGAACTGAACCAGAGGAAGGAGAAAGGGAACTGGGTAGGGTGTTTTTCATCCCTTATTGCTGCAGAGCTCTTGCTGATTTATCTGTTGTGTTATGATTATAAATTAATAGGGATAGGGGGGACATTAATTTTATTAAGTTTATGAATTTCTCAGTCACTGGCTCATTGTCTGCTCTTTCTAATCTCTGCATTGTGGAACTTCAAAATTTATGTAGTGTACACACAAAGTGTGTGCAATGTATTAACTCATCTGGACACATTCATAGCAAAATCAATTAAAATGTTGAGCAATGTACATTATGAAAGGAAACCAATTTCAAGTGAGACCTAAACTACCTATTTGTTAGCAAATTCCCAGTTATTTGTATTTGCTTAGAATCCTTGTTCTTTGCCCAAAGCAATCAGACACAAACAGCAACAACAACAACAACAACACCCCCCCCCCGATGTGCCTGTTTCTTCTCATTTCAACCACTGTGGTGTTATTCTCTGTGTCTTTTAGCTGAATTTTCTGAATTATTAGTATTCTTTGTTGAATAATTAATTACAAAGATCATAATATATTCCACCCATGGTACAGCAGTACTCAATGTGGGCAGAGGTCCTGTTCACATATTAGGTTGTTATTATTATTTCATATTAATAAGAAGCAACTCGTTCCACACCACCTACTTTAAAAGGCTAATAATAACAATAACAATTTATTATTTATACCCCGCTGGGGTGGCTCCTAGAAGAAGAAGAAGAAGAAGAAGAAGAAGAAGAAGAAGAAGAAGTGATAAAAGATCAAACATTAAAAACTTCCCTACACAGGGCTGCCTTCAGATGTTTTCTAAAAGTCAGATAGTTGTTTATTTCCTTGACATCTGATGGGAGGGCGTTCCACAGGTCGGGAGCCACTACCGAGAAGACCCTCTGGCTGGTTAGGGAAGTAACCTCACTTCTCGCAGGAAGTAAACCGCCAGAAGGCCCTCAGAGCTGGACCTCAGTGTCCAGGCTGAACGATGGGGGTGGAGACGCTCCTTCATGAATACTGGGCCGAGGCCGTTTAGGGCTTTAAAGGTCAGTACCAACACTTTGAATTGTGCTCAGAAACGTACTGGGAGCCAATGTAGGTCTTTCAGGACCGGTGTTATGTGGTCTCGGCTAACAGGATCCACAAGGATGTGCGCTACAAGGAACTGGCTTCAGGCACCAGGCCCGTTGGCAAACCAACTCTGTGTTACAAAGATGTCTGCAAACGAGGCACAAAGGCTGGCAACATCAACCCCACCATGTGGGAATCGCTTGCAGATGACCACAGTGCCTGACGGCAATCAGTGAGGTTGTGTATCCACAGCATCCATTGATCCTCACAACAAGCCTGTGAAGTACGGTGCGCTGAGAAACAGTGACTAGCCCAAAGTTACCCAGTGGGCTTTGTGACTAAGACTGGAGATTTGAACACTAATCTTCCAGGTCCTAGTCAAGCGCTCTTACCACTGCTCCCTACTGATAGATATCATCAATCCGCTGAGGTCTATGAATGTGCCACAGTTCAAGCCAATTCAATAGGAAATGCCACAGGTATGGTAAGATTAAATGTGCTGACAATTAACACTTTGATCCTCCCTGCCTCCAGTTTTTCTGCAGCCATATCATATGAAACACACACAGCTCAACACTGAAACCTCACATATCCTGCCCCATACTGAAGCCACAGATGCAGAGCCCCATCTTCACGTTAAATACCCTCCCCCCACCATATCCATACACCCAAAAACCCCTAGATTTTTCCCTCATGTGGAGAATCTCCCCACTCCCTATCTCACACTCCAACTGCCCCCACATATCCTACCCCACACTAAAACCTATTATACACACTCCACCAGACACACACACACACACACACACTACTCTGGTTTGCCAGGATGGAGAGAGATGTGCTTGTGCAGACAATGGCTTTTGCACAGTTGGAAAATAACCTACCGTATAAAGGTATGTGTCACATCTGTTGCCCCACCCACCAGTGACACGAAGACTTGCTGAAGGTTGCCCATGAGACAATGTGGTCCTTGAGCTAAAAGGTTCCCCACACTTGCTTGTATCATTGCAAGAGGAATCCTCCCATGAAGGGTAAGGAGAGCAGCTGAGGATCTTGCTAAAAGTCAACTTCCACAGTTCTCCTTTTTAAAAGAACAACAAATCCATCCTCCAGAGCTCTTCAGCAGGCTGCCTCCTGGCCGGCTTGCCCACCTTCTTGGAAAGCCCTTTTGAAGATGTCTCCTGAGATAACACCTTCCAAAACAGCATTTCAAGAAGCTTGGTCTCGGTCCAATATACCTGAAGAAGCGTCTCCACCCCCATCGTTCTGCCCGGACACTGAGGTCCAGTGCCGAGGGCTTTCTGACGGTTCCCTCACTGCGAGAAGCCAAGTTACAGGGAACCAGGCAGAGGGTCTTCTCGTTGGTGGCACCCGCCCTGTGGAATGGCCTCCCACCAGGTCAAAGAGAAAAACAACTACCAAACTTTTAGAAGACATCTGAAGGCAGCCCTGTTTAGGGAAGCTTTTAATGTTTAACAGACTATTGTATTTTAATATTCTGTTGGAAGCCGCCCAGAGTGGCTGGGGAAACCCAGCCAGATGGATGGGGTATAAATTATTATTATTATTATTATTATTATTATTATTATTATACGCACGCACACACACACAACCTGCAAGCCCCCATGAAAATGCCATCCAAGTTCTCCAACTTGAGAGAACATGGGGGAAATATCAGCACAGCAGTACCCAAAACTTTAATAGGAAGAACATTAAGTCTGGAGGTGTGTGTGTCCCTGCCAGATGTATAAGTGTGTTTCATGCCATTTCCTCTTCAACAGCATCCGCACAGAACCTTCAATTGTGTTCAACGGATTCTCAAAGTTAAAGTGCGGATTTCAATTTGGAGGAGACAGCTCCTAAGGAAATGAGAATGAGGAAACCCATCCATCTCTCCTAATTCCTCCCTTCCCGTACATATCCTCCTGCTCCTAAGCTCTCATAACTCATGTTCTTTTACACTTCCAACTGATTCCTCACTTCTGTTCAGATATGTCGAGGGAATCGTGGTTATTTTTAAAGTTACAAAATGATTCTTATCACTGTCACTAGCAATATTTGAGATGGGGAGGAAGGAGGGACTTCATTATCTCGACAGCGTCGGTAGTGAGTTGTCAGACGAAGGAAGGTTACTTGTAAAATAAAATTCTAGAAAAACAGATTCAGCAACTGCACATCATTACATGGCTATGAGGCTTGTCCTGGGGGAAGGGGGGTTGACAATTACATATTTAAAGACAATAATATTGCATCTATTGCAAAGCCGTGATACAATTGAATGTAGATGTCTACGCAGCCATCTGGGGAGTTTGATACATATAATAAAAGAGTCCCATTTCACAGGCATGCTAAGTAATGGAAAGACACAGAGTTTGCCCATTCATCGCTATTTCCAATTTCGCGAATGTCACTGCGTTGTTGCATCGACGAGAAGGGGGAAATTGTAGCAATTACACATGGGAACCAAATTCCTCTCTCTCCAGGAAATCCCACTTTGTGTGCCAGCTCTTTTTATTTGCTCACTATTATATTGCCAGCAGTTGTTTCTGCTGTTATGGAAGAAGGGAATGACCCAACTCGCTTTAGGAGGCGAGAGAAACAAATTATCATAGAATACAAAAAGAGGCAAGTGCTGGCTGGCTCAATTGGCCTTCAAAAATCAATCAAAGGTGAGAAATAAGTATGATGGAATTTGTTTTCCATGGGGAAGCTGGTTTTCTACAACACTGTAAATGTGTGAGCGTGGTGGTATCTCAAAACTCTTGAACGTGTGAGGAAACCTTTCTCAAAGTGACTACCTCCTGGCAACTGCAAGTCCTGGGTGTAATTTGAAAGGATCTGATGCAGCAATCTTGCAGAAGTTAAGCTGGTCTGGATCTAGTCAGTGCCTGGATAGGAAGTGACCTGGGAATCCAGTGAACCCCACCTTGAGGGTTGCCAAGGAAGGAAGGCAGCACAGAAACAAAACTTCTGAAAAGGAAGATCGGTTGTCCTAGAAGTAGAAAATCCCACTTGATCTCAAGAGACATTGCTGTTATATTCACCTGCAGTTGTCTTCTAGTGGCATACTGGCCAGAAGGGACTACAGTTGATGCCAGTAACATTTTACCTCATGAACCAGGCGCTATGGTGCAACCTTTGGCTAGTGGTTCTTTTAAAAAGTACATTTCACAAACACACAGAGCTAGGATTTGAACCCAACACTTCCATGTTCCAAGCCCAACGAGCTCTACTTGACCACTCCATACACATACGTTTGTGCAATCATCATTTCCTAATATGGGGTGTTAGGGGAGGGGCAGAATCTCTGGTGTGGGACACGTCATGCTCCTCCCAGGGTAGTTTATCAATCTTTGGTCCCCACCTTGCTCTCAGCTCTCACCTGTGGCTCCTAGAAGCTGCCAGTATGCGACAGCAGCCACACCCCAGGGACGGCTGCAATTGGCCAGATAAACCAGGTGAGAGCATCCAATAATGGTCAGGGCAGCAGCATCTGCCTGTGCTGAAGAGGGAAGTGAGGGGCAGATGGGGCTCGTCAACCTGGGAAGGTAGCCCATCTAGGAGAAGGAATACTCTGATCCTAAACCTCTGCGGCCTTGCGGGAAATCTTTGGTTAGGAGCAAACCCTACACAAATCCAAACTAGAGTCCCTGAGATGGTTGGATGGCACCTTGTATGCCATGTATGCCAGCGTGGTGTAGTGGTTAAGAGCAGTGCACTCGTAATCTGGGGAACCGGGTTCGCTTCCCCGCTCCTCCACATGCAGCTACTGGATGATCTTGGGCTAGTCATACTTCTCTGAAGTCTCTCAGCCTCACTCACCTCACAGAGTGTTTGTTGTGGGGGAGGAAGGGAAAGGAGAATGTTAGCCGCTTTGAGGCTCCTTAGGGTAGTGATAAAGCAGGATATCAAATCCAAACTCTTCTTCTTCTTCTCTTGGGAGGGTGATTTCCACCACTGTTCTTCATCCTGCCAGTCCTTGACACCTAGGAAGCAGTTGGATGGCTGACTTTTGAGCAGAGCCTCTCTGAGGTGCACTGAGTGGAGTAGCTTCAGTCAACTGCAATTTGTTAGCCACTTTGAGACTCCTTAAGGGGAGTGAAAGGTGGGATATCAAGTCCAAACTCCTCTTCTCCTCCTCCTCCTCCTCTTTCCGGCAACTCCTGCAGCCAGGCTGGTGCCCATCGCATTGCTCTGCTTTCCTTTGGATCACATCCGTGAGGCCGAGAGGGGGGTCTTATCATCTGGGCATCCCAGGACTGGCATACACACAGCCCAGACTCGCACCCCAGGGAGGTGAATTCGGTGCTGCTAATGCAGCAGTTTGACTTGCCTCTTGGACGTGCGCTCCATTGTCTCTCGAGTCAGGCAAATGCCAACAACAATTTCCGAACAAAAACGCTATCAAGAAGGCTGCAGGGATAAAAGGTACTGAGCCCTCCAGTTCTCACCTATTAGTTCTTATTCAAACCTTATGACAGGCAACATAAGGCACTTCAACATTCAAACTGCTTTAACACACTGTATGATCTACATCGCAATTGAGATGCATTACACAAAATGATTCACTGTCTATTTAGCAAGCGTAGCATTGATCAGGATGCCAATTAAGTGGATTACAGTCCATCAGCAATTATTTTACACTGAATGTGAGCCTATTACTCTTTAACCAGGCTTATTATTAACCAAATGTGTAAGGAAACTATAAAGGTATTGCTACCCATCCCTTCTCTGTATTCCTTGGACGTACCGTATTTTCCCCTGTATAAGACGCCCCCATTAATATTTTTGGGGACTCCAAATTCAGAAAACACCCTCAGAACTACCCGTGTATAAGACAAGCCCCAATTTTAAACCTAATTTTTTGGTTTTAAAAAATCCTAGTCTTATACATGGAAAAATACGGTATATTATTGGAATCTAATGTAATAATAAGCTACAGAAATAGTAAGCTACCTGGATGCAGGAAACACAGGGAAGTGCTGAAAAATGTTTGTCCATCAGAGTGGGGATTGCGGGGGGGCCCTCTGGTTTCTCAGAGATGCTCCCCAGTTTGGCTACCCAAGATCTCTGGCTTTCTTTATGAGACACTATAATTTGTTCTCCTAAGGGTAATGGGCGTGGAGTCACCATCACTGAGTGCAAGCACACAAGTTTTGCAAAATAGTTTTAGAAAGCAACTACATCTCCACACCTATCTATAGACGAGATAAGCAAATAATGTGATGGAAAGATACAACTGGGTAGTTTGCCAGATACCACTGATGTATGCTGCTGCGATTCCATTGAACTCAGAGACTTGATCCAGAAGTTACACAAGCAAAATTCAGAAGTTATCTCTGCATAGTTGTCCTAAGACGGGAATTCTTCCCTATGTATAGGGATAGGTGAATATGTCAATTTCTGTTTGTCTAAGTTTTGTGGGTTTTCCCCCCCATATGAAGTTCAGTCTCCCACATTTCCCTGTTTACAATTTTCTTGTTGTTTTTAAAGTCATCATGAAAATTAATTAGGACTTCGTTGTGAACTTCTCTTAATCTACACATTTTTACACAACAGTTCTCTGTACTATGATGCATTTTTGTAAGTCCTGTCCCCCAATGAGCTAGGAATTTATATGCACATGATATTAGTTGTATATATTTATATGCACACTGTGATTCAGTGGTTCAATAGATACCGTTTCAGATCATTTAACGGAAAATGAACATGCTGTTTGCACTATTGCTTCACCAGGGCTGAAAGAAAGGAGAGCCACACAATCAGCAGAAACACATGGCATGTTTCTTGCTGTACTATTTCGGTCTGTGTTTGAATGATTCCCACATATGTGTTTTTTTAAAGCCCTGCTCATGGCAAGTAAGCATTTCAGGGGAAAGGATTCTACCACAGTCTGCTCCATGACTGGTTAGATTTCTTTGTACAGGGAATTTATTTCATTCTGCTTATCATATAGATCAGGATGAGAGAAAGGAGTCTAAAACCCCGAATTTTCCTGGTAGCATAAACACTCCTACCTCTAATTCATCTTTTATGCAAATAAAGAGATAGGAATGAAATCTGTTGTTTTTAATTCCTATTTATTTCTGGAGTATATGTTCCGTTGCAGGCAATCATTTCTGCAGATTTTGAGAATCACAAATTAATTCTGTTATCGGTTATAGTTTTACTTTATAAATTTATTACAATTTGTGCTTCTTTTCACTGCAATATTTTTGTAACTCACCGTGGGCAGAGTAGAAGAAGAAGAAGAAGAGTTTGGATTTGATTTCCCGCCTTTCACTCCCTTTAAGGAGTCTCAAAGCGGCTAACATTCTCCTTTCCCTTCCTCCCCCACAACAAACGCTCTGTGAGGTGAGTGGGGCTGAGAGACTTCAAAGAAGTATGACTGGCCCAAGGTCACCCAGCAGCTGCATGTGGAGGAGCGGAGACGCGAACCCAGTTCCCCAGATTACGAGACTACCACTCTTAACCACTACACTGTTGTGTATTGAGTCAAAGGATTTTATATCTGTATTATTATTGTCTGTATTTGCATTAGGGTAAAGTAACTGCCTTTTGGTTCCAGAGGGTACAGCTACTATTGGTTCATTTAAGCTGCTGTATTTGGATCCTCTGTCTTATTGGTTCCCTCCAAAAGGCAGGACTGTGATTGCCTGATATTGTTCCCTCCAAAATGTATCCTTTCTTGCTAGTTCCCTATCCCTATAAATGTAGCTTTCCTCTCCCCAGTAGCCAGTCTTGTTGCTTAAATAAAGAAGTGTTACTAGAGAACTGTCTCCAGCATGTTATATCAGGAGAGCTGAAATCACAAACCCCACTGGCCCAAGGTCACCCAGCAGCTGCATGTGGAGGAGCGGAGACGCGAACCCAGTTCCCCAGATTACGAGACTACCACTCTTAACCACTACACCACACTGGCTCTCAGAATATAAGTACAAACAGCGAATTAAGGAATAAAACAATGCAAGTCGGGAAAGACAGCTTTTACAATCCTCAAACTGAGAGACAGTCATGTCTGAACAAGTGGCTTTGTGTTCAGTGGAAAAACTGTCAGCATAAAATTTAAAAAAATGTTAAAACAAATATTTTTCAGTATTTAAAGTTCAATAATAAAGATTACTGCCCCTTTTAACATAACAGCATTTCTCTGTTTCCACGAAGATTCCTAAATCTGCTCAGAGAGTTAATGGATAACATAATTCATAATTAATAATCGAATTGTCCACTCCGAGAAAACCTCTAAAGAAATCATAACGCCAGCGAGAGAATTTCTGGGTAGAATGTTTTGTACCTCGCAGCCAGAGTTGGCACAAACATCTTGCCAGTGGAAAGACTTTCCAGGCTGGATTTGCAAACACATTACTTGTCTGCGTAATTGACATAAATGAAGCTAACTAACAACATAATTTGCATCAATTGAACTAGACCGGTTAAAGCACTATAATCTAGCAGCACCATTCAGTGTGCCGTCAAAATTCCGCAGAATTTATTTATTTATTTAGAAAGCGATTCACGCCCAGCAGTTTGCAATGCAAGGCAAATCTGTCATGTTGGGATAACGTCTCTTTCCATCGAGTAGCCCTGCAGGAGGGGAGCCTTTTGCAACCCATGCCTTTGTGGGGAACCGTCTCGGGGATGCATGTGAGTAGTGGGTCAGGGTAGAGGCAAAAGTGGGCGGAGCAATGTTGTCACTCCATGTCTTTGCATGCTTGGTGACATGCCAGCCACACAAGTGTCAGAGGTATAGACATGCATTCCCCTTTGAGAGTTTACCTTACCTTTATATGTGGAGAACCAGTCGATTCCTCTTCAACCCACTGCCACCAGTATCGTACCTTTCTGTGTATAAGACTATGTTTTTACTTTTAAAATCATGCTAAAAAGTGTGGGTTGTCTTATTCATGGGTAGTGCATAGGGTGGACGTTTGATTGGTTGTTGCCGCGGCTGTCAGTGGCTATTGTGCGTGTTATTGGTTGCTGCGTTAATGGGTGATGTTGATTGGTTGATGCTCCAAGACTGGTAGCTTCTTCCGACGATGGGACAGACTGGAAGCGGATTTCGCGATGCGTGTGGGTGAGTGGTTTTCGGCAACCCCCCTCAAAAAAAGCTCAACAACTCTGGGCAATCTTCCCAAAATAAGCTCAACAACTCTGTGCTATCTCCCTTCATTTTCTTAAATTTGAGTCCCCCAAAATAGGGGGCGTCTTATAGATGGAAAAGTACAGTATTTGTACTATACTGCTTACCGATGCTTTTAAATATAGCTGTGGTATTTTAGTTATGATACAAAACCAGCCAGACACACTTCCACAATTAAATAAAAGTTAACAACGTATTATTTATTATGAGACAGAAATGTAAATGAGGTAAATGAAATGTAAATGAGGTACTTGCAATTTGTTTCTGTTTCTGTAAGACTCATGTTTGCTCTAATACGGTTAATATTTACAGTCAAACCTCGGCTGTCGAACGTAATCCGTTCCGGAAGACCGTTCAACTTCCGAAACATTCAACAACCGAGGATCAAAGGGCGGTCGGCAATGGAGAAAAAGAAAAAGAAAAAACTCCCCAGAAGCCATTCAGCATTTAAAAACTGGAACAGTTACTTCTGGGTTTTCGACGTTCAGAAGCTGACACGTTCCAAAATGGAGGTGTTCGGGAGCCAAGGTTTGACTGTATTTAAATGAGAGTGACAGAGGTTTTATATATGACTGGCTGGTAAAGTGTAGTTCCTAGCCCTATTTAATTTACATGCCAATTACCCTTAGTCCCTCTTCCCCCGTCAATCTCACAACCAGCAACTCTAGAATCCAGCTGCTTTCCTTTGAGTCAGGCTTACAGGCAATTCTCTAGTCAGCTCCAGATGCTCCTTGCTAAATTCTCCTCACAGCTTAGCATCCTTATATGGTCTCACTGCCAATCATAAGCCAGTGATTTAGCTCTTTTGGGGCCAGGGAACCTGCACCCTCTCCAGCTGCTTGATGAACTACAACTCCCATCAACGCTGACCACTGGTTATAATGGCAGGGGCTAATGGGAGGGTCCCATCCTTTGGAGGGGGGAGTAAAACTGGTTTGCAGAGTTACTGGTGTCCTGCCAATCACCACTGCACACAGCTAACATTTACTGTAAACACATCAGACTGACTTTCCCTGAGTGCAGTCGTGGACAGAAGATTGTACATATGAGCGAAATGATTTGCTTAAGTGATACCCTGGGTGCCCTGCTCAAATTATGGACATCTGTACACACCCTAAGATATTATCTTATCTACACGTTGTTCACCAAAAACCATATTAGCTGAAAAGTAATCCCTAGAAAACAAGACAGAGGTTATGTTGTTGTTCAACCAAACTGATGTTTCAAGCCAGATACAATCTGGTATGAGTAATAAACAGCAGACAGCTGCTCATACTTTCCAGGTCATTGTGAACTTTAAAGAAGCCCAATTCACTGATATTTCTGCCGACCAACATCTCTCTTTAGAACACAGCAAAGCAACAGGAAGATGTGCACGTTCAGCAGCTTTACAAAATTCAGCCAAAGGCATTTGGAAGCAGACAAAAAATAATAATAAAAAATAAGGTGCAAGCTAAATTGCATGCCAGTTGCTGTACAACTATGCAAAACCGAGAGCTAGAAACCAATTCCTTACAAAGCCACAAAAGGGAATTATGGGAAATAGGCACTTAACCTTGAAGTCTCCCCACCCAATCTTTGAAGGTGTCATAATAGCCCTCTGCCCAGAAGAATGCTTTCATAAATGGGAATAATTTAGTGCCGTTGCACATTCTCATGATGTCACTGCAAGCTTTGCAAAAAGTGAGACCCACATTGAAGGCTACATTCCCCACAGCCAAGGAACAACGTGAGGGACGTCATTATTTATTTTTTACAACATGAAGCGTGGTGGATGTAGTCAGCAGCCCGTTTTGTCAAGCAAGATCCATCAATATAAGCAGGTCTTTCAGTATCAGATGTACTTGCTAAACTTTTCTAGAAGGAAATATTGGCATTGCTTTGTGGCTCACAGGCAGGGAACTCCTGCACCCTTAATAGTTGTAAAGGTAAAGGTAAAGGGACCCCTAACCATTAGGTCCAGTCATGGCCAACTCTGGGGTTGTGGCACTCATCTCGCTTTATTGGCCAAGGGAGCCGGCGTACAGCTTCCCGGTCATGTGGCCAGCAGGACTAAGCCGCTTCTGGAGAACCAGAATAGCACACGGAAACGCCGTTTACCTTCCCGCCGGAGCGGTACCTATTTATCTACTTGCACTTTGACGTGCTTTCGAACTGCTAGGTTGGCAGGAGCACTTAGAAGAGAGAATTTCAGGTATAGTTTTTCATGCTATTAAAGATGAAGGAGTCCCAGCCCCCCCGTCTTCTTTTGCATCTGGTCACCCTCTATGTGACAAGTAAAAGCAGCATGAGAAGTGAGGGAAATCTGTCCGGTTCTTTCTTTACCAGAAAAAAATAACAATATGCTGGTAGCAGCTACTTTACTTGTAGGCTGAGAGTGGTTGTTCGCATACTTTGCTTGTACCGTGACCTGAAATTAGCACCCTCTCTATTATTATTTTATTTACACTCATAATCACTTGACATTTTATTCTAGTATCAATAACACAAAACTGAATCCAAAAGGGAGGAAAGTATTAAAATTAAGATGCAGGACACATCTCACCAGCTAGATGTAAGAAATTAATTAAGGAAGATATAGCATGAAGCTCAAGGCCTACACCTACAGCTTTTCCTGCTAAAATGACACTGTGCTTTTATAAAAAGCATCTGAAGGATACAAGAGATATTGGTATTACTTCAATTCTAGATGGCAGGTGTGCTATCTCCTTAGAGACAAGACACATTTTGTCATTCTGATGCTTAAAACGGCTCAGCTCTATGGCCTTTTTTTAAAAACAGGCACAGCAACACTGTAATGCACTCATCTTTTCCCAACAAAGCCACCCCATTCATTGCAACAGAGCCAACCAATCAATATGTGCATTTTTTGGGGTGGTGGGCACACATAGCTGAAACAAAAGGAGCACGTGCCACTTGACCTCAGCAGATACGACTGAAAAGTGGCTATTGTGCAAGAGACGGAAGAAGACAGCTTCAAAGTTAACTAGGGAAATATAAACAAAATGTGTTTTATGACAACTGTTAAATTAATTTATTCAGGAGTAAACTGAAGGAGAATGAGTCCTGTCAGAATGTTGATCTCTTAATTTGGGTGAGGAGGACTTACCTGAAGGAGGACAAATGCCTGCTCCCACAGGAATTGGCCTTATATGAAGTCAATGAAGCAAAAGGGAGAAACTCCAGGCAAATGTGCAGCGGGGGGGAGGTGCGAGCAGGGAGCAAAGAGGTAGGAGGGAAAGTTTAATGTCCAAAGCATTCTGAGTCTCCCAGGTGCATCATCAGGGAGTTTCAAAAGTACAGTGGTACCTCGGGTTAAGAACTTAATTCGTTCTGGAGGTCCATTCTTAACCTGAAACTGTTAAGCACCATCCATTAAGAGTTTGGATGTGATCTTCAACACCTCCCTTTCCATGGAGGCGCAGATTGCAGCTATAACAAAGGCGGCATTTTTTCATGTCCGCCAAGCTAAGCAGTTGGCTCCTTACCTCTCTCGCCCTGACCTAGCCACTGTGATCCATACGGCGGTCACCTCCAGACTGGATTATTTTAACTCGCTCTACGTGGGGCAGCCCTTGAGACTGACCCAGAAACTCCAGCGGGTGCAGAATGCTGCGGCGAGACTCCTTATGGGGTCCTCACTGCGAGATCACATTCACCCGGTGCTATACCAGCTGCACTGGCTCCCGGTGGGGTACAGGATCAGGTTTAAGGTGCTGGTTTTAACCTTTAAAGCCCTATACAGCCTAGGACCCTCGTATCTACAGGACCGCCTCTCCTGGTATGTCCCATGGAGGACCTTAAGGTCTTCAAACAAAAACATCTTGAAGGTCCCAGGCCACAGAGAGGTTAGGCTGGCCTCAACCAGAGCCAGGGCTTTTTCGGTTGTGGCTCCAATCTGGTGGAACGCTCTGTCACAAGAGACTAGGGCTCTGTGGGACTTGACATCTTTTCGCAGAGCCTGCAAGACAGAGCTGTTCCACCAGGCCTTTGGCCAAGGCACAGTCTGACCGCCTCCTTTGGTAATACTCACAGAACTCTAGCCCAATGGTTGCCATTAATCTGATTGGAATTAATTTTATAATGAAATGATTTTATAATGTTTTATCATTTTACTGTTGTTAGCCGCTCTGAGCCTGGCTTCGGCTGGGGAGGGCGGGATATAAATAAAATTTCTTCTTCTTCTTCTTCTTCTTCTTCTTCTTCACCTGAGGTACCACTTTAGCTAATGGGGCCTCCTGTTGCCGCCGCGCAATTTCTGTTCTCATCCTGAAGCAAAGTTCTTAACCCGAGATACTATTTCTGGGTTAGCGGAGTCTGTAACCTGAAGCGCCTGTAACCCGAGGTACCACTGTAAACCACTGTACACCTCCACTTTTTAATATCTTTTACTGGGGAGTAGACAAAAGACTGAACTTCTGCATTTGAAGCTCCCCAATGAAGGACCTGGGAGATCCAAAACACTTTGGATACTGAACTCCCCTCCCCCCACTCTCATACCCTCCAACATTTCTCTGATGAAAATAGGGCTGTCCCATTCCATAATGATAATTTTACTATTTATACCCCACACATCTTACTGGGTTGACGCAGCCACTCTGGGCACTTTCCAACATGTATATATAAAATAATAATCCATTAAAGATTTAAAAAAACACCCCGAGATCTCTGGGTATAGGGTGGTATATAAATTGAAACAACAGCAGCAGCAGCAGCAGCAGCAACAACAACAACAACATTCCCCTATACAGGATTGCCTTTAGATGGCTTGGGGGTCAGATAACTCCATAAAGGTAAAGGTAAAGGGACCCCTGACCATTAGGTCCAGTCGTGGCCGACTCTGGGGTTGCGGTGCTCATCTCGCTTTACAGGCCAAGGGAGCCGGCGTACAGCTTCCGGGTCATGTGGCCAGCATGACTAAGCCGCTTCTGGCGAACCAGAGCAGCGCACAGAAACACCGTTTACCTTCCCGCCAGAGCGATACCTATTTATCTACTTGCACTTTGACGTGCTTTCGAACTGCTAGGTTGGCAGGAGCAGGGACCGAGCAAAGGGAGCTCACCCTGTTGCGGGGATTCGAACCGCCGACCTTCTGATCGGCAAGCCCTAGGCTCTGTGGTATATCCCACAGCGCCACCCGCGTCCCAGAAAACTCCATGCCCTCCGGCATTTCTCCAATAAAAACTGGGACATTCCAGGATCCAATCAGAAACTAGGACAGATTCTCAAAATCTGGGAAGTCCCTGGAAAATAGGGACACTTGGAGAGTCGGCACTCTGCATACTGTTTTTATACAAAATCAAACCATTGGGACAGCTCTGGCTTGGTGACATCTACATTGCATGGCAATGACACTTCAGGGTTTCAGGCTGGCTTCTTTTTCTGGCCTTGGGCATTATAACCTCCTTCAGAAACCCTACCTATGGTGGGCGATGGCAGGGAGAGCACCTTTTCAACATTGGCACCACATTATGGAACATCAACCCTAGAGAGGTCCATTTGGTGCTTTGCTTGTTTCTCCCTTAGCTGCCATGTCAAGATCATTTTTACTTTATCTGCTCTATTACTTATTTTATTGTGTTTTACTGCTGCTCTTGTTTTAAAATTTTTCCTCTTCTTTGAGATAATAATAATAATAATAATATCTTTATTGTCATTGCCCCCTTCGGGGACAACGAAATTACTTGACTGCTCCATAAAAACTCTAATTAATCAATACAGTATAATACAGCAAGGGAGATTAGATGACTTTCAAAGTCCGGGCTTCCCATTTCGGGCCGAGATCGCTCTGGAGAAGAAGCTGTTCTTAAGACGGCTCGTTCTTGTCTTCATCGTCCTGTATCTCCGTCCCGACGGCAAGAGCTCGAAGAGACAGTGACCAGGATGCGATGGATCTTTTACTATGTCCAGTGCCTTCCTATGGCACCTTGTGGCATAAATCTGCTCTAAGGTAGAGAGTGGGCAGCCAACAATGCTCTCTGCTGCCTTAACAACCCTGCACAACCCCATCCTGTCCTGGGTAGTACAGCTTCCGTACCACACACATAAGCCATAAGTGAGCACGCTCTCAATGGCACAGTGATAGAAGGCAAACAGCAGTTTCTGCGGAAGATGGTTTTTCCTTAGTATTCTCAAAAAGTACAGTCTCTGCTGCGCCTTCTTCACAAGCCCCTTGTGTTGACACTCCAGGACAGATCCTCTTGTAATTCAATGCCCAAAAATCTGAACGTTGTTACCCTCTCCACACAGACCCCATCAATCAAAAGTGGCTGGACATTGCTCTTCTGTCTCCTGAAGTCCACCACAAGCTCCTTTGTCTTCCTTGTATGTTAGATGTTAGGTTGTTTTTTTATTTAACATTTTAAGTGTGTTCTATTTTGTACCACATTTAGCGGGCTGATATTCCTCAATAATACAAGTGTTTTTCCCCTTATACTAATGATTTGAGGTTCTACTGGATTATTTGATGCATACAAATGTACAGCTGCGTGTGCTTCTAGCCTCAAAGAAGTGGCACTGCTGTTATTCTAACAGTGCCATCCTAGAGATATGTCTCCTCATATAGAAATCCCATTGAGTTCAGCTAGATTTTCCACCAGATTAAAAAAAAGGTAAAAGGTAAAGTTAAGTCCAGTCAAAGCACTCATCTCGCTTTCAGACCGAGGGAGCTGGCATTTGTCAACAGACAGCTTAGTTCTAGGTCATGTGGCCAGCAGGACTAAACCACTTCTGGCACAACAGAAAACCATGATGGAAACCAGAGCGCACGGAAACACCGTTTACCTTCCCACCGCAGTGGTACCTCTTTATCTACCCGCACTGGTGTGCTTTCAAACTGCTACGTTGGCAGAAGCTGGGACAGAGCAACGGGAGCTCACTCCGTTGCGGGGATTCGAAGCGCCGACCTTCCGATCGGCAAGCCCAGCAGGCTCAGTGGTTTAGACCACAGCACTACCCGCATTATCCTCCAGATAACTGTGTTTAGCGCAGCAGCCTTGCAGCACAACCCCTATGCATGTCCACTCATAAGTAGACCCCATTAGGTTCAAGGGAGATTACTTGGGTGAGCGGGTATAGAATTTACCCTGTGGATCTCCATAAAGACAATGTTTTGCAAACTGGGAGAAGCGGGTTGCACATATTTGGAATGAAGAAATATAATGTACTAGAAAATAAGGAACAGCTGGTTAATACATCTTTCTTACACCCACTGGTTCTGCTTTCTTAACGACACACCTGGCCATCTTTGTTTCCATCACAGTAGGCAAGCTTTCCCCAGCGTGATGATGCCATGATAGGGAACGCTGCATCTATTTAATTTCTGCTATTCATGTAGCCATTAAAAATGCAGGCCCTCTCTTGCGGAACAAAGGGAGGGAGAGGAAGGAGTGCAGCTCAGCAGCAAATTATAAACTTTGTACACAAAATGTCTCAGGTTCAATCTCAGGCGCCGCCAGGTGGAAAAAGACTCCTGTCTTGATACCCCAAGGAGTTGCTGCCAATCGGTGTCCAAAATACTGAGCTAGACAGACCAAATGGTGTGACATGGTTAATAATAATAATAATAATAATAATAATAATAAATTTATACCCCACCCATCTGGGCAGCTCCCAACAGAATATTTAAAACATCAAACATTAAAAACTTCCCTAAACATTGCTGCCTTCAGATAGTTGTTTATTTCTTTGACATCTGATGGGAGGGTGTTCCACAGGGCGGGCGCCACCACCAAGAAGGCCCTCGGCCTGGTTCCCTGTAGCTTCACTTCGTGCAGGGAGGGAACCGCCAGAAGGCCCTTGGAGCTGTACCTCAGTGTCTGGACTGAACGATAACGATATCTTTATTGTCACTGTCCCATGCAGAACAATGAAATTGAAAAACTACATAAAAACTACATAAAACTACCACAAAACTACGTAAAACTACCACAAAACTACATAAAATTACTGCAAAATTACGATGGGGGTGGAGACGCTTCTTCAGGTATACTGGGCTGAGGCCGTTTAGGGCTTACAGGTCAGCACCAACACTTTGAATTGCGCTCAGAAATTACCACTCCTTCTTAATTGGGGGTGAGGGGAAGCCGGAATGCAGAAAAAATGGTAGCTACGCTGCTATAATGTTTGGCAAAAGAAACCAACATGCCAGAAAATTTATGCAGTCCTCCTGCTTCTTTTATGCTCCTTGCAGAAATATACACCATGCCTAACACGGGGCTGCCGGTGCAAATACGTTGTCAACAATACGCGTTCCAGTGTGTGCCTGAAAATGAGATGGGCCGTGCCCACAAGTTCTACGTTCCTGGGCACACTGAATGCTCTTCAGATTAGCACAAAGGTCTGAAGAGGGGGTTGAAGTGCAACCAGTCATTTAGAAGCTTCCTCTGCATCTGCAAACCCTAAGGTGGCAAGGTTCCCTCCTATGAGAGCTAATGTAGTATAATGGTTAGAGAGTCAGACTATGACCTAGAAGAGCAGCGTTCGAATCCCAACTCAGCCGCAAAGCTCACTGAGTGACCTTGGACCAGTCACCGCTTTACGGCCTAAGCTACCTCAATTATGTAAATGCAATTAACAAACAAACATTTTGTATGCACTTTTCCCATTAAATGTGCATTTTTCAATGCATTTCAACAACGACAATAATTTTATTATTTATACCCCACCCATCTGGCTAGGTTTCCACAGCCACTCTGGGCGGCTTACATAGCATATACAAACATAGTAAAATTTCAATGCTTTTTGACACATTTTCCTCCCTAAAATATGCTGTCTGGATACTCCCCCCACCCAACACACAGAAAATTCCTATTTTTGTTCATGTTTTGGGGGACTTAAACTGCATTGCAAAATCTGGAGCTTGCTTCTGAGTAGACGTGCACAGGGTCGTACGATAAATAGATGTTTATGACTTGCAAAGGAGACCATCAAGTTGGAATCATTCCTAAACCCTGAAAGTTCCATTAAATATTACAAAACAGTTCTGAGACCAAAGATGGCATTGAAATGTTCCCTCTCCTGCTACTAAAAGTTTTCATAGCCTTTTACAAGGAATATAATGAAGATGTAAATTATTTTGGAGCTAATTAACTCCACCTGTTTATTTCCTTCAGTGTTGAAAGGTGTCACCCCAGGTAATAATTACTGAAAATTGCATACTACTCTTTTGCTATAATGGAGGGAAATTGCTTTAGGAGATTAAGGAAATGGAAACGTCATTGAGAATGTGTTTTTTTTTTTAAGTTAAAAAAAAATCTTAGTTTAAAAGTACAGTTGAATTCGTGGTAATGATTTTTGCTGTAATTTGGTAATTATTTAAAATGCATTTGCTGAGTCTCCTAAATATCATGCATTAAAATTGCACACAAAACTAGGCCTAGGAGACGCTTTTGAATGCTGGCTGCAGACAGTGTGTGCAGTGTTTTGTGATTTACGGCATAATTCAACAGTAGAGCTCTGCTTGAAGAATGTCCCAGTTCCACTTCCCGGTATCTCAAGGAAGGGCTGGAACAGGCCTTGCATGACTGGAGAGCTGCTGTCAGTCAGTGTTAAGCAATATTGAACTAGATGGACCAATGGTCTGACTCAGTACAGTCGTACCTCAGAAGTCGAACTCCTTGCGAGTCGAACATTTTGGCTCCCAAAGGCCGTAAACCAGGAGGTGAGTGTTCTGGTTTGTAAACCTTCTTTGGAACCCGAACATCTGACGTGGGTTCTGTGGCTTCTGATTGGCTGCAGGATCTTCCTGCAGCCAATTGGATGCCATGCCTTGGTTCCTGAACGTTTTTGAAGTCAAACGGACTTCCGGAACAGATTCCGTTCAATTTCGGAGGTATGACTGTATGAGGCAACATCCTGTCCTCCTATTATTCATGATCTTATTCAGTACAATGAAGCTTCTTACTTTCTGTAATATTATGCTGTCAGATGAGGTGTTACAAGTGAAAAGTGCCTGCTGAAATACAATTATTTCATGCAGTAAATTTCGTGATGCCCACCAATGACTACCTTTCTTTATTTCAACGCATTCTTAAGCTGCTTAATATTTTTTAAACCTCAAGATCTGTTAAAATGAAACAAGAAATCACCCAAAAGTTGCTAAAACCAGTGCTAATTTTCTAGAAAAACAGGTGAGGGATGAACTCACCATGAACACCTCCCTTGTTCCCTTATAATGGCAATGGTGCCCACCTGAGAGGCACCGGAACTGAGTTCTGGTGAGTTCTGCTTGGGGAAAAGCCCAAGCTAAAACAATATAAAAACAGAAAAGCATACAAAGGCAAATAAAACAGAGATTCGGGGGGGGGGGGATTCATAAACATAAATCAGGGTCCAATTCAGGGAAAACTTGGGCAAAAAAATGAAGTATTTGCAAAGTATCTGAAACAACAGGCGGTTGTGACCTCCACGTATGACAGAGGGAAGGGCATCCCCTTTGAACACATTGGCAAGCTTTTAATCTGAAAGTAGGTCTGGAAGGGTAACAGGCAGGATTTTTTTTTTCAAAATAAGAAACAATATTTGCCTACAAACTGAATACAACTGAAGGTCACATGTTCAACTCTGGGCATCACCAGTTGTTCATTATTAAATTAAATTAATATACCACCCTTTATCCAAAGATCTAAGGGCAGTTCACAACATAAAAAAGGTAAAAAGATAAAGGACCCCTGCACGGTTAAGTCCAGTCAAAGGCAATTATGGGGTTGCAGCGCTCATCTCGCTTTCAGGCCGAGCGAGCCAGCGTTTGTCCACAGACAGCTTGGAGAGCCAGTGTGGTGTAGTGGTTAAGAGTGGTGGACTCGTAATCTGGTGAACCGGGTTCGCGTCTCCGCTCCTCCACATGCAGCTGCTGGGTGACCTTGGGCCAGTCACACTTCTTTGAAGTCTCTCAGCCCCACTCACCTCACAGAGTGTTTGTTGTGGGGGAGGAAGGGAAAGGAGAATGTTAGCTGCTTTGAGACTCCTTAAAGGGAGTGAAAGGCGGGATATCAAATCCAAACTCTTCTTCTTCTTCTTCTTCTTCTTCTTCTTCTTCTTCTTCTTCTTCTTCTTCTTCTTTCCAGGTCATGTGTCCAGCATGACTAAACCGCTTCTGGCACAACGGGACATCGTGACAGAAACCAGAGCACACGGAAATACTATTTACCTTCCCGCCACAGCAGTACCTATTTATCTACTCGCACTGGCATGCTTTCCATACTGCTAAGTTGGCAGGAGCTGGGACAGAGCAATGGGAGCTCACCCCGTCGCAGGGATTCAAATTGCCAACCTTCTGATCGGTAAGCCCAAAAGGCTCAGTGGTTTAGACCACAGTGCCACCCACGTCCCTTTCACAACATAATACAGGGTAAAAGCACAAAATAGTTAAAAACAAAACAGAACAATAACTGCCCTCCTTGGAACACATTTAAAAGGCTGTAGGATATTAGTGTTAATGAAGAGGAATGTTTTCACTTGGCGCCTAAATATGTAAAATGAAGGAGCCAGGCGAACTTCCCTGGGGAGAGCATTCCACAGACGGGGAGCCACTGCAGAAAAGGCCCGTTCTCATGTTGCCACTCTCTGGACCTCTCACGGAGGCGGCACATGAAAAAGGGCCTCAAAAGATGATTGCAGAGTCCAGGCTGCTTTTATGGGGAGAGGCGGTCCTTGAGGTATTGCAGTCCTGAGAGCCATTTGAAGCTTTATAGTGTCAAAGCCGGCACTTTGAATTGGGCCTGGAAGCTAATTGGGCCAGGATCGGTGTAATATGCTCAAATCATCTTGCCCCGGTGGTGAGCAACCTGGCTGCCAAATCTCTGCGCCAGCTAAAGTTTTCAACCCGTCTTTAGGAAGTGATAGGAAAGGCCTAAGACCCTGGAGGTCTGCTGCCTGCTAGAGTAGGCAATATTAGTCCTCACTGGTAAGTAGTATGACTGCTTCTTATGTTCCTACAATTAATATAGACCCCACTTCTGATGAACCTCTACTACAGCCTTCATCAGCCTGTAGCCCTCCAGAGGGCACTAGATTGCCAAAGTCTGCTCCAGTACGCCAGGTATTATTTGGGGTTTTCATGGTGTCGTCTATTATTATTATTATTATTATTATTATTATTATTATTATTCACATACAAAACTGATCTCTCTCAACATTTTAAAAAGAAAAAAATGTCATAATCATATAGACAAATGTTCAGCATGTTACCTAACCAGGTCGGACGATACTGCTAAATGACCAACACAGCAAGTACAATATTTCATGTTACCTTACTACTTTCTTGGGTGTCAAGCATCAGAAAATGATTGATCGTAAGCAGCCCCTTACAGCGAAAGTAATACCAAGTATCCTCATGGAAACAGCTTTATTTGAGTATTGCAAGAGGGAGAAAGAGAGAGCGAACTGACAGGTACACAAGGTGGGCAGGTAAAAGTATAATGCCTTTTTGCCTCTACCTCCTTTCATAAATCATGATATTCTTTCCAACAAGGTCTGGTTTAGGGGGAAATTACACTTTTTCTCCCTCCGAAACAGGAATGTTCATCACCGGAGTTCCAATCTCGTGAAAAATTATCATGGGGGGGGGGCACAATTCACAACTGATTTATTGCAAAATTGATAGAAGTGAGGGGTTCCAACCAATCGCTTGCTTCGAAATATCCTCCAATCTCACATCCTGACTAAAAGCTTTGCTCAAAATGGCTTGGGTAATTTAAGTACCAAAACAGAAGGCATTAACCCAGCACACCCCATTAATCATATCAGTTGCTAGGCTAAGGGGAGGCCAAAGGAGGGGGGGAGGAGAAGCAGGACTGTAATCACACCTGGAATAACCAGAGAAGACCCTGGGTTTGTTGTGGATGCAACTTTTAACTTTACTGCAACTATCATAACACTGTGTACGTTTCCAAAGCACAATTCAGTGTTGGTGCTGACCTCTAAAGCCCTAAACAGGCTATGGCATATTCCATCGCAAGATGCAGCGATAGTGGTCACAAAATTAGAATGCTTTAAAATGGGTTAGGCAAATTAATGGAAGATAAGGCTACCAACAGTTACTAGTACAGATTGCTATATACAGTGGTGCCTCGGGTTACATACGCTTCAGGTTACACACTCCGCTAACCCAGAAATAGTGCTTCAGGTTAAGAACTTTGCTTCAGGATGAGAACAGAAATCGTGTTCCGGTGGTGCGGCGGCAGCGGGAGGCCCCATTAGCTAAAGTGGTGCTTCAGGTTAAGAACAGTTTCAGGTTAAGTACGGACCTCCGGAACGAATTAAGTACTTAACCCGAGGTACCACTGTACTATTTCAGAACCAGAGGCAGTAGGCCTCTGACTACCAGTTGCTGGGGAATCCAAGCAGGACGATAATATTGCTGAGAATACGCTGCCTGGGCTTCCCAAAGGCCTTTGGCTAGCTAAGGCGAGGACAGGATGTTGTCGTAGATCGACCTTTGGTCTGATCCAGCAGCGGCGGCAATCATTCAACAGGGTTTATCTCCCTTCCCACGCTTTATAGAAGTCAACTCTCCAAGCGGGTGCTTGAGGCCGAAAATAGGAAGTAGCTCTACTGAAAAACCATCACTGATGCAACACGATACGCCTACGGTGTGCGATCTCCCATGATGACTATTTCCTTTGCTGGACCAGGTTGCAGGAACAAAAGCTGCCTTATGTCTAGGTTTTTTGGCATTGCCGTATCTGCACTATAGGTCTCTAGGTCACTTTGATTTGCATGTAGACAAATAAATTAACTGTAGCACACACGCACACACAAAAGTCAGAGCACCCAAACACCCCACAAGATGGAACAGAGTGGCACAAGATGAGAAAGCTGATGAAATATGCCAGACAGTTATACAAGTGACTAATTTCCCCAGCAATATGACGAGAGAGAGAGAGAGAGAGAGATGTGTGACTTTGAAATGACAGGATTTTGTGCATATGAAAGCAAGGAGAGATGGGTGGGGGTGTGGAAAATGAGCAATTACTGGAGATGAACTGATTTCCCTAAACTCTGCAAAGGCTGGGTATGCAACAGCTGCAGCTGTCATCTCTTTAGATGAGGGAATGGAGAAGTGGTCCTTAGTGAGACCCCTTGTTTTAGCATCTCTTGCATCTTGAGATACAGCAGGGTTAGGGGTGACTGGGGAACAAGTGATGGAGGTGGCCCATCCAATTTGTGGAACGTCCTGCCTAGGCTTCCTAGCGCTGATACAGATGTCCTTCTGGCACCAGGCAAAACCAGAAGATTTTAATCCCAGAATATCATGGGTTGTTGCCAACAAAGTTTTACTCAGAACAGACCCATTGGAATTAACATGTTAGACCCATGCCGGTCATGTCCATTATTTTCAATGGCTGTTCTCTAAGGATAATTAATGCAGCACACAACACCATTTTTTATTAACTTCTGGTTCTATTCTCAAGGGTTTTAGTTGGGTTTTATCCAGGTTTGTGTTTATACTGCTGCGATCCAGTTTTCATTATGTATATTAGGCTATCTTTCGTATTTTTTGGAAGCTGTGTAAGACTTTTCTTTTTGAGGGGAAGGCTATACACTTGCACATTTAATTAATCTTACAGTCAGTCAAATGGTGTTTTGCTGTTCAAGTGTGAGATTATCAGGTATATCCCCAAACGACTGCCTCAAAGGGATTTAAATTAAGCCTATTAAGGGACCAGTCCTATGGTCCCTGGGAAGGACATCCCAGCAGATTTCCCCTTCCACCTGTGGAGGAGAGGTGGTGTACTTGTGGAAGCTTCCTTATTGTGGAAAACTCTGCAGTCATCTCCATCTCCAGTGGCACAAGGACAAAAAAAGAGTGTGTGTATTGCTATGATGCTTGGATGCTAAAGGATCCAGTGCCTCACCATTTCCTTGGCATGCGCCCAGAAAGGCAAGAAAACCACGAAAGCCAACAGAAAGATAAATTGGAGGGGGAGGAGGCAACAGCACCAAAATTATCTGGGAGGATCCAGCCTCTCTCCATCTTCCGCCCAGGTAATCTTAGATATGGTGGTTCCTCCACCACAAATTCTCTCTTCCTCACTATGGTGAGACAGCTCTGAGAGGTTGCCATCCTACAGCCACTTACCTTATCATTTCCCTTCAAGGGAGTTCAAGGTGCCATTTACAGCCGGCCTCACAACAACAATTGGTATGGTAATAGGTTAGGAGCGCAATCCAAACCCCTGGGCCTGGAGGGAGTCGGTGACTTCCACCACGTCAACAGTTCTGCTGCAAAGGCCTGATGGGGTAGAAGGTTGTGCAGATGGGGATGGAAAGGGCCTCTGCTGCACCACCTGAGGCTGGCAGAACCAATCAGGATTGAGCCGAAGCCCTGCAGCATGCTGGAGTTAGGCATCCCATACCATCTTATATATGTCTACCTCACTGAATTCAATGGGACTTATTCCCTGGTATCAGAGAGCAGGGTTGCGACCTAAAGTACTGGAATTAGAGTGACAGAATATTTCAGAGTCACTCTGTCATACTTGTGTGTTTGCTTTTCCTTTAAAAAAGGGGAGGAGATTTTGTTATCTGGATCTCCATACCTTGCAACTCACATCTCAGGTAATGCTATATCTGTATCCGGCATTTGATGAAGCAAGCTGAAATGTTCAGGCCGCTATGAACCATTTCAGATCCCAGTCTTTTTAGCTCTACTGGAGAAGTGTAAATGCACTTTACAACTAAAAACAAACCCTTTAAAAATATGCAGCAGGTCTGAACATAGGCCTGTATTTTATTCTTGATCTCTATAAATTTATACACACACACACACACACTACTATATACAGTCGGTTTAGAACAAAGATCAAAATGTTATTATTACTTTGGGTTATTTAACTTGATGCAGTTGTCTCAGATGAAAGAGGAACACTGGCTTTGTAATGTGATTTTTCATTTGACAATATTGTAAAAAATTTAACATAGCGTTAGATGAAACAAATTGTACGCTACAAGAGAATAAAAAGTTTCAGAGGATATTGTCCAGTTTTGGTTTCCTGATTTTAACACTTGAAACAGGTTGGCAATATATCCCTGCATGCCTGGTCACAGGTTTTGAAATTCTTCTGGGAGATATTTCCAGTTAGGGATCCTTCAACAATATTCCTGAAAGAGAAGAAAAGAGAATGGAAATGTTAGTAAAGTGAACATATCCATCTCTCTGCTAATCAGAATGAATTTACAGCAGAAGAACTGGCTAAATGTGAACCCAAGAAAGGATCTTGGTGAGGTAAAAGCATGTAAAGCCAGAAATCTGGAGAAGTATGCAATTTCAGTGGGTTGTACCCAACGAAGTCGTGGTGTGAGTGTCTCCTCCCACCTAATGCTCCCTGCAGCCCTAAATCTGTTTCTCAGGACTAGGGATCCTTCAGATTCTCGGTCCAGTATATCTGAAGGAGCGTCTCCACCCCCATCGTTCTACCCGGACACTGAGGTCCAGCACTGAGGGCCTTCTGGCGGTTCCCTCACTGCGAGAGGCCAAGTTACAGGGAAGCAGGCAGAGGGCCTTCTCAGTAGTGGCGCCCTCCCTGTGGAACGCCCTCCCACCAGATGTCAAAGAGAACAACAACTACCAGAGTTTTAGAAGACATCTGAAGGCAGCCCTATTTAGGGAAGATTTTAATGTTTGATGTATTACAGTATTTTAATATTTTTTTGGAAGCCGCCCAGAGTGGCTGGGGAGGCCCAGCCAGATGGGCGGGGTATAAATAATAAATTATTATTATTATTATTATTATTATTATTATTATTATTATTAACAGATCTGGACTGGGGAGCATATGAGGGAGGAGAGGGGAAGGGAAGGGAAGTGCGAGTGGAAGTTGTTCCACTCAAGCAATGGCTTTGTTGGAAATAACACAATTTTCTTTTGGGAGGGGAGAAAGGGGATCTAAGGATAAATTGAGGAATGCCACTGTTTGCTAGCAGAAAACAGTTACCTTACCAACACACATTCTTCCACAGCAGCTACAAAGCAATGAGCAAGCTGATATGTACCAAATCAAATTATTTGGGAGCTTTAACAGAACTGCAAAAGGCAACTTGCAATCAGAAAGACTCATAAACTGATTTAAAAGCCAGTTTCCTATTGGGGGAGAAATACTTCAATGGGAAGTTTCCACAAGTTTATGTCCAAAGTGCATTTGTCTGACTCCAGAGGAAGACCAAAGGGCAGGGTTAGAATTTCAGAATGATTCTGCCAACATGGGTAATTTGGGACAGTAAGTGAGGAATGAAATTCTACGAAAGGAAAATACATAAGATGGTCAGAGGGAACAGACGACAGGGATGCTACACTTTTAATAGTTGTGTAGAACTGCACAACTATTAGGGGGCAGGAGCCCTGTCCTCTTTTGCACCTGGCACCCTAGAGACATAGAGTATATTACAGATTACACCTGTGATGGGGGAACTGTCGATCAACTACAAATTATCTGAAAGACCACCTGCCCTTTTATAGACCTGTATATCATCTTATATCATCTGGGGAAGTTTGATTCATGGTACCACACCCGAAAACAGGCATCTTCTGCTACTGACTCTGTACTGTACCATACCCTTCCTTCTACCATATGTGAAACATCATCCATCATTTGCTTCAGGCATCTTCTAAATACATATATTTTTGCTCATAAGATTGGACCCTGTTACCAAATTCCTATTTTTAATTTTTATAATACTGTTTAACTGGCTTTTTATGTTGCATTTTTAAAAATAATATTGTTCACTGTTCCATGTTTTATTTTTGTACACTGCTTGGAGATTTTAAAATATTAAGTGGCTTAGAAATGCTTTTAGATAATAAAAGTAGTATTATTTCACTTGGGGAAGAATAAACACCCAAGTGACAAATGAATGGTAAAGAACCAAGCAGAGCTGTTGGTCAAAAGGATGCAATGAGGTGCCGTGAATTGCAAACAGGAGTCCAATACTGGAAACATTGCAAGGATGGCAAATGCCCTCTGCCACAAATTTAGCAGAAGCATCATCTCTAACAGGCAGATTGAGGAGCTAGACTGCTCCACTTGGCAGTGATTTGGTCTCCATTGGAGAAGTGTCTTCTCTGAAGCTAGATCTGAAGAGGTTTTGAAAAGCTTGTGCAAGGCATAAGAGGAATCATTAAAGGCAGGTATGACCTCCCTGATCAATTCTAACCTCATTAAGGTGATTCAAACACCATCAGCTGATCACCCCTTGCTCCACTCCTGCGATTACCCCATCCTTTTCTCTGCTCCCCTAATATAATCTATGCCAGGCACAGGCAAACTCTGGCCCTCCAGATGTTTGGGACAATTCCCATCATCCCTAGCTAACAGGACCAGTGGTCAGGGATGATGGAAATTGTAGTCCCAAACATCTGGAGGGCTGGAGTTTGCCTATGCCTGATCTATGCAAAGGCTGTGTTAACTTCAATAGTAACCTCAGTGCCTCCCCCACTTTTCTTCTTTCTTTCTCTTTTTTTTTTTGAGTGGGAAATGAAAGGATGGATGTAAACAGTAGCAGTTTCTTGTTCAGCTAAAGAAAATTTCAAGGAGACCCTATTAAATAATAATAATAGCAGACACTGATCCTGGTCTAATTGTGCACCAGTCTCTCAAATAACAACTAGTGAACACAAGAAGGTGGAAAGGAGTTGCGCTTTTGGTTCAATTTGCAGAAAGGCAAAATCTGGGTTGCTAGATGATGGTGATGATGGGTAGGATTTGGATCATTCCATGCACCCAAAGGGGCTCTGGACTCAGATTTCATGAATGCCTTTGCTCCAACCACCATTCAGAGATGGCTGAAGTTGACCAGAAACTTGGAGAAATGTCAAAAGCAGCATGTAGAATGTCGCAGGGGCTGTGCGATTCAAGGTGGGTGGGGAATGGCAAAAGTCCCACTGGGTTTGCACAAGCTTTAGGCATGCCTAAAGCAACTATTTTGGCCCCAGTCATTAATTACAAATGGGCTTGGGGGCGTTTCAGATGAAATAAGCACAATATGGAAGTAGAAGCAGTGGGGATCTGTGGCCTGGGATCCAAAGAGCTTCTTAGTAGCGTGGTCACTTAAGTACTGCCCCCATAGGAGGAATTTTTTTAAAGGGGGAAGGTGCTGATTTGCATATAATGTGCATATCCTGATTAATCTGCATAGCTGCAGTTTGGAAAAAATTATTTAAACCTAAATGACAGTACAATGCACCTCACCATAAGTGGTGGGAAAGGTTGTGACCGGGTGACCCATGTTCCACGGGGCTGGCCCAAGATATTTTGCTGCCTGAGGCAAAGAACAAACTGGTGCTCCCTCTTCATCCCACAAGCAAGGACTGGCAGTTTAGTTTTAGTTCAACACTGGATAGTTTGGGAGTGGGTAGGACATATGGCAAGTACAGCGCTGTCCTCCAACAGACAGAGATGCCCAGGGAATGCTTAGAAAGAAGAGCCAGGGAGCTACCATTGCTGCTGTCCAATATTTGCTGCCTGAGGTGGTTGCCCCACTTTGGCTAATGGCAGGGCTTGCTCCATCTACTGTCCAGGTGTTGTTGATGGGGAACTCCCAATACCCTTGTGCCGCCCCTTCTAATGGTTCTTCATCTTCAAGCTGGGCATTGTCCCTCAAACAGTCCCTCAAACATAGGGCCTTCCTCAGGCAGCCCTTCAAACAGAAGACTGCAAAATTAGGAACTATCGCTCTAGGAAAGCTGGTTCCCCAGGGCTCTCAGTGTCAGTAGTTTCACAGTGCTTGAGCTCACAGAGAACCAAAACTTTCTAAAGGGAAAGAACAGAGAAGGGGAGAGACCTAGGACCTACCACACCAAAGGACCCCAGAGGCTGCTGATTTAAAACACAGTGGTCAGATCTCTAGCAATGAACACACAGCTTCTGAATACACATAGCCACCAGGTGGATATTTCAGGGCTAGTTCTCAAATACAGCCACGGCTGAAAGAGACCTACTATGCTATCTTAAATGCTATACAGTTGTAGGAAAAGGACAGCAACTCCCAAGCACAGTTCAAAATTAATTAGTGGAAGTTGTTTTAGTGTTTCAGGCTCATAGCTTTAAAGAAAAATCCAGCTGAATGTATTGTATGAATGAGAAAACGCCACTGTGGGAAGCTGAGTTGTTAACTTTGGAAGCCCCTTTGGAGATGATGCTCTACTGACATTGTGAGAGGATTGCTATCTTTTCCTTTCAAAGGGAAACTTGCAAAGGAACTCCCATGTGAAGCTTTCCCTGGCACAAATCCCATGCTAAGCTCGCTGCATTTCTGACTGTTGCGCACAGAGCCTTTGTCAGGGAAAAAGCCAGCATTAAATGTTAAATGTGCAGGCCACATTTGCTTTAAATAAGCTACTGTTCTGTGGACGTCACCTGCCACCCATCTAACTTTCCAGATGACCAATAACCTAGTCTGTGGACCTCATATATGGCATGGGCAGGGAGAGACTCTGTCTTGAATAAGGCCAAGTAGGTGTGTGGAACCTTTGGCCCGCCAAAGGCTGCTGAACTGCAACTCCCATCAGCCTCAGCAAGCATAGCAAATGGCAAGGGATGTTGGGAGTTGCAGTTCAGCAACATCCGGAAGGCAAAAGGTTCCCCATACCTAAGGTTCACAAAAAGATGGATAGGTGAGATATTAATGGTTGCACCCATGTTTCGATTCTTGGTTGGTCGAAACCAGTGTGCACACACACACGCATGGATGTGCCTGTCCTTTACAACCAGGTTGGTTGGTTCTTCGCAGAATAATACAATTAAATTCCTGGCTGAAATTAACACTAGAACATCAAGTTCAATGTAAAGGCAGCAGGTGTGCCTCTGTGATAAATCTCTTTAGAAAGGGGCACAAAAGCTGTTGAACAGATGCAGTAATCACAATAATTAGAAGAATTGTGTTGCACAGGAACTGGAGGGAAAACATGAATTGAAGTCCAAGTTATCCTACTGAGCAGAGACAGGAAGGCAGGAAATCTCCCGAAGGAAGAATTCATGGGGGAGTTTTCTTCCTAAATAATACAGCATCCATTCCATAGGAGTTAAGTAGGAAGAAAACAATGATGGCATTTGCTCAGACCTGTACACTTTTATATACCAAGGTGCTTTATTAAAGGTTTCATATTTAGGTCGGTCTATTATGCAGTCATGTAAGATACCTGCTGATAAAGGTTTTGTCTGGCTTTTAAAAACAGCATGTGTTTGAATGATTTAAACAGTAATTTTAGTAACTAGCAATGCAGACTTAGACATGTCTACTCAGAAGTGCCATTGTGGTCAATAGGCCTTATGATCAAGTAAGCGGGTATAGGCTTGCGGTCTGAAATCTGTATTTTCAACAATATAAATAGCTTGAAGACAAAGATTCATTTTATGGTCTAGACCAGGGGTAGTCAACCTTTTTATACCTACCTCCCACTAATGCATCTTTCTTGATGGTAAAATTTCCTTATCGCCCACCAGTGCTGCAGTAACATATGCCACAGAACCCCCTACCACCCACCCGGAATCCTGAAACGCCCACTAGTGGGCGGGAAGGCCCAGGTTGACTACCCCTGGTCTAGACAGCGGAGATACAGACCAGGCATTTTCTGATTCAGAGGTGGGGAATCTATTGACTTCCAGGTGAAGCCAGACTACAACCACCAGACCACCCTTGACTGTTCTTCCTGGGACTGATGGAAGATGGACCTCTATTGTATCTACAGAGCCACATGTTTCCTAACACTGACCTAATTTCTTCCAGCACGTTCATCTGCTTTGTCCAAAAGGGCTGTTAACTCATCAGGAAAATGGCATGATAATTTTTTCAGACGTGGGGCTAACTTGGTGGCATCTGCATATTAATATTAACAAAGGAACACCCTTCATCAGCATTTCTCAGTGGGGGAGAAGTAGCGAAGGGACAGCCTCGACTCCCACACTCCACTAGATCTGACACAGCTGGACACAAGAGGATGAAACTTGGCTGCCAAAGCAGCCTAAAGATGTTAGCTCGGTCCCTGAATGCAAAGGAGGCGAGGGGCAGGATGGAGGAAGGAGAAGTCAGGACAAACTGCAACAGCAGCAGCAGCAAATGATGGAGTTTTCAGGGGAACTCCACAGAGGCAGCAAGAAAAGCAAGATGAGGCTAGATGCATGTGGTTGTTAGTCTAGCAACTGCACAGGCCTGGAGACACCTGAGTGCAAGGATAGAGGTATGTAAAACTTGGTATAGGAATTAAGCCTCGCAGGAATAATTAAGCCTCACGAGAACCTGCATGATGAGACGAGATTCAGATCTCCTCCAACAAAGGAGAAAGTGTCTCATCAAGTCTCCTCTGCAAAGTTGGATTCTGAAGGGATCTTATCACTCTGTTGTGTCCTTCAGGGAGTATGACGCTTGCATGTCCATAAAACTGACCTCACGGACCTACAATTACCAGTACTGTTAACAAACTACAGTTCCCAGGATTCTCCAGGACTGTTAAAGTAGTACGAGAATGCTTTAAAAGTATAGTGTAGATGTGACCTAAATAAAGAGTTCTACTAAACCATTACATTTAAAGGGAAGCTCTGCAGGAGATAAAGATTGCTAAAATTCAAGAGCCATTTTTAAAAAAAAAAATACGGTTGTTATTTTTGCTCATTACAGTTTTATAAAGCTTTAAAGGCAGCAGTGAGACCAATCTTTGGTCCATGAGGCCATTTTCCCCAAATCATACCCAGGTGTAATGAAATAATATGTAATGTCAGGTATGTGGCAGGTGAAGACACATCTGCAAAAGGAGGAGGAGGAAGAGCCTTAAATTGTTTTCCTGGTTGTCCCTAGAAAAAGCAGGGCTCACATTTGGCATCTTTTAAATTTGGCACCAAACACAAGCCCCACTGGGACTGGTTCCAACACAGGATTTCCTGACTGGAGCTCTTGGGTGCAGCAGATCCGTGGTGAAAATCAGTGCTGACTGCAGCTTCTGCTGGGATCAGCAAAGGGATCTTCCTTTGCAGCCTGCCATGAATTCAAGCCAGCTTGCAAAGAAACTTTTTGCAGATTCCGCACACATATCTCCAAGGGTATGGCTGGAATGGAATGGGCCCATACTTGCTGGCTCCATCCTAGCCTTGTGCCCCTGGGGGCAAAGGAAGCTAAGGGACAAATAGCCCTGAGGCCAGTTGCTGGTGTTGTTGCAGTTGTTGTATCAAGAGCTGGCAATCCTAAGCGGCCGGGGGGGGGGGGGCTGATCCTAATAAATACTGGAGAGTAGTCTGATTTTCACACACTGATTTGGCCTAAACCAGGGGTCAGCAAGGTTTATATTGCCTGGGCTGGATCGGTCCCACAGAGATCCCTCCGTGGGCTGGATCGCACCTGCCCGCGATTTTTGGCGTCTGCGTAGATGCGATTTTTGCCATCTGTGCATGCACAGACGCAATTTTTGGCGTCTGCATCTGAGCAGATACGATTTTCAGTGTCTGTGCATGCACAGATGCGATTTTCGGTGCTGCAGAAGCAAGTCACCGCGCCGCGCTGCACCGGTTTAGCACAGCGCACGAGCTGGAAACTTGGTTCGGGGGAGGCTTGTGGGCCAGTCAAACAACCTCCACGGGCCACTTCTGGCCCATGGGCCTTAGGTTGCTGACCCCCGGCCTAAACAATCAATTCTTGAGAGCTTTGGGTTTTTCAGTTGTGCTACAAGCAGATTTGAATGGGGGGAGTAAATGAAACTGGTGTTATTCTGGTGCTGCTCTCCTGATTCCCTGTAATACATGTTCAGCTATACTAAGTAGATTGCAGAACAAAACAAAGAAATCCTAAGCCTTCAAATGAGGACTTTTGAGTCTGTAAAGAGCTTTCTGGATTTCCGACAGCTCAGCAAACACAACGCCCCACGATGAGAGCGGGGTGTGTATATTTCTCCAAATATTTTTTTTTCTAGCAGTACGGCAATACATTGACCTACTAATTCATATTCAGATTGCTTTCCTAGAAGCACACACCCAAAATACAAAAGCTGCATGATTATGCTTGATGAAGAAGTGCCAATTGAAAACTGAAATGGCTTATGGAAATGTAAGCAAAATTTACCAGGTTTAACCCATTTCTCATTCAAGTCCAATAGCTGAAGCAGATGATTTTAATGTGTTTACAGTCAACTCATTAGTTGGGAGGTACAGTATATGGAGGGGCAAAAGAGAACTCTAGCACAGAAACATTTATTGAAGGGTGGTCGTTTCTTACCATAGTCAATGAACTCCTGAGGATTTCAGTGTGAATCTCTGAAAAAAGAGAAAAAAAGTTTTAAAACCTTCTTTAGCTAATTAATAGTTTAACTTTTAAAAAAAAAAACTATTGGCAACATAATTCTATATGTTGAGTTAAATAAATGAATACTTATCTGATTGTTTCCTGGGATCCTTTTGTGCTTGTAATTCTTGAGTTAAGAGGAATTTTGTTTAAAAATGTGTAATTACGAAGATTTGGAAAAGGAACTTGAGAGCAAATTACAGCTTGGCTTTAAGAAGTGAAATCGTTCAGGGTTCAACAGTAAATGCTGGTGCTTCAAGTTATACAGGAAAAGTACAAGGTAAAACAAAAAAGGATAATGTGCATTATGTGGCCTGTAATAATATTTTGTCTCAGGTTTATAGTGCAATGCGGCAACTCTGGTTGACAGAAGGGAGAGAGCATCCTCAATCACTGGTAAATGAAATAATGAACATATCTTGGTCAAGTATTTTCTGACAGGGTTTTTTAAAAGCTTAACTGCAGATCTTTCAAAGTACAAAGGTTGAAGAATATAGCCTTTTAAGAGGTGCTTGTTACAAAGCAACACCCATTCCCATCAATCCCTGTTGTCAAGGTCACAGCAGCCAAGGCAAAAACTTCATTGCCTCTCTTCAGCAAGAACAGAGTAAGAACAGGAAACTCTTGACTTTTTTTACATACACACACACACACACACACACAGTACCTCAAACTATATACAATACTGAATAACTGGTGCAAATTGGTCCAATTTGCATTGCTCTTGCTAACCAGATGGAGGGAGGGACTGGAAGGGACATAAAGTTGCACCCACTGGTCACAGGAATCTCTTGATTCTGAGATTTCTCCAGTCTATGCCCAGTTCTTATGGTTACAAAGGAACCCAGGTTAAGGCAACAGGGATCTCAAACTAAGGAAATGTCATGGACTTGTTGGACGCAGAAGAATGGTGGGAGGAACCAGCTGGGTAACCACTAAGGAAAGAAGGCTCAGGGCCCAGAGAGTGGTGGTGGGACAACAATGAGTGGTCAGAGGGAGAAGAGTCGGGAGCTGAAAAGCTAACAGGGCTTAGTGAGCTGGGAGAATCTGTGGCAGAGAGAAGCCCAGAATTGTAGGCAGAAGCTGAAGCAGGGAGAGGAGGGAGGCCAAGAGGCATAGATGAGTCAGGCTGGTGTAGGGCTGGGCGATATATAAATATATTGTCTAACACAATATATTTGAAGTTTGAAGTTCACATCGTGTTAATTGTTTCATAATATTTGAGCTGGCAATGTATCGCAAATCACAATGTGTGTAAGGGCTAGGCCAGGCATAGGCAAACTCCGGCCCTCCAGATGTTTGGGACTACGATTCCCATCATCCCTGACCACTGGTCCTGTTAGCTAGGGATGGTGGGAATTGTAGTCCCAAACATCTGGAGGGCCGGATTTTGCCTATGACTGGGCTAGGCGATATCTGGTTTTCAACATCGTGATAACTCACCAACTGAACATTGTGATAACTCACCAGCTGAACACTGCAATGTTATCAGCAACTAAACCTCACCAGCTAAACCATATCACCATTGTCTTGATCGTCTCTGCGTTGTTCCTTCCTTATTTTACATATCATGATATATTGATATATCATGATGTTTAGCTGGTGATATATCATGATATTGAAAACCAGTTATCGTCCAGCCCTAGGCTGGTGAAGAGTCACTTGCCTTCCTCCTGCAACAAGCTCCCCTTCCCCTCTGCCTCCCAGAACCAGAAGAGGCATCAAAAGGGTGGAGGAGAGGTTGGCTTCATGTAGGCGCAGTCTCCAGCTGCTTAGGGGAAAACCCTGGAGAGGAGGGGATGGTGTAGGGAGGCAGGGACTTTCAGTTTCAGCAACCGAGCCATTGGGGCAAGACCTAGGGATGAGCTTCTGTACTCATTAGGCCTGACACTCCTCCAAGTCTGTGCAGATTGTCTTCTTGCTAGTGAAGAGTTAACTCCAACTTGCAGTGTGATTTACTGCAGGCTCCTTCCTGTCAGGAATCCAACAGCAGGGCAAAGGATCCAGCACAACACTCAGGCAAAGAAAGCTACTGACCTGGTATCTACAGCTCCATTAAAAGTGGGGGAGCCTCTTCTAAGACAGTGCCTGTGATTTGCATTTTTTAATAAGTACAAGTATTTAAAATAAGTATTATTTATTTAAAATAATGTGCTGCCAACTTAACCAGGGGCACTTTTTTAGTGGATCAAATGTTTTTCAGTTAATTAATCTAACCAGCTAATCAACTAAACGTTGCAACCCTGCTCAGCAGATACCATGACAATAGATTAAGAGGAAGCCTATCAAGCAGGAATACCATTAAGAGTAGACCAGGGGCCCCCCACATTTCAGAGCTCTGTAATTGTTCCTCTGTAGCACGTACATGCCTGGCAAGCTCACTGGTTCTATGCACTGAATAGCTGTAGTTATAAACAAGGAAATCAGCTTGCGTGGCGGCACATGCCAAGAAAGGCACAAGTCCCTTAGCTTAAGAAGAACAATGATGACTTAGCTCCTTTTAATTACGAGAAAACACAAAAAAAAACACTGCTTTTTTCTGCCATTTAATTTCAAAACCCATTATTATTGTCATCAGTATTCCTAAGGACAAAGCTATAGCCTGTTCTGAAAACCTCCTTCTCTGCCTTGCAAAAATAAATTTCCCCAACCTATAACTGAAATGGAACATGCTACGTAGGAATTTCACACTTCCTGTAGGAAATGCATAATGTTTGAAGCCATCCTCAGTGGATTACTGGGAAGGGCACTCCGGCTTTAGCTTACAAAGCACTGCTAGAGCATGTAGAGTTATTGATTTATCTTACAGAATTCTGCTATGCAGTGTAGTTCTTTCTGATTTAGCTTTTATAGCACTGCGGGGATCATTTAATATTTTTTTTCTCCTCAAAAGACCTCCGATGTACTTTATTAATCAGAACATGTACCTTGCATCAAGTCAAATTTTAAGAAACAGTAACCTGGTTCGGATCTAAAATACCGATTTCTGGACACTGCCCTTTACTTGCATTTATTGACTCCTCCCTGTTCATCCTCTCTCTCTATCTTGTTTTAATCAAGCAGGATTGCAGCTTCAGCTAAATTTTCCTTCTGAAGAAGAAATGCACTGATGGTCAAGGTCGATGGAAAATTGACATTTATGACCAGCCGTGTATTTCCTTCCAATGCCTATGCATCTACAATTCAGGAGACTTTCTACAGGTGGGGCTATAATTATGGTTCCTCCAACTCCCATCCAGCTTCTTTCATCTTTTTGTTGTTGTTCTACAATTCAATGTAGTGTTGTTGTTGTTGTTGTTGTTGTTGTTGTTGTTGTTGTTGTTAAGTCTTATGAAAAGGTGGCATCAGGTTAAGTGGCAAGGTAGAGGGCAGAGAAGGGGCTGATTTAAACCAAGGACAGCCAACATGGCCCCTTCCAGATATTGTGGATTACAAGTCCCATCATCCCTCAACCTTGTCCATCCTAAGGGCTGATGGGACTTGTAGTCCTTGTAGAGAGCACCGTGTTGGCTACCCCTGGTTTATCTCTTTCTTCCCCAACAGCCATTTTGTGCCTCAAATTCCCCTACCCCTGGTTCCTTTTCTCCCCCAAATGTGAAAGATACATGGATCTCCGTGTTTCCATCCGTCTGGAGAAAGAGCAGCTAGGGGAATGGATTGAGTAGACACATGGCTAGGAAAGAAAAAGAAGGTGTGTAGAGCATAAGGTTTGTATCCAAGAGGCAATGGCCAGATTCAATTCCTGGCATCTCCAGGTAAGGCTGCGAGAGATCACTGTCGGAAACTCTGGAGAACTTTCACCTGTCAACATAGATGACACTGAGCTAGATTGACCAATATACCAACACAACCTTGACCTTCTTGTATTCTTGCTGTTCTAACATGACCAGAGCAGAGTGGGATGAATCCAGGGGGAGAATGTCAACTTCCTGATACTTAAGAGCTAACCTGTACCTTCTTGAATCTACCTGCACATTTTTCTCTTGGCAGAATGTCACATCATACGCCCATTCTCACCCCCACCTTCCCTTCTAATGCAGTATTCATAGTGGCCTCTGTCCCTTCTTGCACCTTCCTGCGGATTTTCACACTATCCGATCTCCCAGCTTTTAGTAACAACACGTACAGAATTGTTGTAGCACTCCATTATGCACTCATTAAATTTAATGCATTCTTCTGAACGACTTTCCTAAAGGAATTGCATCTGACCCTTTCTCTTGGCCTTTTCTAGGGCATCTGTTTCATGCTGTTCCCAATATCACCACATCTTCCTATCCCACAATTTCAAGAACCATCCCATCTGTTAAACCTGTCACTTCTGAAAAGGAGCCTTTAGTCTCTGCCTTAACAATATGCACCACAAAGTACTTCTTTGCCTGTGATTATCCATCGCTTTCTTCTCCTATTCAACACTTGCTTCTGCATGGCCCAAACTAGCCTAAATACCGTATTTTTCCATCTATAAGATGCCCCCATGTATAAGAAGCCCCCTATTTTGGGGGACTCAGATTTAAGAAAATGGGGGGAGATGGCCTCATGTATAAGATGCCCCCTAATTTTTGACATTATTTTTTTAAGGGGAAAACCTAGTCTTATACATGGAAAAATACAGTATATCGGGAGGGACTCTACCCTGCAACCACACATTAAGAAACTCACTGGTAACAACAACAACAACAAATAATAATTATTACTTGTACTCTGCCCATCTGACTGGGTTGTCCCAGCCACTATGGGTGGCTTCCAGCAGAATATGAAAGAACACATGATGTATCTGACATAACTCCCATATCTACAGATTGTTAAGCATGTTGCACAAGCCGCATACATACCTTTTTAAGGCAATTGATGAGGGCTTAGAACATATGTGACTCTCCAGATGGCACTAGATTCCAATTCCCATCAGCCCTAGGTCAGCATGGTCAATGGTTAGAGGCGATGGGAGTTGTAATGCTGCAATATCTGGAGGGCCACGGGTTCCCCATCCATGTCTTAGAACATGGCTTCTCAAATGGGTCTCCAACTGTTTTTGGACTACAATTCCCATCATGCTGGCCACTGGTCCTGCAAGCTAGAGATGATGGGAGTTGTAATAATAATAATATTTTTTATTTATACCCCGCCCTCCCCAGCCAAGGCCAGGCTCAGGGTGGCTAACAAGCAATAATAAAAACAAGTTGAATGAATACAACTTAAAAACAAGATTAAAATACAACATTAAAATATTGAAACATTAAAATATTAAAATGCAGCCTCATCACAGGAGGAGAAAAGAAAAAGAAAAAAGAAAGAGAGGGAGGGAATCAAACTGATTCTAAGCCAAAGGCCAGGTGGAACAATTCTGTCTTACAGGCCTTGCAGAAAGAAATCAGATCCTGCAGGGCCCTGGTCTCATGAGGCAGAGTGTTCCACCAGGCTGGAGCCAGTGTTGAAAAGGCCCTGGCTCTGGTTGAAGCTAATCTGACTTCCTTAGGGCCCGGGACCACTAGGGTGTTGCTATTTATGGACCTTGAGGCTCTCCGTGCGGCATACCGGGTGAGGTGGTCCCATAGGTACGAGGGTCCTAGGCCATGAAGGGCTTTAAAGGTAGACAAAACCTGGCTTAGAACTTCATCACTTCAAAAGTCTTTCCACGTAATTGCCCTCTGAGGCAGATATAAATGTTATAAAGTACTTCACAAGTTATGGTTCCTACATCTTTTAAGACTATGACACAATGAACATCAAGGTTTGTATTTGCCATGCAGAGAGACACATTATATTGACCTTAATTTTCATCTGCCGCCAAGTCCTGCTTCCATTTCAAAGCAGATCATTGTAGTTTACACTTGTGAGCAAATTACCAATAACAGGTAGTGGTTGTTTTTTAAAAAAGAATTATACAGAAAGGCTAGAAGTCATTGAGAATTAATAATTATTACTGTTACTACTCAGTTGTGCTTTTGTGCATCTCCTTCACACTTTGTTTACTTTCAGCTTTCTTTATTATCAACTAGTTCAGGTTTTAAATGGTGAGATATGAACCTCAGAGTTCTTATTCTGCGTGGCAACCAAAGTCATTTAATTAATAAATCAAAACTTTAACCTCGATCTTGAGTTTTGCTGCAGTTATAGCTTTTTGTTATCAGGAAACTTCAAAAGGCCTGGAGTGCCGTAAAACATTGCTAAGCTGTGTGTTTTATTTTGTTTTTTAATATCTATCTATATGTATATATTTTAAAGGAGCCATGATAAATAAGCCCATGTCATGCATTAAAAGAAGAAGAAGCCTTGTTATCCTCAGGAATTGCTTTATTTTTCTAGTTATTTCCTTGTGTGTGTGTGTGTGTGTGTGTGTGTGAAGCGCCATATTTGCGCAGGTGCGTGAAGTGCAATTTAGCGCTTCTGTGCATGCACGAGCGACGAAACCCGGAAGTAACCCTTTCTGGTACTTCCGGGTCACCGCGGGATGCAACCCGAAAAAGCGTAACATGATGCAAATGTAACATGAGGTATGACTGTATATTCTTCATATTTTAAACTTTTGGTTTATGAAAATGCATATAACAATCCCATTATACCTCCTCATATTTTTATCCCACCGTTCAGCCATATATCGTCACCAAAGAATGGTTCGCATCAATTAAAAGAGAGAGGGCGGAGCAGCTATACAAGGAAAGGGGAATGGAGTCGTTGTTAAAGAAGAGAGACCCAGTGGGGAACACTGGAACAAAGTGGTGAGTTGTAAATGAGCATCTATAGCCACCTGGAACCAAGTAGGTATTCTCATACTTGTACAAAGGTGCTGCAGCTGACTTGGCAGACCTTGCTCCTCTAACGGGCAGCAGAAGAGATCAGATAATACCTCCTCCTCTCACTTCTATAGTCTACAGCAACTCCTTTGGTCATTTGCCATGCAGTGCCACTGTACATTGCAGAAGATGTTAAGATGTGTTTGGAGTGAATGCCACACCTGTAGTGCCTCTCACCTTTGCCATATGTAGCCTGGAAGGATGTCAATGCATTGGCACTACCTTGGAGATGTGCACATTCCGGGAGAAGATCACAGGAGGCAGACAAAAGTAAAAGGTAAAAAAGCTAAAGGACCCCTGGATTGTTAAGTCCAGTCAAAGGCGACTATGGGGTTGCAGTGTTCATTTCGCTTTCAGGCCGAGGGAGCCGGCGTTTGTCCACAGACAGCTTTCGGGGTCATGTGGCCAGCATGACTTAACCGCTTCTGGCGCAACGGAACACCGTGGCGGAAACCAGAGCACTGCATGGAAACGCTGTTTACCTTCCTGCCGCAGCAGTACCTATTTATCTACTTGCACTGGCGTGCTTTCGAACTGCCTTTAAACTACCTTTAAAGCACTATGATACCACTTTGAACGGTCATGGCTCCCCCCTGCCCTCCCAAATGGGAGCTGTAGTGTGTTAGGGGTGTTGAGAGTTATTAGGAGGCACCTATTCCCCTCACAGAACTACAATTCCCAAGGTTCCCTGTTAAACCACCCTGGGACTTCTGCTGGTAGCTCTGTACAGTGGTACCTCGGGTTAAGTACTTAATTCGTTCCGTAGGTCCATACTTAACCTGAAACTGTTCTTAACCTGAAGCACTACTTTAGCTAATGGGGCCTCCTGCTGCCGCCGCGCTGCCAGAGCCCGATTTCTGTTCTCATCCTGAAGCAAAGTTCTTAACCTGAAGCACTATTTCTGGGTTAGCGGAGTCTGTAACCTGAAGCGTCTGTAACCTGAAGCGTATGTAACCTGAGGTACCACTGTACTCCTTTCATTGGTGCTGCTCTGCACCCTCACTGAATGTTTCTGCCTAGCTGTAATACAACGCTGAACTATGATAATGCTTCTTGTTTGTCTGGAATGGAGAATACAGAGAGGTGCATGAATGTGTGTAGAAACTACCCCACTGTACAAAGGTTAATTCGTATTTGTTGCTCTGCTCCTGCCTACGGCTTGCAAGAAAGTTGCTCGGAAGGGGCTCCCAGGGTGAAAATGGTTCCCCATCCCCGATGTAAAGCTAAAAAAAGAGCAAAATTGGGCAGGCAGAAATCGGCCTTATCTTTACCTTTCCGGCACGTGAGCGGAAAGAAAAGAAAAACACATGCTAGGCCACCCCAGCCACAACAGTTGCCCTCCTTATGGTGGCTTTTCCTGGCCTTGCAGGACTGTGTGGGTGCAATGATGCTCTTGGGTTAATGCACAATCCCATGCCTTAACTCTGCAGAGGTCCAACCATTGCGTCCAATCCTAAAATGAATGAATGAATGAATGAATGAATGAATGAATCCTAAAATGGTTAATGCGGCAGCAATGTCTGGGTTTTTCTTTTTTAAAAAAAACGCTATTAACTATATTTTGATGATTATATAACATATCCTGTTTTTAAAGTCTACTTTATTGCTATTTTTCATAAATATCTCATGCTCTTTTATGCAAACCGCATAGATTTTTAAAAGTTAAAAAAACCAGCAAAGGAATACATATACAAACATTTACCACCAAAATGGCAGCCTGTGTTCACTCACGCCGAGTAGAACCAGTGCTTTTCTTCTAGGAAAACAAAATAAAAGGTTCCAGTACTGTGTACCCTTGAATACCCCCAGAAAAAAAAAATACTGAGTAGAACTGATTTGTAGAAAGGAGCTTTCATGATTTGAAAACAGAGACAGTGTGTGTACTTTTGTAACCCAAGAAAATCTTTAATAATTTTTTTTAAAGTACATTTTAATTAAAAGCACAAGAAGGCATTCAGATTTGATAAGATTTCTCTGGTGAAAACCACAATGTAAGGAATTATTAAGGGAAACGGACATTTGTCTTGGATTCCCCCAGTTCTGAAAAGCGCAAGTTATTTCAGGTCAGCATAGATGTATGCTTTTAATCAGAGAACTTTGGCTCCTTTTCCTGGCACTGAGCAAGGAAACACACTATAATATTCCCAACAGCATAGGCAGTGGAATGGATCAATGCATTGGTTAGGATAATAACTTAAGAGCACTTGTGCCTTATATGAGGCCGCAAGCTTCTTCCTGCTCTCCGTGCTTCCAATTAGAATTTAGGCCCTCATTCCGGCTGGATACAGCGGCAAGGCTTGCAGACACCTAGGGCTAAATAAGCCAACCAGCAGAGGCCAAGAGGGTTGTCAAAGTAGGGTACATCTAATATATTGAGTTGACAGAGAGCAACCTCATTATTGCTGAAACGTGCTCTCTTCCTGCTAACCTCTTTGATCCTCTGTCTCCCGTGCCTTTTCAAACCCCCTCCCCACAGCTCAATAAGGATTATTCTCCCTTGCACACTCATAAGGGTTTTTAAAGCCTGGGTAGTTGCATTTTAAGAGCTCTACCTTAGTCATAATAATCCCCCGGTGCTCAACAAGATGCTGGAAAGGCGGATGAGTTGTTTATTCATAAAGCTCCACAGCTCCCACCCACAGGGCTTTCAACCGGGTTTCTGGTGGGAGCAAGAAACCTAGTTGGCTTAATGAGAAATAACTGCATAGCCCTCACTATGCAAATATCTACATTCTGACTGGCTGAAATAAAGAGGCGGGGCCATGCAAGGGGCAGGAAGTGAGGTTCTCCATTGCAAACCTTTTGCTATGCAACGGTCTTTCTTTTCCTCATTTAACTTGGAATGGCCAAGTCTGTCACTTTTGGATTCCCTTAATTTCTCTGTTTCCCAATCTTTAATTCAGTCCATATTTCCAAATCAGCTTGCGATCCCCCACCCTGCATCAAATCCTTGTAAAAATCATCAGCATTTTCCTGCACATCTCTTCTCATATACACAGGATGTCATTTTAGCCTAATATACACATTTCCGCCAGCAAGCTCTCCTAATGTAATGCCCGTTGTTGTATTTTAATTATTAATGGCATTTTCATCAATGCATCCATTCATTTCAAAATGCACATTTCCCCCAAAGTTAGGTATATAGTGGTACCTCGGGTTAAGTACTTAATTCGTTCTGGAGGTCCACTCTTAAGCTGAAACTGTTCTTAACCTGAAGCACCACTTTAGCTAATGCAGCCTCCTGCTGCCGCTGCTCAATTTCTGTCCTCATCCTGAGGTAAAGTTCTTAACCCGAGGTAATATTTCTAGGTTAGCGGAGTTTGTAAGTTAAAGTGTATGTAATTTGAAGTGTATGTAACCCGAGGTACCACTGTATATCTTTGGCAGGACTTGAAAGGTCAAAACATCCCTGCATAGGGGGGTCCATCCAGCCCCCCATCTCCAAGCCAAACAGAACTCCATCTCTCCAAATCTGACTTTTTCCAGGTTCATTCATCAAATCCAACAACTCATGTTCCTGCTGGGCCACAGCTCCCTCCGTCTCTGCCACCCGAGGTCCAGCAACAACCTCCTCCCTCATCTCATCTGTCAAAGCACATTCCTGGATTAATTCCTGAGTGGGTTCTATATAGGTACCCACTGCCTGTCCAAAATTTCCGATCGCAACAGTCATCAAATCCATCTTCTCGTGTAACTGTTCCAATAAAGCACTTGTCTTGCAAAAGGCAAGCACCAGAGCCTCTGAGCACATTCTTGTTCAAGGTCGAAGTCTGGTCCCACGATCTTTAATCTTTACAGCTGCAAAGCTCCCCAGTTCGACTTTAATAACAGTTTCACAAGCTCCCTCTAGGAGAAACAATTTCTATTTGTATCCATCTTTTTTTATATATATAAAAAAAAGCAGATCTAGCAACAAAGTTTTCCTTTTTCAGATATTTTGTCAATATTTTGTTTCTTTTAAATGCGAAAGGGAACAATGGAATCAATATGTTTATCTTCTTTTAACTATCTGTCAAAAACGTTTGTCCATAGTCAATGAACTTCTCCAAAACGTCTGTCTTGACACCCCGCTCCCAGGTTCAAGACGGTGGAAAATTACCTTTCTTTACTCTCTCTTCTGCAGGTTTAAACAGTCTAAAAAGGTTCCCCCCTCTTCTCCTGCTTCCAAGGGGGGTTCAGTAATTTTAAATGATGAAAATTTAGTCCTTTACAAACGACTTTCTAAACTCTAGCTTGCCATGTCTTTGCTTCAATCTATCTACAAAACCGGAAGGCGGACTTCCTGTTTAGACCTTCCCACTTTCGGTGCCTAATTAAGAAATTTCATAGTCCAATTTTCCGTTCTACTCACGGGCAGTTGTTTAAAATCCAATTATCCACAGGAAAAAGTCAGCGCTCTCTGGCAACAGCAATGCGGCTTCACTCCGTGAAAGAAGCAGTTGATTCAAAGCACCGCGCCACTCACCCCACGTCGCTCCGGATCCCCAAAACAGGGTTTACCCGTGAGTGGGGGGGGCGCAAAGGTGCCAGCCGAATCCCACGTCCACAGGCTTCTCCCGCCTATGGTTTTTGATGGGTCTCCGCCTCGCCGTGGCGGTTCAGACCCTGTTTTCCACGGAGCGGATTCCTCCCGGAGGAAATCCGCCATTGCCAGAGGCGCCAACCCGGAAGTTAACCCGAGGTAATATTTCTGGGTTAGCGGAGTTTGTAACCTAAAGTGTATGTAATTTGAAGTGTATGTAACCCGAGGTACCACTGTATATCTTTGGCTGGACAACTGCACTGCAAAATTTGGAGATGTGCACATTTTGAAGTCTAGTCATGATTTGGCTTGTATAGTGGTACCTCGGGTTACATACGCTCCAGGTTACATACGCTTCAGGTTACAGACTCCACTAACCCAGAAATAGTGCCTCAGGTTAAGAACTTTGCTTCAGGATGAGAACAGAAATCGGGCTCCGGCGGCGCGGCGGCAGCAGGAGGCCCCATTAGCTAAAGTGGTGCTTCAGGTTAAGAACAGTTTCAGGTTAAGAACAGACCTCCAGAACAAATTAAGTACTTAACCCGAGGTACCACTGTATATTGTTTGGGGAAGAGTGAATGAAGCAGGTTCGCATAAAAATGCAAATGAATCCGAATTCCTGCTCCCGCCCCTACATTTGACATCTCATAATGAGGTTCAACACCCTTCCACTTTCTCTTTTGCATTCCTTCAAACACAAACACATACGTTTTTCCCAGACACTCCCTCCAAAGAGCAACGGTTTAGATATTCGTATTCAGAACGTTGGCAAAACAACAACAAGCGAGGAACTCATCCATCAAACTGAATTATGCAGTCACCTGATCCGGCAAGTGAGATCTGCATGCAAAAACGGGTTTGCGTGCCTGCAGCTGATCCATATTGCATCCAGGGCAACGAAATGTTGCCAGAATCATTCAGTTCAATTTCTCTGAGAATGTGTGAGTGAGTGACAGCGAGAGAGAGAAATGACTTGCACATGACTAGGGCTTGGATTGTGGCCCCTGGTTGCTTTTCAACATTTCAAAAATAATATTAATGCAAAGTCATACTCTAACTTTTGTTTGATCTGCTTTTGGTTGAGAATTATAACCTAGAATAGAATCATAGAATCATAGAATCATAGAGTTGGAAAAGACCACAAGGGCCATCGAGTCCAACCCCCTGCCAAGCAGGAACACCATCAGAGCACTCCTGACATATGGTTGTCAAGCCTCTGCTTAAAGACCTCCAAAGAAGGAGACTCCACCACACTCCTTGGCAGCAAATTCCACTGTCGAACCTGAAGTCATAAATGATACATCATTAATTTAAATTATATAATTATCAGCACCTTTCTGGCTACTAAAAGCTAGTCAATGTAAGGAGGCTATAAATTGCCAGGCCTTGCTTAGAGAAGTCTCACTGAAATGAATGAGCATGAATATGTTAGGGCCATTAATTTCAGAACGTCTAACTCTATAAGTACAACTTAAGTTAACAGCACACTAAATCTGGGCTTTGTCAAATCACAAAAATAAGGGATGCACATTTGTATCTCACTGATTACATGGGTTTTTGGGCCCAGTTTATACTTTCAGTGCAGCTTAGATAACTATAGTCCATTTCCCCAATTAATTGCCAAGTTGGCTTGCATTTAGATAGAAAGGTATTTAATGCATACAATGCCATAAAAAGCTCAAACCTTAACAATAATCCAAAACACCGTGCTACACTGCAATAATAAAGCCAGCAGTGGTAAAACCAAGCAAGAAACTGACCAGCCAGTAAACAGAAAAGGCATGGAGAAAAACTGTAAAACAGACACATTACTGGTGCATGGTTCAGCTATTTTTTTCCAAAGTGTGTTCAGCAATTGGGACAGGACAACTGAGAAGGCACTTTCTCCCAGAACCGCTCAGCTCATCTCCAATGACAGAACAGTACCTTTAATGAAGTTCCCAGAAAACAGGCAGATTTTATAACCACACTACATATATAACTAAGGGGTGCAGGTGGCGCTGTAGTGTAAACCACTGAGCCTCTTGGGCTTGCCGATCAGAAGGTTGGCGGTTCAAATCTCCGTGAGGGGGTGAGATCCCGTTGCTCGGTCCCTGCTGCTGCCAACCTAGCAGTTCGAAAGCACGTCAAAGTGCAAGTAGATAAATAGGTACCGCTCTGGCCGGAAGGTAAATGGTGTTTCCGTGCGCTGCTCTGGTTTTGCTAGAAGCAGCTTAGTCATGTTGGCCACATGACCCAGAAAAACTGTCTGCGGACAAACGTCAGCTCCCTCGGCCAGTAAAGCGAGATGAGCGTCGCAACCCCAGAGTTGTTCGCGACTGGACCTAATGGTCAGGGGTCCCTTTACCTTTACGTATATAACTATGTGGCACCAGTGGGCATCAGCCCAACACTTCTTACAGTGCAAAGCCAGGAATTTTGGGAATCTGGCACTGGGATTCTTAGTATATTGAGGGCCTTGGCACTGGCTCAATGATGCCACCCTTCCGAGAGAACTTACAAGCATATAACTAATCGCCCCTAACGTTGAATGGCCATTTTTGCACTTGACTGAGTTGTGAACTATTACACCACCAGCAACCATAGTCAGTTTAAACGATGCCACCTCTCTATGTGAACATCCCCCCTCGAGCATGTATAACCTTATTGCCACTGAATCTCAACAGCCATTCTGCCAATCAAACACTGACAAAAGGCTTTGACCGAAAGTAGTAAAACACCTGTTTGAAGATAATCTTCGGGAAAGATTAGATAATCTTCAGGGGGGAAATTGCACCAGTTAGCCTGCTATTCATTCAAACTCAACTGGCTTTACAGCAAAAGCAGTGATTCAGCGATACATCCCCCCCCCCCCTTCACGAAAGGTTCTTACTCCTGGCAAAGTCCTAGATGCACATGGTCAATTGCACATCAGATTTAGGTAGCTTGTGCATGATTTTCTCTGCTGGATACATAAATCGCTTTCCAGGAGATAAAAATCAGGAAGGGATTAGCCAGGGATGAATAAGTGATATGAACACACACACACACACACACACACACACACCCCTTCTGAATTTCTATGAGAAGCTCGATATATACACCCCTTCTCACATTACAAAACATTTGATGGAACTCGCTACTACGTGTGTGTGTGTGTGTGCGTGTACAATTAAAAATCAGGAAGGTTTGCTCCTGAGAAGGGAAGCTGACATGATCTATTGATCATGAGAACTGCTCTCTAGTCAAGTATCCACTTCTGTGGCAATGGATGTGCTTCTGAGACAAGGGCGAACAATTCCCTCTAAGAGCATTGCTTGTGTTCGAGACAAAACAATACCTGTAACGTATCACTGAGGACCATTAATGTAACAAAGTACCTGGTAACATTTCACCAGAGGATAACGGGAGATTCCTGAGAGGAGCCGCCATGGAACGAAGGCAACTTTTCAAATCTATTTATCAACCACTCAATGTTCTGGTCTTTTAAACTCAAGGAAAAACAAATGGAATACAGGAAACAATGACAGGCAATCAATAGACAAAGACAAATAAATAGAGCTGAATGCAGACGTCTGATGCTGGTGCTGTGTGGCGCATAAAAGCAGCCCGGAACGATTTGAAACCGAATCAAGAACTAAGACCATTTGGCTCAAGACAGTTTGCTTCCAGACAACCCTATTACATGTGCAGAGGCCAACTGGACTTGCAGCTGATGGTAACTTCAGCTAAGAGGGACAGGGACAGATCAGGCAGAGGTAAATGGCCTGGTGGCTCAGGCGAAAGGCTGGAGGGGCTATCACTGTTCCCTCAACCTTACAACCCAGCAAGCCCAATGGTAGGGCTGGCCCTGTTGCAAACTAAGCCTATGAGGTTTATGAAAGTCATCTCTTTCTTCCTTGCTGCTCATTACGCCTAGAAGTGTCACCCAGGAAATGTACCTCTCGTTTCCTGCAAATCCTTCCTCAAAGCCCATGTTTTCCATGAAGCCTTTATCCCAGCTCCTTACTCCCCGTTAGGATTGGGATGATCGGTATATTTCCAGTCCATGATATAGCTTCACATGCACTTATTCATAAGTCTGTTCCATCCATTGGCTGTGAATCTTGGAAGAACTGCTGCCTGCTTTTCAGGTTTTTTTTCACCTCGCCTGGGAGGACTGACTCCAGCTACAAAAAGGCTGGGGAAGAGGGTTGCTGTTGCTATTTTGCAACTTTATTTTAGATCTTCTTGCAATTTATGTGGAAATTGTTCAGTTTGGTTGTGCATTTTAAAATTGTTTTAGTTATTGTTTATGACTACTTTTGTTATGCATTTTTTTTTTCACGTTCTAAGCCGCATTGAGCATGATTTGAACTGTGGAAAGGCAGCACACACTCACCACCTCCTCCTGTACTAAATGAACTGCAGAAATGCTGCCCTGTACTCCCAACAAATTAGGAGCCCCTTTTAGAAGTTTAGGAGAGTGTTCTAAATACTCAGGGAACACATATATCTTAGCACCTGACTTGATAGGTGTGTATATGTTAAGGGGAATGAGCTAAGCTGAGTAGTTAATATGCGTAACAATGAGCCAGACCTCACGGAGAATGTGCACACAATTCATCAATGAAGAGAGAACTGTGCACATTTCACAGGCGACATGCATTATCTTCAGCAGGCCTTGGAGAATGTTCACATTTAGGTGGAATTTTGTACTGGTCATTCTGCATAATCCCCCATAGGTCTTGGGGAATGTGCAAGTCTTGGCTGTGTTTTGTAAATTCTACATAATCTCCAACAGGCTTTGGGTGTGTGTGTACATTTTGTGCATTCTCTAGGCAATGTGTACATTCTCCAGTCAGTATATGTCGTCTCCAAGAAACATGCCTTTTTTTCTTATATGTGGTTCAGAAGTCTGTGATCTGGACCCCCTGGGCTGCTTCTGACCCACAGCCTAATCTTACGAGGCCTGCAACATACCCTGCACAAGGGGGGGGGGGTATAAGATATAAAACATATAATTTGGGCAATCTCATAGTGAGATGTTGAAATTGTAGCAAAGTCGTAGACATCAACACCAAAACATTCAAACACAGGAAAGAGAGTTATTTCACACAGAATATTTTTCTGTTTTGTTTTAATTTACATTGTGTTTGTTCTATAGTAGTCCAAATTTTTGCTCGTTCTAATCTTTACAGCTTTCCCATTTTATACTTAACGTAACATCAGTCAATGTCAGTTGTTGGGCAGTATAAAAAAGACTGCTAATATATAAATAAAGCAACCAATCCTAATCCGGTAATGCAGCTGTCATCACTGCTAACGGAATTTATCAAACGCAGATTCAAGGACTTTTAAATGATGAAGACAGAAGCCAACATATTTTAGACCAGTCCTGAGGCTGCTCTGCTATTAAAGGGGAAGAATTGAGTCCAACAGAGACCAAATTTAAGCTAGGGGAGGCTGGCAGGGTGCCATTACATTGCTATTAATACCACTCAAATGAACTGAAAATGTACTGAATGGTACCTGATGATCTAGTGTGAGCAGATATTAGTGCTAGGTTAGGAATGCTACTCAGGCCCACTAAAGATATTGGAACTGTATGCTCTGTGCAGCAGCGCTAAGACAATTACTCTAAAACAGAGAGGGAAAACTTGAAAGAAATTTGGTATTTGTGTTTTCTCTTTTTTCTTTTCTTGCTGTATCAATTAAAAAGGAAAAAAGAAAGTCATACCAAGCAGCAAATAACACAAAATATTAAACTCTAGGGAAAGTAAGAGAGCCGTATTAAATCACAGCACAATACAGGATTAAAAGTATCAGATTTTAAAAGTCGTTGAAGATAAAAAAGTCTAGCACCAAAAAGACATTGAAACAGACAACAGGCAAGCCTCTCTGGGCAGGATATGCCATAAACAAGGGGCCACTGCTGATAAGGCCCTGTTGTTTTTTTGCAGGTACAAGGTATGCAATATCAAACCTTACAGAGCACTCCGGTAAGGCTTCCACTGATGATCTCAGCGCACCCACAAGGACATACAACAAGAGGCAATCCTTCAGATACCATGGTCCCAAGCCATGACTCTGATGCTGATCTATCTAATCTTCTAATCTAATCTAACCCATCTAATCTTAGAGCAATCTTTTACATTGTTTTTAGCTCTACATTTAATGGTATACTTAACGTATTTTACTGTGTTTTATGTGCTGTGTTTTCTTCTTATCTTCTCTACCGGTCATTGACTGAAATAAAATATATACATTTCCACATCAGGGTTTTTTTAAATCCCCATGAAAAATGTTAAGCATTTTGTTTCCAATTCCTAATTCACATGGGTTAATATGCAATTTTGCCTAATATACACATTAATGCAATGCCATTTCTCCAATACAGTGCATTTTGTATGGTTCTTTTCACTAATATATGCATTTTATTGACACTTCTGTACACATTATTGGCTAGAGAGCTACTTGCAAAATTTGGAGAAGTGGGAATTTCAAAGGCTGTTTCAGTTCTATTGATTCGGAAAGTGCAAATAAGGTGGGTTTGCTTTTAATTAAGAACTTAATTAAAAATCCCCCTTCCTTACTTAAGAGTAGACATGTACAGGATTGTGCTATAAATTTCTCACCAAAGTCATAGCTCTCCCCCTCCTTCCTTCCCAAATATAAAATCCGATGCAATAATATTATTGCCCTTCCTCACTTTGTTATTAAATCTTTCTTGAATTACTGTTCTGTATTTTTGCCTTGGGCCTTGAAACTGATGCATAGTGGTGTTTTGGCAGGGAAAGAATAATCTGCAATATTTCTAACAATATAACTTCTAATTAAAAAATGGCTACATCTGCTAATTAATATGTTTCCAACAGAGAATCATATGTGCATATGCTCCGGCACTTAGAAATACCTGTCATTAAGACTGCAAGAGTTTTGATTCTATTTAATCCTCAGACAGAATCTAAACCTCCACAAGGACAGACAGCAAGGCGGGGGGGGGGGGGCTGGGCAATTTTCTACATTAGCTCTCGATCCGATAACTGGGAGTACCCAGCATGGGGTGTAGGATATATGATATACTGCTGCATCTGCAACTAAGCACGACAAGGACTCATTTAAAAAAATTAAAAATTATGTGAGGGCATTTGTTCTTTTTAAGCATTTCCTGGACCAGAATGATCGGCTAAAAATGGAATATAACCATTCCTAAAGATTATGACATGAGTTAAGTATTGTGAATTTAGGAAAACTGTTCTGGTTGTCTCACCTCAGAAAGGGGATTGTAGAACTGGAAAATGTTCAGGAAAAGGACAACCAAAATGAGGTTGGAGCAACTCCCCAAGAACATAAAGTTGTTTGGGACTACAACTTGCTGGGGCTGCTGGGAGTTGTAGTCCCAAACATGTGTAGGGATACAAGGTTGCTGATGGCCTGTTTTAATGCTATCTCCAGAATCAGAGACAATATGCCTCTGAAGGCCCATTGGTAGGGAACAGCAGTGTCATTTCCCACTTGTGGGAGTTTCCTGGGTGCATCTGGTTGGTAAAGGTAAAGGTAAAGGACCCCTGGACAGTTAAGTCCAGTCAAAGGTGACTATGGGGTTGCAGCACTCATCTTGCTTTCAGGCCGAGGGAGCCGGTGTTTGTCCACAGGCAGCTTTCTGGGTCATGTGGCCAATACGTCTAAACCACTTCTGGCGCAACGGGACACCATGACGGAAACTAGAGCGCATAGAAGCACCGTTTACCTTCCCGCCGCAGCGGTACCTATTTGTCTACTTGCACTTTGACGTGCTTTCGAACTGCTAGGTTGGCAGGAACTGGGACAGAGCAACGGGAGCTCACCCCGTCATGGGGATTCGAACCGCTGACCTTCTGATCGGCAAGCCCAAGAGGTTCAGTGGTTTAGACCACAGCGCCACCTGTGTCCCTAGTTGACTACATTGGAAAACAGGATGCTGGACTACATAGATCCAGCAGGGTTCTTCTTATGTTCTCAAGTGAAACTGCATAGCTTTAATTAAAGCAAAGAGTTCCAGCATACAACACCTGCATTCATCTGCTTGCCTGCTTGTTTTCAGGTTCAATTTGAAGCGCTAGTATTAACCTTGAAAGCTTTCAATGGCTTAGGTTCCAAACCTGCCCCCATACAAACCTGCCCATAGTTTAAGATTGGAAGCCCTACTATCTATCCCATTCATACATGATGTTAAGCAGGTGAGTACAAGAGGCTAAGGCAAGCATCCCCAACCTTCGGCCCTCCAGATGTTTTGGACTACAATTCCCATCATCCCTGACCACTGGTCCTGTTAACTAGGGATCATGGGAGTTGTAGGCAAAAACATCTGGAGGGCCACAGGTTGGGGGTGCCTGGGCTAAGGCTATCTCAGCTTTGGAACACCAGGGGATTCACCAGGTTCCCTCTTGTCCCCATCAGAAGGTAAGAGCATCCCACTCCACACAAGGGACTCAGCTACATCGGTAAAGAAAAACTGCTTTACATGCATTATAACAGATGGCGCTGTGGAGCCCTGTCTTTCTCCAACATGATTTCCCCTTATGAAGTTTAGAACGCATTTTCCTGAAATGCATTTTTGATACGTCTAGCTCAAGTCAAGGTGGCTTTTACAGAATGGTCTACTGTTTTACAGAGTTTATTGCTGGTTTTAATTATTGTTGTTTATGAGGTTGTTTGAATGAATATGTAATTTGAATCGTGGGGGTGTGTTTAACTTTGGGTTGTATCCAGTGCAAGTGCTACTCAAAGAAGCCCCAGTGAAATGAATGAACCTAAGTTAGGGCTCACCCATGCTTCCACTTGTCCCCTGCCTAGAAAAAACGGAGCTGTGAGCTTTCCACTTGCCGTGTTAAGTTTCGCAGGGAAAACCCACTATTTAGAGCTAAATCGAAGCAAATGTCAAGTTCAAGAAAATACAAATTGCTGTTTGCTCCTATAGAGTAATAAAGAGGGGAATGCAACGGGACGAGAGGAAGTGTGGATAACTCCTCTGTTGTGTCCATTAACTTCATTTGGTCTGCAACCCTATATAATTTATTTGGGGGGTTTACTTCATTGCAAGTTGCTTTGGCTATTATTTTAACAGAGATGTCTGATGCAATTATTAGTGATGCTTTGCTAAAATAAACTAGCCAGGGACTCTCATCTCCTGCGATAAAACAATGAAAGGAAGGAGCTAGTCAAATCCGTAATCAGTTGTGCTTGCAGCAACTGACTTTTCAACGCACCCACCCACCCGGTTTTACTGGCAACTGCAAATGGAGAATGGTGCACTTCATTAATGTCTTGATCCCTATTATGATCACATGGCATAAAGCTTATTGCAATTACCGTTCCTTGGTTGGCGGAAGCAACCACCATTTTAAATCGAGTCACTGAGTCAGACAGGGTTTCTAAATTATTCTTATTGACTATAATTTTCAATTAGAGCAAATAAAAGCATTAAATGACCTTTAACCTGGTTTTTGCTCTAACAGATGAGGGCTAAATTTATTGTGACAGCCCCTAATCACAGGCAGCGCTGCCTGTGATTCAATGGGCCTGGTATCTCAGCCACTGAAGGCTGAGCTGGTTAGGCTGTTGCGTGCTCAGACCCAGAAACCTCCCCCCTAAATAAATTCACGCTTGACTCAAAGCAAAAGCACTCAGGGGCTGAAGGCCCCGCGGGGCAAAAGCCCCTCTAAAGGGGAGGAAAGGGAAAGGAAGGGGAAGGAGCAAAATTAACAAAGGAGGGGAAAGGAAATAAATTGGATTTGGGAAAGAAGGGAAAACGGAAAGATATCACCAGGACGATCCATCAAAGGTAAATCGCTCTCTCTCGGCTGCACAGTGGACATGCTGTTGCTGTTCCGAATGCACGTGCCGAAAGAGGAAGCTCTGGGTCACATGCATGGGTATATATAGGTCCCTCAACCCGTTTGGACTGCACCCCATTAACCAGACTGAACCCAGCATCGAGGGACCTACCAATCGGGTGTTGTGGCTGACCAATCTTACCCACCCACAACACAGGGGTTCGGTTTCCAGGTCTCACCACAACATGTGCCCTCTTTAAGGGAGGACACAATTTACGGGAGGAGGTCGTATTAGAGAGGAACGCTTGCTAGTTTTGTAGGGAGTGGAGGCCTTTTCAGGTGACAAAACTGACACTGCTTTTGCACACAGCTTTACTATTGCCTCCAAAACAATTGTTCACACTGAATGCACCATTCTCCAAGCCTTAGGGGGGAATGAGATGTCATGAGAGACACAGCACAGCTACAACCCATTAGCTTCTTAACTCCCTTCCAATGTCTGGCTCCATGACTGCCAATGTACAGCAATCATTGTTATGTTCTTGGACTCCAAAACCTATCAGCCCCAGCCTGCATGTGCAATGCTCAGGGATGATAAGATTTGTAGTCCAGCTACATCTGGAGGGCACTATGTTGGCTGTCCCTGGTCTACTTTACCCCAGACATCACGTCATTGCACTGTATATTGTTGCAAACTCCAACTAGCCAATCATACACTGCGTAGCACAACGATGCTGTCATGTTATGGCTTGTGTTAAACTTAAAATATTGTCAGATAATGACAATGTCAGATAATGTATCATATAAGTTCCACTCTTACTGCTTAGTGTAGTGTGAATATGTATGTGTATTTTGGTGACTGTATTATTATATGGCAGGGGATTGCAATGTTTGTGAGATTTTCATGACATACAGTGGTACCTCAGGTTACATACGCTTCAGTTTACAGACTCTGCTAACCCAGAAATAGTGCTTCAGGTTAAGAACTTTGCTTCAGGATGAGAATAGAAATCGTGCTCCAGCAGCGCGACGGCAGCAGGAGGCCCCATTAGCTAAAGTGGTGCTTCAGGTTAAGAACAGTTTCAGGTTAAGTACGAACGAATTAAGTACTTAACCTGAGGTACCACTGTACTGCGTTTGTGCTGCATTAGATGTATTTTGGTGGTGTTTGTTTTGTGGTTCTGAGTTGTTCTACTGAGGAACATTGTTCAGAGGCATTTATTAACAGCTACTTAAAATGTGAGAATATTATTACTATTGGCAGCAGCATTCTTTGATTTTGAACGTGGAATTTGCATTGCATTTCTTCTACTGCTTCTCTTTTTTTGTAGGTATAATGTTATTAGCTTCTAAATTATGATTCGGCTTCCACATGTGTCTCAAGGAAATTTACAAATATATCAGAAAAACAGCTAAAAATAGTTCTGATACGAAGGCAAAATAAAAATTAAACACAGATTTTTACAAGGAATGCAGAATGAGCACCTACAGCACCTAAGACGTTTTCCTCCAGCTGGAAACGCTTGTCAAAGCAAAAGTGTAATGTAAACATTGCATTTGTAAGTTGCTTACGGATTTCTGTTGAAATATGAAACAGTATACAGTATACATTAAGCAATTAAATATATAAAACAATTCTCCTTGGTAAAGACATTGTATTAAAGGGACACAAGCTATAGAGAAAAATGTACCATGTGTCAAGCTCTTTATAACACACACACACACACACACTGGCAGCACTTTGTTCATTTTTAGTTGCTCAGCTGCACATTTTATGCACCTGTCACTTTTTGTTCATTTTGGGACATCGCACTGTGCTGTATCATAGATATATAAAAGAAATGAAAATGCTCATAAAATAAAGAACAGGAAACAGAACCACAGGAAATATTTCCTGTCTGAGTAAACACTGGCTTCCTGATAGCATTCCTGTAAAGTGGCCAGGGTTGGTAGGAGGGCAATGCAACTAAATGATAAGCCCACTGTACCAACGCCATGGGATACAGGGATGTGGGGAAGGGGACAAAGGAGATGGGGAGCCAACAGGTGAGCCGCTAGTGGGAACAGCTGACTAGCTGTGGAAACCATGGGTGGCAGACCGGCTCTACCATTAAGCAAAGTGAGGCAACTGCCTTGAGTGGCTAATGTGAGGAGTCATGGAAAGCCAATCAATTGTTTACTTTCCCTGCCAGGGAGGGTGAGGGTAACATGCTTGCAGAATTTTATGCCTCAGGCGGCAATATCGTTTGATCAGCCTTGGGTCTCATGCGCCTTGACTTGCAGAGCACGGGAGCGCCATTTGCAGCTCTGTCTCAGACAACAAAATGTCTTGGACCAGCCTTGGTGGCCATCATGCTTTTCTGGTAGTTTGGCAGGAGAGGGGGGAAAGGAGTCTGGGGCTACAGGCAGCAGCGTCCGAAACATTTCCTCAGCCAGGAGCAAAGACTGAAACCCACTCGAAAAGAAAGGCAGAGTCGTGAGCAAGAGCCCACTTAGTAGAGTGTAGGGATTGGAAAAGGAAATGGGAACCAACTTAGAGGGCTTCCTGTAAGAGGCATATGGAGGGTCTCCTGAACTGCTTTCTCAGCAAACATGGAAGAATGAAGGAAAAGAGTAATAGGTGCTTTCTGACTTCTGCAATCTTGAACAACCAACTGGAGTGAGGGCTGCAAGGTCACACAAACCCTACAACATTGTCTATGTAGATTTTATAGGTGCCATGTTTTGTCATACTCCAGCATGGCACAAAAACACCCCACAATTTATGCAGATGAAGGGGGTGGAAATATGCAGATATGGGAAGGCTTGGTTTTCAATGGCTCTCACTGGTTTTTCAACAGCCAAAGTGAACAATATGTAGTGGATAGAACCAATTTGGCCAGAATTGTCTAGCCAACTCCACCATTAGGCAGACAAACACAACTACCCTGGACAGCAGATGTTGAGGGGCAGCAGCAGCCCTCAGGCACCCCTCTCTGTTGCCATGTGCAGCCTCAGGGGCAGTGGAGGACGCTGGTGAACAAGTAAAGAGGAAAGTGACAGTCCAGTCTGCTTCTGTACACAGAAAGGGAAGGAAGAACCATTTTGCCCTGTGTTCAGGCAACAAAATGTCTTCAGGCGGCCCTGTGAAAGTCTAGTTTCATCCAGAAAAGCCATCGCTGCCTTTTGACTAATTCAGCGCTGCATGTTCAGATGGAGTGTCAAAGAAAAACATTGCGCTGTCAGTGCCTACGGAATAGAAATTACTCACTTTATAATCTCCCGAATTTCTCAATTTGCATAAAAATAACGATGCTGTTGCCAAGGTTTTCAGGCTGAAATACTAAGTTAGATAGTCCCGCTATATATTATGGCAGACTGATTATTGAATATAAGATGAGCTCTAAATGCACCCCATAAATTCAAATTTAGGAGAAATCCCTGTATACAAATTAGAGCGGCGCTTCACCTGTGTTTGGGAGTTTTTGCTTTTTACAAAGCCTGGGTTGCCACCTATGTAGCCATACTGAAACTATAGACAGCATGGGTGTGCATTAACAGCACGATCCTGTGTATGGGTTTGCTCAGAGGTAAGTCCCCCTGTGTTCTGCTTATTCCCAGGTAAACATACCCTGAAATGCAGAAATGGATATGTTGCAACAATTTCTAAAAAATAGGTAGACATCCAAAAGAGGTGCTGGAGGAAGAGATTCCTTAGGCCCAGAATGAATGAAAACATTTGACTGAAATGTATGTATGTATGTATGTATGTATTTGAACTGTAACATTGTTGTGGTCACAGGAATCCGGCCTCCTATTCAGATTCCTTACCAAATGTCGATAAAAGAGGGGTTTTCATTTCCCGCAGCCTGTTTGATATACCACAGACATTCCCGCACATGACATTAGGGCACAGCGTTGAATGCACATTAATTTTAAACATGTTAAACTCGGTGCAGTACATCAATATCGACATCTGACATTTTATGTGACCCTCCTATGCAAAAGGAGAAAGTGCTCGGAACATGAAAGAGCTTATTCTAATGGAAAAGCTTTTTAAGACATATCACTCAAAAATGCGCTATTTCTAGTGACAGTTTCAACTTCAGAACATGGCTCCTTATTCTCCAAGGCACTTCAAACACCTTATTCCTTTTGTTAGACCAATATGCTGTGTGTGCTAATGACGACTCCTGTAACTAGCTGGAGACATTTTGCTGCAACTCCGCTTCCATCCCACAAGTACGTCCAAAGATGTGATTTAAAAAATAATTTTTAAAAAGCTTTGATGCAATACAGAGAAAGAGAATGCCAAAATACACCTCATTATTGTACACTTTAAATAAGATCAAAATGGTAAAAATGGAAGACAAGCAGCTAAGAGTGCAAAAAATGACTCTTGGGGAATTGTTGCCTAACACTGCTCCCACCAACCCCATTCTGCATTGAGCATCTAGATTTGCCATCACTCCCAGCTTCAGCGAAAAGGTGGGTGTTATGTATTGAAGTTCTCACCCTGGGCCAGCAGGGGGATACTGTAGATAGTTCAGCTCCACATATGCAAATAAGGGATCGAAAGTGACATTCAGTGATTGGTTAGTTACAGAAAATGGTTACTGTTGCGTTCTAGTGGAGCTCTATATAAGCAGGCTGGCTGAACCCTTGAGTTCAGTTCTGTTCTGGCCTGTGAATAAACAAGAGCTGTTTGAAGAATCGCTGTGTCGTCTGATATGTTCACCCACAACTTAACAGTGGGGCTGTGGCTGCATATCAGAGCACATGGCTGGCATGCAGAAGGTCCCGGGTTCACTCCACAGCACTGTCAATGAAAAGGAAAGGTAGCAGAAAACAGATCTGCCTGAGACGCCGGAAGAATGCAACCAGTCAGAACAGACAAGCTAATAGGCTGATTGTCAATATTTTGGGGGAGAGATCACAACGCACAGTGGAAATTCAAGCTCGTGCAATTAAAGTGGATGAAGGCACTCTATCACCCTAGCGCAACATTTTATTTTTTTTAAGGATTTCCTGTGGTTATACACTAAGAAGTGCAGGGTGGACAAATGATAAATAGGAAAATGTATATACACTGGGAAAGCTAACCAGGATGAATGTCCATTGTCATATAACGTTCCTGCAAAACAAATCAGGACGAATGCTCAATACAGAGCGGGCACAGTCTTAACTTTGCACAAGCTTTGTGCAGGCAAATGAGGATGAATGCTCAAATAAGCAGGTTGTCTGGAGGCAACTTCTTATGTTACAAAGAGGTGTGCAAAGAAAACTAGCCCAGAGCTGGTCGGCGCAAAAGCACTTTGATGGAAAAAGACCATCTCAACACACACCTGGTAGGGTGGACCTTGTTTAGTCCTTATCACAGAGCTTGACTACTCCAGTTACAGAAATGTGGGTGGTAACGACGACCCTTGAGCAAGTATTGCCAATAGGGGTTTTGTTGTCGTGGTTGTTTAGTTCATTAAATTTATAACCTGTCTCTTCCATTTAAATAGCTCAAGGCGGCTTGCATCAAACAACCCACTCCAAATCTGCAAGCCTAAATTAAGATTACCAGCAGAAGTTATAAAGTTCCAAAGCCTGTCTAAAGAAAAACCTACAAATCTCTAGAAGCCCATCTCAAGAGAAGTAGCTTAGGCTTTAAAAAAAAGCCTGCAGCAGGCCGTTTTTCACTGTGGGCTTCTCTAGAGGAGGCAACGTAATAGCACAGCAAGGGCCACAATTTGGAAGTCTTCCCACAAAGTAGTGCCTGTGGCGTTTGCCCATTCCTTGTGATTATGTTTGTACAGGGGGATGGAAATGGTTAATGTAGATTGACCAATGAGAAAGCTCAGAGGCGGAGCCTACCTGGTTTTGAGGCTCAGCCCAGGGGTTTAACCATGGAGAGATAGAGGAGTGAGACAGAGGCAGTAAAAGTCGAACATAGTGGTTGTGACAGTTAAGAGTGAGAGACAGGGATAGAACTGAGAGAGAAGAGTGTGACAGTGTGAGATAGTGCCACATCTAGTTAAGGGCGCACATTTGAGAAACCGTTCTGAACATATTTAAAACTTGTTTGTTCTTCAGTAAACTTTAATCTTTGTTGTTGACTTTACAACCTGACTGAGACTCAGTATTTCACCTGAAGAAACTTGGTTGGTGGCAGCGGAAGAATAAAGCAGTGGTGTACAGGTCAATAGTCCGTGAAACGACCAGGGGCTCTGTACGAACGCCACAGTGCCAATCAGATGTTTTGGACTACACATCCTATCAGCCCCAGTCAGCATGGTCAATAGTCAGAGATGATGGGAGTTGTAGTCCAAAACATCTAGAGAGCTTCAAGCTGGATGGTCTACAAATTTCAGTTCATGAACGAACAAAAGCTCCAAAAGTTGCATCTCCTTTTTACTGTAGTTTGTATTTTTTATTGTGCATACGTGTGTGCATATATGAAAAGAAAAAGGATTGTGTGTGTGTGTGCGCGCGCACACACACACACACACAGACAATAATGATGTGCTGCCTTCTTCCACGAAAGCAGAGGTGACCACTGACCCCTTCATCAGCCCTTCCTGAACCCAGAGGTATCTATCTATCTAAAATTATTTATCATAAAATATTTCCAATTTATCTATTTTATTTATTTCATAAAATTTATAAACCATTTGATTCTCCCTCAAAGCAGTTTATCAAAAAGGTAAAACAATAAAACCAAGGAAAGATGTTTGCTGTTAAACTAACAAGTTTGCTTAACGGCTTCAGACAGATATACACACAACAACAATTGACTTAATATTTCTGTTTTGCTCTGTTTACCATTCATCACCATTTGTACACAAAGCAGCATGAATAAAAGATAAATATAGAGATTGTGTGTGTGTGTCTCACATCACAAGGGACAAAGGTGTAAAACTGCCAGAAGACCCAGGCTATGGGCTGATTGTAAAGTAGGGATGAAGAAGAACCCGGTGCTCTCCTGCTGTAAATCAAACACAACTCCCATCATTCACGCATTCATTCATTCATACTGAACTCCCATAATCCCTGAGTACTGGTTTTGCTGGCTGGGTCTGATGCGAGCTGCAGCCTAACAATATCCTGAGGACCACAGATTCCCCATCCCTGACCAGATGGGAAAAGTCTTCCTCCTTTCTCCTTCCATCGTAGAAAGAAATTCTTTCATCAGAAGAAGATGCTTCTGTTAGAGGAAGGGAACCTATCCTACATATATAGGCCCCATACTACTAATGAATAGCATAGAGCCAGTGTGGTGTAGTGGTTAAGAGCAGTGGACTCGTAATCTGGGGAACCGGGTTCGCGTTTCCGCTCCTCCACATGCAGCTGCTGGGTGACCTTGGGCCAGTCACACTTCTCTGAAGTCTCTCAGCCCCACTCACCTCACAGAGTGTTTGTTGTGGGGGAGGAAGGGAAAGGAGAATGTTAGCCACTTTGAGACTCCTTCGGGTAGTGATAAAGCGGGATATCAAATCCAAACTCCTCTTCTTCACCACGTTAAATACTTCCGTTTGTCCCTGGGATTCTCTAGCTGAAGGAAGGAAATATGGCCATATATTCTATTTTGTGCGGTTAGATCTACCGTTGTATATTCCTTACACATTAGTAACAGCATTTAGCCATGATTTCTCAACTCCCGTTCCCTAAGCAGACTTTTGTTCTTGAATTCCCATGGAAGGCAACACGCTGCAGTCGGTGACAGTTAGCGACAACCCCGGACTGCAGCTTCCTTGCCCTTGCTCAGCTGTGCATCCTGCAGGCGTTAATGGGTTTTATTTCCACTCACTCTGATCTTGGGCCACACAAAGAGTCTTGCTACTGGCAGCGCTGAATAGAGGATCAACCTCTATGTGGATGAAAATCATACCCCCCCTTTTTTTTTTGCACTAGATAAAGAAAGATTTCAGAGGTAGACATGAAAGTAATGAGCTACAGTGGGGCACAAAGTTTTGCTCCTAAGCAAGGCAGTGCTCCAAATGCTCACTAATAACTCTAGTCATCACTCCCTCTGGACCTTATACTCCTGTGCCTAGTACTGCGCATTCTGACTGGCAGCAGCTTTCCAGGGCTTCAGGCACAGGTCTTCTCCTTCCCTTCCTACAGGATTTGTCCAACTGGGGATGCTAAGGTAGGGACTGAACCTGGGAGTATCTGGGAAACACACTATGACCCTTCCCCATACTAATGATCCAGGAAACCAAAATGTTTGTTTACAAAGCTACTGTACTACCAACCTTACTGTATGCTTGTGAAACATGGACCACTTATAAACGCCATCTCCAATTCCTCGAAAGATTCCATCAATGGTCTCCGAAAAATTTTACACATCACTTGGGAAGACAGGCGAACTAGTACCAGTGTACTGAAAGAAGCAAAGATCACCAGTGTCAAAGCGATGATTCTTCAACATCAACTTCGTTGGACTGGTCACGTTGCGTGGATGCCTGATTATCATCTTCCAAAGCAGCTACTCTATTCCTAACTTAAAAATAGAAAGCGTAATGCTAGTGGTCAACAAAAGAGATTTCAAGACTGTCTCAAGGCAAATCTAAAAAAAAAGTATAAACACCAACAATTGGGAAACACTTGCCTGCGAGCGCTCCAATTGGAGAACAGCCTTTACCAAAGGTGTCATGGGTTTTGAAGAGGCTTGAACTCAGGATGCAAGGGAGAAACGTGCTAAGAGGAAGGCATGCTTGGCAAACCCTTACCATGATGAACTCCCACCCGGAAACCAATGTCCCCACTGTGGAAGGATGTGTGGATCCAGAATTGGCCTCCACAGTCACTTACGGACTCATTGTTAAAACTGTGTTTATGGAAGACAATCTTACTCGCCTGTGAGTGATCGCCAAAGAAGAAGAAGAAGAAGAAGACGCCAGATGAACCCCGAACAGACAAATACTCAGCAGGAAAATGGCTTTGCTATATTTTCACAGGCAGGTTTGGAGGTTTTCTGCATGAGAAAACAATTGCAAGGATTACATGCAGAGAAGCATGAGCTTCCCCCTTGCACGCACACACATATTAAGAAGCTTTTGTGTATCTCTTGAGTGAGTAGCGGCAGACAATGGACCGGATTTCCCTCAATATCCTTATCAACTATGTATCTTCACTTCCTTTGTATTGAATGATGACACCCTATTGAGCAACTCACTCTTTGGGAGAAGTTAAAGCACAGTAATAAACATACTTCTCTCTCCCAGCCAGGGACCCACTTGGCATCATGCCTTTGTCTTGGTTTCAAGTTGTTGGGGGGGCGGGGGGGGACAGTTTATTTATTATCTGGCCAGACACACTCTGCAGAAGTTTGAGAATCCTACAATTATAAAAAATTCAAAGCAAAGGATGCTGCATGCCAGACAGGTATTAAAGACGCACACAAAAATATCATGGAAGCAGTGCTCCTGCAGCCAGAGTATAGAGAGATCTGAGCTATATAATAATTTATTTTCTTTTGCGAGTACCTACACCGGTTACTGAAGGGACGCGGGTGGCGCTGTGGTCTAAACCACAGGGCTTGCCGATCAAAAGGCTGGCGGTTTGAATCCACACGACGGGGTGAGCTCCCGTTGCTCGGTCCCTGCTCCTGCCAACCTAGCAGTTCGAAAGCACGTCAAAGTGCAAGTAGATAAATAGGTACCACTCTGGCGGGAAGGTAAATGGTGTTTCCGTGCGCTGCTCTGGTTTCGCCAGAAGCGGATTAGACATGCTGGCCACATGACCCAGAAGCTATCTGCGGACAAACACCACCTCCCTCGGCCAGTAAAGCGAGATGAACGCCACAACCCCAGAGTCATCCGCGACTGGACCTAACAGTCAGGGGTCCCTTTACCCTTTACCTTTACACTGATTACTGGCTATTGCATTTCCATGGGATGATAAATATCCTAGCAACACAGAAGCAATCTGGAACCTAGCAACACCATCCCAAACATTACTCAGAATTAGGTCCCACTGAATACAAAGAGACTTGTTCCCATGTAAATATGCTGAGAACTGCAGCCTAAGTACATTCTCATATGTGATACACTAACAGCACAATCTTATGCACTGGGCTATTGGCTTGTTGTTTTTATTTTTATTATGTATTTCGTAGTTTTATATATTGATTTTATTCTGTGAACCACTCTGAGGACCCCCCCCCCCCCAGGTATAGGGTGGTATATAAATTCAATAAATAATAATAGAAATAATGTCTACTCAGAAGTAAATCCTCCTGACTTCAGTGGTATTCTCAGATAAATATACATAGGACTGCAATCTACGAAGCACATTTAAGCCACTTTCATTAATTTAGCGTCACAAATGAATGCTGTATATACAGGAGGAAATTTAGAAGAAAAACTGAATATAAATTCCAACGAACAGCCCATTTAAAACATTGCTGATTTAAACCTCAGGTGTGAAACAGATCCTAAGTTGTTCCATGCAAGCACAAAAGACCTGAAATCTCTTCAGAACTACACAGCAACATTTTCAAAAGCATTAAACACTAATTGTTGTCCATCTGTTCCAAGCTGGTGGACAGCTCCTGCATTCTAGTTCTTCACTTTGGAAGACGAACTGCACTACTTTTATCAGAAATTATATTAGGAATATGCTCATATGTATTAGGGAATGTTCAAGAAGGAACTGAAGCATGTTGTTTGGACTGGAATGTAATTAGTCAAAGGCTCTCTGGCATGAAAACTCTGTCCACAAATCTCGGGTGTGTGTTGTTATTCAGCAGCAAACTAGCTGTGGCATTAGTCGCTATATATAAAATCACCATGTATAGTTTAGCAGTAACAGGCAGGCATGCCACAAATGCTCAGGTGACCCTATGCAACTTTGCACAGAAGTTAAGTCCCACTGTGCACAGGATTGCAGATGGTTTAATTTATTTCACAAATCACGATTCCACCCTTCAATAACAGGTAGCAAGAGCAGCTAACAATAATGAATTAAAAAAACCCATTCTAATAAAATCATAAAGCAACAACAACAACAAAAGCATTGTAAAAACAGAAGGTACAATTGAGGCCTAAATCATGGGTAGGCAAACTAAGGCCCAATCGCCTTCTAAATCTGGCCCGCGGATGGTCCGGGAATCAGCGTGTTTTTACATGAGCAGAATGTGTCCTTTTATTGAAAATGCATCTCTGGGTTATTTGTGGGGCATAGGAATTTGTTCATTTCCCCCCCTTCAAAATATAGCCCGGCCCCCCACACGGTCTGAGGGACAGTGGACCGGCCCCCTGCTGAAAAAGTTTGCTGACCCCTGGCCTAAACAATCAAGTTGTGGGAGTTCAAAAGGAAAACAGAAAGAGCTTGTTGAAAAGGTGAAGGCACCAGGTGAGCTTCTCTGGGGAGTGTTTTCCAAAGACACAATGCCACAAATAAGAAGGCCCTCTTCCCAGGATGTCCCCGATACATGTCAGACAGTGGGGGGCACCAGTGGCGACAGGTAATCCTTCTACAAGCCAATTCCTTCCCAAGTTAGTCCACTGCCATGCCATGCAACACTTGGGACTGAGGTTGTGGAACCCCTTCCTCTTGGTTGCCACTCAATGGCAGTGGCTGGTACTGCAATATACCCCAACCCACCAGCCATCACTAGTGTATCACACAGCTGGCTAAGCAGAGATATGAAATCAGAACCTGCAAGGTTTTCAGAAGGTAATACTTGGATGCCTGTACAGAGATACATTTTTTCCCTGTGGCAAAATTCCTGAGAGTGCAACTTACTTGTTCCTGCTCCTATTGCTCTAGCCTTGATCAGCACTTTGACAACGGTAAGAAGAAAATTGGGGAGGGGGGATGAAAACCTTTGCAAGGGCAAGCGTCTATGAAGGTGCAGTTATTCTCCGTAGCCTAATAAAATCAAAATGTGAAGTGAAATGGACTAGCGAAGATCAAGAGCAGCTTCTGGTCTAGTTAATTTCACTCTGAATGAAAACTAGGCAATTTTTTCTTGTATATCCACACATTAAAAATGTCAAATGACATTTCTAATGTAAGTCTTGTGTTTTGGAGGGGACTGTGTTATTCACCTTTGACATTATCCATGGCAGACACATCAAAATGTAGTAGATATTTTGCAAAATGTGTATTGCAGCAGAGATTTATTCCTGCTTTTTTGTAGGGTATCTGACTGACTGGGAAAAGGGCAAAAATGGGTTGGGCTGCAGCAGGAGATACCACAACACCTCCAAGTTTCTAAGAAGCAAGTATATGCAGACACTCAAGTAGAGGTTGAAGAGCTGGCATTTGTTCTATTAGTTCAATGCAGCTGAATTCAGGGGAGACAGACGTGGTTTTCTATTGTGGTAAGATGTGCCCTTTAAAACAATGGACATCTGCCAGCCCCTACTGAATTATACTGAAAATATCAGACTTGCTTCAGGTGCAGAATGCTCAATGAATTATTTGGTCGACATTTTTAAAGACCTCATTGGCACTTCCTGGACTAATCGAAGTCCAGCTATCCTTTAGTTTTCACACCACCAAATTTTGCAATAGAGTTATCAAGCTAAAAACGTGCAAAAAAAACAGCAGATAAAATGTACATTTGTTAATAAATTTTAATAATAATTTTTATTATTTATACCCCACCCATATGGCTGGGTTGCCAGTAGTTAATATGCACACTCAAATGCCTATTTTACGATAAAATGGATACAAAAGTCTATATTCTAGGATAAGATGCATCAGACAAAATGCACATTTTAGGGTAACACGTACATTGGGGTAAAATAATACACATTCCTGGGTCATTTAAAAGTTAATCTACAGACTGACGCGAAAACAAGAGTTAAGAATGAAAAAAACTGCAAGACCGGGTATAAGCCAATCCATACACCCTTAGCTCCAGGGCATGAATATAAAAACTCACGTGTTAATAGACAAAGCTGTAGTTACATTAAATGTGTGTTCTAGGGCATTCTCCATGTGGTCTCTTTCTTGTTCATTATTTCTAACTGTGCAAATGTTTATATAATCAATCTTGTCTGCACATGCGTACAAACACTCACTGACACACCTCACTCCACTCTGTGATCGCCTCTACTCAAAATAGTACCTATTTTAATGAGATTTCCCACCCCATTACAATAGCATTTTCTGCACTTGCCCCAGGAATCATCATCGGTGTGAGTGGCTTTTCAAGCTTCATCCACTTATTGATCATTTGGCTGAAAAAAATTCAAACAGCTGTTCAGGCTCAGTGTGCTTCCGCAATTCTTTTCAGCGACCAAGTAATTTTTTAAAATAGTATATTTATTAGTCCCTTTGCAGAATCCCCCAACATTGCATGAGACTTGACAAAGCCATTATGAAGTCTAACCAAAGGCTCTCTCTGCTAGTCTGCAGCATGAGCTCAATTTAAAATAATTCAGAAACGGATTCTGCAAGAACCCTCTTTTGTTAACATCGTTTCTCTGCATTTGGGAGAAGCTGACGAACCAACTTCATTAGACTGAGCAAAAAAGCAATTTTGAAAAGGTAACGGAAAGACAGTGCATGGAAATAAAGAATATAGAAACAAAAGATGTCCTTCTCACAGGAATTAACTTGAAACACAGAGGTAATGATTTCCTACTGGAGATCTAACTTTCCCTTGTCTTAATAGGCTTCCGAAAGAAGACACATGACCGTGTCCACTGCAAATTGTCTTGGTGATCTAGAGTAACCAGAGCTTACGGGTCAAGGAAGACATGCTCTATTCAAAATAGGAAATACCCTGCCTCAAGTATTATGGATTAGAAATTTTTAAATTTTGTTTAGCTCACTATTTGACACAAGCTTCAGCTCAGTTCCATGCTGGACTCCATACTCATAGTGAACATATTTCAGTACAACCTGAACACCAGCCCTAGCCTAGTTCTGGTTGGGTTTCATCTCAACACAATACAGTAACTGCACAGTAACAGGAAGGAATAGGAAGAACAAGCATGGATAGATCAGAGAACAATGTTGGTATGAAGTCTTGGAAGCCTCTGACCCAGGCATCCCCAATCTGTGGCACTCCAGATGTTTTGGCCTACAGTTCCCATGATCCCTAGCTACCAGGACCAGTGGCCAGGGATGATGGGAATTGTAGTCCCAAAACATCTGGAGGGCCAAAGGTTGGGGGTGCCTGCTCTAACCAATGGACAACTATTTAGACACCCCCTGTAAGACTCTGGGAGGGTCAAACTAGCGACTCTGGTAGTGGAGCCCTGGTGCCTTGCTACCAGAGGACCTTCCAGTAGCACACAAGGGGGAACGCCAGATTGACTCCGCTGGTGTGCCATGCAGCCCCTGCAGCCCCCCCATCCAACTCACCCTCCCAGCTGACGCTGCTGCCAGGAGGCTATTGCTATGACTGCCTCATTGGGTGAGCCCTTTTCTGTTTTAACTGTCTCTACTTTCTTTCTGACAACTCTGTTTAATCCCTAGCAAGCTGGCTACTGTCTACTGCACTGTCAAAGAAACCACCTCCCTGAATTACTCTTTGCTGTTTCCTCCATGGCCATTCTGCTGCCTCTGAAATAGCTCTCCACCTTCTCTCCACTCAAAACTTGGGTTTGTACGTTTCTGCTTCAGCACCTTTCTCTTCCTACCCATTAAACAGCTCACTTGATGTTTCCCATAAGAGAGAGTTCCTCCTCTCCCCTGCCCATCATCTCTGTTGGGGTACAAGGCCTGGTCCCCTTCTAGTCCCTCCCTCTCATTTTCTCTTCCTGCTGTCAGACTTTATTCTGTATGATCTGCAAGGCAAGAGTGATGCTTCTAATGCTTATGCTAACCTGTAAGTACGTACAATTCGGAAGATTTTTTTAATGTCTGGGGAAGTTTTTGAAAACCACAGAGTTTTGATGAAATGCCTTGTAATGAAAGGTGTTGTTTTCTTCTGTTTAATAGTTTGAAGACCTCTTTAATCATTGATAAGCCACTTTTTGAGGTCTGACAGAAAAGAAGTACAGTGGAATCTTGATTCTCAAACCTAATCCATTCCTGAAGTCCATTTGACTCCCAAAATCGTTCGAAAACCAAGGCGCGGCTTCCGATTGGCTGCAAGAGCTTCCTGCACTAAAGCAGAAGCTGCGTTGGACATTCAGCTTCCAAAAAACGTTAAAAAACCGGAAAACATACTTCCGGGGTTTTGGTGTTTGGGAGCCGATTTCTTCATCAACTAAGCCGTTTGAGAACCAAGGTTCCACTGTATATAAATTCTTTAGGCATAAATAGATTCATATCTGTTGTTAGGCCAGCTCTAAGACTGGAGCATGTTCTTCAGCTTTCAAGCCTTGACTTGAGAATCACAGAATGGCTGAGTTGGAAAGGGACCACAAGGGTCATCTATTATAACCCCCTGCAATACAGGATTTTTTTGGCCCAACGTGGGTCTCAAATTCACGATACTGAGATCAAGAGTCTCATACTCTACCAACTGAGATATCATTCTACAAATCAATAGGGTTCACAGAAGTTTTGAATATGCCTCCTTAAATATCAACAATTCATTGCAGGTTGTACTACTATAGACTGTCTGGAAACCTTGCCAGAAACTGCAGAAATACTGTCCTGCCTCCCAGCTGCCACCTTTGAAACTACCACCACAACCACCCAGCTTGGAAAACCAACATTCACTCCCTGCAAAGAGGGAAAATATGGAATACTTTCCTGTAGAAAGCCAGCTCTCCAGGGAGACATAAGTTTTGTCTCTCTCCAATATACTGGTTTTCTGCACTCAAGCTTTGCTTTGCTTTTTGCATGAGGAGAAGAATTCAAAAACATGATTTTGCAGAATGTTACCTTGGTCCTTAGACCTGGATTTAAAGCCTGGCTTAAGCAGAAGTTAGCCTCGTCTTATGCAAAGGCAGTATTGCAGCACATTCCTACAAATGTACTCCTAAGTAAACCCCGATGTTTTCACAGGGGTTTACTCTAGGAAAGTATCTGTAATATTGCAGCCCTACTGACTCACTTCACAAGATAGCTTTGAGCACGACTGAAGTGAGCATTGCACGGATTTCACACCAAGAGTGCTATAGAACAACTAAGTATGCAGCGTTTCAATACACGGAAGAGAGACTGTGTGTGTATGCCCATACATGTGCATGATGTATCAATTTGGAAAATGGTCCGTTTAATATTTTGAAATAAATAAAACACAAGTGATTTAGTTACAATGGTTTGATTGCTCACAATCAGTGGTATTCTTAATGAAGACCTGGAACAGTTTAGCACTGGTGAAAGCACTGTAAACCCATAATTGATTAGTAGTTCCCTTCTCCCCACCCCCAGTCCCAGAAACAGAGTTCTTCAGGCAATAAGTAAGGTAAGTTCAGCTTTGATACTGGGCACCAAGAGGAATGCTGTCATCATGTTATTTGAAAGGCAACACCAGAGGAAAAGCTGTACTGTTAACTATGTCAAGAAGCTCACAAACACAACAGAAAACCCATCTCAGTGGAAGGCTCAATTACGTATGTTTTAATTAGCTATGAATCTCGCCAAGCATCATCAGTGTCATCTTTTAACCTGCAGGCACACATTATTTGACTTCCTGCTACCGGCTGCTAGTAAAACATTAGGCAGAGTGCACAGTACATCTAGAAGTAACTACTGATCACTGATTTCTGCTGATGGCATGCTTTTGAGATGCTGAAGGTGTTTTTTGGCACAGCCGCCAAACATTTCAGTAGTAGCTCTCGCTGTATATTTACCGTATTTTTTGCTCTATAAGACGCACCAGACCATAAGACGCACCTAGTTTTTGGAGAAGGAAAACAAGAAAAAAAATATTCTGAATCTCAGAAGCCAGAACAGCAAGAGGGATCGCTGCGCAGCGAAAGCAACTATCCCTCTTGCTGTTCTGGCTTCTGGGATAGCTGTGCAGCCTGCATTCACTCCATAAGACACACACACATTTCCCCTTACTTTTTAGGAGGGAAAAAGTGAGTCTTATAGAGCAAAAAATACAGTAATTAATGCGTGCAAGCTAATATTTGAGGAATATGCACAGCTGGAATGGTTTTGTAGGCCTGAACAGTCAAAAATTTACTAGCACTTACTAGAACACAGGACACCTTAGGAAGCTTAAAAGCAAGAATGCAAAATTGGCATTCCAGGTTTTTTGAGCGTGGGGAGGAAAGAGATCCTAATATTAGTAGTAATAATAATAATAGCAGCAGCAGCAATGTTAGAAAGTAACCAATACAAATAGAGGCACGAGAATTAAATGTAGTGTTGTCAACCAACAGCCTCTAGTGTGTGTGTGAGAGAGAGAATTCAGTAGGATGAGTATCCTTTTCTGTTCACGATAAAAATTAATGTCCTATATAGTTGGTGCATAATGTTTAATTATATAGCACAGCAAGGCGGAGGCACTCAATTGACACAGATCAGAAAAGATCTAATTCCAGGTGCAACTGGAATTTAATAAGGAGTAAAGGATCTGTTGCTTCATAAACACTACTTTATTGAAGTAACTGGATTCTCTTTCCTTTGACCCATGTATAAGTTTTTGTGGCTGCTATCCGTTTCTCCATTGGTTGGTTGAGTGGCTCTTTCCTTATACATCTTTTAATACAAGCATCAGAACTCTCCCATGAATGTGAAAACTACACCATGAAAACACACCAGTTCCCAGGGTAGCGTAGCCATTCATATTTAAGAAGGAAACAACCTACTACTAACGCCGCAGTCGTCCACAGCAGATAGGCAACACACGAACTCCAATGGAAGGTTAGTCAACTTTTGCAGCATGCAAATGTTTTCACTCGATCAATAATCCACATTCACCGTTGTAGGCAAGCTTAGGCCATTGTGAGCATCTCTGCTGCAAGCACACCAGTCCTTCCATTTATGAAACCCATGCTGGGAAACATTATTGGCAAGGCAGGCATACCTACAGACAGGAGGACTGATCAATGTGTTTCGCTAGCATTATCTTTAGCAGGGACATGCTCCCCTCTCTTTGGAAGCCTGCTTCAGAGAATTTGCAGAGCAGAAGATCTATCAGCACCACCAAGGAAGGCAAGGCTGACCCATTTCTTTCAGTTTGCCAAAGGATTCTTGCTCTTGGTACAGGATGAAGCAGCCCATCTACAATGACACAGCAAGGATGTAGCAGCAAAAAAACCCAAAATCGTGCAGGCTTTCCTCCTCTCCCTTTGATATCTATTCAGCACATTCTAGGCCCCTGTTCCCTATATGCCAGAGGAGACACTTCAGCAAGGGATATGCTGTTAAAGCAAACTTTTGAGCCAGCAGTTTTTCCTCCGTTGTCGTTGCAGTTCGTAAAGCGCCCCACCCCTCACCGCGCCCTCCACACTGGACCCAGAACAACGCTGTTGAAAAAGAACCACAATCCTCTTCAGAGAAGGGTCCCACCCTTAACAAGTGGCTCTTTCAGACTTCTTAATCTTGCCTTGCCCTTAAACCACATTAGGACCGCCCTTGTCTGCGCCGAATAACTCATTGTTTTCGATTTGGGGAAGGAAGGAAAGAAAAGAAAAGCATCAAACCGGGTGGGGAATGACAAGAGCACTTCCAAAACCTAAGTTTTTAAAAAATGCATAACAACGCATACATTTAGGCTTAAAATCCAAGGCACCATTTCTGCACGGAGAGACGTAGAGTTCCTTTTTTTTTTTTACTCCCCTTCCTCCCCCATCCACGATCATTTGCTTCCTATACCCAGATTGCTCTCCCCCACCCGCTCGACCCTCCCAGTTTCTCAAAGGCGGCTTTCCCCACCCCCACCCAACCCCTCCTGTGCGCGCTCGGCGATTTCCGCCTCGGCAAAGGGGGAAGGACGCAGAGTTGGTGGGGGAACCTACCTTTTTGTCTTCCTTCTCACCGCTATGCCTCTTCTCCGGCTGCTGCTGCGCGCTGTCACCGGCGCTTTCCCCTGCCTGCCCATCCTGCTGCTGCTGCTGCTGACAGCCTCCAGACCCCTGCGCGGCGTGGGGGATGGGCTCCGGGCACGGAGAAACTCCCCGAACATCCATCTCCATCTTCCTAGCCGCCGGATTTGCAAACAAAAGCAGCCAAGGAGAAAGAGACTTTCCGCCACCCCGGCGCCTCTCTCCCTCTCCAATCTCTCTCTCTTAGGATTTGATTCCCCTTCCCGGGTTATTGCGCGTGCATTTATTTGGCTTGAAGAATAGGAAGCCGAGGGGCACACTCACATGGTTCCTCTCCTGCACCGATCCGGCGCCTGCGATCTCATGCACAAACACAGACTTGAGATCCTCCAGACTTTTGCAGCCAACGTGTGCGCCTCGCTGTCTTGCCGGCGGCGGGTACGGTGGCCTCCAGCCGCCCCTTAGCAGCGAAAACGCCCGCGAAGCGCGCGCGGTCCCCTGCCAGACCCAACTCCCACCGTCCTCCTCCTCCCTCGGCGAGGATTAGAGACTTGGTGGTGGTGCTACTACCGCCAGCCGGGGCTTCCAGGCCCGGGCAAGTCTTTTGCATGGGGTTCTCTGATTGAATTTACCCCTTCCTCCTCCTCCTCTCTGTTTCTCTCTCTTTTTGGAGAGGCGGTTAGGGGAGCCTCTGAACGGAGAAGTTCGAGGCGGCGTGAGGGAAGGAGAGAAGCCGCCGAGGGGCTTGGGAAAAGGGGAACTCGGGGGTATCCTGAGGAGAATGTCGAGGAAAAGTTAAAACGCCTCTCGCGCGCGCAAACGCACCGCGCGCGCCCCGCCCTGTCGCCACAAGGACCCCAGGCAGGCGCGCGTAAAGGAAGCCGCTGGTTTCAGTCCCGAGTGGTGGGGAAGAGGCTGGTTTATGAAGGAGACAGCGGCCCCCCCTCGCTCCCCCCACCTCTTCCAAGCCTCTGTGTCTCCTTGATGCTAATCTCCGCGCTGTGCCCGCGCACGCGCTCCTTTCTCCGTGTATCTATACATATATGCGCAACTGGAGCTCCCTCTCCAGACGGCCAGCGCAGCGCATGAGGAACTGGAGTAAAGGGCGGGCGTGGAGGAGGGGGGAGCGCGCGCGCGGGTGAGAGAGAGAGAAAGAGAGAGAGAGACGCGCCCCTCCCCGCGCACGCGCGGCTTGATGAGCTCTGGTGATTGATTCTTCAGATTAATAGTTGCTGTTTCTGAAAGGAAGGGCGAGCCCAAGCTCAGGGGTTTCTTTGGAATGCCAGCTGTGAAAATGTGGAGTCATCAGGATGGGCGCCTCTGGGCATGTGCAGAGGGCCTCTCCTCCTCCTGGGACTCTGTCCCCAGAGAGTTGCTCCGAGGTGGTCTCATACCTACACGTTAAAACCTTCCATTTTACAAGTGTACCCAAAAAAAAAAAAAAAAAGGGAAAGAAGCTTGTAAGGTAAAATGGGATGCGGGTGGCACTGTGGTCTAAACCGCTGAGCCTCTTGGGCTTGCTGGTCAGAAGGTTGGCGGTTCAAATCCCCGCGATGGAGTGAGCTCCCGTTGCTGTGTCCCAGCTCCTGCCAACCCAGCAGTTCGAAAGCACACTGACGCAAGCAGATAAATAGGCACCGCTGCGGCAGGAAGGTAAACAGCGTTTCCGTGCGCTCTGGCTTCCGTCCCATTGCGCCAGAAGCGGTTTAGTCATGCTGACCACATGACCAGGAAAGCTGTCTGTGGACAAACGCCCGCTCCCTCAGCCTGAAAAACGAAATGAGTGCCACACCAAATCATCGCCTTTGACTGGACTTAACTGTCCAGGGGTCCTTTACCTTTACCTTTTTACCTATGTTAGAAAAGAGTGAGGAGGGAGAACAGTAATTGTTTTTAATTTGGATGGGCAGTTGTGCCTGGAACAAACCATCATCGATACCACAGCGTGGATAGCTTCATTGGTGCTGATAATGCCAAGGTTGCAGGTTCAATCCCCATATGGGACAGCTGCATTGCAGGGGTTGGACTTGATGACGCTCAAGGTCCCTTCCAACTCTGCAATTCGACAACACATTAACTCTGACAATACGTCACCGCGGACAAATTTTACAGTCCAGTTGGGGAGGGATGACATTGACACAGGAGGATGCTTGGATAGGAACTGAGCAGGGTGCTCCAATGGAGATTTGGCCTCTGGGTTTTTCAGCAACTTGAAAAGTATCCGTGTGTATGATGTTCCCAACAAGCCAATAAATAGTGTAAAAGTGTTCTCTTGAATGAAAGCCAAGCTTTGATCTGATCATTCTTAAATCAGGACTCTTTTATCAGGTGACTAGGCTGCGTTTCTAAATATAAATTTCCAAATATAAGCTAACATTGCCTTAAAGAGCTGCCATTGCAGCTTTGGATGTTACCTGGAAACATATGCCGACAAATTTTAGCATACATCTTTTTAAAAACTCCACAGTATGCATGGTTCTAAGGAGAAAATGTCTCATTCCATGTAGCTGGAGAATATTTTCCCAGTTCATGGAAACTCACACGCAACCCTGCTTGCATCAGCTGATGCCCTGACCCAAGGATATTCTGAGAAAATGCTCTTTGTGTAGCATGACATGGAGCCCTATGGAACTTTGCCTCTAGATCCAGAATGGCTAAAATGGTTTGTTAGCTTGCATCTACACTGGCAGATATTGCAACTGAAATAGAAAGGAAGACAGCCAGGGATGAAACATTAGCAGTGCCCCCCTCCTCTACCAAAGATCCATCATAACCCACCCACCCCCCTCAAAAAGGCAAGCTGCATTTAAAAGAGAAACCATTCACCTTCTAAGAGCCCATCAAAATGCCTGTAATTCTACTTTTCCCCCTATAATTTTTATTAAATTTTCTGTTTTACATTTTAGAATATTCATTTAAACAACTTTAAAAATATCAAGTGACTTCCCTTCTTCTCTTTCCATGGTTAATTTTACATATCATAAATCCCCACATATTTTACAGAAACTATACTGTCAGGGAACTGCCATCGGAAGGAAGGGAGGTGAAAGGGCTCACACAGGTTGGGAGAGACTCAGCAGCTGAAGAGGGAACCAGTAGGGGGAGAGGAGCTGAGCTGAGGGAAAGTGAGCTGGAGGGATGGCTCAGAGACACTTCCAGCGAAAACAGTGGGGAGGTTTCAGGACCTCCTGTAGGGACACCCACTCCTCGCCGGAAACTGTCACGCAGAGAGTCCAGAAGACGTGTTTCCGTTAAGGAGCTTTTATGTTGGAAGCGATTCCGAAAGCAACCACTGTCGGAATCTGCTAGTGACTAGAGGAGCCATGTCTGAGGGGCTCCGTCACAGACAGAGGTTTGTGGACTTGAACAAACTCTGAGGGGATACGATTTTACGCACAAGCAGCTCATCATCCCATCACATATACCATTCAGTATTCCATTATTGAAGCCATCAAAACTTATTTACACTGTTGAATTTATCTTAATGCTGTCTACGTTTTCAAATAAACACAGTTTCCCTCCATATATTCAGTAAACATTTTCCAATCTTCTTTAAACATAGGTTCTTCTTGTTCTCTTATTCTATATGTTAGGTCCGCAAGCTGCACATATTCCAACAGTTTAAGTTGCCATTCTTCTTTAGTTGGGATTTCGCTTGATTTCCATTTTTGGGCTAACAAAACTCGAGCCGCAGTAGTGGCATACATAAATGACCTTTTTTGACACTTGGGAATTTCCATCTGAATTATCCCCAACAAAAAGGACTCAGGGTTTGTTTGTTTTTCGGAAAAGTACTTTTAAACATTTTTTCCAATTCATTATGGATTATTTCCCAATACTCTTTTACCCTTTTACAGGTCCACCACATTTGATAAAATGTACTCCCAGTCTCATTGCATCTCCGACACTTATCTGATTCAGTCTTATACATCTTTGCAAGTCTACTCGGACTTAGATACCATCTGCAAATCATTGTCAGGTAGTTAAAATGCCTGTACTTCAAGGCTTCCTCATTCTGCTTCAGCAAAATATTGAAGGTCTTCCTAAGTGTGTGTATGTTCCATCAGCTTTGTACTTAAGCACAAGACACCGACTACAATGAGTCACATGCAGGCAGGCATTGGAGAGGTGGAGCACTCTGTCCCTCCTCTGGACCCAGAATACAAATACAGGGGGCTGTTGCAGAAATGATAGAGCTATACCTTCTGTGCTAGCCTCTAGCAGGTCAGTAATGTTTTTCTGGCTAGTAACTTTTGTGGGTTTATTAATATTTACAAGGCTGATTCAACACATAAAGGTAAAGGGACCCCTGACCATTAGGTCCAGTCATGACCGACTCTGAGGTTGCAGCGCTCATCTTGCTTTATTGGCCGAGGGAGCCAGCGTACAGCTTCCGGGTCATGTGGCCAGCATGACTAAGCCGCTTCTGCCGAACCAGAGCAGCGCATGGAAACGCCGTTTACCTTCCCACTGGAGCGGTACCTATTTATCTACTTTGACGTGCTTTCGAACTGCTAGGTTGGCAGGAGCAGGGACCAAGCAACGGGAGCTTACCTCGTCGAAGGGATTCGAACCACCGACCTTCTGATCGGCAAGTCCTAGGCTCTGTGGTTTAACCCACAGCGCCACCTGCGTCCCGATTCAACACATACATAATGTTTAAACCCTTTTTTTAAGGTGATGTTTTTTAAGATAATTTCTGACACTGCTGTCATGCCCTGAACAACAACAGTATGTTTTTTTCTATATCCCCATTTAAATTGTTGTTGTTAGGTTGTTGATACAACTATCCAGAGAATCCTCTTTTTTTTCATACAAGCATGATAATGTCAAGGTTGCAGGTTTGATCCCCATATGGGACAGCTGCATATTTCTGCATTGGAGAGGTTGGACTATTATTATTATTTATTCAACTTATGCACTGCCCTATACCCAGAGGTCTCAGGGTGGTTCACAACGAGACCACAAGATTAGATGCTCCTTAGGGTCCCTTTCAGCTCTGCAATTCTATGTAGAACATGAATTTGCCAGCCGCTTAACAGCTTTTGTTCTGTTCACAGTTTCTTCCATAGACTTGCATCAGAGGAGTTGTTTAATGTCTTACTGTAAATATTCGTTGTTGGGTGCACCCGGTTCTGCCACCCTGGACCTAAATTGTGCTAATATGTGCAGCCTCCCAAACATTAGCTGGGTGACAGATTGTGCAACTAATACCATTTTAAAGCTAATTAAAAGTGTTGTCTTCTTTGTTGCTTTATTGATTTACACAGCAACTTTTGCCATAGTTGCTAGCCACTTGTTTACAAAGTTAATAAAATGATAAATTACACCCAAGTCTCTCTGTAATGGGGGGGACAATGAAGAATTGGTGTCTTCTTGTTGTTAGAAAATAAAATCAGACCCAATTTCTCCAGCCCTTGAGGCTAAAATGAAAACCAGGAAAAGGGCTAAAATAAATATAAAGATCTTACCGTATGTGCGTGAACTTACTGGAATCAAGGTTTGGCAGAGTGCCAAGGCAAGCCCATTCCAAAAGCGTGTACCCACAAGGAAGGAGGAGTCCTCAGTTGATCCTGAAACATTTAACCCCAAATGTAAACAAGGATCTTCTGAAAAATCTGGGTGGTCCACACACAGTCAGATTCTAGGTCGTCGTCCCCCCCCCCCATGTTTATGTTTCAGAGGATAATGATATCTAATGCTAACTTGGAAAAGACTTCTGGTCTGCATTGTCTAATGGGTAGGCAAACTAAGAACCAGGGGCCAGATCTGGCACAGTCGCCTTCTAAATCTGGCCCAGGGATGGCCTGGGAATCAGTGTGTTTTTACATGAGTAGAATGTGTCCTTTTATGGAAGGTAAACGGCATTTCCATGCGCTGCTCTAGTTCACCAGAAGCGGCTTAGTCATGCTGGCCACATGACCAGGAAAAACTGTCTGCAGACGAATGCTGGCTCCCTCGGTCAGTAAAGCGAGATGAGTGCCGCAACCCCAGAGTCGTTCACGACTGGATTTAACAGTCAGGGGTCCTTTTACACCTTTTTATTTAAAATGCATCTCTGGGTTATTTGTGGGGCATAGGAATTTGTTCTTCTTCTTTCCAAAATATAGTCCAGCCGCCCACAAGGTCTGAGGGACAGTGGACCCGCCCCCTGCTGAAAAAGTTTGCTGACCCCTGGTCTAATGTTTACTGTACATTTCTTTAGCAAAGACCTTGACTTATAGCTAATACTGTCGGACTCGAGCTCCGAGGAACCCAGCAATTTGCCCATTGCCGCCCAGTGAACTGCATGGGTCACTGAGGGTGTTAGCCAAAGTTTCCTATGTCTTAGCCCAGTCATACCACACTGGTTCTTAACGCACAATGTGAAATGTCAAACAGAAAACATTTAGTGTTCCATGATCTATCCTCAGAATTTGTGGTGATAAATTTGGAGGAGCTATTTTTCAGCACTACAGCTTAGAGCCTGTTTTCCTTTTTTTCTTTTCCTATACTTTACATAAATATTCCATCACACTTTGCAATCCAACCTTTCAGAAGTGGGCGTAGAGCCGAAATGTGAGACTCATAGTCTTTTATCAGCTTGTAAAACATTGGCTGCCTTTGCAGCTCAAACATGGCAGGCAATTGGATGGAACCCTTGGCTGTGCCATTTCCAAAGAGAAAACTGTTGTGGACAACAACGACTGGCTTGTCACATGAACGGAGAAGTGGAAAAATGGGAGCACAAGCCAATTCAGCTCAATAGTCCGGTGTCAGCTGAACAGAACTGTGCAAGTCCATGACCTAAGAGAATCAGCTTGGAAGACTTCTCCCTGTCTTGGTCCAAGAGAATGAGACAACAGCTGCCTTTTATTGGAACAACATGTGTGGGTGAAAGAGCATGTAGGCATTCCATTTCAAGAGAGATCTTTGTACGTCTGCTGCTGCATTCAGATAGCAATTTATTCCTGACATTTCCTTACCTGTTAATTTCCGTGCTTTCGTTTGATCTTTCACACGATGCAAAATCCACATCTGGAAATCTGGCAGAATCTAGCTGGTGTACGCTAGGGGAAAATTCCATACAAACACATGTATATTATTAGAGAAATTTGCACTAAAATGCTTATGAATTTTCATGAGAACTTTTTTTTTTTTTTTTGCAAACTGACGTGAACTGAGCTTAAGACTGGGAAAATGAGAAATTTGGCAAAAATGGAATTGAGAGATTTGCCCACTGCTATTTTTCTAGAAAAAGAGGTGCAAGACCTCACCTTGTTATCTTAGAATGGCAATGGCGCCATTTTAAATGTCATTAGGACGATATTAGATATAACGTTCTACAATATAACCTTTAACATACATTTTCTCTTTGTTGGTGGCTCGCTGCTCTGCAGCGCCCTCTGGTGTCACATTTTAATAAGACATTATTAACGTTATAAATCACGAGTGTAGACCCGCCCCCATGTGAGTTCCAGCTGGGGGTGGAAGCCCTGGATTTGCCCATCCCTAGCTTTGTGCAAAAGCCAAATCCCTTCCAAAAGGAAGAGGGTTAAGGAACATCACACAAATTGGGCCCTTACTTGTGAGGCTGTGATGGACTATGCAATTACATAGGAATACCAAAATAAAAAATCAGAATTGTGGTGCTGCTAGCAGAATTCAACATTTGGAAAACTGGCTGGGTTGTTAAAAAAGCAAATTTGTAGTTCTCAGTGCTTTGAGGACATGCCTGAATCTTTGTGGGCAATATTTTGTAATGGCTTCAACTATGCAACTAAATGCTATTTTGTAAATGTCTGCTGAATCTCAGGCTCCAGAGAGAATACTAAAATAGATTTCTGGGTTTATTTGTTTTATTTATTTATAGCATTTGTACCCCGCTCTTCAGCCAAAAAGACTCCCAGAGCGATTTACATAAAACCAAGACCAGATACTCCGTACCCGCAGGCTTACAATCTTTGTTAAATAAAAATAAAAAAGGTTGCGTTCGGACTTCAGTGCCACGCAAACTCTCTGTAATTAACAATCCCAAATGTTATGGTGCATAACAGTGAGAACACGGGAGAGGGGATTAAACCTTACTTAAAATTGCTCAGTTTGAATAATTTTAAAACTTGGGATTTTATTTTGTTTTATTGGTGGAGGGGTGGGGGAATTGCACTGTAAAGTACACAAAACCTTTTCTTGGTCTTTAGAACGGAAGGCCTTCCTCACATCTTGCCAGGTATGTGGCAGAAGAGAGAGAGGCATCAAAAGACTGGCCAGTCTGCGAAGGGGTCCCAAATGACGCAGAGGCACTTTTCAGCCTCCCAGTTGGTGCCTGAGTCTCTATGCCAAGATTGACAGTTTTGATAGACAGTAAAACCAAGTCTCTGGTGCATCGTTGGCAGCAAGGGCAGCTTCTGAGAGCTGACTCTACATGGCTGATAGAGGGAAGCATTTTGTATCCACGCGAGAGAAATACCATCTACAAAGCCGCCCTTGATCTGGCTACAAATGCTCTGCCTTTCTGGTTATATTTGTTCGTTCATTTTGATTTCTGTACTGCCCTTTTATCATCCTGGGGGCAGGAGGGGGGAGGCAGACGTTAAACTAAGGTTACCTGATTTTTTTCAGTGACTCCAGGGACACTTTTGAACTTCAACTGATTTTGTATGGGGACTGATTTGTAAATCCAGGGACTGTCCCCGGGAAACGGGGACATCTGGTAACCTTATATTAAACCCAGACACTTCTCCATTAACACCATGAAAAAACAGTGTAGCAAATTCAAAATAAGATTAAAATAAAACCAAACTGTACAACCGGCAGGCATTCTTCTGTTACATTGGTTGTATTCGATGGGGCTGTCTAAACATAGACTATGAAACCTTCTTCAGAGTTTGCATTGTGTCGCAGGGTGTAGGAGCCACAATGGGCATTTGAATCGCTTTGACCTTTTACCACCCTCAAACAGTTTAAATCAAAGACTTCCTCGTGTTGATTCAAACTCCTTGGGGCCTCTGTCAGCTGGCACTCCCAGCTCTTGCAGTCTGGGATGTGCAGGGCTGCTTCCTCAAGCACAAGTCGGCCTTATCGATAATTCCCTCTGTACTATACATTTCAAAGCAGATGACACAGATGTACATCGAGTCGTTTCCCCATCCATCGATCTTGGCTCCTCTGAGGGGCTTTCTTGCAAGCCCGCAAAACATCCAGCAGCCCAGAGGAGACTGTCATGCTTGAGCTTTTACATACAGGCCTTCCGAGATTTGCCTTTGAGGAATGCCTTTGTCTACATTTCCAGACTGCTAACCTGACAGAAATAGCCTGCAGAACAACCCAACCCTACCAGGGACAGGGGGAAAGACCACCACACTCCTTTACGCAATTCTCACAGGGGGCAAAGACTTCGGATTTCTTTTGATGTGAACGACACCAGCGGATTTAATTCATGTTCAAATTTGTTTTGTTTTTTGAATAGTACATCTGTGAAGCCTCTGCTCGTTTTTGGTTTTTTTAAGGGCTGGGATCTAAGGCATTTAGCATTTGTATTGTGTTTAGCAGAATAACTCAAGGCCCTATCCATATATAAGGCAAGACAGTTAAATCAGCGCTGGTCATTGTGGGGCAACGAAGGGATGGAACCCACAAGTTTATACCCCCCCCCTCTCCTTTTGAGCCAACTCTTAGCCCCCTTGCAGAATGCAATGATTTCTACGCTGCCTTTTAGGGCAAAGCCTTCAGAAAAGGTAGCTTACATAAAAACCAGCCAGTGTGGTGTAGTGGTTAAGAGCGGTAGTCTCGTAATCTGGGGAACCGGGTTCGCGTCTCCGCTCCTCCACATGCAGCAGCTGGGTGACCTTGGGCCAGTCACCCTTCTCTGAAGTCTCTCAGCCCCACTCACCTCACAGAGTGTTTGTTGTGGGGGAGGAAGGGAAAGGAGAATGTTAGCCGCTTTGAGACTCCTTAAAGGGAGTGAAAGGCGGGATATCAAATCCAAATCCAAATCCAAACAACCATCGAATATTGCATCATGTTGCAATAAAACCAATCATTCCAAAACAGCAGTTGAAAACAATCCACAGGCTAGAACATAGGAAGATCTTAATGAGTCTGAATACAAATTACAGTATTTAGAAGGTACTTCATTTGTAGAACTGAAACATTAGGGTAACTTCAGTACTTACAGATATTAAACTATCACTTAGGTGACATACAAGCATGGCAATAGCCTGGGATGGTGGATGTTGAAGCTCAGTAACATCTGGAGGGCCAAAGGTTCCCCACATCTGATACTGAGATTTATTTTTTAAAATATAACAAGTTGTGTTGATTTTTCAGAATACAGGATACACAAAAGGAAAGTCGCTACAGATACAACAAAATTACTCATGGAACAAATTTTCAGTCTACTGGGTCTTACCAAAGGCAAGCTTGTGAATCTGGTGGCTGCCATTCATCAGTTCATTCATTTGAAAATTTTATAAAGGGCTCCCCAATCTCAATGAAACCATCCACATCTGATACAGAGAGATGTTGAAACTAAAAACAAATTGCTGAGACAGAGGAAGCATATATTTGAGTACATTCTGCACGTGGTGAGCATCTGTGAGAGTTATCTTTAGCAGAGTTTTAGTTCCTTTCAATTATCATTGGAGCATGTTGTACTGTTGTTAATGGCCTTAAGGTGTAGGTAGGAACTTTCCCTTCTCTTTGTATTCAGCTGTTTTGCATTTAGATTTCTGTAAAAAGTGGCTTTTTTATCCTATATATTAAATACTGGAACAAAAGCTCATGTCTAGCAGAAGGCAAGAGTTTACCATAGCAACGTATTCATTATTCCAAATGACAACGCACATAGGGTATGAGTTCTTTACAATATTAAAATGGATTTTGGATAGTGTACCTTTATAAATCCTGCTTAATTATAAGCAAGTTGATTTATCAGTTAAACAGGGATAGGAAAATGGAGAGGTATTCATGCAACTTAATTGAAAAATACTCAACTGCCCTGATGTTCTGAAGACGCTTCAAGCATTTTTGAAGGCTTTGGCTTTTTTGAAGGAATAGTTGAATCACATTTGGCACCTTCCATTTCAGATGCCTGCATTAATTTGTACCAAATATATTCTCATTAAATGACTATTTTTATGCTGAAGTAACTTTTTAAAAAAACAGCACTTCATAGAATGCTGAAGTAACTATGAAGTTGGTGTGTATGTGGTGAGTAGTTTTGAAAAACTTTCCTCCCTTCACTTCTGAGTTATGTTTAATAAAAATATGGCATACTGTCTTGGGTATTCTAATCTTTTTCGTCACTTACACTGGAGGAATAGGAATAACACCTCTCTTCCATCAACAAACATAGAACATAATCCACAAGGACAGCCATCGGCAACCTTTTCTGGGCCAGTAGGCATGTTTTGAATTTTGAAGAAAGTGCCATGAAGCCAGTCACAAAATGGCTGCCGTGGGGCATGGCGTAACACAAAAAGACTGTCACATCTAAACCAGCAGAATATGCAGGACACAAAATGGTGCCCGCGTGCTCTCCCACCAACCACCCAATCAACAGGTGTGTGGGGTTTTTTAAGGCACTCACATCAGCCACTGCTGTGCTCACTCACAGACAGAAGCTCTTTGCACTCCTCCCTTGTTTAGAATAGATGGGAGGGAGGGTGTCCACTTCAGTGGGGCTTATGGTATGGAGTGGTAGCCTAATATAGTTTGGTAAACAATAGCCAGTGGATGTGTGGGGAAAGGATCTGAAGCGTGACCCCTTGCTCCCAAATTACAGATTGGCTGGATGTGTGGAGAGCAAGCAAGGACAGGGATTCTGGTAATCATGCATCACGCCGGGACCCTTTGTGATCCAGCATCAAATGATGTACTCACAAATGATATCTGAACCTGCTCTAAGGGATAGATAGCCTAAGGGATGATTTGCTGATAATGGGATGTCTCATGGCGACTCCCAATACAAAGAGCTTCAGCTGTCTGAGCTCTCTTCAAAAAGCCAACATGGCACCCGTTTGATTTTCAGCAGGAAGTGTCAGAAACGCTTTCCTGTAGTAGATTATACACTAGTCGCAATCCATTCCCTCAGCAAGTCTACCATCTGCTCTACATATTGCCCACATTAGATGCCTCTGCCAAGAGCAGTTTAATGAATACAGAACCATACACTACCTAAGACAGCATTAGAAGCTCTTCTCTGTGCAGGAAAAAAAAGGTGAAGAAAAGCAATAAGGACCAACAGCAGATGAGTTCAACGTCTGCTGTTGTGCACAGTCTCCTCTGAAGCCTCAGTGTGTCATCTGTAAAGCAAGGCCCACAGGGATCTATCCTATGGGACAGCAGTCAATATAAACACAAGGAACAATGGATACAGTTTGCACACTGAAAGTCCACACATAAATCTATTGGGCAACATGGGGAGCCTGTGGTCTTCCAGGTACTATTGGACTACAACTCCCATTATATTTCCCCATTGGGCGTGTTGGCTGGGACTGATGGGCATTGGAGTCCAACAAGATCGGGAGGGTCATTGCGTCCCAACCTCTGCTGTTAGGAGACCTAAAGTTCCATCCATTCACCCAGTCCAGTCCTGAGATTTGTCTCCTACAGTAGCAAGCCAGATGCCTTTGAGAATCTGACAAGCATCCTGGTCTTTTCATCTCTGACTGTTCCCTCTTCTGCAAATACCTGGATTGAAGAGTGAGCATTTTATAGCAGTCTGTGTTGGGGGGGGGAGGGTGTCTGTATGCAGTAGCCAAAGTGTCGGGACTAGATGAGAAAAATACCAGTTTGAATCCCTGTGCAGGCATGGAGTTGTTGGTTTGCCCTGGGAAAAGTCACTATGCCTCATCTTAAAGTTCCCATTTTTTGAGAGTGAAAGAGTGCTCCTTGGAGGATGAGTAGGAGGCAAACATATCAGTAACACATGCAAATCATTATCATCATCATCATCATCATCATCATCATCTCTTTCTCAGCCACTCTGAGTGGCTCCCAACAAAATATTAAAAACAAGATAAAACATCAGACATTAAAAACTCCCCTAAGGTTGCCTTCAGGTGTCTTCTAAAAGTCTACCTCTACTTTTCAATCTAGAATATAGATGTTTATTTAAAGCTATCATAATCTGGGGCTAGATTATTCTCTGAGCTGAACCATAATGAGTGATTTATCTTCTATCTTGTATTTATAAGATTTATCTTATATGCCTTCTATTACCTATCTGAACATAAACACGCTCTTTACATATTTTTCATTAAACGTATTGCTCATTCAGGGCAGTTTCTTCCAGCATTTGTTCAATTTATTTCCCCTTTTAGATTTGCCCCGTAACATCTCATTGTCATTTCTCCTTAGGCAAAAGGATATGTGCATGGTAAAGAGGTGATGCATGCAGTTAGTTAGGGAGTACCTAATTTAACTAGGCTGCTGGAGCTAAGTAAGTTCACTAAGAAATCAGCCCCATTCAGTTCAATGTGGCTTCTGCCCTAGTAAGCTGGTTTAAGATTGCATCCTCAGTGTTTCCTAGGCACTTCTAGATTTTATCCCAAGACATAACAATAAAGGCACCATTTCTCCTTCTGGTCTTGTAACATCCCATCATTAAATGATAACCCATAGAGAGCAATGATAGATAAGTACATAGATAGATGATAGAGATAGATAGATAGATAGATAGATAGATAGATAGACAGACAGACAGACAGACAGACAGACAGATGATAGATAGATGATAGATACATGATAAATACATAGATTTTTTTAAGGACATAAAACTGGCATAAAATGAGAAAATAGAGAGACACACAGCAGGTGTACCATGATGCTGGGAACAAAATAGATGGGGTGTCAAATGTACATCATATTGACCCAAATATAGGCTGCACATCCAAAAAAAATTGGCTTACAATAAATTTAAGTGCAACCTATATTTGAGGGCAACCTGTATTCAGATCAGTGCAATTTAACTTGCCTTTTTCTCTCTCTCTTAAATTAAAGTCAATAGGGAGAGTGATCAGGCCAGCATACAGCGAGGGGCTTAAATCAACCACCCTTTCCCTAAGTGGTCCCAACAAAAATACTTTCTGTCTGAGTTGCTGTTTGCCCTGGGAAGGAAGATGCTGGCGGGCTTTGTATTTCTTAATGGAAAATGTTTGTAGTCCTTACTGCGCAGGTGGGGAGATTAAAATGTGCATGCAGATTTTGCAAAAAGCCAAAAAAAAAAGGGGGGGGGGAGCTTTTCGTGGTGGCGGCAGTTGTTCTGCAAACCGTGCTCAATGAAGTTAATTTAAGATAATTTTAACAGTTCAGTGCTGAAAACTCATCAATAGCTTTGAGAGCCAGAGTGCCAAATGTCAGTTAGGTGAAATGAGTGACAAGGATTGCTCCCCTGATCTTTTCAAAGCCCCATGAGTTATCTCAGAAAACTGTGTTTTAATTTTGAAGGATTTTTGTAATGCCTGAGAAGCAGGTCCCTACTCCCTAAGAAGTTATATGGAAACAGTCAGGCTAACTAGCCAAAGACCAGGCATTTTGAGGACAGATAGAATGGAAATAGACACAGTAATGGACATAAAGATCATAAACTGGAACTGAAATAAAAAAATGCAGGTCAAGTGAAATGTGCAGTTAAATGGGGCATGACACTGTCAGCTCCCTGAAAGCCTTGAGGGTTAATACTCAAACTCACCTTTCCTTTTATAGGATGCAAATTGTTCACACCGACAGAGTTTTGTTCATTCCTTACTCTTTTACTGGCAAGGAATCTACACACACAAAAGCCAACTCACACATAACCCAATGTCGATGGACACATGAAGGTAAGGTAACCTTGGCTGAAGCTTGTGGCTAGTGAAGACTAGGAATTGGTGCTTCTGTACATTACAGGTGCTCAGTTTTGCAGTCGGAAATGAAGTACTCCACATTTCTGTAACAATTAGCAATAATAATAATAATAATAATAATAATAATAGTAATAATAAATCCTCATGGAAATTCATCAGCATTTTAGTGCAAATTTCTAACAATAAACACATTTTTGCAAAGCGATTTCCCCTAATATAATGCATTTTGTACATTATTGTCACTAATATGTGCAATTTTTACACACGTTACCCTTGTACATGCATTTTCGTACACCTTACTTGAGCGGCAAACTGCACTGCAAAATCCAGGTAAGTGAAAATTTCAAAAGATGTTTGCATTTCGTTTCCAAAAGCATGAATTTGGTAGGTTTGCCCTTAAATGGGAACTTAACTGAATTTGTTCCCTATCCCTAGTGAGGGGAGGGCTTAGCACAAACCAATATAGCAGAAAACTAAGAACAGAGAATTGCAATGCAACTGCAACAACCTCTCTAGGAGTTGGCATGTTCACACGGTCCTGGTAACCCATGTCTGACTTACCATGTCAAGTGAGCCAGCTCATTGTAGCATAAGCCTTCAACTGTCAATGAATATAAGACTCGAGATAGCAGCCCACACAGTGTGTGCTATGACCCCATTAGAAAAAAGCGTGGTGAAAATTGCATATTATAGGTCTCTATTTCCCACATTTGCTTATAAGCAGCAAATTTAGAGCTCTATACCTCCATTTTTCACTCACTTGTATTGGAGGCACATTCTTTTTTTTCAAAGGGAAAAAAGCAATACGTGAAAATTGAAGCCTAATAAAACAATTGAACAATACGATGATCTAGTGCATTTGACTTCATTCATGTAATATGAGAGAATTGCCTGGAGAGCAGGAGAGAAGGAGAAATGGCTGTTATTGTAAATTGCGGGGGCCTGCATTAGCTAGAGGATTGGTATGGTGGGAAAAAAATCTCTGTTCTGTTAAAGCAAAGTATCAGAGATTACTGGCAGCTTTGAGTGGCTCTGCACCTTATTGATTTCTCACGCAAGGCCAGCGTGCGCTACACACACACACACACACACACACACACACACAATCTTACAAGTTCTATGAAATCAAGTTGGCAGCTCCTTTTATTTTTCCAATGCAGCACATTCTAGCTTAACTAAGTGGATGTATTCATCGGGATGTTGCAAAATGTCTGAAGTGTTCAGTTCGGAGATGGATTCAGACATATCTGGAAGAATTTGTTTCGTTTTTAAAAAGGTCTTTCGGGAATTTGGCTCCAAAATTTCCCAGTTGCAAAAAGGAAAGCAAGGATCCTGGTCCTGCAGTAGTTCCAGAGGCTACTGTGTCTGTTAAAGAAATATTTCAAAACTCCCCTTTCTTTATTCTATCTACATGCATAGGATATTAAGGGTAATTCCCAAGATCTAGACAAGAACATTAGAAAAATTAATATTATTATTGGTATGGGGCTACTATGGGTGGGAGAGAAACAAGATTCAATTTAGAGGCAAACCTCATTTGCTTTTTCATATATGAACTAAAACTGAGCCATCTTTTGAAATTTACACATCTTTGATTTCTGCAATGCTATTCTCCAGCCGATAAATGAGCCATGAGGTCATGGTTTTTGCCAAAAACCCGATTCACTCGAAAACGGTGCCAAACAACTGCAAATCGCCCCCTGCAACGTTTGGCAGTGCAAACCCCACATTTCACAGTAGGCCATAAAATGAGCCCTCGGCGCCCTAACCTGTGGGGTCACAGTTTTCGCCAAAAAGTAATTGTAGGAAAGTATTAGCAGCAATAGCATTAGAGATGAACTACAGCACTTTGTCCAGCATACGTTGGAAGGGAAGGGAAACTTAAGCATTTTATTTCTCCGTCTATGTTTTGCAACCTGTGGCACTCCCAATATTGGTGGACTGCATCACCCATCATCCCTGGCCATTGGATACGCAGTGTGGGGCTGCTGGGAATTGGAGTCCAACAACACAGAGGCTCCCCGTTATATATGTGCCATTCATAAGCCATATTTCAGGGAGTTTGTTGCGACATACAAAAAGTGAAAGTTAGTATGTGATGTAAGACTTTACAATCAGGTCACTATGGACTTGAGCCAACATGAAAATGATCTTTCACCCCTGCCCTAAACCATGTGATATTTGGTAATGAGAACAACAACAACAGGGCATTTTTTCTGGAAAAAAACAGGACTTCCGTTTCCCTCATCTCTAGTTTAAATGTAAAAGCAACACTGGATAAAAAGTACATATGCTTATGGAAGGACTCAATCACGTCTTGCATCAAAAACGTTAAAATATGTTTCTTGTTAGACTGAAATGCATTATTGGGGGTCCCCTATTAAAAAATGCCCTCACACTCTCACTTTTAATACCTGCATAGATACAGTGGAACCTTGGATTGTGAACGTGATCCGTGCAGGAGGCACATTCGCAACCCGCAGTGTTCGCAATCCGCAGCGCCGCATCTGCGCATGCGTGGGTCGCAATTCAGCGTTTCTGCACATGCGCAAAGCGCAATTTAGTGCTTCTGCACAAGCACTGAAACCCGGAAGTAACTCGTTCCGGTACTTCCGGGTTTGGCGCAGTGCACAACCTGAAAACACATAACCTGAAGCGTCTGTAACCCGAGGTACCACTGTATAACAATTTACCTCTTAACACACTTTCAATCTCCATTCTAACCAATCAGTAAGTATTAGAGCACATCCTTTGCAAGTAGAACACCCTAAGTTTCAAGCCCTAAGTATCCCCAGTTCAAACGATCAGGTGATGTGAAAGACCTTTGTCCAAAATCCTGAATAACTGCTGCCAGTAACTATAGGCAGTATTGAGTCAAATGTGTGTCTGCTTTGGTTTCTTGTTTTTCCTATCTGAAGTTTAATTCTCCACAGTTGCACTCAGTTTGTGATTTATTTATTTTTTAATGCTCTCGTGAAAATTAATCAGCATTTTAATAGAAACATTTGTATGCAATTTGCCTAAGGTACACATTTTTGCAAAGCAATTTCTCACAAAATAATGCATTGTTTTATATCATTTTCACTAATCTGTACATTTTTTATGTGCGCTTTACCCCAGTACCTGCCTTTTTGTTCACAGTGGACTGGAGAACTGCGCTACAAAATTAGGAGAAGTGCAGATTTTGAAGGATAACTGTGTTCTAGTTCTTGTATGGTTTTGCAACATGTGAATTAGGCAGGTTCACCTTTAAATGCGAAATGAATCAAACTTTTCTCCAATTCCTGGCTGGGGAAAATAGCCTAATCTAGTATGAAATGTTCCATTTAGCATTAGGACCAGGGAAGGCACCTGTATGCTGCCTTGATGGTTGCGGGAAGAGAATGCTCTGAATAGGCAGAGGACGTTTAGAAGTCAGTGTTAGAAATAAAGGAAAAGGGAATCAGAAATAGAAGTAGCAGGACAGGGTAAACATCAAGTCACAGCTTTGTGCCCGTGGAACGAAGTGCCAAATTAGAAGGATGGAACAAAGCCATAGGTTGTCAAAGAACAAGGTAGGTTTTGAAACAGGAACAACTTGAGAAATTAGCTAAGGGAGGATCAAGGCACAGTTAGGAGGCAAGACTGGATAGTTTTCATGAGTCTGATCTAGTCAAAGAGCATTGCTTATATCTGAAGCACATGGCCTCAACAGTGCAATCCTAACCATGTCTGTCAGCAGTTGCAGCCATGACTCTTTGCAGTAACAGCTGGGTTTTCTTATTTAGTCGTGAATGGTGGTCATGCAAGTAAATAGAACTATTCTGCCTTCTGGCTGGTTTTCTCATTCTAGAGACTATATGTAACTATTCTTTAGCATAGGCTTTCAGAACCTGTGGCCCTCTAGATGTTGCTAGACTGCCGTTCCCATTGGTCCCAGACATGATGGCCAATGGTAGAGGTGATGTGAGTTCAGCAACCTCTGGAGGGTCACACGTCCCCTCCCCTTTTTAGCACCTTCACACAATCCTAACAAACCTGAGTGAAGAACACCACTCGATTAGTTCTTCCCCGCTTTGTTGTTGTTGTTGTTTAGTCGTTTAGTCGTGTCCGACTCTTCGTGACCCCATGGACCAGAGCACGCCAGGCACTCCTGTCTTCCACTGCCTCCTGCAGTTTGGTCAAATCTTCCCCGCTTTATATTGTGTTAATTTAGTGATCTAGTCAGGGTTCAGATTTGTACATTAGCAACCTCAGTGGGTCAGGAAGTGAAGACAACCAGTGATAAAAGATCACTGATTCACAGACTGTAATTGAAACAAATCAGTTGGGTTTGTTGATTTACAATGCTTCATTCAAATCATATTATTATCTAAGACAGCAATTTAGTACTTAGAAAATAATATGGATTAGAAACAGCATAATAGCAGCATAATTGCATTGACAAAGTAATAAAAGCCATTTGAGTGAGAATCTTGGGCTTGCTGATTCCTATTCTAATGGAAGATGTGGTCATATAGTTTAGCAAACAGACTTTCTAAATTTCACAGCATATCCAAATTTTTAAGTTCCCTATGATACATAGCATTTTAGAATAAAGCTCATAATTAACCATATAGAGCTGGGGGAGAGCAAGTGAAAAAGAGCTGGATAGGCAGCAACGGGGAAAAAGAGAGGAAAAATTATTCCCTGTATACCCGTTAATTGATCAGGGACTAGAACATAATTTTCCACCCTTTACGTCAATGCTCCCATAAGATGCAGCCTACAACTATCCATTATGTAACTGGGGAAAGGAACTGGGATCCTTATTTTCTGGTATTTCTGTATTTAGGTCATAATCACTTAGAAATATTCCAGCATTGTCTTTCAAACAATTCAACAATGTTTATAATTCCACATCCATTGTGATGATGTTGGGCAGCTTAATAGGAAGGGCTTTTTTTCCATCTGGAACTAACCAGAACTCAGTTCCGGCACCTCTCAGGTGGGCGCCATTGCCATTCTAAGAGAATGAGGGAGGTGTTCATGGTGAATTCCAGCCCCTCTTTTTCTAGAAAAATAGCACTGCTAATAGGTGTGATTTTCCTTTTTCCTTATCATCAGGTTCTAATCACCTCAAGATGCCACAGTTTCACACAACTGTCATTTAGAGTTAGAAAGAGTTCCAGTTTCCACAAAATGGCATAGAGATGTACGTTTCCATCATGATCCATTAGATGACAATTCCTTAGTCCTAGCAGGGTCCAAATTAACCTATGACAGAAAATTGGCTCCTCTTCTATTTCACACAGCTAAAAAATTAACATCACAATTTAGATAGGAGACCTTCTGAATTTAGCCAGGCATCCTGCATATGGAGACATGTTCAGCATTTAGCACTGTTTCAAATCTTAATAAACCTGAGTGAAGAAGATGAATACCAAATGATTCAAAGCCCTACACTCTTTGATTGGCTCATTCCCTTTAGTCCACAAATTAATCAGTGTCTATGCCACATGTTATGTACCCCTAATAGAAACAACTCACATTATCCAGATTATAATGTTCCAGGAATAGGTATGTGGTTAAATGACTGCATAATTCAATATATAGTTCAGTGAAACAAAATCCTTTTCTGGACTAAATACCCCACTATGCTACTGCCTTGGTACCCTTAGGTTTTCCATTGGACTCTGTTTCACTTCTGTAAGAAAACGATCATACCGCATTGGCTTTCACTCAAGCCTAGTTGGGATGGGGTTGTGGACATGCAGGTCAACAGGTATCGTCTGAAGGTCTTTGTGCTCATTATGTATCACTGAATGTCTCCTTAGTCCTTTATTCCCTCCCCACACACTTCCCAGACTCCTGTTATTTAACTCAAATTCTGTTATTTGTTATTTGACTCAAATTCTGTTATTTGTTATTTGACTCAAATTCTGTTATCAGCCTGTTATTTGACTCAAATTCTTCCCCAGTCTTGCTTACCTATCTTCCAGCTCTGGCTTTCTCAGTCCAGGTCCTGCAAAATTTTGCCTCCCAGATCCTGATGTTAACAGTGGTCCAGCTCTTCTTTTGCATTCTGGCAGATTCCTGGCTCCTGGTTGCTTTTGTTAGGCTCATCGCGATACTACCAAATTCCTTTGGTATGATACACTCAGCTTGGTCAACTGCTTCCTCACCGACTCGCCTCTGCACTATATTTTCTATAAATATCTGTGGCAAGTCATTAATCCTGTAAAGACCATTTGTACTATTTATCTTTTTAAAAGGTCTGAAGCAGCTCAGGAAACTAACTCCTTATTTTCGTGAGATGTAGACCTATTCACAACTTATAGGCTCTGGCAGGGTTTTTTTTTGGTGGGGTAGGAAGCTAGGGGGTTTAAAATATTGTTGTTTTTTTCTTCATCCAAAAGTGGGCTCCTTCAGACATCCTTTTTATTGCACATTCATGATTTGTGCTTATAATGCTACCAGGATGGTCACACATGATCCTGCTTTTAATACTATTTGTGCCTGCAAAGGTTTGGGGATGGTCACACAGTTTTATTTCAAATTAGTGTATATCACATAAATTCCTGTTGAAATCCTGTAACATTTTATATATTGTTGCAAGGTGGCCCCAGCCCCAGACAGCAACAATGTGGTAGCACTGGGGAAGCATCACAGAATAAACTAAAGCAGAGGAAATCCACCAGTAATGCACAATTATTGTGCCAAGAATATTTTGCAGAATGCAACCACAGTAAAACACCAGTCTGGAGAGGCCTGGTGACTGACGTGTAGATAGCTCATGTGACCGTATTTTGTGTGGTCTAGTCTTCACGAATTGATGTCTCACATAATGAACTGATCCTGTGGGTACTGTTATATTTCATTACATCACAATTCCCTTCATCTTGGCTTAACCTATTTCTGAATCTTTTTAGCTGAGTCAAGTGATACATGGAGTTGCAGATCGACACATAAAAAAGATACTGTGAATTTACCTATAGTTCCTACTTATAATACCACAGACAATTTGTCACAGTTATTCCTATGCATCTTTTAGCATCTATCCAAAATGTAAAGCATGACTACCATCTATGAAAGGACACATCTTTAAACAAAATATTCAACCTCCAAGGCTGTGTTGCCTACAGATGAATCCCACTGAGAACAACCCAATTGTAATTATATATGTGGAATAAAGGAGGCATCAGTGGTTCATACTAGAAAAGCCATATGGCTGAGGATGTAAAACTGAAATTTCCAGCTAAAAATTCCCGTAAGATATTTTTATATGACTTTCTGAAGAGTTGCAAACAACTCTTATTTTTTGGAAAGCCTGAGAAATACAATGCTTAGAATCTCTCTATATTCAAGTAAAATAGCTCTTTATTTCATTCTGATTTATAGAAATCTACAATTTGCTTAAAGCCAGCGAGAGAGAAAATAATTATCAGGGGAAGACATCTAAACGTGCATGACTGTGCTGTTGGATTACACATTTTAATCTGGACACGGACTAAGTTTGATATCAATTTTATCAATGAACAGGCCAAAAAAATTGTTAAACTTCACAGTAACTATATTGTTGAACTGCTGTTAAGGTTCTCCCTCTATATGTGAAAAAGAATGCACTCTAAAGCTGTAAATAGAATAATAAGTTCTCTCTTATCAGCGCTACAAGCTGTCTTGGAATTCAGCCATTAAAGACTCTATTTCCTTAAACCTGTCTGTTATACTCTCAATGCACTCTCCAGCCTTGAAAGCTTTTCCATCAATTATAATACAGTCCTCTTGGGCGTTGATTTCCATTGGCCTTTTTTCAGTACACTCCAGGCAGAGGTTAGCTACCTAAAAGGGGGGAAATATTCGTATTCTAAAATTAAATACAATTTTGCAACAGATAATCTTCACCTGATACAGGAATGGAGAGCTACCAGCAGAAGCAGACATACACATGGAACACCAATCTGAATGCAGTTGTCTATCTAGTATCAGCTAGTAGTGCTTTATTATTATTATTATTATTATTATTATTATTATTATTATTATTTCTTCTTCTAATGCAGATGGGAATTACAACTCTTCTTATTCAGAAGCTCTTCTTGCATTAAAGTTGTAATCAACTAGTGCTGGATCAAGGTCATTGGTTCCTAATTTATGTTTTAAGGTAAATTAACCTTCAAATCTCCATACTGTAAAATGTATGGAAGAAAATTGGGTGAGGGCAACAGCTCAGAGCACATTGTTTGCATTCAAAAAATCCCAGATTCAACTTCCAGTCCTGGGTTGGACAGACTCCTGCCAATTAGTGGCAGCCACACTGAGCTGGATTGAGAAATGGTCTAATGATATACATCAGCTTCCTATGTACCTAAAAATGTGAGTTCATGTTTACACACCATACATAGCTGTCAACTTACAGATTTGAAAATAAGGGACCAGCAGCCTTGAAAATAAGGGACCAACAGCCAAAATAAGGGACCTGCAGCCTCACCTGTTCCAGGCACTCCAGTCTTCCTGTCCTCCTGCAGTCTGGTCAAACTCATGCTGGGTAGCTTCGAGAACACTGTCCAACCAACTTTGTAACCAGAGGTTCAGCTGAATAGAATCTGAATCACATGCACCACAACGCCTATGCAGCCTCAACTTAAGATGGCTCCCCGGCCTGGCTTTGCACTGCAAAGTTTGCAGCAGCACGTGCAACAAAATGGCGTCCAGCATTCAAAACCCCCCTCAGCTTGCATTAACTAGCCACACACAAGGCATGCAAGCTCCACCCCCCAGTCGTTCTTAGACTTCTTATTGGGTGAGCAACACAGCCAAGCAACACAGTTGGAGCCTCCCTCCTCCCTGGCTGGCAGGGAGGGAGAGAAAGGAGCTGCTTTGAAATTTAAAGGGACATCATTTAAGGGACATCCATCAATAAGGGACAGCAGTGGGACATGGCGCTGGCATAAGGGACTGTCCCTTCAAATAAGGGACACTTGACAGCTATGAAACCATATGCAAACAGACATTAAATCTCTCTCTCTCTCTTTTTTAGAAAAGTGGAATGCTATTTTTTAAACCTTTCACAAAACTGTTATGTGAACAGGCTGCAAATACTGATTGATGGATTGTTATACATTCACACTGTTGGATAATCTTATGTGGGTTATTGAAGGTCAACGGGGGGAAACGGTTATAATCCCTCCCTTCATTTCATTTTCTGATTCAGCATATTGGATGGATTAACGGCAAGAAAGATAACTGTGGGCTTTGCTGGGAAGTGGTACACAAATGTAACTAAGAAACAATAAGTAAAAATTTAACTGCAAACTCATACTAAAAGGTTGCTACTTTCCTGGTTCTGGATAAGAAAGTTGTGCAAATTTCAGAACAAAATTCAATGGCATTGTATCATGTCTGATACATACAGAGGCAGTTAAAGGGCATAGCTGAGGAGGGCACTTTCTCAAAGCCTGGTGCAAGCACTTGCCCAGCTTCAAGAAGGAGGTGCGAGGCTCTGACAGGGTCCTAGAATCATCTTGCCTCCTTCCCAAAGCTGGGCAAGCACTTACTGGGCTTTGGGATGGAGGTAGGAGGGCTCTAGGACCCTGCCAGAGCCTTGTGTCTCATTCCCAAAGTTGGGCTTAAGCCAGTGCCAAGAGGGCTGGGAGGAGGGCGTCAAATGTTGGCCTAGCACAGGGTGGCATAATACCAAGGTCCACTGCTAATACAAGTCCTTCTATGACCTACAACATAATTTACATTTTCTGTGCGTTCTTGGAAACAGTCAGAACACTTTGCATGGAGTAGCTTTTGAATGCGTGCACTAGGCTGAAGTTGCTAAAATGCTACATAAGTATCTAAATAATTGTAATGTTGCAGGTTTGTTCTCTAGCATGCCTGGAAAATGTTCAGGAATTATATTGCAGCAATAATAACAATAACAATAACAACAACAACAACAACAACAACAACAATAATGATAATTTATTTTATATTTTACCCTTCCTTCCTCCTTCCATAAAAACAAAGAACTAAAAATTCTCAGAGTGCCATAAGTTCCTCTACCCCTTTAAAAAATATGGAACTTGGCTTGGCAGAGGAGTATTATAGTAGTAGCTGTTTTGCCTGTTTGTATGCAGATATATGCAATACAAATAATAACAAGGTTATCAGTGATTGCAGCTTCCCTGGTCTGGGATCCCGGTGATAAATATTTCAAAAATGGTCTTGTTAGATGCATGTACTTCTACTTATTGCAGGGTGTACACTTTTAACTATTTCATTTTTCAAACAGTCTTATAATTCCCTAATATATAACTCTTTAGCGCCTGGTGTGGATGCTTTTTGTAAGTACATTAAAAGATAAGTAAATATTTCAGGTTGTGTTTCTAAGCCAAAAATAAGGATTCTACTAAAGTGGTTTTTCCAATCATTCGTAATTAGTAGAGAAACTATGAATAATTTATACCTCTTCTCTCCCATTATTGTTCTCTCCATCCACAAATGATGCCAAAGATGGGTAGGAGGGGGCTGCAACATGCTTGAGAATGTGGTCCAATTCTTTTAGTATCATTTCTGTCTCAGAAACACCTAATAAAAATGGCAATATTTTAGCTTACATATACATTATACATTTATGCAATGCTATTTATTGCTCAGTCGACTGCTTGGACTACAAGTGTTAAGTGGAACAGACAAACATCCTAATTCTAGATACGAAAAGAAAAGTGTTTCCTACGACATTACAGTAGTACCTTGGTTCTCAAACGCTTTGGTTCTCAAACGCTGAAAATCGGGAAGTAAGTGTTCCGGTTTTGGAACGCTTTTCGGAAGCCGAACGTCCGATGCGGCTGTCAGCTATTTTTTCCAGGGCACCAGCACCAATAAGAAGCTGAACCTTGGTTTTCAAACATTTCGGAAGTCAGACGGACTTCTGGAAAAGATTGAGTTTGGTGCTTTTGTTTTTGCTATTTATTTTGCATTTTTGTTTTTGAGGCTTTTTCGGTTAACTTGTTTTTGTGACTGTGTTGAACCCAATTCAGCTACTGGTGGATTGATTGTGCGACTGCGGAAATGGATAAAAGCCCCCCCCCCCCTTCAAATAATGACTATCATCAGTGCAGGCAAGGAAAAAGAATCAATTTTAATTTTTATCATCTACAATGCTGTCTTATTTATTTTATAGTACAGTACATCATAGCTGTCAACTTTTCCCTTTTCTTGCGAGGAATCCTATTCGGAATAAGGGAATTTCACTTTTAAAAAGGGAAACTTTCACAGCTATGCAGTACATTGATTATTGCTTTAATTTTATAAAATTATAAAATTCATGCTAAATTGCTGTTTTAGGGATTGTTTTTAAAGGTCTGGAACAGATTAATCCATTTTGCATTACTTTCTATGGGAAAACGCACCTTGGTTTTGGAACGCTTTGGTTTTGGAACAGACTTCTGGAACGGATTAAGCTTAAGAACCAAGATAGCACTGTACTCCTATGCAACAAAATGAAATCAAGTGCTCTCACTGGGGTCAACCTGACTGGCTTCTGGTGGAAACTCCATTTGTGCTGATCACTTAACAATTTAAGGATGCAATTCTAACCTCACTTATCTGGGAAGTAAGACCCACATAATTCAACAGGGCTTACTTTTGACTAGACATGGTTAGGATGGCCATGTGAAAGACAGATCCTACAACTCAACCAACTGAAACAAATAGTTAGATTAAATGAGTGCATTGGTGCCAAAATAGAGTTAATGAACATTATTCCAACTGTTTCAGTTAAAATAAAATGCAGATAGAAATTACTAGTAATTACAATCCTATTTATTTGGAAATGTAAACAAAAATAGTAACTTCTTATCATATTTGGCAGACACACAGCATGTAATTTTGGTCTGATATTAAAATAGCAACAAACAGAATGATCTGATTTGTGGTAGAGTTAATCCAAATATAAATTGCACTAACTTGGGCAAAAAAGACAAAATCTTTTGTTGACACAGTGTGAAATGATTGCATACATGATTAAAATGGGTAGAATAATGTACACAAAGTATTGGAGGACAGATAACATCCCAAGCATGAATAAAAATAAATTATGAATGTAAATTTTCTGTAAAATTAATTAATTGCATTTAAGTTACAGATAAAGCTTATGGGGGGAAACTCCCCCCCCCCACACACAAAAAAACCCTAAAATAATTTCCAAAACTATTGGGTTGCATCCAACTAACCTTTACTCAGAGTAGACCCACTAAGTTAATGTAATAATAATAATTTATTTATACCCCACCCATCTGACTTGGTTTCCCCAGCCACTCTGGGTGGCTCCCAACATAATATTAAAAACATGATAAAACATCAAATGCTAATAACTTCCCTAAACTGGGCTGTCTGCAGATGTCTTCTAAAAGTCAGACAGTTGTTTATTTCCTTGACATCTGATGGGAGGGCATTCCACAGGGCGGGCGCCACTACCGAGAAGGCCCTCTGCCTTAGCCTTGAGATCTAATTATGTACATTCACCTGCAGCCTCTGCTAGTGCAATGGCACTTCCAGTTTCTCCCTCCATCCTCCATTCCCCCAGAAAGATAAATCTGTTCTGAGGGTTCTCAAAAATACCAGAACAGTGTTTGGAGTTAGGCAGGGGGCTGGAATGGGGTGGAGAAGACAGAGAAGTGCTAGTGGATACTCCTTGTGGTGTGCTGGATCATGCCCATACACAGGATTGTGCTGTTAGTCTGAATATTATTTAATATAATTATAATTGTTAATCTTGTTTTGTTTGATTCTGCCTTTGTATATCTATTTTTCTGATAAAATATTGTCTAATTTGTCATAATCATCACCACCATCATTTTTTTTAAAAAAGATAGAAGGTTCTATCACAGCTACACTCACTTCTTGCCCTCTCACAAATCCATCTTTCTTGTGTAGTTTGAATCTCTTTACTTTCCAAACTTTGGTTTCAAGTGAGGTGAACGATAACCATGTTCAGTGTGTTTGGGGTAAACAATATTCTCATTATGATGCAATTAGCTTTTGAAATTTTTAGAAGACAACTATATTTGAAGTAAAAGCAAACAAGCCAAATAAATCAATATGAGGATAGAAAATTATTCTTTGTGACTTTATTGGTCGAAATATAAAGTCTCAGTTGTGTTCTTAGAAGCCAGAGTTAATTAAGCATCAAATAAAACCTTACAGTTAGGGTTAGATACAATCTAATCCAATTTTCACTGGTGTCATCCTTTAAAGTTACCTTAGGAAAGCTTTAGATGTGTTAGATATCTAGTCAATTTAGTGCATGACACTCAGAAGCTACTGATAGCAGGCTTTACACTGAAAAGGTATTTTTTATGGCTTATTTAGCTGGTACTTATTGTGTTAACCTCTATGCACTATTAGTCACACTAGTTACAAGTGTGTCAAGGTATGGCTTCCATTTACCTAGCAATTAAGAATGGTAGGTTATGTGTTCTTTTCAATGGAGATGTAAAATCCTGTTTCTGGAGATTCACACAAGCTCAATGCTACTTGGATATCACACTGAAGAAGTGCTTCACAATTCTTTTCACTATAAAAACGAATTATTGTCTTCTTTCAAACCCATCTGTCAATTCTAAAATCCAGGCTTGAAGGGCGGGGGGGAGGGAGGGAACCCTTGTCCCCATGCTACATTTCTCTCAATAAAAAGGTAAAGGGACCCCTGACCATTAGGTCCAGTCGTGACCGACTCTGGGGTTGCGGCGCTCATCTGGTTTTATTGGCCGAGGGAGCCGGCGTACAGCTTCCGGGTCATGTGGCCAGCATGACTAAGCCGCTTCTGCCGAACCAGAGCAGCGCACGGAAACGCCGTTTCCCTTCCCGCTGGAGCGGTACCTATTTATCTACTTGCACTTTGATGTGCTTTCAAACTGCTAGGTTGGCAGGAGCAGGGGCCGAGCAACAGGAGTTCACCCCATCGTGGGGATTCGAACTGCCGACCTTCTGATCGGCAAGTCCTAGGCTCTGTGGTTTAACCCACAGCGCCACCCACATCCCTTTCTCTCAATATCCACTGCCTAATAGCTTTCCCATCTAGACTCCTCCTGCATAATACAGGCACAGGACAGAAAACCACAACTATGTCATTTATGGTTGCCAGAATTCTTTAAGCTTTTTGCTCCGCCAGATTTTCCAAAACCCACAGAAATCAACAGCAGAATCTGCATGCCTTTTAATGAAGTTGGATGGTGCCCTTTATTACTAGCCATAATATCAGAACCAGGAATTTTTTTTAATGGGCAGCCAAACCCAGAATGGGAAGTTAGAGGGAGGGAAATGGGCAGTTCAAAAATTCAAGTCGTGTAGACGCTATTTTATGTTAAGTGATGCAAAAAGTGTCAACAATATGAAAAGTAAATTAAGTAGTCCAGTCTCCCCTAGGACTCCAGATGCTGATCAGGCATACCAATTTTTCCTCTCCCTGCCAAAGGCAGTGTCCATATAATCCAATCCTTCTCTCCACAGAGTATTCCTAATATGAAAGCAATCCTTCTGCATTAGAGCTGTCAAAATCCAAGTTTGGATAACTTTCTCCCAATTATTACGGAGAAAAGCATGTGTGTGCACACAAGGAAAACACACAGGTGTGTTGTAGTGGGACATGCTTTGCCTGCGAATTATAATCACATACCACTGGGCAGTTCCAAATTTTCCTTTTAAAAAGCTCAGCCTTGAACTGATGGGGAAAGTAGAGAGGAGTTAAGGCTGTAAACAGAACTTTAATAAATGTAGTCAGCAGATACTACTTCTGTCTGCTTTAATGTTAGCTAATACCCCTACTGCTGTGATTTAGAAGAACTGGGGCAGCAGGAAGCATTTAATTTACAGGAGCCTCTTGTAGTTATTGCAAGTATGGCTGTCAGCATACTAAGCAAACATTTTGTACACCATTAAAAGAACCTAACAACACACTTTTATTTTGGAAAGACGGGGAAAATCACAACAACTCTCATGCTAGCTAGCAGAATTAAAAGTTCTCTTGAATGTAGAATATCCTAAACAATCAATATAATGTAATTTCTCACAGTAATAGGATGCCTTGCATACGTGGGTTATTTCAATCATCATGCCCTACAAAGCTTTACTCCCCTCAGTCACTATTGTTTACACGTTATACATATTTAAAAGGTATCTAGAAGTCAATACATGGCTGTTTTAGACTATCAAGCCATTACATGATAATTATTATCACTGTGTAAAATGGCTATGTGAATCCACTAGGAAATACAGCTTGTTTGCAATAATATATGAACTTGCACCTAAGCCAATTTAGAGCATTACAGAAGACTCACATGGTAGAATGAAATCAAGACTGAAAGGTGCCTTTACACTATCCAGAATGCTGCTGTTGACTATCTTTCACTTTGTACATATGATTTCTCCTCCCCCTTTTCTTTTATCTCTGTCCCTGCATCTTTGTTAAAAATTCTGCCATCAGGAGAACAGCTAATATCTGGTCTTTGATACCGAGCAGAGAAGAATAGGCAGAAGATATGCAGCTGTGCATGTTTTACATTAAAAGAGATGGGTTGTATTTTAAAAATAATGTCTAGCAATACATGCTGTGATCTGTATGTTTCCATAGCTGGTAACAGATGTAATAGCCTGGGAGCTCATTACGAAGGGCCTGCCTTGCAGTATGGATCTCATATATCTTAGATACATTAGGAAGCAACTACACAATAAAGTTAAAATTGGACTTGTCAGCATTGAAATGGCTTGGATTTGCAGCAACTCAGAGGGCGTATTAGAGAATTTGCATTGAGCTGACAATGGAGGGAAATGTAAACATGATCATGGTTAAACCTTGGGATTGGGGGAAATCCTGTATAAGCAGTCTACAGGCTGGCAAACAACCTCATCTTGCCAAGTGTACTGCTCTTACCTTTTCCCAATTGAACACAGCTTTATAATAAAAGTCTCGGGTGATACAACAGCAGCTATTCCTTTCCCTGTTCCCTTTCAGTGACTTTGTTCCTTGACCCAACTGAAGATGTGCCAGTTCAACAGGGACCAAAGATAATAAATGAAATTTAGTAATTGATGCTTACATGGGAGTAGTTAGGATTTATGTTAGGGGGGCAGAACCTCAGTTAGTTAAGTATTTTTATTGATTTACTTGGTTTAGGGGAGGGCAGCTGTCACTCTGCCCCGCCTTAGCTACAACCACGAATGCTTAGATATTGGTATTTCATGCCTCCTAATTTGAAGTACAATATTAGAAAGCATTCTCTGAACTTTGCAGAAAGCCAGCTTTAGAATCAAATCTGACTGCAAAGCCCCTTTAGCCCGACACATTTACTTTAACTGTTTTGTATTATTTGAGAGGTCCCCTATAAGGCCCTGGTCCCTGATTCAGGTCAATCACTTATCTGATCCACTAAGGCAGGCATAGACAAACTTGGCCCTCCAGATGTTTTGGGACTACAACTCCCATCATCCCTGACCACTGGTCCTGTTAGCTAGGGATGATGGGTGTTGTAGCCCCCAAACATCTGGAGGGCCGATTTTGCCTATGCCTGCACTAAGTTCTGATGCCCCTTAATACTTCCCATAATAACCTGCTACCACCATGTACTGATTTACAAAAAGCAATTGGACTCCCCTTCTGTCTACTTAGCTATATAATCCAAAACCAGGATCCGGAGGTGAGATCTGCTAACCTAGGATTGTATCCATAGGCAGCACTGTGCTTGCACAAATTCACAAATTCACAAAATCACTTCTCCTTCTGCTTCCCCACTGAGCTACTGTGATTCCATGGAATATTCAAGTACATTTTAATTTCTGTTTGCAAAATACTTACTTAACCATTTTTTATTATTTGCAAACAACGTGGAAATGTTACTGTCTATGTACACTTCCCAGTTTCTTTCCGTATAACCACACATATATGGCTGACATAATACTATATTTCAGAAACAAGCACTAGTTTTCACAGTGAAAGGTGCATGTCCTGTATCCTACTTAGATATGAATAAATTCTTTGAAAATATGGCTGTCCTGATTTAATATATTGCTACACATTTATACAAACCTAGATTTTCATCTGACAATACATCTTCTGAGCCCGCTATTTCAAATGAACTTCTTAATGTTATTTTCCTAAAAAACACACACAGAGAGAGAAAGTTGATGTATTTGTTGTGAATATCTAATCAAGAAGAATCAGATAATATTTGAAACATATACTTCTATATGCAGAAAGCATTCTCTTCCAAATCCTGCCTTTATACGAGAAGAGTATTGCTAGGTATTTGTGAAAAGCACCTCATCTTTAAAACCTTTTCGGTTACTACTTGTAGGCATAATTTATCACAAACCACTTGATCATTTATTAATAGGATTATGTCCCTTTGGTGTCCCCTTGATAAGAGAAAATGTTAGAAGGGGCAATTTTTATTTATAGCTGTATTGAGCTAAAGCTTTAAACAAAAATTGCAGGCTAAATTTTAGTCACTGTTTTTAGTCATTTTGTATCCACTAATCAGATAGATAAATAGTCTAAATTATGTGTGAAAGTGACCGTCTGCTCTAACTAAAAAAAAAAAAGCTTGTAAGAGACAAGTTGAATGTTTAATCTATAAGCATGAATATTAAATATTACAGGGCTTGATCCTAAATGGGGTGAGAGTGGGAATCTGAAGGAAATTTAACTGCCCACTCAGAACCTCAGAAGTGAGGTTGAAGAAACACTCCTTTGCTCCTTCATCTGTTTTGAAGTTTCCTGCTTTTAAAAAGTTTTCTCTCTACTGAAAACAACCCCCCACCCCGGAAAAAATAGGGAAGTATTTTGTTACCCTAGCACAAAAAATCCACTTTTAAAATACTGGACTTTTGTGGTCTTGAATGTGAAGGGGAAATGCGATGAACATAACAGGAAGATGTATAAGCAGCACCCCACCAGCAAATCATGATGTTGGCTCAAATTCATATATCCGCCTTGCAAACAAATCAGAAGGAATGCTCAGTAGAGACTGAACATGGTCTAACCACCACATAAGCTTTGTGCAAGCAAATCAGAATGAATGCCAAGTGCAAACAAGTGCAAAAATCGTTTCCTTCAGCATCATGGGAGCCACCAGGGCATTTTTCTCAGCCGGAACTCACTAGAACTCAGTTCTGGTACCTCTCAGGTAGGCACCATTGCCATTATAAGAGAAGGAGGAGTTCATGGTGAGTTCCAGCTCCTCTTTTTATAGAAAAGAGGGAACCACCATCTTATAACAACACAATTTGGCACAGTAATTGTAGTGTTAATAGGCTGCCGATGGGATGGTTTAAAAAAGTAACCAAATAAAGTCAAACTAACCCAATGCTTACCTTTTCTTTCTTCCAATTCTGCAGCTACTTTCCGCTCCACAAGTTTTTGTCCAGGTTCTTGTCTAAGAAACATAACAACAAAAAAACATACTTTGAAGCTTTCCGTATTTAATATTTTTATTTAACACGATGTTATGTTTGCTGCTGCAATCAGTATGCATGTGCTAAACTTCCCTCGCACACCCCAGTCGTGTTGTTTCAGTAGGATTCAAAATGTGAGCCACGGTCAACGCCATCTTCACCAGGAGCCATCACAGACAACGACTGGGGACTGAGAATCTTACCATTTGGGTAGCACAACTCACATAGGGAGTTTTACTAGTTGAAACAGCTGGCTGGGGGAAATTCACCAAGGGGTGGTGGTGGTTGACAATACCTTTTCTGAAGGTTTAGTTCAGCTCTTTACTCTTTCTGTAAAAGTGAAGCTGATTCTCCTCTACGTCAAAAACAGTTGTGCCCAGTATTTTATTAGAATTCACAAACTCATAAAATCACTCCCCCCCCCCCCCGCTCCAGTCCACTTCACTCCCATCACATATTTCGGTCGACACCTGTCCAAAATGCATGCTGGTTACCAATTTGTATAATGTCAAGAAGTGTTACCATGGTAAGGTAACAGAGGTGTTATGTTGTTTCATTTCTAAGTGAGATTCTATATTTAAATTCTCTCTATATTTATCGCTTTATTCTCTATATTTATCTCTTTAAATTCTCATCCCCTCCCCCCAAATTGTTCACTTAAAATGTTGATTAAGCATAATACACAGAGAAAATAGGAAAATGTATGAACTAATGGGACCAACCTCAAATTCAAGCATATTTTAAATAAGCTAAGGACAATACTGTATCTCAAACAAGGTTGCAAAAAAAGCAGGTATGAGATCGGTAAAAATGAAACAACTGTGTCAGACAGGTTATTATTATTATTATTTATTGTGTTTATACACTAACCTTCGCCTGGAGGATTCCAGGGTGGTGCACAGCATAATAAAAACAACCATTTACACAGAATAATTTAAACGTCTAAAAGCTACAAAACTAAAAACAACATTAAGGCACAACAGCACAATAATGCTGCTAGATTTAAGGAAGATTTACCTCCCCAAAGCCTGGGAAAACTCGCATGCCTTCAGCTGATTTCTAAAAATTAATAGTGTGGGAGGCAACTGCACTTCCCTAGGAAGTGAATTCCACTATCAAGGAAATGCCACTGAGATAATGATAGCAGCACCACAACAGCAAGGGACACGGGTGGTGCTGTGGGTAAAACCTCAGCGCCTAGGACTTGCCGATCGCATGGTCGGCGGTTCGAATCCCTGCGGCGGGGTGAGCTCCCGTCTTTCGGTCCCAGCTCCTGCCCACCTAGCAGTTCGAAAGCACAATTAAGTGCAAGTAGATAAATAGGGACCGCTTTACAGCAGGAAGGTAAACGGCGTTCCGTGTGCTGCTCTGGTGCCGGTTCGCTGGAGCAGCTTCGTCACGCTGGCCACGTGACCCGGAAGTGTCTGCGGACAGCGCTGGCTCCCGGCCTCTAGCGTGAGATGAGCGCACAACCCTAGAGTCTGTCAAGACTGGCCCGTATGGGCAGGGGTACCTTTACCTTTACCTTTACCACAACAGCAGCAGCAACAACAACAAGAAATTGAAGCTGAAAGTGTAACTTTGGTTTGCAAACGAGTAGGCTCCACCAATCCATTAAGAATGTAAGAATACATATTAAATCTTACATTTTTTCTGCAAGTGATCATGTTAGATTTGGTTTCGGCTTCTTTATTCTTTACTGCATCTAAAAAAAAAAAAGGTAAATGAACAAAAGCAATAACTGAGTAAAAATAGTTTACTGGCAAACAAAATTACTTTTCATAGTTATTCCGATCTGTTCTCTGATACATCACGTTGTAATAACAAGATGTAGTACTGGTACAAAAAATTATTTTATTAAATATATAATTATATTATAACGGATTGAATGGTACCTTTCTGTACTGCTATAACTACCTGCACAAGATTTCCAGATATGCACCAAACACACATAGTTTAATTTGCTGTGGACATAAGAGCCAACCCCTGGGGGCTGAGGTCCCTTTGCCCCCCCCCTGAAAGATTTGAGGGGGCTGACCTCCCCCCCACCCAGGTTGAAGGGCATTGCCATTCAAATGGTGTGCATGTGCTACATCTTGTGATCAATTATGTGGGGTGGGGCTTACCCGCCCCCCCCCCCGTGGAATTGTTTTACACAGTGCTATCACCTCTGGTGGCGCTGTGGGTTAAATCACAGAGCCTAGGACTTGCCAATCAGAAGGTCGCGGTTCAAATCCCCGCGACGGGGTGAGCTCCCGTTGCTCGGTCCCTGCTCCTGCCAACCTAGCAATTCGAAAGCACGTCAAAGTGCAGGTAGATAAATAGGTACCGCTCCGGCGGGAAGGTAAACGGCGTTTCTGTGCGCTGCTTTGGTTTGCCAGAAGTGGCTTAGTCATGCTGGCCACATGACCCGGAAGCTGTACGCCGGCTCCCTCGGCCAATAAAGCGAGATGAGCGACGCAACCCCAGAGTCGGTCACGACCGGACCTAATGGTCAGGGGTCCCTTTACCTTTACCTTTATCACCTCTGGTGGTCGTGTTTTCCAGCAGTGGATGATTTTGGGGGGCTGTGCTGCTCACCTTACCTCCATTTGCTTATGCTGCTGCTGCTTACTGGAAAGTAGAAGGGAAGCGGGGAGGTGGTGGAGAGGTTAGTGCCATGGAAGTGCACTGCCAGGAGTGCAAGAATGGCTCTGCCAGTGCCCTCGCACCATGCTGACCTCACTGCTGCCTCACCCCTCCTCCCAGTAAGCAGCACCAGCCTCACTATCTACAATTGATATGTTCTGGAAATGTCATTCAGGATTATGACACGGTCAACATAGATGAGACAGCTACAGAAAATTTCATGTGTGTTACAGGTAGGACCATGGCAGCAATCCAGCCACTCCTTGAAGGGACACATGTTGTGCAGAATCAACCCCCACATATCAAACGGGTGCATGTCATGAATGAGCACTCAGAGTAGAAGACAGATAAAGGAGCGAGGGTCACAAGCAATCTGCATGAAGCACTTATACATAGAAAGCCTTAGTTTTCATTTAATAATTTGAAATCATTATATTACTGTATAGTACAATTACTAGTGTATTACAATTACTGTAGTATCCAATTTGCATACAAACAAACAATGAAGTCAATATATAGACAGAAAGCCATATAACTGTACCCTTTTTTGAGAGGTAGCACATTTCAAGCCTTTGCTGAGCAGAACAGGCCAGCAATTTGTTTGCTTCTTCTAATGCACTTTCATACCAGACTTTCCCCCTCTTGTATACATTGGCCTACAGAAAAACACACACATTATATTAGCTATCAAAGTATTAGTACTATGTTTCTGAAATTACAAATACGTGGGGAAAAAATGCATGGACTCAGCTAGTCTTGGATGTGTTACAAACACCTGCAGTTGCAAATATATATAATTATATATTTATAAATCTAAGATTATGAACCCATTTTAATACCTTTCCCCCAAATGGAAACATCCATTAAAAAAAAAATTAGCTATCCATATCAGTTTTTAGAACTTACATGAGGCAGAGACACACACAGCTGACCCATATTTGGCAGTTTTGGGTGACATTAAAGCAAGTTGTCTATTTCTCCAATTTAAACGAGGAAGAGGATTGTTTGATTTTGTCTCATAGATCAAAATGTATTTGCCTCATCCTGAGTTAGGTGCTGTTGGTAGAGTTTTGAACTCTTCATTTTTGGGAGCTTATAAATGAATGTAAATCCATTTGACTACACTGTGAAATCCAGTATCAACTACATATGCAATCAATCATTTTAAAAAATCCCATGTCATTTACAACTTTATAATTTAAATGTGGGCATTTGAAACAACATATTAACAGTGAAATTCTATACAAGTCTACTCAGAAGGAAGCCCTATTGAGTTCAAATAGTTGTACTGTAGATATGACTTCAGTCCAAACCAATAAAAATATGCTGTTTTACTAAGTTTTGTACTAACTATAATTAGGTATTTGAGAATTATTTTGCTTTGAGTGGAAAGGTAAATAAAGTGAAAGTGAAGTAAAAATAAAGCTGTTTTGAGGACTTCCGGTGTAATGAAGCACTGGTGAGAAAGAAGTCTCCTGTAGGAATGAAAAAAGGAATACAGCATAGTTTAGACAAAAGGAAACTGTAGTTTACAGTGAACTAGGCCTGTGGAAGCTGAACTGTAGAAGCCACGCAATTTTTCACATGGTCTTGAACATGCCCAGTTCTGCTATGTACAGAGCCATTTATTGGTATCTAAACTATGTGTCATAACCATTTCAATTGTTATGCAATTTCTCTTGTAGGCTTAAGGCACAATAGTTAGCAAAACTATGAGCATGACCTGGAACCTTTGAAACAATGAACTTCAATGCAGTACTTGCTGATCAAACAATATATTGCAACTTGGTAATGCTGTTTGTTAGCATTTGCATTTACTGAACTGAAATCAAAGTTGGGGGCAGGGGAGAAGTCTTTAGAGGCAAAGATGAAAGGCTCCTATTCTTAATTTATACAATCCCAAAATATAGGCTATATGATTAAAGAGATTTAAGTTTAGAGGGTTACCTTAATATTATAGAAAACAAATCTAACAGAAATGCCTTTAGCTTGTTGCTAGGCACCAGTAACTAAACTCAACATCTAATCCCTGCTTATGCAGAAATTGTAAATTGCATTCTCCTTGATAATAAAGAGAACTGATTAGAAGTTATTAATATTTTCTTTCTTTTTACCATCATCTTGTCAACAGACAGTCTATTTTTTGAAGCACGTCTTGCTGGATTAGTTTCCTACAGGAAGATACAGTTTGTGTAGGGGAGCGTGGAATCTCAATCTAGTCCTCTATAGACAAAAGGCTGCTTTCACCAATGTTATCTCTTCAGAGAAGGGAAGGAAACAGTTTCTGCATGCTTTCTTGACTATTGCCTTGGGCCCTGCTCTTCTTTAGTTCCAGGGTTGCTCCTACCATTAGACAGAGTGAGACAGCTGCCTCGGGTGGCTAATGTCGGAGATGGGAATCCTTCTACCATTCCCTTTGCACCTCTTAAGTTATTCTGTTGCCCTCAGGTAGGGGAGAGGATGTGGTCCTTTCACCAAGTAAGAGCTGGCTTTTGCATTTGGAACAGGGAGGGTGCCATATTGACCTTTTCCTCAAGCAGCAAAATAGCTTGTTGACTCTGCTCAGTTCTGATCTATGCTATACCCATGTGGTACTATGAATTATGAAACCTGTACAGCATAATTTTCTTCAACTAACACCCCTGCAGTTACTAGTTATCTGAGTCCAAAGTGCATTTAAATTAAAATATTTTGATTTTTCCTGTGTTTTATTTATTGAGATCGCGTAGGTAAGGTGAACATAAGTTGCAGGCTTACTGTACTACCTTTGACGAGGAATATCTGCCCTATCAATTATTTAGTTATTTATTTACTATATTTATACAGATGCCCCATAATATGTTCTCTAGAATCCCCACAAAGCAAAGAAACAAACCATACCACTCATATTCCAGCAAATGTGGATTTATAAAAAGAAACACATTTTACATCCGGAAAAATGGAGTAAAGGAAGCAAGCAAATTATTTATGTATACTGTACATCTTGCAGTTAATGCATAAAAGCAGCCTAAGAAACACTTTAGAGTTCTAGTTCAAAGTTGAGATAATAAAGCACTCAACTATAGTACCCTCATGGATTTATGGATCAGCTCCTAATACACAAGGTCACTTTGAACCTTTCAAAAAATATATATAATTTCATTTTCCTACCTATCAAAAATGGTGGCATCTCTTTCTCTTATACAAGCTGACTCACCTGTCTTGGGTATACCCCTTTCACAATAGGCTTGTCTCTTTATCCAGATCTCATGTACCCCTTTAAAATACAAATACCAAGCAGAGTAAAATGGCTAAAAGCAGTGCTATTTTTTCTAGAGAAAGTGGTGCTGGAACTGAGTTCTGGTGAGTTCAGACTGGGGGAAAAAAGCCCTGGCTAAAAGCATTTGTTATTGAAACATTTAAGATTGTACTGCCTTGTAGACATATGGTCCTGGGCTCCCTGTTTCTCTTCAGACAGCCTTCAAACTTCTAGGTCCATGCAAGGATGATCTAAGGTATCTATACAACTGCCAGTATTGGGAGAATTAGTGTGCACAGTGACATTCTAAATCAAAACCAAAAAACATTAACGAAAGGTTTTCCACCTCAACCATTGCAAGTAAAGTTTCCAAGCACTGCTCTCATGGGGCCTAGACCAAGTTCTCAAACTTGGGGGGGGCTATTGCCCCCTTGGTTCCATGAGCTACTCCCCAGTGCCCCCTACCCTGTAAAAAAAGAATATTATTCTAAATAGTGGTTTGCACGACCCACTGAGGGACATCACACAATAAAAATCAACACAGTAAAAAATTAATTGCACACTTATTCAAGACCTAATTAAAACTAGTTTAATTTCCTCACAAACTTGATCCGGTGATACCAGCTTTTCTAACTGTTATAGTCATTTGCACCTCCAGCTGCTGCCCCCATGCCTCTAAGTGCCTCCCTAGGTAATCCCACCATCCCGCAGGGGGTGGCACCCGCCCCCTTTAGGAACCACTGGCTTCAACTTTTAAAAGTCAAAATACAAATGGAAACGTGTTTTGAAAAGTCAAAATACTTTTGAAGCATGTCATTTTTCAACACTTAGGCTGTGTACACACTCCCATTTACTCTGCACCCAAGGCACGCCGTGTCAGGAGTGCGTGCAGGAGCCAGGCCCTGTGACCAGTAGGGTTTTGCAGGACCCGGGGCTTTCCTAAGTTTGTTCTCAAGAGGCAAGGCGTGGCCGCACAGGTGAGGCCGATTGGTAACTCACAGCACCTGGTGGCAAGAGCCAGGAAGGGATATAAGGTCAGCATTTCCCTTTGGCTCTTTGCCACAGCAACACGCTTCCTGCCTTGTTGTTTGGCTTCTTGACTCCTTGCTTCCTGATCCTCGGACCCTTGGCTTCATGACTCCTCACTTCCTGACCCTCGGACCCTTGGCTTCTTGACTCTTTGCTTCCTGATCCTCGGATCCTCGACTTCTTGACTCCTGGCTTCTGGACTCTCGTTCCTGCTCCCACCCCGCCGTCTTGCCCCTAGTCCCGACGTCCTCTACCGGGACTTCAACCGCCCGTAAACCGGACCATGACACTCCGACTGATAGTTTGGGAATTGGTTTACCCACAACATTAGACACGATCTGGTGGTGTTGTTTTTTAATGAATTACTGTTCTGATGTGTTTTTCTCCAGCCCAGCTTCGATCCAAATTAAGAAAAATAACAACCTGGTAGCATTTTACACCAGTAATGTGCTGTCATGAATGAGCCACCTCCCAGGGAAGGGTTGCTGCCAGCGGAAGACAGCAGGAAGGAACAGAGAGGGTTAACTGCCATGCAGGATGAGCATCGGTTTGTGCCAACTCCACCGCCCCTTGGAATGCAGACCTACCGATAAGGGAATGGCAGGGAGCCAGCTAGAATGCAGTCAAAGCTCTCCGGAAGGAAGAATTAAGAGACAGCCTCTCGGAGAATGGGGAAGAGTAGGGTGCTGACGCACTCAGTCTGAGGTCTCCACGAATGGGAGGGCTCCAAGATAGGAAGTAAAAAAGATGTGTGAAGTGAAAGTTCAGTTGCTTCTAGTCTCACTGGAAGCAGGCTTCAGAAGGGTCATCATGACTGATGATGGCGGGGGCTGTGTTAGGGCCATCCGGAGTTGTCTGTTTGGTTTGACAATAAATCATCCTTTTTAATTACGCTCGCTGTGTTATCAAGCCAGGGACTGGACTCCTGAAATGGGCACACAACCTTGGTTAGCAATTCTGCCTTGGGAATCCAAGCACATTCACAGATGATGTTGTGAACCCAGAAGTTTCGTTAAGATCTCATGCACAAATAGGATCAATGACATGATTTTATTTTTATTTTATTCTGGGTTGGTAAAGGCTTCAAAAGGAATAGCTGTGGGAATGTTATTAACCATGCCCTCATTTGACCTTTAGCCTTGACTACTACATTAAAAAATAATCAAAGGGCCAGTAATACCACGGATCACAACAAAGGGGACAACATATGTACCCAGCACACAAACACTTTATTAAATTGTTTTTGCTTTCCTAAACTTCTGAAATAAATGTCCCTGCAACAAACAAATAAAAAGGGGAATAATGTTAGTCCAAGCCAACCTCAGCCAAAATGACAACACATTGGAAAGAAACCAGTTTTTCCATACTGTAGAATCGCTTAAGATTACAAATTGGTCCTATTCATGTTTACTTGGAAGTAAGGTCCAATGGATTGAATTAGACTTTATTTGCATATAAATTCATTTAGAATTGTAGCTTTAGAAGACATTTCCAAGCTTGGTGTCTTCTAACAAGGTTGAGCAGCTGGTTAGCTTCCCATTCACCTCTCTGCGTTTGGGAAAATTAGCATGACCCACAACAATTACGCAGGCTTTCCCAGTATTGCTTTTTTATTTTTGTACCCACTTCAGTTTCTGGTGCAACCCGTTGTCTTCAAATTATATACAAGTCTTACTAAAATGAATGTTGTTGCTTCAGAGTAATACTCGATAAATAATGCTCTTACCCCAAGCAAGTCTTTTTATTAACATCCTTTTAACTCCCATTATTATTATTATTATTAAACTCTGAGTTAAATACAGTTTAGTCTTTTTTAAACAGACCCAGAGAAATCAATGGGATGGAATCTAAACTTAAGTCAACTTTAGCACAGACCCACTAAAATCAATGGGATTAAGTTGGAATACATGACTAATTTAAGCATGCCTATCTCTGAATCCAACCCTACGTATTCTGTATAGATGTCCAAACCATGAAGCTGTTCAAATAGGCGAAGCTTACTTTTTAAGTATACGCACCATACAAAAGTAATGACTTGCTCTTTGCAAGGAATGCTCTGCATCCTCGTTGCGTTTGTGCATGATCCTCCCTGAACCTGCAACTTTATATTATATAGGAGCATACACAGAATAGAAAAGGGTAATTATTTTAATAAACCGAATGAACTACACTGGTTGTTTGCAAGCTTTCGATTTATTTATTTTTTAAAAAGCCCAAGCACAAATGTTAAGAGCAAAAACTAAAATAAATTGTGTTGTTAGATCTCCATAGTTGGTTCAATTAACATAATCTTCCTGAAAAATCACCTTTTTTTCAGAACAGCTAACACAAAATCCTAATTATTTTAATTCCCTTAATTGCTCCAAATAACTATGCCTAATGAAAGACCCGTTTGCCCTTTGAATACTTGTAATTAAAAAAAACAAACAAAACTAGAATTATGATAGCAAAAGTAGTCATCCTTTTGTGTGTCTATCAAGGCGGATACATGCTAATTACAAGGGAAGACGTCATTCACAACCTCTTCAGTTTGATATAGTAATGTATGCACAACAATTATGTGCACACACAATGCAGTAATGCACACTTTTTAAAGAAATGACATTGTGATGAAATGTGTATTACTTGATTTAAGGTATTTTCTTGACAGTACAAGCATACAAATGAGGAATTTCCAAGAAAGTTATTTACAGTACAAAGGATTCAAGCTAGTGCGTTTTCAATATACATGTGCACCACCTTGTGGTGAAATACATATTTTAAAAGATCATCTTAAAATTTGATTGCAAGGAATCTGAGGGACGAAAGAACCTAACTTAAGGGTAGGAAACTTGTGCCTCCTCCCCAAGTTCATACAAAAGGCCTGCTCCCCCCCCCCACAAAAATGCTGGCTACACCCATGGCGAGGAGGATGCTGAACTTTCTCCCTCAAATTGTTCTTTCCTTATATCGTTTCTCTTCCATATTTTCTCCCCTAAGAGGAGTTACATCTGATCTCAGATATCCATTGGGACAAAAACAGCTAAAGATAGTCTTCCTATCCAAATGTGTTAGTAGAAGCTGCACTGCCTTTCAGAACACTGTGTTCACCTCTGGTAACGCAATTTCTAAAAGGATAACTGGAGAAGGTACAGAAAGTAGCAACTAAAGTGATTAGGGAAATAAAGCAGTGGTTTTAAGATGACAGAAAGCATGACTAAGGGGATACATGATATAGATTCATAAAATGTTGAAATAGGTAGAGAAATCATTCTCTCCCTAAATTTTAGCTTCCCAGCCCATCCAATAAAATTGCTCACTCGTTTCAATTAAAATAAGCAAAAGGAATCAACTTGTGCAAACCATAGCTAAGAAACAGTGATGGCTGCTAAATTAGATGGAAACTTAGTACAGAAAGTCATTGATCTGTAAGTCTATTAGCTGTAATAGTAAATAATAATAATAATAATAATAATAATAATAATAATAATAGAGCCTCCATATTCAGGCATCATACTTTTAATAACCAGATACTGGGGAAAATTACTGGAGATAGCCATCTCCATGGTTACTCCGCTTGCAAGCTTCCAAACATCTGACTTACTCACTGTTTTAAACAGCATGTGCAACTAGATAGGCATTTGATCTAATCTAATAAAGCAATTCCTAGGGCTTAAAAAACCTCACTATAGCTCTTTCAAGATACCTCATTTGTGTATTCCAGCTTAACCATTTCAAACTCTAATCCATTATCCAATTAAGATGACATACAGATCTAAGCTGATTATGCAGTATATGTTTAAATCCTAGTTCTTAGGTTTTAACTGAACTGTATTTCAGGCTGTAAATGATTTTGGAATCAGAATGAAACTTCCCTTTTCAAATAAAAAGCTTTTCAAATATTCCAGTAGTAGAATTATCCTATTTTGTATTGATTATTCTATTCACATTGGGGTATTTTTCCTCTACAAAACTTAGAGGTAAATGGTGTTTCCGTGCACTGCTCTGTTTTTGCCAGAAGCAGCTTAGTCATACTGGCCACATGACCCAGAAAAACTGTCTGCAGACAAACATCGGCTCCCTCGGCCAGTAAAGCGAGATGAGCGCCACAACCCCAGAGTCATTCGCGACTGGACTTAACTGTCAGGGGTCCTTTACCTTTTTATAATTTGAGGTACCAATGCCACTGAAGTTTGCTAGGCTCAGCCTGGGAATTAACTTTGGGGGCTTGGCAATGCTTACTTCAAACACGAGATGAGCATCAGAAGCCCACCACAAATGAATTACGATCTTTGGTTAATCCTGCTCTGAAGGGTTACGCCCATGGAAGCTACTCCTGGAGTGCAACGGTCCCTAGTAGTAGTTGGTCTCAATACTAGTTTATTGGTGTGCACTCTCAGAAATGAACTCTCTGCATATACCAGCGGCCTCCCTCCCTTCTACCTTGGCTGCTTTCTGAGACTGCAACCAGAAAAGTGCTGCTGGCAGGAAGGGTTTATTATGTGAGCCTCATATTTGCTTGGAAACAGATTTAAGAACTTTTTAATCAGTGGAAAATTCAAAATGCATGTATTAACACCTAATAGCTATACATCTATAACACATGGATTCCAATCCAGAAGTGATACATAGATTCCAACCAGGAAATTTCAAATGCAAGGTTATTTAAACTTGCCTTTACAAAGTGCAAATTATCTGGATTTATAAACAGGACAGAAATTCACCAAAAGTAACTGACTTGGCAGCTGTCACTGAGAATCTTTTGGGCAGGTTCCATCATGAGAAAAGAGCAACTGATTTTTGAAAAGCAATTTCTAGATCATAATATTAAATATTCAAACTTTTATTTGGAACTTCGGAATAACTCAGGAGCTTATAATTAAAATGCTTAAGATATATCAGCCAAACTTCAAACTAAAGCACAGATTAACTCTAAAATGCTATATGGGCCCCCGAATGGCAGCATCTCCCAGATGGATATTTTACATGCTCATTCAAGTGTTATGATCTCACACCAGTGAGTAGGGTAAGTGCAGTACAACTGACTTACCAGCACTGACAAAAATAAAAAGATACCTGCATTTTCTGGAGCTGTGCCAATGAAAACAGCAAACCCAAAAGCAGGAGCTGTGGCACTGAAAACAAGTACCGTATTTTTTGCTCTATAAGACTCACTTTTTCCCTCCTAAAAAGTAAGGGAAAATGTGTGCACGTCTTATGGAGCGAATGCAGGCTGCGCAGCTATCACAGAAGCCAGAACAGCAAAAGGGATTGCTACTTTCACTGCACAGCGATCCCTCTTGCTGTTTTTTTTTTCTTGTTTTCCTCCTCCAAAAACCAGTCTTGTGGTCTGGTGCGTCTTATAGAGCGAAAAATACGGTATTCAGATGTTGTCAGAACCAGAAGCTGCAGTGGACTTAAAACATGGTACGTTAAGCCTTTAGTTAATATTTTTACTAGATCTAGTTAAGACAGTTTTATTAAACTAAGCCTTCCTTAATGGATTGCATAGGATAACAATTTCTAAATATCTCTGAAAATTATTAATTGGTAATGTTTCTGGGTTTCACATTTTATCTCTGCCACCTCTATTTTTAAGACTAATCTACTTTATGCATATGCAATTATTCTGGCCAGTAATTAAAAGATATCAATGTTTACTTCTTGTTGTTTTCACTATAGTGTGCTTTATTATTATTTTGTGGTGTTTTCATATCTGTGAAGATAGTAAACCACTTGGGGATAAAGGAAAATATCAGGAACAGGCTAATTTCAGAAACCGACAAAGGAATTCACAATGTCAAGAAGCCTTTGGTTCAAGTGCAATTTGTGGTAATTATATCTGAGTTAATCTTAATAGCAGGCTTGTCTGCTTATAAAGTAGAGCCACCTCTTGATCAACAGAGCACCATCCTGTGTTTAGAAGCTGTTTGAATCATCTATGAACCCTACAACTAGGCTCTGTAACCACCCTCATTTTTGCCATCAAAATGTAGCACTATTGCTTGGATACATTTGAGGAGCCATACAGATGCTCCAATAACTGTATGGCCTAAAACAGGCTTCCTCAACCTCGGCCCTCCAGATGTTTTTGGCCTACAACTCCCATGATCCCTAGCTAGCAGGACCAGTGGTCAGGGATGATGGGAATTGTAGTCTCAAACCATCTGGAGGGCCGAGGTTGAGGAAGCCTGGCTTAAAAAGTATAAAATAGTAAGTTGTTACCTGTGCTATTTATTCTGGAGCAATGTATTTCAGAATTCTGCTGCAAAAGTATAATTGTTTATGATTACCCATTCAGCTAGAGTATTCCTTTAACGGTAGAAGTTTCCCCCCACCCCATACCTAGCTGGCAGTTAAGTCATCTGTTTATTAGATGTTGAGACAGAGAATCACAACCATTTCCCTATAATACATAATCAAAAAGCTCTCCCAAAGAAGAACGTCCTGAAAATAGGATTCAGAGAGTAGTACACAGCAGAGGTCAAATGTTGTGCCAATTAATATATATATATATACATATATATTAATTACTGTATTTATTAAGTAGTGGGTTGACAAAGCAGACGACACAGAGATTTCTCCAAGTAGTTCTTTATAGTAAGCTGGGACTGAACTGAACTGAACAGCTCAGCTGGCCTGCTTTTATAGGCAGCTGGCTGTCAACATTGTAACAATAACATCCCAGGATTTCCCGCCTAAATTAACTGGCGTGGACCTGAGTGAAAACTATATACACAATACCCCTGGTGGCCAGGGTGAGTACTTCAATACATAACAGTATTCATATGCGGCTTTTGGAGTAGCTGCCTTTAAAAAGCCAGGAAACTTTTAAAAGCAGTGATAGCAAGCATTTTAGAATTGGGGCGTTTCAAGTGACAAAGCTGCAGCGCTATGGCAGCACAACTTGCATCTGCTGAAATTCCCTCTTCTATATAATTCTTAACGTGAACCTACATTTCCAGAGGTTGGGCATTCCTGTCCTAAAGGATGGCTTATGAATACACAAATGTGTGAAACCAATAGATCATTAGCCTGGTGCATGTTCCAAGAAAGGTTGAATAAAGACTGTAAGCTGATGCAGCTGAAGCTAAGCCACATTTACTTCCTGCAAATAGAGCTATAAGATTATGGCCTTGAGTGGAGACAGTATGACAACAGCCAAATAAAGACTGACTGTGTATATCTGCTTTCAGGCTTTTCCATCTCTCAGATAATGACATGGAAAAGGCCTGAGAACAGTCATCAGTCATTTCTTTAGTCAACAGTGACTGTCCTTGAATTTGGTAAGGGAAGAAGAAAGGAGTAGATTTGCAATGTCACATAAAAAGAAAACAGGCCAAGTAGAGAATGAAAGGAAGAATAAAGAAAAAAATATGATGGAGTTTCAAAGATCAATCAGAGGACAGAAGAGCATTTATTGATAGGCAGGCATTTGAAGTGGAAATGGCAGAAATAAGAGGAGATTTAAGGGCGTTTTATCAAACTACTAAATGATTGGCAGGAGATTTAGCTACAGAAGAGTTCATACAATAAATAGGAAGAAACTTTACCCGCACTAAAAGGAGCAAAAGAAAAGATTTGAGCAGCATTTTTATGTTGTACCAAAACTAACACTTAACTTTGATAACATAAAAAAGTGAATGGATCTTGACATTTGCTGTTTGAAAACCACTGCTGACAGCTGAATATTAAGGAGGTAAAAGAACATCACACCACAACCGCTCAACAGAAGTGAGTGGTGAAATCGACTTAACTTAACTGCTTTTCCAGCTGCACTGGCTCCCAGTGGAGTACAGGGTGAGATTTAAGGTGCTGGTTTTGACCTTTAAAGCCCTTCACGGCCCAGGACCCTCGTACCTATGGGACCGCCTCTCCTGGTATGTCCCACGGAGAGCCTCAAGGTCCATAAAGAGCAACACCCCAGTGGTCCCGGGCCCTAAGGAAGTTAGATTAGTTCCAACCAGAGCCAGGGCCTGGTGGAACGCTCTGCCTCATGAGACCAGGGCCCTGCAGGATCTGATTTCTTTCCGCAGGGCCTGTAAGACAGAGTTGTTCCGCCTGGCCTTTGGCTTGGAGCCAATTTGATTCCCTCCCCCTCTTTCTTTTTCCTTTTTCCTTTTTCCTCCTGTGATGAGGCTGCATTTTAATATTTTAATGTTTCAATATTTTAATGTTGTATTTTAATCTTGTTTTTAAGTTGTATTCATTCAACTTGTTTTTATTATTGCTTGTTAGCCACCCTGAGCCCAGCCTTGGCCGGGGAGGGCGGGGTATAAATAAAAATTATTATTATTATTATTAAAACCATTACAGTTTTTTCATCAGATTGAATGCGAAAGTGGCTACAATCAAAACTTCCCAACCGTGATGCAACTAACCACATAAATTAACTTGGGACTACAAAAATATATTGAAATATATTCTTCAAAACCCTCTCCAGCCACAGATGTGGACTTACAGCAGGTGATGTGGAAACATATCCAACTGTTCTAACATGTACAACAATGTGCAAATGAGAAAACAAACTGTATACACAGCCTCTGACCCAGAAGCTAACAAAGAAGCCTTTGACTAGTAAAAACGAAATCCGTAAACGCTAGCATGTGTATGGAAAATTCATCTGTTGGTAGACAGCTAATTTGATTAAAACAGTAAAGGTATGTTGACAGTTTAATTCATGCTGTATTTTATAGACGTTTAGACTGCTTTTTAGGCAAGATTGTTTCTCAAAATGGTTTACAACCATATACAAATACAGTACATGTCCATAAAACCCATCAGCAACATTCTTTTAAACAGTTTAATGTATCCAAGTCCATCCCAAAAGCATTTAGACCAGCATACCAAAACAAAAAGTCACACACCTCACTCTGAAGAACAGCATCCAATATCTTAGGTTAAAAGGCTTTTATATAGTTATACTACTGTTGTTGTTAAACACATTATATTCTACAGTAAATGATAATGTGTTATTAGACTCTTGTATTTTGCAGGGAGGTGTTGAGTTGTGGGTTTTTGCTGTGTTGACATTGCAAATACTTAAACACTGTAACCAACTATGTATTTATTATTATGAAGCAGTTATATAACTCTTATTTTTGTATTTTGTGGACATTATTTTAAGTAGCTAAATCATGCTAACATGATACTATGCAGTAAACCACCCTGTGGCCTTTTGGCAAAGGGTGGTATATAAATTTCTTACATAAAATGAAATAAACCTGCGTCTTTAAGCTAATTTAAAGTCAACAACAGATGAGGATTGCCTAATCTCTGTTGGAATAAAGTTATGTAATTGGAACATCTATCTGCTGTTGGCCTAGATGAGCAAAGCATGTTCTGAATTCCAAAAGTTAAATCTTGTGCATTAAAGGTAGTGAATGAACTGTAATTCTCCAGTTTTAGAATTTATCTAGACAAACTGCAAGCTAAGGCTGGTTGCTCTCCTCCACTTCAACTTCATTCTCCTTGCCACAGTATGAGCTTGAAATAAATGTTTGTCTGGGGTTACAAGAGTACCACATTACTGTGACTCTCTGTCTGTTACTATTTCATTACTATTATTTTTAAAATCCAGTTTAGGACCAGATTTAAGGCTCTCACATGTTGGCTTCACAAAGCCAGGCAACTGGAAGCTAAGGCTGATATACCACATAATGGATGCACACCATAATGATGTAATGCAATATCAGAAATTGTGCTTTTCCTTGGTCTTTTAGGAGAAATCCAGATGGTGAGGATGAAGTTCTAGAGTCAGCAAAAATACCCCACGTCTTAGTCCTGTATTGCCTTATGAAGCATCAGAGCCTTACTACAATGCTAGAGCAATCGTGTTACAGGGAATCATCTCAGGTTTCCCAATACGTCTCAGATTTCTAAAGGTTGACAAACACTTGCCAAACCATTGGTCCCCTGTCATATTTCATAACCAAATAAATAGGCATTGCTCACAGCATCCAGTATGTAGCTTCTGTATACAGTGGTACCTCGGGTTAAGTACTTAATTCATTCCTGAGGTCCGTACTTAACCTGAAACTGTTCTTAACCTGAAGCACCACTTTAGCTAAAGGGGCCTCCTGCTGCTGCCGCGCCGTCGGAGCACGATTTCTGTTCTCATCCTGAAGCAAAGTTCTTAACCCGAGGTACTATTTCTGGGTTAGCGGAGTCTGTAACCTGAAGCATATGTAACCTGAAGTGTATGTAACCTGAAGCGTATGTAACCCGAGGTACCACTGTATACTGTTGTAATCCTGGCAAAAATTCTGCTTCAAAAATCAATCTGTGCATATCCTATCTTCCTTTTTTTGCCCACAGTTGCTGCTACAGCCCTCAATGATGGGGCATGAAAATCTTAATAACCTTTTTAACGCTACTCAGAACCTTATCAAACAGTGAAAGATTGCCTTCCTCAGCACTGAATAAAGTGCATCTGTAGTTTTCGTGAAAGTTGCTGCACCTGTGGCAATTTTCTTTAGATCAATTTAGAATTTGGTACATTTACAGACCCCATCAGGTCTGGCAGGCTTCACATTATTAGCTCAATATATGCCGTTTACATAGATTTTTTAAGGCTTCTAATAGCAGAACCTTTTCCATGCAGAAGTGTATGGAATTTTCAAAATAAATCCACAGCCACTAACCAGAACTGTGATTCTTGCAAGTTTGAATCTGTGTATTATTTAACAAATGGGTGAAGTCATTTCTGACAGTACCAACCATCCTTTGGAGAAATGGAGAAACCAAATTCATTTCTCCAGCTACTCCAAAGAGAGGATCGGTGGAATTTTGGCCTAATAATTCATCAGCTGTCAGGGTACAAATGCCTAGAATAAAGCAAGCAATAAATAAATAAAAACCAGTTCTTTCAAAAATTACCTTGCTGGCCATTCAAGTGGTAGGTGTAAGCTGCCGTACATTGGAATCTATAAGTCAGAGGTAATGGGTGTTCTGTATAACCCTAAATAATTTGTTGACAAATCTAAATTTTCAATCCCAACATTCTGCTTCTATGAGGTGTTTTTTTGTTTTTTAGTTATGAGGGAAGTTCATATCTAGCAGATATGTATTATGTGGTTTTAAAGTTATGATCAATAAGAAAACAAATACAGTTTTAAAAACTCCTACCTTAAATGAGCTAGGATAAATGCTAATATATTTTATAGCAGCCCAGCTCCTAGAATGGGGTTTTCCCAGGAATTCTACATGATGACTTTCAACATCTCCATCCAAGTCGTATGTTACATACTGTCCATTAGTAGGATCAGGACAAAGAATGGCAGGCCATCTTAAAATAAAATGTTTTCAAAAAATCAGTTCGGGGAAAGAAAAAGCATATAATACACATGCTCCCAATTTTTTTTTTAGTCAGAAACATCAATAACTGGCAACTTTATACACACACACACACACACACACACACACCAGCACAGGGATCTTTAATAACTTGTCTTTCAAAATAAAGGCACATTGCAGAGCAATCCTATGTACTTGATGGGGATGGGGATCTGCAGTACAGCATTCACAAATCCACAGCCTGCTAGTTTGGCATGGCCAGGCAGGAGCTGTGTGTACATGGATATTTTCATCCTGTTGCAAAAAAAAGAAAATGAAATCCTAAAATAACCATGCCAGCTCCTCGACTGTCATAGTTAAAGGCTCACTTTGGGGGCATGTTAAGAGAATGAGGAATACTTTAGTCATCTAGGTCCAAGCCCATGCCTGACAAGCTGTTGGAATACCTCATTTTGGAGCCCACCACCAGTGGGAACAATGCTACTGGTACATTTACACCCATGGAACTTTCCACAGGTACATTGGGGAAGAACCTCCAGGGCTGACCTGCTGGCACAATGCCCTTTCTGCTGGTGAAGCAGCATTTCTGTCACATCCTATGACTCTTTAGCCAGCCTTATGGGGAGCTTAGGACTGCTCCCCTACTTGCTTTCCTTGTTCTTGTGCTTTCCTTGTTCTTGTAACATTTGCTTGTGCTTATCATGAACAATCTTTTTTTAAAACAAACAAACAAAAACAAACAAACATGTTTTCCACTTTCTCCTATTTTTTTCTGAAGCATACTGTTTTGGTATACTTTTTAACTAGGCCTCCTGAGACAATACCGTATCAGAACAGAATAACTGGAGTAGAATGGAAAATTGTTTTATCCCCCATTCTTCAAGGCTAGAATTGTTTTTATGTCTTCTCAGACTACTGCATTCAAAATATATAGCGACTCTGTGTTACCTGCAATTAAATGTTAAATTTTTAAACCTTACCTTGGCCACCGGTACATTTTCACCAAAACTAAGCTTCCTAGAGGAAGCTTTGAATACACATATTTTAATCCATGTTTTTGAAACTGAGACTCCTCTGGAAAATGTTCTTCAGAAACAGAACAGTTGTTAAACCAAGGATCAGGATTCATATAACAATACCATGGTTCATTAGGAGTAACATGTGTTGCATCCTCACGTGATAAGAGTCTCCATTTTAAACAGCTGCTGTTCTCACACTGCACCCATACTTTATCTAAATAAAAATTATGCTCTGTTATAGAATCCATATAATATAGGATCTTCACTCTTACAGGTCACAGCTTGATGAATACTTGTGTCCTCTGAAATATAAAGAAAAGAACAGGATCAAATTAACACAAATCCAAAACCCCCAAAACAAATAGCTACTATTAAACTCCATTAATCGTAAAGCCCTAGCTAAGCTCTCAAAAGCAAGTGATAGTTGACTGCAGCTTGATGGAAACTGCAGAAAATTAGCACGTATTGACCTATTTCCAGGGTAAACTAGAACATCTACTAGTCAAAACATTTATGAAGAAAATTTATGAAAAGGGGTAAGGAAGGGGTAAACTTTAAGAGAACAAAGTAGATACCAAAATTAAATGCCAACAACCCTTCATCACTATACCATTCCTAGAAATGAAGACTGAATAATAAATGACTGCACCGACACCTTCCTTCCCTTAACACAAGGATGAAAAGCCTGCAACCCTCCACAGGCTGTTGGTTGTTATAACAACCAGTTACTTACTGTTTCTGTGAAAAGTCATTTTGCATATAAGCTCTAACTCAGTTGTCTAGTATTTGCATTATATTGCCATTTAACCCCAACCTTTACGTTTTCCCTTCCTTTACAATCATGTTTTATATGCATACGGTAAATTGGGAGCATGCTCCATGCATCTGATGAAGTGGGCTCTACTCTATGACAGCTTATGCCATAATTTGTTTGCATAAGACTAGACTCCAGGCGAACCTTCTCTGACCTATGGCAGATGTTTTGGACTACAACTCCCATCGTCCCTGACCATTGGCCACACTAGCTGGGGCTCATGGGAGCTGAACTCCAGATATTGAACTCAAATATCTGGAGAGCCACTGTGGGTCCTCACTCTCGTCCTAGCAAACGGTGATCAGCAGTGATTGATCTTCATCACATACTGATGGCTGCGTGGCTATAAACCATTGCTGACTAAAAACCATGGCTATTGTAGGCCGAAAGGATTGTAGAAATAGGGCCATAATATGAGGTTCTACCCAGATAAAGTGGAATCCTTGGTTAGGAGAAAGCTAGAGACTAGAGATAGTAGTAAAGCAGATGAAGTCCCAGCTGAGACAAAATGAGTACAAATGGCTTGTCATGAAGCAGATGATGGCTCACATAGCTCAGTAAAGAGACTGGGAGTCTCAAAAACTGGTGGGCAAGAGGTGTATCGCTTTCATATTTTGTCTACCATTTCAATACCACAAAAGATGGGAATGAACATTCTATGCAAAAAAAAATATTATGTCTTAGGAATGTATTTATGTTGTCATGCTGCAAGGAGCAAATTTAAACCGTACTTTTCAACTCACTGGTCATATGAAAATACCACACTAAGCCTTGGTTTAGCACAGGGTAGGAACCTTTTTAGCCTGGTGGGCCAGATTGTCATCTGTCCCCACCCCTGTGGGTCAACTTCGACATGTGGGCAGTCAACCCACCTGTCAGTCATCTGATTTCATAATGACATCTGGAAAATGGCAGGTAAGTTGTCCCAACCAGCTGGTTGCCAGGTGCTTGGGAACTGCAGCACAAGGAGCCTTGCCAGCCTTACACTCAGAAAACATGTCAAGCTTAGGGCTTGGGAAATGGTTTTCCGCAGTGACCACCTGCCTGATTGACTTCCTTGTGTGGAACTTGGTTGCACAGATGATCCAGCCAAGATCTCTTGCTGCATTTTGACAAATATAGCATAACATGAATAAGCTGCAAGCCTTGGGCTCAATTGCTCCCCTTCCTCCCCACATGACCAAGCCGACATGTTTGGAAGTTTTTACGATGCCTGGGACTGATTCCAAAAGACATGGAAGGCATCAGCTTGTCGAAGACTGGTTTAAAACAAGCCAGGTGACTTCAGGTGTTTTTATGGGTTTTTATTCTGGGAACTCAGGTGATTTAGGGTGCTTCCAGATGGGCATTTACTGGTGCTGCTCACGCATGTAAGTTTTTGTTACAACTTCCATGTACCCTCAGCATCAAAATAAAAGCCAGTATTATTATTTTTTAATAGTATGCCAATGGCCTGCTTGTGGCATCTGAATGATTCATTTGCAGTAACTTGGGTCAGATTACCTGAGAGAACACCTTCTTTTATATAGACCTGCCACCGTTCACCAATATCTTCAGCCGACACTTTTCTGATTGTACCCCAAACTGTGGAAACCAGGAGAGCCTTTTCTGTGGTGGCAGCTACCTTGTGAAATACTCTCCTAGCCGAGGTAAAGTTAGAAGAAGAGTTTGGATTTGATATCCTGCTTTATCACTACCCTGAGGAGCCTCAAAGCGGCTAACAATCTCCCTTTCCCTTCCTTCCCCACAACAAACACTCTGTGAGATGAGTGAGGCTGAGAGACTTCAGAGAAGTGTGACTAGCCCAAGGTCACCCAGCAGCTGAATGTGGAGGAGCAGGGAAGCGAACCCGGTTCACCAGATTACGAGTCCACTGCTCTTAACTACTATACCACACTAGCTCCAACAACTACATAGTTTCCAGCCCTTGCTTAAAACACACTAGTTTGCCTTTTTTTTTTTTTGACCAGAACAATCAGAAGACCAAAATATTAATAAGGAATGGGAGGAAATTTATAATTTACCTTAAAAACCATTGTAAACAGCTAAAATTGTTAGTAGGATTGGAATAACACTTGTAGCGTGATGGTGAATTTTGGACATAACGGAGATGTAAAAGATTTGGATTATATTATAAAATATTCAGGAGGAAATGATTTACAATAGGACCCACAAAGGGGAGGAGGGAAGTCCAGGAAACACTTTTAATCTTGTTTTTATGTTATATGTTGGATATGTGATAGTAAAACTTTAATCTGAAAAACCAAATAAATAAATATATATAAAACACTAGTTTGCCCAAGCATTTTCCCAGGCATTGACCCGTGGCTGCTATGGGTGTTGGTGTTCATTACATTTATACTTTGCCTATTCTCCCAAGGAGCTCAAGGTTCTCCTCCTCCTCTCCATTTCAATCCTCACAACATCCCTGGGAGGTAGTCTAGGCTGAGAAATGGTGACTGGCCCAAGGTTACTTAGCGAGCTTTATGGCTGAGGAGAGACTCGCACCATGGTCTCCCAAGCGCTATGCCTATTATTATTATTATTTTAAATGTTGCTTGCTGCAAATATTTTACGGCTTATGGAATCCTCTCGACTACAAAGCATTATAAAGAAGTGTTTTAAAAATAAAACAAAACCAAGCACCCAAGCCCTTTGTCTGGGAGCATCCTGGCACTACAGACCTAGGCATGCCTACTCGCGAGTAAGCCCCACTCATTCCAGTGAGACGCACTCCAAGGTCTGGGTGGACGAGGCCGTCGCATTAAGAGACGAGAAATAGCTTCCCCTCACGACACAACCTCCCCAGAGATGAAGCCCTGACAGAAACTCGGCACTACAAATCCCGCCATGCTCCGCGCGCCCGCGCTGCACGCTGAGAACGGCGCCCTTCGCCGTCCGTTTAACCCTCGCGCAAAAGTTAAAGGGGAACGGAGCCGCGCGGGACTACAAATCCCGGCGTGCCTCGCTTCTTTGCTCGGGCCGTCGCGAGGCTTTGGTTTCCAGCGCGGAGGTGGGGCGGCGGCGGCCGTTGTAAAGGATCACGTGAGGCGGGCGAGATTGGGCGGAAGCCGGCGCTGCGTCGAGGGAGGCGGGGAAGAGAAAGGGAAAGGGAAAAGGGCTCCTGCGGGCGCTTCCGCTATTGGCTGCTGCCACTGCTTCTTCCGCGGCCGCTGCTCTTGCTGCTACTCTCGGGCTGGGCGGAGAACGATGAGCGCCGACAGGCGGCGGCGGCGGAGGAGGAAGAGCTTCGGGGGCTTTGGAGCGGTGGCCCCGTCGCGCTGCTGAGGGGAGGGAGCCCCGGGAAAGGCCCGCGATGAGTTCGCTGTCCGCAGGTAACCCTTCGCTGGCTGCAGGTAATACCCCTTTCCCTCCCCCTCACGGCGCACCTCCTGCGCCCACTCGCCTTGGTCCCCCCCCCAGCTTCCCCCCTATTATACCTGGTGTGTGTTTGGGGGGGCATCCGCGTCCCTTTCCCCCGCAATTCGCATCGCCCACCACCAGATCGCGGCCTGTTTCTCACGAGACGGGGCAGGACAAACCCGTGTCTGGATGCAACTGCTGCAAACCGAAGGCAGGCGAGTGGGGGGAGAGGGGGTGGCTCGCATAATTCACATTTACTCAAAAGGAAGTCCCGCCATGTCGCATGGAAGGTAGCGCTCCATGGTGTGTTTCTCGGACTGCAGGCAGCCTAAGCGGCCCTCTGTACAAAACAAGCGAATGGAGGAAACTAGCATGTCGGTGAACTTCTCGCCTAGCCCTTTCCCTCCCCTAATGTGCTGCCGGTGTGTGTAGAGAGTTTAATGGGTTCAGAACAGTGGTTCCCAACTTTTTTTTGGCCGTGCCTCATCTAAGCATCTCTAAAATCCCGATTCCCCCCCCCCCCGACATATAATGCTTTTTATTCAAAAAGTGAACTCCTATTCACGTGGAGGAAGCCACTGCTAATAACTCATTCTTGAATTGCCCCCCTTAAAAATTAAATTGCCCCCCTGTGGGGCGTGTGCCCCACTTTGGGAACCATATAAAAGGATCCAGCTGTTACAGACAAACGATTGATTCCAGCTTCTCCCCCCCCCCCCCCCATGCCAGCTGGAACGATCCCTGCTTACTGTAATTGCAGTATGCGGTTTTTACTGAATGGTTTTGCTGCACCTAAGTTTGTGGTGCGGCACTTGGTATTGTTTTAATAATGCGCGTGTCTTAAATAAATGCTCGGCCGTGTGAAGTGTTGCAGCTCTTACGTCCCATCTCCTATGTTGGCCTTAAGAATGTGCTCCTATGTTGGCCTTAAGAATGTGGAGCCTTTCTAGGTCTTGTTCGTGGTGGGAAGCTGACATCTTGCAAATGGTCCTGCAATGGCTGAAGAAATGTGCTTGTTTTTGCTACAGACTGTGAAGCTGGGACAAATTTTGTGATGATGCACACTTGACTGCCTGCTATGTGTGTGTGAATATAGATGTGTATATTGCCCTTCACCCAAAGATCTCTGGGCCATTCACATCATAAAAAGACATAAAAACTGGAGCAAAAACAAAACAATAACCCCCAACACAGAGCACGTTTTAAAGGACATGTTAATCAACTTAATAGAAGTGTTTCACTAAGTTATTCAATATGTTGAATTAAACTTTTAATGTGACCCACAACACTTGCTTTCCTCGCCTTTAAATATTTACATAGGAAAAAACAATTCTGTAAAACAGTCTACAATGTTTCTTCCTGTATCTATAGCTCCATACCCCTCTCCTTGTCCAATAACAGCTTTGTGGCACTTGGAATTGGAGATCAGTGGGGAAGAGCAGAAGTCTTTGCCCACAGTCCATGCCCAAAGAGCACTTGTTCTCTCTCTTGCCTTAATGGGTCAAAGCAACTGTCAAGGTTTCTTTCCCAAACTACTGACCTCTGCTTCTAGTCCCGACTGCTTTGTGTCTATCCTTAAATCAAGTGACTTACTTTACTGTTGCTTGTGAAGTTGCAGGATACTCTGGAATGGTTTCTCAGCTGTGTGTTCATTTTTCTTCTCCAACCTCCCACCTAAGAAAGATAGGGAGTTTTACTAGGTCAAGTTGGCACCCTTCCCCCTCCCTTGCCAAAAAAAGGGAAGAAAGTTGGAGCTATCCCATGCACCATATACTGTTCAGAAAACTCAACATCTATGTAAAATAGGAAAGGACTTGAGACTTTGACATGGGTGCAAGAAGCCGAAGGGATTTGTTGAAGATACATTTTTTCTCTAAGACTTGGCTCTTACTCCAGGAATGTTTAGTTGAAGAAGTTCTTATGTAAACAGTACTATCATTAGAATATTTTTTTTTTGTAGACTCTTGTTCCCAAGTTTTGTTTCTCCAGACCATGATATAACTTTAGAACTTTTGAAATGAGATATAATCCAGAGATCTCATCAACAACTGCCTGTAAAGTCTTCATAACATTAGATATTGTTACATGTGTTGTGCAGAATCCCATTTCTCAGACAAATATTTTCAAATAGTCTTTCTCTTCAACTTTAAATTCTGAGATCATAGCTCTGTAGAGTTGGAAGGGACCCTGAGGATAATCGAATCCAGTCCGCTGCAGTGCAGAAATATACAGCTGTCCCATACAGGGATCGAACCTGCAACCTTGGTGTTATCAGCACCACGCTCTAGCCAACTGAGCTACCGTCCTTTCCACCATACAGCATTCTTGGATCTCTTGTCTAAGAGCACTGTAAACATCTGATTCGAACACTTTATTTACTAAGTCAGGTTGGAAACCGATGCTTTCTTGCTGAACTTCCTGTTTTAGAGGTAACCTAACATTTCTCATTAGCTTATTTTATTTTTTCATGAAAGGAGGAGGTTGTGGTTTCTGTATGTGTTTAAATTATGTTCTGATTTCACCAAAAGGAAGTTGCACCAAAAGGAAATTCCCTGGACCCTCTCTTTCCCTTCTAAACTTTGGAATAGGCATTTCAACACCATGAGTGGATTTCAAAATATGCATTCAAACTGAATCAAAGCTAGATGTAACTCGCCAAGAGTGAAAAATAATCAACACAAAATCTGTAGGGAGAGGGGGAATCAACTAGCTGGTTTAGAATCAAATTTCAGTTGAAGTGTGTATTGATGCTGTATGGATTCTAAGCTGTACGGCTCACTTTCAGATGCCTAGCCCTGCTTGCCCACTGTATTACAGCATATTAATGGAAGCTTTGGGAAGGATCCCTTCCAACATGTTCTAGATAAAAAAACAAAATCAAATAGCTATTTTTAACATCAATACTTTACTGTCATCTGAGAGCCACTTCATAATTTTATAGTGGGAAATCTATTGTAAGCTTGAGGTGATATTTTCTGGTAAAGGCTAAACTATAACAAGTGCTCTACAGCGTTTCTTCCAATCTGAAAGATATTAAATGCTTGTGATATATACTTAGGATCTTTCATAGCAACATGCCTTTTTTATTCAGCTGCCATGGATGAACTAGCTGAAGATGACATTTATATTTTGAACCATGAAAAAGCAGACACTCATCCTAAGCAAGATGGAGAAATTCCTACCCCCGTGTATTCAGGCGAAGAGTCTGTTGCTTCACATTTTGCACTTGTCACTGCTTATGAAGATATCAAAAAACGACTGAAAGAGACAGAAAGGGAGAACTCCCTCTTAAAGAAAAGAGTAAGAGTGTTAGAAGAAAAGGTAAGTAACTGTTTAGCAATTCACAGAAACATGCCTTTTGGGGGGGGGAGGGGGAATGATAAGGTATCTTAAGGCTGCATTGCTATGCACACTTATCTGGGAGTGATTCCTATGGAACCCATTGTAGACATGGCTAGGATTTCCCTGTGCACTTTACATGTGAAAATAGTAATTGCCAAAAGTTTCAATAGCAAAATATTACTTTTCTGGTATGATTATAATTAGTACCTGGTTGTTGTTCTTTAGTAACGAGTAGGATAATTGAACACAAAGGGGATGGTAGGAGACTTCTTAATAAAAAAATTATGCACCATAATGTAAGAGGCTGTCTTCTGCAGAGTCAGACCACAGGTGGCGCTGTGGGTTAAACCACAGAGCCTAGGACTTGCCGATCAGAAGGTCGGCGGTTCGAATCCCCGCAACGGGGTGAGCTCCCGTTGCTCAGTCCCAGCTCCTGCCAACCTAGCAGTTCAAAAGCACGTCAAAGTGCATGTAGATAAATAGATACCGCTAGGGCGGGAAGGTAAACGGCATTTCCGTGCACTGCTCTGGTTTCGCCAGAAGCGGCTTAGTCATGCTGACCACATGACCCGGAAGCTGTATGCCGGCTCCCTCGGCCAGTAAAGCGAGATGAGCACCGCAACCCCAGAGTCAGTCATGACTGGACCTAACGGTCAGGGGTCCCTTTACCTTTAGGATAACTGAACACAAAGGGAATGGTAAGAGACTTCTTAATAAAAAAATTATGCACCATAATGCAAGAAGCTGTCTTCTGCTGAGTCAGACCATTGGTTTATGTAGCCCAGTTCTCTCTACTTTGACTGGCAGCAGCTATCTGGAATTTCAGAGTGGGTTCATCCCCAGGGAGATGCTGGGGATTGATCCTGAGCTGCTCTGTATGCACAGCTGATGCTGTCTACAATGAGCTATAGCCCACGGTAAACCCATGTTTATTGGCTGCCAGTTAATTTGTTTCACTTGAAGTATTTAAATTTGATGCTCTTTGAGTAACAAAGCTAGGGAAAATGTAATTTTTGCATTTTCCTCTAATCGTCTAGGTTCTTGGCTCCCATTTGGAAGAAAGCGCAAGCTCTGTCGGCCGCGAGCAGGTTAACAAAGCCTACCAAGCCTATCGAGAGGCTTGTATCGAACGGGATAATCTGAAAAGTAAACTGGATAAAATGGTACGTGCTTTGCAGTAGGTTAAAAGAAAGGTACTATGTGAGTGCGGTTTATAAAAGGAAATTCTGACTTTGATGTTAGGTTTCTAGCCAGTTATGCCAGCATCACAGGGGTTTGGACCAGAGAACTCTCAGGGCCCCTTTCAGCTCTGCAATTCTGTGATACTAAGCTGGGGAGGGAGTTTGTGGCCCTCCAGATGTTAATATTGTTGTTTTTAAAGATGATGTTGTTTTATTAAATTGGTATACCACCCTATACCTTGGAGTGGTTTCCAACTTAAAATCACAATATAAAAACCCCCTGCAAAATAACAGTCGTACCTTGGATCCCGAACACCTTGCGACTCAAACGTTTTGTTTCCCCAACGCTGCAAACCCAGAAGTGAGTGTTCCGGTTTGTATACCTTCTTTGGAAGCCGAACATCCTCCGTGGCTTCTGCTTGAGTGCAGGAAGCTCCTGTAGCCAATTGAAAGTCGCGCCTTGGTTTTCAGAAGTTGAACGGATTCCGTTCGACGACCAAGGTATGGCTGTATATAATAAAAAAAGACAAGACAATAATCCCCACTTGCACAACAGCCCCACCCAGCATGGGCAGAAGTTAGGGATGATGGGAGTTGTAGCCCAACAACATTGGGAGAGTACCAGGTTCCCTACCCCTGCCCTAAGGTGTAAGAGACTCAAGCAGGCCAGATCACTCTTCCCTGCTTACGCTCCCTCTCTGATGTACTATTTTCTTTTCCAGTTGACACTCAATTATCTCTGGTTACTGGAGGCCACTGAGCATGCTTGGTCCTTTTTAAAAGTTTTCATTTTTCCTTGTCTTCTTTGGCAACCTTTTGGTTTTAATTTTTTGCGTGCGTGTTTTTACTTCTGCATTCTTCAGAAGTCACCCAGCTATTCTCGTTTCTCAGTCTTCTTTGAGTGGGCTCCAACTCTGGCTCCAACTCTGTCAACACTCAACCACCTGCGTTCACTATTAAAGGAAATGTTGCAGAAGTTTCAGATTACAGAATCCTTCCAGAGATGCAGTGTGCAGCCAGTGACAACTGGAGGAAAAACCCCATGTGGTGCAGAGAACAGATAAAAGCAAAGAATAACAAAGAAAAGGGGTAGTTAATTTGGAAAACCTGCTAACTAATTGAGCTCAGTTGGAGAGCCTTACCTCATTGCCACAGGATCTAGTATTCTGCCTGAAGAAAAAGTGCTATTTTTTGTACTCTGAAAGGTTGCAGCATTTACCGTATTTTTTGCTCTATAAGACTCACTTTTTCCCTCCTAAAAAGTAAGGGGAAATGTGTGTGCATCTTATGGAGCGAATGCAGGCTGCGCAGCTATCCCAGAAGCCAGAACAGTAAGAGGGATTGCTGCTTTCACTGTGCAGCGATCCCTCTTGCTGTTCTGGCTTCTGAGATTCAGAATATTTTTTTTCTTGTTTTCCTCCTCCAAAAACTAGGTGCGTCTTGTGGTCTGGTGCATCTTATAGAGCGAAAAATACGGTATATCTGATCTTGACTTCAGGGCTTTAGAAACCGAGTATCTGACAGCTTGGCCAATTCTTCAAGAAGTAGAGCTGGCTAGCATTTAGTTCTAAGAGTTAGGCATGTATGGATTTTATTATTGATTGGAAAGCTGGACAGACTAAGTCCTGGCAATGTGTTCTTTCCCTGAACTAGATGAAAGAGAACACCGAATCCCTGAAACATTTGAATGAGCAGTTGCAGTCCAAAGAAGTGGAGCTCCTGCAGCTCAGAACTGAAGTGGAAACTCAACAAGGTGCCCCTTGTCTCTCAGAGTGTAAATTTATGTGCTTGACTACGAAGCTGTACCTCTGTATAAGAAGGCCTGTAGCTAGTATGCATACATTTATGCTAACGTGTTCAATTTGCATAAAGGAATGTTATTACAGATCACTGTTCAGAAGCAAAACGTTATGGTGTTCATTCTCAGACAATAATGGCTGTGTGAGGGAGAGGATGGGGCTGCATTTGCTGCCCCTGCCTCCTTTTCTCTGTCGGTTTCATTTATGCATTTTGTTTTGAAAGATTTATAATCAACATTTTGAGCGACATAGTAAAAATACAAGCTGAATACAGTGTAAAACATTGTAAAATCTCTACTTATAACAGTGCTAACGTCAAAAGCCAGCACTAAATAGACAGTGAAACAGTAGAAATAGAAAGCAGTCCTTGACATTGTAGCCCCCATTTATAATTACAAGAGCAACTTCATAATAATAATAATAATTATACCCCACCCATCTGGCTGGGTTTCCCCAGCCACTCCCAACAGAATATTAAAAACATGATAAAACATCAAACATTAAAAACTTCCCTAAACAGGGCTGCCTTCAGATGTGTTCTAAAAGTCAGATAGCTGTTTATTTCCTTGACATCTGATGGGAGGGCGTTCCACAGGGCGGGCGCCACTACCGAGAAGGCCCTCTGTCTGCTTCATAATCTTGGCTGTTAACTTTGCCAAGTAATGCATTGCTTCACAATGCTGGGAAGGGTAGGGGTGTGTGCTTTTGTGCGCTTTTTTGGAATTCTGAAAACCCCCAAAATAATAGTTTTTAAAAATAAGTTGTTAAAATCAGTGCAGTTTTGGCAGGTTCAGTCTGCCATCTTGATTCAGAATGACAGCCGGTTGGAGCCAAACATAGATGAAAACACTGATACTAGGAACCATCATACAAAATTTGGTTGCAGTAGCTTGAGGTGTATCCAAATGCTTAAAGAACAAACAAAAGGCATACAACTTTTCAAATTATATAGTTGTAGTTTACACACACACACTCCCTATATATATTATATGTACACACACACAAACATACATACAGAGCTTTTCTGCTGTAACAGGCCCTAAGGTCTCCCTTTTTTAAAAAATCTGCTGCAACAATGCCACATTTCACGATGTATCTTGGTCTGCCAGGTTACCAAGGAGCAGGGTCTGTGTTGTTAGCCTTATTAATCCTTTGGCATTAGCATCGGGTGTTACATTAGTATAGCAACACCCTTTGCATGCTCCAATTAGCATGGACAGTGTATTCTCATACAGGAAGTGCATGTGCATATTTGGGAATTCCCAGAAATACCTCCTAAGTTGACCTCTGGCAATGGGAAGCAAGCTTTTCCTTTTCCTTTTATGTTTACATCAGCCCTGCACACAACTTGTTGACGTGGACCGATTATGCAAGGAGATCACGTGTTTGTGCCATAGGCACCATAGCAGCTGAAACATTGCAATCCAAGAATGTACTTCTGCCATACGTTTGCATTGATCTAACGGCTGCTTCTTGCACGTTGAAATCTTCCCTTCACATCTTACTACACCTTGTCAAAACTAACACTGCTTGCATAGGAAAAATGGTAAAGTGGTGTGCAACATCAAAATACAGGACAGGTGTAATAATAAAATTGGTCAAACCGTCAGTAAACATGACAAACAATGTTTATTTTTTTAAACTCACATTCCAAAGCCCTTTCAGAAAAATATGTTGTTTTAAAAAGTCTTGATTTTTACTCCCAGCCCTTCAATAATTTCCCAGGGTGGCTTACAAAACATTAACATTACAGTAAAAACAAAACAGAAGCTGTTAGTACAAAAACATAAAATGCCATAACAAAATACCAAATTATAACCAAATACCAAGCAGCGTAGGAGCTTGTCTGCAGGATTAAAAAGCATGGTAAAATAAGATGCTTGCTTTGTGCCAAAATGACTCTGAGGTATGTGCCAGGTAAGGCCGCCTGGAAGAGCATTTTATGATTGTGCCAACAGCGTGTATATCCTTTCACCTGTAATCTGTGCCTCAGATGTTTGGTGCTTCCAAAGCAGGCTCTTGGGTGAATGGTAGCACACACAAAGATAAAATGTTCTTTGAGAGCATCTCCACCCCCATCGTTCAGCCCGGACACTGAGGTCCAGCTCCGAGGGCCTTCTGGCGGTTCCCTCCCTGCAAGAAGTGAGGTTGCAGGGAACCAGGCAGAGAGCCTTCTTGGTAGTGGTGCCCACCCTGTGGAACGCCCTCCCATCAGATGTCAAGGGAATAAACAACTATCTGACTTTTAGAAGACATCTGAAGGCAGCCCTGTTTAGGGAAGCTTTTAATGTTTGATGTATTTATTATGTTTTTAATATTCTATTGGGAGCCGCCCAGAGTGGCTGGGAAAACCCAGCCAGATGGGTGGAGTATTAATAATAATAATAATAATAATAATAATAATAATAATATCATTATTTATTATTTGGGTATCCTTATCCTAAGTAATGAATGCCTTCAGAAGTCAAAACCAGCACTTTGAAATGAGCCACATGTACAGCCTATAGCATATTACAAAAGACCCATAAAGTTACATGGTGTTCCTTGTACATATGAACATCTATGAATTATTCCAGTGCAACATGTTTCTTAATAATGTGATCACTCTAATTAAATTCAAAAACGTCCAAGGTTTGAATTTTGGGCCTTTGCTATGCTCATGGGAGCATAACTTTGAATCCAACCACGCCATTCTTAATGTCTGATTATATTCTGATTGAATGATAAGTGTTTTTTTCATATTTCTTTGCAGTGATGAAGAGTCTGAACTCTACCCCATCTAGCTGGGAAATAGAAAAGCTGAATAATGCCCTAAAAGTGCACAGTTTGGAGCAGGATTTGGAGAAGCTGAGGGAAGAATGCAATGATCTTAGAAAAGAACTACAAAAATCTATTCAGAAGGTACTGGTGCGTTTTGGCTTCTGTTGCGGAGATGGTGTGTAAAAATGTAAAATATAATGATGATGCCCTTCTGTTGTGGAAAACTAATTGTAATAAGGGTATTGGCTAGCGCTGAGGCAGTTGTTGTGAAGCACACCTAAAGGCTTTAAAAGACTTGGTGAGATTTTCAGCTTCTGACTTCCATGCCAAACTGCTTTTGAAGGTAGTCTTTTCAAAAGAGGTTTGCCATGTGATTGAGCAAGCCGTCTGTCACCCTCCCAGAGTTATCTGCATTTGCAGAACTAATGGTTTGTTCAGTTTTTTTTAATTCTTGCCAGTTATCTGCTAACCGTGTTCATGCAACTATAGTGTATTTTCCTCCTTAGTACTTAGTTATCTGCATGAGGGGAATGCAATGGATATGCTACTCAGCTCTGTTTTGATGCTGATTTTTCTGGCCTCCTTATGCCTAGATAACTACACACATTAGTAGGTGCTACCTCAAGTTGCAGTCTCAATTGGTTTTAAAGCCGCAAAAGATGAATTGCCAACAGCCTGGGAGGGATGGCAAATAGAATGTCATGGCCCTGTCTATCACATTGGTTTTGTTTAATGGCTAATCTGTGAATCTGCTGATTACATCTACCATTATTTTGGTTTAACATGACAACTTGGTTTAACATAAATGTCTCTCACATAACAGAAACCGGATTGCAAATTTCAAGAAGCTCCACTAGATGGAGCTAAGCACAAGATGTTGGCTTGAATTCCCGTTAGCTAGCCCTGCAGATATCAAAACTGGCTCATTTTCAATCCCACTGCTTAAAATTTGCTGAACTGAGCATGTAATTTATGGCGCTTATTTGTGGGTTCTGTTGATTTGGGTGGGATTATTCATAAATAATCCTTTCTTCCAGTTGTTTCCCTGTAGAAGCTGATTGAAACGTAATTTCATTACGTGTGGGTTCTTGTCACACGGTCACGCTATTCTACTTCAGTAAAATCCCATCTGTAAGTGTAGTATGACTCAAGCAAGTTCACCCTAAAATCATTATGATTATATTGAAGCTAAGTGCAAGCACTATTGACAGCTAGGAAGTTCTGATTTTTTAGAATGAAACCGCTGCTTGGAAGAAAATTCAGAATGGATAACTGAAGCTGTCACTAGCTTCTGAATAAGGATTTTTGCACCTGTAGTTTATCTAATGTGATTAGCCTGTGTGAGTGATCCTTTTTTATGATAGTAATCAAATGAGCCCTACTCACATGTGACTCTGGTGGTGTAACTAACCTTGACAGGGTTAAGGACTAGAATTCCTCTTGCACCCCTGCACACCAGACCTATTGAATACCAACCACAAATTGGAAGAGAAGTCAACATACGTTACTTATCCCATTAAAAAGTACTTTTTAAAAATTCTGTTCACAGTACTACTACAAATGCAGCTGCTCCATACATTTCTTTGATAGCATTTCCTTTTCAATTCATTTCCTAATGATCCCTAGTATGGAATTTGCCTTTTTTTACACCTGCCACCCACTAGGTTGATGTCTTCCTCATGTTGTCTGCTTTGACACCCTCATTCCTAGTCAGTCACCACCAGTTCAGACCTGCCGGGCATATATGTGGAATTAATATTTTTTTTGTCCCAACCGGCATCACTTTATACTTCTTGCACTGAATTGTATTTTCCATTTCCCACCCATTTTCTAAATTTGTAGAGGTCCCTCTGAAATTCTTTCTGCTTTAACAACCCAGAACAATTTAATATCGGCAGGAAACCTGCCCATCTCACTGCTCCCTCTTGTTAATGAGCAACTTAAAAAGGACATGGCTGAATACTGATCCTTGGAGGGACTCCACTTTCTAATTTCTTCATTTGGAGAACTGCTTGTTTATTTCTACCCTGTTTTCTGCAACGTATCCAATTTGTGATCCACAAGAGGACCTCTCTCTTAGAAATCCTGGCTGAGCTACTTCATTGATTTTTATTTTTTTTGAAAAATCAAGTATACTGTGTCAACCAGCTCACTATTTGTATGCTCCTTGACCCTCTCAAAGAACCCTAATAGGTTCTTGAGAAATTACATGCCCTTGTAGAATCCATGATAACTCAGATTCAGTAATGCTTGTTGTTCTATATGCCTTGTTATCATACTTCTAACATATGCTGCTAATATGTATTCCTTTTCGTTCTCTTCGTTTGGACCTCAGTTTTTTGAAGGAAGCTTTCTTGCCTCTGATAACATGTTAACCGGAACTCTATTATCACAATAGCTTCTAGGTTGTCATGGAGGGGACCAGCTTTATCCTCAAAAGTGCTTTTCAGGCTTGTTACAGCAGGACTTTGAAGGTTCCAATACTCTACTTTGCCATGTTAATAAGTCCCATGCCGCTTGGCACCACTGTGGTGGAGGTAATGAAGTATCAGCACTTGGTTGATTCAAAAATGTCATTGAAAGCCTACCTCACCACTGCCTGCTAAGCTTCCCAACTTTGCTTTTAAACCTTTGTTTTCCTTTTACCTCAAGTAAGGCAGACTTTTCCCATTCTTTTTTCAAAGCCAAATGTTTTGTTTCCCCCACCAGGTTGTATCCCAGGAAGGAATTTTAACAAATGGAGAGTGTGTCCAACAGCAGATAAGCATTCATAGGTATGTAGATCCCATGAACTTGTTTTAAATTTGTTAAGTTAGTCATCTCTGTGTTAGTTCTAAGTGAGATTACTTAAATCCAAAGAAGGCACTACTTTGAAGACATGCTAAATTGGGAAAGATATGGACACAGTTAGGCATACCCTAGTGACATCCAGGTAGAGCATGTTAAACTAGTTCATTGTGGAGCTGCCTTTGAAGAGTATTCAGAACAGACAGTTCACCTAGTATGCAAAAGCAGGGCAGGACTATCTGAAGAATGTTAACATGCATTTTGAGATGGCTTTATTGGCTTATAGTTGATTTTGGCTGAATTCAAAGTGCAGATTTTGTCCCTTTTTAAAGCCCCGAGCAGTCCGGCAACCAGATAACCTTAGCATCGTATTTTCTCATATGAGTCTACCCATTCACTCAGGAAATCTATGGAGGCCTTGCTCCATGTTGTCTTGACTTCATAAGTACAGTAGGCGATTATATGGAACAGGGGCCTTTTCAGTGGTGGCACCAAGGCTGTCAATTATCTCCCCTAGGAGGCTTGTGTCACTCTGATTCTGATAAGCCTGTAGATCAGGCATGTCCAAAATCCATTTTGGGGGCCTAATCCGGCCTGCCGTTCGGTTTAATCCAGCCCCTGTGGCAGTTTATTTCCTGGGGTAAAATTCCCCAAAAAGCGCAACAACTTCAATCCTAAAAATCATCAACAACTTTGGTTGGCCCTCATGCATGTTCACTTTATCAAATCCGGCCCTCTTTGAAAAAAGTTTGGGCACCCCTGCGTAGATGATGAGTGAAAAGAATTACATTCCATATTTACAGTACATTAAGTGCTGTGCTTTCTCATTCGTCATTGGCTGCTGCTATGTTCTCTTTCGTTGCATATTGAGATTTTTATTGATCAAAAGATGTGGAGTAGAAATCTTAAAATAAACAAGCAATCTGTGTTGATAAAATAAGTTGTTAATTGTGGGAAACCTATCCAGTTATGAGCAATGGACAGGATTCAACTAAATAGTTTGTGCTGGTGCAAGGTTTAGTGTTAACACCGGAACAAATTTAGGTGATGTGTGGGGAGGAAATGTCCCATTGTGCAGGGAGAAATCTGTGCGTTAATGAAATGTTTACCATAGCACTACATTGCATAAAACTCAGTGGCTCAGATTTTGAAGGCAAATGATAAACCAGTTGCAGCATATCTGATACATGAGAATCTAATCAGTACACAGTTATACAGTGGTGCCTCGCAAGACGAAATTAATTCGTTCTGCGAGTTTTTTCGTCTTGCGAATTTTTCGTCTTGCGAAGCACGGTTTCCCATAGGGTATTAACGGTTTTAAGAAAAAGGAAACAAACTTGCAAGACGTTTTCGTTTTTTGTCTTGCGAAGCTAGCCCATAGGGAAATTCGTCTTGCGAAGCAACTCAAAAAACGAAAAACTCTTTCGTCTTGCGCGTTTTTCGTCTTGTGAGGCATTCGTCTTGCGAGGTACCACTGTATAGTGAATCACATTAATAGGACCCAAAAATCCTATTTGCAGCTGAAGGCACCTCCCTGAGGTTCCACCCCTAAGTGCTTGCAAGTTGAAGTCCTTTGTGGTGCAACCTTCCTAAGCATTTGCTGGATTCTTCTTTGGCCCTCTTGCAACATCAGATCTAGCTTGATGTGAAACATCTTCACAAAACTCAAGTCAGAGTTCAGGTCACTTATAAGAAAGAGTGGCTTTTCTTTAGCACTTGCAGTCAACATTGAATGTGGATGAAACCAAACTTGAAGCACGTTGGAAGAAATAATGCAGGCCTTGTGAAATTAAGGGAATCCATCACATTGTCTCTACCATATTGCTAAATTGCCCTTTCTGTAAGACTTTATATGGTAACGTATTACTTGAAGCTCTTATTTGGAATGCTGCACAGGGCTGTCTTGTTTTTCAGCAATTGCTTCTTGCCTAGCAACCCTCCATCACATTGTCTGGGTGGAAACTGCAAGAGAAACCTGTACAGCTGCAGAACAGAAATAACCTACAGAAGCAGTTGTCCTGGAGACAATTAGTATAGAGAGCACACAACCCAATCTGTGACCTTCTCTCTCTTCAAAGTGCCGTTGATGTAGTTAAGCCTCTTCTAACCAAGCCATACTTCTTCCTATCGAGAAAAGGAGTAAAATACTTATTTATGTTTTCAATCCTCAGAAATGCATTTCCCTTGTTTTCCACATGAGGGAGAAGTAGGACTTGGTTAGAAGAGGCCATGATTGCTATTCTGTGGCTTGCATTGGAAAAAATGGAAGGAAAGGCATTTCATTGGGCCTCCACTATGTTAATAACCCATATGGTATATCCTTTATTCGTCTTAATGAGCTAGCCAGCTAATGTTTTTGCTTCTCCAGAACAATGTTCAAATAGGTAATTTGCTAAGTGACACTTTTAGCCCTTCACTCTATTAAAATAAGTTGTGTTGTTGTTTTTTAAAGCATCGCTCTGGTAACAGCCTGGTATGTAAATTAGCACATACAGACTTTTATGTTAAAAATCCAACTATTTTATGTAATTCACATCGACTGTGAAAACAAGTCCACAGCTCTTTTCACACCTAGAGGAAGTTCTTTGAAATGTTTCTTTCAGCAAGTACCCTTTGCTTTAATATGAATGTCAATATTCACTTACCTAATATTCTTGTGAAATATTTGTCACTTGTCAGTGACACAAGAGATTCTTTGAATACGAATTGTTGCTTATCGGCAGCTAAGCACTTCTGCAGATAGGGCTGGGCAACTTCATTGCCAACGGGAATTATTTTGACTAGAGTGACATAATTTGTGGTGGCAAATTCTTAATAATTGCTTTTATTACAATGATGGTAGTCGTAAGCAAAAAAAAACATACTGCACATTAATATATCTCAACTAAAGCACAACTGAGGAACACTGAATGACACTGCAATGGCTTTAAAGAAAAGCAACATAAGAAAGCTTGCATCTTATGAGCTTCTGTTTGTTGGTGCAACTGAGAAATATTGGTGTATACAGGATATAACACCTGACCTCTCCTTATTACCTCTCTAGAAAATTTTGTATATCTTTCAGCTTGTTTGTGGTGTCAGGATTCATGCTGGGTCCGCCCCCCCCCCCAAAGTCTCAAGCCAAAATTCTGCACCTTCATTTTTCAGTTGAGATTTGGATTCTGGGGTATAATATATCCACCCATACAAAGCACAGCAGCAGAACTCATTATGCTGCTCCTAGTTTGGAGAGAACTGCCCTAATTGTTATAGTTCTCGTTGGTCAATGTGTCTTAACTGAAAACTGTGCAGTAATTGAGTTTTAAGGGATACTGATACACACAGTTGGAACTCCAGTCCATCAGTGAGAGAAAAGAATATTCAAGCTGTTTCCCTTGTGTGACAGCATCCTGCTTTTCAAGTCTTGCTTCAACAAAGAAACACAGGGTTAGCAGTTAAGCTAGAAGTTGGGTGCACTGTTTGCTTAAACTGGTCATCAAACATTGCAACTACGTGTGGTCTCTACTTGACTGTAAACTTGTTTATTTGCCTATTATTACATGCTTCTTGACTTCTGTTCTATCATTTCTGGGTTGAAGGAGGTACTTGTAATTACCTGAAATGCTGCTTCTCGAGAACTCTGTCCACATTGAGTGTGGCCGATCCGTTATCTTCCTAAAGACTGATGAAAGCAGTTTCCTATATTTATGGGGGAACTCTTTACCCAAAGAGTGTTGTGAGGGGGCATCTGCCAGATGCAGTTCCCAGTGATGTGTTGACTGGATATTTATGCAAATACTCTGTGGATGTTGACAGAAATATGTGACCTGATCCACATGGGAAACAGAGTTCTTGCCTTTTTGTAATATTAGAAGCAACTGAGTTGTTCTGTGGAGACTGTTTTTTTTGGGGGGGGGGTGCTGGGCAGTCTGAAGCAGAGCAATGTTTTATCTAGAGTTCAGACTGTCATAGTCTGTACAAGAGCAACGTCTTGTGCTTGTAAGTACTCTGCAAGAAGCTACAAATTGCATTTTTCACAGAAACTAGGTGTTCTTCCATTTATGAATAAGGCTTTCTTTCTGCATGGGGTTTGTAATGCTAAACACCACTTCAAAGTTAGGAGGTGATACAATGTTAGTCATACTTGGAGGGGATCCATTGAAATTAGTGGATTTAAGTCATACTCTGAGTATGACTTGGTTAAATATCATTCCATTAATTACTTGTTGGGATGTATCCTTGTCCTGCAAAAGGAGTGCTTCTGTTTAACCAGCCTGGAAATGGAGCAGTGTGTTGTTTGGACTTTTTTTTTCCTTTTTTTTTTAGGTGGGCAGGTAGAAATGACATTTTTCACCTCTCACCTTCTCTAGGACTCTCTCCTGCTGACCTATATAGTTTCTGGTCCGAAACCTGAGTATTTTATTGTTGTACACCACCCCAATCTCCAAGCAGTATGAAATTCCAGGGGTTCCAGGTGCTTACTCTGGGTTCATGTTTCCTTTTCGAATGAGGCACTGCGGAGACTACGGTGTCTCTGTGATATAGGTAAAGGACCCCTGGACAGTTAAGTCCAGTCAAATGCGACTATGGGGTTGCAGCGCACGTCTTGCTTTTCAGGCTGAGGGAGCCAGCATTTGTCCACAGACAGCTTTCTTGGTCATGTGGTCAGCATGACTAAACCGCTACTGGCGCAGTGGAACACCGTGACCGAAACCAGAGTGCACAGAAACGCTGTTTACCTTCCCGCCGCAGCAGTACCTATTTATCTACTTGCACTGGCATGCTTTCAGACTGCTAGGTTGGCAGAAGCTGGGACAGAGCAACAGGAGCTCACCCCGTTGTGCAGATTGGAACTGCCAACTTTTTGATTGGCAAGCCCAAGAGGCTCAGTGGTTTAGTCCATAGTGCCACCTGCGCCCCCGTCTTTATGATACAGTGGTACCTTGGGTTACATATGCTTCAGGTTACAGACTCCTCTAACCCAGAAATAGTACCTCGGGTTAAGAACTTTGCTTCAGGATGAGAACAGAAATCGTGTAGTGGTAGCGCGGCGGCAGCTGGAGGCCCCATTAGCTAAAGTGGTACCTCAGGTTAAGAACAGTTTCAGGTTAAGAACAGACCTCCAGAACGAATTAAGTTCTTAACCCGAGGTACCGCTGTATATGGTTTACATATATATACAACCTGAGCCTACAATTGACAATATCACAGCATTAACACCCCAAGTGGGTATTGCTTCACCCATAGTCATAGCCTTGGATGTGAGCAGAAATCAGGCATATCTCCCTCTCAGAGGCTTCAACCTGCTTCTTCCTTCAGCTCCTAGCTTACACCCAACTCTGGTCTTTGTCTTTCCTAACTACCAGCATGTTGAGGGAGGGGGGACTCATTCATTTGTCATCTGGCACAGCGCCACTTCCTTTGTTACCTTAACGACCCATAGTTAGAGGGCCATTATCACACCAGGAAGCTAGCCTGGCCATTTCAGGAACTAGAATCATTAGATTGTTAGATGTTAAAACTTGCTATATACAGAAATTATAGGTGTTGAGCAATTTCTGTTGCTTTTGTTTGATTTGCTCATTGAAAACAGCTGAAAGTCTGTAAATTTTGTTAATAAACCTGATTTGCAATGGGGGTTGAATAATTTTGATTACAACTGTTTACATGGAAATAGTGCTGTGAGATCTCTCTCTCCCCCCCCCCAGCCAGAACTACTTTTGTTTAGAGCATCTTTCTGTAGATCATAGTAGTACAGGAACTGAGACGTACAGCAAAGCTGAAATGTTGTAACTTCTAAAATGTTACAGTGAAAACGTTCAGCAAGCATACTGGGAGTTGAAGCGGGAGATGTCTAATCTGCATCTGGTGACGGAAGTGCAAGCGGAAATGCTCAGAAAACTGAAACTGACCCCATCTGCAACCAAGAAAGGCAAGTCAGAGTTTGCAGGATGAGGTCTTGGAAATGCAAGTCGCTTACCTAAGCTGCATCATTTTGGAGTACAGTTGCCTATTGCTTCTTCTCAAAACCTCATCAGTTGAAGCTCAGAAACCTCGGTTTTCTCTCTTGACTTCCGTCTCATAATGGTCAACTTAACACATAAAGGTGTTGCTGATGGTTTTTTTTTTTAAAAAAATGTGTTTTTTCTCTTCCCGTGTGGCTTTCTTCCTCGGTCAAGTGTTGCTTATTTGTACGAGGCTGAGGTGTGAAGTTTAGTTGTATTTGACCTTTTTTACCACAAGTACTTCATATTAGAAAAAGCACCAACAGACATTTCATTTTTCAAATGCATTCCTGTACAAATAGTGTTCTCTTAAAACAAACCAAAGCAGGTGAGGCAGACCCCCTCGCCCCAAAAGAAAATGCATGCCTCATTTTCCTTAGCTGTTTACTGAGACAATTCATTAATCCTCAGGGCTGCTTTATACACAGTTAAACCTCGACCCAGAAAGCACTTCTACAATTTAGGCATGAAATTCACGTAACCAGCCATGTCAGGAGAAGCCCTGTGCAAGGAGGTCCACTTGCTCCACAGGGATTTCATCTCTTCTCCCTGTGCCTCCCCAAATTATGCTTTTTTGTGGGGACAGAACCCCTAGAGTAGTGCACAGTGGGAGGAAGGGTTATTGTTCTTTGTGGGCCACTTGGAAGAGCACAGCATTAAATTCCACCCTAGATGCCCTTAGGTTGTTTGCTGGACTACAACTCCCATCATCCCTGGTCTATGGGCCTTCCTGTTTGGGTGGCGATGGAAATTGGGAGTCCAGCATCTGCAGAGCACAGCTTCGTCATCCCTGCTCAAGAACATAAAGCAGTCGCCTATTTCCATGCAGCTTTGGACCAGCTAATTGGCACAGGCTCACGGGTTCAGCTATAAAGCAGGGGTTGAGTGTTAACTGTTAACCCACAGGGATGGAACCAAAACCCACCCACCCCCGACTCTACATCCCATGCTCTGCTGCTTTAAGGCTCCCCTCCCCCTTTGCTGATTTACATTGGAGATGCGAGGAGAGCAGCAGAAGGCTGGGCTGTTAAAGTAGAGGGTGAGCTTTTCTCCTGTCACCCTCTTTTTAAGCATTTCTTCCTCACGCGCACACACTCTTTTATAGCTGAACTGGCGAGTGTGTTCACTAAGCAGGAAGACGTATGAGACCTAGCCTGGAGGGGAACAAGCAGCCCTCAAGAAACCACAGCAAGAAGCTGCCGTCTCCTTTACTCTGTCACCTCCAGAAGTCCCATTCAATGAGAAGATTGGATTTATTCCCCTATGTAGGTGATGTACTTAATTCTCAACGAGTTAAAACTGGGGTATTGAGGTCCTTGAAGAATTGAGTTGCAGTAAAGCCAAATGAATGGACAGAAGTTAAGAGATGCATTATAAGTAATTGGCTTTTGTCTACTGAAATACAGTATAACAATTGTGTTAGTTTTGAGTGTCTCTTGTGTTAATTAGGTATTTTCTGCTATTTCCACAGTGCCACCACATGCTCCTGTTCAGTGTATTGAAGACCTTGAAAGGGACACCACAGATCTTTATTTAGCTGCTTCTGGAGCTGTGTACAAAAAGAGGCTACTTCCGCCGAGCGACCATACTTTCAGCAATGTTGTGTCTTCCCCCTCGTGTACTGACGAGAGACTTGTCCCAGTTCACGACTCTCCGTTTCAGGAACCTAATTCGTACGGAAAGAGCTCTCTGGAAGATAATTCTTGGGTCTTCCCAAGCCCTCCAAAACCTAGTGAGACAGTGTTTTGGGAAACGAAAAACAGAGCGTCTCACTTAAACTTTCCAGAAAACAGTTTGGATCACTGTAACCAAAACTGCCTGCACAAGAGCTAAGAACTGTGGAACTTGATTTAGCTCTGAATGGGCTCCCATACACCTAAGAGGAAAATAGCTAATGGGAAGGAGGGTGAAAGTGTGGTAATCCAAGCAGGATTTTACTCTTCCCTTGTCTAATTTTGAAAGCAGGCCATGTACATCAATAGAAATGGCATATGGTGTAAGGCCTAGAATACACGAGTCGGTCTTCGGATTGCACTCCTGCAAATTACTCTAGAGTATTAAGCCTCCGAGTAAAACAAAAGCTGTACATTGCAGCTAATTGTGTGAATGTTGCTTAAAATACAGTATCTTCAGACATTTCTACAAGCTTCGAGAATGTCCTTCCCCCTCTCCTTTTTTGACACTGTCTCTTCCTTCAGGCCTCTCAGGTAAACAATAGAATGTGATGTAGGTTTTACCTCCAGTTCTGAAACAGTGTCTGGTTTTCGTTCCCTACTCTGTGGCGTGCGCAGGGAAGAACAGGTAAATGATTGAAGTGATTGTGACTAAAACAGTAAGCCAAATGAGTAGATTTGCTGTCTCAGCTGTGTGTCATCTTTAGCCTTACAGTGAAGAATCTGAGGTAGTAGAAATGGAGTAGAAATCTTAAAAAAACTTAATGGCAAATACTTCCTTCATAAATAGTGGTGTTCTGGTATGATCCTAGCCAAAATGCAGTGACCATTCGGGTGCCTATCTGCCAGTTACCAAAAAACTTTGCTTTATGACTCCTAAGTTCACTGACTGCTTTGATGTAGAAACCTCTAGGCGCCTTAAGCAGGAAGAACTGTAATATGATAAATGCATTTAATCTATGATAAAATTTATGTCCTATATTCATAAGGTGCATTGAAGTGTCAGAAACATTATGTACATAGTCACTCAATATTCTAACTATTGGCAGTCAAATAATTCTTAAGCTCCTGGTCCCTACCCTATATTACTGATTAGCTGAAATTAAGATTTTGTAGCAAAACCTATTAATCAATGTTGATTTGTTTTCAAGCAGAGAATAGTGGATGGTTTCAGAGCCTTTTAATGTCCAGGTTTCCAGCAATACTTTTTCCTCCTTGGCCTTTTGATATGCAGTGGAGTAAGATTCTCTCATGTTGGAAAGGGCTGGTGAGGGCTGACAACACAGTGAGAGATCAGCTCCGAGTTTCCCTAGTTCTGTGCCAGAATCTCATCTGATCATTTCAACCGTTACAAATTAATGCATTATGCCACCCTCCTCCTTCCTTCCCAACTTGGACTTGAAACACGACTGGGGAAAAGTAAAATCTGCATTGGACCTAAGAGATCAGGGGTGAGCAACTTGCAAGCCTTGGCCCAATTCCAAAAGCCCTCTGCTGATGCTCATATCATCTGGTAGCGTAATGTCCCTTCCTGGTAGCTTGATGAGTGGAGAGAAAAAGTGTAGCCACACCCAGTATTGACTCTGGCCCTGCCTGCTTTTGGCATGTGGCCCCTGACAGATACCCCAAAGGAGACAGAAAATGTTCTTCACCCCACTTAAGATGCATGTTCTTAAATAATAAAAATCACTTGCCTGGGTGCTGTGTGCCAGAGCAGTGCAAGCATATCAGTGATTTTCTGTAAAAGGAAACGTGGCTAAGTCTTCCCTTCCTTGCATTGCAGTTTAAATATTTATTCTTTGTCTCATACTGGAGAGAGTTTTATCTGTGGAAGAGGGAGAAAGGATGACTTCTACTGTGTTAGTGAATGGCATACATAAATAAGGTACATACCATTCACCCGATACTCTTATCTCGCTCACATAACCTGGCTTGTCTGTGATTAATGGAAATGGTGTCAGATGCTGGAATTTATTCTGACCAATGAACATAGCTGACTCAAGGGAGTACAATCTCCTGAAGAGTAATAGAACAGAATCCAATATGCATAAAATAAATCCAAGTCACTAGACTTTAGCTGATAGAACCAACTACCTGTGTAATAACAAAGCAGCAAAAGCCATTTCTCATGTGGCTGCAGAGCTCCGATGTGTTTCTCAAGGCTGCTTCTTGGGGTTACAGGGACTTGAATAAGTATCACTGTCCAGCACACTGACACAGTTAACGTTTTAAACAATGTACTGGAGAAATGGTCGTATTTTTAAATAAATTATTTTTCTTTGAAAATGGCTTTCTATAAATTGATGCAAGTAGTCATTATTTTTTTGACTGCTACGTAGCTTTTGTACCTCAGAAATGTCCACAACTGCAAGATGCATGAATGAAACTTTAATATCTGGTGCATAATTCTACACCTCAGCAATCTCTTCGTAGATTTTTATTCTTCCTGGGCTGCTTATTGCTCCCTTACTATACATAGCAATATTCATATGAATACATTGTGTAGGTAAATGAATTCCTAAGTGGGAGGAGACTTGTATGTTTTATGAGGTGCCATGAAGTAGTGGGAACATTAACCAGCTCGGTTTCTTTAGGTGAGCTACTCATTGAAGTGGTTATTCTTTCTCTTTCACCTTCCTATTCCATACACTGACACGCTAGTCTAGGCGTTACCATACCAAGGAATCCTTGAGTCTATTTTACATGATTTGTGCTACATGAGTCTTAACCTGCAGAAGTCCAATAGTATAAAGTGTATGGTTTGCATGCAGAAAATGCCACACTCAATCTCCAGGCTATGAAGATAAAGTTGGGAAGGATCCTGTAAGAAACCCTGGAGCACAGAAAGCCATTGCAGTGCCCTTTAATGTTTCTGGCCTGCACATTCCATCCATTCTTGACCGTTCGCCATGTTGGCTAAGGCTGATGGAAGTTGTAGTCTACTAACAGCTGGAAGGCACACCCCCTTGGTATCTGCTGCTGTGCAACATAGATAACAGTGGGTGGATGGACAAGTGTCCTGGCTTAGCATAAGGGCAACTTCCTATGGCTTTTTACACTGCTGTGGGATACACCAATAAAAAAGATAGGGCTAATTTAAGGAGGGAAACCAGTAGCTTTTAGCAGGGGAAGAATGGCTGTAATCTGAATTTGCCATTCAGTTGCTTCTCACAGTTCTCCCTCCCTTCCCAAGCAAAACTTTTGAGTTTAAAATCACTTCGGAACTTGTGAGTTTGTGAAGCATTCATGCATTGCTGTTTTAGCAAGGTCTTCAATTAGACAAATAAGGCTCTGCCCCCTTTAAGCATTTTCTACTTTTTTAAAAAACCAAAGGCTTCCTGCTCTGGCTTTTTGCCTTGAGGTACCATAGAAAGTCTAAAGGCTGCCTCGTACACAAATCCAGCCGGTCTGATCAATATGGAAGTAGGTGTGAAAGTTGGAAATTCCCAGAAGTGTTGAAAGAGATGCCTCTGCAAATGGGTTAGTTGCAGGATGTTTTTTTTAAAAATAACAAAAAAAAACTTAGGAAAGTTTTGTTTTAAATTTGATTTGGTCAACAATATGCTTTGCTGCATATCCAATTATCATTACAGAATTGAACTGAAACAAATACACTAAGTTAGGATATGGTGAATAAAAATAAGTGGAAGGTTAAAACAAACCTTTTATTTTGTGTATTTAGTATAGCAATACTTCCTTTCTGGACAGTCAGGTTTACAGTATCATGCCATTGGTTAACAGCACTTTTACTCTTTCCTATCCTGCACTTCTACAATTTATTCTCCCCCCCCCCCCCTTTCCTTTACATCAGAAATAGATGATGAACTCCAAACTCCACTTAGCCCCAGCCAGTCTGGCCAATCCCTGGTAACAATGGGTGTTGCATTCAAACATGTGGAGGCTGCTGCTCCACACCCCCTTTTTACGCTGATCCTCTTGCTTTCTTGTTTGCACTCCAAAACAAGACACTCAGTGCCTTTTTGCCCTGCTAGTAAGTTCATCTCAATTAAAGGGGCTTCCCCTGAAGAGATGGAGGAAAACCTCAATGGACATTTGAATGTATCTTGACTTTATTTTCCTTCACAGTTCATGGCCTTATGAATAAAAACCAGGGTGGAGAGACTGCAAGAGGAAGTGAGGATTAGATTGCCATGCTTGGTGTATACACAAATCAGTACAGCTTCTGTGAATCCCTGGTAAGTTGGAGCAGGGCTTGCAGTATACTTCAGCATCAGCTGGTGTGCAGAATTTGGGCACACGAGCCAGTTCCCAAGCAGAACTGAAGAGTCAACTCTCCACCCATCCGCTTATCCTGCTTTCTGCAGCCATTTCTACCTGCCCTCAGGCCTGATGTTACATATGACATCAGAGCTTTTAGAAGAATAAATGCGGTATCCTGAAAAAAATTAGTATACGTTTAGCTTAAGCTGTCTGGAAAATTGCTTCTACTGTGAATAAAAGTGTATAACTGAACTGCAATAGTTTACCTTCCTTGGAAGACTTTTCATTTGAGGTTTTAAGCAGAGGATCATGCCTTCTGGCTTCCTGTATTACAATATGAAAGCATAGAAGCTCCATTTATTTCAGCAAGATTGGGTTAGGGAAAAGTGATTGCAAGATCAATTCCATGATATCAAAGGTATATAAAGTTAAAGTGTCAGCCAAAACATTTAAGACTTTGACTACATGCTTGTAGGAAGCCTCTGCTGCTTTCGACGATTTCCTGTTTCTCTGAACTCTTCCCTTTGCTTCAAATATTCAGCCTTGCATTCTTCATAAAACGATGGATCATTGTAGCTAGAAGACAGACAAAGTGCGTTCATTAGGTCTAACAATTTCTCTACTCGGTTTTAGTTACTAAACTACTTAAATACATGTAGGAAATGGTGCAGGGAAAGCAACAACAGCGATACTGATTCTGTGGTGGGTATTCTGTGTGAGTGTGCAACCATAGCTGGTGTTTACTTCTTGCTCATTTTTAAGAGACGGCAACTCATTAGCCTGCTGTTGCAGAGACGTGTGAAATGTGTGTAGGAGACTGCATTGATACCTACACCCCACAACCACAAATTGATAGTTCTTGTTGAATTACCTGCAAGGGTGTGTGTGTGTGTGTGTGTGTGTGAGAGAGAGAGAGAGAGAGAGAGAGAGAGAGAGTGTAAATCACCTTTCTAATACTTAGCAGTTGGACCTTCTCTTTTCATCTTGCTACAAATGATGGGGGAGGGGTGTAGAATGCAATATATGGTCCAAACTCATATGAAAAGAGTACGAGAGAAAAAATAGTACTGCCTTGTTAATTCTAGGGTCTCTGCACTTGCAAAATGGAACTTCAGATTCTCCACCTTGCAACCCTCCATTACACCCTCAATCTTCCCCAGAGGGTTAGGCATGTGTAGGTGGGGGGGGGGGGGGAGATGAAGGTGCTGTTAGGAACTAAGGCTCACACAACATTGGATTTAACCCTGCGTCCCCTTAACAAAACAGGCAACCTCAGAACAGAAGGCTGCATTTCACAATAGCTGCTTTGTTCTTAAAACTGATTAGAAACTTACAGCAGGAAGGCTCCATCACTTTCCAAGCAAGTCTCTCTGACTCTTGTAAGTGGCAGTTCTCACACGGCCAGGAAGTTCCTCCAAATGTTTAGTCAAAAAACCCTTTCTTGTAATGTGAACCCACTGGTTCAGTTCCTACACCCTGAAGCAACGTACATTTGCATCCTACGTTGCATCCCTTCAAATATCTGAAAATGGTTGTCATATCACCTCTTAATCATCTCTTCTCCAGCCTAAACTTTTCATCATAGGACTGGGTCTTCAAGCTTTTTAATGTGATAGAAGATGCAATGATGTAACCTAGGCAGATGCTTTATCAAGTAAGTGAACCAGAAGGGTAACAGCCCATACAAGTTATACGCAGGGCATATTTTCTTTAAGTACTCAGTAGTATGGAGTAACTTTTTTTTTTTTGGTTTGCCACGGCAGCCATTTTGTGCTGGCACACCTGACACAATGTAAAAGAGTACTTGCATCTCATTTGTTACAAAAAAGAGCACTAGCTATGCTAGTATAGATACATCTAGATTTTGTATCATATACTACCTATTGAGACTAAGATGATCTATCTTGTCAGCTTTTAGAGACCACTTTATTTTTAGTCCTCTTCTAAATTAGCTCACTCAAACATACACACACACACACACATAGCAAGAGGTATTAGATTACTCTTCCTTTAATTTATTGCTTGGTGTGGACTTCTCTCCATGCATTGTACTTACTAGCCAGTGACACATTCTTTCAGGGCTGCATTTTCTTCTCTGCATTTTACCACCATCAGAATGCCTGAATCCTGGCAACATTTGGTGAAGGCTGAAACAAAATTTGGGACAACAGGGGTTATACTGAATAACGTGTCAAGTGTAAATAGGTTGTGACCCTTGCTCTTGATCAGTAGTCTAGTACAACTTCACTGCAGCAAAGTACACATTCGGCACAGTAGTGTACTTAAGTTTCTGAAAAATGACAGAGGTCTATCACACAACTATCACCCCGAACATGTGGAATGTCACTTGTTTGAAAACTGCTTTGTGCACTAAAGCAGAGTGCTCCAATGGTACCTCTTCAATACTGGTAATACTGTAGAGTGTTTTTGCGCTATTGATGGGCCACAGTATTAGAGACAGTATTGGACTACAGGGATGTTGGCTTGATTTAGGAGTAAAGTTTTACATCAGAGGCGATAAACCTGTGACACTTCAGATGTTGGAAGCCCAACTTCCACCAGCCCTTGTCAGTATGTCCAATGGTGAGGGATGAAGGGAGAATCTGATGATAATGCCTATCCCCAGTTTATTCAAGAAAAAAATTGAATACCATCTCCTCCTTCACTACTACACATATTACATAACATTTTGCCCAATGGGCAACCCCTTTATGTGCAGGAAGATTTAGATAATTTTCAAACAAGCAGTTTTGCCAATGCGCAATCTCAAGGACTATTCCACAGTACAGCATGCAGAAGTGTTTAAAACAACAACAACAACACCCACCCACCTTCGTTTGCTAGTAAATTACTCTTCTCCATCTTTGCAGCATGAGTTTTATCAATTTAACTGTTACAATGAACTTGCTCCTATTACAAAGTGATGTAATATTTCATACAAAATAGACTAAACTTACGTGTCCCAAAATAGTTTAAGAAAACAAAACAAAACAAAACAAAAAGCAACATTTATACTGGGGCTGAAACAAAGCAGTCCATATTGCCCCAATAAACCAGCTGTTTTATGTCAAATGGGTTTGGTATAAAATCTTCCTTAGTCTGGATGAATAATAAACACAGTGTAGGCTATAGATGCACACAGCTTGACCTTTTGATAGTGCTAGCTTCTGCTAGGATAGTAGTGGAAGAGGGCTTGAAAGGGGCAAGCTGTGGGCATTTTAAAACCCTGTGCACAGTATTGTAATACCCTGCCATCACCCTAAGCTTGCCAAACAAGGTTTCCGCTCTTTACATATTCCCCTCCCCTTAAAACTTTATGTCCTTACTAGAGCACATGGGGAAAACTCCAAAGTTACTCTAACTCTTCCCAGGAAGCTCAGCCAGATATTGCCTGCCACACAGTCTCACTAAATAATATCACTTTTCCATGCTGAGGTAGGGAAGCAGCCAAACTGTGCTCATGAGGGATTTCATCTTCCAGCAGCAGCTGCAGGTCTCAAGGCTGCCTGGTGATCAACCCCTGGCGCTGCTCAGCTTCGAATGACTAGCAACTCGGCCGTCACATTGGTGCACTGAAAACATATGGATGTAAGAAGAGCCCGGCTGCATAAAACCAATGGCCCACCTGGTCCAGCATCCTGGTCTCACAGTGACTAATCAGATGCCCATGGGAAGCCCACAAGTGCAGGAGCACAAAGGGAGGAGCGAAGGGCCCCACTGTTCTGATGGTCTGTGTGTGTTTGTGTGTGTGTGTGTGTGTGTGTTTAAGGCAGTTTTATCGGTACTCTCCAAATGCATCAAATTATTCCAGCCTTTAAAATTTGCATTGGGAAGCTGTCCAAGTCACTGATAATGCCTGATTGTATTAGTCGAGAATAAAACAAGCCTTCGCCGAGAAGTATTTTCTCACTCGGTGACCGCTCTGATCTTCAAGCTTAGCCACTCCTGGCCTGCTGCCTTGAGCTTTTTGTAAGGTCTTTCTCACTTGTTTAGCAACAAGGTTGTAATTAGGCTCCCCCCCACCCCCGCACTTCGCACTGTGTAACAAATTAACACTGCTCATACTTGGGAGTGATCTTCAATACTACTAAACTATTTATGAAACAGTATTTATTCTGTAACAAATTCAGGAGGTGAAACCCTTCTCCTTTTCATACTGCTTTCAACAAGTCAGGGCCCGTGTGATAACACAGCTAGACTTTGATTAGCATTTTGCACCGCTGATTCCGATGGACCACTTCACGCAAGCCTGTTTTCTTTTGCAGATACAACCTCCGTGTCTGAAAGCCCATTGTGTCTCATGACGTGTGATAAACACACACATGCATTTTGCCATATGCAAAATCCAGAAGGTGACCAGCTCTCGTATGGTTGTCACCCAGGACTTCTGGCGTGCAAAAAAGCACTCCTGGCATCATCTATGAAGCCAGAAGTGCTCAGATGGCAAGAGTGCTATTATTTATCCTCCAGGAAATTCCTGAAAAAGGAACTCCAACATATTCTGTCTCCTAGTGGGCTTGCAATAGTTCTGATCAGTGTTGAATCCGGAATATAAATGAGAGCTCTGGTGTTTAAGGGGATAGTTTAAATAAGAGCACTTCTGATCAATGAAAACTGTTAACCTGCTTAATTGGGCATTGGGTTAAAAAGATCTATTTTTAAAAATTACATGTCTGCATAAACACTGATAATGGCAAGCACCAAGTTACAGGACATTTCTCTCTCACACACAGTAAGGCAGGGATCAGAAACCTGTGGACCTTTAGATGTCATTGAACTCCCAAGTCCTCCATTAGCCCCAGACAGCATGACCAATGGTAAGGGATTAATATTGAGTTGTAGTCCAACATCATTCGGCGGGGGGCATCCTACAATAAGAAATGCCTCTAAGATGTTATATATTGCTTAATCAAAATATCTCTAAGTGGCTTACATAATAAGATCGTGCCTGCTACGATCATATGCAGATCATCCGAAAAAAGAAATAAAGGATGCTTTTTTCTACAGTACTGTTGTTCTTATGTATATGCAAATTCAACTGATGAATGAATGAGTTAATAAACTCAGGCTGCTATGCTATATATGCTTTAGCTGGTTGTAAACCCCATTCAACGCAGTAGGTCTTACTTTGGAGTAAACAGATTTGGGATTGCATTGTCAAAAGTAAAATGCATTTTCTTCAGTGACAATCCTGTGTTTAGACATGTCAAAGTTCTGTGCTGGAAACCAAAAGCAAGACCAAGGAATCTAGTAATCTAAAAATGTGGAAGCCCTGCATTTCACATCTGGCTCTTAAAATATAATGTGTATCCTAGATATACACTGTTTCTCTCATTTCATATAAACACAGTGGATATAATAAGCTGTAAAAAATGTTGATGGGATTCTCGGGCTTAACATTTGGTCTAGAGAGCAATTGGATTTCTGCTTTCCCACTGGCACTGGCCAGCTTTTCTTCTTCCTTTTGCAATCATTCCCCCTGAAAGCTGTGAAGTAAAATACACCCACATGCACACCAAATAAAATAAAAGCCGAAGACAACAGGAGGTCCCTCTCACTTGTTAGCTCACCAGCTTCAGTTGGTTAAAGGTGTGATGTCCTAGTGAACGGAGACTGAACTGCTACAGAGAGCACACCCCAGCTTCTGAGCAGCCCTGCCTGAGCTACACACAGCCGTGGCCACGCACACAGGAAGCATCATTACAAAGTGATAAAACTGCTTCCAGCTATATGGTTTTAATGTTGTTAATGCTAACTAAAAAGGAAAAGAAATGGGGAGGGAGAGCAGGCACGGGGATATAAGAATCCTACCATGCGAATGTATTGCACAGCTTAATTGCTGGCTTCTGTATCCCAAACCCTTTTAAATCCCACAAATACTGGGGGGGGGGGGGGAGAAGCTACATCAGACTAGCTACACAAATGTTAACTAGAATTCAAGTCCAAAAGCGCTGCACCTCTCACTTTTATTAACTGATTTTGAAGCTTCTTTTCTCCGTGCAGAAAATTCAGAACAGCTATAATTGAAATCCACTTTGGGTGAGTGGGATAAAATCGATTCATAAATCAAATAGAAAACCAGGTGTATACAACTCCCAAATATTAAAATTAAGTTCCGGGAAATCAACCCCCTACTCCCCGTTCAGCTTTACTTATTTCCCATGTTGTCAATAGAAGGCTCATCTACTTGGAGGACAGACCAAAGATGAATATTGCGTTCCCCATGTTTTCACAGTATTTTCCACAAGCTACCAATTGAGATAATAACTGGAGGGCACTACCCTTTTCACAATCAGGCGGCAATCTGCTGACATATACTGCATGCTGAGTGAGGAACAGTTGGCCTTTCAAGTCTAGTCTCGCACTGCAAGAAAAAGAGGGACGAGGCTATCCAATAATCCATAAACCATCGTTTGTATTTTTGAGCCTACTCTTAAAGAAACAACCCACAAGGTTTGTAGCAAAATAATGAAACTTAGCTTCCTGTGGTTTTATTTTAGTTTTTTAAGTTACCATATAGCAGATGTGGAAAAACATGCAGCTTCTGTAAGGCTGCATGTTTGTGTGGCTTATCGGTTTGGAAATGTTGCTTCTCATTTAAAAAAACAAAACAATTTGCTTTTCCAGCCTTCATGGGTGTAGAGCTATGTTTAGAAGCGTAGTAGCAAAACAGAAGAAAAAAAGCTACATGCATGTGTTATTTTTATGTAGATATTATTAACATCATTTATTTATTTGTTCTTATTTATTAAATTTGAATACTGTAACACTTATATTATGTGAACCTAGGAATCTTTAGTTTTGAATGTACATATACCTGCCCAGTAGTGATGTATGGAAGTGAGAGCTGGACCATAAAGAAGGCTGATCGCCGAAGAATTGATGCTTTTGAATTATGGTGCTGGAGGAGACTCTTGAGAGTCCCATGGACTGCAAGAAGAACAAACCTATCCATTCTGAAGGAAATCAGCCCTGAGTGCTCACAGGAAGGGCAGATCCTGAAGCTGAGGCTCCAATACTTTGGCCAGCTCATGAGAAGAGAAGACTCCCTGGAGAAGACCCTGATGTTGGGAAAGGAGAAGGGGACGACAAAGGACGAGATGGTTGGACAGTGTTCTTGAAGCTACCAGCATGAGTTTGACCAAACTGCGCGAGGCAGTGTAAGACAGAAGTGCCTGGCGTGCTCTGGTCCATGGGGTCATGAAGAGTTGGACATGACTAAACAACAACATACCTGCCCCACCAAGTAATTTGGTTAATTCTAGTGTTTGAATCATTTTGAGCTTCCATGGCAACTAGTCAGTCACTTACTGAAGTAAATTATAGAATCATAGGGACCCTAAGGGACATCTATTGCAGCCCCCTGCATGACAGGATCTTAACTAGATCATACACGACAACCTCTGCTTAAAAATCTCCAAGGTACGTTTGTTTTTAACACGCTTGTGGAGACTATCAGAGGTCGCAAAGAAAGGAATATATGATAACAACAAGAAGATGAGGAAAACAATAAAGAGAAGATTGGACAGAACTGTGAATACTATTTGGACAGAATTGTGAATATTAAAGCAGCAGCAAGAGAGATCTTTGGATCCCTTTCTCAGCTCGAAGCATGGGTACCCCCAACAAAATTTTAAAAATTTGGCTTTGTAATTTGGAATTAATGTGATTTGATTGGTTTGTTAATAAAAATTATATATATATATATATATATATATATATATATCTCCAAGGAGAGTCCACTAACTCTCATGAAAGTCTGTTACACCATTGAATAGTTCTTTCTATAAGAAAGTTCTTCTTTCTTGTAGCTTGAAGCCATTGGTTCACGTTCTAGCCTTCACAGCAGGAGAAATCAGGCTTGCTCCATCTTCCATGTGACAGCCCTTTAGATATTTGAAGATGACACTGTGTATATATATAGCAATTAATGTGCTTTAATAGAGCTATACTATTTGCCCTCACAGAGAACCATCCACCCTGCAAAGGTAAGTCACTAAGGGTAGCGTTCCCTGTTTTACAGCTACTGAGCCAATTCAGCAGGTGTGTGTGGCTTGACCAAACCTATCAAGTTAATAGGCATCTTTGCCGGCAAGCATCCCACATACAAAGTCACTTTATAGCACTCAGGTTTCTACAAAAAGGAGGTTCAGTGCACAACTATAGACAGGATGGTGTTTTGTTTATTTAAAGAAAGTAAGATTCACAGGCCAGGAAAGCTCAAAAAGTGGTGTTGTGCATGCCTTTTAAAATTGATAAGTCCTATAATATTTAATATGCAAAAAGGTACCCCACTGTTGGTTATTTTTGTGTGTCAATTTTGTGGAAGTGAGGAACTTTCACAACAAAGTGTTAACTTCATTAAGCTGTTTTTGAAACAAGAAAACTGATGCTAATCTCATGTCAAATTACTTAACGCCAACTAGCATTTATATAGCACTTCTGAGAATATTCAAAATGTAACATCTCCAACAATCCCTGCACCAACCTTGTAAAGTAGGTCAGTGTTGCTATTCCCTTATGCAATATTTATTTATTTATTTATGTATTTATTTTACTAAGGGAGGCTGTATAGTTTAAAAGAACATCAAACAACTTATAAACTGAAACATTGTAGAATGGTCTTCCTGGATCTAACCAGGATATGAATTCATTTTGGGAAAGTTCAAATAGTCTATGGAAGTACACAAATGGAGATTAGTACCATCCTCAGGTACTTTGCTAATAAAGGTTTTGCTGCTGTTCACACTAGAGAAACACAGTATATCAAATTTTAAAATGTTCATAACAACAACAACAACAACAACAACAACAACAATCTTTATTACGGTCCAGAGACCCAACAAAACATTACAAATCAATACACAGTTCATACAGCCTACCTCCAGGTTAATTAATCATTTTGTTTAGAATATAGGGCTCATTTGTTCTTGCAACCACCGACAGAAACTTTGCCACTGCCAACGTTCTAGCTTTTGTCCGGTCTTCCAGTAGGAACCTGACATAGTGAGCCTCTGATTTTCCCGGGAAAGGCACCAGCAGAGGTAGTATCAGTTCAGCCCTGGCCTGCTCATACTTCGTACAATGCATACAAAATATGATTTATGGAATCGATGTCTTGAGCACATGAGCAAAGTCTGTCCTGGTAGGGAACTCCTCTCAACCTACCATCCAGCACTGCAGAGGGGAAGACATTTAGTCTGGCTTTAGTGAAAAGCCTTCGATAGTTAGCTACTGTCAGGTTTTTGATGTAAGATGTTAACTCAAAGACATACCCATATTGAACTCCTGCTGCCAGCGGACTACAGACTGCGTGTGATCGAGATCGCAAGTTGCTGTGTGCATTGTCCCATAATCTTTGCTTTAAAACCTTTTGGGCGCCTTCATAATGTAATAAGAAAGTGTCTCACTCAGATTTATTATTTAATTGTCATTCTCCCCTATACACTTAGCAAGTAAACCACTGTCAAAGTAACACTGGCGATCTTAGGACCTGCCTCTGTGGTTTATATATAAAGGGTTTACAATTTTACTACTTAAGAGCTGGTCCTATGGAGGTGTTACCTCACCATTTATATTTTCTTCAACACTTATGATATTGCTATCACACTCTTAAAATAAGAAAATCTACCATGAACCAGAACAAGCTTAAAGTTAGCCCCCCCTTTTGAACCAAAAAGAAAAAAAGAAAAAGAAAAAAAGCATATCCCCTAAGATTCACATCATTCTTTTTTGCTGTACGATTCAATTTGGGGATGGAGAGAGAGAATCTGGAGTGATTAGGTGCTACAAAGTATTGGGTATTTGAAATCATGTATTTTGTAAGACATCTAAAGGCTCATACTTAATGGCTGAAGCTATAAACATGCTGATTTTTAAAAAATAAAATAAAAACAAAGTTATGTCTTTGACTTTGTGATTTATTAACTTGTTATTTTGAAGATTACATATTGTGCAAAGAATGGATTTACGGGTGCATTTAATGAGGCAAGTAGAAGGTACAGCAAACATGAAAAGACTGTTCTGAATTGTCGTGTGTGAGCTATTTGATATTTCTGACACAGTACAAAAGGCGGCTTCTCTGTAGATTGATCACGGTTCGGTTAACATCACTGAATATCTAATACCTCCAACTCAATTAATTCTCACCTGATTAAGATCAGACTGATATTCAAACTAAATCATCTCTCCAGTCAAGTAGAAATCAATATTTCTTATTTTACTTTTAAATTATAGCAACAAATAAAATATACACATCGCTGTGTGCCAGGAGTGGCTTTTCCCAGCTTGGCCCACTATGGCATGCATAACAGAGCTGATTAAAGAATTATTCTAATTTGAGCAAGGACATATAGAAAAAAACAAGATTAAATCCGAATATGGTGAGATGGAAAGAAGTAATTATAGGGCAAGCAGAAGATTGACATAGCATAAACTCTTATTCTCTAAAAATTTACCTCATTTGTCAGATCTGAACATCCATTTGCCTTCGCGTTCATGCCTGCCGTACTATGTTTATAATCCCATATTAAATAATGATCCTCCACCCTACCTCCAACAAAGTCCCTACAACAAACTCAGCACATCTTCCTTAACAGAACCATTTCAGAAATTGGCACGTGTGGGAAACTCTAGAAGAACAGGAGAAAGAAAGACCAAGAGCCTACTAAAAATCAAATCCTGCTCAAATTTAACAGGTCTCTTCCTCCGCCAGCCCCGCAATCTAACCTTACTCCACAACGCAGACACTTTATTTCCTTCTGGTAAACTGGGGTATTCTGAGCTATAGGCTCCTATAGACCAATCCTACATATGCTACCACTCCAGCAAATACAGTGGTACCTTGGTTCTCAAACACCTTGGTACTCAAACAACTTGGAACCCAAACACTGCAAACCCAGATGTAGGTGTTCTGGTTTGCGAACTTTTTTCAGAAGCCGAACATGCTCCTTTTTGAGTGTTATGCTTCCGTTTTGAGTGTCACACTTCCGTTTTGAGAGCTACGCTGAGGTCTGTCTGTTTTTGTTAGTTATTTTGCATTTTTGTGTTGCGCCTTTTTTGTTTTGTTTTTGTGACTGTGTGGAACCCAGTTCAGCTACTGATTGATTGACTGAGTGAGTGACTGCAGTACATTGTTTATTGCTTTCATTTTACGGATCAATGATCTTGTTAGATAGTAAAATTCATGTTAAATTGCTGTTTTAGGGGTTTTTAAAGGTCTGGAACGGATTAATCTATTTTGCATTACTTTCTATGGGAAAGTGCACCTTGGTTTTGGAACGGACTTCCGGAACGGATTAAGTTTGAGAACCAAGGTACCACTGTACCAGCTTGCGGCACTAGAGCAGCAGCTGAAATTAAACGGCACAGTACTAGTCACTCTAGGGCAGGAGTACCCAGGATGATGTTCTCCAGATGTTATGGACTACAGTTCTCTTCATTCCTCACCACAGGCCATGCACAGCAAGGTTGGGGGTTGGGGAAAACTCACAAGCACACCATCCTCGGTGACTTTCAGCTAACACATACAAGCAGAGTTACAACAACACAAAGAGAACAACAGGGGAACTAGAAAAAGGGATGGTTCCGAATCTTCAGTTTCTTTTTGAACTGTCAGAAGTGCACATGTTCATTATTACATAACATTTGCAGTGAACACCCCATTTTGTGACTTTGTTTTGGTTTTAAAAACAATATTTTAATTATTGCACGGATGCTTTGCCACAAAAGCCAAGCAAAGTGTTATGGTAGTATAGTGTTACAGCACCAGAATCAATTATTATAGTATTATATTGTTATAGCACTATCTTTTCTGGCTTCTTTGTTTTAATGAAAGTGTTGTAGTAATAATTAAAGGAAGATTCAAAATAAACAAATGGGGCGTTCGTTTAGTGAATGTGTGCTAAGTTTCTTTCTCTTTTTTGATATTTTTCCATTTTTTAACAGTGTTGTTTACATTTAAATCATTTTCAATTTTTTACACATACGGGATTACTTGAATCCCTGGGCTCCGCCCCCCCCGCCCCCGGTTTCCAATATTTGTCTAGTCTTTCTACTGCATCTAATTACATTTTTCAAATTGTTTTATGTCCACTTTTAAATTTAACCTTATTACATTATAAGTGCTGTAACAATCCTGCTAACATTTTAAAGTATCTACAGTGATCTTTAAGGTACTCTATAAATTTCCCCCACTTTTTATTATATTTCTTATCATCTTGGTGTCTGATCTTCACGGTCATTTTTGCCAATTCGGCATAGTCCATCATCTTGGTTATCCATTCTTCTTTGTGTGTGCTAAGATTCAACTAGCCCAAGTCACAGCAGCTACGTCATGCCCACTGGTGTGGACAGAATGCAGTGAGGTGCATATATAGCAAAATGCAATACTCTCAATAGTATAGAAAGTCAATTCCAATTCTAGCTTGCAACAGAATAATAATAACTGGGTAGTTCTAAAAGTGACCCATATGGAAGCAGCAGCCTTGGCCAAATGCATCTTGTCGCGCTCATGAAATGCTTCTCATGCAATTCATAGCAATTTCTGAGGGGAGAGACAGTTCATGTTGAGCTAAAGTAGCAGGACACCCAGAACACACCAAGTTCCCCAAGAATGACCTTTCCAGTTTCCAAAACTGTTTTTAGAATGACCTGGAGGAGAGTCAAGAAGTTGTTCACTAAACCAGAGACGATCCGCCTTCCCAGAAAGGGAACTAAATTTAGTCCCGGCCTAGAAAGACGAATGCCGGGCAATGGACTTAATTGGAACTTTAAAAGCAGCCTTGGCAAGGCAAAAGGCCAGTAGTAAAGTTAATGAAAAAGTAATAATGAAAACAAAAGCAATACCCAGGAAGCAACAAGCCTTTGACACAGAACTATCTGCAAAAACAAAGACTAAGTGAGTCTGTGTCCTTTCTCTGCAGATCTTTGGGGGTGGCGCATTTTCAGAAGACCTGCTTATTGAGCATTAATCCCAATTTGTTGACAGAAAAGTTAGCTAGATTCAACTGCAATGGTAAAAACACAGCTTTTCCAGTCCATTTCACAGGAGTGCCCTGATAAAGCCAGGACAGTCCCTTTATGCAGGTATGACATTAGCAAATTCAGGTAAGCTCCTACACCATGCAAGACTTCTTAGAGGACTAAGGGGATGGAGGGGATCCTACTAAAAGGTGGCCCCCAGCTACGGGTTTCCTGCTCTCTTTTCAATGCAAAATGCATCAGAAAAAGCAGGCTCCTGGCATTTCACACCATTTTATCTTCTAACGGAACTGCATTTGCTAGTCATCTCTCACTAGCTTCAAGCCCCTTCCTCATTTACACACAAAGCCTGCACAGTGATCTCAGAAAAGTGAACAGCAGGCAGCAAAGAGTCCATTTCTCCTTCCCGCTTCAAATCGAGACTAGCCCATTCAGTTAGATATGCATTGTTTGGGGTGCTTCTTGGGTAGGCCCTAAAGAAGAGTCAGACACAGGGACAAGCAAAACGCTTATGAAAAGATTGCAGGGAAAGCAACATTGACTCAAGGAGAAATTTCAACTGAAATATGAGATCACAGACCCAGGGACCGTAGATTAATTGTGTGCAGGTGACTGGCGCTGTCAAGCATCTGACAGCACCAAGTATCCTTCTCCAAGGGGCACGTCTGCAGGTCTAATCCAGGTTAATGAGCAACAGCAACTCTGAAACTAAAAATATAATGGAGATCAATCTGAATGCTTGAGATAATCATTTACAACCGCAACCCTCGTTAAAGAAACGGAAAAGTATAACATGATACTGTGCTGTGGATTCAGAGCACACAACAGCAAGCAAAAGGCAGCAGGAGCAGAGACCGATTGGAGAAAGACGTAGCAAAATAATGAGCAATATTTATTAAATTTCTATACCGCCCTTCATTTGAAGATCACAGGGCATTCTGAATTAAAAAAACACTAAAATACATACCATAATAACAAACAAAAACAATTACCCTCCCCCCAGTTTAAAAGGCCATAGATGGTTTAATTAGCCTGAGAAATGTTTTTGCCTGGCGCCTAAAGTTATGCAATGAAGGTGTCAGGCAAGCCTCCCTGGGGAGAGCACTGTACAAGCTGGGAGCCACTGCAGAAAAGGCCCGCTGATAAGAAATGAGAAGTTGAGAAGAATTAACAAGGACACATTTTCCCTGTTTCTCTCCCAATAGAGGTCACCATACAGGGTGACCAAAGCAGTTTCTGTGCCTAACTGGGTCTAAATCCTGATTGAAATGGATCTGGAAAATCAGTTTCCTCCAAGATCTGGTCCGCAACCACCCACTCAAGGATGTTGCCCAAGAAGGGGAGTTTGGCAACTGGCTAGCAATTAACTTACAATTTTCCGAATCCCAGGAGGGTTTTCTGAGGAGTGGTTTTACCATTTCCTCCTCTTCAAGCAGGCAGGGATCACGCCTTCTCACAGGGAGACATTATTCACCTGCCTAACCTGCCTGGCGTGCTCTGGTCCATGGGGTCACGAAGAGTCGGACACGACTAAACGACTAAACAACAACAACAACAACCCAGCCAAGCTGTCCCCTCCCTGCTAGTTTCTTGCTGTGCCTCTTATAATACCTGTATAATGTGTATGTGAACAAAAAATTTTCTTTTGGACTACAGTCATACATTGGTTTTCAAATGCCTTGTGAGTCGAACGTTTTGGCTCCCGAATGCTGCAAACCTGAAAGTGATTGTTGCGGTTTGCAAACGTTATTTTGGAACCCAACGTCCAACGGGCTTCACCAGCTTCCGATTGGCTGCAGAAGCTTCCTGCAGCCAATCAGAAGCCGCACATTGGTGTCCAAATGTTTTGGAAGTCGAATGGACTTCCGGAACAGATTCCATTTGACTTCCAAGGTACGACTGTATTTGTCTTGTGGCCACCTCTGTCCCACACACTGGAAGTTGGAGACATTTCTGACAACCAAAGGGAACAACACAGTTTGAAAGATACTGAAAGCCCTCAGAAAATGTCCCCAGCTGTATCTTAAAACCAACTGTTTTTTGGCACCACAATATTAGACCTATGGGAGCTGGTTTAGTCTAGTGCCTGTGGCTAAGTGCTGAGGAAAAATACCCTCATTTAATCCTTGCGTCAGCTAAGAACTGACTACAAGTGGCCTCTTCAAAATTACTAACATAAACAAAGTTGCCACATTCCAATGCATTTAGCCCTCCAATGTTTTTAGAGAATGTGTGAACATGCCCTCTTCCCTCGTGCCCTCCTTTTTAGTAGGCTAAACAAGCCCACTGGGGATATCATTCTCCAAAAATACTCATTTTATAGACTTTTCCTTCCTCACGTCCCAACACCTGTAAAAATGAAGCCGGCTTTGTCAAGAAAGAGGTCTATATTTTGTGACAAACATATCTTTTTCGCCTATTAGGCTGGTCCCTTTCAAGAGCACCAGTAGATTAGTTTCCTGTTTCCATAGTAAGAATTCTTGACATCAAACATCATAGCACCAGGGTCTGGAAGAGGCAGAACTAGAACACACACAAAGTTCCCCTACAGCTATCTCCCATCAGTGCTTATTGCTACGTTAACCTGTGTCAAACTCCAACACGGCAACATAGCCTCAGTCTCAGTTTTCCCATATCCTGTAGGATCAAGTGCCCTACAGTTGGGCAACAGCAGGTGTGATATAGAATCTAAAACGGAGACAGTTTGTAGCACTAAGGCTTCTAGCTGCAGCCTAAATTGGTCTTCAAAAGGCTTAGTGTCCGTATGCAAGGCAGGGGGAAAAAACCCATGAGATGCTTGGTGGTGAACACACCTCTTTTCACCACCAGATGGGGATAAAGCAGATTATATTTAACCAATGCCTTTAAATTAGTTTATCTGTACAGAGGCTTTTGTATTCCAAACTCATGCTACAGCCACCACTCTGAGGCATATAACTCCATGTTTCATTAACATCTCCTAGTACTTTTCATGAGAGAAAGCTTTCTTTTCAATGGAAAAGGTGGAAGACAGAACCTCTTCTACCATTTAGTTGAAACAGAAGAAGCTCTGCACCTATTATTATTATTATTATTATTTATTAAATTTGTATACTGCCATTCATCCACAGACCTCAGGGCAGTTCACAACATAAAACTACAATATAAAAAACACAAAATACACAATAAGAACAAAAACAAACCAATAACCCACAACACATTTAAAAGGGCATCGGATGCCAAAGGCCTGGTTGAAGAGGAACGTTTTTGCTTGGTGCCTAAAGATATGTAACAAATGCAGCAGGCAAGCCTCTCTGGGGAAACCACTCCACAAATGGGGAGCCACTTCAGAAAAGGCCCCATCTTGTATTGCCACCTGCAGAGCTCTCGTGGAGGAGGCACATGTAGAATGATGATCTCAGGGTCTGGGTGGCTTCATATGGAGAGAGGCAGTCCTTAACCGTTTCTGGGTCAAAACCAGTACTGGGATTAAAAAGAAATCTTCAACCACATGTTTTTCTACGCTCATGAAGCATCACACTTAAGAAGATGAGGAAATAAGCATAAAAACGCATTTATTAATCCCTTCCCATAAAATATCCGAAAGCAACTGCACAATAAAAACAGCCGCACAATTTCATATATTAAACACCATCTCTAGGCCAATGAAGATACAGTCTGGGATGTATCTTTCCACTTGCTAAAAAAAAGGAAAAGCTCCAACAGGCATTAAAAAGATAATGGAAATGATGCCTATCTGAGATGTACATGAAGTGCACATGAGCCCATCAGGTGAAGAGCACATTGTAAATACTTCAGCAGTTCCAAACTAGCATGAAGATTGATAAAATCAAGAGTATTTCCAGGTTGTCAAAATAAAATGCCACGAACACCTCCTAACACAACTAAATGAGTGTGTGTCCATTTTATTTTATATAAATCTTACCTCCTTAAACTGTGACGGTTTTCTCTCTCTCTTTCAAAAAAAGACAAATGAACAATATATGTTCCACTGTACTGCTATATGAAAACCTCTAGAGGGCAACTAAGTTTCAGAGTAGGCCTAAACAATCAGTTCCTTAATTATTTTAAAAAGACCACCCCCCCATGTCTTTAATTTCACCAATGCTTTATTTCTTAGTCTACATGTATTTATTTGGAAAAAAGCCCAAATGAACTCAATAGGACTTACTTCTGAGTAGACATGTACAGGCTTGAGAAGTCAACTGCCTAAAATCATTAGGGGGTGAACAATTTTAAAATAGGAAAAAAGAGTTGGAATGAAAGAGAAGTAGTCAAAACTAGTGACTGAGACAGAGTGACCATTTTTTGGCATGAAATTTATGAAATAGCTTCCAATACAGAAAATGGTGGAAGATCTGTATATTGATCAGACTATTTCCCTCAAAGTCACCTAATTTGCACAGTACAAATTAAGCAACCAACACTCTTCCCATTTTTTAAAAAATACATTTTTAGGTGTTGGAAATGACACAATGAAGCAAATGTTTAGCAAGCTAAATACAAGTGGTATTATTCAAATAACTGGTGCAAGACTTTTAAAAAGGACATTTTTCTTTTGCACTATTTGCCTTTCAGGCTATTAAGTTACTGCAAACTATTTTTTTGTTGCTGGTAAGACCATATTAGTTCCCCATTAGAAAGCTGAGTCAACAGCAGCAATTCGTTCCAGATATCATTGGGATGGATAAACTGACGAATAAAGTGTGATGAAGGAATGACTCTGAAGTTTCTGTGCAACTAACTGCAAAACGCACTCCGTTTATTCTGTGCTGGAATGCCCAATGTAATAATGTTAAGACTGAAAAATGCATGGAAATATTTTTTAAAAACATTTTTTTAAGGAACAAATGTTAGAATACCATACAAAGATTAAATGAAGTAAAGGGCTTAGTTACAATGACACTCCATAGATTTCAATAAAGAAACCTACTTTGTCAGTGAGCAGCAGCTGATTTAGGCAGGAAGCCATATGGACTGACAAAAAGTGCTGCCAATTTACTGACTATTTTTTCCTTTTCAGTTGCTCAGCAAAATCTAGTTCTAAAAATGCAGTTCTAAAGCTGGCTAAATAGAAGTATTTTCCATTTGACAAGAAGCTGATTAGCACCACTTTAAATATTAGGAATTAGAATACATGTAGAAAAACTACTGCTATGCTAGGCTGCATCAACAAAAGTGTAGTGTCCAGATCCAGGGAAGTAACAGTTCCACTCTATTCTGCCTTGGTCAAATCACACCTGAAATACTATGTCCAGTTATGGGAGCCGCAATTTAAGAAGGACATTGACAAGCTGGAACATGTTCAGTGGAGAGTGACCAAGATGATCAAGGGTCTGGAAACCAAGCCTTATGAGGAACAGTCGAAAGAGTTTGGTTTAGCCTGGAAAAGAGGAGCCTGAGAGGAGATAGGATAGCCACCTTCAAATATCTAAAGGGCTGCCACATGGAAGATGGAACAAGCTTGTTTTCTCCTGCTCTAGATGGAAAGATGATTAACAAAATCAATACTACTGGCAAACTGGGAATATTCCCTCACTCACCCAACTTTAGGATAGTCTACCATTCTTCAGCAGAGTTTCTTTTTCTTTGAGGAAAAATAAGTGGCTCACGTAAATGTAAACTACGCTTTAATAATACTGTAACAAAATAACGTAATGAGAGAAACTAAATGAACATGAAACTCAGTGCAATAACATGAGGCAAGTCTTGGTCCCTCTTAACTGACATTCTTAACTGAACACACTGAAGGGAGGGGCATAACACACAAGCCCCGCCCACCAGATACCAAAAATTCTACTAATCAAATGAGGCCCCAGTGTTTTTCTTACACTAGAGCAGGCATAGGCAAACTCTGGCCCTCCAGATGTTTTGAGACTACAATTCCCATCATCCCTAGCTAACAGGACCAGTGGTCAGGGATGATGGGAACTGTTGTCTCAAAACATCTGGAGGGCCGGAGGTTTCCTATACGTGCACTAGAGGCTAGGACTAAAACCAATGGCTTCAAGTTACAAGAAAGCAGATTCTGAGGAAGAACTTTCTGACAGTAAGAGCTGTTGGGACAGTGGAACAGACTCCCTTGCAAACTGGTGGGCTCTCCTTCCTTGGAGGTTTCTAAGCAGAGGTTGGATGTCGATCTGTCATGGATGCTTTACTTGAGATTGCTGCATTGCAGAGGGTTGAACTAGATGGAACCCCGGTACAAATTCATCCAATCTTAAGGTGCTGTTGGTTAAAAAACTTAGAATTTTGCAATTTAGAAAGTGTGATTATTTTTAATTCTGAAGGTAAATAGTCTAATAGCACAGTCCAATGTCCGCAAAGAATTAAAATTCAATGTGGCTTACGCCCAGGTAGGTGGGGTTAGGAGGGCTGCTTAAACTGTTGACAACTGGAGAGAAATAATGGTTCCTTTATTAGGTCCACTGACACCATTTGTTGGAAAGCCATTCAATTGACTGGTAGCTTTGAATGCAAAATGAGGATTACTTAAATGGGTAGCTCATTTGATCAAAAGCAGAAGCAGTTTTCCAACACTAAAGTAAATAATTTCCACGAAAAGATGCATCAGATTCAACAGTAGAAAAACAACCTATTTCTAGTGTGAAAGTAACCTTAGGGCAGTGTTAATAATTTATACTCTATATAAATATTTACACATATGTACAGAAAACATAGTAGGACCTTCCTGGTGAAATTTATTTATGTACAAACACACAGATAACTGCATTAGTCCACAATGTAGAATGAAACAAGGGGGGGACGGACTGAAGCAGCTTCTGCAGATTTCTTTAATGTCAGGCATATGTAGCAGTTATAAAGCAGATTTCTTGACTGTAAAGCATATGTCATTGCCAAAACAGAAGAAAGAAGCCCCCCTTTTCTCTTATTTTCATATTACTGTTGCAAGCATTCATCAACAATACGCATTCATATGCAGCTATCCTAGCAACATGTCACTGCTATATTATTTTTAGAGTGTCGAAGTGACATATGCCACAGTATTTGCAGATATTTCTATTCTCACTTAGAAGTGCAATATTAATTGCTCTGAAACAAAACCAAGTAAAATCCTCAAACCACCACCAATGACAGACTAACTAGTGTAAACAAGTAACCGAGTGATACATTTGGGGAGGCGGGGAGAGGACGAACAAGGGAGAGACTGGGGAATCAGCAGATGCTGCCTCCATGTTCCAAATGCTTTTTCTGATCAGATTTTATGGTTTATTAAGACAATTTCTAAATATTTTGAAAGAGTGTAAGCAACAAAGAATGGCTATAACTCAGCGGAAGAGCATGTGCTCTGCATATGTAAAGCCCCAGGTTCAGAACCCTCCAATCTTTGGAAAAAGAGAATTTGCGTCTCCACTAGTGAGTAAGCACAAGAGTGAATGCAAGGATTCGTTCATCTCTCCGCAGCAGAAGTCAAAACAGAAAAATCTAGAGATGGAGTGAAGAGGAAAGGGAGCATAGCATGTTTACACACACTGAATTTTCTTTTCAGCATGGTAGGCCTGAAAGGGTACCAGATGATACTCGTGGTCCCTTCCAACTCTATGATTCTGTAGCAGTAGCTCTGGGCAACTTGTTCACTAGGGAGTTGAGAATTGTGATCATGCTGCTAACTCCATCCACAACATCCACATTTCGATTATGACATCTGTATAGAGACCAACTGTACACTGCAGTGCCGTGCTACACAAGTCATGAAAGTGAATCCTACGCGAGCTGGGATCTGCATGTGCGGATACAGAGTATATGAAGGAGTGTAGTGACAAGCACACATAATCACAATTCACACCCCTACCTACAGACAATTTGTTAAAAGCTATTGCGTTTACACATTGCCAAGTACACACCGACAAAGACAACCTATTACACATAATAGCGAGGGCATCTAAAAGCTACAAAAAGCTAATACAGTATTTACTGCATGCTGTCTGGAAAGAAGACAAAAGTATAATTTAATAAGATCCTCAAATATAGCTATGCAAGCCAATAAATATCATCACTGGACTAAAAAAAGGTACTGTATTGTGCAAAGTTTTGCAATAAAGCACTGCCAGATACTGCACACCTTAAACGCTTTAAGGGGCAGGGAGAGAGTAGATTGGAGTGATTCTTCAGGCATCCAGAAACTGTGTGAAGTAATCATGCAACAAAGCAACCGAAGTGATGAGTATGCTTAGGGTTGTAGACAACCAAGTTCTACTTAGAGCAAGCCCACTGAAATTAATGGACCCAAGATGGTCATGTCTATTTATTTCAATAGGTTTACTCTGGGTAGAATGAACTTTGGACAACCTGTAGATTTTCCAGGGTTCCACAACCACAGAAGGCCTGCAGGAGTAGAAGCAGCTCTCTGCTTCAGAAGGTCGCCCTCCAACTTAGAGACAGTGACCAAATGGGGAGGACGTGAAGTTGTGTGCTTTTTTCCTCCTTCTCGCACCCCTGCATAATTACTTGATTCTCAACATCCAAAGATGGCTTGGAAGAGGTCTCCAAGGAGGAAGGCGCGCAACCTGAATGCAGCATCAGAAAAGTATCTCTGTGTCAGTATTTGTTGGAAGTATTTTGGTGCCTCAGGAAGAAGTCAATGTAAATGAGACATTGTAGAGAGAATGTGGAGGAGCTCCGGGAGCAATATCCCCCATTCATCCACCTTCCTTTGAAAGTAGTGCCTTCAATCCTTACGCTTCTCAGCACCCCCCCCCCCCTGCTCTTTTGAGCCACTGCTGATTTATTGAATCAACGTATAGCCCTTAGAGGTCCCGGGCCCTAAGGAAGTCAGATTATCCTCCACCAGGGCCAGGGCCTTCTCAGTGATGGCTCCGACCTGGTGGAATGCTCTGTCCCAGGAGACCAGGGCCCTGCAGGATTTAACCTCCTTCTGCAGGGCCTGTAAGACAGAGCTATTCTGCCTGGCTTTCAATTTGAATTTATCCTGATTTTTTATTCCCCTTCCTTCCCTCCCCCTCCCCTTTTATGAAGATTACCCACTCTGGGATCCCACAGCTAATTCTCCCCTGGCCTCCTTGCTGGCCCAAATAGGACTAATTTAGCCAGCTAGCCCTAGTGATCATCTAATGTTTATTGGATGGATTTTCCCCTAAACTGATTTTAGAACTTTGATTTTAGAACTTTGAATTTATTGTTATTCACACTTTTATACTGTATTTTATGCTGTTTTTTGTTGTATCACAATTAAGTGTTTTAAATTTGTTGTTAGCCACCCTGAGCCCGGTTTTCTGAACCGGGATGGGCAGGGTATAAATAAAAAATTATTATTATTATTATATTTTAATGTTTTTTTAAAAAAAATTGAGCTATCTCTCTTTGCATCACATTCTTAATGGATTTAGAAATATAATTCTATGTATGAAACTCAATTTTTGTCCTAAGCATCAACTGAAAGCCCAAGCACCTTAACAGTAAAGTCTTGTGCAAGAACCACAGGCATTAATCAACATCAGTGAAAGTAAAGAGAAATCAGAGGAAAATACATAGTTGGGTCAAAAATAAAGGTTACAAGCTGTGGCACATGTTTGGGGATTTTAAAACCAGAGACGAAGCAGTGACACTGAACTCTAAAACCTAGATGACACAGTGATGGTGGTCATCTCAGCATGATGACCATTATCTGAAAGGCAAAGATGTTCATCCCTTTTAAAAGCACTCTGATCCTGGCCACCAGTTTTTCTCTATCCACTGAAACACTATGGAGCATCTATGAAGTTCTGACCTTGACTGAAACCCTGCTTCCCTTCTCACCAGGACTAAAACCCATTGATCTCCTAGAAAGATCATAATGGCAGCAATACATAGGACACAAGGAACAGCCTAAATCAGTGGTGGCCAAACTTGGCCCTCTAGCTATTTTGGGACTACAACTCCCACCATCCCTAGCTAACAGGACCAGTGGTCAGGGATGATGGGAAATGTAGTCCCAAAACAGCTGGAGGGCTGAGTTTGGCCACCACCGGCCTAGATTATATTCCAGAAGTCATCCCAGAAAAGCAGTTTTACATGTCAGCAACTATTTTCCAAAGATGTTACTGAATAAGAAACAGAGAAAGTTTGAACTTTTCCCCAGCCTTCTTCAGTGTGGAAAAATCTACCAGCATCAGTGTCATCTAAAACACACAAGCTCTTTGAGAAGTCTCACTGGGGAAATTGAGAAGCTTTTCAATACCTTCTCTCTTAAAGGACACAGTATTGTTCTTCTATGGATGGGAGTCTGTCAGTTCTTACAAACCAATCTTATGATGTACCCATGGGACTCAATGAAGACTTACTTTCAAGTAAGCATGTACAGGATGCATGTTGTTTATGGGCCCAAAGAATATTCCTGCTCCTGAACCTAGATACTCATGTTAACACATCACCACACTGCTCGCATATCATTAGAATAGCTAATGATAAAGATGTACTTAATTAGCAAGCTACTGTTTAAGCCTCAGGAGTTGGTTGTATCAGAGTTCTTGCTGCGGATATTAATGCAAATATATTCAGGGAATGTGTCAGGATTAAACACCTCTCAGTTAATGGCGGTGTTTTAACTTGATGGCTTAACTACCTACATTATAATGATTAAGACAGTAATGGCATATTGACCCCAAATTATTCAAGTCTTGGTTAAAGCCCTAGACCAATGTCAATTGTTTAAAGAACCAAAATGAGAGATAATTGAGGAGATACAAGTTAATCTGCCATCATGCTTGCCTTCTTTGGACATTACACTAAAAATCTGGATAATGAGAGAGATGCAATTAAAACTTTATTGAAGGTAATATAAAATTTAAGAGAGTGCTGATAGGAATAAGGCAACCTGGCTGAAATTGATATTCATTAGGATACTCCTTATATGAATAGGAAGCATTTGGACTTTGTCGTCTTTAAAAGAGCCCCAGCTGGTAATGGTTGAAGGTTAATGCCTTACCCCATTCTGTTCAATTTTCTGTCCTAATTAGTCATCTAAATCTATAGCTGTGAGCACCAAGTGTCTGTGCTCAAAAGAAACTAATTAATGCTAGCAAATTAGATCAAGTCCAAAGATCCAACAGCCAAACTCTTAAATGCTCCTTGTTAATAGGAAGTGTAGCTGTCAATAACTGCTGTTGGTGGCTATAATGAGGCCTCTTTCTTTCACTGAAAGTGATTTCATTTCTCTTTGTCCTCGCAAAAGCTGTTCCATTCCCTTTAAGGAAAAAAAATACATGCAGTTGCGGTGTTAATGTTAGCTGCCTGACCCATTTCTTGCGATCAGCTGGGTTGAAATGACATGGAAAAACCAAACAGGAAAAGTCTCTGCTCAGCCACACCTTTCATTTCAACCAACTTTCCTTGGAATCCCTAATACTGGCCTATGAGTATCTAGGTTTTCTCCATCAATGAACGCAAATATCCAAATGAACCGTAGCGACATGTAACTGTTTAATGCAGAAGGTGATATCACCCACAGCATAAGGAATTCTGTCTGAAGTGTAGTTTTCACACAGTTTCTCTAGGATGCTTCACACATTACAATACCGTATCGAAGAATGCACACTGAAGCTTTAGCACATACCATTGTCTACTCATAAGATGAGATGCGTTTATACGAGTTTATTTCACTATGCTCCCTGAATTGCATGATATAATGATAAATGCAGATATGTAACATGAAGCTACTCTACTGGTAGGGAGTTCAAACAGCTACATGTGAAATATTTAGTGTATAGCCAAACATGCTGTCAGTTTAACAAGCCAGCTTCATAAACTATGGCTTGAAATTGGTTAGCTTTGAAACTGACCAGAGTCTGTGACAAACCAAGATCGCTAGACAAGAAAACACAACAAAATGAGATTCAGGAAAACTGATACTCATGAAGTGTGTGAATAGCACAAGCCTGAGTCTCACTTCGGCTCATGCCAGTCATGTGCATCTTTCTAAACTATGGAAAATACTGCCTTTCACTTTCATCTCCGCTCTTTAATCCCATACTTTATAAAAACAGAATTAGACTGAAACAAAAGAGTAATAGTGATGCCACCACTAGTATTTGATTTAAAGCACACTCCGAAAATTAAGAGGGAATCTGCAATAGCATACAACACATTGCTTGGTTCAAAAAATAAAATCAGTTGAGCATTTTGCAATGCAGTAAGCCTGCAACTTACATGGGGGTTACATTTGGGGGATCGCATCTAAAGCCAAAATCACATGCTAGTCAAAGAACAGTGGGTCCAATGGCAGATGGGATTGCCAATGTATTTTTACCCTGGACACCTGCTCCCTTTCTAAAACTATATTGCCAACCACATGAAGCTGAATGGGCACAGTTAAATGCAGATAAACTGTGGCATTACTATATTGAAGAAATGATAAACCAAAGTAATAGTAAATGTGGAAGTGAATTTACAGGGTTGTTGTTTTTTTTAAAGCAGCTTGCTAATGCACTAGTATCTCAAAATATTAATTAAATTTATATCCTTCTAAGGAGCTCAAGATGGCATACATGGTGGTCTAGGGACGCGGGTGGCACTGTGGTCTAAACCACTGAGCCGCTTGGGCTTGCCAATCAGAAGGTCGATAGTTCGAATCCCTGCGACGGGGTGAGCTCCCGTTGCTCTGTCCCTGCTCCTGCCAACCTAGCAATTCGAAAGCACAACAGTGCAAGTAGATAAATAGGTACCGCTGCAGCAGGAAGGTAAACGGTGTTTACATGCACTCTGGTTTCCATCATGGTGTCCCATTGCACCAGTAGCGGTGTAGTCATGCGGACCACATGACCCAGAAAGCTATCTGTGGACAAACACCTGCTCCCTCGGTCTGAAAGCAAGATGAGCACCGCAACCCCATAGTCGCCTTTGACTGGACATAACCGTCCAGGGGTCCCTTTACCTTTACATGGTGCTCTCCACTTCCCATTCTTTCCCTACAATGACCATACAAGGTAGGCTAGGCTGAGAGATAGTGAGTGGTCCAGTACTATCTAGTGACCCTCATGGTTAAGTGGGGATTTGAACTCAAGCTGACACTCTAAACTATATTACTCTGGCTCTCTTAGCACCTCAAGTCCTCACATCAAACTGTGTTAACGGCATTTTAGATCCCCATGTACTTGTGCCAAGACATTTCCTCTGCCTTAGCCTCCGACATATATTATGTTCAGTTAATAGAACCTGGTCCTTTTTTTTTTAATTAATAGAGAGTAGAAGTGATGGGCATAAACCTATCCCAGCATGATGCTACTAAGTGTTTCACACATTTCCTTATCTGTGTTTCTGATGAGAGAACACAAGACATTTATAAAGTGTTTTTTTTTCCAGGTGTCCTTGGGCATTTAAACAGGCAGTGCCAACATCTGCCCAAGGATTTGGAATTGCTCTCCTTTTATGGAGCTTGATGTGTCAGGTGCAAGGGTCATGCTCTGGTGCAGGTGGCCCCTAGAGGGACAGATAAGATCCCAGCTACTAGTGGACTGTTGATTAAGTGTGTATTACTAAAACAATGGTTGACATTGGCCTTACTCTACTTTAGGAAAGCCTGAAGTGGTGTTTCATCCCATCAACTTTACTAAGTATCAATGCTGTCCCTGGGGAGAGGAAGAATGGTGGCATTTGGAAACAGCCTTTGCCAGAATACTTTCCTAATTATAGCTGTTCGGCTTGGCCAAGTATTTGAAACAGTATGGGGTTATTCTGAAATCCATAGGTCTATGACTATCACAATTGCACACTTTAAATATTCAGAATACACTTGCTTTTATTAAAATGTGGCCATTTCATCAACAAAGACCTAAGAACAATAGAAATAAACTCCCCTTTTGAATCCCATCATGATTTTCTTTTAAACCCATCCCCCCAAATGTCAATAACCAATTACTGAGGACAAAACCCAAGTAGAAAATAATGTACATTTTGGGTAACGTAGGGAATGACTGTCCAACATTAGCATTGTTTACCATGTGTGTAAAATGGTTCCTAGCATTCAGAGCTCTCTTACACTGTTCCAGAAGACATCAGGTGACCACAATTTCAAAACTGTCTTCCTAGATTAACTGTCCAGACTTTCTAGTTAGCAGGAAGCCCAAGCAAAAAAGATTTATTTTTTTTCTCTCACCTAATTTGCTCTCTCTCTTCTCATTTTATTTACCCCATCAAATGGAAAATATTACAAGTTAATTTAAGCAAAGGCTGGTCTGAATGAATGCCTACAAATAATATGGATCAGTACAACCTAAAGCTTCCCCAATATATATTTTTTAATAAGCCAGTCAGTAAAGCATGGCACTTTTAACCTCAGGGTCAAAGGTTTGAGTCCTATCTTGGGAGTCTAGATGAACCTTGTGGTACCTTCCAACTCTATGGTTCTATGTAGGTAAAAAAAGGTAAATGACCCCTGGATGGTTGAATCCAGTCAAAGGCGACTATGAGGTGTGGCACTCATCTTGCTTTTCAAGCTAAGAGAGCTGTGTTTGTCCACAGACAGCTTTCCAGGTCATGTGCCCAGCATGACTATACCACTACTGGCGCAAGGAGGACCATGATGAGTGCCAGAGCACACAGAAATGCCATTTACCTTCCCACTGCAGCAGTACCTATTTATCTACTTTCACTGGTATGCTTTTGAACTGCTAGGTTGGCAGAAACTGGGACAGAGCAACAGGAGTTCACCCCGTGGCACGGATTTGAACCACCAACCTTCCAATCGGCAAGCCCAAGGGGCTCAGTGGTTTAGACCACAGCGCCATCCACTCCCTATCTAAGATAATAGTGCTGGCTGGCTTAAAGATCATCATGGTTGATCACAGGGCGGGAGGATGGGGTGCTGGGCTTTACAGGTCTTCATCAGTGCCTTCAACAGAGTCTGCATGGCAAAGGAAGCCAGTGGACTGAAGACAGGCGTAATGAGTTCTGATCTCTCTCCTTCAGAAGGCAGGCCACAGCAGACTGTGCACATGTGAAAGTCTCCAAAGAGTCATCAGGTGCAGAGATACACAAAAGCCTATTTCCCCACTTTATCGAAAACGTGACAAATCATTGCTATAACCTGGATATCCAGGCTTTAGTGAAAGTGAGCCTAGCACACGAAAAGGTGAGACCATGTTTGCAAACTCAATAGTGCGGAGTGCACCAAGGATTGTTTCTAAGTGGAATGTGAATGTTCTTGCACTGAAATGCTAGTTTAAAAAGAAAATAGGTAATGTACAAATTATACATACTTGAATCGAGAGTCTAAATCTGAGACAGACCCTGTAAACAAAGTTGGCTCAATACATTATAGAGCTTGTAACTCAAGAGCACTTAATCTCTGATGTAAGGGAGAAAATGAAAAGACTGTTTGCAGCAGAGTAATCAGATTAATAAAAATATACAGAAAGGGAGTTCTCCTTGTTTGTGTTTTAGTCACACCTAGGCAACACAATCAAGTAACATATGTGGAAGTGCAAACTTGGAATACCGTGGATTTAACAATGTATCACAATTATATGAACACCTATATTCAATATTCCATAGCTTTCTTAACAGATTGCAATGCAGTTGGGAATAAGAATGTAACTTTTCAATGAACACAAAATCAGTGTTAGAGATAGCATACATTCATGCATTCATACATACATTCATGTTATTGTCACATGAAACCAACCAGTACAGTGGAACCTCGGTTTTCGAGCATCTCAGAAGCCGAATGATTCAGAACCCAAACACAGAAAATCTGGAAGTGAATGCTTCTGTTTTTGAACGCACCTCGGAAGTCGAATGGCTTCTGAGGCGCATTTCTCCATTTTCTCCATTGAAATTGACTGACCGCCCATTGTGCCTTGGTTGTCAAATGTTTTGGAAGTCGAACGGTCTTCCGGAACGGATTACATTCGATAACCGAGGTCCCACTGTATTTGGTATGGAACATACAATGACTTAGGGACACGGGTGGCGCTGTGGCCTAAACCACAGAACCTAGGGCTTGCCGATCGGAAGGTCGGCAGTTCGAATCCCTACAACAGGGTGAGCTCCTGTTGTTCAGTTCCAGCTCCTGCCCACCTAGCAGTTCAAAAGCATGTCAAGTGCAAATAGATAAATAGGTACCACTCCAGTGGGAAGGTAAACGGCGTTTCTGTGCACTGCTCTGGTTCGCCAGAAGCGGCTTAGTCATGCTGGCCACATGATCCGGAAGCTGTACGCTGGCTCCCTCGGCCTATAGAGCAAGATGCGCGCACAACCCCAGAGTCGTCCGTGACTGGACCTAACGGTCAGGGGTACCTTTACCTATACAATGGCTTGGATCTTAAGTTGCTCTTTTACTCACACAAAGAGGGTCAATATCTGCCCAACTTCCCCCTTGGCAACACATTATTTACCAAGGGTCACCTAACTGTTAGGGAACAGGTTTTTCAGAGAAGAGGGAGGCAGCCTACTTCAAAGCTACACATATTTTCCTGATAAGTTCCCTTCATGATGTCAGCAGCATATTGGGGTAATAATTTTAGGATGAAGTCTTGATGACTAGAGAAAGTATGTGTGTATACACCCACCCACACACCCAGAGAGACTGGCATCCATCTGTCTTGAGAGACAATGGAGTAGACCTCCAGGCGTGAAGTCAAACCACTGTGCTAGCTGCAGTGAAGTGACCCGCCTCAGGGCACAAGCCTAGGCAGTGTTTACGGAGGTCCCGGGCGACCCAGGTGACAATATCACCCTCTTGGCCTCACTGGCATGGTCCAAAGGAAAGCAGAGCAGAGGAAAGCAAAGTTGGCACCAGCTTGGCTGTAGGAGTTCCTGGAAGGAGGCATACAAGATACCATCCAACTGTTTTAGGGATTCCACTCTGGATTGCTGTAGGGCTTACTCCTTAGCCTTTTCTTCTCCCAAAGATGCCCCACAAGGCAGCGGCTAACTCCAGAATACCATTCTCGATACCACCTACCAATATTTTATGCCACCAGAAAATGCCATAGTCTTTAAGGTACCACAAAACTGTTGTTTTTTGCTACAAGAGGCTAGGGTGATATAAAAATTTAATAAATAAACATGGCTGCCCCTCTGGAAAACTTTATCTTATCAAAGTCAATGGTTAAGCTCCCACTGATTAGTATAATTGGGATTTATACTCCATATGGTATGCTAAGCATGATATTCATACACCAGGATAAAAATTAAATATTTAGGAAAAATCTTATATGCACCATAAATATCACCAAGCAAAGCATTTAAGATTTTCATACCCAAAAATATACAATTACTTTTAGTTATTCTTTCACAGATTCTATTTTCAGTTATCCTTAAGTACTTAACCTGGCAATATTTATGGTGCATTAAACAACAGAATACAATCTTACTTTGTCTGGGCAACCTTGAAAAAACACACCACAGATGTTAAGCCAAAAAGTCAATGAATTGTAACAGGGTCTTGAATATGTAATTTCAATAGAAGCATGATTGTTCTTTTACTTTCTGTTAAACACGGTGCAACTCTCAAAAGTGTGTTACTGGCTTTTCTTCTGACAAATCAAATGAATTATCCAATGCACACACAATTTATTTGGCTACATCTCATATTAAAAGCATTATAGTACAGAGCTATTTCTATTCTTCATATGCTAACACCACAGTGAATCATGTTCCCAAGTTCTTTAAGTGTCAAAAGTTTCAATGATAAATACTTGAAATAGTTTTAAGGTCTCAAATCACTGATTGTCCTTTATGCTGATCTGCATACCCAAGGTAACAGCTACAATGTCTGGAAGTACAGGAACTACCCCCAGTTATATGACCTACTTCCCCTGAGTGAATGCTTTCAGCCTCTCTATTTTTCTCCTGTTCACAGGACTTAGGTTATTTTGCAATTTTCACAACATCACACCTCTTTCCCCTGCAATTCCAAAACATATGGGGAGTTGCTCTGCACGTTGGCAGTTTAGCTGAATGCAGAGGTGAGAGTCTTATGCCATTTTCTCGTTCCCTCAAAAGCCATGCACTATTATAAATCAAATTTAACTTGTATAAAGCTCAGTGTTAACTACAGGCAACAAAGAAAAATACAGACTTTATTATTTTAGACCCCTGCCAGTTATTATCATTTTATACAGGACTGTCTGTGTATATGGCTCCTTACAGAATTCAAAGAGGCAAAATATAAGCAGGTTCCTGCTCTTAAAGAGCTTCCAGCTTGCTTTCTGCAAAGGGTCCCGACAGACACTAGAATCTCCTCCACCTTCAATCTGAAGATTATCAGTGCCTGTGAAGGAGGATCTTTCATGGCCCGACATGCACGGGTGCAATGCAGCGTACAACAGCATTCTCAAGACTGCTCCAATTGAATTTTAGATGGCATAATACTGGATAACCCTAATCAGCTTCTTCTAAGGTACCTGACCATTATGTGTTTGCCTCAATGAGAGTTGTAGTATAGAACTGGGTTAGTGATTCCAGGTGAATTGAAGCATCTGACAACTTCAAAAATTATAATGTCACTTCTCTGCAAATATGCCATTGTGTTGTTATACAGACACTAAAAGGAAAGGCAGTGGGGGTGAAGAAACAAGGGTATACCCTAAGCTGTTTAGGACTTTGCAAGCAAGCGCACGTGCCCACAGATTTCCAGATTTCTGGCAATCAAGGTAGCTGGGAACAATATCCTGGCCCTTCAGCGCAAATTAAATGAGAATATTTGTCATTGATGTTTACCACTAGGTTCAGCCCAACAGCATGTCTAATTTCTTTTAATCTATTTTGTGTTGCAGTCATTGTTATGATCCTGTCTTTATCTCTCCCAAAGAAAAGTACGGAATGCTTCCTTTCTTCAGTATGGTGCCCACGTTGCAGCAAACTCTTTTCAGCAAATTATTTCAGCCCAGCATTCTACAATGCATAGTACTGAGCATGCAATAAAGAAGAGAGATAAAAATCACACACCTATGTTCACTGCTCCTATGACAGCTTGGAAAATGATAAAATTCAGGTCACATAACTGATTAGATTTCGTATTTTGATGAATTTCACTCTCACCTTGTACTTTATCGGAACATAGTTCCCTGGCCTTCTCTCTCATCATTTTTGGAATCAAAACATCCTTTTCTACGTGCCTGAGCTGTGGCTCCTCTGCAAGAGAACAAAAATATTTCTATGTTTAGATGGCAAGTCGCAGGTGAACTGAAAGAACAAGAATGCTGTTTAGAATGGATGTTAATACATCCAGAGTTCTGAAACAAAACACATGTATCAATGTATAATAACATCCTACTATCAACAATTAATAATAATTTATTATTTATACTCCGCCCATCTGGCTGGGTTTCCACTGGCAAATATATCAAGGTAACACTGGAGATGACAATGGGTGGAATTCAACATATAAAGTCTGCTTGTACAATAGAATTCCCACCCCCTCCTTCTCCTGCATGTCTTCCCACATAATTTTCTGCTGTGGAGGACTGAGAGCAAACCCCAAAATGGTTTAGGCAGCATCCGGTGGTATGTGCGGGGAGCAGAAGGGGAAGTCCTGCCATGTGAATGGATCTCATTCCAAGCACAGAACAACTTATTTGACTCCCACCCAATACCTTCATTTGCTGTATTTGCAAACAATATGCCTAAGGAATCTGACATGCCAGGGTCATTCCCATCTTATCCTCTGAAGGGCTAACATGTCCAAGGCTGTTCAGTGACCAGGATCTGAATTCCATTCGCCATAGCCCCATTCCACTAATCCAGGCTTAGGCAAACTTGGCCCTCCAGATGTTTTGGCACTACAACTCCCATCATCCCTAAATAACAGGATCAGTGGTCAGGGATGATGGGCGTTGTAGTCCCAAAATATCTGGAAGGCTGAGTTTGGGGGTGCCTGCACTAATCTATAACTAGTTGACCACACTGGCTCATAGCAATATATTCATAAGCAGGTTTTAGGAATATGAACCAAGCACACAGAAAAAGCAGCATTATAACTTTCATCTTTATAGGAATAAAGAACAACAGATAACTTCACAATATGAGACCTTTCCATCACTTTAGCTCGGGGTGGTGAATCTATGACCCTTCCAGCTGCAGTTGGGACTCCAACTCCCATCAGCCTCAAACTATACATGCATTGGCCTGGGGTGATGGGAGTTGTAGTCCACAAACATATTGAGAACCACTGGTTCCCCATCCCTGCTGTACCTAATATGACACAGGCAAAGCATTGTTTTTAAAGCATTTTCAGTTTGTGCGCAGAAACTGATTGACAGATTGGTGAGCTTGTTTCAAATGTGACATGGTGTGCTCCCTTGGGGCTACCCCAGTTGGCAGCAGTAAGCTGAACTCACTACATTTTCTGAAACGTATTCAAAGGTGTAATAATGCACTGTACTAATCTAATTTGGAGGTTACTAAGCCATGGGTGACTGTGGCCAGGCTATCTCTACCTAGGTGGGGTTGCAGCTGGTGTACTTCTTTAACCTGGTAAAAGGTGCAGCATGCCATGAAGTCTCCAATGGCAGAGTTGGAGCAGTCAGCATTTAAGACTGAAGGCCTGATCCTTAAGACCAGTGGTGTTCCAGATGTTGTTGGACTCCAGCATGTGCCAGCCAGCATGGCCAATGGGCAGGAATGACGTGGATGTACAGTCCTGCAACATCTGGTGGGCCACAGGTTAGCCACCCCTACTTTAAAGGGAGTGCAATCCCATTCAGAGCAGGTTGAACACCAACTTCCAAAACATATGAACTACCCATCAATACTGTCTTTTCAGGACTGAGCTTCAGCTTAGCAACCTTCACCTGGTCCATTAATCATTCCAAACATGAATTTAGCACTCATGCCTTGTTCCACAGGAAGGCAACAGTTGGAAGATGGTGGTCCCTGTTTGAGAGGCAGGGTAGAAAGGGTCTCCCAGGGTGGGAGGCTGGAGGAAGAAACAGGCTCCCAGGTGGGAGCTGGGAGGGTCTACCTTTCTGTGTATGGATAAAGGATATGATATAATTGTGATGAAGGGCCTTTAATTCTTTTTTGTTTCCTCTTTTCTTTATCTAGTTTGACTTTTATTGTATTTTATATTGAAAACTTTCAATAAAAATTAACTAAAGAAGAAGAAAGGGTTTAGCAGTTGTACCTGGAAAAAAAGGTTACATATTAGGGGACATTAGCTCTTCTCCTTGACAAAGAAAAACCTGCGAACAGCATTCTGATAAAACAGGCCAGAAGTTAATGGGAGGGAGAGATTGCTACATATGAGTGGCTTATTAGAACTGTGAAATTCTCATTCTATTAACCACTATGCAGCTTGGTACAATCCTATGCAGTGTTTCCTGGGAGTAAGCCCCACTGAATTCAGGGAAATTTCCCAGCAACTGAAACATACTCAGGATTGGTTCCTTTAGTAGTTCCTTTAGCTGCTTTTATGTAGGTTCATTTCTAAAAATAGCCTAGAAAATTGTATACATTTGTGTTTTCCATAAGTTTCAAATGTTGAGATTGTACTACCTTAGATTGGATTGGATTGATCTTTATTACGGCCATTGGCCCGTCACACGACAGTTTCCCATACCAACATAATGTACTTGAACCTCCAAATTTAAAACCGTCAAAACTTACAAAAAACAGACAAGAACCAAAGCAGAACAAAAACAAAAGACCAACATCATACGTTGCAATAAATTTGTAACATAACCATCACCATCTGCTCACAAATCAATAGAAGACATCAATGGTGATTCACCTAGTTACATCCTAAAACATAGATCATGGTTTAAAAGGATTTTCCGAGCCACACAGGAGTCCGTTTCTCTTCTTTAGGGATAGGACACTGATCAAGAATCTGGCAACCGTGAGTGATCTTAGGGGGTCATCATCATTTAATAGATATCTCAGTTTGGCTTCATTCGTATCATCGGCAATTCCCTTTAGATATTGGGCAAGAAACTTGCTCCTGGATACTACCTTAGATTCGCATCAATTCAAATTAAGAGAGAGAGTAAGGATGACAACACCAGGGGAAAAAATTCAAAGCTTTAACTTCTCACTATTCTATCATCACCTTGAAGTCAATTTTCACCTTTTTCACTGGCTGAATCTGTTATCTTACATTTTGCTTTGGGGCTCATGTGTTCTTGCAATATAGCAGTACTGGATTATGAGAATACTGACAAGCATGTTTGCTAAAAAGAAAAAAAAGTCACAAAGCTTATATTCTTGTAGGTTGGGGATCAGATTCTGTACCAATTCTGTAACATTTTGGGGAAACATAAAAGTAAAAACATGAACAGAGGGAGAGCGTAACTATAGATGTTGACTAATTCAGATACAAAACAATATAATCAGTAGAGAAGGGGGAGAGTTGTTTCTGCAAGTAGTTTCATCTGACCTGTTTTATCTACAGTCATCTCAGAATAGCCAGCTTAACTGCTGAGAGATGGCAGATCAGACAGCCCCCTGGGAATTATAGGAGCTTCAGAGAAAATATTGTTGCACAGAAACTACATTTTATAGCCATGCATTCTCTTCTTGCCTTTTGCCAAGTTTTTTTAAAAACAACAACAACAACACACAGACCAAACAAATCCACTCTGAGCCATGCATGTAGAAGGCCAAGTTTAACCACCTTAATTATACAGCATCCTATCATATGCCCTAGAGTGGCACACTATACTTAACCTCTGACTTCTTTCCGAACCGATCAATTGGAGGGTGAACTGGAAACGCATGTCCAGATTTGTCATAGGCGGGTAAAAGCTTGAGAAGCAAAGGTAGCGTTCCCCATCATATTCTAATGCTAATCAATACAGCGAGCCTGGGGTGTGTGGGGAAAGGGAACTTTATCTAGAGCAGTTACCCTCCTTCCACATCAAGCCAATTTTTCTATGTGGTTGAACCTTCAGTCAGTAAATACAGCAATTAAATGCAAGTTATATCCGCAACAAAATGTTGCAGTGTGGAATACTGCTGTTTGATGTGCCAGCCTCCCCCCCTTTTTTTGCTGTTTTAATTGGGTTTTATAAACAAGAATGATGTTATACAAATAAGTATACCAAGTTTTCTCATATCATCTGTATATCACAAAATAGCATAATAAATGTGAAAAATATCTACAACGTAAGTTTCATTATTAGTGGTCAATGTATGAGTTCTTGGTTTATGATTTGGTTTAAATGATTAGGAGGAGGAAGAAGAAAGAAAGAAAGAAAGAAAGAGGAAGAGGTGAAGGACGGAGTGGCAGGTAGGGTGGCGAGGGATGGTTATGCTTCTATTAGTCTACTTAGCGTGTGTGAAGGGTTGTGTCAGTGTTACTTCTATGGGTTCTCTTACTATTCACTGGTTGTATTTCCTTGGTGGTGAAAGAGGTGGGGTGTGGCTTAGGGTGTGGTTGGTTGTCTTTGGTTGGCTGTAGTGAGAATTGTTTTTGTGTGTGAGCGGGGTATGAGTGTGTATTTTTGAATCAGGTTAGACAGATTGATTCGTATGCTGTCGGGGGATTCTTCTTGTTGTCTTGTTGGGCTGTATATATGATAAAGGGGAACCAAATTGGGGTGAAGGTGTCTTCTTCTATTTGTCCCCGTGTCAATTTCAGTTTGTTTGGTTAGTTTTTCTAATAAGGCTGTTCCCCATGCTATTTGATACCATTGGTCCATGCTTACTCCCGACAGGTCTCTCCAGTGTCTGGCTATGAAGCTTCCCTTTTTCTAGCGCAGGGGTCAGCAAACTTTTTCAGCAGGGGGCCAGTCCACTGTCCCTCAGACCTTGTGGGGGACCGGACTATATTTTGGGGGGGGGGGGAAATGAACAAATTCCTATGCCCCACAAATAACACAGAGATGCATTTTAAATAAAAGGACACATTCTACTCATGTAAAAACACGCTGATTCCCAGACCGTCCGCAGGCTAGATTTAGAAGGCGATTGGGCCAGATCCGGCCCCCGGGCCTTAGTTTGCCTACCCACGTTCTAGCTAGCGGATGCCCTTCCATTTCCTGTCCCCACTCCTCGTTTTCCAGCCTTGCGCAAGCTACAATTCCTGCTGCAGCCTTCTATAGAAAGCCATTTCAAAACACTCTTCAAAGGCTGCCAAACCAAGGGCACATTATATTACCCCTTCCAAATCAAGACACTACCTAGATATGGATTAAAGCAAGGGTAAGAGAATCTGTGGCTTTCCAAGTGTTGTTGGGACTCCCAGCTCCTATCAGGTCCTGCCAGGGATGATGCAAGTGGCCAGGGATGATGTGAGTTGGAAACCAGCAAGGCTGGGAGGGCCACAAATTAGCCACTCTTGAGATAAGGAGACAAGGCCCTGATAATCAAGGAAAGGATGCAGGGACACGCCAGGCAAAGCTGGGAAAAGGTCCTCTTGGTTTCAAACAGCACCTCCTGAGATTGCTAGAACAAATTCCAGCAGGAGAAGAGGAATGATACATTGAGCCCTGAGAGCTCCCTACCAGGACCTATTTCCTAAGTATGTATGCCAAGGACTGCAGCATTAGTGAAAGTCATAAGACCAAGCAAATTACAGGGAATTTCAGACTTGTGTGTTTTGGCTTGCAAAGTACAAGTTCCTCAACTTTCTTAAATGCAAAGCGTCTTTCTCTCTGTATGATAAGTACACCACCGTCATCACTTTCATTGTAACCTCAAGCAGAGATAGATATACATGACAGCGAAGGTAAAGTGGCAATGGCAGTCACTTAAGGAGTTTAACATTGCCAAAGCCAAGCACAACATTTTCAGCACATATTGCTGCTGGAAAGAATGGTCCCAGGAGGAAGATCTCCAGCAACCATGTATCAGTCATACACTTATTAGCACAACATCAACCACAGGTGAGAATGTGCCTTGACAGAACTGGGCATGTAGAACTCCTCAAAAAATAAAAGAGTGTTTTCTAGCAAAGGTGAAAACATGAGAGAGAAGGTTTGCACCCCCCAGTATGACACTGTTGTAGTAGGGGGAAAACAAAACAAATAAACATGAGACCTAAGTGATGAACATAAAACATGTAGCTGGATTCTGGATGAGAAGAATAGAAAGGAGTACAGCCAGTGCTGCTGAACCCGGTCTATCCTTTTTTTATTATTTATTATATTGGTATACTGACATGGGACGTAGGTGGCACTGTGGTCTAAACCACAGAGGCTAGGGCTTGCCGATCAGAAGGCCGATCAGAAGGTTCAAATCCCTGCGAAGGGCTGAGCTCCCATTGCTCGGTCCCTGCTCTTGCCAACCTAGTAGTTTGAAAGCACGTCAAAGTGCAAGTGGATAAATAGGTACCGCTCTGGCGGGAAGGGAAATGGTGTTTCCGTGCACTGCTCTGGTTCGCCAGAAGCGGCTTAGTCATGCTGGCCACATGACCCAGAAGCTGTACACCGGCTCCCTCGGCCAATAAAGCAAGATGAGTGCCACAACCCCAGAGTCATCCGCGACTGGACCTAACAGTCAGGGGTCCCTTTACCTTTACTGACTTATACCTGTAGATCTCAGGGTGGTTCTCAACTAGGGTGCTGGTGTAAGGAGCCAGAAGCAGGCCTCAGGCTTACATACTATATTGACACCCCTCTTCTGTGGTCATTTCCCCACCCCATGTTAAACATGGTTAAAACCTGGGCACAAATCTTAGGTAAAGGTAAAGGGACCCCTGACCATTAGGTCCAGTCGTGACCGACTCTGGAGTTGTGGAGCTCATCTCGATTTATTGGCCGAGGGAGCCGGCATACAGCTTCCAGGTCATGTGGACAGCATGACTAAGCCGCTTCTGGCGAACCAGAGCAGCGCACGGAAACGCCTTTTAGCTTCCCGCCGGAGCGGTACCTATTTATCTACTTGCACTTTTGATGCGCTTTCGAACTGCTAGGTTGGCAGGAGCAGGGACCGAGCAACAGGAGCTCACCCCGTCGCAGGGCTTCGAACCGCCGACCTTCTGATCGGCAAGTCCTAGGCTCTGTGGTTTAACCCACAGCGCCACCTGTGTCCCTGGGCACTAATCTTAGCTATGGTTAATGCCAGCCTGGGTTTGCTATTAGTCAGTGTTTTGAAACCAGTTTCAAATACTGTCGTATTAACCATATTTAAGTTTGGTGTTAACTGCCTTGATTGTTTCGAAGCCATCAAATCCTGCTTTAGACAAGAGTGGGTACAATACATTTTGAGCCAGATTCTCAAAGTTAGAAACAAGATGATTCCTCATATCAGGAAAAATAATCCGAGATAGAACTGAAATACAAAGGGAGTCAAATAACACAGAAAAGTTGGCAAATGTGAGGCATACTGTATAGGGATGTAAGAGCTGCTAATAAAATATTTTGGAGATTCAAGAGTGAAGAAAAACCTGATGACCAGTTGTGAGGTCTGCTACATCCAGCCCTTCTCCTGGGATATATTACTTCCAAAGAAGGCAAACCCAATAGGAGTTTGTTTGTCAGTCCCTTAGATTTAGGCTAATCATCACAATTTTTAACAGGCCAATTTGAGAGTAAAGCTAGAGGCAACTTTTTTCTGTGAATGCAATTAATGTGTTATTTTTTTTTAAAAAGTAAATAGAAGCTGGAGTGAGGTACAGTAGGCAAGACCTCTGCATGAGGAGAGTTTAACTTCCACCCAAACCCAAACACCATGGTCAAGAATAAAATTGCCTTCCTGAAGCTATTTACATAGGAACAAATGGCTCAATTGGTTTACATAGCAAAACCATTAAGTTATGAAACTATAGGAAAGGTTAAGATTATTGTGTTATGCAAGTTAAAGATTATCTACACCAGTTGCAAATGGTTGAGAAAATGCAAAGAAACAATACAAAAAGCAGCCCTACCCTGAAAACTTGTTACAGGATCACTTATAAATGCCATAAACAAACAAACCTACAGGCAAAAGACAGACAAACTGGCCCTACTGAATTACAACTTCCTATGTTCCCAGGTGTGTTTGCCCACATGCTATCTTTGTACAAACTATAACTAGCAGTAGTGGTATCATAGAAGCAAGAATCGTAAGCAAATAAATTGTGCCCATGAATCCTAAGAAATAATTTGGGGAAAAACAACAAAGAGGATCAAGCTAGTCCTGAAGTACCTTTTTAGCACCAACACAATCTAGTACACCTGAGAACTGGTATAGCGTAGCTGGGCTATACCAATCAGGAAGTATTACCTTTGCCATGAACTCCCTAGGTAAGCCCCTTTCTCTAGCCTCAGTCCACTATCTGCATTACAAAAGATACTACTGCTAAGCGTACCTTATTATGCATTATACTTATTTTAATGCTACACTACAATTACATTCCCAAGGTGGTTTTGAAAAAGATTAAGTCAGTTAAAATATAAATACCAGGATGTGTGAGAGAGGCCAAAACCCATAAAATAGTGAAAACAGTATAAAATAGATAGCAGGATTAAAATAGTATCTAAAAAGCTTGGGAAAACAAAAATTCTGTGTCCGTCATCAGAAGGAGAATGAGGTAGGAGACAGAAAAAACTTTCTGGGGAGCGTAATCCACAACCAATATACCACTACCAAGAAGGCCCTTACCAGTAAAGCCTGTTGAATTTTTCAACTTTCAAATTCCAAAAAATGAGGAGGGCTTAAAAGTTGTATCATGACTGGGAATTCAGAATATGTTTTGGTTAAATTAATATAATTTAGCTTTGCTTAGTAAGTAAAATGTGTGTAAAACTGCATATAAATCATTAAAAATTCTTGCAGTTATATTTTATATTAACATTAATATTTAACCTTACCTTACATTTTCAGAAGGTAAAGCTAAAGTTCTTTGGTTTTCCAAAAGCCGTTTATGTGCTTCTTCACCAAATGTAGATTTACCAAGCTAAATACTGTTTGGTCACAAAAAACAATAATAGCAGATTTCAATTCCCCCCCCAACCCCAACCCCAACCCCCCATATTTTTAAGACACTTCACTGAAAAAGTTTGCAAAAATTAAGTTTTGCCCCCTGAAATGACATGCCCCACTACCACGCTATTTTGTAGCGGTAATGTTGAGTGTTCTTCATTCATCTAAATTTAAAGTGGAACAACCTTCTGAGGCATTCATCATAAAACTGTAGAGTTGGAAGGGACCCCAGGGGGCCATCTAGTCCAACCCCCTTGCAGTGCAGGAATCTCAACAATCATCTTCTAAGTCAGACAACTACACCCATTTCATTAAAGAAGGGAACTAAGAGCACGTGAGGGCTGGGAGCCCTTGAGTCGGGGGTAAACCCGTGAGCAAGGGTTCACACGTGAACAGAAGAGCAGGTTCACGGGTCTGGACTGGCAGCTCCTCAGCCTAACCCCCTTGCACTCTCATGTCCCGGGCACGTCAAGAGGAGGGGGTAGCAACCGCCCCTACCTGCTGCACCAGGGGCAGACTCCATGTACCAGCTTCCCTGCTTTAGGGGCGGGGAGGGAAGCACCTCAGTAGCTACAGAAGTCGCGGCGGCAGCAACAACATGGTCATAGTCCCTCAACCTTGGGGTTTTTTTCTAAGCCACACTCTCTCTCGGCGCATGCGCCGGCTGCGGAATTCGAAGCTCCAGCGCGCGACCCGTCCGCCTAACGGCACTACGGCGCACGCGTCGAAGAGAGGGAGGGCGAGAGCAGGAAGCGGAAGAGAAGGAGGCGAACGAACGGCGTGGGAGGGCGCGTGCGCGTGGAAGGCTAGCGAAGGAAAAGGCGGGGTTCTACCTATTGGGGCGGGGCGAATGCCGGCCTCTTCCAGACCGACTTCTTAATGGGAGGAGCTTCGGAGGATAAAGCGATAGTGACGTCACCGCGACAAGATTCTCGCCTGGAGAGCCCCTTAAAACCAGTTGGCTAGGTGGCTGTTGGGATTGTTCCTTGTGAGGCAAGGAAGGAAAACCAAACACCCATACTTTTAATACACACACAAGTCTTTTAATAAATATTTCCATTAATAGAAGGGAGAGCAACTAATAGTCAAGGAGACAGACCAATGTGAACGTTGAAGCAGGCTTTATCACCAAACCTATCAGCTCAGCAATTACTAAATATTGACATGCTTTCATAACGTAACACTTTTCACAGACCCGAATATAATATTATAGTTTAGTGGTCAGCCTGGTTGGGTTTTGCTGCTCCCTTAGATTCTTAACAGCCATGTGGTTGTGTTCACAATATCTGAGGATAGCCTCAATTATTTAGGGGGTTATGCAGAAGAACATGCCCCACTCTTGTATTATGACTTCATGCTTTAAGGCGCAGTGCTGTGGCTTTGGCCCCATGAGATTTCTTTTATCCAGCAGTTTTGCTCTCGCATTGGGGTGGGGTTGGGCGGGTTTACCCCTGCATTGTTCACAAAAACTAGTTAGGTCATTGTGACCCCTCTGTAAAGAGTCCCTTCATTTTCAATTCTCTATTAAAGGTACAGGAGTGAAAGAGTGTTAAGGCTGCAATCCTAAAAATATATGGTAAAAGGTAAAGGACCCCTGGAGGGTTATGTCCAGTCAAAGGTGAATATGGGGTGCGGTGCTCATTTTGCTTTTCAAGCCAAGGTAGCAGGCGTTTGTCCACAGACTGCTTTCCGGGTCATGTGGCCAGCATGACTAAACCGTTTCTGGTGCACGGAGGATCGTGACGAATGCCAGAGCGCACAGAAATGCCGTTTACCTTCCTATCACAGTGGTACCTATTCATCTAATTGCACTGGTGTGCTTTCAAACTGCTAGGTTGGCAGAAACTGGGACAGAGCAACGGGAGCACACCCTGTCACACAGATTCAAACTGCTGACCTTGCGACTGGCAAGCGGTCCAAGAGGTTTGGACCACAGTGCCACCCGTGTCCCTTAAAAATATATATACAGTACTTAGTAGGGAGCAAACTCTACTGAACAGAAAGTAACTGTGCATAGGATTGCACTGTGAGAATTGTAGTACAGTACTGTAGTTTGTTAAATTGTGAAAAGATGGCTGAAGAGAGATCTTTCCCAAATTAGGTCTGCATTGGGCCAGAATGAGTTTCCTAGCACATGCACAAAGGTGCACACACACATGTACAAAAAAAAAAGTTTTAGGAGCCGCCTGAGATGTCTGAAAAGTGCAGTGCAATGACAAAGAATATATTTTCCATTTCACAAAATGTGGCTGATCATAAATAGCTCCTGCTTGCAGTCATTTCTCTGTTTGTCTACCATTCATATTGTCATTTGATTAGTTAATCATCCATTTTCTAAAGTGTGAATGTGTTTTTACACTTCAAGCAAGACAGTGTTAACTATGAAACTATAGATAGCAATGGAGATTAATTATCTATTTCAGAAGTCTCCACACCTTTTGCTTCTGAGATAAAGGAGAACTTGTAATCTGTTCAAAGGTTCAGTTATCAAAATAATAACAATAATAAAATAATTTCAAACCACTCTGGACAGTATGTTGAACTGTATTTAAGGGTCGTTCCCCCCCCCCCGGCTGTTTTTATGAAACACATTCTGTCCTAATGACGTGTGAAGAGACTTTAAATACACTGCAAAACTGAACGGTTTAATGGCATTAAAAGACTGAGAGTCTTTGGGGAAGTAATAGCATTTTTCTGATATATTGATCACTATTTTATCATTATTTTCCCAACCACTCTTTGCTAGCCCCCCTCACCCATGTGGGCTCATGTGGAGGCAACTGGCTTTGACAGCATGCTCTAAGCAGTGTGGGAAAACTGGGCCTACTTGCTGTGCAAATCCCCCACAATGCCCCTACGATGGGCTATGAGGGCTCACTGGTTCCTGTGCTGGCACACCTGGCCCCTTGACTCCTGTCTGCACCAACCAGGCAATAACTCCTGAGAAGACCACATGTGGACATTGCCTGGAGACTCCCCCTGCGAGGGAAGAAGTGTTGGGCCTTCTCCACTGGCTTGCCTGGTGGCTGGGAAGGAATCCAGCTACAGTGCCTTACGCTGAAGGGAAGGGAGACAAAGAGGGTATATAAAATGCCCCAGGGAGCTGAAAGAAGCCTAGTGGAGACAGAGGGGAAAGGATGGGTGCTGCTTAAATAAGGAGTCTCTACAGAGATTTGAGAAAAGCTCTCCTTGTTTCCCTGTGGGGTGTGTGTGTGTTCTTCAGGCTATTTCACAAACCTCATTGAATGTGGTTACAGTGGGGTGTCAACAGACTTTGCTGCTCCCCATGGTTGTCTAGGAAGAGCCGTGGGTTCAATCCTGCCAAGGGCATGGCGTCAGATGATCTCTTTGAGGAAAAGCCTTCCTTGAGGCAGCTCTGAGAGGAACTGGCTGTTCCCGGTGTTTGGGACTTATTCCTGAGGAGCCTGGACTGAGAAAAAGGAGACTCGGATGCTCTGAAGGACGCACAACACTTTGTAGAAGATGTCTGCTAAAGGGACTTGGGGCTGGGAAGAATTTGGGCCAGGGCTGAAAATGGAAAATATGAAGCAACATTTGTGGAAGAAAGCCTGATATACAGCGGAGCTGAGGTGAGTCTGTGCCTGTTGAAGTATAGAGCATACCCTCTTTAATGTGTCCTTTCCATAGGGGCAGTGCTTTTTTCCCTAAAAATAAATAAATGTTTAGGGGTACTCTCATTTTCCTACTCATATTGAAATACTGCCCCTCAATGAGGCCAAACTTAGATTCCCAAAATGTTTAGAGCTATGCGTACCCCCAGAAAAAAAGGACTGCATAGGAGTGTAGCACAGCCCCAGAGAGAACGTGCCAAGGGCATTGTGGGAGATTAAAATGGTGACTAGACCCAACCAGTTGGTTATTTTTGGAGACGGGGGGCAGAAAAATAAGGATGGGGATGCTTAAACAGGCATCAGCAATGGAGAGGGTGCAGTTGCTTAATAATGTGGGACAGGGATGGGGAACCTGCCTTCAGATGCTGTCAGACCCACAACTCCCAAACAGCCCTGTCAATGTGCAGGTATTATGTAAGTGCTGCAGCCACAGGGTTTCCCATCTCCGGTGCTGGTCTTAAGTTGCTTATGGATACCTGAATGAATATCTCCATTCCTATCATTCAGTCCAGACACTGAGGTCCAGCTCTGAGGGCCTTCTAGCAGTTCCTTCATTGTGAGAAGCAAAGTTTTTTTAAAAAAGTTTTTATTTATACTTTTCAAGTTTATACATTTCATTAGTTTTACAATCAATTTAACATTTCAGAGTTTGACTTCCTCCTCTGTGGCTCCTTAAATTTATTTTTTAATACCTTCTGCATATCCAAATTCATTTAATTTGCTCATTTAATAATCTACTTTAAATATATACTCTTATGAAACGCAGGTTATTACAATAATCCTGCCAATGTTTTTATCTGTTTGCAATTTATCTGTAAACATTTAATAAACCATTTCCATTCTTTTATAAAAAGTTTGTTATCTTGATTTCTTAAGTTTCGCCATTTCTGCATATTCCATAAGTTTTTGTATCCATTCTTCCTTTGCTGGAACTTCTGCTTCTTTATACTTTTGGGCAATTAGCATTCTTGCTGCTGTAGTAGCATACATAAATAAATTTCTATACAATTTAAGTAGCTCTGTCCCTATAATTCCCAGAAGCAAAGTTTCAAGGAACCAGGCAGAGGGCCTTTCCAGTAGTGGCGCCTGCCCTGTGGAATGCCCTCCCATCAGATGGCAAAAGTTAAACAATTATACAACTTTTCATAGACATCTGAAGGCAGCCCTGTTTCAGGAAGTTTTTAATGTTTGAAGTTTTGTTTTGTCCCTTTATAATTTATTGGAAGCTGGTCTGAGAGGCTGGGGTAACCCAGTCAGATGGGTGGGATATAAGATGTTGTGGTTATTGTTATTCAGGTTTAGCAAATAGTACACATACTATCTGTTTTTAGCATTGTATCATGATAAGTATTTTACGGCAAGGTGGAACCTTTAGCTGAAATTACCAGGAGCCAGGACCAACTTCAATGGTTCAATATGGGGCACCATTTACTCAGAATTACAGGATTTATTGATTATGGGCTTCTTCCAATAGTGTCTCCTCTAGGAATGATTTTGGAGCATACACAATAAAAGTGTATTATCAAAACTGGCTGTTCACGTAAATTTTTAAACACATTTGTGGGCAGGAGTTCCTGAGAATCTAACACCCTGTTTGGGATTCTAAGGCTTAGAGGCTGCATCAGCCAGGAAGAAAGTAAATAACTTAATTTGAAAAATAGCCGTTCAACTTTGATTTAGGCTATAATTTTTTTTAGGGGGGAAATATCACTTCCATGTCTGCTGAACTTTAATTCTCATACTATGTTTTCTTTAACAAGAAAATGTAACCCAAGCAATGAGAGTTGTTCTCTTACCGGTATGGTGGCATGTGTTTGTGAGTTTATAATATGCTCTGAACCAAGGATGGGGAAACTTTGGCTCGTGAGCCACATTTGACTCACCAGCTCCTTCCCTTCTGGTCTGTGAGGCAGTTTTTTTTTTTAAAAAAAAACCATGCTCACATGACATCATATGTGACATCAGGGTGGGGCAAAAAGGAATAATCATAACTTAAAGTGAATTAATGAGCAGGGTAAGTATGCCTTGTTCCAGAAGCACCAAGTTCTGTTTGGGCAGTGGTTTCAATGGAAATTGCTTGATTATATTCCTAAGCATGTGAGAACCAGCCACTGTCAGGTGCTTGTGAAGCTCTGTACCAGGGGAATATTTGGTCCTCCAGATGTTGTTGAACTACAGCTCCCATCATCCCCAGTAAGCATGGCCAATGACCAGGGATGGTGGGAATTGTAGTTCAGCAACAACTGTTGGGCCAAAGGTTCTCCACACTTGCTCTGGCCAATGGGCTTTGACAGGTGGGTGGGACAAGCCATCTCTCAATCATCTGATGTCATAATAATGTCAGGTGGGCTATTGTGCCAACTTGTCAAAGTTGGCCTATGGAGTGAGAATCTGACCTACTGGTTGCCCACCTTTTTGTAAACTAAAGATTCCAATTACTATCTTCAGTTGTTGCAGTTTCTCGTTTTTAATGGCATACTGCAATAAGAAAACTGAACTTTCAGTATATGGCACCGTGAAGACCATATGCAGCCTGTTGACACTTAGGAGAACCCTTTAATTTTTGTCAAATTCATAAGAACCCTTAGTCCATGAGATGTAACTTTGAAAGCTGTTTCATACAACCACCATGTTACAACCTTGCTATTTTCACATCGTCAGAAAAAAAGAATGTGTGAATCAGGTCTTATCAGGTGATTCCTCTGGCACCCTCAGTGATGACCTATCTTCCATCATGATTCCCCGATTCAGTAAAACTCTTTCTCCTTAAATTACTGCCCAACCCTGACACACGCAGAGTTTCAGACCCCGTTATAAAAAAGAGACGTGCAATGAACAATCCTGCTAATCCTGTTTTATTGCAAGGGAAATGCCCCTTCAGGAAACACCTCACATAGTCTTTTCATTTCTAAGTATGGTTGATCTCTCTCTGCTGACTCAGATTCACAAAGATGGAAAGTCTTTGGTATTTCATAGTCTGATAGTTGCTTCCACGCATAACAGAAAATACCTAAACAGAAGGTTGATTTTATTAGGATGGCATTGTTGTTGTAGTGATGGGCCTGGTCTCTCCCAGATTCTTCTTCATCTTCAAACAATAGTTGGTAGTGAGGCTGGTTTAGAAAAAATGTGGTAGGTTACAGGATTCCTTGGCAGTTTGAAGGCCGTGTTCGATTTTTTTTAGGCAGGCAGAAGATTGTAATTTCTCTCAGGCTGGTGTCCATACTTTCCCTTTCTCTTTTCTGTTCTTAGCCTTAATAAGCCAGCCATAGAGAAGGGAAAGGATACTTTTTCTAACGAGTCTTGCTGAAGGCAATTCGCCTGGTGTATTTTCTTGGCATGACTTGCCTCAAGGCAGTTTGCACATCTGAGGAAATTATGGAGGGGCGTCGCTCCTTTCTCCTTAGGCGTTCAGCTTCCCCGGACACTTTCCTGTAGATGCCATCTACATAGGAGTGCAACATGCCCCAAGCATCTCTGGTCATTCGGAACTTGTTAGACCGGATCCTCCTTGGCAACTTGGAGGCAGTTCTAATTCTTGGTTTCTGCCTTCTGTATCTTTTCACAGACCTTATAGTTCTCTTTCGGACTGTGTGCCTTCTCCTGGCCTTCCCCCTGTACCGTGGTCGTGGTCGTGGCCGTGGTCTCCTACGCATTAGTCTCCGTGAAGCCATTTTGTTTCATACACCGAGACTGCAAGACTGCTTGTCTGCCTGTCTAACTGCCTGCCTGCAAATGCCTGAACCTTCATTGGAGGTAAACTCTTATATAAGGCTGGTTATTCAAATGAGCAGGCACTTCTGTGCCCAGTGATTGGTTGACTGGAACAAAGACCATGTGAACTACCTCATAATACCTGATTGTGACCCATGCTGAAATGAAAGAGATCATGGTTTAGTTTGACTAAAGGACTGTATCTGGGACTTGCCTCATGTTGTTGTATGCTCCAGTTCCCTGATCCATTCTTTGTGATAACAGTAGTATCCCATGACATCAAAGTTAGGCAAAATTCAGTTCTTCAGAAAACCAATATTAAAAAACATTGTGTGAACTAGGTTTCCAATTCCAGTTTGGAGGCAAACTATGGTTTGTGGCAACTTTCCCCAAATGGCTGCTTTCTAGATGGCTTGGACTACAACTCCCATCAGCCCCAGTCAGCACAACTGGGCTAGCTGGAGCTGATGGGAGTTGTAGTCAAAAACAATCTGGAAGGCACTGGGTTAGGGAAGGCTGTTTTATGGCAACTGTGGTTTGCCTAATAGAGATGCCACATCAGACTATAGTTTATCAGATACTGCAGTTATCACAGATTAAGAAGTAAGGAAGAAAATGTTAGAACATGGGTGATGGAAGTGAGTTTACAAGCGTAAGATTGCCAAGCTATATTTTATGCTGATCATTATTTTAATAGTCTATCATGGTCTAGACTCTGGAAGGGAAAGTATTGCCTCAGATGCTAACATCAGTATTACAGCACAGGCTGATTTAAATGATTTGTGGGTCATATTCTTCTCTTGTTTCTTTTTCTGTTGCCATGACATCTTACCTCACAGTATGGCTCTTGCATCACATTCTTTTCTAGTTACCTAAACACTGTCCTCGCTTAACCTTTTCATAAACCACGATAACAGGCAAAAGGCCATGTTTGTGAATCTTATCTTTGATCAGGTCATAAACATTTATTAAAAAATAAGATGCCAGAGTGGTTTATAGTGCATTCAAACAATAAAACAGTGATGGTTGCATTCAGGGTATATGGATACTGAGGTCTTTGGATACTTGTGGAAAACATTTTAGCTATTTAGGGGTCTATAACAAAATTAAGAGAGGCCCATAGCTGTCAACCGTCCCTTATTTGGCGGGAAACTCCCTTATCCCAGCGCCGTGTCCCTTAAATTTGGTGATGTCCCTTAAATTTCCTGAGTTTCATGCTCGCCCGGCTCGGGAGGGAAGCAGTGGCTCGGGGTCCTCCGCCGCGAGAGAGAGAGTGCGCACGAGCTGCCGTGTCTCCATCTCTCCCTTTTCCCCCTCAGGGGCGCGTCATGAGAAGATGGGCGGCAGCGGGCGGACAGGCAGCCCCTCTCTTGCGAGACTTCCGCCACGCTGCCAGGGGAAGCCGGGGGCAGCGGCGGCGGCTGAGGAGGCGGCCTGAGGGAGGAGGAAGAGGAGGGGATGGGGAGGGACGCAGAAGGTCGGCGCTTCAGCGGCCGCCATGGCACCGCAACCGCCTCATGCCGGGCTCGCGGGTGGCATGGGCGAGAGTCTCTCTCGGGCGGGGAAGGGCCGATGGAACTCCTCATGCCAGGACGACGGCAGGCCCGGCATGCTGCCTTGCATACCCTCCAACTAGTGCAGTATCTTAATGTAGTGATTTCCCCCTCTGCACCCCTTTCATAATTCTATTTTTATAAATCATTTGTCCATCCATAGTTCAAATTTTTACTACAAGTTTTCTGTCAATCCTACCAATTACAATAGCTTTTCAACTAAATTATAAACTTTCCCCATTCTTTATTAAAGAGGTCCTCTTCCTAGTTTCTAATTCTGCCTGTAAGCTTTGCCATCTCAACGTCGTTCATCAGTTTTGTCTGCCACTCTTCTTTGGTCGGAGCTGTAGATCCTTAGGATCATCTAGTCCAACCCCCTGCAAAACACAGTCAGTGGCAGCAAAAGCAGCATGGTTCCATCAGTGGCGGATTTCTGTATAAGCTAAGCCAAAATCCCTTATTTTGGCTGCTGATCCCTTATTTTCGAGGCTGCTGGTCCCTTATTTTCAAATCTGTAAGTTGGCAGCTATGGAGAGGCCATAACTTGACATTGCTGTTGTAAATAATGGGAAGGGAAAGGAAAGGAAAGGTTTGCACTATTTCTAGTCTTCTTTTCCGTTATTAAAAAAGAAAGGGAAATGGGATCAATCCAGTTTAGAAATAATCTTTAACAGGTCACCTTTCTAAGTAATTGGTACTGAGGCTAAACCCTATCACTAGTCAAATCTATTTTTCTTGTGCATTCTGTCTACAGCACAAAGATGTAAATCTTTTCCAGCATCTTAATCTGTATTCAGATAAGAACCAAAAGACTGATTACAGTGTGATGAATCAATTCCCATGATGAGGCATAAGCTTGTGGATGCCTGGGTTTCATCATTGTCTGAAATGTAACATCAGATTATGGAGCAACGTCTAGATTTTAACCCATACATTTTAAAGTCAAGTAATTCCAATCCACTATAATAAAATTCACAAAGATCATCACTGCCACAAAACTTTTATTGTAAAAAAACAAGAAAAAAAAACCCTTTAAAAACTGTTGCCGTAGAACAGCATATTTCATAGCACTTAATTCTGGGTAAAACAGGTGTGCTCATAGAAACACACATCTGCTTTGAAGCCAAGAAATGCACAAATTGATAATAATGAAACCAAATAATGAAAATAATTATTTGAAACATTTAAAACAGATAAGGAAAAGGGATTTGCACCAGAAATATCTAGATTAGAAACGGATTTGGTCAACTCAAAAACGAAAACTCTTTCAAAGGTGTACTGACTCCTCCTTGACTGGGAAGTCAAGGAGGAAGAGATGAAAACCGCCATGATCAAATGAGCCCAGGATTTCAGGTATAATATAGAAATGAAAAGTGAGGAAAATTATGGAAAGTAAATTGGAAATTTACTGCATGTTATACTTTGAGGGAAAACCTTCAAAAAATGCAATACCGTTGGTATTTGATGCCATGGAAGCTTTCAAAAATGTACAAAAATGTATCTAGTACTTGTTGGAGATGTGGAGTAGAAACTGGTACTATGTTGCACATGTGGTGGCTATGTAAAAAAATTAAGATCTTCTGGGATGAAATCTATATAGAACTTTAAAAAATGTTTAGAGTTTCATTTATAAAAAGACCAGAAGCATTTCTACTTGTAATTACAGGATCAGACATTCCTAAGAATGTAAAAGAAGTTTTTTTTATACGCCACAATCGCAGCGAGAATCTTAATAGCGACTAAATGGAGAAGTGATAAAATCCCTTCCAGGTCAGAATGGTTACAAAAACTATCCGAATATGCAGAGCTAGCCCAAGTAGCTGAAAAAAATGAAAGATAAGTCAAAACAAGTATTGCAAAATGGGAGGTTTTCAAATCATATCTTAAGATCAATTGTGGTAGTATGAACTTGGTTGCAGCCTTCAAATAACTTCTGTAGTTGTACTAAGTAAGAAACAAGGATATAAGAGTATAATACTTAAATATGAAATGAAGAGATAAATTTATGCAATAAATTTGTAAATATTAAAAGAAGCATGGAGAAGACGGGAAGTTAGATGTACCTTAAGAAGATTTACTGTCAAAACAGATGATTTTATTCTTTTGTTTATTTTGTATTTGGTGTAACAAGTGTCGTAGATGTATGGTTTTTTTTCTATTTTTGTTGGTGTTTACAACAAAGCATAAACAAAACAAAACAAAAACAAAAAAATGCACAAACTGAAGCTAAGGCACTCTGCACATCCTCTGAGAATGCCTCGTCTTCAGCCAGTCTTCTCTGTTTCATCCAGATTTGTGGCTTCTGTCACTTCATTTTGCTATATTAATTCTCCATCTGCCAAACACTTCAGCATGTACTTGAATCCTGCTGCATTATTGCTAGTTGATATGGCTTTGATTTATCCACAGAAACTCAGCAAGATCAGGAACTTTTAATGCATTTCAATGCCTGGGGTGAACAGTGGGCAGGTTTTGAATTTTGAAGCTACTGAATGGGAATATTTTTCTTGCATAGCATTTTTCCTTTAACAATTGTAGGGATTAAGTATCCTTAGAATAATTCTTCTGCTTTAGGACACAATCCAGAATTGTGGTCTGGCTTCAGGTCATACTCTTCACCTGTAATCTGGATAGTCAGCTGAATTAATGCCTATCCCTCTCTGGCACTGTTCTGTTCTCGTAATGATGAAAACATTGTGAGTCACTGGCAGGTAGAGGCTGGTTCAAATGGCACTTTGCAAAACCACAGAGGAGGTTTTGACAGTTGGGTGGCCTGCCCACCTGTCAGTCATGTGGTATCACAATGATATCATGTGATTGACAAGCAGATTGCCCCCTCGCTTTCCCGATTTGAAGCCGAAACTTTCTCCACCCTGACTCAAATGATAATGTTACCTTGGAATCTAAAGTAATGCCAATCAAAGTTAAATACTATTTGACCGGCATGGTGCATGTGATCTTTCTAGATGAGATATTTTAACATCCCTTCTCTAATATAAAGCACTACAGTAGTCCCATTCTTTAAATCCATTGTATTTAGGTTTTCTTAACATATGAGTGATTTCTGTAAGAGCAACAATAAATTAGTTTACCAGCCTCGTATATGAAGAGGTACCCCTTTTTCAAGGTCACCCAAAGAGAAATCGAAATGTTCTTCATTTGCAAAACATACTATAGGGTGTACAACTGCAATCCTATGCACAGCTTCAGCTTTGAAAGTTCTATTCTACTGAAAGCAACAGCACTTACATGTCAACACCTCGGTGTGTGTTGTTGTGTTGTCTAAACTTAGGTTCTATGTGATCAGCTTTCTCTACCCACTGTAGTGGGAAGTGCTCTGTCCTTTGATACGTTTCCATGAGAGTCTGAATTAGTAGAACTGAGAGCAAAATTCACTCCACGGGTTTCTTCTTTACTGGCAGGATTTCATATTTGAGTCTTATTTACAAACAGAATAGAGAGTGCTTTTATGACGCTTATGTAATCGGAATATGTTTTATTTGAGTTGAGAATAGTTCTACCGGTAGCATAACAAATCTGGCTTCTCTGGCCTGGTCTGGTGCAGTGTGGAATATGAGGTTGCTGAGATCTTCTGTCTTAGAGAATTCAAAAATCAAAAAAGAGGGGAGGGGAATCAAAATAACTAAGGCTCAAAACAGACTGGCAGGCGAGCCGGTGTAAAGAAAGTGGCTGGCTAATTGTATTCCCTCATGATCCCAGTCCAAATGGACCAGACGACTTGAGTGCATAAAAGAGCACATGTGCCACGAGTTTGAAAATCTCTGGGAATACTAAGGGGCCTTGTGCCACCCCTGATGGAGCTGAAATTGTAGTGAACAGAATGCTGGAACCATGTTGTATTATCAAAGGACATGGAACCACTTATTCCAACTAAACACTTAGTGCTGTCATGCTGGCGTGACAGAAAATGGCACTAAAGCACAGACGAGTGGCTATTTTAGTTTGGATAAATACACTAGATTGTCAAGCCCTGTTCTTATATCAGCAAAAAGTGTTGGGGACATTTGTAGATATGTCTAAAATGAGATCGCCGTATTTTGCTTAGAAGTAATTTGCCTTCCCAAAAAATGTGTGTGTGCGTGCATGCTTTCCCCCACACAGTCTGAAGCTGTTTTGCTAGATATACTCTCAGATAGATATACTATGTGGGAAAGCAGAAGGTGATCCATTTGATGCATATGTAAGTAAGTAATTTTGTAATGCAAGCTAAAAAAAAGAGTGACCCATGCTTCTATGTGAGCTGTTGGGTTGGTTAGTAAGAACATGTCTTTAGAATGTCCACCGCTTTAATCCCTGACACATGTCTGTTCACAGAGAAATTTAAGAAACAGGATTTCTAGTCTTCTGTATGTTACTTTTTAATCCCATGAACAAGGAAATTCTGTGGATTAGCACCACATTTGGCTGGTTTGCATATCAGGCTTACATGCTCTCCCCTTCTCTGACATGGCTGTGAGTTATTAGAAAGCTTTTTCTTCCATTTTAGATTAAACACACTTTGCCATGTAGTCTGAGCTTGAAGAAACTGTGGTTTATCATAACTATGGTTAGTGGAAACAAGCCAACTTCAAATCATAGAAGAAGTTGACTTCTTTCAACTAGCCATAATTCAGTTTAACCACACTTTAGGGTGTATGAACAGTATTTAACTACAGTTGATCTAAAACTGAAGTTGAAGCTTCGAATCTCTGCCTCATGACTGTGTCAGAAGAGAAGGAGAGGGAGAGCATGAGAGATTCAGGTTTTGTAAAGCTAAACCGTGGTTTAGCATAGGATTTTGTTATACACCATCCCAGTCTCCACAGTAGTGTGAGATTCCTGGGGTCGTGCGCTTTACCCAGGTTCTTTATGATATAAGGTTTATTTACACATACCCGTACAAACTGGGTCTATTATGGAGGGGTTTAAAGCATTACTGTCCTTTTGAATCGCACTGTTGCTTGAGATAAAATATACACCAAGAGTTACATGCATTTTGCTATGCCCTTCCCTCACTATCCATGCTGAGAGGCGCTCTTTGAGAGCGTATCTTTCCCAGAACAAACCCAAAGCAAGTGTAATCTTAATTTATATGCTGTGCCTTGTATGCACAAACAGCTTTTCCACAGGCTATGCAGACATTTCACAATGAATCCATGCTGATGGAGCACTGGAGAATAACATGATGCCAACCCAGAGAATTGACAGTGGGGCATATATTCAGATTCCTTTAAATTTTTAATTTTTTAAGAACATTGTTATGTATTTCTCTACTAGGGTAGGAGGAAATATCTTGCCAGCAGAGCTGGAATGCCCTTAGGATCCCCGGCAGCATTTTAAATTATATTTTATGCACTGCGATAAAGGCTGGAGGTAAACCTTTTAGGTGTCTGCACTTGTGTATAAAGTGAGAGTGAATAGTGGCTGTGATTTTATCCAAAACTTTTCAGTCTTTTCCTTCCTTCCTTCCTCTTTCTTTCTTTCTTTCTTTCTTTCTGTTTTTATAATCACTCACCATAAGCTGAAGCTATGTATTTTGTGTGTGATTATGTGCACTAAGCTATTTTAATTCCATTCATCTCCAAGATACATTACCCAAATGCAATTTATATACAGGGTGAGTCGTTTAAAAGAGGCCCCGTGGATACAGAGTACACATGTTCCACGGAGCCTCTTTCAAAAGACTCACCCTGTATCTCTATATTTGTGATGCTCCTGCAAGACCCAAGTTGGGAACAAAAACACTGTTGCTGAGGGGTGGACAACAGCACAGCTATAAAAGCCTGGCTAGATGTACGTTCCATCGTAAGTAAAAGTTAAAGAAAGCTAAGGTCATAAAATGGCAAGGGACTGCTGTGGGTATTTTTTTTATTGTTCTTGATATTTATTTTATAAAGCATAGTGCCTTCTCAGACATGGCAGAGCTCTTGATGACTTCTAGTGGATGGCATATAGGCAGTAGATCTTATTAAGGATTACACTGGCAGTAAAGAGCAGTAGCACCAGTCCAGATAGCACTGTTAGAGCAGCCAGGATCAACACCTCCAGCACTTCCAGTATTTCCCCCCTGGTCATGGTGGCTGCAATAGGGGTGCCCCTGCCACCCTCCCCTCTGGCATCACCCAACATATTATTCCCTCCACATTCTCTCCACTAAACATTCAAATAAAAATGAGTGCTGGGCATTTGTTCTTCATTTTATGCTTTTTATAATTTTTTGATATTTTAATTCATTTGTCCACTGCCATGTTTTTATCTGTTGACAGTTTATAAATATTCTTATAAATATAATTCATATAATGTAAATAGAAAAGCCAATGCTGGTTGTAAGAGTACCCCAAGGTTTTCTTGATAACCTTAGTTGTGTTTCAGTGCCTGTTAAAGACTTGCATTACTGATCTTAATACATTGGTACCTTGGTTTACGAACTTAATCCGTTCCGAAAGTCCGTTCTTAAACCGAAATGGTTCTTAAACCGAGGCACGCTTTCCTTAATGAGGCCTCCTGCCGCTGGTGCCTTCCATCGTTCAGCTTCCGTTCTTAGACTGAGGTAAAGTTCGCAAATCGGGACACTACTTCTGGTTTTGCAGAATTCGTAAACTGAATAGTTCATAAACAGGGCTGTTCTTAAACTGAGTGCATCTAGCTTTTAATAACATGTTTTTTTTCTACTCTGGATTGTTGTATTTGTTACTTTAATTTATTGCTGTTTTAAGATACGTAAACCATTCTGAAATTTGATGATGAAGAGCAGTATATATTTTATTAGTTCAGGTGCTATGATACAGCAGCCAAATAATGCACCAGTGCTATGATGAAGTACTGACCTCAACAAAAGGCACTATAAAATGCTGCTTTAAAGTGCCAGGTAGATGTTTAGCTGGGCCCTCCACACAGGACAGTAAACTCCCCACTTTCATATTTCCAGGCCCCCTAGCCTCTAACTCAAGGAGTTCTCCACCCCTGGTTCCTGTCTCACTCAGGAACCTTGCGATCAACTTCCAAAATAATCCAGAGGATTGTGCCTCTGTCCCCTCGTGGCTTCCCAAAGGGGTGCTCTCCTTTGGTTGTGTCCCTTCAGAGTCAGCCTTCTTTGGCCCTGCCTTGAAAAGCCTTACCAGCAAGGAAGCTTCAATGCTGAAAGACGTCTATCACAGGCAAGACTCTCTAGCCAGCTTTGCGTTGCTGCTCTTTGTTGATGTCCTTGGCAATTGCACAGTCCAAATTGAAGTGGTGAAGGTCAGTCACATGTTCCAAATTTGCTGCCCTTCCTTTCCACTGACTTCTCTTCTTCTCCAGCTGTGGTTCTCAGATTTCCCCGCATAATAATAGAATCATAGAGTTGGAAGGGACCCCAAGGGTCATCTAGTCCAACCCCCCCAATGCAAGAATCTCAACTAAAGCATCCATAACAGATGACCATCCAGCCTCTGCTTAAAAACCTTCAAGGAACGAGAGTCCACCACCTTCTGAGGCAGTATGTTACGCTGTCCAACAACTCTTACCATCATAAAGTTTTTTCCTGAAGTTTAGTTGGAATCTCCTTTCTTATAACTTGAAGCCATTGGTTCTAGTCCTAGCCTCTGGAGCAGGAGAAAACAAATTTGCTCCACCTTCCATGTGACAGCCCTTTAGATATTTGAAGATGGCTATCGTATCTCCACTCGGTCTCCTCTTTCCCAAGCTAAACACACCCAGTTTCCTCAACCATTCCTCAAGGGGCTTGCTTTCAAGACTCTTTATCATCTTGTCCACCCTCCTCTGCACATTCTAATCCAGGTGTGATCTGACCAAGGCAGAATAGAGCAGTACAACCCCTCTTGATCTAGACACTATTTCCGTTGATGCAGCTTGGAATAGCATTAGCTTTTTTTTGCTGCTGCATCACCATGTTAACTCATGTTGAGCTTGTGGTCTACTAAGACCCTAGATTATTTTCACATGTAAACCAGGTGTACCCCATCTTATATTTGTGCAGCTAGTTATTCCTGCCTAAGTGAAGAACCTGACATTTATCTCTCTTGAAATCCATTTTGTTAGTTTTTGACCACTTTTCCAATTTGTGAAGGTCATATTGAATACTGATTCTGTCTTCTGTGGCATTAGCTACCCCTCCCAAATTTGATGAGCGTCCCCTCAATACCTTCATCCAAGCCATTTATAAAGACACTGAAAAACAACAAGCCCTGGACAGAACCCTGCAGCACCCCACTTGTCATGTTTTTCCCAGGATAACAAGGAAACATTAGTGAGCACTCTTTGGCTTCAGTCAGTCAACCAACTACAAATCCACCTAACAGTTACCTTGTCCAGCCCACATTTTACCAATATATTCTCTGCAAGAATATCATGGGGACTTTGTCAAAAGATCAAGATATACTATGTCCACAGCATTCCCTTGATCCACCAGGCTTATAACTCTACTAAGCAAAGAAATGAGATGATGTTCTATAAGCAATTAGAAGTATTCTATAAGGTGTAGACAGCAGTCATGAAATTAAAAGACGCTTGCTTCTTGGGAGAAAAACAATGACAAACCTAGACAGCATCTTAAAAAGCAGAGACATCACCTTGCCGACAAAGGTCCGTATTGTTAAAGCTATGGTTTTCCCAGTAGTAATGTATGGAAGTGAGAGCTGGACCATAAAGAAGGCTGATCGCTGAAGAATTGATGCTTTTGAATTATGGTGCTGGAAGAAACTCTTGAAAGTCCCATGGACTGCAAGAAGATCAAACCTATCCATTCTGAAGGAAACCAGCCCTGAGTGCTCACTGGAAGGACAGATCCTGAAACTGAGGCTCCAATTCTTTGGCCACATCATGAGAAGAGAAGACTCCCTGGAAAAGACCCTGATGCTGGGAAAGATTGAGGGCACAAGGAGAAGGGGATGACAGAGTACGAGATTGTTGGACAGTTTCGAAGCTGCGAACATGAGTTTGACCAAACTGTGGGAGGCAGTGGAAGACAGGAGTGCCTGGCGTGCTCTGGTCGATGGGATCACAAAGAGTCGGACACGACTAAACAACAACAACAAAATAAGGTGTAGAATATTATGCCCACCTGAAGGAAAGACATGTAGACTGTACAACAAATATGTTTACATATTATGAGGACAAAGATTGTACATGAAGACACTTTATTAGGAGGAGTTCCACAAATGTTATCAGGTAGAGGGGAATTAAGCTAGCATACCCACAAGTGATAGCAAAGAACATGTCATGGGTAAATAAATGGACATCCATTCGAAAGGAGCTGAATTTCATAAGGGCCCTCAATTCCTCTATTTCTTTTCCATTTTTGCGTGTTCTGTGGCCATAGCGACCTGTGGCCCTCCAGATCTTGTTGGATTGCAAATCCTATCAGCCATAGTCAGCACTGCCACTCCTGATATAAACCCTCTATGAAACCGATTCCCACTTGTGGCTTGCTCCCACCCATCACATTCATAAGGCACTATTGCTTAGAAAAGTGCTTAGAAAGCACGTCCCTGTGACTTGTCCCCCTTTTGTCAGTCCAGGCACTGCTTTTCTCCATCTCCAAGAAAGGGAGAATAAACGAGCACAGTGTTTAATGATTTAATGAAGATAGTTTATAAGATACTGGTAATCTATTCCTATTTTTGCTCTTTTTTGAGGCATATCCTTCTCTTCGAATTCATTAACTTAGGTAGCTTTCCATAGATGGTGGCAAGGATGATGACTTATAGTGGTTCAAATTCTCATTTCTGATCCAAGGCAAGTTTCTCACATTGCCATTTACATCTTATGCAGACTTTATTAGGACCAGACTTTTTAAAAACTAATTTTCAAAACGGAGACATGCTGACCCACTCTGCACATGCTTCATGCAGCATATGGCTGAAGTAAAGAACATCATCTCTTTTGTTCAACGGTGAGGGTTTTAGAAAAGAGAGAAAAAATCCTTCTGGTCCTTTTACTTTCCTGGCCTTCAAATAAAGCTAATTACAAAGGGGGGAAAAGTTGGAACTGGTGGAGAGTGATCATTTAAAGCCATTTCTTTTGCAGAATGGAACAAAAAGAAGTACCGAGGGCATGGATAGGCCCTGGAAAAAAAGAAAAGAGAAAAACCATCTAATGAGGATGTTGAGATAAGTGCTTGTGAAGAAAACTGGCAAAAAAAGAGCTTTTAGTCTAAAATCCATAAATAAGTGGGCATCAGATGGGTACTAGAACATTTATAATAAGAGAGGCCACCAAGCTGTATCCTTCAATGCAAGAGCTGCAACCTTAGAAATCTTATTTCTTAACAAGCTACTTTCTCCCCTTTTCAAATATTAATTTTAAAAAAAGAAATACTTGAAAATTAAGGAGTTTTATTCATGTCTTTGAATCCATTATAGAGGCAGGCACCATCAGTAGGTCTGCTTAAATTTATAATTATGACAGCTGGCCGGCTCCTATCTCTCTATGCATGGAGAAGTTCTAAGTGGTTTGGACCTCTGATCTCTTTGGCGACCTTGAAACATGGATGAAATATGCACTAGAGATGTACAGTTTTAGCAAGAAGAGTCACACGCAGTCTCCTCTTACAGGCTGCTGCTCCCACCCTTGGCCCTGAATCACTGGGGGCTCAGATCCTCTTGGTATACAAAGATGTGTACAGGCCAGATATTTGAGGCTCAGTCTAATTATCCAAGAAGGACTTTGTCCTCACGCATTGTCTGATTCAGCATTTAATGCTGCTCTTGTAGGGCATGAAAGAAAAGGGGAAAAACAAATCTGAAAGGGAAACGAGATAAAAGGAGGAAGAAGGGGGGTGGAATCTTTTATAGCTCTGTGCTATTTTGATGTCTGCCATCCATTGTGAGCTCTGCTGCTATTGAGCAGGAAGGATGCTTGGTTGAAGGATGGATAGAATTAGTTGTAGTGACCTACCTGCATGCTAAGCACCCAGCTGCCCTGACCATGTCTCCCCCCCCCCCCCCATATGTGAAACCACATGTACCTTGCAAACTATTTGACTGGCTTGGGCAGGCTAGATGCTATAATCTACTTGGTCAGTAACTAACAACCAAACTAGACATTATGTTAATTGTGTGAATGCAATCAATATTCATTTTTCCCTGTATGTAAATAGCATCTGTTTGGCGGGGCATAGAGGAGGGAGATCTTGAGCAGCCTTGGGGATGGGAAGAGGAAGGATAAAGTTTAATTATTTCCCTTTTTACCATAGTCCCAATAAAATTATCCCCCCACCCAAAACTGTTGGCTGCATTTCAAAGGAAACTTCCATTGGCACTACTGGAGACCTTTTTTTAAATAAAAAAAACCCCCACTGTTAGGGAAATGCAAGATATAAATATAAACATATATATAAATATTAAAGTACTTAATGCTTAAAGTACTTCCGGGGGCGGCGCGAACGGCAATGGCGGTCCTCTTCTGAACGGGAGAGGAGGCTCCGCAGACATCGGGTCGTCCGCTACGGCGAAGCGGAGACCCACTTCGGAAAACCCCAGGCAGCAAGAGCCTGGGGTCTTGAGGCTCGGCGGGCGCCTTGAGCGACCCTCCAAGCGCTAAAGGAACCCCGTAAGGGGCTCCGGAGCGCGGAGGGGGGTTGCGGCGCTGAGAGCTGCTTCACAGTCTGTGGAGCGAAGCCGCGCTGCTGCTGCCGGTGAGCGCTGATCCCTTTTCCTGTTAAATTACGGATCCGGACGAAAAGCAACTAATTTGTGAGTAAAAGACTGAATCACTTGAAATTAGAGACTTTAAAGGAAAAATCTAAATTGGCTTGAACTTGGCTGAAAGCGGAGAGACGTGGAAACAGGAAGTCCGTCTTCCGCAGCCATTGAACTTGAAAAAAGCAATCAGCTGGAGGAGTGGAGGCTAAAAGAAAGAGATTCTAAACTTTACAGATCTAAGCATCTATTGAACTTGCACTCTAAAGTAAAGACTTTAAGCTAAAGATTTGGGATTATAACTTGCACTTGACTTTCCTCCTTTTATTGGATTACAAACTAGAAGGTGAAACCCAGAGTCAGGAGCTGCCTGAGCATTAAGAGATTGAGCTGTCAGCACTGCAGATTTGGATACTGTATATTGGAACTTGCAACAATCTGAGGGTATTGAGACCTTTTAAATTTGAAACATTCTTTTTGGAGATAAATAAGCACTGTCTGTAACAAAGTGACCATTTATAAGCTCTGCTAAACATTTGTATCTGAAGGTTCTTGGACATTAAATTTGACTCTGAAAGACATTTTAAGCTCCCTCTAGAGGACTGGATTAAAACAGTGACTTTACATGTACATTTTACTTTCGATTCCCTTGTTGTTTGCTTGCTCTGGGCCTTTCCATTCCCATGGGAATAACTCAGTGTGACCTTGACTGACAGATAACGTTGGAATGAGTGGCACAAGAAAAAGAGGGAGAGTTAGACAAACAACTTTAACAACTCTAACCTCAGCCTCGCAGACACGTAGATCATCTGTACCTACTTTGCCCTCAGAAGTAGAAGTTGAAGAAGTTGCCTTGTTACAGGCAAAAGAGGGAGAGGGTGAAGCAGAGCAGTTACAATTGGAAGATATGGCCTCAGGAGTATCTGTTTCTGTTCTAGACAAAATTTTTGAAAAATTGGAAGCTTTGGACAAGAAAGTAGATGTGCAAACAGCAAAGATTGACAAAAATACAGAATGTTTAAATAAACTAACTATACAAGTGGTACAGAATACACAAGCAATTGGACAGTTAACAGAGGCCTCAGCAGAAAATCGGAAATTGGCTGAGGACACCAGACAAAAATTGGAAAATTTAGAGCAAGAGGTAAGACCACTCACTAAACAAGTTGGGGAACATCAGATTTATCTTTCTATGATAGAATTGCGAAATCGTGAGAATAACTTGAGGATTAGATCTTTACAAGAGGCAGAAGAAGGAAATCTAACTGAGTTTTTGACCAAAGAATTCTCCAAGTTCTGGAATTTGGAAGAAAAGGACTTTAAAATTGTGTCAGCTTTCAGACTTGGAAGATTCATAAAGAAGGAGAGGCCCAGAGACTGTTTGATAACATTGAGATCAAAGGAGGAAAGGGATAAGATTTTGGGCCTACATTTCGGAAAGTCACTGGAGGTTTTGGATAGAAGAATTGAAATTTATAAAGATATCCCAAGACAACTGCTGGATCTTAGAGCCGCCTATTCTGAACTTGCTAAACTACTAAGGAGCAACGCAATTCCATTCAGGTGGGAATTTCCCCAAGGAATATCTTTTACCTTTAGAGGGAGAAAGGTCAAAGTTAGAACATTGGAAGAGAGAGACAAATTTTTGGCTACATACGGAGAGGATCTTCAAAAAGGAATTGAACTACCTTCTGGGCCTGGGGCAACGCCAGCATCAACACCAGCACCTGGGGAACTTGAAGATTCAGAGAAGATACCACCCCTGGAGAAATAACCAGATTGATCCAGGATGTCTCTGCAGCTGCTGAGTTGGAATATTAATGGTTGTAACATTCCGGAAAAAAGGAAGAAAATATTTCACATATTAAAAAAAGAACAATTGGACATTATCTGTTTACAAGAAACACATGTGACAAGGCTCCACAGAAAAGTGTTAATAAATAAAAGATTGGGCCAGGAATTTGTATCGTCGGATAAAGTTAAGAAGAGAGGCGTGGTGATATATGCAAAAGAGAGCCTGTCACCTAAATTCCTATTTAAAGATGAACATGGAAGAATTTTGGCTATTGAGATACAATATCAAGGAGAGAAACTGTTGATATTAGGAATCTATGCACCTAATGAAGGGAAATCGGAATTTTATAAGAAGCTGCAGGAGACAATGCTGGACTATCTGGATTACAACAACATCATAATGATGGGAGATATGAATGGGGTCGTATCAACTAACATGGACAAGTCACAAAGTCAAAATGTTACAAAAGACGGCAGACTACCTAAAACCTTTTTTGAAATGACTGACAATATGGATTTGATTGACATTTGGAGGACAAAGAACCCACTAGGAAGAGAGGGAACATTCTTTTCTGAAGCCCAACTGACCTGGACAAGAATCGACCAAATATGGATTTCTAGAGGCCTGGCACCTAAGGTCAGAAAAGTGGAAATCTGCCCAAAGACCTGTTCCGACCATAATGCAGTAAAGATGGATATGACACTATTACCAACTGGATCCTTTAGATGGAAGATGAATGACAATTTGTTCAGAGATCAGGAAACTACCAAGAAGGCCCAAAAAGTTTTGAAGGACTACTTTGAGATAAATATGAATAATATGGTGGAAAAAAGAATAGTCTGGGACGCAAGTAAAGCTGTAATGAGGGGATTCTTGATACAACAGAATGCAGTAAAGAAAAGAACACAAAATGAGAAAAAAGATAAGATCTTGGATAAAATAAAAGAATTAGAGAAGAAATTAAGAGTGAATCCGAAGTCACAGCCAACTCTGAGAGAAATTAAACTTTATCAAACACAATATTCTAAATTGATAAATCAGGAAATTGAATGGAAGGTTAAATTAATGAAACAAAAAACGTTTGAGTCGGCGAATAAATGTGGAAAACTGCTAGCTTGGCAGTTGAAGAGAAGACAAAGATTAAATACTGTTACAAACTTAGAGGTTGATGGAAAAAACATTCAGAATCCAGTGGACATCAGAAAGTGTTTCCAGAGATATTTCAAAAAATTATACACCCAAGGGCCGCAAGACGATGTTGAGATTAAACAATTTTTGGCAAAAAACGGACTATCTAAATTGTCACAAGAAAATAGGACAATCCTGAATTCTAAAATAACACGACAGGAGATTGAACAAGCCATCCAGAACATGCAACTCGGCAAATCTCCAGGACCAGATGGGCTGACCTCCAAGTACTATAAGACATTAAAAGACTATTTGATACAACCCTTGATGGAGGTCAGCAATGAAATTATGGAGGGGAAGAGGGCACCGGAGTCGTGGAAGGAAGCGTTCATCACATTAATACCAAAGTCGGAAGCTGAAAAGACACAACTTAAGAACTATCGTCCCATCTCTCTTTTAAATGTGGATTACAAAATATTTGCAGACATTTTGGCAAATAGATTTAAAAAAGTTTTAAATGAAGTAATTCATAAGGACCAGGCCGGCTTTCTCCCAGGTAGACATCTGTTTGCTAATACAAGGAACATTATTGACATTTTGGAACTTTTGCAAACAGATATAAATACAAAAGCAGTTTTAATTTTTATAGACGCGGAGAAGGCCTTTGACAATATCTCCTGGAAATTTATGATGGGAAATTTAAAAGAGATGGGAGTGGGACGGGGTTTTGAGAATGGGATTGAGGCGATATATTCAGAACAGAAAGCTAAATTGATAGTTAATAATGTGGTTACAGAAGAGTTCAAAATTGAAAAAGGGACACGACAAGGTTGCCCTATTTCCCCTTTGTTATTCATTTCGGTTCTGGAAGTGCTATTGAACATGATTAGAGGGGATCGGTTGGTGGAAGGAATTCAGGTCGGTCAGAAACAATATAAATTAAAAGCTTTCGCAGATGACCTGGTTTTGACCTTGCAGAAGCCAGAGCCCAGTACGAAAAGAGTATTACAACTGATTAATGACTTTGGTCGGGTGGCTGGATTTAAACTAAATAAACAGAAAACTAAGGTTTTGGGGAAAAATTTGACTGATACAGAGTCAGAACGGTTTCAGAATGAGACGGAACTTAATGTGGTTAAAAAAGTAAAATACCTAGGGGTAAACATAACAGTAAAAAATCTAAGTCTATTTAAGGACAATTATGAAAAATGCTGGACAGAAATTAAGAGAGACTTAGATAGTTGGTCAAAATTGAAACTTTCTTTGTTAGGCCGAATTGCTGCTATCAAGATGAATGTATTGCCAAGGATGTTGTTTTTATTTCAAACACTTCAGGTTTTGGACAAAACGGAGTGCTTTCAGAAGTGGCAGAGAGACATTTCTAAGTTTGTCTGGCAGGGCAAAAAGCCCAGAATTAAGTTTAAGATACTAACCGATGCAAAACAAAGAGGGGGCTTTGCCCTGCCAGACTTAAAGTTGTATTATGAAGCCGCAGCGTTCTGCTGGCTAAAAGACTGGCTACTTCTTGAAGACACTGATGTGTTAGATTTGGAAGGGTTTAACAACGCTTTTGGATGGCATGCATATTTATGGTATGACAAGGTTAAAGCAAATAAGGCCTTTAAGAACCATATTGTCAGAAAATCACTGTTTAATGTCTGGACAAAATATAAAGACTTGCTGGAAAATAAAACACCAAGGTGGCTTTCACCTCTGGAAGCTAAGGCCCGAAAAAGACCCAATATGGAGGCTAAATGGCCAAAATATTGGGAAATATTAGAAAAGGATGGAGACAATTGGAAATTGCAGAGTTTGGAGAAAATGAAAGACAAAGTGCGAGATTGGTTACATTACGCTCAGATTAAAGAAGTTTTTAAAAATGATAAGAAACTAGGGTTCCAGGTGGAGAAATCGAAATTAGAAACAGAATTGTTAGAACCAAAGATTAAGGTACTCTCAAGGATGTATAACTTGCTGTTGAAATGGAATACACAAGATGAAACGGTTAAATCGGCTATGATAAGGTGGGCACAGGACATTGGGCATAATATCATGTTTGAGGACTGGGAGAGGCTGTGGAGTAATGGATTGAAATTTACTGCATGTAACGCTCTGAAAGAAAATGTAATGAAAATGATTTATAGATGGTATATGACCCCAGTCAAACTTGCCAAAATTTACCACCTGTCTGATAATAAGTGTTGGAAATGTAAAGAGTGTGAGGGAACGTTCTTCCACCTCTGGTGGACTTGCCCTAGAGTGAAGGCGTTCTGGGAAATGATTTATAATGAACTGAAAAAGGTATTTAAATATACCTTCACTAAGAAACCAGAGGCTTTCCTTTTGGGTATTGTCGGCCAAGGGGTGGCAAGGAAGGACCAGACATTTTTTATGTATGCAACAACAGCAGCAAGGATACTTCTCGCAAAACACTGGAAAACTCAAGATCTACCCACACTGGAAGAATGGCAGATGCAACTGATAGACTACATGGAACTGGCTGAAATGACCGGCAGAATTCGTGACCTGGGAGAAGAGAGGATTGAGGAGGATTGGAAGAAATTTAAGAACTATTTACAAAAGCATTGTAATCTGAGTGAATGCTAAATAAGATGCTAGACTAAAATAACTGAGCACCACTAAATTTAGAAGTTTTAAAGAAAATAAGTAAGACTGTGAAAACTTAGCTCCTTTCGAGAATTATAAGATCATGAAATAAAGAAGGGATATAAGAATTTAAATAAGATGATAAATTGCTGACAAAATGTTACAACGATGAAAGTGGGAGCGGGAGATGTGAGGAAGTCCAAAGAAAATGTGAAACTATGTTAAGACAAATGTTACATTGTTTATTATGTTTATTTTTTACTGTAAAACCCAATAAATTGCTTTAAAAAAATAAAATAAAGTACTTAATGCGCAAAAGCATGGGCTGGGAAGTGCCTGATTAAAAGCTCACTTGGGATATCATCACATCAGGTGCCTTTAAGCAGGATGTTATATTAAGACCAAAGTAGATAGGGTACAGGGACGCGGGTGGCGCTGTGGGTTAAACCACAGAGCCTAGGACTTCCTGATCAGAAGGTTGGCGGTTTGAATCCCCGCGACAGAGTGAGCTCCCGTTGCTTGTTCCCTGCTCCTGCCAACCTAGCAGTTTGAAAGCACCTCAAAGTGCAAGTAGATAAATACGTACCGCTCCGGTGGGAAGGTAAACAGCGTTTCCGTGAGCTGCTCTGGTTTTGCCAGAAGCAGCTTAGTCATGCTGGCCACATGACCCAGAAGTTGTACGCCGGCTCCCTCGGCCAATAAAGCAAGATGAGTGCCACAACCCCAGAGTCAGCCAAGACTGGACCTAATGGTCAGATGTCCCTTTACCATTACCTTTAGATAGGGTACAGTATAAGAAATTCATGAATGGGATCTTTCTGGGTTTTCTTTTTTCCTTGTTAATAGTAGCCACGGAAGGCAGAGGGCAATTGGGATTGGTACTGCAGTTCTGGAGGGGCTGTTATAAATTCCTGTACAATTTTCCAAATTTAAATCTGTTTTCCCAGCGGGCAAAACATATAGGTGCCCTGCATGGCATATAGGTGCCCTGCGTGGCAAACAGCAGTTGGCAGGCAGTTTTAATTGGGTGGGAAATAGTCCAGAAAAAGGGGTTAAGCCTTCCCAAGCACTATGACCCCATTCCACCCCCATGGCTGCTTTTAACAACAACAAAAAAGACCGTAGATTAACGATACTGATCTTCCTTCCAGGGCTGTGGTAGATATTTCTTAGGCAAGCCTTTCTCAGTCCTGCTATTGTGAATCTTTTCACTGCAGTGAGGTATGGTTCCTTGTACTCTTCCTCAAATTTGGCTGCCAGGTAAGTAGTACAAGGAGAGCCAAGGATAGAAATGAAACCTCTGTTTGGTTCAGCATGCCTCAGCAGTCTCAGGACAGGGATTGTTATTGTTTGGACAGGAGAGGGTTAGCAGAACCCAGAGTGCTCCTGGTGACATAGCTCTTGTGCTGATGAACAGTGATGCAAGGAGCATGGAGGTAATGAGTAGCCCCTCTCTCTGAGATGGTGTTCTCTACCTCTGCTGTTGTCTATGCTATGGTAACCTCAAGGTTAGATTACTGCAATGTGTTATACGTAGGGCTGCCTCTGAAGATGGTTCGGAAACTTCAGCTAGTGCAGAATTCAACAGCCAGGTTGCTCACCAGAGCAAGGTGGTTCGAGCATATTACATAGATCCTGGTCTGACTGCACTGGCTACCAATTAGTTTCCGGGCCCAATTCAAAGTGCTGGTTTTGACCTATAAAGCCTTAAATGGCTCCGAACTGCAATACTTCAAGGACTGCCTCTTTCCATATGAACCTAACCGGACCCTGAGATCATCTTCTGAGGCCCTCCTTCGTGTGCCCCCTCCTCAAGAGGAGCGTGGCAACATGAGAGTGGGCCTTCTCTGAAGTGGCTCCCTGTCTGTGAAATGCTCTCGCCAGGGAAGTTTGCCTGGCGCCTTCAGTACACACCTTTAGGCACCAGGCAAAAACGTTCCTTTTTAACCAGGCCTTTGGTTGATCCAATTTACATCCTATGCCCTTTTAAAATGTGTGGGGTTTTTTTGTGGGAGGGGGCTATTGGGTTGTTGTTTTTATTCTTATTAGGTATTTTGTGGTTTTATATTTTGATTTTATTCTGTGAACCGCCCTGAGACCCCTGGGTCTAGGGCCATATATAAATCCAAATAATAATAATAATAATAATAATAATAATAATAATAAGCCCACCTCCCCTGATGTCTGCATGTATAACGTAAAAATGTCTGTAGGGAAGGGGCCTTTGCATGAAGGCTTTCATGGGATCCGGAACTGGGCTCCAGTTCCCATGGAAACCTTTGTGTGCATAACTATATGACCAAAGGCACCTCCTTACAGACAGGGTGGGTGTTAGAGGGCCAAACTGCTGGGTAAAGTCCCACTCCCTGCCCCATGTCCATCAACACAGGAGCTATAATGTGCACACAGGGCTTAAGTGCCTAGGGATATGCCTGAAAGAGAGATACCTCACACCTGCCGTGATCTAGTTGCCATGTGTGAAGACAAACAGCAATTTGAGAGAGAGCGATAAAATCACAGAGAGCTGACTTTTGGACTCTATGAGATATCAGCAATTTGGGGTGCCAGCTGTCTCCCTGCAGACCTGGTTTAGGGGCAGTGGGCTTTGAAGTGTTTTCCACCTAATGTTCAACCAAAGTATTTGCGAATGAAGGCAAATATTACAAAACACCAATAAGCCTCCAGTGATTCCATCAAAAGAAAAGCAAACCTGGCTAAGTTCTGCACCCTCAGACTTCTCAGAGAAGTGGGGTTAGCATAGTAGTTAATTTGTGGCTTTCTGTTCTTAGGGAGTCATCAGGCACCACTTTGATAACACAGATCTTAAAACAAAAAAACACATCCAAGGGGAGTTGAGGTGGCAGAGGCCTGAAGGGATGGGGAAGAGGAAGCAACAGATAGAAAGCCAATGGAATAAAAGATGGCAGGTCCCGGACAAAGAACACTAAGGGGAGGCGTAAACTGAGAGAAAGAAAAACGGGCAAAACCAAAGGAAGAAGGGAAGTTTTCCTTTGACACTTGCCCACCTACTCAGATCTAACCATTATGTATCATTACAATTCCATATGCAATGCCATCATGTGGGTGCATTTGCTAATAACTTTAATAATCCGTGGGGACGCAGGTGGCGCTGTGGTCTAAACCACAGAGCCTAGGGCTTGCCAATCAGAAGGTGGGCAGTTCAAATCCTTGTGACAGGGTGAGCTCCCGTTGCTCAGTCCCAGCTCCTGCCAACCTAGCAGTTCGAAAGCATGTCAAAGTGCAAGTAGATAAATAGGTACTGCTCCAGCGGGAAGGTAAACAGCGTTTCCATGTGCTGCCCTGGTTTTGCCAGAAGCGGCTTAGTCATGCTGGCCACATGACCCGGAAAAACTGTCTGCGGACAAACGTCGGCTGCCTCGGCCCGTAAAGCGAGATGAGCACCACAACCCCAGAGTCGTTCATAACTGGACTTAACTGTCAGGGGTCCTTTACCTTTACCTTTTTAAATAAAACATTAATAAAAAAAAACAGTGGCTTTGAAGTTTGTCATAAAACAATGCACTTTAAAATGGACCAAAATCAAATCTGTTTGCTTGCTTCGCAGTAGGAGGCTGAGATAGCTTAAAATGACAGTGTGACATCAAGTGCACAAGACTCTCAGAAAACAAATGTGGTTTCTTTCCAGTGCCCCTAAGGTGTCTTCCTTGTCAGAAATACAAATTTTGTCATCTCTCATTAGCTAATTAAAACTGTGATATTTCAGAACTTTTGAAATAAATTAACGGCATAAATAAAAACAACAATAACCTGGCTTAAAGTTAATGACAATCTTTATTACGTACTAGTGTCTTTAAGCCAGTGTTCCCCAAACATCCGTTAGCTAATGTGTATCTTCCCTACAAATTAAAATTAGAAATCACCAGTCCTAAAAAGGTTAATGATCCGCTAATGTAGACCATTGGGAGTACAGTGGTACCTCGTTTAAGAACAGTCCGGTTTAAGAATGATTCGATTTACACATTCCACAAAACCGGAAATAGTGTGTGGGTTTGAGAACTTTACCTCGGTCTAAGTACAGAATCCGAACAGTGGAAGGGCACCGGCGGCGGGAGGCCTCATTAGGGAAAGCGCGCCTCGGTTTAAGAATGGTTTTGGTTTAAGAACGGACTTCCGGAACAGATTAAGTTCGTAAAGCGAGGTACCACTGTATATGATTTGTATGTGATGTTCATAAAATTCAATAATGGTAATGATAATAGATAAGTATTGAAACCCTGACCCTAACTCTCCGAAACCTATCTGTCTGGTTAAGGCCTAAGAGTGCCTGGGGCTGTCCACAAGGATAGAAAATGCAAAAAGTCCCAGTTTCAGTTTGTGACATCTCCAGGCAGGGCTGGGAAAGACTTCCATCCGAAACCTTGAAGGGCTGCTTGCCTGCTAGTATAGACATTACTGAGCTAGATGAATCAATGGTCTGACTCGAGATAAAGAAGCTTCCTACATCTCTGTGGTGATGGTATAACATGGGAATAATCCATTAAACATCATAAACATCTGATTCATTTCAGCAAGGCTTCCTGAGAAACGCAGCAGTGCTGGATGGATGGTACATTGTGGACACGGTCTTCATAGATTCCCATCACATTCTTAGGGATTAACTAATATTGTCTGTTAAATGAGTTATAAATTATAATTATAAACCACAGCACTTTAATCAAGCAATCACTTGGGGAAAACCATGTTCAGACATGAAATTAAGAGTCAGTACAGGGGAAGCCAAGTGCTGCGAATTTATATTGATATCACCAAATCCATTCCTTGGGGACGTTAAGTATGATGACAGATAAAATCAATTATTTCCCTCCTTTCTGGCTTTTCCCTTTTTAAAGAAACATAAAACTGATCTATAATCTTATTATGATACCTTAACACACAAAAATTGCATATTATTGCAATATGAAACAATAAGGCTACTGTACTCAGTCCTGATAATTTACTTAATTAGTTGACTATGGTGCAGGGTGGGTGTGTATTAAGGTAGTTTGTAAATAAGGGTTTGAAACTAGTTTTCTGTATGTTGACTGCCTTTCTATTTTGTCATGGAGTGTGTGGTTATGAGACTAAAGTTCCTCAACAAAGGAAAACATAGCTTTTTTTCTTCTTTTAAAATTATTTTGTCACATCCAGCTATAATCAAAATTGACCATTTGAATTTCTTTTGCATCCTGACACCTGTGCTTTCAAGAAAGTCACAGTAAAAAACCTAAAGATGATTTCGGAAACAGCTATAGGTTTTCATGTTGAAGACTCCTGTCTAAGGCAGAAAATTATGCATCACCAAATGAAAAGAGGACAAAATTTCATATTTAAATTGCGTAAACCAATTTATGTGAATAGATGCAAATTTAGATGTCATTTTAAAATAGAAATTCACAGCATCTCATGATAGGGAAGAAGACTTTTATGTCTAGCTAGCTAGCTAGCTTAACACACACACACATACTGCTTTATACAAGTCTCAAAGCAGTTTACAAAATAATAAATACAATTGACATAAGAAGCAATTAAGCTGAAAAACTGCATATAATACAATACAATACTTGGAGCATGTGGCTTGCTAACTGTTTGTTCCAGGCACCTGCTCACCCTTCTTACAATTCTTAATCTTTTTTTTTTTTTAAAAGACTTCTACTGTGCAGCACTTAAAATAGAGGACTCTTTCAGATAGTCTGCTGATAATCCTTCAAACAGAGGACTGTCCCAAAGGCAAGACGCATGACCAACCTCTGCCTGCCTTTCTGAAGTAGAAATATTGTATACATTAACAGAGGGGTAGCCAGTGTGGTGTTTTCCAGATGTTGTTGGCTCCAATTCCCATCATCCCAGTCCATTGGCCATGCTGGCTAGGATCAGTGGGAACATCAATAGGACATTACACTGGTGCCTTAACAAGTTAGTCCTGGAAGAGATAGCCAGTGCATTTTACCTGTAGGGCCTAAAAAAACCAAACCCCTACTACCTTTTTCTGGCTTTTGTTCCCTGGGATCAATGCAAGGATAACAGTCCTACCAAACCATTTTAATTGCAACCCTGAAGCATAGTCAGTTGCAATGTGTCTACTGTTCTGTGACAAAGAAGTGAAGATGTCTCTACTTGGCCATCAAAGTAGCTATGCCACAAGGGATCTCTCTCTCTCTCTCTCTCTCTCTCTCTCTCTCTCCGTCCCCCAATCCCTCTGTTCTCTTCTCCTATCTCTTCTCCTGCTGTGATTGAGCATTATGAGATGAGTCACGTCTCTATGTGCAAGTCCATGAACCAATTTGTGTATGGAGTAAATGATACGTATGGATTGCAGAGAACAGGGTTCAGGTCTGGGTCATCACACCCAGAGCTCTCAGCTAATATGAAAGATATAGACCTGGATTACTGTCTGTATTGATTCAGAGAGAGAGAGACTTTCTTTTTCCTTTCATTTAAGTCTATTTCCTGTGCTATGATCACCATTGTCATTAATGCAGCAAGATCGCTCTGTTCTGTACTTACTTTTAATATAACAAATGCCAATTTCCAACAAACAGCATGAAGATTTAAAACATGGGTAGGCAAACTAAGGTCCTGGGGCCGGATCCGGCCCAATCGCCTTCTAAATCCACCCCGTGGACGGTCCAGGAATCAGCGTGTTTTTACATGAGTAGAATGTGTCCTTTTATTTAAAATGCCTCTCTGGGTTATTTGTGGGGCATAGGAATTCATTCATTCCCCCCCCCAATATAGTCTCGCCCCCCCCATAAGGTCTGAGGGACAGTGGACCAGCCCCCTGCTGAAAAATTTTGCTGACCCCTGTTCACATATATATCTTTTGAAATAAGGGTTATGGCCAGGTTCTGTATACTTTTTATTATTGTTATAACAGTTTTTTTGCATGCTTGGCCTCCTGATACCTCCCCTCAGACATCATTTGTAAAAGGAACGCTTATTGGGCTTAACCCTTCATGAAAGATAGGCTGCCTAACCCAGAAGCCCTGTCCTTAGATCAGAAATGTATGGGACCGGGCTTCATTTGCCCTGTGATGGTGATACCATCCATTCTGCTCATAATCAAAAGTGTGGGGTTTTTTTTGGGGGGGGCATTATTTCACAGGTGGGACATGCCTAAATGTAGAACCTTAGAAGAGTTTGGATTTGATATCCTGCTTTATCACTACACATTACATTTGTCCCTATTGAAATTCATTTTGTTAGTTGAGGCCCAGTTCCATGGGTTTAGCCAGGATTTTTGTTGGGGGGGCAGGACTTTTGTTGGGGACAGAACCGACGTGATAGATCAGTTAGTTAAGTATTTCTATTGTTTTACTTAATTGGGGGGCGGCAGCTGTCTCTCCACCCCCCGCTTGGCTACACCCATGCCCAGTTCTCCAATCTGTTAAGGTCATCTTAAATCCTGATTCTGTCTTCTGCAGCATTAGCTACCCCTCCCAGCATGGTGTCATCAGCAAATTTGATGAGCATCCCCTCAATACCTTCATCCTAGTCATTGAAAAACAACCAGCCCAGGACAGAACCCTTCAGCACCCCACTTATCACATTTTCCCAGGATGGCAAGGAACCATTAGTGAGCACCCTTTGAGTTTGGTCAGTCAACCAGCTACAAATGCCCCTAACAGTTACCTCATCCAGCCCACATTTTACCAGCTTCTCTGCAAGAATGTAATGGGAAACTTTGTCAAAAGCCTTCCTGAAATCAAGATATACTACGTCTGCACCATTCCCTTGATCCACCAGACTTTTTACTCTATCAAGAAAACAAAAACAAATGAGATTCCCCTACCATGACTTGTTTTTGACAAGCCCATGCTGGGTCTTAGAAATAACAGCATTTTCTAAGTGCTCTAGGGTCTTTCCTGGTCTCGAGGTCAAGCTCACTGATTGGTAATTACCTGCTGGATCAGCTAGTGTCCCATCTACACCAGCATCCTGTTGTCACAGTGACTAACTAGATTCTTGTAGGAAACCCTAAAGGAGGACCCAAAGACAAGAACACTCTCCCTTCCTGTGGTTTCCAGCAACTGGTATTCAGAAGCATTGCCGCCTGTGACCGTGAAGGCAGAGCAGAGTCACCATGGCTAGCAGATAGACTGATTGCCATATCTACCATGCTTTTAATATATTCTGGTGATAATCTTCACTTCTCTTATATATCTATATTTCTAGGAACTGTTGAAAGATGACCATAAGGAAAAGGAAACTCAAAAGCAGAGAGATAAATAGCAGTCCCTCAGAACACAGCCTGAATTAGGAGTCTATTTGACTATTTAGACTTAAAATGAGTATCACGGTTAAATATATCAAGTCAACAAGACTCCCCACGCCCTTGTAGAGCATTTTGCACCTATAATCACACATTGAGTCATCATCATATAATACTGCAGAATGGCGAAATTAATGAGCAGTTGAATTTTCAAGGAAAGAACTGAAAATATGTCAGAAACTGCTGATGCATGATGACCTCATTTGTTCATTTCTTTACCTGCATAGGTTTGGATTAAACAAAAATGTGTTTAGGTGTTTGCTCGTAAGGCTAGAAAATATATCATGTCATAAAGAAGGAAACTACAGTTAATCTTATTTTCACTCATCTTTTATTATATAAATAATAGGAGAAGGTTTTATGAAACTGTGCCACTTGGGTGTGACCATATTCCTATTGTTTTTAATGGCTCATATTACCATCCTCTGATTCCTTGTGTCAAAAATTCATTGCTGGAGAAAAGGCAGGGACAGACTGGTGAACATCATTTAAACTCCACTCCAGGTCTCCTTGTCCTCTTTCATGGGGCTACATACTGATGGACAGATTGTTCTGCCTTGCAGAAGATGATTAGGCCTGATATGTACAAAAATTTCATCACATCATAAATGTGTTATTTCATATTTGGAGGAGGGCATCTATCAAAGAAAATTTGAAAGAGCTTTAATACTTTTTGAATGTGTTTTATAAAAACATGGTCAGGGAGAAGGTCAAAATTGAATCGCTCTCCCTTGACATTTCATTTTCTACGTGTAAGGAATATTTTTATATGGCAAAATATTGAATCATGTGATTTCCCTCATCTGTGCTCTCAAATGATACGCAGTTCAGGAATAGTTTTGCCATGTGACGCTGAGTGTGCCTGATTTTGAAAATTCAATAGCTTAACATTACTAAATATATATACTGTATACAGGAATCTAGCCATATGCATTGATCAAAACCAGCTTGGTCCTTGCAGTCACAGTCATGCTGCCACACCTCAGCAGTAGTAGGATGCTGTTACTTGCTCATCTCCTGTTCACTGTGATATGAAATTCCAACTTTACTGGGGACAATGGACCTTTGTTAGTCCTGGCCATTATTTCCACTGGTTCTTCTGGCTCTGCTTTGAGTCAAAATTAGTTGAATGCAATCCTTAATCTAAAGGCAGAAGTGGTTGGTTGCTGGAATATACATTGGTACCTTGGGTTAAGAACTTAATTCGTTCTGGAGGTCTGTTCTTAACCTGAAATTGTTCTTAACCTGAGGTACCACTTTAGCTAATGGGGCCTCCTGCCACCGCCACGCCACTGCCAATCAATTCCTGTTCTCATCCTGAAACAAAGTTCTTAACCTGAGGTACTATTTCTGGGTTAGCGGAGTCTGTAACCTGAAGCATCTGTAACCTGAAGCGTCTGTAACCCAAGGTACCACTGTACTGTAAACAGGATTTTTAAAACTTCATAAGGTAAATATATCTCACAAAATACTCAGTTCTCTTTCTCTGTCCGCCTCTCTCTCTCTCTCTCTCTCTCTCTCTCTCTCTCTTTCTCTTTCTCTCTCTCTGTATATATAAATGCTGTTTTTTCTAATTTTATTTTTGCTTTTAGTTCACCGTGCTAGAAAACACACCAATCTTGGGAAATCAAGCTAATGTATCCCAGCTGTGCAGGAAAAGTGTGAACAGCTCTGTCAAATGAGCTACCCCCATCTCTCTCTTTTTCACCAGACAGCATCTTATACTTGAGCAGTCCCTTCGCATTTGCCTTTTGAGCTGGTGTGACATAACTGCTGTTTCATTGCCGACAGGAAAGTTTCTGTGAGGGATAAGGAACTGGTCTTTCAGCTACCCTAGCTGGGGGAAGGGGGGAGAAAACGGTTTTAGTTGCAGGCCCATTTTACTGGTGAATGGCTAAGGAAAGCTGACAGGATAAGAAAAGGATACACGGACACGGCTCTATCCTAAAGGTTGCTAATTGACCAAGTGGTAATCTGAGGGGAAGTATTATCCAACCTTGAAATGCTTTCGCCAGATTAAGTACATTGCATGTCATTAGTTAACCCATTGAGTACAGTGGCCAAGTGTTTTGACAGTCACATCTGGTACCATAGACTTCCATGTTACCTAATCAATAGTGATGTAGGAAGTACAATAGATAAGCCAATCCAAGTGCTTCTTTGTTTCATGCACAAATTCAGGGGGGATTGGAAAGGCTAACCACAATATTTTTTCAGGGGCAGCAGGGCAGCTGATCTTTCACATCAGGTGGGTAGGGAGGAGAATTTAAAGAAACATTTGGTGCGAAAATATGGTAGAAAATACCAGCAGTCACAAGTTAATATTTAAACTTTTTTTACCAAGCATTTCCCAATATTCCTGAGATGTTAGTAAACCACTGAGAGTCCAATTCCAGGAGCTGGTATTCAAAAAAGGGAGCAATGATTACACCTTGACTGGCATCCAGTTAGACTAGTCTAGACAGTAAAATAAATCAATAATAAACCCATAATCTGATATGGATTTATGACTGAAGACTTTATCTGATCCTAGTGGGCAGTGCCCAGAGCTGCCTGGGAGTTTTTAGAGACCCAAAAATGCTGTGTTTTTTAAGCGAATGCTGTCATTTGTGAGTTTGGACCCATCACACCAAAATGGGTCATGCCAAAATGATGTTTCAGTCCACCATCTTGATTCAAAATAGTGGCTGGCATCCAAATGATGACAGAGTCCACCACCTGCACATTGGGAGCCCTCACTCCAAGGTTGATGATGATACCTCAAGAGGCAGCCAAACCCATGCCACATACCTCTTTAATTACAAATAAAATGCCTCTGCTATTGTGGAGTGATATTACCTTTGCATTATTTAATGTTACTCCACTGGAAATTTCATGAATGGATACTTTATGGTGCTCATACGCACGCACACACAAACACAGAAAATGTGGCATAAACAGATGCATAATATCAAGTCTCTAAAGTACATACAATGTACTTTATTTACACATTTATCTTCTCTTTTGCTCTTCTGGAAGGAAGTAGCATACATGATTTCCCCTTTTATACTCACATCTATCCAGTGAGGGAGGTTAGATGGAGAAAAAGTAGCCAGTTCAAGGTCTCTTAGGCCCCATCTGCACTATACATTTAAAGTAGTATCATAAGCACTTTACTCAGACATGGCTTTCCTCAAAATAATCCTGTGAACTGTAGTTTGCTAAGGATGCTCTGAGTTGTTAGGAGACCCCTATTCCCATCACAGTTAGAATTTCCAGAGTTCTTTGGGAAGAGGGACTGGTTGTTAAACTACACTGGGAACTGAATTTTTTTTTGTGGGGGGTATATGGGTCTCCTAAGAACTCACAGCATTCGTAACACACTACACTTCTTTGGGGGAAGTCATCCTGTTTAAAGTAGTATGATAGTGCTTTAAATATATAGTGCAGAGATAGGACCGCAGTGTATTTTATGGCTGAGTGAGGATTTGAACCTACATTTCCATGAATCTAGTCTAGCACTCTCTAACCCTTCAATCACACTAGATATTTTTCACAGATCAGAGATAGGGAAGCCATGGCTCTCCAGATGGACTCCCGTCCCTTCCGCTCCAAATCATGGCCAATGGTCAGGGATGATAAGAACTATAGTACAATAGCATCTGGAAGGCTTCAGGTTCTTCACCTCTTCTTAAGCATTAGTTTCAATCTTTTTCTTCTTCTAGTCAGCCCATTAACAAAGGAACAACAACCCATTTAACAAAGAAAGAGAAGATGACTACTAGTCTCTTGGCCTCCGTTTCGGTTCACATGGCATGGTCAACATTTCTTAGGCAGAACCCATTGTGTGACAGTTGTTCATAAAGGTGAAAACAGAAGTGACCTCTTCCAGCATCTCGGTAACTAGGGTTGGGCTTGCACAAACAGCTTGGCATCTGCCGCCACATCTTTAGCGAGTTGGCAGCCTCGATGCCCTTTGCAGGTTGCAATCAAACCTGCCTTCTACAGAAACCTCTTTCTGGCTGATTAACTTTAATGTAATTTTAATTAAAAACCACAGTGTCAAAGGGTTTAGCTGCTTGAGAAATAAGCACAGATTGTGGCACAGTGGCAGCAGTCACTTGGAAAATGGAAATGCATCCTGACAATATTGTGCGGGGGCCAGATAAACAAAGCTGCAGCTCTCTTACCTCGCACATCACAATAGCAAGGACCACTTACAAAAATCACATAGATCCCTTTGCCGATCTCACATTTCAGATGTTTGATGTTCTACAATCTCCAATGCACCGTTTCAAATATTATAAAGTAAAATGAAAAACAAAAACCCTCACAGCCTTTTTCTTCAGCATTATGAATTTAAGGATAATTTTTATATATGTGTGTAGCAATTCTTGTTTGTTTTGAATTGCTGAGTTTTTTCTTCGTGGTCTAAAATAACAACTCCCATTCCCCCCACCTTAGGTTATGAAGAAGAAGAAGGGGGAAAACAGATACACCATCCTTCTCCATTCACATCTGAAAGTAAGTTCTATACATGTGATGTTTCAATTTTCTTTGCTGCTAGCTCTTCATGTCGCTTGAAGCACTTGAGACCCTTCTTTTATTGTTAGAGAAACTGAATTATATTATAATTTATTTCACTGCATTCAGAAACTACTAAACAATAGACAGTTATATATGGTACTTTACTATCTTCATATCTTTAATACACCTTTATTTCATAGTGCAGAGATGACTTTTATCCCATTTGTATAGGTCCATGGAACTGCAGAAGGTGGCATTGCTCTGCTTTGTCAGTAGGCCAGTTCCTTCTTGCTGCTCAGTTTCAGTTCTGAGATCTGAGAACTCATCGAAGTGTGCAAATTTCAAATACTTTTCTGCACAATTTTATTTTTTATTTCAATTTGTTTGAAAACATTTCTCTGCCGCGCTTTATATCACACTTACCCTAAGTTTTGTACAAATTGAAAACCACATGTATTCAATATAAATTTAAGATATTTAACATATACGGTATTACAAAATTTATATGAAAATAATAGCTGTGGCGATTCTGTCATGCAGATATTCTTGGTTTGGGAAAGGTTGAGTGACAGAACCTGTTTTTAGAACCCATCAAGGTCAGTGCATGCCAGATTTGTTATGCATTTTTGGAGGTTTTTTAAAAATAGGAAATCCTATAGTTATTTATCTGGGCGTAAGCCACATTGAACTTAGTTCTGCTTCCCTCTAGGCGGATATAGATCAGGGGTAGGCAACCTAAGGCCCGGGGGCCCGATGCGGCCCAATCGCCTTCTCAGTCTGGCCCGCGGATAGTCCGGGAATCAGCGTGTTTTACATGAGTAGAATGTGTGCTTTTATTTAAAATGCATCTCTGTGTTATTTGGGGGGCATAGGAATTCGTTCATTTCCCACCCCCCCAAAAAATATAGTCCAGCCCACCACATGGTCTGAGGGACGGTGGACTGGCCCATGGCTGAAAAAGGTTGCTGACCCCTGATATAGATAGAGGTAAAGGAAAAGGAATTGCAGTGTTATTCGCTGCTTTCCTCTGAGCAAGTAGACCAGTAGCTAACATACATCCTCCAGGTGTTGCAAGACTCCAGTACCAATCATCCCTGACCACTGGCCATGCTGGCTGGGCTGATAGGAATTAGAGTCCAACAGCACCTAGAGGAACACCTACTCCTGAAGTAGACTGTTAGGGTTGCAGTAGCATTCAGAAAGCATATGACTTGACAGTGACTAATAAAACCCTTGAAATGATAACGGAGTAAACAGCTGATTTGCATACTCCAGGCATAAGATAATCAGTGGTGTTGTGAAATCTGCCTTGTTGTCTTTTCTTTGTAGGCTAAACCATAGCTACTCCTTATCATTCATGCGGGCACAGTACAAGAATCCATGCAACTGGGGAAAAAGTAGGCAAAACAAGCTGCAGATAATGTAGCATAAGTAAAAAATAAACATGTTGTGAAAATATAACAATTAAGGAATCTAAGTTGCAGAAAGATGGAACAAGTTGGTAGATGTTCTGATAAATATTTGTAGGAAATGTTTGCAGTAATCAAAATATTTTATTTTCTGAGAATATTTATGAAATATTTGGAGCCCAGGAAGATTTCAATCTGCTTTTTTGTTCAGTAGAGGAGAATTTTCTCCATCCCCTTCAGATTGCTGGGGCATTTTCGAACAGATGGTGGCTGTACAGGTGGGAAAGTTTCCATGTGAACAGAAGGGTCACAAATGTACTTACTGAGAGGATAGACAGAACTATGGGGGAGAGTTTAAAGCAGTAGGCAAAGGGATGGGAAGTCTATACCAAACCCAACAGTGAGGAAGAGGTTGCTAAAATAAGCAGATGGATAGATAGCAGGGAGATAATAATGAATTCTGAAATATGGAATACACCTTTCATAATCAGACATAATGGAGAAGAATGGCCTAATAACATAAACATGGAGATAAAAAATGATGTTCCAAATATTTTTAAAGTGCCAATGTAAGATGCATGGCCAATAAAAAAAGTAAAAGCAATATTGTGTGCACTTCCCATTATATTAGGCTGATTTGTATACAATACTAAACCATGGTTTAGCATTATGAGCATGACCTAGAACAAGGCTAAAGAAGCCTTAGGCTCCCATGCTTGCCCCTCTCTTCCTTCGCATCATCCCCCACCGTTGGCCATTCTGGCTGGGCCAATGGGAATTGTAGTCCCAAGTATCTGGAGGGCACTAGGTTGGCTACCACCACCATAAACACTTGTGCAGGAACTTGTTCAAAAAGTCCACATTGTGCTATTACACATAAATTATATCACAGTGGTCATGCTTCCACTTGTGAAAGAGGTTGTGCAAGCAGAACCACATCTTTGGATTGGTTTCATTTTTCTCACACGAAACAAGGTACAAAACAAAGGTATCCCTTTGGTAGGATTTTTTCAGTAGGATCTCAAGCAGTTATAGTACTTGTGTTATTGTAGTGTGGAAGCTCTTAAGTGTGATCTGTGAGTCTTAGCTTAAATAATGTTTCTGTTGCAAATTCACTAGGTAGCCGAAGGCTTAGGCAAACAACTATTTATGTTTGTTCAATGAGTTCAAGGTGGCATATATTGAGAAATAGTAGTGGGTATTGGCCTGGGTCATAGACAGCAGTCTGAATTAAACCAGTAATCAGACCAAAGAATAAGGCTGCATTCCTAACACAGCTTGTTGTTGTTTAGTTGTTTACTCATGTCCGACTCTTCGTGACCCCATGGACCAGAGCACACCAGGCACTCCTGTCTTCCACTGCCTCCCGCAGCTTGGTCAAATTCATGCTGGTAGCTTCGAGAACACTGTCCAACCATCTCGTCCTCTGTCGTCCCCTTCTCCGTGTGCCCTCCATCTTTCCCAACATCAGGGTCTTTTCCAGGGAGTCTTCTCTTCTCATGAGGTGGCCAAAGTATTGGAGCCTCAGCTTCAGGATCTGTCCTTCCAGTGAGCACTCAGGGCTGATTTCCTTCAGAATGGATAGGTTTGATCTTCTTGTACTTCTTGCAGTCCATGGGACTGCACAGTCCCACAGCTTACCTGAAAGCAAACCCTATTTGATTCAGTAGGACTTACTTCTGAATAGACACAATGAGGATTGTACTGTAGGTCAGAACTGGAAGATGAACCAGGAGGAAGGATCTAAGAACAAGCCAGAAATCAGAAACTGAAGTGTAATAAAGAATACAGGAGCATACCAAAGCTCAAAAAGCCTTCACTGCTCGAGCAAGTCTCAACTGGTGCAGGAAGCTCTGTGATACTTTTTCCTATCCAGCAGAACAAAATGGCCAGCCTGGGTAGGCAAGGTCAATTCAGCACCTGAAGTTACTTCACTGAGAACCTACAGTTCATCATATGCAGATGTTTCACACACATCTAGCAGTTCTTAACTCTGCCCCATGCTTACCCAGTGTGCTGCATGGCTGAGCTTGAGTCCCCACTTCACCTCACTGGTTCCTGGTGAGGTCCTCAGTTCACATCACCTTTGATATACGGCTGATGACTCACTATAAGTTTGTTGAGAAGAGATCATGTTTCTGATGCATTTTGAAATCTTCACAGTTCAAAATCAATATAAAATATAAATAATCATAACAAAGCTAAAACAAGGTGATCATCATCATAATAAAAAAAGATCTAAAGCAAGGTGATTATAAGACTTTTTCTAATGTAGGCCTTTCCCCCCCAGTGCATACTGAAACTGTGTTAAAAACTAATTAGCGGGCAGCCCCTTCCTCCCCTTATCTCCAACTGGGTGGAAAGCAAAAAATACAGCTGCAGGCTTAAAGACAGAGAATATTTTGTGGAATAAAAAGCTTCTCCTACAGAGCCTAAATAAGTTTCATAAAAAGTAAGAATATGCACTGCTTCACCTTACTTTAAGTATCTAAGTTAAAATAATAAACACTAAAATAGAAAATGAGGAATGTCTTGTGTGAACAGAAGACAACTCCCTGGTTTAAAGATGACTGAAAATCCATTTTTGTTTCATCTGTAACTAATGAATGTGACTGGTTAAACAGTGTGATTTGATCAGCCGGTGCTTCATGAACCTATGTAAAATTAAACTATTCATGTTAAATGTATCCAATGCTTTGGAATTTCATAGCTGCCCCTTAACGTGCTCGGCCATTTTCCAGTGATTTCAATAAATTGTGGATTGTAACTTGAGCAGATTATTCTGAAAGCCTGAATCTGGCCACTGAAACTGGCCTCTGAGGGATGTGATTGTAAACCCCTGCATTTATGCCCAGTTTTATCTAGCTGAAGAATCTGGGCCCCTGTGTTTGGCAGCCCTGTCTTTGAAATCCCTTTGGGTACCAGAACCACTCAGCTTTGCCTCTCCATTCTTTCTGAGCTTGTGAACAAGGTTCTAAGGATATTCCACATGGAAGCAGGCAAGTGCTGCTTTTATGATCACCAAGGGATGATGTTTCCCTGAAGCCTTTTCATGTTTCCTGGATAAAGCTGAGCTGCTGCCTCAAGCCCATTTGACTCACATATGCAATTCCCTTCCATAACCAAGTTTCATTGTAAATCTAGAGGGAAATGCCCAAGGGTCTATTCCTCACAACAATGTGGTGTGTGTACAGCATTTTACTGCACGCATGTAAGCCTTCCTTTATGAATCAAGCCGTAGGTGTTTATCCATAACAACGAAGATATCTAATTGCATGAAATAAAGCACTGCTTTTCAGACTGAGAAGAAATTATTTAAGAATATTAAAGTAGGCTGCATTAAAAAGGTTCAAATCATATGAAATGTAAAAGGCAATAAAAGGGCATCTGTTTACAGAGCCATTTATTCCTGATAGAGTTACTGTGTATAACAATGAATGCAGCAAGTCTGATTTCATAAATGAAAAATACCTGAATACAAATTTTAACACTTGAACAACTATAGTTTCAGATCCTAATGAATTTAATTGTTATTTTTTTGGAATTTCATCTGAAACTGAGGACTGTTCTGAATTTTAAATATGGGGGACTCATATTGTGCATTCATGATGATTTGTGTTCATGATGGTATTGGGGTAGTTACGTTTCTGAGCACATTTCAAAATGTTGGTGCTGACCTTTAAAGCCCTAAACAGCCTCGGCCCAGTATACCTGAAGGAGCGTCTCCACCCCCATTGTCCAACCCAGACACTGAGGTCCAGCTCCAAGGGCCTTCTGGCGGTTCCCTCACTGCAAGAAGCTCACAGATGGGTGGCCTAGAAGCAATCTCTACTTGCCATAGGTGACTCCTCAGTTTACAAGAATTTGATAGGTTGAGGCAGCCACCACAGGCAATTGATCTGTGCTGTCATAGAAGGGCAGCAAACTATTAGTTATTTAATTTATTATTTGTTGAACGGTTACTGCAGGTTACAGGTGAATGGTTGAATGGTTATAGGTGGTCGTGGGATATTCTGTACTAGGTGCCAAAATAACTTGAGTGACCTTGATTACTGTGCACCTTGGCTTGGGGACAGGACGGGTAGACATTTGCTTCTCCCACCCCACCCCTATCGTTCAGCCCAGACACTGAGGTCCAGCGCCGAGGGCCTTCTGGCGGTTCCCTCCCTGCGAGAAGTGAGGTTACAGAGAACCAGGCAGAGGGCCTTCTCGGTAGTGGCGCCCGCCCTGTGGAACACCCTCCCACAAGATGTCAAAGGAAAAAACAACTACCAGACTTTTAGCAGACAGCTGAAGGAAGCCCTGTTTTGGGAAGCTTTTAATATCTGAAGGACTATTGTATTTTAATATTTTGTTGGAAGCCGCCCAGAGTGGCTGGGGAAACCCAGCCAGATGGGCGGGGTATAAAATTGTTGTTGTTGTTGTTTTATTATACACAACGCTGCTTTCAATAGTTTGTGCCTGCAGATGTTTCAGGGAGGACATACTGCTTCATTTCCAAACTGCTTCCTGCTGAAATCCTGTACAGTAATGTTTTATACCACAAATGTTATGGGGCTCTTTTTGTTCCACTTTTGTTGCACTATGGTGCAAGATTCCCCCTCTGGATAGCAATAATGTGGTAATTTGGGGGGACACCACAGAAGAACTAATAAAGCGCCGCACTGGACGGTCTATTATAAATCCCCTACTAATGTGCTATTATTGTGTCATGACGTGTTGCAGAATACACCTGTAAAAAAACCACCAATCTGGAGGAGTCCATGGTTAGTGAGGTACTTGAGTACAGTGGTACCTCGGGTTAAGAACTTAATTTGTTCTGGAGGTCCATTCTTAACCTGAAACTGTTCTTAATCTGAGGTACCACTTTAGCTAATGGGGCCTCGCGCCACCACCGCACGATTTCTGTTCTCATCCTGAAGCAAAGTTCTTAACCTGAGGTACTATTTCTGGGTTAGCGGAGTCTGTAACCTGAAGTGTCTGTAACCTGAAGCGTCTGTAGCCCGAGGTACCACTGTAATGTCCTTGAATATAGTGGGGTTACCCAGGTAGGAGGGATGCTTGATTATCCTAACAAAAGAGAGATGCTGGCAACCCTGGATCACTTGGTGATCTTCCATAGAGCACTTGGCTGACTGGCTCCTTTTTTCTTGATGTGTCTTTCTGTGGGTTGCCCTACTGTGCTGCAGAACTATTTGCTGTGCATGAAGATTAGCTGCCATGCCACTTCTGGTCATTAGAGCTGGCTTTCTGGCCTGGTTAGCTTTGTTGGCTGGCTGAACCCACTCAGGGCTCCTCCAGGTGGCCTGTACATTGAGCATTCGCCCTGATTTGTTTGCACAAAGTATATGCAGAGGTTGTATGATGTCCGCTCTTTATTGAGCCCTCATTCTGGATATTTTGCAGGGAAGTTATATGACAATCAGCATTCACCCCAATTTGCTTGTGCAATGTTTATATATTTCCCTGTTAACCATTTGTTCATTCCACACTTCTCAGTGCATTTCCCCATAGCATTCCTAACCACAAAAAGTCATTGAAAGAAAAAAGTTGATTTCCTGCACTAGGTTGACTAAGCACTTTAATCTAAATTTCGGGTACGTGCTTGATTTCCTCTTGCTAAATACTCACAATCTAGAGGTGACCTCAGTTTCTGTTGTTGTAAATCCATGCACACCTGGCAATTCTTCTTGTCTCACCTAGATGATCAGTCCCTTTGGGAATAAAAAAACAAAGTTTTGGTCATTATCAGATGCCAAGACTCACCATTTTGAAGGCCCTTAGAGACAAGACTGTCAGCACTCTATTGAACCACTGGTGATACCCCAAGTTTCCAGAGTTGACAGTTAAAACGAATGGCAACAGCAGCAAATTCTCCTTTCCTTTGGCTCACAGTCTGGGAGGTTTACACAGTCTTAAGAAGACTCGACAGTGCAAGTGTTATATAAACCAATTATCCTTCAGATACCTGTGCAGCAGGTAGCTCACATTAAACCCACTCTCCAAATGAACAATTGTCGGCGAGAGATTAATTGGAAGCTTTTAAAATAACCCTGAAAATAGGTGTGCTCATGTCAGTTAGTACACTGAGTTGAATTAAAGCATCACAAATGATGTGGTTTGTGTCTAATTGAAAGTGATTAATGCTGACCATGCAGCCTTGCTGTCTGCAATAGATGTCTTCTGCATACATCTGTGGGGAAGTGGTTAGCACTGCCCTTCCTTGGTTTGCACCTCCAGCATAGTGCCAAAACACCTAGAGAGGGTGTGATGATTTATGCAATTAATGAAATGAAACCCCCCCAAAATTGTGGGAAAACATTTGCAATTTTGTTCCCAGACACAATCATTTTCTTGTGCTGCATTGGATTTGTTTCATGCTTGGTTGCTAAAAAGATGATTGACTCATGCTGGTGCAGTGCTCATATTGCAGAGGGGTCCAGAAAGGGCCTGCACTCCCTTTTGCTACTGTTCACAGAAGGCTCTGGGGGCATGATTTGGCTAAATTTGGGAGAAGTCAGGTGGTAGGGCTTGTGTATTTCATTAATTTGGGCCTTTGGCCAATGTGTGAAATATCATTGTTGCCTTTTATATTACTATTCTGCAACTGACACATTGGGATCTACATGGCTCATGTGTTTCTTAACTTAAAGAGGAATGCATCTTTTTTATGGGAAGAGAGTTAACAGAAGGGGTAGAAAGAGCGTAAAAGGAAAAACCAGACACAAAGGAAGTTGGCCTCCTTTTTCTTTAATACTTGTGCAGAAGAGAGAATTTCTGGCAGTGTAGCTTTTCATAGGACATGTGCAAGTAAAGATTCACTTGCCAAAACTCCCTCCTCTCTCCTGTTCTCCTTTGCATCTTGTCACCTTTCACCAGCAATAGCCAACATTGGTACCCTCTAGGAAGTATAACTTCCATCATCTCCTATCAGCATGGTCATTAGTCAGGGATGGCAGAGTTGGATTCCAACAGCATCTACAGGGCCACAATTTCAGTTTGCTGTTGAGGATTTACATGCCTGAACCCATACAAAAAACACATAAACAAAACAATCCCTGTACCTAGAAAATTAGGGCTGAAATTGAATTTAATAGAACTTATTTCTGAGTAGACGTCCATAGTGTCATGACTCCTGACACATAGGGCCGAGTTGCATATGTAAAGTAGAAGCCTAGGCTAGAACTCTCCTCCTGGATAGGTTTGTTTTCTCTATAGGGCAACCTTTGTGTGTGAAAGTGTGTGTGTGAAAGCATTAATTCATGCATTACTCCCACTTGCAGTGGGAAAGAAATCATAGCCCAGCCACAAACATGCCACCTAATATTCTATTTGTAAGAGTAAAGCGCAAAACGTAATGGCATTTCCTTACAATTTGTGCCCAATGCGTCTGGTTTAGGTTCTAGCTTGAAGAGCAGCCAAAAGCTAGGTAAAGGTAAAGGGACCCCTGACCGTTAGGTCCAGTCGTGGCCGACTCTGGGGTTGCGGTGCTCATCTTGCTTTATTGGCCAAGGGAGGCGGCGTACAGCTTCCAGGTCATGTGGCCAGCATGACTAAGCCGCTTCTGGCGAACCAGAGCAGTGCACGGAAACGCCATTTACCTTCCTGCCGGAGTGGTACCTATTTATCTACTTGCACTTTGACGTGCTTTCGAAATGCTAGGTTGGCAGGAGCAGGGACCGAACAACGGGAGCTCACCCCATCGCGGGGATTCTAACCGCCGACCTTCTGATTGGCACCATAGTCTAAAACAGTATTCCCAACCTAATGCCCTCCTGATGATGTTGGACCAATCCTTATCAGCCCCAGCCAGCATGGGGATGAAGGAAATGAAGTTCCGAATATTTGGAGAGAACCAGGCTGGAGATGGCTGTTCTAAGATGTATGGGTGGGGTCTAACAAATGGCAAGTGTGTTATGCTTCATTCTTCCCCTTTCTTTCGATGTTAATTCACATACTTCCTCTGTGGGTTTATGTGTCCAATTGCGGTTCATACTAGAAGCAGAAGCAGCAGAAAATCTGTGAGAAAGATTGAATTTTGCATATAATTTCAGAAACCCTTTTAGAAATGAATTAAAGCCCTTCCACATAGCAGGAGAACCCTCAGGCATAATTCTACATAACTATTAATATGCAGTATAAAATATGCAGTATTTTCTCTCTCATAAAAGCAGTTTTACAACTGTGCTAAAGCTAAGTCATATTCAGGTCTCAATTTTGACCTAAGCCTATTTTGACCTTTTTCTTTTTCCACACTGTGAACACCAGACTTTTAATATTCATCAGTCTTGCATGCAAGTGAAGAATTAAGTAGATTTAGATGTGAAGTGTTGGATCCTCTATGCATTACATTCTTAACCTAATTTTACATGTAACATTGTAGAAAACAACTTTGAACTTCTCTTATGACATTTTTGTTCTGCATGAATGTTGTTTTATATATGATAGAAAGTGGAAGAATACAGGTTCTACATTTCTGTTTTACATATGTGATAGGACATCACATGTTTGTTTTTTTAATTACCCTTGTTGAAGGGCCAGTCACCAAAGAACATTGTGCAGAAGTATTAAGAAAGTTGGCCACTTTGGGACACAAAGGAGGAAAGACATGTTGCAGAAAATAACAAAAGGAAAACTACTAGCCCGCAATCTGTCCTTGAGAGCCAAGCCATTTAGGGGTTGGTGAGCACTTGGTGTTAGTCTTTGTGGAACAATCAGACCAGTACTGGGCAATAAGGAATGATTGAGATAGTCTAGCTGTTTCCTCAAATGTCTCTAGCTGTTTCCCCAAATTGTTCTGGTGGTGTCAATAGAGTTGCACTGAAATTGGAGCCCTCAGCCCACCTCCAGTTAGAAACATTGGTCCATCTAGCTTAGTATTACAGTGGTTTTCGAACGCCTCCGTAGTCAAACGTTTCAGAACTCAAACGCTGAAAACCTGGAAGCAAGTGCCTCGATTTTCAAACGCACCTTGGAAGTCGAACAGGAAACGCGGCTTCCGTTTTGAGTTTTCCGTTTTGAGGCTTCCACTTTCGGTTTTCGGTTTTCAAACGTTTCAGAACTCGAACGGACTTCCGGAACGGATTATGTTAGAAAACCGAGGTACCACTGTATATACACAGACAAGCAGAGGCTCTCCATCAGTTTAGACAGGGTCTTTCCTAGCTGTAAGCGGAAATGCTGGGAATTGAACCTACAGCCTTCTTCCTACACATGTGTGTAATACCAAATGAAACAATGGCTTTCTGCACACAAACCTGTGCTCTATTACAACCTCTCCCTAATAATAATAATAATAATAATAATAATAATAATAATTATTCCACTAGCGCTTACAGTAAAACAAATGAAATCTTCAGTTTCTCAAACTGGATTGACTAATTAATGGTTTGAAGCCAGTGGTTTTAGACGTTGGATGCCGTAAAGCAGAGCAGCAGGTTTTCTTAACGGAATGCTCTGGACTGGAGAATTGCCACCCCATTCTGTGCAGCCATTCAGTGGCAGCATCACAGTGCATCAGGGGTACAAATGGGAGACAAACTGGATCTGCCAAATAACTTCATTGCTCAAAATTAGTAGGTCTGGGAGTCGCCACTGTCTTCAACCCCGGAGAGATGCTGTAGACAACACTAAGGTAGGTGGACCAGTGGTATGACTCAGTTTATAAGGCAGCTTCTTATGCTCCTATGTGCATAAAAGAAAGGGGTTCACACAAGGCCACGAGAGAGCTGCTAAAACCATTACTAACATAGTTCATATCCTTCAACAACAGTGACAGTGATGGCCGATGAATGAGCACTGATTTTAAACTTTGGAACACAGATTTTAGTTGAAGGAGTGATTTTTTAAAAAAAATATAAATGAGTTTATAGGGAATTTCTAGTTACGTTCGCCTCTTGATGCTGAAGAAGCGTGTGTTGCTGTTGTTAATTTTGCTGTCCGGTCTTTGATAAAGATTGATTGATTGATTGATTGATTGATTGAATCCTTCAACAAATTAAATTCCTTTAGAAGCACCTTGTTTCTTTTGGTAGCAGGACTGTAAACACTGGCAGAAAAGAAGAAAAGAGAGCACAGTTCTATGCCAGATAATTTAAATGGTGTAGACCAAACTGAGCATGCCATTTGGCTCATGAAATGACTCCAAACCTTCTGAGAATCTTGTCTTCAGCGAAGATAACACATCAGAAAGAAGAGCTCATTCCCTAGGTTGTGCAAAATGGATTTCTGAGGAAGAGACGCATGCCCCTACTCAGAGAAGTATGAATCCTAAAATGCCCTCATCTTTAAACACTTGCTGCCATCTTAGGCACTTGAAGACAAATCAAATAAATATTTTAGTTTGTGAGCACCATATGGCTAACACTTCACATTGCGGTGCCAGCTGCCAATTTGTTTGTTGGTGTTTGGCTTTCAAGTTACTGCCTGATTGATAATGAAAGCATACACTTTCCATTTCTTTGTCAGCAGTTAGAGGTATGTTTCCGAGTTCAAATACAGTTAACGTAGAATGGAAAAAATTAGGCTTATTCCCCACTCCCATTGTTTGCATGAATTGACATATGATCTACATAGTACATATATAAAATTTTGGCTATAACTGATAGGAATGGAACCACCATATTCAAAGTAATATTTACCAGATACATGAGAGTAAGGAAGACTACCGCCATCATATCATGCATGCTGTAAGCTCCCATTAGCACATAGTTGGTCTTCATTCCTAATAGAATGCTGGTCTAATAGAGAATACATATACAGTCGTACCTTGGTTGACGAACATCTTGCGACTCAAACGCTTTGGCTCCCAAACACTGCAAACCTGGAAGTGAGTGTTTCAGTTTGCGAACGTTCTTTGGAACCTGAACGTCCAACGTGGCTTCCGCGACTTCCGATTGAGTGCAGGAAGCTCCTGCAGCCAATTGGAAGCCGTGCCTTGGTTTTCGAATGTTTTCAGAAGTCGAACGGACTTCTGGAATGGATTCCGTTCGACAACCAAGGTACACACACACACACACATTCCCTATTAGGGCTGTATTTCCTTGGAAGAAATCTCAAAGAGGTTACTTGATAGGTGAGGCCACCCACCCCTCCCTTTCTGCAATCCTTCCTTCCTTCCTTCCTTCCTTCCTTCCTTCCTTCCTTCCTTCCTTCCTTCCTTCCTTCCTTTCTGACGCACCCTTTCTCTCTCCTTCTCATTGTCCAGTACACTGCTGTGGAAAGGGCAAATCAGTCTTGTCAAAGGTCTGAACTGATAGCCCCCCCCTTTCTTTCTCATATCACTCAGCCCCCGGATTTCCCCACCTTCATTAAATTAAGCTGCAAGATCTAGATGGACCTTTGGTCTGATCCAGCAATAATTTATTCTGCGTTTAATTAGTTTATTTCCCACTACTTTTTTTTAAGCCTTTGGTCCTTTATATTTAGTTAATATAATTAAAATATCCAACTTTCTTGTTTCACTTCTGTTGCCTTCGGAAATATGGACCAAAACATCTTACTTTGGCTAGTTAAGATTGCCATGAATAACTTGAGAGCATCCATCCCACCTGTGACAAAGTGATGAGTTTAAGGGAAGGGATAACATCTAGGCCAGTGTCTACAAATGGAGCACTTGCACATGGAGGTTACCCGATCATCTGTCTCCATATATATAGTAGGCTGTTTGCCTGTACAATGCACTGCCTTGGAAAATGCATTGAGCATTTCTTCTCTGTTCCTCTTGCTCTACAAACCCATAGAAAAAATGGGATGGGAATATTCCATGACAAAAGTGTAAGATCTGCTGAAGAAAGTTTTAAATCAGAACAGAATGAATTATTTCCATTTATCTTCACTTGAGATTAATGCCTGCCCTTCTGTTATTTTCTTTTTCTTCCTGGTAACATATCTGAAGAAATGGACGTATTTTCCCTTTCCATACTTTTCATGCCAGTGAAATAGAGGTTGTGCTACACCTGATTCTTCTTTTATCCTCCTCTGATGAGACTTTCATGCCCACTTGCCCCACATATGATTGTGGAAATTTGCAGTCAAATCTAACAATGCATATTCTTTCTATTTAGCATGTGGAGGGGTTAAGACCATGCAGACCATAGAAAAGTAATTGGTAGAGAAGGCTCCGTGTGATGTCATTTCCCCTCCTCGCCTGGGAAGGAAGAAGCAAAATGAGTACTTCCTGTTCCTTCTCCTCCTCTCTTCAGCCAACTGTGGGGGCAGACATGCCTCAAAGTTAGCAACAGGCACCTGCCTGAAACTGTTTTTCTATAAGCACAAGTATTTTACCTTCATTTAATTTAATGCTGTTGCTGCTAAGGACGGATGCTTGACTGTGAGTTTTATTTTAAACTTACTTTTCAATCTGTAACCTGTTTCTTTGAAAAATGTGGTAACGAAGGGGGAGATCAGCCGAACAGCTAATTCCTATACTTTCAATTAAACCGCCTAAGATGGGATTTAAACTGTTTAGCTCTGTGCTTTTAAATGCAGCTGGTAAGCTGATCCTTTTGTCTGTGAACCAACATACATGGGTCTGTAACGGAATGAAATATGGTTATTAAAACCCATAAGTGATGTCATATGTGATGTCAGGTGAGGGGAAGGCACAGAAGAAACCAAAATGAAGCAACCAGGAACTTAAAGAGAGTTTCTGATAGTTAACCCTGTCAGTGCTGATCAGCTGAACATAGTTGACAGGGAGCCCGACTGCTATCAGCTGCATGTCAGAGCTGCTAGCTTCATGTCAAGTTCAACTGAGGGAGGCTTGCTTTCTCTGTGGGGAAGAAGTGGTTTGGATTCAGGTGTCTGAAGAGGGGAAAAGCTCCATTTACAAGGACTCAGGGTTGACCTCCCACAGAGCCACCAGCAAATGCCACCAGTAAGTCTCCGAGAAATCTCCTCTTTTACAATACCAGATGCTTCCAAAAGCCTGGAAGTTTAAAGCTGATACTGGCTCCTGACATCATTGCCAAGGCTGGCCCCAAACCTTTTCTTCTTGTAAGGGGCTTATCCACCTTACCTCTTTTCAGGCAGAGGTCTGTGCTTTAACACTTTGTGTCTGAGTGTGTGCTTTGATTTTGTTTGCCCCGAGCTTCCCCTGCAAAACCCCACTCTTTAAAGCTGAATCAGAACAAGGTCTGTTCCAGCATTCCACAAATTGATATTTGCTCCACTGAGACAAAAAAAGAAAAGTAGGGCAGGGGGTCCTAAGACACAGATGTATAAATTTTCTATCTCAAACCTTTATTGGCATATACCGTAGATAAAATTCCAAAATGTTCAGTGCAATACAATCACTCCGCAAAATCTGTATCTAACAAGTAAAATGCTGTTGCATAACATTCACAAACCCTCATTGCATGTTTCAGAAACCTGGCTACTAAGGATCTCTTAAATTGCAGACTGTGTCTGGAAAGAGCGGAGGAAAGGTAAGTGTGTATAAGCCCAAGATGGCAAACACACACACACACCAATTCCATTTACAGAGGACAATTGCATCTGCAGTTGAATCTTCCTTCAACATCAGCAGAAGGACATTGGAGGGCAGAAGGTTTACTTAGGAGGCAGGGCAGGCAGGCTGGCTTTATAGCACACTCGAGTTTGAACTCTTAACACTTTGCTGCTCATCCCTGCTCCCTGCTCCACCACCTCAGCTTTGCTGTTGTTGTTTAGTTGTTTAGTCGTGTCCAACTCTTCGTGACCCCATGGACCAGAGCACACCAGGCACTCCTGTCTTCTACTGCCTCCAGCAGTTTGGTCAAACTCATGCTGGTAGCTTCGAGAACACTGTCTAACCATCTCGTCCTCTGTCGTCCCCTTCTACTTGTGCCCTCAATCTTTCCTAACATCAGGGTCTTTTCCAGGGAGTCTTCTCTTCTCATGAGGTGGCCAAAGTATTGGAGCCTCAGCTTCAGGATCTGTCCTTTAAGTGAGCACTCAGGTCTGATTTCCTTAAGAATGAACAGGTTTGATCTTCTTGCAGTCCATGGGACTCTCAAGAGTCTCCTTCAGCATCATAATTCAAAAGCATAAATTCTTTGGCGATCAGCCTTCTTTATGGTCCAGCTCTCACTTCCATACATCACTACTGGGAAAACCATAGCTTTTACTATACGGACCTTTGTTGGCAAGGTGATGTCTCTGCTTTTTAAGATGCTGTCTAGGTTTGTCATTGCTTTTCTCCCAAGAAGCAGGCGTCTTGTCTCGCTGTGCCTGATGGTAAGGCTGGCCCTAGCCATTGCCATTGGAGGGAGGAATGGGAGAGCAAAAATACAACAGCACTGGGGGTTTTTGCAGCACTGTCTGTGGACATATGTTGCTTTCTTACAGCAAAGCCAAAAGGGGACCCCTGCTTGCTACGTTGGGCATGATGCAGACAGATCAGGAATGGGAAAGCACCATAAAGCCATCTTTTTATTTGTGAGGGCTCAGCAATTCCTAGCTGCAGATGAGCAACAAGCTGCTTTTTCAACGGCTGTTTTAAAGTGTGCCTTAACATTCAAAAGCCAAGAAAAGAATGGGAGAAATTTGCATTTCCAGTCCACATTATAGGCGTTTCAGTCGGTATTGCTAATTGCTTGCACACTTCCCAAATGCACCAGAGTGGACAGGGCTTTTGCATGGTGCCGCACTTGGCAGTTCCAGGTTTTCCACTTGGCGCATAACGTTTATGCGAGCCATTTTCTTTTCCCTCCTCAAGCATGGCGTAATAGGCTTTAAGTTTGTTAAGCTGCGCTGCCAGCCCCCCTCCCAGTGCCCTGCTGTTCTATTATATTGAACTTGTAAGCAGGACGCTCTGCCAGCTTCACCCAGATTACTGCTGCAATAAGGGCCCTGCTGAGTGACTAGTGTCATGATAAGTGCTAAGAAGGGAGCTCACCATCTTGGCATACTGTTCTCATCTTATTAAATTCAGCTTTGTGGAAGCAGGGAGTCTGCCTCTCGGTCTGGCTGGCTCTACCTCGGTCCAACTGCTACTGTCAGACAATATGAAATTAGGAACCACCACAGCTAATGGCAGGTGCTGCACCACAGCTGAGGAGTTGGGGAGGAGGAGGGGGATGGAGAAAGAAAGAAAAGGAAGCAGTGTGTGTGTGTGTGTGTGTGTGTGTGTGTGTGTGTGTGTGTTTCAAGCCCTCGACAGATTTAGAACCTCCAGCTTTATACATGTTGGTTCAGACCCTTATATTTTAAAGATCTAAAATTAGATCACCCCATGGCACTCAGAAAAAGGCAAGGCTTTATTTACATTGGTTAAGATCCTTCTTGAAGAAGGGACAATTGTAAACCAGGGTGGCTAACCTGCAGTTCTCCAGGTATTGCTGGACTCCATCTTCCCTGACCATTGGCCATGCTGGCTGGGAAGTCCAGCAACATCTGCAGCAAACCACGTTGGGGAAAGCCTATTTAGAGGTTTAACTCTATTGCAATTATCTGTATGGGTTAGTGATGATCTGGTTTTATTCAGGCAAAGCTCTTTGTAAATTATTCTACTTTTGGTGTGTTCATGTGCGATTTTTATCTGGCAGCGCAATAGTTTTCCTTTGCCTCTTATATTTGGGCAATAGTCTTTTGTATCATTCTTATGCTTTTAATTAGGTCTTTGATATTGTCCTTCGGAGACTACTTTTGCTAAATGTTTGCCTGAGATGTGATGATTATTTCCACCTATGTATTAGGTTACGTATTTGTAATATTGGAAACAGCTCAAAAAAATATTTATTTAAAAGTCCAGATGTGATGAGAGATGTAAAATTTGCTATTGGTGTAAAAGATTAAGTGACTTACTTCCTTTAACAAAAAAAAAAATGCAATGTTTTCCTGCTGTCAGAGAATTGCTTGAAAGACTCCCCCTCCTCAGTTAGTGCTCTTTCTTCCTTCTGAGTGACACCCACCCCCCACTGCTATTCATTTTTAAGGATCCCTTGCGCTCTAGGTGCAACTAAGAGGAATCAGCATGACTGCTGGTGCAATGCCCATGCTGGACTGTAGAACATATAGTACCATGTGCTTAAAGAAACCAAACCTTTTAGAAACATTTTTATTGAAATGAAATGATTATTTTCTACATTATACAAAGCAATTATACAATAAATTGAACCTTGTGAGTCTTAATGCTTTACACGTTTTAGAATACCATACTTATATATGCTGGGACACAACCAACAGGGTATAAAAACAAGGCATAAAGTCCTAAGTAGAAGACACTCTCCAAAAAGATTTATGAAAGATTGGAGCCTGTACCTTGCTATGAGTAGAGTTAACATAAAAGGTGAAATACAACCATGTGCTCAGAAATGTATCCTGTTTTATTTTGTCGATGTCCAGTTTACTTTTGTTTTTTTCTTTTAAAAAATTGGCTAATGTCATTTGCCAAATCTTACCATACTGCCTTCACGAAGAAAGTCGTTTTTTGCTATTCTTGCAGTATGTTATCTCTAAATGAGCCACAGTTAACAAGTGCATTACTAACTCTTTATGCAGGACTGATTTATTTAGACCTCAGAAGATAGAGAGCAAGTCCAGTGCTGAGTGCAGTTGAACTAAGCAAAAACTTTTTGCCAAAAATCCTGAACCAAGGCACAACCCCACTTCAATGTTTTAATAATCTGAAAATGAAATAGGCAAATCAATAGGCAAGGAAGGGAAATCCATAAGCAGTCAGCATGCTCTGCTTGTGTACATACCTGGTTGTTTGCCAATATATTAAAAAGCTCCTTATTTAAATCAACTCAAATATAAATTTAATGTGTTTCCAATTTAATGTATACTTGACTGTTTTGATCAAGACACTGATGTAGAGCACAGCTCTACAGTACAGTATATCAAATTGAGATCAGTACAAAATCCAGCCTTAAAAATCCACCCTCTTACTGTCGGAATAGCTAAAACCTGGCAGGCTGCAGTTCAGCAGTCTACTTTCTGGCCCTGTCAGTCTTCATAAGAGTGACAAATTTGATTAAATCCATTGAGAGGAGTGACTAATATTTAAAAATCACTTTTACTTCTGCCCTTGAAATGGCAGAAGGCAGACTGACAATCATTTACCACTACAATAAAGTAATGAGATGATATATAAGAACAAAGATCTTGGGATCTGATCCAGCAGGATTCTTATATTCTTCTGAATATATACAAATTGTTGTTACATATAAAATATGATATTTGAAATTCTCATCAATATTGTAATATACTTTTTTTAAAAAGCCTTCCTAGAAGTTTCTGGTGGGTCTCATTCAACCGCAACACTGTTCCTACTGAACTCATAAAGGTGCCTACCAATTTAATATTTAAGCATGTACTGAACTTATTTCTGTTTCACCAAAGCTTTTCATAGAATTCATTTGATTGAGAGTTGGCCATTCATTCTGTATTTTATGATATTTTAATACTTTTATCGTGCACCACCGTGATAGTTCCTTATGAGCTGGCAGTTTAGAAATCCTCCTATAAATAAAATACATATACAGGAATTAATTTCAAAATTGTTGAGCTACAGAGACAGCATACAGACAGCCCTGCTCGAAGTGCTGCTAGTGAAACAACCCAAATAAATGCCACCTGAAACATGGCTTCCTCAGGTGATATTAGGAGATGAGCTGGTTCATGTAATGAATGGTGTTCTCAGTCCAGTGATATTATTCACACAGGCTAGCAAAAATTTTATTAGTTAACATTATACCTTGATTTGCATCCAGTTAGGCTATCAGTGTGATTATCTAATCAAGGGTCTTATATGATCCCACCAGCCTATAGATGTAAGGTAAAGGTATAGGACCTCTGGACGGTTACGTCCAGTCAAAAGCGACTATGGAGTTGCGGCGTTCATCTCACTTTCAGGCTGAGGGAGCCGGTGTTTGTCCACAGGCAGCTCTCTGGGTCACGTGGCCAGCATGACTAAACAAATTCTGGCGCAACGGGACACCGTGACGGAAACCAGAGCGCACCGAAACAGTGTGTACCTTCTAGCCATAGTGGAACCTATTTATCTACTTGCACTGGTGTGCTTCCAAACTGCTACGCTGGCAGGAGCTGGGACAGAGCAACAGGAGTTCACCCCGTCACTGAGATTCGAACTGCTGACCTTCCGATCAGCAACCCCAAGAGGCTCAGTGGTTTAGACCACAGCCCCACCCACGTCCCTTCTCCTATAGATGTGATAGAATGTGGCCTGCTGCATTCCATACTGGCAGTAGTTTCCAAGTGAGGAGCTGAGTGAAGCAACCCGAGTAAAACCCTAAAGCCATCCTACTGCATAGTTTGATTAGTCTGCAGGGTGATTAAGACCTGATAGAACCAATGAGTACATCAGCTACAATTTGATCACCAGGCTGAAACCAGAGAACGACCAGTTATCACCATTGGTCTCTGCCCAGCCACAGCAAAAGCAGCCTCAATGTATGCAGAGATATGCATACATTGTTTGGTGTTTGTTAAACCAGACAATAGCTGTTGGTTAAGGTGAACTGGGATGGCCAGTAGTGTAATATTGAATTGGATCCTGTGCCGGAAATGAGGTTTTATAAAGTATCTGCTGCTTATCTGTTTTATATTCAATGAGTTAAATTGTGTACAGATTTTAATTGTGTAGTTAATAATGCTTTATTGTTTTGGTGTGATCTTTTATAGTAAGCTCCTTTGGGAGTCTCTATAATCCTGAAAAGTGGCATAAAAAGTAATTTAAATACAATATAATAAATAAAGCCCTTTTGAATTCAATGGGACTTGCTTCTAGGTAAGTGTGTATAAGACTGCAGCCTAAGTTCCTGTGACATAATAGTATCAGCAGTTTAATCTTACCCCCCAAATTAGAAAAGCAGTTCAGTCTGCTTCTTTTTTTAGTGCTCCATCAGAATTATTGCCCAAATTATCCAACACAGAATTTGTGCTTCAGGGAACTTTAGAGACAGCCGGGGAAGCTAACAGCAAATGGGAGTTCCTCTAACAAATAGATTCTAATTGCTTTGTAAACAATAATTGTAGGGAATCCTATTTGGGACTGTATCATGACTGGCTTGTAACTGTATAGCACCGTACATGCTAAAAGGGGAGGCGGAATGCTCACGAAGCAAAATGCAATAAGCAATTTCTTTTGGGGGACGAGGCAGATTATAATATCATTGCATAATAACAATGTGCTAATTGCTCCTTTTGACCATGTGCCCGTTTTACTAAGCTTTTGCGTCAATGTGCTCTGTACCCTGAATTACAAAAGTAACGCTGCATTATTTCACAGCACAGCTTTGAAAATCTTGGTAGGACATTATGTATTAGCATTAATTAGATGCAAAAAAGGGGACAGAACAAAGGTACTCACTAGCAGTTTAGAAAAGCCTTGGTGATAATGACACGGATTACAATTGTTGCATTTTCTTTCAACTGATGCTGGAGAAAGCAAACTCTCAATTTACAGCATGTTACATGGAAGTAAGTCCCACTGATTGTTGTGGGATTTGGTTCCAGGTAATATGTCTGGGAATGCACAATTTGGGATATGGCATTTCAGGATTTTCTCTTGGTAATAAATGCTATACAAAACCCCCAAGAAGCATAAGCAATAATTGGCATCAGTTCATTAATTATCTAAGAAACAAAGTGTGAACTCCTTAAAAGGACAACTGGCGCTAATGTTTTTCCAAATATATTTGAAAAATAGCAGTGATATCACAAAAAAACAAAATATGGTTGGTTCATGACATTGAATGGGGCAGAGAGTGTGTCATTTTGCCCCATCTTTTGCTATGAGCTTAAATTCGAGAGATAGTGAGATAGCCACGACTGCCTATAAAATGGATATTCGCATATATGATTCGGTGAGTGGGCCTGGTTGTCTGTCTCTGATGTATTTCAGTTTGCCAATAGTTATGATGTTCCCCATGCATTGTTATTTTTGTTCATACTAAAATATGCTATTGTTTTAGTCTATACAAATGCCTAAGAAGATCTTACCCAATAGTTTTGTGCTGTTTTAAAACGCGGAATTTTAATTGTAGTGATTGTGGTTTTTATAATGCTGTAGCTTCGATTCTTAACTGAAGTATTAAGCAGTATAGAAATTGCATGAATAAAAACAAATAAAATATGATAGTACAGAGAGCTGTGGCTTTCAAATTGGCCATTAGCTGTGGTCATAGGTTATGGCCACAGGATAGGCCTGTAGCTGAGAATAAGTACCCCAGGTTCCACAGAGTATGAATCATAGAATCATAGAATCATAGAGTTGGAAGAGACCACAAGGGCCATCGAGTCCAACCCCCTGCCAAGCAGGAAACACCATCAGAGCACTCCTGACATATGGTTGTCAAGCCTCTGCTTAAAGACCTCCAAAGAAGGAGACTCCACCACACTCCTTGGCAGCAAATTCCAATGTCGAACAGCTCTTACTGTCAGGAAGTTCTTCCTAATGTTTAGGTGGAATCTTCTTTCTTGTAGTTTGGATCCATTGCTCCGTCTCCGCTACTCTGGAGCAGCAGAAAACAACCTTTCTCCCTCTTCTACGTGACATCCTTTTATATATTTGAACATGGCTATCATATCACCTCTTAACCTCCTCTTCTCCAGGCTAAACATGCCCAGCTCCCTTAGCCGTTCCTCATAAGGCATCGTTTCCAGGCCTTTGACCATTTTGGTTGCCCTCCTCTGGACACGTTCCAGTTTGTCAGTGTCCTTCTTGAACTGTGGTGCCCAGAACTGGACACAGTACTCCAGGTGAGGTCTGACCAGAGCAGAATACAGTGGCACTATTACTTCCCTTGATCTAGATGCTATACTCCTATTGATGCAGCCCAGAATTGCATTGGCTTTTTTAGCTGCCGCGTCACACTGTTGGCTCATGTCAAGTTTGTGGTCAACCAAGACTCCTAGATCCTTTTCACATGTACTGCTCTCAAGCCAGGTGTCCCCCATCTTGTATTTGTGCCTCTCATTTTTTTTGCCCAAGTGCAATACTTTACATTTCTCCCTGTTAAAATTCATCTTGTTTGTTTTGGCCCAGTTCTCTAATCTGTCAAGGTCGTTTTGAAGTGTGATCCTGTCCTCTGGGGTGTTAGCCACCCCTCCCAATTTGGTGTCATCTGCAAATTTGATCAGGATGCCCTTGAGTCCAACATCCAAGTCGTTGATAAAGATGTTGAATAAGACCGGGCCCAAGACAGAACCCTGTGGCACCCCACTAGTCACTCTTCTCCAGGATGAAGAGGAACCATTGATGAGCACCCTTTGGGTTCGGTCAGTCAGCCAGTTACAAATCCACTGAGTGGTAGCATAGTCAAGACCGCATTTTACCAGCTTCTTTACAAGAATATCATGGGGCACCTTGATTGCTGAAATCAAGGTAGGCTACATGAAGGAGGATTTGGATTTATTGGTGCATGGAAAGAATCCTGTGCTTGCCCTGAATAGGGGGCATGTGGTGGTAGCTGGGGACTACCTCTCGAGAGAAGTAGAGACAGCGGTGTGTTGTTCTGACATGTTTTCACTGAAGACATGTCATTTCCCTGATGCATGTGTCCAGGATATGATGGGAAATGTGGCCAGGCTCATAAAGCCTAGTGACTATTATCCCGTCCTGCTAATTAGTGCAGGAATAAACGACACGCCCAGACACAGCTCTGAGTGTATTGCAAGTGACTATGAAGCTCTGCATAAGAAGCTGAAGGGCCATGGGGCACAGGTAGTTTTTTCATCATTTTTTCCTACTGAAGGCTGTGACCTAGGAATGGAGAGGCGAATACTGGAAGTGAATGACTAACTATGCAGAAGACGTCATCAGGAAAGGTTTGGATTATTGGATCATGATCTGTTCTGCAGTGATGAAGAACTTCTGGTGAAAGATAGGTTGCTCCTCACAAGGATTGGGGAGAATGTGTTTGGCAAGAGCCTTGCAAACTTGATCAGGAGGACTTCAAGCTAAGTTCTGTGATGGAAGATGATAAAATCCTTGAAGACAGCATGGTGCCATGTAATGTGGACATGAGCATAGAAAAACCAATATAGTGTCATGTGTAGCTGGGTGATATATCGATAAATTGTCCCAAACTACTTTGAATTCCATGTCATGATACCGGTTTCATAATTTTTGACCTGGCAATATATCATGAATGATGGTTTGTGCATGTGCGCTATGCCAAAATTATGATGCAGGGGAAAATGTGAAGTCAGCCAATGCCTCCACATAGCTCTGTCCTTATTTCAAACATTGTGATTTATCAGTATATCACAATGTTTAGCTGGTGATAGACGGAAAAGGGATCCAATATTATCTTGGCAGAAGGAAGACCAGACAATAACCTAAAAAATGAGTCAGCAGTGAAATGCAACAGCCAAAAGTATATAATACAACTGTAGCTTATGTGAACAGAAGTATATTGTCCACATCACAAGAAATCATGGTACCATTGTATTCTGCTTTGGTCAGACCTCACCCTGATCATCTAGTTCTGGGCACTACCATCTAAGAAGGATGTGAATAAACTGGAACGTGTTCAGAGGATGTTGACAAAGTCAATGGGCCGGAGATCAAGTCCTATGAAGAAAGGTTGAAAGAATCGGATATGGTTAGTTGGAAAAGAAGCAATTAAGAGGTTATAAGAAAGTCATCTTCACATACTTGAAGTGCTGTCATGTAGCTGGTGGACCAAATTTATTTCCCCTTTTTCAAAACCCACACCAATGTGTTCCAATTACAAGAATTGGAGAAGAACTTGCTGACAGTTTGAGTTGTTTGACAGTGGAACAGGCTGCCTTTGAAAGTGGCGGACAGTCCTTTTTTTGCAGAGGTTTTTAAGCAGAGGCTAGATACCTACCTATCAGGAATGGTGAATGTTTGTTGAATTGGCAGGGAGGTCGACCAGGTTCCTTTGAGATCCTTTCCAATTCTATGATTCTACATGGAAAGGTTGAGAGCTACTGGAATGCGTGAAGAATAGATGGGAAGCTCTGCATTTGGACCTCTTAGCCCTCCTGGTCCTTTTCAGCCCCTGATCTGTAGTGAAAAATACACAACCCACCAGCACTACTACCTCCCCCAGAAGAAAAAAGCCTTTGCAAAGGGGTTATCTCTTATGACATGCTTTAAGAGGTCAAGAAAGAACCACTATTAGCTTGATCTGCTCTCCTTTGCAAAGCTGAAATGTTTTCTTTACATAACCTTTTCATTTAGCAGGAGAGCTGGACCTAGAATAAAACAAGAAGGAAAGGGGGAATATTTCATTTTAGCACCTTTCAACATCTGTGCACCATTGCCCACTGCTAAAAATTGCCCATTGTTCGGGACAGAGGGCAGAGGTGGCTTGTGTCGGTGCTTTTTCCCCTCCCGCTGACTGAGCACATACAGTCAAAGTCTTTTCTATCTCCCCTATGCCTGATGTCAACATTAGATGCCATCTTTAGTAACAGCTGTGGCAGGCGCCAAGTGACAGCAAAAGGCAAACAATGGAAGACAGAGCCAAAAAGTTGAAGTCCCTGCTTCCCTCCACAGGGCAGCCATGGTATGTAGAGACTGGCAGTCTGGGCATAGGACACAGCTGTTAAAAGCATTTTAGTTTTCTAACCTGAATCTCTGGGAAACTTGATGATTGTAAGTGACTCAGATAAGCATGTTTCTTCCCCCACCCCCAACTTCCCTTGAAACACAGCCAAAGTGAAGTTTGCAGAGTTTTGACTTCCTAACACTGAATAAGGACAGCTGGATTCAGCACATGGTATGCCAAGGGTTTCTAAAAGGAACCTCATATATGTTGAACAGTTTACAGTACATTGTCCAAATGAAAATGTGAAGCATTGAATTAAATGGTCAAATAAGTTGAATATTTTCAGGAATGCATTGCACGTAGCTGTGAGTCAAAGGGCCCCAAATTACATATGATGTAAAAAGTGTTGTAGCCAAGAAATATATATTTTTTTGAAAAAAACAGCAATCAATATCAGGGCTCTTGCACACAGAGAGGGAAGTTAACTCTTCCCTCTGCATTGTGGTCTGCCTTCCAACCAAAGCTGAACGTAAGTAAAACCCTGCTAGATCAGACCTATTGAGTCTAGTATACAATTAACCAGATACCTATTGGGAAAACCCACAGGCAGGACATGGGTGCAAGAGTTCTCTGCCATTGTTGTTTTCCCACAACTAATATTCAGAGCTGTGCAGCCTCTGGTCCTGGTATAGGCAAAAAGGTAAAGGACCCCTGGACAGTTAATTCCAGTCAAAGGTGACTGTGGAGTTGCGACCCCCATCTCGCTTTCAGGCCAAGGGAACCGGCATTTGTCCACAGACAGCTTTCTGGGTCATGTGGCCAGCATGACTAAACCACTTCTGGCGCAACAGAACACCATGATGGAAACCAGAGCGCATGGAAATGCCCTTTACCTTCCCGCCACAGCAGTACCTATTTATCTACTTGCACTGGTGTGCTTTTGAACTGCTAGGTTGCCAGGAGCTGGGACAGAGCAACGGGAGCTCACCCCGTTGCGGGGATCCGAACTGCCAACCTTCTGATCAGCAAGCCCAAGAGGCTCAGTGGTTTAGACCACAGCACCACCCGCCTCCATAATGATAACCTGAAATGGCACTCTTTCAGTTTCCTTCCAGCAATTATTTGCACTGTGCCATTTCTGAAAATTCCCCCTACACATCCAGAAACTTGATGCACTGCATATGGAAATGTGTGTGGGGGGGTGTTTCAGAAGCCCTTCTACTTGTTGAGATCTGGACGTGTATCTCTGAATTTTTTTCTTATGGGTGTGTTATCTTTACAGCCTATTCTCAGTGATCTGATTCCTAGATACCAAGATCTTAGTTTTTAAGTTGGAATATAATAATATAATTTTACATTTGCATGATCCTTTTCCTAATGAGGGAGCACAATCCTTTGAAAACTGCAGGACAGGCGTTATCATATTTTTCTCCTTAATAAAAAAGAATTCTCTAGATGGGGTAGGTGACTAAGCAAGCACATGGTTCAAGATCCTCATTTGATTATTTTTACTTCAACATTGTCATTGGTGGCAACTTTTGCACTGTCATTTTCTAGGGCAAAAGTAGTGTTTTTATTCCCAAAGTATGTTTATGTATCAAGGGAAAAGATTTAAACTCCATGTTATTCCTGTAGCTGCTATTATTTCAGTGAATTCACAATGCAAAGCTGCACATACTTTTTAAAAAATCAGGGTTGGCAAACATTATTATTCTTATTAGCTTAAAATATGAGGAATATTTTAGAAGCAGTTGTATAGAATGGTGGCGTGGGGGGGGGCAGGGGGCGAAAGAGAAATGTCAGTGGCACATCTCGCAAATGAAGTGATACACCTGCCCATCTAAAGGTGCTCTACATAGGACCATTAAGTCCAGGTTCTAAAAGCTGCACCACTGGAACTAGGGAAGGAGAAGAATGGAAACAGTTGAATGTTTTTATTATAAAGATATCAGCAATGGAAATGTATATTTGAATGTTAATGTCATTTTGGAAATGGTAATACAGTCATGCCTTGGTTCTCAAACAGAATGTGTTCCAGGAGTCCGTTCGACTCCTGGAACCGTTCGGAAACCAAGGCACGACTTCCGATTGGCTGCAGGAGTGTCCTGCAGCCAGTCGGAAGCCACAGAAGCTGCGCCAGATGTTCAGCTTCTGAAACTCATTTGAAAACCAGAACACTCACTTCCAGGTTTCGATCGTTCGGGAGCTGATTTGTTCGGGAGCCAAGGCGTTTGAGATCCAAGGTACAAGTGTAATTAAAATTATACAGTAAATAAAATTATAAATAAATAAAAGCGGCACCACTGCCAGCTTTGGATTTGGCATGACTAACGATATATACTTACTTGACATATCCAGGAAAACGCTATCAAAACAAGGAAGTAGAAAAGCTAGGAGGCAAGATGGAATGGGTCTGCAAAACTGAGGCAGAATTCACTATAAGATATCCATGGCTGGGGGTGGCGAGAAGGGAAAACAACCCGGAGTGTAAGCGACAGTGCTCCCAGCAGGCAGGCTGCTGAACTTCTGCACCTTGCCTCCTCTATGACCCTCACTTCACCAGTCCTCCTCATTCCAGTGTAGCCTCACATTCACTGCCTGGTCACCTCCTATTGAACCAAGGTGAGAAAATAAGATGGCGTTAGCTCTATTAACACATTTGCTCAAGTGAAATGGAGAGACGGGGAGTCAAGGCCTTGTCATGTTTTGCATCAAACTGATGCAACAGGGTCTGCTGGGGCCTTGGGCTTTTGGAGCGGAACCTGGCCGTGGGCAATTAGAACCATCAAGCCACAAAGTCAGCAGCCGCTCTCGACTCAGTGGGAGAAGTTTGGGCTTGTCGGCTAGAATTCCAACTTTATTCTCTCTTTTGAGGGAGCCCTGCAATCAATATGGATCATTGTATAGCTTTCGCGGCAAGCGACAAAGAAAATAACCTGTAGTGACCTCATCCTGCATGTGTGGTCAACATAGATTTCGTATCAAATCTGGCAACTGGAAATGAAAACCTAAGGCTTTTATGGTCCTTACTTCTTACAACTGTCCTTTTCTGATATTTAACCAAAAGAATCTTCCTGACATCTTTAAAACCTGATGGCCAGGAAATAAACACCATCCTGGCTGCATAATGTGTTTGAAGCCCTGACTCAATGAAAGTTTCATCCCATTTAGGAAACTATGCTTTTAAATTACAAACTGCATTTTAAACATATTTACAGTATGAGAAGGAGGCATACATTGGGAATCCAACGTGGGGTAGTGGATCGGTTATTTGATTCCTCTTGAGACCAGCGGAAGATGCCTTATATGAACTCAGACTATTTGTCTATCTAGCTTAATATTGTCTCCACAAATTGGCAGTAGCTCTAAGTTTTCAGACAGAGGTCTTTCCCAGCCCTACGTAGTGATGCCAAGAACTGAACCTGGGACAATCTGCTTGCAGTTTGGTGCTCCACCACTGAGCTAAAGTCCATTTCCTCTTGTGTTTCTACATCTTCCTCCTGGATGTTGATGTTCTTTAGAACAACACTAGCAGGCTGGCTGACAAGAACCCTGCACTTCATCCTGATAGGTTTTGTACCAATTTATTATTCCGGTGCCTCAAATTATGGACACCCACCTTTGGATCTGGCTATTGACTTTGATGTGTGAAAATGTACCACAAAAGGTTATGCATTTGGTTATTTTTTTAATTACGACATTTATACCTCACCATTTGTTTGTTTGTTTGTTTAACATTTATACAGTGGTACCTCGGGTTACATACGCCTCAGGTTACAGACTCTGCTAACCCAGAAATAGTACCTTGGGTTAAGAACTTTGCTTCAGGATGAGAACAGAAATCATGCTCCAGCAGCGTGGCGGCAATGGGAGGCCCCATTAGCTAAAGTGGTTCTTCAGGTTAAGAACAGTTTCAGGTTAAGAACAGACCTCTGGAACAAATTAAGTACTTAACCCGCGGTACCACTGTATACTGCTTGAGTGTAAACAAAACAAAAAACACCTCTAAGTGGTTTACAAAAATAAAACATTAAAATTATCAATGAAAGCAGTTTTAAAAGTTATCTAAAGACATTACTAAAAAGTTTATTAAAATCAACATCAGCCAAAAAGAGATGAAACACATGTAACTTCTATATGTCAGGATAGATTTGCCTAAACAGAAATATTTAAGCAGAAAAGAAAAAGGCTCTCAGAGCAGCCTTACAAAAATCAGTTCTAAGAAATGGTCTCTGCCCTCAGGCTCACAATGTAAAAATACATGGCACCCAAGGAAAAAAGAGTGAGAGGGAGAAAGGGAAGAACAAGCTCAAGGACAAATTCTTCTAGTTGCAGTTTTTATAACAGAGTTATGTAAGTTTAGGCTGAGGAGATTTCAAACTGAGGAGTACTCTGCCAGTGCCAAAACAAGTATTACTATTAGTTCATAGCACCAGAAGTCCAGCACTGGCTAAATGTGTTAAGTACACATTATTGGTGCAGACAAGATCCAAATTTAGCAAAACACTGGAATAATTTGTCATGGGTATAAACAGAAAAAAACATGAGGAGATGGGGGGGGGAGGGTGATAAAATAATAGCACAGTTACCTAGTAAGACTAGAAATTATCTCTCACGTGACATGCACAGGAGCCAACCGTTTTATTCGGGGAGCCCAATAAAATATTTGAGGGGTCTGCCCCCCCAGAGTCAATGGGCATTGCCATTCAAATTGTGTGTGTGCTGCATCTTGTGTTCAGTTATGTGGGGTGGGGCTCCCCCCCCCCCCCCGTTTTATTCAGGTTGGCACCCTTGGTGCAATGTATGTTCATTTACATAGTAACCTTGTATTTCTATGGCCTGCTAGTCACCTTGTGTCATGTGTTTGCTGTATGGCTACTTATCAAATCAGATGAAGGTCAACAAAAAGTTGAGCTTATAGAGGAATTCGTTTCAGTCGCATGGAAATCGTCGGGCACATCTTGCTGCTTCTATTTTATAAGCTACCATGTTGATAGTTTAAAGACGAACATAAAAAGAGCCCTGCTAGATTAGACCACTTTCCTTTTCTCGCAGTGGGCGACTAGGTGCCTATGGGAAGCCCATAAGCAAGACCCAACTGCAACACCAAGTGATTTCCAGCAACTAGTTTTCAGAGGCATAGTTCTTCCAATGCTGGTGGTAGTTCATAGCCAACAACATGAGTAGCAGCCATTCATAACATCCTCCTCCATGGATTTGCCTTACCCTCTTTCATAGCCACCCAAGTTCATACATTCATTCCTTTTATTTGTATGCTACTTTTTTTACGCATGCATACATGCGCATGCACGCACACACACACACCATGCTCACAGCTGGTGGCCATTACTGTGGGGGCAAGTTCCAAGATTTAACCATGCTATGTGAAATTTGATGTTGGCATAGCCTTTCTCCGAAAGACTGTATTGTGTTGAATTCTGTCATTTATACACTTCCCTGTGGCATCCAATTTGCTGACTAAAGTACATAGTATTGCATTGCCCGTATTTTAGATGGCTCAGTGTACCAGCCACTTATTTTCTCTGCTGAAGTCGTACTGTGTTTTAATAACTTCTGAGTTTCCTGAATCTTTATTTGTAAGGCTTCCTGAATTTTTACCTGACTATTTAGTAATATAAATTTTACAAGCATGGCTGGGACTTATCAACAGGCAATGGGTTCTACTTCCGCCTACTGGTGAATTGGCAGCCTGCTGTAATTATTGCAACTCAACTCCTTCCTTAAGCCTGCACGTCCTTTATTTTGCTTCTTCTTCAAATCTCAGAGGATTCTTGCGTTTCAGATTCTCTCAAGTTTTATTTGGAACATGCATTTGCTTTTGGTGGCTTCTTGTAAGTCTGGCTCTACCCAAATGGCTCATTGACCAGTATGCAGTGATGGAGAAATAATAGATTTCTCCTTTGCTCTCTCTCTTTCGTTTCAACCAGCTCAACCCATTTAAGAATCTATACTGTATCTTCAGCCAATAAAAAAACGCCAAATCTGTCAGGTGCCTTTGCTTTAATCCCACTCGTGTGAAAAATAAGATTTATCAGTTATTAAGCTGTTTATTTCTTTTAAGGTATCTAGCTTTGTGTCACTGTTGGTTTCACTATTTGCAAACTGGCTTTGTTATTTTATTGATGGCTCTTGAGTGAAGAACTCTCTGTTAATATATGCAAACTCACAGCTCTCAACAAGCTTTACAGCTCTGTTAATGAGGGGATTAACAAGAGCACGGCAATGTATTTAACCTGCGGCACTAGCTCTGTTTCAATAAGGCTTCAACAGCCTATTAAATGGAGTGGGGGCTCAATTAACCCAGACAAAGGCCACTCTACAGAACATGGCAGGGAGGACCACAGTTAGCATCTGCCTAAGCAGCTTGTTCTGAGCTGGAAATAAAGAGGGTGACATGTTCTCGCCCCGAGCTATGATATAACTGAAATGGTGATTCTAGTTCATCTGGGCTGACTGAATAGGTGACAGCATCAAAACCCACCACTATCTCGCCATATGACAGTCTGTAAAATCCGAGTGCACTCAACGGTCACCCCAGAGCCTCCTGCACTTCGGCATTCAAGTATTGTAACCGTGCCGGAGAGGGTTCGGTGCAGAAAGGTGGTGACGCCCGGGCAGTCTTGGGGCACTCGGTATGAAAAGGCCTTTCAGGATATGTGTGAGGTTTAAACAATTTCCTGTTGGATATCTCCTGGGCATAAAGATGTTGCTGGCCCTCCATCAACATGTTGCTAAAGCTAATGTCGCACTGTGGCATTGTATGGTGTTTACTGAAAGCTGTCATCCAAAATGAATGGGGAAGGAGTCAACAAAAGAGGCAACTGGCTGGTGCCGTCTTCGGGAAAGTGTGTGTATAGTTTTAGGCATGTTGAAGGCTGGGCTGGGCTTTGATTTGTTTCTCTTGCTTGCATTTTTAAGACACAAGGGGGAAGCAGGAACAGGGGAAGGAAATGATCTGTCCATGAAGCCTCATAGAGCAGTTATGGAAACTTTTGTATAAGGATTCACCAGTCTACAGTTACCTTTAGTCTATGGAGGGCAAGGCTACTAGCCGCAGTGACTATGTTCTACTTCCGCTCAGCATAATGCCTCTGCATACCAGTTGATGGAGATAGCAGGTGGGCAGAGAGTTGTTGTGCTGTTGTCCTGGTTGCAGGCTTCCCACAGACTAGCCACTGTGAGAAGAGGATATGACTAGAAGGGCCATTGGCTGGATGTAGCAGGCTGTCAGGCGTGGAGTATCCTCTCCTCCCTTGGTAGCCTCAGAGTCAAGAAGAACAAACAGTTCATATTTTATGGCTTTTTATTCAGTCATCTGGTTGCAAGACGAAAGATCCATGTCTCCACCCATAGGAGACGTTGGCTACTCGGAGTCCCTCCTCTTCCGTCTCCCACAACATCCTGGAAACTACAGGAAGTCTCAGGAGTCACACCCCTCCGCATTCTCTGTTCATGAATGCGGAGGGACCTGCGAGTCTTTGGACTAGGAGGGTCTCCCACACTCTCCAGGGAGGTCTCCGCCGTTTGCTCTCTAACTTCCCCCTCCTCATCCTCCACTGTCTCATAACTCGGGATTTCTTCATTCATCCCTGTCTCCCTCTCCCCCTGAAACTGCTGGAGACAGGGAGGGCAAAACTTCCCACTCTTCCTCCTCTTCTGAGAGGAGCCCATCAGACCGAGGGCTCATTTCCCATTCCTCCAGTCCCTGACACAGGCTCATCTTCTGTTCTTGTCTTCCTGGCATCTTCTTCGCCAGTGTCTACTGTACAGATTGACTTTGTATGACTGATCATCTTTGAAATGTGGATTTGCTTCTCTATGAAACAAATAGGCCATCTTAATTTGTGATCTATAGAACACCCTCTGCCCTGTTGAGGTTGCTACCAACCCTATTTGGTTTCAGACTGTATAATACTTCCTCATTCCTCCTCCTCCTCCTCCTCCTTATTATTTATTGAATTTATATACCGCCCTATACCCGTAGGTCTCAGGGCAGTTCACAGGGTGGTTTATTTCTGAATCCCTTGTGCTAGGCTTGTTAAGGACAGTCCTTGCAATGATACACCACACTTTTATTTTATAAAGAACAAGTGAAGAATGAAGAGGTATATTTTAGACTAATAGTTTAATTTTGATCTTTTTTACATGAGCTTTTGTAAGTGAAACCTGTTTCACCAGAAAGGTCATACAGAGATAGAATCATATTTAAAAAAACTCAAAAGAAAATACTTTTCTTAAAATCACTGAAAAAGACCGTGGCAACATGCTTTTTTTTTATAAAAAAAAAAATCCCAATATGCTCCATTGCCACATAAAGCTTGGTGGAAAAGAAAGGGTTTTGCTAATGGTTGAAAGATTCAGATTTTTATTTTCTTCCGAAGGAGATAAATGAAAAAAATATCAAATGTGTTCTCCCAACCAGTAAATAAATAAATAAATAAATGGAAATGAGTAATAATGTCTTAAATAGGGATAAAGAAGTTTAATTCAGTTAACATTTGAGCCTACCAAATTCAGAATAAGTGAACCAAAATATAGCCTTCCTTCAAAATTCACACTTCTTCAAATTTTGGAGTGCAGTTTTCCAGTCAAGTGTATGTGTATGAAGATATATATCCTAGGGTAAAGTGTGAATATAAATATATATGTTAGCAAAAAAATAACAAAAAAATTGCATTACAGTAGGGTGCGTTGCTCGGCAAAAATGTTTATGAGGCAAAATGGCACCCCAAAGTGTGTTTATTTGCGGTAATTTGCACTAAAATACTGCTGAATTTTCATCAGGACTTCTTTTAAAATAAATAAAGAAATGCAAACTTATATGGAAATATAGAGAACTGAATTAAAATTGGAAAAATGAGAAATTGAGAGAAACTGAAATGGACAGATTTAGCCATCCCTGGCATTAAGTCACAGCTCTGTAGGAGATGGTAGAACTGACCGTAGCTCACTGTGACTTGTTTGCAAAGCATTTTGAAGATAAAATTGCATGCATCCACTGGGATCTTGGCTCCTGCTGTTACAGCAGGTGAAGCTCAATGGGTGTCCAGAACACTGTCTAGTCCTGTTGTGTTGGATGAGTTTCAGTTGGTAAGGCTCAAGTATGTGGGCAAGGTGCATGAACTGGTCAGGATGACCACTTGAACTCTGGACACTTGGCCCATTTGGCTGAAAAAAACTATCAGGAAGGGGACAGCAGGCTGGGCCAGAGAGGTGAATAATGCCTCCCTGCTAGAGGGGGTGGGCCCTGCCTGCTTGAAGGGGGCAGTGGTAAAACCACTCCTTAAGAAACCCCCCCTGCTCTTAGAAAATCTAAGTATGGTAACTAGTGGCCAGTGACTAATCTCCCCTTCCCCTTATTGAGTGGGTTGTCGCAGACCAGATCCAGGTGCTCTGGGAGGAAACTGATTTTCTAGATCCATTTCAATCAGGGTCTGGGCCTGGTTTTGGCACAGAAACTGTCTTGGTTGCCATGTACGACGACCTCTGTTGGTTACTGTTAGATTTTTTAAAAAACTTGTTTCTTCGTTGTTGTTATAAGTATGGCTTTTAAATGCTGCTTTTCCATATAATTTATTGCTGCTGCTTTTTGTATTTAATGGTTGTTGTTTTTTGGTATTGTTGCACTTTTGTAAGCCACGCTGAAAAGTCCTCAGGAGAGCTGGGAAATAAGTAATACATAACGGCAATCAAATCGTCCTTCAAACGAAATCCTTTTTCTTCCATTGCTGTTCTTTCCTTTGAAAAGGAGGCTCTCAGTTTGACTAGTGGATATCACATGCGGTTTCCTCACTGCGAGAAGTGAGGTTACAGGGAACCAGGCATAGGGCCTTCTCGGTAGTGGAACACCCTCCTATCAGATGTCAAGGAAATAAACACTATCAGGATTTTTTTTAATGTCTAATGTTTTATAATTTTTTATGTCTTGTAAGCAGTCCAGTTGGGCAGGGTATAAATAATAACATTATTATTATTATTTATTCTAGTATGCAAGTCTGTGGATGTTTACTTGAAAGTAAGTACCTCTGGTTTTGGGGGGCTTACTCACACATATGTATATGACTGCAGAATAAGAGAGAAGAAGTAACAAAAGAGTAATATTATTAAACTTACTAATCTAAACCATTTAGGTATTGTTATAATTATAAACTTAACATAGCATGTGCAGAAATGAGACCAAGTGGTCTGATAGACACGTTCATAAATAGTAAGTAGCACTCTTCTATAACTGTGAAGATCAGGTCTCATGCAGTTACATTAGAGATAAGAAGCCCCACCTTCTGCACCCCAGTTTTGCAACACTGGTTGGCTTCTCTTAGAGTCAGGATTTCACCAATCTTCTGTAAATACAGAACTAATGCTGCTGCTCTGCTGGCAGGATAGGTGTGGGTAAAATAGTTATGACAAGGAGTTTTACCATCACTTGGAAATTGTAGGTTATTTGTGAACACATTATAAATTCATAGGAAGTTGAGATTGGAAAAGCCGAGGTCACACATCAGGTTAACTGCTGAAGGAAAACTACAAACAGTATCAGGTGTAAAATCCAAAACAAGTGTCAGAGAACATCTGTGTAGAGAAAGAAGCAAGAAAGGGCACTTCGGTGAGTGGAAAACTGAGAATGTGGAAGTGTGACAAAGGAATAAATGTACTAGAGACTCCAAAGGTAGCTAAATGGCTAAAGTGATACATAAAGGTGCTAGCTCAGCACCTCTGTCTAAACATGCACTTGCCTGGAAATGGATCCCATTGATTTCACTTCAGCCCTGGAGAGTTTCTAGGCAGGAGCCTCCTACTGGTCTCCAGACACTACTTCCCCACATGCAGAATTGCAGCACCTCTTCCACATTGCAGCAGGCAATATCGACCTTTTCTCAGCCCTGCCCCTTCCCCCGGCTGCTTGCATTTTACACTTATCTCCTGCACATCAGTGGGTGAAGGATTATGGGATGCAGCCAGGCTTCATCTTGACCATCCCTGCCCCTCTTTCTACCCATTGCAAAGTCCTTCCTTTCTGGTTATGTACAGGTGCAGATAATACCTGTGCGTACCTGTACACATTTTTCTTTTGGTTTTTTATGTGAAGAATTGCACATTGGCAGTCTGTTTTCATGCATGACTGCATAATTTCCCTAAAACCATTCCTTGCTCAACATGGATCTCTAGCTACTCAGTCTCTGCTTTCAGGAATAACTCCTTAAAGAACACAGCAGTTTCATTCACAGAGGCAGGACTTGATGTAGAAAAAGGTTGTGACTGTTCTTATAAGCTCTTAGAAGACATCAGATGACTTTGACTCTGTACTGGGGCAACATTTTTCTATTCCTTTCAACTCCAGCCAGTTCATTGGGAGCTATCTAGGGGTTCTGATCCTGTTTGTCTTAACCTGAATGCCCTTTGCTGCAGTTCCCTGAAAGAGATCATTATCTGATGTGACCTTACCTGATGTAACTCCACTTGCTGTGACTTTGCCCACTGTAACTGACTGATTAACTATATCAGACAAGATCCTGCTTCTGTACTGTTTAATGGGATCCATCTTGCCAAGAATCTGCCTAATGAACTTTCCCTGAAGTAAGTCTGGCCCCATGCTGCATGGATCTTGGGTCCATGATAAAGAAACAACATATGGGAAACCATCTTTACTGAGAAATATGTGGCAAGGGTGGCACTGTGGTCTAAACCACTGAACCTCTTGGGCTTGCCGATCAGAAGGTCAGCACAGTGGCGTAGCGTGGGTTGTCAGCACCCGGGGCAAGGCAAGTAATTTGCGCCCCCTAACCCGTGGATTTGCGCACCCTAACCCTAACCCCCAGATGTTGCGCCCGGTGCGGCCGGCCCCCCCTGCATCCCCCACACTACGCCACTGGGTCAGCAGTTCAAATCCCTGTGATGGGGTGAGCTCCCATTGCTCTGTCCCAGCTCCTGCCAACCTAGCAATTCGAAAGCATGCCAGTGCAAGTAGATAAATAGGTATCACTGCAATGGAAAGGTAAACGGCGTTTCCATGCACTCTGGTTTCCATCATGGTGTTCCATTGCATCAGAAGTGGTTTAGTCATGCTGGCCACATGACCCAGAAAGCTGTCTGTGGACAAACACCGGCTCCCTTGGCCTGATGAGCGCCACAACCCCTTAGTCACCTTTGGCTGGACTTAATTGTCCAGGGGTCCTTTACCCTTTACCTTTACCTATTAGTTGTATGGTGGATTTCCATTATGGAATGCTTCCATTAAGCTACCTTCCAGTTTGGAGTCAGGGAATCTACAGCATAAGAAATAGTCCTGAGGGTGTGCTTCTTCATTAAGCTCTGTTTGTGTGTGTCCACCAGACAATTACTTGGGTGACAAATGAAATAGAAGTTCTACTTTTTATTTTTATTTTTTGTTAACAGTGCTTTCAATATTCTACTGTTTTGCTATCTTATTGTGACTTACAATAGAAAGTAACTTGGTATGGAAATTGGCACTACTTTTGAAGAAGAAGAAGAAGAAGAAGAAGAAGAAGAAGAAGAAGAAGAAGAAGAAGAATTTATTATTTATACCCCGCCCATCTGGCTGGGTTTCCCCAGCCACTCTGGGCGGCTTCCAAAAGAATATTAAAATACTGTGATACATCAAACATTAAAAGCTTCCCTAAACAGGGCTGCCTTCAGATGTCTTCTAAAAGTCTGGTAGTTGTTGTTCTCTTTGACATCTGGTGGGAGGGCGTTCCACAGGGAGGGCGCCACTACCGAGAAGGCCCTCTGCCTGGTTCCCTGTAACTTGGCTTCTCGCAGTGAGGGAACCGCCAGAAGGCCCTCGGTGCTGGACCTCAGTGTCCGGGTAGAACGATGGGGGTGGAGACGCTCCTTCAGGTATACTGGACCGAGGCCGTTTAGGGCTTTAAAGGTCAGCACCAACACTTTGAATTGTGCTCGGAAACGTACTGGGAGCCAATGTAGGTCTTTCAAGACCGGTGTTATATGGTCTCGGTGGCCGCTCCCAGTCACCAGTCTGGCTGCTGCATTCTGGATTAGTTGTAGTTTCTGGGTCACCTTCAAAGGTAGCCCCACGTAGAGCGCATTGCAGTAGTCCAAGCGGGAGATAACCAGAGCATGCACCACTCTGGCGAGGCAGTCCTCAGGCAGATAGGGTCTCAGCCTGCGTACCAGTTGGAGCTGGTACACAGCTGCCCTGGACACGGATTTAACCTGTACCTCCATGGACAGCTGTGAGTCCAAAATGACTCCTAGGCTGCGCACCTGGTCCTTCAGGGGCACAGTTACCCCATTCAGGACCAGGGAATCCTCCACACCTGCCCGCCTCCTGTCCCCCAGAAACAGTACTTCTGTCTTGTCAGGATTCAGTCTCAATCTGTTTGCCGCCATCCATCCTCCAACCGCCTCCAGACACTCACACAGGACCGTCACTGCCTTCACAGGTTCTGATTTGAAAGAGGTAGAGTTGGGTATCATCCGCGTACTGATGAACACCCAGCCCAAACCGCCTGATGATCTCTCCCAGTGGCTGCATGTAGATGTTGAAAAGCATGGGGGAGAGGACAGAACCCTGAGCACCCAAGTGAGAGCCCAGGGGTCTGAACACTCATCCCCCCCCCCCCCACTTTCTGAACACGGCCCAGGAGGAAGGAGCGGAACCACTGTATGACAGTGCCCCCAGCTCCCAGACCCTCAAGACGGTCCAGAAGGATGTTATGGTCGATGGTATCGAACGCCGCTGAGAGATCCAGCAGAACTAGGAAACAGCTCTCACCTTTGTCCCTAGCCTGCCGGAGATCATCAACCAGTGCGACCAAGGCAGTTTCAGTCCCGTGATGCGGCCTGAATCCTTGTCCATGCCAGCTGTTTGGCATTTTACCTATTCCTAAGATGGTAGCCACCATTTTACCAGTGGACACTTTGGGGCTGAGTAGTAAGGCAAAACATTTTAGTGCTTGTGCAATTTCAGTATATCACTTGTGGGCACTTATTACTATTCCATTCCTGCTTCAAGGGACAACTGAGCTCACTGGCTGATTTAGTGACAAAGAGGAAGGGTGGAGCAGAAGAAACCATGTTGCATAAATTCTACCAGTGATACTGGCAGGTGCTGCCTCTCTGATCCAGAGATGGTTTGTGGGAGCCACCTTGATCAGTCTTTCAACCACTGCAAGACCAAGGGCTGTATTGGCTGGGGCTGATGGGAGCTGGAGATCAACAGTATCTGGAGGGCCACAGGTTCCCTGGGTTAAAGGACCTAAGTAAACACTATACCTTTATCTGCTTCACAAAGATCAATCTTTGTTACATCCCCCATTTAGATACTTCTCACATTGGAATGATTAGTCCTCCTTATTTTGGACAACAGCTTACTTATCATAGTAGTTGCAATAACTCCACTGCTGGAGTGGAGAAATGCAGATGTTATGTTACTTTCCTGCTATCAAGGGAAAACAGACTGACGTGCTATAATGTTAAGACAAAATTGTCAGAGTCCACTGGAAGTAATGAAGTCTGACAGTTCTTCAGTTAATACAAGGACTATTGGGCCTGTAAATTTCAATTAGGCCTGACAGCAATAGGGTTTAATGTGACATTTATGCGAAGTGGTAGGTTGGTAGCTTTCCTTCACACTTACAAAGTCAAGGATCTCGGGGGGGGGGGGTTTAAAAAAGAAAGAAAGAAAATAGGGTTCATCCACAGTCCTTTTCTGTTTCTTCTTCTAAGGATCAACATAAAATGTTTGGGACAAAGTGTTCACACTTGTAGTGGCTGGACTTAGAGACCAGAAACCATATTTATGTAGCCAATAGATGTGGTTTTTTTAAGGCTTTCCATTGTCCTCTGCTGCCCTTCATTCACAAAGGTAATGAACCAGACTACTTGGAGTTGTGACCCCTTTATGAAAACTCTGTATCATTCTTGGATACACAGAGTGCAAGGAGAAATAAAGAAATCCATGAATATACTCCACCGATTTCCAGGATTGTGGTCACACTTTTTGGAGTGTGGTCCATAGAGTATACTTCCCCATGAAATCCCTTTACCCCAGCGTAGTGCAGGATGAATCAAGCATGCTTATCTAAAGTGGCCCTGAAGATGAAAACAGGTATCGGCTTGAAATATGGCTGCTATTTTAAACATTTCATGATCTAGCAGGAGAAGCTTCTGCTACCCAGGCCTGTAGACTGGGTTTTCAGGCAGCCGTGGTTCAGAGCATAAGGCAAATCAGGAATTTGGGAAGGCAGACAAAGTATCAGAACCCTGGACAGAGCTCAATAGAGAGGGTTTCAAGACTGAGGTCCAAAGGCTATAACAGTGAATGGGGAAAGAATGCTTAGAACCTTGCTTTTAATCCATCCTCTGAGAACTATCCCTACCCCAGCCCAGTGGATTTAGGCAGACAATATAACTTAATTTGTGCTAAAAGTTATTAAGTTGTTGTTCTGTTTTTGCCCAGGGAGACTGACCTTGCACCCTTCCAGTTTAAGAGCTTGAGGCTGTAATTTTTTTCTTATCTTTAAAAATATAGTAGGAGTAGTAATATCATATACAATGATACAGGTAATTTACAGTGGTATAAATAATTCAAAGGTATATAAAAATATCATATAAGTAGTACTGGATAGATTTAATAATATGTTGAAAATAATGCTGAAAGTACCTAAGTATGAGAATAAATGCATTGCATAAATCTATTATTCATCTGTTCCTTTCTTTTAATTACTACAATAATGGTTTACTTGTACTGTACTATCAAAGAGGAACCAGTTATTTATATGGTATTAATTTACATTTCCACCTACAATTTTAGGGACCATTTAATATTGTAGTATATGTTAATAAAACATTACAATGAAAAAAGTTACTTAAATAAACTTACTTTTAATGTAAAATTATTAGTATTCATTTGTCTAATCTGATATATACTAAGAATCACCACTTAGCCCAGGACTAAATCCCCTGACTGATTGATTCTGATTTTTAAATTAATCAACAGACATTATTATTCAGTTAAACAATGCATCTACTACATATTTTGGTAAGTTGTCTATTCACTATGCATCTGGAGACTTCTTAAGATATCATAACCAAATTTTGCATGATGGTTCCTCAGATCAAGGAGCAGATTTTTGTCTATGCTTAGGTATAATTGGATGCCACTTTGAATCAAGATGGCAGACTCAATCTTTCAAAACTGCACTGATATTTTGGTTTCTTAGAATTCCGGAGCAACACCAGGTTACAAAATATAAAACATAAAATATACAAACTTTAGAACAGATTAAAATATCAGGGTGTGGAACATTGGGACAACATTCATGGTGCAAAGGCCTCTTGGAAGACATAGAGACCACCCACTGATTCAAGAAGTCTACCAGACGTCACCTTCTAATCATCAATGCCCAATCCTGTCCAAAGAGCCCATGAGGCACGATGGGACAAGTCAGTAAGCAAATTGTGCAGTTTGCTCAAATGAAAGTCTACAAGTGAACTTGAAAAGGATTCAACATGCTTTGATTAATAGACAGAATGTGATGATAGTAGATATTTATTTGCTTTGGCCGCCAACCATTGCAATTTGTGTTCAAAGCACAACCATCCACTGTGTGGTAAACTAGATTTGTCTCTTGACGCTCTGTGATCTTATGAGTAATCCAGAGATGCAAACAGTATTGCTGAGCTGTGGGAAAGGACTAGGCTTCATTCAAGATCTGTCCAGTTGTGATGCCACTCATGCCTTTGTGAAGCAAGATATGAGCTGCGGCTTCTTCGTTTTAAAAGTTTCTTTTCACCTTACTAAAAATGCCACTCTGTTCTGCGCCCTGATTGGTGAGTCCATCTTGTAAACTGCCAACACATTGACGGATGCCGAATGTCCTCTGACACTATTCAGTGCTGCACAAAAGAGACATTTCCCAACACCTGTGTTCTCAATGGTGCCTCCAGCAAAGCCCCGCAGATGAACCATTCCAAATCTAGGCTGACCTTAACAAAGAAGGAGCCGACATACTTCACTCATAGCACTCAGCAAGCAATCAGGCTGCATCCCAGTGACATTCAGTGTAGCTGCTGGCAACGGCCTTTAATTCATCTGGTATTTAACCAGGGTGAAATACCCCTTGGCTATATCATGTTTGTTGGTGTTAGATGAACCCAGCTCATCTCCTGCTCACTAAAGTTCAGGATTTAACACCAGTCTGTGATTTTTAAGCATTTCAGTTTCCCTACAAAACACTTGTCTTTTCCTTGTCCTTTCTTCTGTTTTTGTTTTCCTTGCCTTGATTTAAAACACACACACACATACCCACACCCTACCGGCACCTCTGATATTACAGCTATGGCACATTAAAGATGTAGCACACCAGTAATATAATTAGGGGCAGCAATTATAGGAAACCTCCCACCTTCTCCAGATTAAATGTTGTGAAAGACGTAAGTAGGGGGGTTTTCCGGCACAGTAGGGCAATAAATGAGTGTGAATATGTCTGATTTTGTATGAAATAAAAGCACTAATAGCTGCATGCATTCAGAGTTCGCAAGCAAGGGAGACTTCAGTTGGAGCTGTAATACTTCCAGAAATAAGCATGCTTAGCACATTTAAGGGTCATTGAGTTGAGTAGGAAATGTAAGCACGTGCTTAACATTCTGCCACTGTAAACAATAAAAAGGCTTAACCTATAGTTGGATTGCTTCCAGTGTCATATTCTGGTGAGAGGATATTATTATGTTCAGTGTTTTGCAGATGTGTCACGGATGTCACAACTGTTGGCCAGTTTAATTACCTGGCATCTTTGAATCTGCAAAAGTGTTGTCATGGTCTTCATTGCATTCACAAGAGCTGAGGGAGGCGTGTTGCAACTATTCCCATTTTACAGATGAGACTACCCAAAGCCATATAACAAGTCCAGAGTAAACCAGAGTATGTACATAGCCTAAAATGGCACCAGTGAGTTCAGACCCAGCTATTGCTGGGCTGTCCCATTCCATGTCAGATGACATTCTGGGCAAACAGCAAAAGCCTTCATCCAGAAAAAGCTGGGGCAGCAGCAGTGCTCATAGCCCTACTGCTTGCCCAAATATGTTGTGTGCTGGTTTTGGGCCTGAGTCCCATTGCATTCATTGTAGCTTTCTCTTTAGGTACCCATGTAGAAAAATACAGAAGTCCTATGCATCCTATATAAATTTCTTCTGGTTTTTTTAAATGACTTTGGCTGCAATCCTATGCACATTTACTTGGGAGTGAATAGTGAGGTGAGGTGAGAACATTCTCCGGAGAATATTCTCTGCTAAAAAATTCTAATGTAAGAACCATTTTTACAACCCACATTTTAAAAATCTAGTAAATAATAAGTGAAGCCGTGATATTGCCAGTGTAAATAATGAATGATGAGACTTGTTACTTAAAGCCTATTTTTTAAATAAATTTCTTTCTTGTGACAGTTTATCAGTTATATTTAAATATGTTGTGTGTTGCCTTACTTCTCTAAGCAGATAGTAATATGCATTTCTGATGTTATGTAACTTGTCATTACTGATTATTTGTGTTTTATTTTCTGGAAATAATAGCATTTTTAAAAACTTTATATTGATTTTATTTATCACTGAAAATACTGTACCATGTAGATATGCTTATTAAAGAATGTACTCATGTAGCGGACCTGAGTTTTTTAATTAATTTAAAATTAATACTAATAATTTTACATTAAACGTAAGTTTATTTAAGTAACTTTTTTCATTGTAAAGTAACTTTTTTCATTGTAATGTTTTATTAATATATACTACAATATTAAATGGTCCCTAAAATTGTAGGTGGAAATGTAAATTAATATAATACCATATAAATAATCGGTTCCTCTTTGATAGGACAAGTAAACCATTCTGAACATAGGAGGGTTATGTTTGCTTTGCTGAAACAACTTTTCATTGGAAGAAGGTAGGATATAGTTGACAACTGGCTGCTATAACTGGAAGCAATGTTGTTGTTTTCGGTTTTCCTAAAGAAAACACTCTCTGTGCTTTTGCATTTCCTTTGTTTCCAATCTATGCGAAGCATTTGGACAATATTTGTTTAATTTATAACCCAGTGGTTTTGAAAGTCCCAGATGCAGCCCAGTGCTGCCTTTTTGGTTTTTATCACTCCACATTGCAACCAGCCTTCCTCCTCTCAGGATGACAGTCCTGGGATCCAAATGCCAACCTGTGGAAGAAGAATTCCAAGACACAGCATCTGGCTCCATGTACAAGTCCAGTGGCAGCTGGCTGTGATGGGGGTCATGGAGTTGCCTCTGGCTCTGACATGTGGTTCAGTTAGTCACTTGATAGGCTCTGTGACCCTTGAGCCCCTTGGACTTCTGCCTTATTGTGACATACCTTTCAATCTATGTAAGTCTGACTTCACTTTGCAGTCTAAGTCTTCCTATACTTCCTCCACACCCTGATTTCAGCACACCAGTGCAGCAAAATTTAATACCACAATGTTTGAGGACAATCTGTTCATTGGGCCTTGTAAACATGGGAGACTTTTCCCACATATGCATACACAGACAAACGAATTGTATGAATTGGCACCACAAGCCAATTCATTAATAATAGTGTCACCAGGACCCAGAATGGCGGGCCCAGCTTCTTTTTACAGGATGCGACAAGAGTGTGACATAGGACTATTTTTGCTGGGCTTCTAAATGCTTGCTACAGTTTGTGTTAGAAAGAGGCCTCTGAAAAGACCACTTTCTACTCCTGTTGCATATAGTCTTAAACATGAACTAATTGTGAGTTGTGGTTTGTGGGCTCTCTGTAGCTAACCTCAGTAAAGCTGGTTAAGGCAGTTGGTGCTGATTTGTCGACCTGGGCTTTTTATTGCACTAATTACTATATTCTTTAGACAATTTATACCCCGCATTGTCAAGGTAGCTTAGATCCTTCAGTAAAGCAATCCATCAAGTGCAAAATGATACAACAAAACACTGAAATAATTTGTTGTTGTTGTTTAGTCGTTTAGTCGTGTCCGACTCTTTGTGACCCCATGGACCAGAGCACGCCAGGCACTCCTGTCTTCCACTGCCTCCCGCAGTTTGGTCAAACTCATGCTGGTAGCGTCGAGAACACTGTCCAACCATCTCGTCCTCTGTCGTCCCCTTCTCCTTGTGCCCTCCATCTTTCCCAATATCAGGGTCTTTTCCAGGGAGTCTTCTCTTCTCATGAGGTGGCCAAAGTATTGGAGCCTCAGCTTCAGGATCTGTCCCTCCAGTGAGCACTCAGGGCTGATTTCCTTAAGAATGGATAGGTTTGATCTTCTTGCAGTCCATGGGACTCTCAAGAGTCTCCTCCAGCACCATAATTCTAAAGCATCAATTCTTCGGCGATCAGCCTTCTATATGTTCCAGCTCTCACTTCCATACATCACTACTGGGAAAACCATAGCTTTAACTATATGGACCTTTGTTGGCAAGGTGATGTCTCTGCTTTTTAAGAGGCTGTCTAGAATTAAATAAAAAAGAGGCAGCAGATCTTTAAAATACAGTTATATAATGGCCTAAAAACATCAGCAACCTGGAATGGTAAATGCCTGCTGGAATAAAAAGATATTTGGGTGGTGGCTAAAAACATCACTGGGAGAGGGGGCAATTGGGCTTCAGTAGGCTGTGAACCACTTTGAGATCCTCATATGAAGGGCTGTATACAAATATAATAATAGGTAGGGAAGTCCATAATCTTTTTCCGAACAATCTAGTACTTCCAAACCTTTGGAAGCCTTTTATGTTGGCAAGGCAAAATGTTTCCCACATTGAAAACTCAGAATCTGGGTTGATAGTAACTTTAGAGACAGGGGGAGAAACCCTCCCCCAAAAAAGACAACTAGAAATGTGATATAGAGGTATGTGAAATTATTTATGTTACACAGATGCTGGAAACTTTCTGCACTTTCTCCTAATACAAGTACTCAGGGCCACCAGATGAAATTGATTAGCAATGGATTCAGGGGTTGGAGTAGAATGGAAACCATGTTGTACCCAATAGAGGAGGAGTTTGGATTTGATATCCTGCTTTATCACTACCCAAAGGAGTCTCAAAGCGGCTAACATTCTCCTTTCCCTTCCTTCCCCACAACAAACACTCTGTGAGGTGAGTGAGGCTGAGAGACTTCAGAGAAGTGTGACTGGCCCAAGGTCACCCAGCAGCTGCATGTGGAGGAGCAGGGAATCAAACCCAGTTCACCAGATTACGAGTCCACCGCTCTAATCACTACACCACACTGGGCAGTAGTGGCCTTTGAAGTGGGGTGGAGCCACCCCCCTGACACTTGCCACTTACCTGGATAGGGATGGGGCAGGGCAGTGGCAAAGCTGGGACTGGATAGACACACCAACAACAGAAACATCAGTCTGGCTCCATCAGTACACCTGTGCAGCCCTAATCTCAATGCTGCCTTGCCATACCCTCATAAGCTACAGAGGTGCTGGTGAGGGGAAGGTGTCTCCACCTCACCATTCTGGTTGAGGGATCCTACTTCAGGAGAAGATGCCATAAAATAACTTTCTCTTGAAGATTGCATTAACCTCTGCTAATTCCAGCTAGAGTTTACTACAGTGGTACCTTGGTTCTCAAATGCCTTGGTTCCCAAACGCCGAAAACCTGGATGTAAGTGTTCCAGTTTTTGAACTTTTTTCAGAAGCCGAACGTCCAATGCAGCTGTCAGCTATTGTTTCCAGGCCACCTGCACCAATCAGCCTTGGTTTTCGAACATTTTGGAAGTCAAACGGACTTCCGGAATGGATTAAGTTTGGCGCTTTTGTTTTTGCTCTGTATTTTGCTTTTTTGCTTTTGGTTTTTGGTTCATTTGTTTTTGCGACTGTATGGAACCCAGTTCAGCTACTGATGGATGGATTATGGGACTGCAGAAATGGATAAAAGTCCCCCATCCAAACAATGTCTATCATCAGTGCAGGTAAGAAAAAAAATTAATTTTATTTTTTATCATCTACAATACTGTCTTATTTATTTTATAGTACAGTACATTGATTATTGCTTTCATCTTATGGATCAATGGTCTCATTAGATAGTAAAATTCATGTTAAATTGCTGTTTTAGGGGTTGTTTTTTAAAGTCTGGAACGGATTAATCCGTTTTGCATTACTTTCTATGGGAAAGTGCACCTTGGTTTTGGAACGCTTTGGTTTTAGAACAGACTTCCGGAACGGATTAAGTTTGAGAACCAAGGTGCCACTGTACTGCAGTCTCCTGGCAGATGTCGAAATACAGTAGCAGGATTTATTCTAATAAGGGATGGTTCTTCTGAAAGATAAATGTAAACCTTCACCTATCCACCAAGAATAAGAGCAGAAACAGAGTTTAGGTAGACCTTGTTGTTCTAGCTATTGAGACAAGAAGTCTTTTTATATACAATAATAATAATAATAATAATAATTTTTATTTGATTTTACAATTATAAAATTATAACAGTCCAAATTACATATCCATATTTAGAGATTTCTCCAAATCTCTGGACTTCCCACCTTCCCCTCCATGGGTCCTATTGTACACCCTTTCAACTGCATATTATTTCATAATCCATATTTTATATCTTTCCATATTGTCCATAGTATTCTCTACATTACAAGTGTTATTAGAATCCTGTTAATGTTTTCATCTGCTTACTGTGGTCTCCTAGATAAATTTAAAAAAATTCCCATTCTTTGCTGAAGTTTTGATCTTCTTGGTTCCTGAGCTTTCTGGTCAATTTTGCCATTTCGGCATAGTCCAACAGCTTGATTTGCCATTCCTCTCTGGTAGGGACTTTGTCTTATTACCATCTCTGGGCTAGTAACATCCACGCGGCTGTTGTCGCAGAGACAGGAAGTCTTCGTATACTCCTTCCTGTCTAGAATGAGCCAATGGCTAGCCTGGTCAAAGTCAGTCTGGAATTTTCTTCCCCAAGATGCTGTGGTGATGCAACGCACCACATAGCTCTGTGGTCAGGAATTCCTGACATTCCATGATAAGTCTACCAATGACTGTTTGCCATGACTGCTAAATGGAACTTTTAAGATTCAGAGGTGGTAGTCACCAGAGTACCACCTGCTGGCGAAGAGGCAAATAGCAGTGAAAGGCTGCAGCTTTTTATGCCATCTGGTTGGCTGCTGCTGTAAACAGGATATCAGATTAGATGGATCCTTGGCTGAATCCAGAAGGGCTCCTTTTGCATTCTTATGACTGCTTTCCCTGTGCTCAAAGCAACCAGGTGACCGTACCTCAACATGTAAGAGCTTACTACATCTGAGTTTATGTTATTTTTGCAGTGAACAAAATAAAAGTTTGATCAATAACAACGTGCCATATTTATCTTTTCTCTGATGTCAAAACCGAAGCAGGGCAATGGATTAATTACTTTTCGGTAGTAATAACTAGCAATTACTTATGTCCACCATGAAGACACACAGATCTTTTGATTAGAAAGCTGCAAGCTTCTTTTGCAATGATAGACTCTTTGTCAAGTGTTGATCTTCTTAACAAATTTGAGTGGACATAAAAAGCAGCATCTTTGAGGGCCTTGCTGGCCCATCTGGGGTCAGTGCAAAGGAATGGAACAGATTTTTTTATAATTATTTATAAGATGTCTGCTTTCATAACACTGTTACTTGAGTATCTGACAACCTCAGGGGCCCTGTCCAAGTATATCATATGACATTCTGTTGGTCATCAGCAAATATTCCCTTACTGAAGGAAATTTTAGAGACTCAAAAAGCCATCTCACCTCCCTCTCCCTCCCACAGTGTATAATCGCCTTCATTTGGAATGCTTTAAGCAAATTGAAACATAACATACATAACTTGGGAAGGCAAACATTTGGACAGCTTCACTATAAACATAAATGTACCGTACTTCTTTTTTGCAGTAGAACTACTTTATTATATCAAATCTAGTTCTGACATAGTCAAACCCAGTAAATTCCAGTGTGGGTCATGATTGTTAGCCCACGAATACTGTGGTACACGTTGTGCTGACCATTGTGCAACTGAAATAGGGTTTGGCTTAAGTATGAACATACGCTGTTCTTTTCAACAGTTCATTGGCTATTGGTTCTACTCTCAAGGCCTGCAGTGGGGAACCTAATCTCATGTGACGCTCTGTAAAACTTGCTCTGTTGACCACCCCTCTGAGAACCAGTTCCTCTTCCACATTTTATGTGTGTAAGGGGGGGGGGGAGAGAAAGGAGCGGGATCTGCTACACTGTGAACCCAGAAAACAAATGCTCATCAGAGGAAGAGAAAGGAAGACCAGAAATGGACCTAGTAATTCAAGGAGTAGGGTGATGTCAGGGACTGGACTGAGGAGGAATGGTGGGGACCACCCCTGCTCTTCCTGAACCTTCCCGAGAAGAGGAGGACAGTATAGATTTAGAACAGTGGTTTGCAGAGGGTCATAGTTCAGAGGCTGCAGAGGGGAGAAGCTGGGAAATATTGGGAGAGCAGCAGGAAGAAGCACCACCAGTGGAGAGACAACTGACAGACTCAGTGTCTTTAGAAAGCATTCCTGACCCCGCCCCCCTTCCCTGGACCAGGTGTGCATTGAGAGTAGTAGAACAGAAAGCTCAGAGGCAGAAGGCACTGATCAGCTGGCTTAGGGATGACATAGGATAGGAGGGATTGAGGGGGTGGCATTTTACTTGGAGCAACGCCATTATCTAAGAGAGACCGCATTCCTTTCTCTCGCTGTGTGAATACTGAATTAACCACTTAGTAAGAACTGACAGATTTCCCCATCCCTTGGAACGCAGCTCTCAGCAGAAAGTGATTGAGTGAACGGAATAGGGCACTTTGCTGATGGGGAAGTTTGCATTCATGGGTGGGGAATTTATCAAAGTTGGGGGTGGGAATTTACCCACAACTTTTTAAAAAACACACACACCCCACCTCTGGTATCATTTCCAGGAAGACTTTGAGTACTGTACTTTTATATATGAAAAGTGTGCCATTCTACACCCAGCTGCCAATTTCCAAGCACCCTTCGAATCCATAGCCCGGGCTGGGGCGGGTAGCATTTATTCCATAAGAACATGGCAGAATTCTCCCTCAATTTTTAGCTCTCTCTCTTTTTAGTCCCTTTCTTGTGTGTGGGGATATAAGTAAAAGCACTTAGACAGTATTTTGTTCAACTGCTCAAAAAGAAAGGGCCACAGTCAAATGTATTTAAACAGATGGAATCACTTGCATTTATGTTGAGGCCTTGTGCCTTTGATCAAGGGTCTGGAGCCAAGCCTTATGAGGAACGGTAGAAGCAATTGGGTATGTTGAGCCTTGTAAAGAGGAAACTAAGAGGAGATATGATATCCATATTCCAATATTTAAAGGGATGTCACATGGAGGATGGAACCAGCTTGCTTTCTTTGACTAGGACCTGAACCAATGGATTCAAGTTACAAGAAGGGAGATTCCAACTAAACATGAGGAAGAACCTTCTGACTGTTCAACAGTGGAACAGACTCCCACAAGAGGTGGTGGATTCTTCTTCTTTGGAGATTTTTAAGCAGAGGTTGGATGACCACCTGCCATGTATGATCAAGTTGAGATTCCTGAATTGCAAGAGATTGGACTACCTTGGGGGTACCTTCCAACTCTATGATTCTATGAGATTCCACAAAAGAATTCACCAACCTGGTTCCCTCCAGAGGTTTTGGGCCACAGCACTGGCTGGGGCTGATGGGGGTTGTAGTCTGAAACTTCTGGGGGGAACCAGGCTGAGGAAGTCTGTTCTACAGTTTTGTCACAACCTTGTCAAAGGCTTCCGCTCCCTTTCTTCCTTTCTGACCAAGGATGATCAACCCTGCTGCAGTGTGCTGAACCCTTTACTCAAAAAGAGTCAAGGCAGTGATGTGGGCTAGTATCCATTAGAGACACCAAGCTGAGAAATGAACCCAAGTCACAAGAGGCTAGCCCTGTATTCCCTGAAGCGGACGTCTAGTCCTTTTACTGCCAAGCTCCTTCTTTCGGTATTTAATCAACTGTCGAATCCTCTGAAGTGAAAAAAATGCACTTTTTATTTTTATTTTCAGTGACTCGTTGAAGCTGACTGCTTCTCACAACCAGCAAGGTCTATGAAACTAGTCTTTATTAAGGATGAGTGATTTCTCACACTTATTCCGTTTCCCTCAGAGGCTGCCAAGTTGGTCCACCTGGGCCTCCAAACTGAGATATCACATTTCCCACATCTCATGCCTTTTTCCTCTCTATTTGCCCTGCATTATTTATTATGGCACAGAGTGCTCCTGGGGTTCGTTGTTAGCCGGGGTCATACCTGCTTTGGCCTCCCCTCTGCAGCAGCTCAGATTGGAAGGCAACCAGCAACTCTGTTGAACAGATCAGCAAATCGCTTGGCAATTTCAAGTGAAGAAACAGAAACTCAAGCATGTTACAGGGATCAGTAACTGAGAGTGAGTTGCATGTCCTCCAGTTCATGGACCAGAGAAAGTGGGCAGAATGGACAGTATGCATTTTCTGCACAAATGATGTGCTTGCATGCTCCTCCAAGAATTGCCTCCCTTATAGCCTGGCTGCATTTCATTAATTTTCAAAGTGGCTTGCTAAACATAACAATATTTTTTTTAAGTGCAATTAAAAATAAAAAGATAAGGTAGATGTCAAAACACAACAGCACAAACCAGAAACCAACAACTTTAAAACAGATCAGTGCCTGGCTGAGAACCAGTGAGGAGTAGAAATCCCACAAGGAGGAGACCTTGGTGTCTCCATGGGACTTAGGGAGGGGAGAGGAAGACCTCCGTAGGAGGGGATAGTATAGTATAGAATAGAATAGAAGGCTTGTAAAAGGCCTTGTGGTCTCTGCAGGACTTGAGGGGTAAAAAAGCCTTTGTGGCTGGTGGGGCAAAAATTAAGGATAAGGATTCCCTCTGCGGGAGAAGGGAGATGACTGTCTCAGTAGCAGAGAGGGTGAAGAATAGGGAGGACAAAACCTATGGAAGACATGTGGTCCCTGTGAAGCTTGCAGAGGAGAGAAGAAAGCTTTCATGGCTGGTGATAGGGCAAAGAAAGAAAAGGCCTTGTCTCATCCTTAGGAGTTGAGGAAGGGAGAGCAAAGTATTCACAGCAGTGAGTTTAGGCCTCATGGTCTCCCTCCAGGTGTTGTATCCCTGGGTCCAGTGCCCAGATCTCTTGAGTACCTAGCAATGCCTCTGCCTTTTGGCCATGTGGCTATTACAAATCTCCCAAAATCTAAACACAAAACCAGGTGAGTTTTGAATACCCAAGAGGTTACAAAGTTTCTTCTGACCATCTGTTTTTTTAAAAAAACCACAAAAACAAAAAGTATCATGCACAGGACAAAGAGAGAAATAATGCAACATGTAGTAGCATTTGTATCTTCCCTCTCTCTCTTTTTTGCTAATGTCAGTCTCCAACAGAACTGGGGCCTTGTAGTCCACAGAGCCTACATGAGAAACTCAACGGCAGATGAAGAATGAGCAAGAGCTGAGGCTTTAGGGAAGATCTTCATGAAAAATAAAAAGAAAGGAAATTAAAAGAAATGATTTTTTCATTTTCTTTTCTTTTTTAAAAAATCTGCATAGATGCTTTTACAGTCTGATGGCTTCTTCCATTTTCTTGCTGTTGTGTGTCTAACCTCAGGGAAAGCCCAGTTTGTAGATTGGTTTAATTTCAAAAGCTTTCTTTATAAAGGTAACTGAAGGTTATATAGAAAAGAGAACAAACCTTGGTTATAGGTCATGTTTAGTTTGGAGAGAGCTTAACCTGGAATAAGCAACCTTAACAGCTGAATTCAACAATGGAATGGTCTCAGACCCTGGGAGCTTGTGGACTCCCCTTCTTGGAGGTTTTTAAGCAAAAGTTGGATGGCCATCTGTCGTGGATGCTTTAGCTGATATTTCAGGGGGTTTAGCATTGGGGAGGGGTTGGACTATATGACCCTCAGGGTACCTTTCAACTCTACAATTCTACAATTCATTGCAGCAACAAGCTTGTTCTCTGGCGCCTGCATGCTCATGCATTTGCACTAAGCCACATTTTGGCTTACTGTGACATATTGATCAGGAAAAATATTCAGCTGAATTTTACTCATAGCAGACCCATTGAAATTAAGGAACATGATGTAAGTTAGGTCCATTAATTTCAATAGGTCTACTCTTAGTAAAATTTTGTTGAATAATACCCCCAGCCGCGCGTGGCACTGTGGGTTAAACCATAGAGCCTAGGACTTGCCGATCAGAAGGTCGGCGGTTCGAATCCCTGTGACGGGGTGAGCTCCTGTTGTTCGGTCCCTGCTCCTGCCAACCTAGCAGTTCGAAAGCACATCAAAGTGCAAGTAGATAAATAGGTACTGCTCAGGCGGGAAGGTAAACGGCGTTTCGGTGCACTGCTCTGGTTCGCCAGAAGCGGCTTAGTCATGCTGGCCACATGACCCGGAAGCTGTACGCCGGCTCCCTCGGCCAATAAAGCGAGATGAGCGCCGCAACCCCAGAGTCGGCCACGACTGGACCTAATGGTCAGGGGTCCCTTTACCTTTACCCCCAGGCACTGTGTACCTGGACTTCAAAATAAGGCTCCTAGGCAACCTAGCATAAGAGAATGGACCCTCTTATGCAGGGGTAAGTGGCTATATTTGGCTGGTGATCCAGTTAATTATCTCCTCCACTAGCACTTGGGGGACAAGTTTGACAGGTAGGTGGAAAATGCAAGAGAGGACAGGGCTCCTGTATCTTTGATAGTTGTGCAGAAGAGTGAATTCTTACAAGTGTAACTTGTCGTGCAGCTCCTGAAATTTTCTGTTCTACACTTTTTTGGGGTGTGTATGGACTGGCTATCACAGCTCTGAGGTTGGCTCTCATTATTAGCCCCGTATTCCACAAGACTAAGCAGCAAGCAGTGCGCTTGTGACTTAAGGTGAGGTTGGAGCCTATAGCTTCCTGGCTTTGCTTCCAGATGACGTGTTTATTGAGCATTCATTCAGATTTGTTTGCAGGAAGGCTAAACAGCATTGCCTCAAAGCAAGTGCTATCTCACCTGTCACTTTCCTTATCACAAGAAGTCCGATCTTTTTGGGAAGTGGGTTTATTACACCAGACCTCTCCCTATCAGATGCAATTGTGTTACCTGTATTTTCAAGTATATGATTGAATCCCACTCAGAAAAAGCGACAGTCTGGAAGTGCCCCAAGTCAGTGGTCCTCTTATTTTCATCTCTCCAACATTGTTCTCATCTGTTCTCATGCTGATCTGAGTCTTGAAAAGCACACAGAACTGAGTGACAAATGGGGCAGTGAGTTGAGGGGTGTTCAGAGACTTTGTGGGCACCAGGGGGAGTCCTCAGGGGTGCCATTGTGCCACACTGGTGAGTCCTTTCTATCCGGGCAGCCAGATAGAAAAAGAGGAAAGGATTCCTGAATGTTTAATAATTGTGTAGGAGGTGGAATTCCAGCAGGTGTATCATGTCATGCAATTTTAGATCAATGTGGATTTTATAAGAAAGATCTCCGACCTTTTTCATCCATGGGCAGCAACCTTTTTCATCCATGGGCTGGTCCACCGTCCCTCAGACCATGTGGTGGGCCGGATTATGTTTTGAAAAAAAATATGAACGAATTCCTATGCCCCACAAATAACCCAGAGACGCATTTTAAATAAAAGGACACATTCTACTCATGTAAAAACATGGACCGTCCACGGGCTGGATAGAGAAGGCGATTGGGCCGGATCAGGCCCACGGGCCCTAGGTTGCCTACCCCTGATCTAGCCACTAGCTTGAGGGATATCTCATGCAAAATCGTGTGACATCTCTGTTTTTTTATAGCTTCTCCGTTCATGTACTTGTAAGGCGGATAGTTCCATAAGCATTTCTCTAACCAAAGCAGACTGTTGTCTCTTGCACTTTAACCAGTTCCTGTCCTTTTAAGAGTAGGGCATTACCAGCCCTTATCCAAAAAAATAAAATAAAGATAACCTGTCCAGCTGGTTGCAGAAGCAAAATGCTCCTTGAACCAACTGCTAAGTCAACATTTTACCTTTTTCTGTGTCACAAAAGGAAAGAGCGTGGCACTTTCAATTGGCAGCGCAGCAGTCTGAAAGTTCACGACGTTCGGAGCACTTCTCACCCAGAACGCAAACTGTGAAGCACATTTAGAAATAATGTTTTTAATTAAAAGTAGCATTTCTGAGACTGTTGGCAGTGGCTATGGGGCATAAGTGAGGCGATCACTTCTGACAGTAGATGGTTGGGACTTGGATGCAAGAGACTGCAAACCAGTTTCAATCCTGCTTTGCTAATCAAATCAAGAGCTTTTATTCTTTAGTGGAGTGCCTCCAAAGTGGCACATGAGGTTTCAGTGGAGGGATCTCATTATCACCCGTAAAATAAATCGGGCTTGCCTGTGTCAGGAAAATGTAGTTGCTCCAGCCTAGACCCTGAACATTGGCACGCTGCAGCAGCAGCCTAACAGAAACAAAGCTCTTTTTACTCTGATGTACTGCGGGGTGGGCTTCTGGTGGGGGGGGGGGGAGAAGGGAGTCACCACTGCTAACATGTAGACCAGGGCTGACACTGAGATGTGATAAGGAGGATATGATTGCTGAGTACCCTCAGGCTTCATGTAATGTGCAGCATTAAGACAGCACTAGTTTCAAGGACCCTAAAGAGCGTAATCTTAAGCCCATCAGTAAGACTTCCCATCAGTAAGACTTGCTTTTCTTTTGAGTAAGGAGTGCAGCTGTAACTGACCACACATATTTTTTTTTTCTAATTAAAAGACCTGTATCCTTTTCTTTGTCCCAGGCAACTTTGTTCTTCTTGCAGTTCAGCCATCTTAATTGCCCTTGTTTGATTAGGTGAGAGATTTGTTTACACACATTTCCCGACATTTTGACCTGGCAGCTTCTCCAGCATTTAGCAAGTTAAGTAGCTGATAATGAGGTCTACTGCCTGGGCCTTCCCCCTCAGCTTTCTAAGCAAGGGAACTTCCTCGATAAACACAGACCTTTCCAAAGGGGACTGCCTGACTTGCCTTAGCACTTGAGCTCAGTTGTACCTATCTGAGAAGTACAGTACTGTACCTGTTTCCCCCCAGAATGTCTCCCACTTGCTGTTAGGTGAACTCTTCTGTTCTGTTAGGTAAATGTCTTCTTTAGAGCAGATCATCCACCTATATCTATTTTCTAATTAAAATATGCATGGATTTTTGAAGAGGGCCTATTTCCACTCATGCACCCTCCACCTCCATGTGCTAGGCTGTGCCCAACATTTTCTCAGGTGCACAGCACATTCTAATTCTTTTGGAACATGATCTTGTGTATCTAAAGTCCCCGTCAGGGTGCTATTTTGTCTCTTTCCCCCATGTTTATGCAAGTACCAAGAGGCATTAACAAGTAGGAGTTTATTTTGAAATGTTTGCGCCTGTGCTCTCGGGATAAACTATGCTGTTATACACCCACAAAGGTAGCTCTCATGCAATGCACATAAATTAACTACTTCCCACTTGTAGGCCTTGTTCCCATAATTTGCAGTGTTTACAGATGTACGCCTTCAGTGCAAACACCAGTCCTTGAGCAGCATTTATAGCACACAAAGCTTTATCTCCTCCGAGTTAATCTGCTCTTGTGCCAGTGTGGATTCCACCATCTTCTCATTGTTCTTTCCTTTCTGTAGGGCAGGGATGGAGAACTTGTGACATGCTTTGTGGATACTGTTGGACTCTTAAATCCCATCAGGCTCAGACAGCATACCCAGTGGTCAGGGATGATTGGAGTTGTAGTCCAACCACATCAACATGCCTCTGGTGTAGGAGAAAGAAAAATAACTATAATAGGAAGGAAATGCCCAGTGCGCTATAGCAGATGAAAGATTCTTTCCCGCCAACTTCAGTAGAAATCCATGTTAAAGTTGGTTACTATTATTCGTCTTTTTATTGTGAAACATTTGTTTATTTAAATACATTTTGCCCCACCCTTCAGCCCAAAAAGGCTCCTAGAACTGCTTACAGATCAGTAGAAGAAGAAGAGGAGGAGGAGGAGGAGTTTTGATTTGATATCCCACTTTATCACTACCCTAAGGAGTCTCAAAGCAGCTAACATTCTCCTTTCCATTCCTCCCCCACAACACTCTGTGAGGTGAGTGAGGCTGAGAGACTTCAGAGAAGTGTGACTAGCACAAGGTCACCCAGCAGCTGCATGTGGAGGAGCGAAGATGCGAACCCGGTTCACCAGATTACGAGACTACCGCTCTTAACCACTACACCACACTGAAACTAGACACTGCCTGCTTTAAGGCTTATAAAATAGAAGGCATGACATAAAAGGAAAATGGATTGTGTGGAAGGAGGAAATAAGCAAACTCAGGTATCAGTTCTTATCTGCAATTCTTCTAATGACCAACTGGGATAGAAACAGTTCTTGGAGAGGAAGAGCCAAAAGCTGCTGGTCTTTCAGCTCTTCTCTTCCTCCCTCTGCTGTAGCCTGCTACAATGGCAGCAGCTGCATGACAGCTGATGGAGAGAGTTGTTAAGACATTTGTGTTCTTCTACTGCAGAAAGGAAGGGAAGTCAAATAGGGATGCAATGTTCACAATTGTAAATGGCTTGTGTTATGAAAGGACACTATTACAGAACTGGATGAAATTGCACAACGTGGTCCAGTGTAAAAAGGGTTAACATGTTTATATTGAGAGAGAAAAGGTGAGTCTGAGAATACACTATGTTTTTTACTGTGGCAACACTTAACATTTTACATTCAGTAGGTTTGACCGAACCGTTTTAGGTCACTTCCAGGTGACCTCTTTGTTGAACATTCACCCTGTTTTATTTGCAAAGAGATTAGACAACTGCAGCTATTTAATTAGCATTTATTCTTAACTTTTGTTGCAGGGAAATTAGATGATGTTGAGTCAAGTGCATCTCCCCATCACTTTTGTTATTGCAAAGCGTCGAAACTTTTGGGAAGTGGATTTGTTGCACAAGGGCTCCAAAGGCCTTTAATTGTGCGGCCTGAATTTGCCGGTATGTGATTGAATTCCACCAAAAATATCAATGATCTGAAATCGCCCATAGATTTTGGGAAGAAAAAAAATCTGAATCAATGAAATCACAGTTCAGTGCAAATTCTGCTATTACTGAAAATTAGTAGCAACCCTCAGTCAGCTTGCAGATATGGGAGATATTTCTTTCAGAGGTTCTGCTGCATGCTGATGAAGCAGGCTTGACCTCAGATGACTTTGCCCGTAAGATAATTTGACCTCCAAAGGGTTAAAAAAGAGCCAAAACAGTGGCCTTTAAGGAGCATGCCCCCTTTATTATTTTATTTTTAACATCATTCAGACATTAAAATAATGGCATTTAATTAGCTTCCAAAAGCACATTGTGGCCTAGGGGCACTTGCAAAGTTCTTCGTCTTCATCAGTGTTCATTTTTAAAGGTTTTAATGCTGCTGCTCTGATTGCCGAGTGCTAAAATATGAATCTTCACACTTCTGAGTCATCAACTTAACCAAGCTGCAGCTTCAACTTCAGAGAACTTCCTGGGAGTAAAGTGAACTGTGCCCACAGAAGAAGGTTTGAGTCACACTTTCCAGGGCAACTCGAGCCCACCCCTGTGAAAACCGATTCAGCCTCTCCTTTCTTCCACCTACCTGTGGCTCACAGGCTCAGGCTGGCTGTCGAAACCTTTCCATTTTTGAGAGCTTATTAAAAGTTGAAAGTTGTTTACTCATTTGTCTCTTCAACACAGCCCTGCCTTTCTTCATGCCCTCTTCTGCTCCATTGGCATGTTCAACATTAATAGTTTCCTTTTCCAGGGCTTGTTCCGTAGGCAGTATTCCAGTGCAATCTTATGGCTTCTCATTTAGGATTGCTAACTTTTTTTTTTTTAATCAGAGTGTATTTCTGAGAAAATTTCTTAAGATGTTGTGTTTTTCACCCATGCTGAAAAAGAGCTATTGGTCCAAATATTCTCCACTCTTTCCCCTGGTGGCTGCAAAATGCCTGCCAGGCTGCCAGCAGTTGCTTGCTGCCATCACTTATTTTGTTATATAGTTTGTTTCCCTGCCTTCACCTTAAGGTCTCAGGGTAGGTTACAACAATCCAATATACCATTATAAAAAACATATAAAACTGTTAGAGCCAAAAAGCCAAATAGAACAGAACAGGATAAATTCAGCAGAAGACATGAGTCTCACAAAACAAAATACATTAACTGTCAAAAGACCAAGGTAAAGAAGTACGTCTTCACCATTCAGCAAAAGCTGTGCAATGTACATGCTAGACACCCCTTTTTGGGGAGGGAGAGCCACAGTTGAGGGTCTTCCACAGAGAAAGCCCCGTCTGGGGCTGTCATCTTTTAGGGCGAAGGCCCATCTCCCCTTCTACAAATTTGAATACCAGAGAAGGCTGGTAGGGATGCAATGGTAGCAAAAAGAACATTAGGAAAGGAGCAGCTCTGCTGTTGCAGTGGTGATACCTGCCGCCCAATAAATTGCTGGTGAGCTGCTACTGACCCTGGAAAGTATTTGGCAAAATGGTTCGACCAATTTCATCCTGCTGTATCCTTGTAGTTTAAAAGCACTTTTCCAAAAAACAAAACAAAAACCAGAGTCCTTTTTGTTGGGGATAATTCAGATGGAAATTCCCAGGTGTCAAAAAAGGTTATTTATGTATGCCACTCTACTGCGGCCCTTGTTTTGTTAGCCCCAAAATGGAAAACAAGCGAGGTCCCAGCTAAAGAAGAATGGCAGCTTAAATTGATGGAATATGCGCAACTTGCGGATCTAACATACAGAACAAGAGAACAAGAAGAACATACGTTTGAAGAAGATTGGAAAATGTTTATTGAATATACGGAGGGAAATTGTGTACACTTGAAAACGTTGGCAGCATTAAGATAAATTCAACTGTGTAAATAAGTTTAGATGGATGTAAGAATGGAATAGTGAATGCTTTAGTTTATATAAAATATGCAGGGACTTAGGTTATGCAAAATGAACCATGGAAAGAAAAGAAGGGAAGTTTTTTGATATTTTAAGGTTGTTTAAATGAGAATGGGTCTAGTAGATGCAATTTGAGTCGTGTGACTCAAATTGATTAATTTTTTGCGGTATATATTTTAACAATCCCAAAGTAAACAACCTCGTTGAAGAAGATAACAGTGGTTATCCAAACCTCATTGCTGGTTGCAAAGGGCCCCCCATAACAGTTCAACCTTCAGGCCCCCAAAATGTAGTTCTACCACTGGCCTGGGTAACAGCTGGTTTTTGTTTTGTTTTTTGTAATTTCAGCTATGAGGAATTGGCCTTTGTTATGCATTTAACAGTGGGTCTTGGTGCATCCTGAATGGCACCTGAGAGAGTCTCATTTGCATGTCTGCTGCCACCTTCCACCTTCTGCCGAAAAACACAAGTTGCAGACTCATGACTTTACCACTGCCTGCAGCAAACTTTCCCCCCTCTCTTCTCTTCTCTTCTCCTCTCACCTTGCTTTGTTTGCTATCTAGCCTAGTTCTGAAGAACTCAAAAGCTTTCACACTTTTTGGTGATATATTGGTAGGCCTAATGAAGAGATTGCCCTAATATGGATCTCGGGTTACCTTTACTTTTTGCTCCCTTTGCATGTTGTGTGACTTTTTCTGATCCCTGTTCCTTAGCATTTAAAAAAGGTAAAAGGTAAAGGGCCCCTGGACGGTTAAGCTTTCTGGGCAGAACATAGCCATGTTGCAAACTCACAATTTCTTTATGCCATGGTTTGTTGACAAACTCTTGCCATACTGGCATGTTGTCAGTATTTCAGAGTAGTTATTTCTATCACCCAGGACAGAAATAGTTGGCTGTTGTTGTTGCTGTTGTTGTTGTTTTCATACAGTCCAGTTGCTCAATGCAAAGGATTATGGAATAGCCACTACTAAGGTAAAGGACCCTTGGATGGTTAAGTCCAGTCAAAGGTGACTATGGGGTTGCGGTGCTCATCTCGCAGAGGAAGCCACATTTGTGGCATTTGTCCACAGACAGCTTTCTGGGTCATGTGGAAAGCATGACTAAACCGCTTCTGGCGCAACAGAACACCGTGACGGAAACCAGAGTGCACGGAAACTCCATGTACCTTCCCACTGCAGTGGTACCTATTTATCTACTTGCACTGGTATGCTTTTGAACTGCTAGGTTGGCAGGAGCTGGGACAGAGCAACAGGAGCTCACCCCATTGCCGACCTTTTGATCAGCAAACCCAAGAGGCTCAGTGGTTTCGACCATAGTTCCACCTGTGTCCCCAAGCTACTACTACTGAGAACGGAAAAGCATTTGAAAGAAACAATGTAATTCTCCATTGTTTTGGGAGCATTAATAATGCAGAAGTATGTTAATGGTACAGTTAGTTAGGGCACTAGAAGTACATTAGTGCTGCATTTGGTTGTGGGAGTTGACAACAACTATTTGAAAATATGGGCATGAAAGCACCTTACTTTGTGCTGTTGTTAATTAATGCTTCCTGTGGGATGTATAGAACTGCCTGACCTTGCAGATGTAATTAATTCTGATTTAACACTGAACCACCATCGATGAAGGATCCCTCAAGTGTGTCCGGTGGTAGTTTTTGATGGCCATCTGCAGCAAATGCAACCACAGACAGTGTCAGCATCTTGTCATTCACTTAAGAATGCCCACTGGATTGTGTGTTTAATTGCTGAGAATAATATGAACTGTCACTCAAGGCTATCAATTGTGTAGATAATGATTACATGCAATGGGATGCTCTTCTTAGCGGCATGGTATAAGCATAGAAACCATAACTTCTCTCTATCCAAACAAGATACTTAAAATACACATTTCTGCCCTCCTCCACAGCACCAAATAAATAAATAAATCCATTTCCAGCAATTCACAGTGTATTAAATTTGTTAAATTGGCATCCTGCCTTGCCACCAAATGGTACTCAAGACAGCTGACAGCAATAACAAGAATGCAAAAAACAACAACAACAAAAACAGTAAGAAACAAAAACAAGGCAGGTCAGTCTTCAGTTAAAAATTATCAGTTAAAATGAATTACAGCACTGGCGGTGCTGAATAAATTCATATATCTGCATAGATGTATCTGTATAGATTCACAAATGGAGCAAGGAAAATATTGCTTCTGTTATGGGCCGAGCGAGCTCCAGCTGCTCAACCACATTCCCTTGCCTGAGAGGACTTTTTTTAGGAGCTGCTGCCTACCTTGTCATCAAGCATGGACAAGGACGAGAACAAGATTATGCTGCTCCTGTGCTGATACTATTTTAAGCATGGTACTATTTTGATAAACTTTAGTAAGATGCTTTGAGAGCCTTTGGGGGCTATATAGTAGGATATAAGTATTCTAAAGATAAATAAAGAACAATGATTTGATTCAGTTTCCCATTGTAGGCCTGTACACCTTTTGACCAGGAGTTACATGCAATGCCACAAAAGAGGAAATTGATCTCCCAAGAAGCAGGGAACTAGGACGTGAATTTGCATGTGCTAATTTGGTTGCTCAGTTGGCTCTCCAGGTGCTGTTGATGAGTAACATCAAGGCCCCTTTCTTACCCTTCTGTGGATGTGGAGCAGAGAGCCCTTCAAATAAATGGCACCTTCGAAATAGAGGACTGCTCTCTGTAAAGTAGGACACATGGCCAGCCTACTTTTGACCCACCAAAACTATATGGTGGGTATGTGTTCCCTGTATGTTACTGCAAAAACAAGAGTGTGATCAAACACCTGATTGGCCACAGCACAGGCATTTTGATTGCTGAAACATTACACAGTGGAACCTTGGTTCCCAAACGGCTTAGTTGCCGAACAAATTGGCTCCCGAATGCCGCAAACCCGGACGTAAGTGTTCTGATTTGTGAACGTTTTTTGGAAGCCGAACCTCCTGTAGCCAATAGGAAGCCGCGCCTTGGTTTTCAAACGGTTTTGGGAGTCAAACAGACTCCCGGAACAGATTAAGTTTGAGAACCAAGGTACCACTGTATATAGAATCATAGAACTGCAGAGTTGGAAGGGACCTTAGATAGTGATGTGCCTGAGGCCACACAGTGAGTTAATTGGTATGACTGTGAACCAGAAATCTCACACCTAGTTTTAGCCATTTTGTTATATACACTCTCAAGGCATGGGAGCCCTGCCAGGAGAAAAGGTTGGCAACCCTATTTGCAAACCAATTCACTGCATTCCCTCCCCCAACCCCCAAAATGTTTGAATCCTCCAGCTTCCATCCCTGTTGTTGCAGGAGTAACTTCACTGCTTTAGAATGATTGGTCACCTGTCATGTTCCTTTATAGCTTTTGGTCCCCAATGTGTTATCTGTACATTTTCTGTAGCTCACTTTGTGATCCTTTGCCTTGAAGGTGAGATATTGATGTGAACATTTGCTATTGTAGGATCACATCCCTGGGTTTTTACAAGAACAAGCTCCTAAGAAGGGTTGTAGTAGAGATAGAAAATTACAATAATCAAGTCTGGAGAAGACAAAAGTGCAAATAAGACTTTCAGCAGAAGTGTGACTGAGACAGTGTTGAAGATAGGGCAATATAGAATAAGTGTTAATAAGCAGATTTACAGAGAGACAGAATGTGAGAAGCAAAGGTAAGCTGAGGATCAAAGAGAGCACGCAGATAGTTTCTGCTGCATGATGGCAACGCAACAAAACTTCAAATCGCAAAGCACCAATATGGATGTCATTGAGTTCAAATGACTTCCATGTAAATTATTAGAACGGTAAGCAAACATACAGATTGTTGCCTGTTGTGCACACAAACCACCAATCCCTTTCTATCCAGCTGCCACTGAAAGGGAGCATCTTCCCAGTTCCCTTTTTTCAGGCCAGATGTGATTGTTTCCCAGGAGTTTGGTGGTGTATTTTTGCCAATGCACAGGTTTTGCACAATGGACGTAGATTCTTATAAACTCAGGGGTCACTCAGAGGAGAAGATGGTGAAATGCAAACAGGGGACACAGAAGGGGCTGAACTCCTCAATGCCTTCTTTGCCTCAGTCTTCTCCGATAAAGAAAACAATGCCCGACCTGAAGAATTTGGAGCAAATGATTCAGCAAAGGAAACACAGCCCAGAATAACTAAGGAGATAGTACAAGAATACTTGGCTAGTTTAGATGTATTCAAGTCTCCAGGGCCAGATGAACTGCATCCAAGAGTATTAAAAGAACTGGCAGATGTGATCTCAGAACCACTGGCAGTCATCTTTGAGAATTCCTGGAGAACAGGCGAAGTCCCGGCAGACTGGAGGAGGGCAAATGTTGTCCCTATTTTCAAAAAGGGGAAAAGAGAGGACCCAAATAATTACCGCCCAGTCAGTCTGACATCAATACCAGGGAAGATTCTGGAGCAGATCATTAAGCAAACAGTCTGTGAGCACCTAGAAAGGAATGCTGTGATCACCAATAGTCAGCATGGATTTCTGAAAAATAAGTCATGTCAGACTAACCTGATCTCGTTTTTTGACAGAATTACAAGCCTGGTAGATGAAGGGAACGCAGTGGATGTAGCCTACCTTGATTTCAGCAAGGCATTTGACAAGGTGCCCCATGATATTCTTGTAAAGAAGCTGGTAAAATGCGGTCTTGACTATGCTACCACTCAGTGGATTTGTAACTGGCTGGCTGACCGAACCCAAAGGGTGCTCATCAATGGTTCCTCTTCATCCTGGAGAAGAGTGACTAGTGGGGTGCCACAGGGTTCTGTCTTGGGCCCGGTCTTATTCAACATCTTTATCAACGACTTGGATGTTGGACTCAAGGGCATCCTGATCAAATTTGCAGATGACACCAAATTGGGAGGGGTGGCTAACACCCCAGAGGACAGGATCACACTTCAAAACGACCTTGACAGATTAGAGAACTGGGCCAAAACAAACAAGATGAATTTTAACAGGGAGAAATGTAAAGTATTGCACTTGGGCAAAAAAAATGAGAGGCACAAATACAAGATGGGGGACACCTGGCTTGAGAGCAGTACATGTGAAAAGGATCTAGGAGTCTTGGTTGACCACAAACTTGACATGAGCCAACAGTGTGACGCGGCAGCTAAAAAAGCCAATGCAATTCTGGGCTGCATCAATAGGAGTATAGCATCTAGATCAAGGGAAGTAATAGTGCCACTGTATTCTGCTCTGGTCAGACCTCACCTGGAGTACTGTGTCCAGTTCTGGGCACCACAGTTCAAGAAGGACACTGACAAACTGGAACGTGTCCAGAGGAGGGCAACCAAAATGGTCAAAGGCCTGGAAACGATGCCTTATGAGGAACGGCTAAGGGAGCTGGGCATGTTTAGCCTGGAGAAGAGGAGGTTAAGGGGTGATATGATAGCCATGTTCAAATATATAAAAGGATGTCACATAGAGGAGGGAGAAAGGTTGTTTTCTGCTGCTCCAGAGAAGCGGACACGGAGCAATGGATCCAAACTACAAGAAAGAAGATTCCACCTAAACATTAGGAAGAACTTTCTGACAGTAAGAGCTGTTCGACAGTGGAATTTGCTGCCAAGGAGTGTGGTGGAGTCTCCTTCTTTGGAGGTCTTTAAGCAGAGGCTTGACAACCATATGTCAGGAGTGCTCTGATGGTGTTTCCTGCTTGGCAGGGGGTTGGACTCGATGGCCCTTGTGGTCTCTTCCAACTCTATGATTCTATGATTCTATGATTCTATTAAATGGTTTTGTATAATGGATACCACGCCAATAGTATGAATTCTGTGACTTGGGATGTGGAAAAGAATTTAAGCAGCAAAAGAAAATGGATTTAAAAACGTAATTAATGGCCTTTTAATACATTTTTCTTTTCTTTTACTTATTCCTGTCTTTTTCTGCAATTTAACCTTGAGTAATTATTGTACTGTACTGACAAGAAAAGTGGCAAACTCGGTTTTATCAATGTTTAATTATTTTTTCATTGTTTTATTATTGATCTTTTTATGTCGATCTTTTCTGTGAACCGTGCTGAGACCTCCGGGTATAGGGCAGTATATAAATTTAATAATAATAATTATTATTATTATATTGTATTGTGAACTGTCCTGTGATCCTATCTGGATGAAAGGGTGGTCTATAAATGAATCCAATAAACAAATATTGACCTAGATAATAATAATAATAATAATTTATTATTTATACCCCGCCCATCTGGCTGGGCTTCCCCAGCCACTCTGGGCGGCTTCCAAAAGAATATTAAAATACTGTGATACATCAAACATTAAAAGCTTCCCTAAACAGGGCTGCCTTCAGATGTCTTCTAAAAGTCTGGTAGTTGTTGTTCTCTTTGACATCTGGTGGGAGGGCGTTCCACAGGGAGGGTGTCACTACCGAGAAGGCCCTCTGCCTGGTTCCCTGTAACTTGGCTTCTCGCAGTGAGGGAACCGCCAGAAGGCCCTCGGTGCTGGACCTCAGTGTCCGGGTAGAACGATGGGGGTGGAGACGCTCCTTCAGGTATACTGGACCGAGGCCATTTAGGGCTTTAAAGGTCAGCACCAACACTTTGAATTGTGCTCGGAAACGTACTGGGAGCCAATGTAGGTCTTTCAAGACCGGTGTTATATGGTCTCGGCGGCTGCTCCCAGTCACCAGTCTGGCTGCTGCGTTCTGGATTAGTTGTAGTTTCCGGGTCACCTTCAAAGGTAGCCCCACGTAGAGCGCATTGCAGTAGTCCAAGCGGGAGATAACCAGAGCATGCACCACTCTGGCGAGGCAGTCCGCAGGCAGATAGGGTCTCAGCCTGCGTACCAGTTGGAGCTAGATAACCCTTCTCCTAAAGCATTTAATCTTTTACAAGGATTAGGAGTTGAAAAGAGAGTAAAGTTTTGAAGAATCATATTGAGAAGCCATAAGTGCTATTGAAGTAGAACAGGGTGATGGTTTGGAATTAGAAAAGTGGTGGTGGTAGTAAATTGCAGCTGCTTATGTGCACAAGGCAATTTGAAGCTCTGATAGAAAAGTTGGAGCAGTGTCTTCCATGGACTAATAAAGAAAATGGTCACCTGGACTTATCCTCAAAAGCCATTTTTAATACTATGGCTGAACCCTAGACATGTGAAGTAATAATACTGAGCTTTCTTTGAGCATGTGCAAGGGTACCTTTCTCCCTTGAGTAGCTATGCCCATCTGGGACGAGGAGGCCAGACTTTCAGGTTGGACACTGTGCCTTGCAGATAGACTTGATACCTCACCTCTTTTTGATGTTAGAAATTAACCAACTATGGGTTTTGCCACCCATCCTTCCCTTAAATTACTTAAGGGTATGGGGTGTGGGAGCGTTGCCCTTTGTTGTTATCTCTTCCCAGCTTTTTGACAGACAGGCCTAATTCCAGGGATGCATTCATTTCATACATCATTCTTTGCTGTGTTCAGATTATACCACTTTCTGCTTTACTTTAAAAAAATAAAATAATAATTGTTCTGTTTGTTCCCAGTGGTGCAATGGGTCAGTGCATCCTGCTGTTAACCAGAAGATTGGTGGTTCAAGCCCACCCAGGGACGGCTGTGAGCATTGCAGGGGGTTGGACTAGATGACCCTCAGGTCTCTTCCAACTCCACAATTTTATGATTTGATAATGCCATGTTTCTGATAAGAATAATTCTCATCAGTTCAGGAGTGCATTAGTTAAAATTCATGTCTGATGGTATAGCTAAAGACTTTTTAAAAAGTGACTGACAGCCAACTCAAAGTTTCTACCATAACCAGGTATGTGATAGCTTGTAGTTATGCTACGGTGATTCGTGCTGTATGTTTGCTGTCACTCTTAAAGTTGTCATGTGTTTAGAATACTATAACACTGTGAGCCATCTTCAGGCTACTTCCCACTCTCTTCTGTAGAAAATGCTGAATCAATGAGTCTACAGTTCAGCTGTGAATTTGGAGCCATAGAAGAATAACACTGATAAGACAGTGGTACATGAATCATACAGTCAGACCATTTACCCATAAACTCATTACTTGAAAATGTGCATGTTCTGAACTGTATGCAATATGATATTGTAATGGGCAAACTGTATTGGTCATTAATTAAGAAAGGAAGGCAACCTTTGCCCTAAGTGAGATTGTGGTCCACCAGGGTAAATTAAAGAAATTCAGGCTAATGTGACTTTAAGCCTTCCTCACTTAGCAAGCCGGTCCTTTTGCATATTCTCATCTACAATGCATATACACCAAAGACTATCAACTTTCTCAATCAGGAAAGCACTTGCAATTGAGATTGAGCAGTTTGAGCTATCTGTTTCTAGGATGAGGGTTATGTGAATGTTGTTGTGAGTAAATCATCAGGTTAACTTGTCTGCATTTGAAGCATGATGTTGACTCACATCCCTGACAACACAATTGTGTCCGTCCTCTGATACTTCCAGAGGCTATACCAGATCAGAGGATTTGTCCATTTTGCTCAGCATTGTATACTCTGAAGTATCAACTCCCTGGAGACATGATGATGATGATGATGATTCATTTCAATTCTATTACCACTTTATATTTTAAAAAATCTCAAAGTGGTTTACAACACATTAAACTGTCAAATAAAACAATCCAGAATAAAACATTACATTTCAAAATGAAACATTACTAAAAGAAAGTCAAACATAAAACACACATTTAAAACATTACAATTAGCAAAAGAAAAAATATTATCATAAGCACAGAACATATATGCTGCTGTTGTTGCCAATCCTGCCAGTGGTGGTTCATGGTGGGCAGCGGCTGTGGAAGCTCAAGCTCAGTGAACTGGGTCTGCTCTCTCCAAGAATGGTCTCTGACCTCTTTTAGAGCTGCAGTCAGTCATGGCACCACCCTCTGAGGCCAGGTGGGAAAAGGTTGGCAAGGCAGAGATTCAAGCATGAATAACTCATTTTTTGTCACCTCCTACATAAGATTGGTGCAGCTGGAGATGCCAGGAACTGAATCTGGGGCCATTTGCATCCAAAGCAAACGGAGAGGGACGCGGGTGGTGCTGTGGTCTAACCCACTGAGCCTCTTGGGCTTGCTGATCAGAAGGTTGGTGGTTTGAATCCCCACAATGGGGTGAGCTCCTGTTCCTCTGTCCCAGCTCCTGCCAACATAGCAGTTCGAAAGCACGCCAGTGCAAGTAGATAAATAGGTACCACTGTGGCGGAAAAGTAAACAGCGTTTCCGTGCACTCTGGTTTCTGTCACGGTGTCCCGTTGTGCCAGAAGTGGTTTAGTTATGTTGGACACATGACCAGAAAGCTGTCTGTGGACAAACGCCAGCTCCGTCGGCCTGAAACTGAGATCACCGCTGCCACCCCATTGTTGCCTTTGACTGGACTTAACTGTCCAGGAGTTCTTTACCTTTACCTTTGCCTATCCAAAGCATATGTTCTGCCAGTGAGCTGTGGCTTACCTGTGTTCCAAGCACGTTCAGTGGTTGCATATGCTGGGTTGGCCTGAGGCTGCCCTGCAGGATGCAGAATTGCTGCCTTTTTATAATTCCCCAGCATTCTTTGTTGGAATGGGTACAATTTTCTGCACAATGTGTGTCCACTCTCCTTGTATCCAGGTCAAAGGCAGATCAGATCTCCACAGACTTATGTACCATACCAACAGGCCAGGGTTGGTGTGCATCTCAGGTGTCTGAGGTACGGATTGAGCCAGCCACATTACACACCTATGCCCTCCATGAACAAAAGTTACAACGATGGATAATATTTGCTGGGCAGTAGAGAGAGAAGGAAGGGTTCCGTATATAATTTTTAACTTGCATTATTTGGATTGGGGGTATTGGGCGTGGCAAGAGGTGAGCGATTTGGAAAAGGGGCACATTTAGTGGACAGGGGCCCTTTCCCCCACCCTAGCCCAGTTACCTTCTGAAATATATTTGGAGTTGTTAGGCCTGAAGATGTTGGGCAGGGAGAAGAGGCTGAATGGCCTGCCTGCTGTTTTCATTGTCACAATGCTTTGTAGAAAGAAGGGCATTTTTCTTTCTCCCCCCTCCCTTTTTGCTAAAGCTGCGTGCTCTGAGCAGAGGTTCTTCTTTATCATTATCTCAGCACACCATTAACCATGCACTCCGAGTGCATTCTGTGATATTTAAGGGGGTGAGATTTCTATACACAGCTTGTTAGGAGATGCCTCCGAACATGAGCCCGCAACATCTTATCACCTCTGTCAGAGAAGAAATCATATAGACAGCTGGTCTGGTATTGCACATTTGCTGCACAAACCTGAAATGACATCTCTCTCGGCTGATCTTTTATATAGCACAGAGCTGCATAATGAGAGAGCAAAAACAGGCACACACTTCTTTCAGCAGACTACCTTACGCAAATTTGGTAGAGGAACAATAGAGACCACCCCAAAAGGCCTTTTTGGGTTTATCAGAAAGCCTAAGGGCCAAACAGCAGGTGATGTTAATTATGTGGTTTGCCTTTGAGTGCATTATTTTTCATTCAAGACCAAACTATACATTATGCTGGATGCTGCTGCTGCTGCTGCTTCTTCTTCTTCTTCTTCTTCTTCTTCTTCTTCTTCTTCTTCTTCTTCTTCCAGGTATGGGGAGGCCCAGTCTTTGTCTGCAGCATGGAGTTATGCACGCACCAATCAGCTGATTGTTGGCACATCCATAGCTCTCTGTATTGGGCTGAGCAAGCAGCAATGATCAGCTGATTGCCGGGGCTTGGGTGCTTTGTGCCTGGATTTACACAAGCCCTGACTATATAACAAGTAGCTTGCAGAGCTCCATACACAGGACTTTAAAGCCCCAGCAAACAATGATTGTCAGTGCTTGTAAAGTGTTGGGCACAGGACTTTGCAGGTGCCCCAGTCAGCTAAGTGCTGATGCTGGCAAACCCACTTTGGCCCAGTCACATCTTTACCTCCTCTCCTGTGGTCCCTCACCTAGTTCTACTTTGGCTAGTTTCAAGCACCAGGCCCAACTCTTTTTGTTTTCCCTTTAATGTACAACGATGACTTTGATGTCATTCTTAATTGAAATGCAGTGTGTGTGTGTTGCCATGCAGTAATGTTAACTTTTTTCTCTTTTATTTTATGCATATGACGTTAAATAAGGAGTAAAGGTAATAGTGTTGGCCTTTAAGAAAGATTCCAAAATCAATATTAGGGTAATCCCTTTATTAAACCAACCAAAGCAGTGTGCAAACCTTTGAGTATTCCTGAACTCTTCATCAGGCTAGATGGTAAACAGAGCAATGGCAGAGGGAGAGAAAACAATTTTGGGCTGATGTCCAAGCCATGAAGTCTGCATCTGTTCAGTCTTAAGATGGAATTGGGAAGGAGAAACAGGCATTCAAATAAGGCCCTTTTGGGTACTCAGGTTGAACTATGGCATGCTGGGAATAACAATGGCTGCATCTACGTGTCTGAAAAGATATGAAGTGGCTGTTAGCTTCAAATCTATTTCAAGAAGAAAAATACATGACCCCAAGTTTAAATGCACAAAACAGTGGGGACCCTCCTTACCTTTTTTTTTTAACACCTTAAAATGATTACTGTGATTGGTTTTTAAATTGAAATCGTGAAACTGAATGTATGTGGACTCTGTGAAACAGGTTGTTGGTGTATACGTGGGTTGTTGGTTTTTAACACTACAGCCTTCATAGAGGCTGCTCCAGTCATACTAGGTCTATATTTCAGCACCCAAAACCCACAACAAATATTATGAAGAGGTGTAGACCTCTTTTGCGGTGACAAGCGATGTTTTATCACCTGAGTTTCTTGGGGCTTGAGGGGCGATGTGTGTGGGGGTGTCGATCCAGTCACATGTGTGCTGTTTTTCTAATGCCTCTAATGAATAGCTTGTTTTCAATCTGTTTTCATAACTTAATTTTACACCAGTGTTTTCCTGCAATGATTAAATTTCTATTATTTTAAAGAGCTCTGCAAATATGTAAAGGAAAGGAGAAGCCCCACAGGTCTAGCACTTTAGGTTGGAAGTTTTCAGGGGAGCAAGCTGATCACTGAGATAATCTGGGGAGCACTATTAATGTACCCTCATGGACCAGGAACACAATTCATGTCACGTGGAGTTGTTCCTTCAATGTAATAGGCCTGTTGTTGTTGTTGTTGTTATTTAGTTGTGTCTGACTCTTTGTGATCCCATGGACCAGAGCACACCAGGCACTCCTGTCTTCCACTGCCTCCCACAGTTTGGTCAAACTCATGCTGGTAGCTTCGAGAACACTGTCCAACCATCTCGTCCTCTGTTGTCCCCTTCTCCTTGTGCCCTCCATCTTTCCCAACATCAGGGTTTTTTCCAGGGAGTCTTCTCTTCTCATGAGGTGGCCAAAGTATTGGAGCCTCAGCTTCAGGATCTGTCCTTCCAGGGAGCATTCAGGGCCGATTTCCTTAAGAATGGACAGGTTTGATCCTTCAGTGTAATAGGCCTAATTCTATGGAAATACCATTAGAAATGGGCACCTGCTAAGTTAAAACATAGCCCTTTGTGCTGTGAATATTTCTGTTTTATGATGTTTTAAACTATTTTTGTGTGTTTGCATATTGTATGCTTTATTTCCTCCCCTACCCCCAGCTCCCAGCAAGTTGCTTTTAGATATGGTGAAAAGCAGGGTGTAGATTCCTTAAATAAAAATAAATAAATTGCAAAGGATGGTCAATAAAGATATAACCTTCGCGTAAGCTTGGTGCAAGCAAATCAGGATTATTGAACAGGTCATCTGGGTTGAACACTAAATACATTAAATAAATAAATGATTAAAGGTGCAGAAGTCCTTTGCCCTCTTAATTCACCTGACTGTCTTATAATACTACAATAACTGAAATCTATTTCCAGAAATAGGTCTGAAGAGAAACACAGCTGGAAGCATTATATACATACATACATACATACATACATACATGCATTATATGTGTGTGTATGAAATCTCTTCAGAACTTCAGAGCCTTGCCCTTTGTGGTTTTGTCCGCTATATGCCTTTCTGGGTTTTTCCTTAGCTTATTTCGTTTATGTGGACTTTGGTTTTAAACATCTGTTTTCTAAAACAAGTTTCCCAACCAGCGTTCTTTGATGTCAACATTTTCCCTGCTTCTAACCTTTAAAATACCGCAGCGAGAGAACTTGTGAGAGAGGAAAAAACACCAAACAGGTGCAGGCCTCACCTCACCACCCTCATAAATTCTCCCACTTGCGCTGCCTCTCTCGTTTCGGCAGGGCATTCCCCCTACCACCCCAATTTCCCACCACAGTGGCTTTTGTGTCAAATTTCTGTCTGTATAGCAGAAACATCAAATTCAAAAATGAAACTAAATGAACGTTTGAGAGCTTCTGCTTGGAAATAAACTTCCCTTTTTTTTTGAAGGCACAAGCAGGGCTCATCAGAAGGGAGGGGCTCATGAGAGCCAGTTGCAAAGGGGTCCTCACATTTGGACACTTGTCAATTTGGGGAAATTGACAAGTGTCTAAATTTATTCTTTGATCAAAAATGTGACCCACATTCTCAGCTTACAGCTGCAGATTTGAAGACTTTTGTTGTTATTCCCTGATAATGCATATGGTCATGTTGAAGAGTTTAAAATGTTCATAAACATTAATACAGTGGTACCTCAGGTTAAGTACTTAATTCGTTCCGGAGGTCCATACTTAACCTGAAACTGTTCTTAACCTGAGGTACCACTTTAGCTAATGGGGCCTCCTGCTGCTGCTGCGCCGCCGAAGCACGATTTCTGTTCTCATCCTGAAGCAAAGTTCTTAACCTGAAGCACTGTTTCTGGGTTAGCGGAGTCTGTAACCTGAAGCGTATGTAACCTGAGGTACCACTGTAGAAATATATCAATTCTGCTGGTGCAAGGTAACACGATGAGTAATGTGTTCTCTCATGTCAGCTGATTCGGGGTGGTATCAGACATATCCCATCAGCACAAGGATTTCCACTTGCGCAATGGGACTCCCCCCTCCCTCTTCTCCCTTCACACACCCCATGTTCTCCCCTAATCTGCTGTGGGGGGTTGGCGGAACCCACAGTACAGATTTAGTGGGTGCCTGGGCGAGCTGTGGGGATTCCCCTTGCACAAGTGGAAATCCTAGCTCTGACAGGACACATCACTCACCTCTGCTTTGGGTACAACCCTATATATACAAACCACTTGCTCTTGGGGGGCACCTTTTTTTTGCTTTCATGTGTCATCATTTATTTTTATTCAGAGGGGCCTCCAAACCTGGTAGTGTCCTGGGCCTTGCTGGATGTCTGTCTGGGCCTGGGCAGAAACTTAAATTCACACCCACTTAGCAAGATCTACAAGGGTTATATTTATGTTTGAATTTAGCCCATCAGGGCTGGACTTAGGGATAAATGTCCAGGTCCCCACTCAATAGAATGTGCAAGATGACCCCCAAGTGCAGCAGGATTATACATTGTCATCTAAAGAAGTGCCAGTGTAATTCCATTAAATCCAGAGTCTAAAACTATCTAATTCCATAGTGCTGCAATGCTAAACATTGATCTGGAGCCCAAGGTGAGGCAGTGAGGTGACCACGTTTGAGAGCAAGCTGTGAAAATGTCCAAAGGTACCAAACTGAGAATGGAGAACAAAATTGACAATGGGATGTTCAGTAAAATGTTAAGTGTAAATTGATGCACGTTAGGCCCAAAAATCCCAGCTTCACATGGATGTAGGGGCGTCTAACTGATGGTGACTAACCAAGAAAGTGATTATGGGTGGATCACTTAATGGAGATATTAAGGCAGCTGTCATGACACACAAATTCCATGTAAGGGATAATTAGGAAAGTAAATCTGCCAGTACTATAATGCCATTATAGACTGGCCATGTCTGAAGCACTTTATTGCCCTCCTATGAGATGTCCAAGAAATAAACAACTGACTTTTAGAAGACATCTGAAGGTAGCCCTGTATAGGGAAGTTTTTTAATGTTTGATGTTTTATTGTGTTTCTAATATTCTGTTGGGAACTGCCCAGAGTGGCTAGGGCAACCAAATCAGATGGGCAGCATATTATTTTTGTTTTTGTTAGTAGTAGCAACTAGAGTGATATTTTTGTCCTATGTGAAGCCTCCAGAGGGGCGCCATTGAAGCTCCAGGCCTGTGTGTGTGTGTGCGTGTGTGCGCAAATGCGTGTGTGGGGATGGTGCCAAACTAGGTCTTTGACCCGAGGGAAAAAGCCTAGTTGAAGAAGAAGAAGAAGAAGAAGAAGAAGAAGAAGAAGAAGAAGAAGAATGCGGTTCTGATAGCAACATCTCTGTCTGGGAAGGTGCAGAAAAGAGCAACCCACATGCCTGTACTGTTGGAACTCTTTTCGTGTGAGGAAATGCTAAAGTGTTTAAGGTTTGATTAGGAAAGAGGACAAGGGGGACAGAGGCAAATCAAGATTATTGTGGAAAGTGGGCAGAGGGATTTCCCCTCCCGTTCCCTCCAACACTGAAACTCCAATGAAAAAAGATTAGAAGTTGATTTAGGATGTGAATGGGGATTTGTCACCAGAAGATATGGTGAAGGTCACCTGCTTAACTGTCTTTAAAATGAGATTAGACATGGAAGTATTTAATTGTTTTTAATGGTTTAGACATATTCATGAAGGATAAGGCTGTCAGTGTGGATTTAGATACATTTGTGGAGGGATCAGGCTGTCAGCTCGTCATGATGGCGATATCATTTCCAGTTTCAGAGGTTGCCTTTCAGTCATAGGAACCGACTCCTAGTGATCAAGGGGCCTTCACACACACCCCATAAAATATTTGAGGGGCCCGGGGCCCCTAAAGTTGATAGGCATTACCATTCAAATGGTGCGCATGCACCGTGTCATGTGATCAATTATGTGGGGCAGGACTTACCTGTCCCCTCATATTTTATTCAAGTTGGTACCCTTTCATTCAGTTCATGCCCTGTTTGCAGGCTTCCCATAGGCATCTGGTTAGCCACTGTGAGGATGCTGGAACTGAAAAACCTTTGGATTGATCCAGCAAGGCTTTTTATGCTCTTTAGAGAACTGGCTGCTTGAGCAAGGTTTTGCTGGAACAGGGAGCCTTATACCAGTCTTCCCCAACCTGGTCACCTCCAGATGTTTTGGCTGTGCCAGTAGGAGCTGATAGGAGTTCTAGCCCAAAACCATTAATGGGCATCAGGTTCAGGAAGGCTGCCACCTACTCTTTCCTGCCCGGGGGGGATCTGGTGACCAACCTGGAAAGCGGAAGCAGTCAGGGTACATCAGTGGGAAGCTGCCCCTTGCAGTCATCCACAAATCTAAGCAGATGATGCTCAGGAGTCTGTTTGGCTACTGGAAGAGACAAGTTACTCAGAATGAGATGCTTCCTAATGTGCTTCTGTTGGCATATTGTGGTAATCTGACTGGTCTCAGATTAGAACTACAGAGGGCACTCTCCCTGTACTGTGACTGGTACATGTGCAGAAAAGGGCAACCAAGATGATAAAGCATCTGGAACCTTGTGAGAAATGGTTGAAAGAGTTGGGTAGAAGACTGAGGGGTGATATATTCAGGGCAGGCCCACCCATGAGGCAAGGTGAGACGACCGCCTCAGGTGGCAAGATCCACAGGGGCTGCAGATCTGGTCTCCAAGAATTGCATTGCCTGCCACTGCTGCCACTGTTGCAGTGGCAGCAATGGCTGTGGTGAACTCCTTAGAGGCTAGAGCTCAGCAGCACCGGCCCAATGTTGCCTCTGCAAAGGCCTCTTGGCAAATAGGAGGTGCTGCTGATCTCCTCTCACTCCTAGGGAGGAAATGGTGGGGGCTGCGCTCTGGGGTCTGCAACTGCTTGGCGTAATTCAGAGTGGGCTCCTTCTCCCTCCCCTGGAATTGTCTTTGATTCCCACCTCAACCATCGAGTAAGATTAATTGAAATATCCCCCTTGTTCCTGATGTAGATCTTCACTCACCCCTCCTTCCCTGGCAGGAGAGGACGCCATTTTGCTTCAGGTGTCAAAATGTATTGGGCCAACCCTGGATGTGATAGCCATCTTCAAGTATCTAAAGGATTGTTACGTGGAAGATGGAGCAAGCTTGTATTCTGCTGCTCCAGAGGCTAAGGCCTGAACCAATGGATTCAGTTTACAAGACGGAAAATTCCAACTAAACATTAGGAAAAACTTTCTGTTGATAAGCTTGGAAGGAGATGGACTCTCCTTCATTGGAAATTTCTAAACAGAGGTTGGATGGCCATCTGTTTGGGATTCTTTAGCTGTGATTCATGCATTGCAGAGGGTTGAACTAGATGGCCCTTGGGGTACCTTCCAGTTCTATGGTTACATGATTCTCTTTTTAAAATGTATTTATTGAATTTATTGAGGGGGAATGAATGGGTACAAAAGGAAATAAATGCATTTGGATTTTTCAGGTGTTGATGGTGTGGAACTTGAGTGTAAGGAATATAGGAGAATCTGAAAAGGGGCAAATGAAACTGTGATAGCCTGTTTAATATGTAACAATGCAGCACTCAGCCCACACAATGCTAAGTATAGCGCAAGGTGTTAATAATTGTTCACTAGTGTGTTCCGACTTTTAGGATCTGCAAGACTCATGTATAAAAATGCAGCTGTTTTGGTGAGCAAAGAACACGGTGCTACTGTTAGGGAATTCAACTAGGAGAAAATTCTTTTTAATACAGTAGCATTTCTCAGTATGATTATCATAGAATCCTAGAACTGTTGAGTTGGAAGGGACCCAAGGGTCATCTATCCCAACCCTCTGCAATGTGGGAATCTCAGTTAAAGCAATATCTCAGCTAAAGATGTAACAATAAATAAGCAATAAGTATTGAAAGTTCTTTTTCCTATTCTAAAAATGCTCATGTGACAGCTGCCTTTTGACATATGCAATCCATCCACAAACAATAGCCAATAAAATAATAATAGGTACTGAAATGCTGATATATGTGGAATGATGCGTTGGGGTGAGGGAGGGAGAGCAAATATTTATTTTGCATGAATTGTGACCTAATCAGGTTTGGTTTTTATCTGATCTCATCTCCTGTTCAACCAAGCTGGTGAAATGTCATTAACCTATCTGAAGAAATATTGTTTACTTAAAGGATTGGGCCTATCCTGCCTAGGTAGAACAGATAGTGACTTCTCTGTTGGTGGAATTAAACATTCAGATAATCTGGTATTGTTAAGAGAACTTGCTTGAACCTCCTCTTAAGGCTAACCCAAGACATTTTGCTGCCCGGTGCAGAACTGTAAATGTAATTGTTAGCCAAGGTATGGCTAGCCAATGTATTTTGATACCCGAGGCACAAAATCCCACAAGCATATCTCCTTTGGAGTAAAAAATATATTAAGAATAAATTGCAAGTCCATTCCAGTCAATCAATCAAATATTTATTATGGTCAACCAACCATTGAAAAAAGTACAAACTGTAAAAAAAAAGTATCCAATGTCAACCTCAGAAGAACAAAGGTGATAATTTAAGAGCTAACAATCATGGAAGGTCAATGAGATATCACAGCATTCAGATTTATTGCCACCTGTTCAGTAATGGATTTATTAACACCTCAAGTAAGATATTCAGAAGGGTTTCTAAGGATCAACCAGGAAACTGCCTCAGCAATCCCTCACCCAATGATAAAAAAAATACCAACAAACCTGCTCTTTTGTACTTAGGTATTGTTAGAAGATATAGTTATAGGTATAGCCCACAAAGTAAGGGCCACTGAGCATGATGAACATGGCCTATTTGCTGATTCATGCAGCTCTTTCACATCTATATCTGCTATTAGCTGTTTAAAAATGGTTTTGGCCTGCAGTGGTTCAAAAGACAGCCAATAAGAAAGGGACAAACCAACCATACACAGCCTTTCCAGTATAGCTCTTTCATGACACCCCAAATCAGCTGCCTTAGAGTTCCACCTCTCTCTCCCTAAAAGTAGGGCCGGCTCTGTAGTAAAGCAGTTGCTATTACTGTGAGTGATGGCAGGTATTTTGTTTTCAGCCTGCCTTCAGATATACTGTTCAAAAAACTCTTTATTCAGCCTCTGACTTCAGTCCTGTGAAAACAATATAAGCATTAAGTGCTTGCTTCTGTTGTGTAACACCCCACCTCCAGAGTCCAAGGTGGTGCTGAATCAGAGTCCAAACTGAATCTTTTGTTCAGGGCATGCCCCTAGTAAAAATGTTTTAAATGAACAATATGTATTTGCCATAGATTATATATTGGATTATGAGGGTCAAGTACGAGCTAGAATCCAAAGAACTGTGGAACTTATTCACCCACCCACCCACCCAATAGGTTTTCTTCTCATTCTTCCTGGAACAGAAGTTGCATGCATAGCAAACTGCTTTTGAAAGCGATCTGAGCTTCAGAACTGAGCTTCTAAAGTAGGGAAATGTTTCTTTTAGAGCAAGAGCATAGAATTTGGATCAGACGTAGTGTTGTCATGTTGCTAAAGGTAGGGCATAGGATAGAGATGGGGAACCTGTAGACCTCTAGATGGTGTTGGACTCCAGTTACCATCAGCCCCAACCAACATGGTCAGTAGTTCCGGGATGATGGGAATTGTAGTCTAGCAAGATTTGAGGGACTACACGCTCCCATCCCTAGAATAGAGCCAATTTGAATTTGGGTTATGAGTAGATTTTGAAAAGTGGGCTTTTATCTTGCCTAAAATGAATTTAATATGTCCATGTTCTGTCGCAGAAGTGCTATTTCTAAGAAGCATGTGAATCAACCTTTAGAAGTTCAGGGCTTTCAAATTTTGCAGGCAGGCAGAGGTACATTTTTATGTAAGTATTTGGTGTGTGTCATTCACTTAAACAGAATGAGACATATCCACATGCTTACAGTTACTGCTTGCACACAAATGAACTGGGCATACAAATCAAATGTGTAGACACCTGGAATATTTAATTGTGAGAGAGATTCCGTTTGGTTGCATTTTATTGCAGGTGTGTAGAACTAAATCTAAAAAAAAAAAAATTACACGTGATTTTAGAGCACCGCAAATTGCCACCTAATTCTCTGCTTCCCTACATGTACATCAAACATCTAGAGATGGATGAGCTGCTAAAAGGAAATCAAAGTAGGGTTTGGTGAAAGTCTCTCATGATACCTGACCTATGAGTGTCCAGTGATTTCACTTGCATACTTCATAGGTTCTGGAAATTGAAGTTGACACACCGGCAGTCTGTTAAAACAACAAGGAAAGCTAGTTTCTATTTTTATATATCCGTTCTCTTCATACCTGATGATGTTGATCTTTGTACTAGATCATATAATCCATGGGTAGGCAAAATAAGGCCCGGGGGCTGGATCCAGCCCAATCGCCTTCTAAATCCGGCCCGCAGACGGTCCGGGAATCAGCGTGTTTTTACATGAGTAGAATGTGTCCTTTTATTTAAAATGCATCTCTGGGTTATTTGTGGGGCATAGGAATTTGTTAATTTTCCTCCAAAAAATATAGTCTGGCCCCCCACAAGGTCTGAGGGACAGTGGACCAGCCCCCTGTTGAAAAAGTTTGCTGACCCCTGATATAATCCATCCTCATTCACTAACTGTATACCTTTGGGTTTTTAAAAAAAGTTTCTATTAAAAATTCTAAATTATGACAAGAAAGGGAAATTTGTACATACAAACAAAAGAAAATAACACAAAGCACCAAAATCAAATATAAAATAAGGTCCAGCAGGAGACAACAAAACAATTACAATATTTTCCATGGAAGTAGGCATTTCTTTAAACTAAAGAATTCATACAGACTTGCCAAATGAAAAAAGAAATGAAAGAGTGAACTGTACACCTTCATACAGCATGATGTGTCTCAGCCCAGAGAATCCAGAAGTCTATGAATGATTCTGGAAAGGCTTCTTTTGTAATCACAAATTCTCACTGAGTGCATTTGCTCATGCTCACAAATGTATGAAGTCAATGCCAAGGCTAGTGCTGGTGATAACTTTGGTGGTATTATTGCTCTAACTTGGTTTGGTTTCTGGGCTTGAAATATCTAGGATTTGCATTGACTCCCAACAGCCTGGTTGTCCTGTCGTCTTGACAAGGAACATATCTAGAATGGTGGAACAAGGCAGTAAGATTACATCCAAGCGAACAACTTTTTTCCCAATTGGCAATTTGCAGCCTTTTGGTTTTTCACCTACCTTGTAGCAACTCGTCACAACTCGGCACTGGCGGTTAGGCATTGGTAAGAAGGGGTTTAGAGGTTGTGGGGGGGGGAGCGCCATCACCTCCCCCCAGAGAATGAAGAGTGGTCCGGTAAAGGACTCTGGGGGGCGTGGCCCTGTCCAAAGCCTATGGAGGTGTGGGCCTAAGGCACGCCCCCGAGCGGTGACCCAGGGGAGCTCCTAGTTGAAGTGCCTCAGCAGGAGACTCCCCCTCTATGGTGTTAACCCTTCCCGTGTCTCCAGCAAATGGGCTGGAGCCGGATAGTTGATAGGACCAATGCCTAAGCCAATGCCTCTCATTCCTGAATTCAATAAAGTTGTGGCCTAATTCGCCCATTTAACCTTAAATTCTGGTGTCTTGTGACTTCATTTATCCTTGGTGGGGGGTGGGAACTCGCCACGCAATGGAAGTCTTATGAGCCTCTGCCTCCACCTGACCCCTCTTTAGCTCTGGCCCTGCTTTGCTTGAAGAACTGACGGCCTCAATTAGGTGTGGGAAACCATTTTCAGTCCAAATGTTGCATTTCCCTGCTGGCACAAAGATGCCATAATGGGGCCAGAAGCATTCTCTTATTTCATGAAATATTTCAGCCAGGCAAAAACAATGTAGGAAGATGCAAAGCAGCAAGATCTGAAGGACCACACATTCCCCAGTCCTAGAATAGAGCTAATTTGAATTTGGATGATGAGTAGATTAGGGGGCGGCGGGGAGTGGGCTTTTATCTTGCCTAAACTGCATTTAATATACAGTAGTTATTGACAGAAGGGACACAGGTAGCGCTGTAGGTTAAACCACAGAGCCTAGGACTTGCCGATCAGAAGGTCGGCGGTTCGAATCCCCGCAACAGGGTGAGCTCCCGTTGCTCGGTCCCTGCTCCTGCCAACCTAGCAGTTCGAAAGCACCTCAAAGTACAAGTAGATAAATAGGTACCGCTCTGGTGGGAAGGTAGACGGCGTTTCCGTGCGCTGCTCTGGTTCGCCAGAAGCGGCTTAGTCATGCTGGCCACATGACCCGGAAGCTGTACGCCGGCTCCCTTGGCCGATAAAGCAAGATGAGCGCCGCAACCCCAGAGTTGGCCACGACTGGACATAATGGTCAGGGGTCCCTTTACCTTTTTAGTTATTGACAGATTCTGTGCTGGACTGGAGTGTAGCTGGTTACAACTTCAACAAAGTAATGCTTTCCCCAAAATACAATTGGTTGGTTGGCATCTGCCTGTCACTGAAGACAGTTGGAGGAGTACACCTTTGGGGGTGAAGTCAAACTGTTGGAAGGTTGGAGCACCTGATGGGGCTGAGGACACCAGGCTAGTAGGGACATGACGGCCTTTGAGCAAATGAGGCATCAGAGATATACACAATTTTAATAGTACTAGATACAGGGGGTTTCATTGGGAGGAAGAACTGAGTGCTACACTTAACTTGGCAAGCTGGTCAAGAGCCTCTATGTGTTCAATTTCAGCTGGTATTCAGGAAGCCACCCTGGCCAAACTACCGTATATATAAACCCAAATCTCTCCCCACAATGTTTGCTGCAGCACATACGCTTATAGCTGGAAATTGGAAATACACAGAGAAGAGTAGCAAAGAGGTACAGATGGGTGTGGTTTCTCTTAATTAACAGGCAAAGTGCAGTTGAGTTGGACAAATTTTAAAAGATAGTTTCTCAGGTGTCTGATAAAGCTGTATTTTGTACATAAATGTCAACAATAGCCAAATTGTTTCAACCAAGTCAGCCAGTGTTTGACACCCCTTAAATAAGATTGGAAAACTATAGACTATGGACTATGTGCCTCTTGTCAGAACCTGTATAATGACAAAAAGAGAGAATTTTATCAATTTGTGAAAACATTAGGTTGTGCCTTCCCCTGGTATGTCAATTGCAAATAATTGATGTGTTCCTTTTCATTATCCTTTTTCTCTATTTACTATGCTAGTGTGTTCTTCAACCCCCCAGTTTTGTATTGACTTATTTATTACTTACCTTTTTCCTCAGTGATAATTTTGTATATACATTCAGACTGAAACTGAGTAAGGCAAACATATTGTTTTGAATTGACACTGCTTCTACCAGGGCCCCCCCCCCTTATTTATTTTAAAAGGACCATACATTTTCATGCTCTTTGCCTGCCTGTTCCCTGAGGTTGTCAGTTGCTAAAATAAATTTATATATATATTAGTGTACTTTGGTTTTGGTTTGGGTGCTCTTTATTCTGTCTTGCCCCTGGGCTCTTGAGTATGGAAGAAAAAAATGTGGTGGTGGTTCTCTCCATGTGACTTGCCAAAAGGGGTGTTAAGAAATCTCCCTGGTTGTTCCATATGTGTGAGCTGCAAAGAGGTGCTAAATTGCTGAAGGAAATTAAAATGGGGAAAGAGGGAGGAAAGAAAGTTTTTGTGTGCTTTGGATTCTGGGCAGCCTTTTAAGAGCACTGTGGTTAGCTATGCCGGAAGAAAAATGCTGGCCATTCTCTGAGTGGTTGACCTCTCCAAGAATAATGGCAAAGAAGAAATGGGAGGAGGAGATGGAGGGAGAACTTAGCCTCTGGTTATGTGTACCTGGAGTCTGATCAGGTGCTATTAAAAGGAATTTTCATACCTCTGAAAAAATAGAGAAGAATCTTAAAGGGGAGAAATAATATTTTGGACAAGCTGTCATTTTCAATATGTTTTTACTGTTTGAATCTTGTAGTGATCATTCCGATGCACAGCTCGTTTTCCACAGTTAGATTCCACTGGTGACATGTTAAGCAGCAATGCAAACAACTATGTGTATTGGCTTAGAAAGGACTCTCTTGATTTCTTGGGGCTGTTTTGCTTTGTTGCCTTCCTAAGTCAGCAAAACTGCTGAGATCCTGTCCAAATGACACTCAGCTGCATTTACAAAAATTAATGGCTGCAAAAGGTACCAATTAGAGTTTGATTTGGGCTTCCTTTGGCATTCATATGCTTAGAATTTGCTCATTTGTTCTAAACTGGCAATTTGTCACCCGTGCATGTCTGCTTTGCTGGTATTTCTCACTTGCTAAATTCTTGAGTATGTTCATAAGGACATCAGCCACTTCAAACAGTCTTAATCCACAATTGGCAAATTAACTCTATCTGAATAAAATCTAGAGACATTTGGTGAGCGGGGAGAATGTCAGCGACAATTCCAAGCACCAGGGGTAGCTCACATCTCAAAGTATCCTCCTATAGTCTACTTAATGCTGACAGGAATGTTTGGGTATGGTTTGAAGTAGTGATAAAGTATTGTGCTTTCAATCTACTTGCAAGGATGTGATAGTAAAGCTGTAACATATACCCACTTACCTGGAAGTAAGTTCCATTAAACTCAGTGGAACTTACTTCTTAGTAGACATTGCTAGGGTTGCACTATAAGCTGATGTCTGTGGATTGCAGTAAGGAACAGACTGATGCAGTTGGTTTGTATATAGGATCAATTGTGATAACCGATCAACAAAGCTGGGGTTGTTTTTTTAATCAATACAGTTAGCTGGAGCTCATATAAGTCGGCCACACATTATGTCACACTGAAATACTGACTAACCTTTTACATTTAAGTGAGTGTGACCCAAGTCTGAAATTTAGGTTGGATCCAACCCACTAAAATAAAAAACAAATTATTCATATGTGGGTTTTAAGACATTTTTTTCTAAAGCAGCTCACAAATCAAGAGTAATTGCACTCTATGGAAAAACAAAAACCTCCCTATATTTTTTCAATCCAAACAAGATTTGAAAAAGGTGGTTGTGACTGAGATTTGAGGACCTACCCAGGAGAGATACTAGACTCCTTAAATAGGTGTGAAGTGAGCGAGAGATCCATACAAAGTTTTTCTAGAATCCCATCAAAGAAAAAGAGATGATCTTGGTGAGGCCTAACATAAACACCAGCCTGTAGCACAATAGGGGACCAAACAGTAATCCAACAAACATTACAGAGAGGAGTGGAAGGAGGAAACAATTTTAGAAGCTGCATCCCCCTTTCTTAGGGATGGAAACCCTGTGGCCTGCCAGGTGTTGCTAGCCTCCAAGTCCCACCATGGGACAGCCCAGGGTGATGGCAGCTGTAGTCCAAGAACATCTGGAGGGCCACACATTTCCGAGCCCTGTCCCATCCCATCCCATGTTCTGAGTTGTTGCTGTTCTGGAAATTACAACCCAGATCCTCTACCTCTACCTATGGCATTACTATGTGGAAAAGACCAAAGATTGATGGCCAATGATCATTCAGAGGGGATAATTTCAATGATTGTTGGGGCCAGGGATGGGGGAGAGATTAAGATTTTAATCATGGCTTGCTAGGGTCTAGTCGTGTGCTGTCTTAGACAAGTTCATTTTATCTCAGAAATGATTGTGACAGTGTTGTCATAAAGACAACTAACAGTTACACTCCAGTGCCCACTTAACTGAAGAGTTAGCTTCATTGGACTCTTGGGCTTATTTTGAGTAGAAATGTATAGGATTGCACTGTAAAATGTTGATCTGACCCCCTGGATCCTTAGAGAAAGTGTAAGTTGTAAATAAAATACCGGTAACTATTTCATTTGGTGCATATATACAAGAACTCGTCGTCAAGCCATTATTCCAGGGGAGTAATGGAAACCAGAGGTTCAAGGGTGATTGAGTGACATATTCCCCTTGACACATATAGCATAGAAGCCATGCTTCAGTCAACATTCCATATCTCCAGGCAGTGCAGGGTTGCAGCCATCAGAGAGAGATTTTACTGACTGTGAAGTTGCACCCATTGCAACCTGTACTCATAGCAATTCTGGTAGAATGGAATCCATAGGATGGATGGCCCAGAAGCAAAGCCTGGCATTCCAAGGGTCCACATTAAAGAAAGAAGCAGGTTTTTCTGCACAGCTAAAAATTGACATGATTTTGTTCAGAATTAAAATTACGTATGTGTGAACAAGCCAGCTCCCAATTTTCCCTTCGCTTACTCAGTAAGTGTATTTCCAATGGCAGGGGCAACACAGTATCACAAAGGGGTGGTCATATATAGTTAATGGGTCTTTGGCAACATGATTCTTCTTAACCTCTTGGATTTTTCTGCAGAAAGGGTAAATATGGATTAAATTGGGAGGGGGGAATAGGGGCTGGCATTTTAATGTTAAGGATGGTTGTGTTGGATGGTTTATACTGCAAAAAAAGTGTTTGTGTGAGGAATTCCCATCCCACAATAAACAGTCATCTGAAGGCACTCTTTGGAATCCACATCAAGAAGTCTCCCACCACTTCCACATAGTTGGCTAGATCTCAGCCTTTGTCTAATGCACTTTGTGGCTTATCCCTTCCTCTGTCTGGAGAATTTAGCCCTGCCACATTCACTTTAAGTAGAACAATTTTATTTTGCCTGCTTTACAGGCATAGATATGTTAACAGGAGCGATCAAAAAGAAGTGACGACCACTGTAAGTAATTGCTCCAGTTCTAAATCCTGGGCCATAAAAACAATAGTCTTGGGCTGAGAGTCTATTATGCAAATAGAGAAAGATTGTAAGGCTGTGTTGAGCATGAACAGATCAGGCGATGAGGAACCTCTGGACCTACAGATGTTGCTGGACTATAGCTCCCATCCTCATTGACCATTGGGCATGCTGGATGGGGCTGCCTGGAACTGGAGTCCAACAACATTTGGAGGGACACAGTTTCCCCATCCCAGACATAGCTCAAAGTGCAAGATGGTGTTTTTGTATCAGGTTAGCCATACTGATTCGTATGCCCACCCACACTCACCAATCCCCCACTCCACCTCTTTCTCCCTTTTCTTCCTAATGTAACGTTATAACGTCTCAACAAATGAAACTGATATGTAGAAAATGTAACTTGAAAAAAAGAGACATTGCACTTACTTTTGTAAACCAAGAAATCTTTAACAAAAAATATGTTTTAAAAAATGCAAGATGGTGGCTATTTTGAAGAATTTTATGACAACGTGGAGCTTGAAGAGAGTTTGGGGAGTGGGGACAGTACGGTGTGGGGTGTGCGTGCAATGAATAGTTGTAAGAAGTTGTAAGAAGACATAAGCAAGTCATAGGAAGCATGCCAAGCCAGGACCTTGCAATGAAAATAAAGGTATACTTCTTTCACACTTTTTTTCTTGTACATCACTGCCCAAGGTGCATCAGTTTGCAAGGCCTCTCAGCACCTTTATTACATGCTCACCCTATTCAGGTATTTTCAGTCCCTCACAAAATGAGGGAGAATCAGGGCAGGACACTAGCTTTGCTCCCTGTTGTCATCTCTGTCACCTTTCATGAGTTGGAGGGATAACTTCAGAAGCAGGGAACCTTTTCACTGTCAACATATAGCTTCCTGCAGGAGTTCAATATAATACAGTACAGTGGTACCTCTGGTTACGTACTTAATTCATTCCGGAGGTCCGTTCTTAACCTGAAACTGTTCTTAACCTGAAGTACCACTTTACTTTAGCTAATAGGGCCTCCCGCTGCTGCCACACGATTTCTGTTCTCATCCTGAAGCAAAGTTCTTAACCCGAGGTATTATTGCTGGGTTAGCGGAGTCTGTAACCTGAAGCGTATGTAACCCGAGGTACCACTGTACTGGTTTGTCCTGGCCTTTAACACCATAGCTATAGATATACCTAGGACCCACCCTTATGTATTATATTAGATATAATATTGTACTGATGCAACCATCCCTGGGATCTTATGGTGAAGGGCAGGTAATAATTCCAGATAAGAAATAATTCCAGATAAGTGGTTTCATCCTAAGACAACCACAGTGCACAGCTGTCCTGCAGCCTGTTATCTCAGCAGCTTTGGTGTGTACAAATGCAAGCTGTGCATGACCGGCACCTTAGTTCATCTTAACTGCAGGTATGGTGGAGACAAGTGCCTGAAGTAAGAAGGACAGATATAAACTACAGTCGTACCTTGGTTCTTAAACGGCTTGGTACTCGTACGTTTTGGCTCCCAAATGCCAAAAACCCGGAAGTAAGTGTTCCAGTTTCTGAACATTCTTTGGAAGTCAAATGTCTGCCACAGCTTCCGATTGAGTGCAGGAAGCTCCTGCAGCCAGTTGGAAGCCGCACCTTGGTTTTCGAACGGTTCCGGGAGTCAAATGGACTCTTGGAACGGATTAAGTTCAACAACCAAGGTACCACTGTATAGTGGAGCTTCCTGCACTCAATTGGAAGCTGCATTGGACATTTGGCTTCCAAAGAATGTTCAAAAACCGGAACACTTACTTCCGGGTTTTCGCCATTTGGGAGCCAAAACATACGAGTACCAAGGCATTCGAGAACCAAGTTATGACTGTACAGGGAAAGGCAAGAAGGGACTGAACCTCAAAAGACCAACAAACCTTTAGCATGCACCCTCTACCACCTGGTAAACTAAAATAGGGACGATCATTTGCTAAGGATAGGTTACCAGAAAACAGAGATTCTTCCTGGCAAATAGGGACTGTTGGTGTGTGCCCAAGCCTATAGTCTTCGCTGATTCTTTGACAGATGGATCACAAATTGTTCTGAGTTCTAGAAACTTACCTGTTCCTTTTCAAACTGGGAGGGGTGGCTAACACCCCAGAGGACAGGATCACACTTCAAAACGACCTTGAGAGGTTAGAGAACTGGGCCAAAACAAACAAGATGAATTTTAACAGGGAGAAATGTAAAGTATTGCACTTGGGCAAAAAAAATGAGAGGCACAAATACAAGATGGGGGACACCTGGCTTGAGAGCAGTACATGTGAAAAGGATCTAGGAGTCTTGGTTGACCACAAACTTGACATGAGCCAACAGTGTGACGCGGCAGCTAAAAAAGCCAATGCAATTCTGGGCTGCATCAATAGGAGTATAGCATCTAGATCAAGGGAAGTAATAGTGCCACTGTATTCTGCTCTGGTCAGACCTCACCTGGAGTACTGTGTCCAGTTCTGGGCACCACAGTTCAAGAAGGACACTGACAAGCTGGAACGTGTCCAGAGGAGGGCAACCAAAATGGTCAAAGGCCTGGAAACGATGCCTTATGAGGAACGGCTAAGGGAGCTGGGCATGTTTAGCCTGGAGAAGAGGAGGTTAAGGGGTGATATGATAGCCATGTTCAAATATATAAAATGATGTCACATAGAGGAGGGAGAAAGGTTGTTTTCTGCTGCTCCAGAGAAGCGGAGACGGAGCAATGGATCCAAACTACAAGAAAGAAGATTCCACCTAAACATTAGGAAGAACTTCCTGACAGTAAGAGCTGTTCAACAGTGGAATTTGCTGCCAAGGAGTGTGGTGGAGTCTCCTTCTTTGGAGGTCTTTAAGCAGAGGCTTGACAACCATATGTCAGGAGTGCTCTGATGGTGTTTCCTGCTTGGCAGGGGCTTGGACTCGATGGCCCTTGTGGTCTCTTCCTACTCTATGATTCTATGATTCTATGAATATTTGGAGTAAGTATTGTGGAGTTTTAAGAGTAATACCATAACAAGTTTCACATGCAAATAAGGAAGAAGCTTTTCATTTCAGTTACAATAATAGAAGTCCTAGAGCATTACACTGCTGGAACTGAGAGTGGAATCTGGATTATGGCAAACTGTGGCATCAATTCTGTATGTGTACACACATATTCTGGGTGTGGGCTTAAGATTCCCTGTCCCATACCCCAAATACCAGCTTCTCAGTGATAGCATGAGGCACAACTGTTATTTGCAAACATGCCTACTGAGCAAAAGTATATTACTTTCACCAGCTTTTAACACTCTCACATAGGTGATGCATAGCAGCAACAGTCCTTCTTGATCTGTTGCAGAGATACCAATATTGAGCTAAGTATATTTGAAGTACGTATAGGTGTTGACCTTTGGCTTCCACCAATGGAAACAAAGGGTTACAGAAACACAGAACCTTAAAAACACAAACAAATACCATGCCCCAATGCCAGCCGTAGGCGATTTCTAATTGTCAACTGCATGGATCAAACCTGTTATGATAAATGTCATGTATTCCGTGGACATTTTTCTTTTTTTTTTACAAGATAGTAAAGAAGAAAAAGAGGTGAGAGTATACATGCCAGCTCACTCCAAGCGTTATGAGAGAGCTAACCGATCTCCCATTAAAATCCTTGGTTGTACATAATGTGAACACTTGCGATGCAGAATTGACTGTAACAAAATGTTTGCTTCACTTCTTGTTCAGTTTTTGGTAGCAGGAGTAGTTTGATGTAAATAGCCTAGTATCTTTTGAATTTGAATATTAAAGCAGCAGAATAAGAGCATAAGAATAACCAAACCAAAATCTTAAATTCATTTACTAATTCAAAGCATTTATGTCCGGCTCTTCAGCTAGAAAGGCTCCCCGAGCAGCTTACAAATCAGTAAAAAATAACACAGTCATTGCCCTTGGGCTTACAATCTAAAAAGACTGAACACAAAAGGAAAAAGGGCTGGGGATGGGAGAGGAAAACAAGCAAATTCAGGCACCAAATTATTATCATTACAAGGTTCTTCTAATGACCAGCTTGGGTGGAAATGGGAAGCTCACAGGTCAACAAAACAGGCCTTGGCAGCCACTTGTACCTTAGTGACCCAGCCTTCCTGGAAGTGACCGAAACACTGCTGCTATTTGCTGACCTTCTAACCCACCACAGGCCACTTTGTAAGGTAGCCAGGCCACCCATCTGTCAATCACCTTATGTCCTATGACATTATGCCATTGTAAACAGACTCCGGGGCTGCACAGGAAGTCATCCTTCGCAGCCCCACCTTGAACTGCAGAGGAGGATTTCCTGTGCAACCCCACCTTCAAATGCAGCAAAAGAGTCTTCCTTTTAAATAAAGGCTTGAATTCAGCACTTTCTGAGTTTTAAAAAAAGTGTTGTGTTTATTAACATATTTTTTGTACTTATAGCAAATATAAGTATCCTTCATCAAAAAGTCCCAGGATGTGCTACCAAAAGAAAATCACAATTAAAATAAGTACAATGTACATTTAAATCACAAAATAATGGCACAGAAACAGCCAATATCCAAATAGCAGAGCAGCGGTGCACAGCAACAGTGCAGGCGGTTGAAGGCATCCAATCAACCAAAGGCCTGGGTAAAAAAAGTGTCTCTTGACCACTTGTCTAAAAGCATACAATGATGGTGCACCTCAGAGAGCAGGTTATTCCACAACCTTGGGGCCACCACAGTGAAGGCCCTCTTGTGCTTTGCTGCCCTTCCAACCAAAGAAGGTGGAGGCAGTACGTGTAGGGCCTTTCTGTTGAGCTTAACACCTGGACAGGTCAACAGGTGGGGGGGAGGCACTGCTTCAGATATTTGCAGCCCAAGTAATAAGTATTAACACTTACATATAAGTGATGTATATAAAATACATCAGTAGTGAACTGGCATCCAGTGCGGATCTTTCCAGACCTACGTAATCTGTGTTTTGCCAGAGACACCCAGAAGAAGCCTTACTTCTGCATTCTGCACTAGTTGCAGGTCCTGAACTATCTTCAAGGGCAGCCCCATGTAGAATTGTTCAATCTGGAAATTACCAAAGAGTTTATCACTGTTGCCAAGCTATCGCTATTCCAAAAGGGATGTAGCTGACAAACCTAGCCACCAAGGCTGGATGGATCAAGGAGTACCTCCTAGCTATACACATGTTCCTTCCAGCAGAATGCACCCCTGCCCAGAACTGGCCTTCTCCGTATGAACCAGATTTGAAAAGCTGCAACATACAGTACCTCCATCTTGTCTAGATTCAGTTTCAGTTAACTGGTCAGCATCCAGCACGTTACCTCTTCCAAGCGCTGATCTAATATAGCACCTTAGAATGATTCCTCTGATTCAGAGCTAAGTGCCGTCAACATACAGATGACACTTCACTCCAAATCCCCTGTTAATCATTCTCAATTGCTTCATATATATGTTAAAAGTCATGGGGAACAAGATTGCCACCTGGCGAAACCCACAGGTTAGCTCCCAAAGCAACCTGCAATTGCCCCCCAGCTTTACTCTGTGAAATCAGCCTTGTAGGTTGGAGGAGAACAACTGTCAACACGGTACCCCAACTTCCAATGCCTAGAGCTGCTCCAAGAGGATACAGTGGTCAGCAGTGTGGGAATGTTGTGGATAGTAGGAGAGGATATATTGAGTAAATATTATCCTTCCTCACTTACGCTTGTGAGTCAGTAACAGAGTACATCCCCCAATATATAACAGGAAGCTAGTTGGTAGATTCATTTGAATCTCTTTACGTAGGCAATCCAATCTGACTTGTCCAGATTGGGCTTGATCCTGGTAAATTCCCCTTTTATCCCTCTTGAATAAAAACACAACAGTCTTCTTTAAAAGTAAGGATAAGTTTACTTACATTCAGTTCACAGTAGGTTCCCTGAAGGCAGGCTTTTAGCTTGGAGTTACAGAAAAGAGAGTGGATTCATCCCATGTAGAGGTTTGAGCCCATGTGCTGCTGGCTGAGAACCAGCAGACAGCAAAATACATCAGTATCAGAAGAAAGCAGCAAAAGAGGAAGATGGCTGCATGACTGGCCCTTTTACAGGGTCTCACAGGATCACACTCATCTACCTGGTCACACGCAGGGGGAGGATGCTCCAGACCAGGTGTGACAGGAAGTCCTCCTGGCTGGAGTAACATCCCCCTGTGTGTCCACGCTGGGCTAACAGGAAGTGTTGTACTTGACTGCTTATGTTACATCCCACAAGCAATATCAAAAGCTGCTGAGAGGTCAAGGAGAACCAAAAAGGTTGCAGTCCTCCTGTCCCTCTCCTGACAAAAGTTACCACCTAGGGTGACCGAAGCACTTTCAGTGCTGTATCCAGGCCTGAAGCCGGATTGTAATGGGCCCAGATAACCCACTTCTTCTAAGCACACCACCACCCTCTTGAACACTTTGTCCCAAAGGGGAATATTGTCCCATGAACAATAATTCTGGGTCCAGAGAGATTGTCTTGAAAGTAGGATGCACTGCCACCTCCTGAAGGGCCAGTGGCACCTACCCCTCCCACAATGGGGCATTCAGGCAGAGTAAATCACTTGGATGTGAAGGCTTTACTGAGCTTAGGAACAAATAGCATAGGAAGCTGCCTTATACAGAGTCAGACCAACAGTCCATCTTGCTTCATACTGCCTTCACTGACTGCCACCATGGTTTCAGATAGTGCATCTTTCCAGATTTTCCTGGAGGTACTGTGGATTAAGAACATAAGAATAGCCTGATTGACAGCACTTAAATTGGTACTGAAGCCTAGAAGATACTCTTCACCCTAGAGGAAGCAGAGTGCTGATTGTTGCAGGGCCGGCCCTAACATTAGGCAAAGTGAGGTAGCCATGCAGGTGGTTTGGGGTCTCACAGCAGAGCAGAACTTAATGTTATTGTTTGACTTAATGTTATTGTTTTATTGTACTCAAATATCACCTGTCAAATTTGTTCAACCTTTTCCCTTTAACATAAAGCTTTTATATCAATGATGTCAAAATCAAAAAGGATGTCACATTAAACCACATGCAGCACAAAGTTTCTCTCTCCCTCAATTTTTTTTTGAAAATGTTGCGCACGCAAATGACTGTTGCCTCTGTTTTTATTTATGGGCCAAATTTACTGACCTGCTAAAATAAGTTGTTCAATGTGAGCATTCTTTTTATTTATTTTTGCACACATAATTGGAGTTGGGTTAAATGAATTGCCCACATTTTTTAACAAAGTAAAAAAATAGTATGACCAATTCAGCCAATACAATACTAAATGGGAAACGTCTAAGCCATTTATCAGCAAAAATAAAAAAAGTGATCAGGGCCAGATATAATTCCGCTGAACCAAGATGCTGTGATAGAACTTCATTCTATAGCACATCATGCCAGATTGTGCAATGATAATGCCTTTGTACTTTTGCTGACTCACAACAAGATAAGGTAATGTGGGGTAATAATATTAAGCAAGAATAGCTGTTACCTCATGTGAGATTATGTAACGTTACCTCTGACCTTTGCTGGAGGGTTCCTTGTAGGCAGTAACTTGAGGATGTGGTCACACTGACATTTTGAGCTAGATTTTATTTCTGGGAATGCTCTGACTGTTGTTGGATCCTTCCCACATGTCCAGAGCCAGGGTGGCATAGTGATTAGAGTGTCAGACTAGGACCTGGGAGATCAGGGTTCAAGTGCCCACTCAGACCCCACCTTGAGCCCCTTGGAGAAAATGATGGTATGTAAATACAACCAACCAATCAGTGGTACTAAAAATGGACTAACTAATCATGGATGGTGCAACAACCAGCATGTTTCAATTCTAGAATGCTGTTGGCATTGATGAGGCATTTCAAGAAGAGAGTGACTGAAATCCATGTCTAAAGATGAGGCGAAAGATAAGGAGCTGAACTGGAGCAAAGATGTGTCACAAACCGGAAATGGTGAACTCAGGAAGAAGCGTGTGAAGGAAAACCCGAGGGCACTCTAGGAACGGGGAAGAGGAGGTGTTTACTGAACAAGCGGTGATGTTGGACTTACCAGCAGTAAGGAGGGAAGCAGATCCGGTTGCACAACGTTTTGCAGAATGTTCAGAGAACTGCCTTGCGTCTCTGGATTTGAGCAGCTATTGTCCAGATAGTTGCTGGAAAGCTCTTTGATGGAAAAGAATAAGCACCTACTCAGAAGGAGGGCAGAGTGCACTGCACAATTCTCAGTGTTGGGTTGGCATCAAAAGTGTGCGGCAGGAGAACTAGAGGCCTCTAATGCTTCTGTGTCACTCAGTCAAATCAGAGCCATAGATTCTGAGAAAAAAATGTCTTCGCAAAATAGATGTTTCCCCTCTGGACCTCCTTACATATACACAACTGGGGGGGGGGGGGGGCGGGGAGAGAAACAATCCTACACTGCCAAGCACTGAATAGCAGTGGGCTAAATAGAAATCTTTCGAAAGTTTGTCTTAATAGAAAGAAGCCATCCTAATGCAGTGGTGCCCCGCAAGACGAATGCCTCGCAAGACGGAAAACCCGCTAGACGAAAGGGTTTTCCGTTTTGGAGGTGCTTCGCAAAACGAATTTCCTATGTGCTTGCTTCGCAAGACGAAAATGTCTTGCGAGTTCCTCCGGGGTTTTTTTCCTTTCCCCCCCCTTTTTCCCAAGCCGCTAAACCGCTTATCAGCTGATGGCTAAGCCGCTTACCAGCTGATCTTTAAGCCGCTTAACAGCTGATGCTAAGCCGCTTATCAGCTGATCTTTAAGCCGCTTAACAGCTGATGCTAAGCCGCTTATCAGCTGATCTTTAAGCCGCTTAACAGCTGATTCTAAGCCGGTTATCAGCTGATCGTTAAGCCGCTTATCAGCTGATCTTTAAGCCGGCTAAGCCGCTAATACTGTAGCGCTAAGCCGCTAAACCTCTAATGGGCTTGCTTCGCAAGACGAAAAAACCCGCAAGACGAAGAGACTCGCGGAACGGATTCTTTTCGTCTTGCGAGGCACCACTGTGCTTTTGTTGGCCCCTCAAAAAGTGATTTATTGGTCTGAATCCCCTTCCTGTCATTATCTTTCATCTATTGTAGCTTGCATCTTGGAACCAGCTGCCCACAAAACAATCTACAAATAGTTGGAAACTTCCTTTTGACCACCATCCTACGTTTATTATGATTTCTGTTATTAACAGAGACAGTTTGTAGCCTTAAGTTTGGGAAGTGCCAATCTTCTTTTTGGCCCACAACAGATTTGCAAACAGGTAAGAGTGTTATGAGCACCGTGTGTGTGTGTACGTACACACACACACACACACACGCACGCACACACACACGCACACACACTGCAACAAAGCACTCACCACAACCTACAAGGGAATGCTTCTTTTAAGCCTAATTTCATCCAAGGAGGGGAGACTCTGCCGGTTCCAGCAAAGGTGTCTGTTGGCACATGTGCACCTGCAGATCAGTGACCTCTGATTTTACTCCCAAGTGTTGTATGAGGATGTCAGAATTCCCTTTAAATTTGGGACATGGGAGAATGTTAACCCAAATGGGAGGTTTCTCCATTGGAGGGTAAATTATAAGACAGGAGCTAGACGTTATCCGTGGGCGGAAAGCGTCCATGAAATGGATGTTTTACTCAGCAAAAAAGCAAAACGATTTTAGCCTCTAAATATGCAGAGACACAATATCAAGTATCACAAATGTGATGCAGCCAGCAACACTTAATTATCAGTTCTGCAAGCAAATTAGGTGAGAAAGTTACTTGTCTTTTTATATTTATTTTATTTATAAAACCCTTCAGAGAAGATATCAATTCTACCACAACTTACTGCACGTAGACTTTTTGCCTACCATTTCTTCTTCTTCTTCAGGTTACTTGTGTTTTTTGTGGTTTTTAAGAATCTCTAGATTAATTCCCTTATGCAAAAACTTACTTTCTATACAATTTTACCTTACATGCTAAATTGAATAGATGTAAAAGCTAGTATTCTAGTATAGGAGAGCATGAAAACGAATAGTGGGAGATTAGGAATATGGTTAACTATATAAACTGTTATATATATATATATATATATACACACACACACACACACACACAGACACACAAACACACACAAACACACACACACACACACACACACTGTATTCTTTTTAAGAGTTTTTTAATACCTGTAGGCTTAAAAGCTTTGTCTGGGAAACAGATCTAGAAAGAAAATGTTTTTGCAATCACCTGTGTGACCCTTTGTAAGATTTTAAGTACAGCAAATGTTTTTGGATATCTTTCAGCTGATGACATTCCACACAAACTATTAAAAAACTGTTTGCCAGCCACAGTTTATTTTTAGAGCAGGCCGTCATATAGTGTCTGCATAGCAATATCCCATACAGCACAGTTAAACAGATGAGGGGTAGACTTCGGGCCTTTCTGAGGGCATTTCCAGATGACCTGTTTAAACAGCATTCATTCTGGTTTACTTGCACAAAGCTACTGCACTGGTCAGACTATGTCCAGTCTTTATGGAGCATTCATTCAAATTCATTTATGGGACAGTTATATGACAATGAGCATATGTCCTGCATTCACCCTGATTTCCTTGTGGGGGTTTTACATATCTTCCTACTACTAATCATTCTTTCATCCCATACTTTTTAGTGCATTTCCCTGCCAATTGCCCAACAGAAGCCATCCACTTCAGTTCCAGCACGCACTTGAATCATTCCCGCAAGACAGAGGCAGTCTGGCAGCAACCCAGCTCTATGACTTTATAAAGGTAAAGGGACCCCTGACCGTTAGGTCCAGTCGCAGACGACTCTAGGGTTGCGGCGCTTATCTCGCTTTACTGGCCGAGGGAGCCGGCATACAGCTTCCAGGTCATGTGGCCAGCATGACTAAGCCGCTTCTGGCGAACCAGAGCAGCGCACGGAAACGCTGTTCACTTTCCCGCCAGAGTGGTACCTATTTATCTACTTGCACTTTGCCGTGCTTTTGAACTGCTAGGTTGGCAGGAGCAGGGACCGAGCAACGGGAGCTCACCCCGTTGCAGGGATTTGAACCACCGACCTTCTGATCAGCAAGCCCTAGCCTCTGTGGTTTAACCCACAGCGCCACCCCTGTAAACAGAAGGTGTCTCAAAGTTCATCCCAGCCCATCTTCTTGCACTGAGATCCTCATGCACACAGTCAGACCAAAAATGAAAGAGAAAACTATTGAATTATCATCAAATGAACAGATTTCTTTGAGAGATGAGATGAAACATCCTGCTATAGTATAGTTTTGCACTTGCTTGGGGGGAACAACAGCCACTGTAGCCACTCTTCTATGTTAAAGAGGCAAACATATGAACTGGAGCCTGTTTTCTTAAAAAATATGAATAGCTCTACAAATAATCTCATCTTTTATAGTAACCTTGTGCCCAGTATTGCTCAAGAATTCTAAACAAACAAACAAAAATCTGAGCAGTTTTGTAGTCTTGATTCAAAATGGCACCCAGATGCATCCAAACATGGCTGAAATCCTGGCTCCTTGATCTTGGGAATAATCATACAGTGGTACCTCGGGCTAAGAACTTAATTCATTCTGTTCTTAACCTGAAACTGTTCTTAACCTGAAGCACCACTTTAGCTAACGGGGCCTCCTGCTGCTGCCGTGCCGCTGCTGCGCGATTTCTGTTCTCATCCTGAAGCAAAGTTCTTAACCCAAGGTACTATTTCTGGGTTAGCAGAGTCTGTAACCTGAAACGTATGTAACCTCAAGCGTATGTAACCCAAGGTACCACTGTACAAAATTTGGTTTCAGTATCTTAAGAAATGTCCTAACATGTAGCAAACAGACAGACAAATATCTTTCCAAAATATATAGTATAGTGGACTAGTAGAAAGCCCTGATACCACCAGTGAATTTAAAGAAACAAAAAAAAAAAAATATGATTTGTATATGAATAGTGTGATTTATGAGTTTCAGGCCTGCACATGCTCACACCCACCCAGGGCTTCGATCTGATCCAGGGAACACCTGGCCTGACCTCAAATCAATTTTAATATTATTATTATTTTGGTGTGGGGGAGGAGTTCATATTTCATTAGGGTTATTTTGGTCCACCATCTGGATTCAACATGGTGTCCGTTGTCCAAGCATAGCCCAAGACCACCTCCTGCAGCTTAAGACTCTCAACCTGAGTTGGGCAACAGGATCTTCAGAGGCATCCAAATTGATGCAGGTTGGCACTCTCACACAAAAACGGGTGAAGTGCCACCAGATGGGGCAACAATATCTTCAGAGGTGTCCATATCAATGTAGTTTGGACCCCTCGTGCCAAAAATTGGGTGAAGTCACACCAAAGTCATGTTTCGGTCCAGCATCTTGATTCAGAAACCTTCATGCCAAGTTTGGCAATCATATCTCAAGACGCTGCCAAAACCATAGAGAACAGATGGACAGACAGACAAATCACTTTCCAAAATATACAGTAGATAAGCAAGAACATATGAAGAGCCCTGCGAGGTAAGATCAAAGGTCCATCTATTCCAGGATTTTCCAAATTTGGGTCTCTAGCTATTTTTGGACTACAGCTCCCATCATCCCTATCTAACCAGAAGACCAGTGGTCAGGGATGATGGGAACTGTATTCCAAAACCAGCTGGAGACCCAAATTTGGGAAACCCTAATCTATTCTATCTTCCTTCTCACAGACACCAACCAGATGCCTCCCCAAAGCCCACAAGTAGGGTATGAAAGACCCAGGCTTTCCTCTCTTGTTCCATAGCCACTGGTTTTCAGGAACATATTAGGTTGTACACAAGCTGCAGTTAATACAAGCACAAGCTGTTTCTACACAGGTAGACAGCCGTGTGTTTGTGTGAAAGAGTATACATTGATTTGTGCTGTTCAACCATTTATGTTCACAGATTGTACATTCATTGAATGTAACATGTGAACACCCCTATCGTCCCTGAACATAGAAGCTCCATCATGTGTACGTTCTCACTTATCTAACCTTATTAAAGGTTTGCATGGTTCAGTCTATTGCTGCACTGTTAGAGCAACACCTGTTCTATTACTGTGCTGTTAAAACAACACCTTAAAAGACTAACTAAATTATCTTGGGGTGAGCTTTCATACACAAAAAATTGTGCTATCAGACACATGATGTGAACAGTAAAGATGATAAATATATCTATTTTACTGTCTATAACACCCACCCACCCAGAACACACACAAATTCAAGGAGGGGGGGAAAGCAGTTTCCAATGTGAGATTAAAAACTGAACTAACACATTTCTGAAATCCCATATATGAGTCAATCAATTGAAGTTAATGAGGTTCAATTACTAGGGGTTGACAAACTCATAGACAGGTCCCGGCACACCCAATCCTTGCTGATGGCTGTTCAATCGACATGATTCCACTTGTGAAGTTATTACTCTTTGCAGGGACTTAAAGCAGTAATTTAAAGTTGCAGTGCTGTGGCGAATTGCTTTTTTCTTTACATACCATATATGTTAGGTAGGGGGAAATGAGTAAGAAAGGGAATGGGTGGCTGATGTAGTATTTTTCTTGTTTGATCCTCTTTGTTTCTACTAAAAAAATTGAAGATTGTATTTGGGGAGGTGTTTTTTTTTTGTTTGTTTTTTGCTCTCAGAAACAAATACCGTTGGGGTGGAATAAAGAATAGATTGAGTTATAACTAGAGGTCTGAAACTGGTTCAAACTGCCACACATGCCTATCAAAAATGTCCTGTGATGGTCTTCTCATTGCTGCTTGTAGGATCACAGCCACAAAAAGAAACACTTAGATACAGATCCAGCAGTGAAATGGTAATGATAATGCTGGTTTTGACCTATAAACCGTTAAACGGCTCAAGACCGCAATACCCCAAGGACCACCTCTTTCCATATGAACCTACCCGGATCCTGAGATCATCTTCTGAGGCCCTCCTTCATGTGCCCCCTCCTCGAGAGGTTTGGAGGGTGGCAACATGAGAATGGGACTTCTCTGCAGTGGCTCCCTGTCTGTGGAATGCTCTCCCAAGGGAAGTTCGCTTGGCACCTTTATTATACATCTTTAGGAGCCAGGCAAAAATGTTCCTTTTTAACCAGGCCTTTGGTTGATACGATGCCCTTTTAAAACGTGGTTTTTTGGGGGGGGCTATTGGGTTGTTGTTTTTATTTTTATAAGGTATTTTGTAGTTTTATATCTTGATTTTATTCTGTGAACTGCCCTGAGACCCCCGAGTATAGGATGGTATAATAATAATAATAATAATAATAATAATGGACCTCATGAAGGATAACATCCGGAACACACATTGTCTCCTGGGAAATTAAAAGATTTTATTCTGTAGCTGTCAATGCACATGCCTTTCAAATTGTTGGTGGTCACTTTAGGTATGAGTGTGGTGTAGTGGTTAGAATGTTGGACTAAGACCTTTGAGACCAGGGTTGAAATCCCTATTCAGCCATTGAGATGACCTTGAGCCCATCACAGTCTCTCAGCCTAGCCAACATCACTGGGTTGTTATGCCCAATGCATATGTCTTTCTCCTCTCCCACACCACTGCTCGCCACCAATACAAGTGCTTCAAAGAACACTTTTTCCAGGGGCTTTAAGCCAGGCCCCACATTCCACTCTGATGCCTCCATTTGAGGCTGGTTAAAGTGCAAAATCACTGTTTGAAGCATCCTCCTTTAAACACTAGAAGGTGGCGCTGTGGTCTAAACCACTGAGCCTCTTGAGCTTGCCGATCGGAAGGTTGGCGGTTCGAATCCCCAAGACAGAGTGAGCTCCCATTGCTCTGTCCCAGCTCCTGCCAACCTAGCAGTTTGAAAGCATACCAGTGCGAGTAGATAAATACCGTATTTTTCGCACTATAGGACGCACTTTTTCCCCTCCAAAAATGAAGGGGAAATGTGTGTGCGTCCTATGGTGCGAATGCAGGCTTTCGCTGAAGCCTGGAGAGCGAGAGGGGTCGGTGTGCACCGACCCCTCTCGCTCTCCAGGCTTCAGGAGAGCCCCACCGCCAGCCCCACAAGCTCGGGGGACAGCGGGAGAGGCGCAGCGCGCCCTTCCCGCTGTCCCCGACTTGGTTAGAAGGCTGGCGGGGGGGGAGCCTGCTCCTCCCCGTCGCCAGCCCCGCAAACTCGGGAGACAGCGGCAGGGGCGCAGCGCGCCCTTCCCGCTGTCCCCCGACTTGGCTAGAAGGCTGGCGGGGGGAGAAGCCTGCTCCTCCCCGTCGCCAGCCCCGCAAACTCGGGAGACAGCGGCAGGGGCGCAGCGCGCCCTTCCCGCTGTCCCCCGACTTGGCTAGAAGGCTGGCGGGGGGAGAAGCCTGCTCCTCCCCGTCGCCAGCCCCGCAAACTCGGGAGACAGCGGGAGAGGCGCAGCGCGCCCTTCCCGCTGTCCCCCGACTTGGCTAGAAGGCTGGCGGGGGGGAGAAGCCTGCTCCTCCCCGTCGCCAGCCCCGCAAACTCGGGAGACAGCGGGAGAGGCGCAGCGCGCCCTTCCCGCTGTCCCCCGACTTGGCTAGCAGGCTGGCGGGGGGGAGAAGCCTGCTCCTCCCCGTCGCCAGCCCCGCAAACTCGGGAGACAGCGGCAGGGGCGCAGCGCGCCCTTCCCGCTGTCCCCCGACTTGGCTAGCAGGCTGGCGGGGGGGAGAAGCCTGCTCCTCCCCGTCGCCAGCCCCGCAAACTCGGGAGACAGCGGCAGGGGCGCAGCGCGCCCTTCCCGCTGTCCCCCGACTTGGCTAGAAGGCTGGCGGGGGGAGAAGCCTGCTCCTCCCCGTCGCCAGCCCCACAAACTCGGGAGACAGCGGCAGGGGCGCAGCGCGCCCTTCCTGCTGTCCCCCGACTTGGCTAGCAGGCTGGCGGGGGGGAGAAGCCTGCTCCTCCCCGTCGCCAGCCCCGCAAACTCGGGAGAAAGTGGGAGAGGCGCAGCGCGCCCTTCCCGCTGTCCCCCGACTTGGCTAGAATGCTGGCGGGGGGAGAAGCCTGCTCCTCCCCGTCGCCAGCCCCGCAAACTCGGGAGACAGCGGCAGGGGCGCAGCGCGCCCTTCCCGCTGTCCCCCGACTTGGCTAGAAGGCTGGCGGGGGGAGAAGCCTGCTCTTCCCCGTCGCCAGCCCCGCAAACTCGGGAGACAGCGGCAGGGGCGCAGCGCGCCCTTCCCGCTGTCCCCCGACTTGGCTAGAAGGCTGGCGGGGGGAGAAGCCTGCTCCTCCCCGTCGCCAGCCCCGCAAACTCTGGAGACAGCGGCAGGGGCGCAGCGCGCCCTTCCCGCTGTCCCCAGACTTGGTTAGAAGGCTGGCCCAGCCCCGCAAACTCGGGGGACAGCGGGAGAGGCGCAGCGCGCCATCCCGCTGTCTCCCGACATGGTTTGGAGGCTGGCGGAGGGCTTCCTCCTCCCCCAGCCCCACAAGCTCCCAGAGCGATGCCAAAGCTGCGCGCAGCTTCGGCATGGCTCTGGGTCCCGTTCTGGGGGAGGGGGAAGCTCGGGCTTCCCCCGCCCCAGCCCTGCGCCTGGCGGGGGGGGGGGAATAAATTTTTTTGCCTTTATTTCCCCCCCCAAATCTAGGTGCGTCCTATGGACCGGTGCGTCCAATAGTGCGAAAAATACGGTAGGTACCACTGCAGCGGGAAGGTAAATGGCATTTTCGTGCGCTCTGGCTTCCATCACGGTGTTCTGTTGCACCAGAAGCAGTTTAGTCATACTGGCCACATGACCTGGAAAGCTGTCTGTGGACAAACGCCGGCTCCCAAGGCCTGAAAGCAAGATGAGCGCCGCAACCCCTTAGTCACCTTAGACTGGACTTAACTGTCCAGGGGTCCTTTACCTTTACCTTTACCTTTACCTTTAAACACTGCACTAGGGATTTCAAGAGGTGGACGGGACCATCCACAAGCCAGTCATTTGGCATAATGCAGCCAACACTAAAATTTGGCCGGGCTGCAATTTGGCCTGAAAAAGATCTGGCCAGTGAAGCCAAAAAGATTGGCACTGTCCCATAACAGGGTCTTTTTAGTTGTGGTTCCCGTGTTGTGGAATGCCCCCCCCCCCCCACTAGTGAGGTGCACCTCTCTTTCTCATTATTAACTTTCACTAGAAATTTGAAAACATTCCTGTTTGCCCAGACATTCAGTGGATGAATGTTCCTGGTAGTACCATGATCATTTGCTTTAGTTTCTGTTTTAAAATTTACAGAAATGGTAGCCATGTTGTTGCATAACATCCCTCTGCCAAATTACGGTATACTCCTTGTATAAGAAACTGTTCACGTAGCATGTAAAACGCGCCAAAAATCAGTCATTCGTAGTCCATGGATAGGCCATGGGCAACCATCCAAATTAAGTCTGAGTGGCCACAATAACTAAGATATTTGTTTGATGCAAGCGTAGGCAGGAAAGAAGGGAGAAGTGTGCTTGAAATGTCATACAGTGGTACCTCAGGTTACAAATACCTCGGGTTACAGACGCTTCAGGTTACAGACTCCACTAACCTGGAAGTAGTACCTCAGGTTAAGAACTTTACCTCAGGATGAAAACAGAAATTGTGTGCTGTCGGCGCGGCGGAAGCGGGAGGCCCCATTAGCTAAAGTGGTACCTCAGGTTAAGAGCAGTTTCAGGTTAAGAACGGATCTCCGGAACAAATTAAGTTCGTAACCAGAGATACCACTGTATTGGGCACATTCCACCTGTTCCAAGTTTGGGGCTTTGTTTTGTTTATTTTATCCTCTGCACAAACCCCATGCTAGGGGGGTGAAGCAGCAGCCAAATAGTCTAACAAGTGGCTTGTCAGCGAGGAATGTCCTAGCTGTAAGTATGGAGTCATCTTGACACTTTTCAGCCAATCCTTTGAGGATAATAAGTAAGGAGGACAAAATGAGTGCAGCCCTCCTGGGCCTCCCCTTAAGAGTTTAAAAGCAAAATATTGATTTTGAGTTACCCTGCTTCAACTCAGCTTCACTCTCATGATATTTTTATTCCCTTGCATATTGCCAAGTCCATTTGTTTTGTTTTTAGTCTTTTTTCCCTTCCAAATCACTGGTGAAACTGGCATGTCCATGTAACATTCCTGTACCTAAAAATACAGTCAATTGACACCTTGAAGGTTTCCAGGCAACTCTAACCATTTGTGACATCTTTAGCTGCCTCTCCAGTATGTTCAAAACAGATAAAGTGGATGAATTGATTTTAGTTGTCTAAAACCCTTGACAAAATCTCTCGGTGGCCATCCAAGCTGGTCTCTTGATGATTTAGATGGCTTTTGCTTCCAACACAAATGTGATCCTTCCTGACTCTCCACTTTGCCTTTTAACTCCATCCACAGTGGGTGTCCCCTTCCTGAAGGCAGAGCAGTTTCTTGCCTGCAGCAGGGCCATCCCAAGGCATTTTGCTGCCTAAAGCAAGGGGCAAAAGGGGGTGATGCCCCCTTATTCCACATGCAGAAGCCAACCAGGCGGACGGTTAACTCTTAATGCAAACACCAACTGCAGATGGACAGACCAAACCCATCTCTGCTCTGTGCCTGTTTCACAGGTCTACAACCATAGACCAGAAAAGTAGATTTAAGTAAGGTCCTACTGACCTGGACCCAGAAACCCTTTCCTCTAACAGCTGTCTTCCTCCCTACTCACACAGACAGGAAGAAACACAGGAAGGAAAAATAACAAGCTTTGGTGACCTCTCCACACATACAAGTGCTGCCCCCTAGCTAGCAAAAAATCATCTGTCTGGGGATTTCCCCCCAGGTTTTCTATATTTGTGTCTCAGAATGATTAGGCTTTATTGAAGGGGTCCCCCCAAGATTTACGGGATTTCCCCTGAAATACCAGTCTCTCTGCTCAATATTAGCAAAGATAGCAACAATAAGTGGTTGTTTTTTTTAAAAAAAAAAACTCCCTTAAGTCAGTCCACCTAATGGCATTAAAAGAAAGAAAACCGTTAAAGGGCACCAAAACTGATTTGGAAACTTTAGAGAAAGAAGCACCCTAATTATAATAATTAATGTAGGCCTGCAAGCTCTGCTGTCACACACTGAAGCCTATACTGTGAGAGAAAGGGGTGCAAGCCACCTGACCCAGCTGCTCCTCCTTTGGTCCTGCTCACTGCTTCCAAGTAAATTTCTGTATTCCCCAGCACGCTCTCCTAAACAGCCTCAGATGTCAAGGAAATAAACAACTATCTGACTTTTAGAAGACATCTGAAGGCAGCCCTGTTTAGGGAAGTTTTTAATGTCTGATGTTTTATTGTATTTTTAATATTTTGTTGGAAGCCACCCAGAGTGGCTGGGGAAACCTAGCCAGATGGGTGGGTGGGGTATAAATAAATTATTATTATTATTATTATTATTATTATTATTATTATTATTATTATCATCCATCCCTGAATTGAGCTTCTGGAGTCTATATCCACTGCAGTCTTTTCTCTTTCCAAACTTCTGTCTTCAGATACCCTTCCTCCAAAAAAACCACCCCCAAGTATCAAATCCTACACCAATTCCATGGATTGAACCTGGAACCTTTGCATGGAAAAGTGCGTGGTCTATTACAGAGCTGTGGACATTCCCTACAAAACCTAGGAAATTTGTATTATTGAGTCAACACAGCCTTACAATGATCACATTCACACTGCCCACCCTATTTGCACTCAGTTATCTATATTCATGGGTTGTTCTGTGGATCTGCAAATTAAGGATTAGTTTAGTTTTGATGCCTTATTATACTTTGTTTAGATTACTGGTTAATCCAGCCCTGTAGGGCCAAACATAGTATACAACTGCACATAAAATGTACGTCACTATGTACATCTCTTAGAGCTATTAAATTCTACACACAGTGCATACAGGCTGGATTTCTTTTCCTCTTTTCTTCCATTTTTAGGCTCTGCCAGCTCGATCTAAGTACTTTCCTTCTCTGTGCTGTCATTCTCTTTCCCATGAGACCATTCAAACAGAAAAAGAACAGTTCATTTTCTCTGCGCTAGGAGACAGAAAATCTTAAAAGAGCTGCACATTTTAGAAGAACACGAACAAATCATAATGGTGCCCACTAGTGCTTCTGTGCTGTAACTTTGTTCAACTTTCTCTTAAAGATTTGCATGTTTTGTCATCCAGTGTGCAGAAAGGCTTATGAGCCAAAGAAAGCCCCATAAATCAGTCTATACTATTGTGTACTAGTCAGTGAGTAGTTGCTATTATTTGATGAGGACAAACTCTGCAAGTCAGTAAGTGAAGGCAGCTTATCCTGGCATGGGGAGCAAATGATTTGCAAAGTTTCACCAGCTTAATGTCACAGTGAGGTTTAAGACACAGTGAACAGATCCAGTTGACATTCCCGTGCATTGAATTTATTGTATGCCTAGACTCTATAAATGTCTTGTATCATTTGATTTTTTTGAGATTAAATATTGTTCTTCCCTTTGTGTTGAAAGCAGATTATAGATGCTTAGATAAAATTTGACTGAACTATAGTTACCTGCCCTTAGGCTAAAATATTAGCAACCACAAAAGATGGGCATTGCCTTAAAGTGAACCAATTTATAAAGAATTTGAATTTAACTAGTACAGCTTCCTCAATTTGCAAAGTCTGAAAATGTTAATTCTGATTGGGAAGGGGAACTTTGTCTCAGCCAGGTCATTTGTTCTGTTCCTTCAAACTGTTAGAGTTTCTGAAATGTGCATGAACAGTTGTGGCCTCTAAATGGCTGCAGATTACTCCAATTAACAAATGAATTGACTCTCCACAGAACACTAATATGGCAACATGAAACAACTACGGTAACTTCAAAGTTTAACCATTCTAGCCTGCTATAGAATTTCCTTTCAAACAGAGGAGATGGTGTGTGTTTTCGGCTACCTACCGGTTCAAGTCTGACTTCAAAGCTGCCAAAGTGAACAAAAATGTGATATAGTTTAGTTGCTTAAGAAGCCAGGCTATAACCCAAGAAGGTCCTAATTCAACTTTTATGTCTGCTGTGGATTCACAAGCTGGGAGCAGGCAATTCACTCTTGCTCAATTACCCATCCATAAAATGGGGATGATAATAATACAGAGTACAGTCGTACCTTGGAAGTTGAACATAATCCATTCCAGAAGTCTGTTAGACTTCCAAAACATTCGGAAACCAAAGCGCAGCTTCTGATTGGCTGCTGGAAGCTCCTGCAGCCAATCAGAAGCCCCGTCGGATGTTTGGCTTCCAAAAATAGTTCTCAAACCAGAACAGTCACTTCTGAGTTTGTGGCCTTCAGGGGCCAAAATGTTCGAGAACTAAGCTGTTCAAAAACCAAGTTGTAAAAATGACTTCACCCGTGTATGGGAAGAACTTTGAACATGATGAGAAACCTGTATGTCTGCTCTACTTTGAATTTGTTGTCTCAGGAACAGACTGGACAAATAGATTGTGGGTTTCCCATCCCCATGTGGTGATCTTTTCATGGCACATGAGTTGAGATGTACACACAAAGAGCCACTACACCACAACAAATCTTGCCCAGTTTGTTCGGGGGAAGGCCATCTGCTTCGCCTGCAGAAGGTCTCCTATTCCCCAGAGCTAGGACAAACACCTAGAGAACCAATCCATGCAAACACTATTGAGCTAGAAGAACCATTGATCAGACTTGGTATAAAAAAACTTCCGGAGTTCCTCTGACAATTTCAAAAGAAACAAAAGGGATAGAAATGAAGGCCGAGAGGGAGTGATCTGAGGTTAAAGTATCTGGTTTTCTGATGCTGCTTCAACACTTGGAAGGAAGGAAGGAAGGAAGGAAGGAGAGGTGTGAAATTCAAGAAGCAGTGAGTTCCAGAGCAGAGATATGACAGACACACACGAAACTTGAGAGTTAGACACAAGAAGGACTAGCAATGCAAGAATGACAATAAAGAGAGAAGAAGAAAAGCTAAAGGAGGAGGAGTCCAAGTGTGCAGAGATCTAAAAATACAAGGTAAAATGGATCCAATTAAGGAAACTGGAGACATTGAATGAAGAGAGTGTAACGAAGGAGAATCGCAGCCCAATGAGATAAGGGAGGAAATGACCACCAGCACTAGTCAAACACCAACCTTGGTTAAAAATGAAATTTCTAAAAATTGTGTATATGTGGATCTCTCTGTCATGTGGTCATAAGATCAGGACAGTGCCAAAATTCAAACTTGATAGCTTGGTGTCTAAAGGATGAACATGGTTGTGCATGTAAAAACCTCCTCGGGGGGGAAATGAAGGTCATGCCATTTCACTGCCTGTGCAATGGCAGAATCCCCTACTCCCACTTCCCTACCTAGATAATGAGGGAAATAACCTTTTATCAACCTGATTATACAAAGTGCCATAAATGAGCAACAAAGGTGCATCTTTGCCAGCAGCGGTTGTAGGACAAGGGATTGGATGAGTCCAAACAAGTCCAGATGACTTCAGCAGGCTAGTTGTGCCAGGTAGTGTATGATACTGGTCTTGATGGTTTTCCTTTGTCTTCGGCTAGATCACTGTTGTTGCAAATTCCTGAATATTCATCAATTGGAAATAGCATTTGTTGCTAAGTAAAAGCAGACTACCCCCCCCCCCCCGAATATAATAGCTATTCCTGGAGGGAAAATACTATGCAGGGAATAACATCACTATGTTCATTCTTTATCGGAAGTTCTAGGTGCGTTTCAGTCAAGGACTGTAGCAGGAGGGGGTAATCTGTGGCTGTTCAGATACTGCTGGACCACAACTCCCATCAGCCCCAGTCAACATGGCCAGCGGTCAGGGAATAATGGGAGCTGCAGCCTAACAATACTTGGAAGGTCACAGATACCTATTCTTGGACTGGAAGCATCTCCCTCATCATCATCATCATCATTTTATTTTTATGCCACCTTTCCATAGTTGAAGCTATTCTCAAGGCGGCTTACAACATGACAAGATTTACATAATTACAAACAACATAACAGAAGTCATAAACAATAAATAAAACACATCAAAAAGTACACAGTCTAATGGAAACAATTTCCACATAAATCATAAGATCTAAAACTAAAGATACAGCAATAATATAATAACAACAACATCTCTCTCAACCCGCCCACCCCCTAAACGATACTCCAGCCCAAGAATCTGTTCAACAGCCTCAGCTTTTGTAGCTGGAGTCAGTCAGCACTCCACTCTCCCAGGCCAGATGGGAAAGGGCCAGCAAGGCAGGGTGCAGGTCTCCCTGTTGATCTATTGAAGCAAAAACAGCAACAAAGTACTGTTAGGGACTAACACAGTTATTGTGGCGTAAGCTTTCATGGACTAGAATCACCCGCTTTATCCGCCACATGAAGCACAGTTCTTAATTGGCAGGTATATAGATGAAAAATGTCTACTTCGTATAGTGAAATCTGGTACCTTCCATGGTCAAAGGAGTAGCTATGTTAATTGTTTGTATCTATGTGTGAGAAGGAGAGAACTTTTGTGGACTTTTGTGACTTTGCAAACTGCATTGCATCTCGGTGTGTGTGTGTGTGTGTGTGTGTGCGCGTGCGTGCGTGCGCGCGCGCAGGAGGGGGTTATTTTACTTGTCTAATTTCACCTGTCTGTTGTGCAGCTATTTAAAAATCTAAGAACCCTCCAGGGGTGGGGAGGAGTTGCCACACTAGGAAAAAGATTAGCTGTTATTTTAGCACAGCTAATACCCATTACATTTTCTTACTTAATGGTGCTTATATTTATAGTTTCTTTTGTCATGTCTAGTTAATAATAATAATAAATTTTATTTATACCCCGCCCTCCCAGCCAAGGCCGGACTCAGGGCGGCTAACAAGCAATAATAAAAACAAGTTGAATGAATACAACTTAAAAACAAGATTAAAATACAACATTGAAACATTAAAATGCAGCCTCATCACAGGAGGAGAAAGGAAAAAAGAAAAAAGAAAGTTAGGGAAAAGTCAGTTGAGAAGTTTACAAAATGTAAATATTTCTAGAAGACTGTACAAAATAGTACAGCTAAATCAAAACGTATAGCTCTAAAATATGTGATATAAGCAGATACAGTTGGTAAAAACTTAATAAAAATTAAAGAGAAAAACAATAAAACTTAAAGAGAAAATAACCAGATTTAGAGGAGAATTACTATATATGTGGGGAATAGGGTCATTGTCTCTGATTTTAAATCCGAAACAGATTTAATTGACAGTTGCAACTTTGAAATATATTTCATGCTAGTTGACGTTTTAAACCCTATGGAACCAATCCTGCAAAAGCATATGTCCATTTTAAATTGCCTTTTGCTTCAGTGCAATGATTCATAATGCATAAAATGAAGAGTGTTAATCAAATATTTTACAGGATCAGGGTCATTTAATTTTCAACTTCTTAAAGAGTTTTGCTTTAAGACACATCATTTGAGACAGAACTATGTGATAATTAATAATATAATCAAGCTATTAGTGGCTGCCATGTATTCTTTTCCTTGTAATTAAAGAACAACTGAATTAATATTTCTTCCTTGTTGGTGCAGAAATGCAGATATTGTAGAATTGTCATGTAGCTCTGTAACAGTCACATTCCAGCCTGGGCCCCTGGGTATCTGGGGAAGAGCAACTTGGCCACAACATCTCTTGTTGTGCGTACAAGAGTATACCCATCTCTTGTACCCGCACTTTCCCTATTTGAGGTACTTGCCACCACCAGATAAGAAATTACTTATTTGCCAAGCTGGCCATTCTCAAATAGCCTCCAAAATTTTCCTGGAGTTTCTCTGAAAACTTCCTTAGGTAGCATGATTATCAAATTTCTAATCATGAGAGTATTTAGAATAAACTGAGATCACAGATGTTTTATGAAACAAGAAATGAGTTTACTATGATGGAAGAAATTGAAAAAATATGGAGTTCTAGGGGCTGCCACCCTTGTTTGCACTGCTCACCAACCCAGCTTGCCCCCCATTAGACCTCAATGCCGCCACCCCCGTCATTACAGCTTGCTCCAAACTCAACTTCACTATCTCTTACAAAAGTGGTGTGGAATCTTTTCTGGCAGGACAGCCAGATCTTTATTTCCCCCAAGCTGGGCAGGCCAAAGGTAACAGATGCTTGTGGCTGCCCACCTGTCGATCACCTGATGTCCTAGTGATGTCAGCTATGCCTCCTTATGATGCTGTGACTGTAGGGACTTCAAAGCGAGCCATGGAACTTTCAAACCTCCATGGGGTTTGATACTGGGGCTGGCAGCGAGTGCCCATCTGCCCCTGTAGCTGATGGGTAAGTGGGATCAGGCCTTTAAACAGTCCTCTCCACGCTTCTCCTTCAAACCTCCATAGAGGTTCGAAAGATAGGGTTTGCAGATCTTGAGAAAGGTGCAGTCCTGCCACCCGTTCGCCGATGGGGTGGGAGCACACCTTCAAATACCCCCCTCCAAGCTTCTCCTTCAAACCCTCAGTGCTTGAGAAAGTACATATATGAGAAAGGAGGGTATTCCTCCAAAAGAGTCCTGTTGAAATTTTACAAAGTGCTTTTATTTACTGCTTCTTCTTTTCCTATTCTTTACATTTCATCAAAACTATAAATTACTGGTGTTGTACACTGAAAGAAAATCAGATGAAAATGATGCACTGGTGGAAGGGATGCGGGTGGCACTGTGGTCTAAACCACAGAGCCTAGGGCTTGCCGATCAGAAGGTTGGCAGTTCAAATCCCTACGATGGGGTGAGCTCCTGTTGCTCAGTCCCTGCTCCTGCCAACTTAGCAGTTTGAAAGCACTCCAGTGCAAGTAGATAAATAGGTACCGCTCTGGCAGGAAGGTAAACGGCGTTTCTGTGTGCTGCTCTGGTTCGCTAGAAGCAGCTTAGTCATGCTGGCCACATGACCCGGAAGCTGTACGCCGGCTCCCTTGTCCAGTAAAGCGAGATGAGCGCCGCAACCTCAGAGTCGTTTGCGACTGGACCTAACGGGCAGGGGTTCCTTTACCTTAAGTTAGCAAAACTGTATAAGACAAGTACAAATACCTGCTGGAAATGTAAAGCAGAAGAAGGTACCTTTTACCATATGTGATAGTTGTGTAAGCTAATAAAAGCATTCTGGGAAATGATATATAATGAATTGGGGGGGAAATGTTCAAAATAACTGTTGTAAAAAAACAAAAACAACCAGAAGCTTTTTTATTAGGAACTGTAGGTACCAACATCCCAAAAAGCAGAAAATACTTTTTATGTATGCGACAATAGCTGTACGGATGTTACTAGCCCAGGGATGGAAAGAAGACAAAGTCCCTACCAGAGAGGCATGGCAAACCAAGCTGATAGACTATGCCAAAATGGCAAAACTGACCGGAAGGCTCAGGAATCAAGAAGACAGAAACTTCAAGAAAGAATGAGAAAAAAATATAATTTATTTAGGAGACCACTATAAGCAGATGAAAACATTATCAGGATTCTAATAACACTTGTAATGTAACAAATATTATGGACAATATGGAGAGATATAAAATATAGATTATGAAATAATATGCAGTTGAAAATGTCAACAATAGGACCCATGGAGGGGAGGGTGGGAAGTTTGGAGATTCAGAGAAATCTCTATATACAGATATATAGTTAGTATTCTAATAATTCTACACTTGTAAAATCAAATAAAAATGATTTCAAAAAACAAAACAAAACAACAACAAATTACTGAAAGAGAGCTGGTGTCTTGGGTGCCATTAAGATCTGCAATCCTGAGCACATTACTTCAATGTAAGCCCTATTAGGCTTCAGACTTGCTTCCAAGTAAACATTATGTTTAAAATTAGGAAGTGTGGATTAGTTAATTGACCTGTTCAGAGCCTTGAGTGTGTCCCATTAGAACGTGCTTTGCACTCTGAGCCTCTTGAAAAAATAATCCTAAAGAAGGATTGAACATAAGTCACCATCCAGGGGTCCTGACATGACATTAACAGCTGTGTCCCAGGCAGAAACTCAACAGGTGGGTGGAGATGAGTCTGGGAAAATATTTCACTTTTTGAATTTGTTTGCTAAGAACCTTTTGTTAGGAGAAGAAGGAAGAAAATAATGGCTTCTGAACTTGGTAATACAGTGAAACCTCATGTTATGTACCGTCCTTCTTGCAAATGCTTCGGGTTACAAGCTCCGCTAACCCGGAAGTAGATGCTCCCAGTTGTGAACTTTGCCCCGCAATGTGAGCAGAAGTCGTGTAGCGGCAGTGGGAGGCACCAACAGCAAAAGCACGCCTCATGTTAAGAACGGTTTCAGCTTAAGAACGGACCTCTGGAACGAATTAAGTTCGTAACCAGAGGTACCACTGTACTCAGGTTTAACTAAAATGAACTGTGGCATTGGGTGATGTGGAATGCTTGTAGCTGCCATCACCTTTACTGCTGTGTCTCAGACTTTAGTACTATATGGCACATAATAAGAATCCATTTTCCTAACACTAGATAGGCAGATGCTTTAGACCAATGGTTCTCAATTAGTACTGCGGACCTCCTGTCTTTCAAAAGCCAAGCCATGGACCCCCTACTTTTTTGGGGTACTATGGTAGTTTTTGTTATGTGAATGATGCCCCAGACCCCTGGTTGGGTTATGCAGACTTCCTGGTATCCATGGACCACCAATTGGGAACCACTGCTTTTGACAGTTTACAGGCAGGGCATGATGGCAGCATTATTATGGAAACCTGAACTGTGTTAAATGTGGTCTGCACAAGTTACTAGGTTTGAAATAGCAATTAAGGCGTCCCAGCAGATGTATGATTTCAGATTATATTCCCAAAGATGGGACAGGTCAGCCATGGCATGTTCCTTCTCTCCAACACCCTTAGGTGCAACCTGAAACCTGCAGAGCACCTAGCTGAGTCTCATGTACTAGGCATGCCTACAACACTTCATCTTGAAAGTGGACTGGGACTAGATGCAGACTTCATGGCTTCAGCATCAGCCAATATATGTATTTTTCTCTTCTCCCCACCCACCTTGCTTTGCATTGTGGAGAACTTAAAAGCTTGCACACTGCTTGGTGTCATTTTGGTTGACCTACTTAATATGTCGCTCTACTGTAGATTTTGGAAGTTCACTGTTTTTGTTTACGGTGGTGGTTTGTCGTGATTTGATCTTGTAGCATTCTCACACTACTTGCTTAGTTTTCCTCCTAGAACAGCTTGGTGGTCTACAGTAACATACACACAGAGAGAGTCATTGAGGCAGTTTAAAGATTAATAGATTAATTACTGCATCAGCTTTCATGGACTAGAGTTCACTTTACCCAGTGTATGGTATCTGACGTATCAGGATTCAGTGAAAATTTTAGTAAAAAGGCAAAGCCATTGTGTACAGGACTGGATCTGCAAAAGTCTGCAGACTGCCTCCAGCCAGATCTCTGTGGCTAATAGTGGTTCTGGATTACACCCTAAATCTGGGTTAGTTCAGAGCATCCAAAAAAGAGTAAACCAGCTTCCTGTCCCGATTTAAATTCCATAAAATGGGTTAGGATTTTCCTAGCCCTCATGACAAAAAAAAAAAAAATTTAAAAAAAATCCGTGAAGGAACTTGGCAGTCAAGGTTACATTACAGAGGGCTCTTTCGAGTTCAAATGAATGTCAGGTTAAATACCACCCCCCGTTGCACCTTTGTCAAACAAGCATGGGGAGGATGTTAGCCAAAGAAAGATGAGTTTAACCAAAATGCAAGCAAAAAGGAAAGGAACACATGACGCAGTTCGACAAATCGCTCTGCTTCATAAACAGCGAAAAGAGGTACGAAATAAGTTTAAAAGGTGAGCGTAGAAACCAGAAGCGCCGAGTCCTTCCTGACTTGGCTTGCTTTTGCCTCTCTCCAAGGTGCTGAATGACTGAGCATTGTAAGCAAACCATTCTGTTCCCTCCTTGTGTCTTTGGTTATAAATTTATGACTACGAGCCACTTCAACTGCGACTGGGTCTAAGGAAATTTCATCCTAGCAGTTCAACCCACAACGCAACAGAGTGCCCTTGCAACGGAGTGTGCCGGAAAATGCAGCTTTTAAATGCAACCTCATACAGTAGTTGAAAGTAGCTTCTGCTGGAATATATGGGGTGGTTCTCCTATAGATCGGGCTGCAAAGAGCGAGTAGGTTAGAAACAGACGCTAATGACCTTCTCATTCTAACAGCTATGATTATTGCTTCACTGACCGTTAGTTTTGAGTTCTGAACAAATTTGCTGTAAATCCCGGGTGGAGACTCTAGGCTGTAGGAGCACGTTTATGGATTTAGGGTCCCGAAAGAAAGAAAGAAGGAAAGAAGGAAGGAAAGAAGGAAGGAAAGAAAGAAAGAAAGAGAAGAAACCAGAATAACATTGCCTTTTATTTTAATGTGTACTTTTTAAACTATGTAAATCCAAATAACTGGAAATTTTAACAAGAGTAGTGTATGTGCGTTTGTAGTAACTATAAGCTGGGAAGGAGGAGAGCGATAAATCCAGTGATATCGTCTGAAATTATTTCCTGTGCTGCCCAGTCCTATACATGTTTACTCCAAAGTAAGTCCCCCTTTAACACCCAGTTGAGACTGTTTAAGAATGCAGCCTTCATCTTGAGCTTTTTTCAACATAGTCCCAAAGGGCATCGCTTTCAATCGGAGAAGTATCTGATTTGGCAACTAAAGTCAGTGCCAGAGTAAACAGCAAGACAAAACTTCTGTTCCTTGTTCATCGCCCCAATCCAAAACATATTTGTTGGTTGGAAGGACAGAGTATGTACTCCTTTTGATTATTTTTCGAAGAAATCGGTGCACATATATTTAAGAACAACCAACAAGCGTGTGTTACAAGCCAAATGTTGTGGCTTAAAGGAAAAGAGACGAATTCTCTGCAGACCAGATAAGCTGCTTTCGCAGTGAAAGGAGGAACTAACTTCAAGGGCTTACCATACTTGAGAGTAAATTCCACGGCAATCCGTAGAAATCATTTCTATCTAAGCATGGTTAGGATCCGTCTGTAATCAATATTTTATAAAACGGAACGGGGAAGGAACTTCTTTTGCTTTTATTTACTATTTATTAATGCTAAGGTATTTTTTCAAGGTTTAGCAGTTGCGATGTTAAAATTTCAGGCATTGAAGAAATGTAAGCACGTTTGAAGATGAGCAAAGGGTAGCTTTTGAAGTCTCTTTGAAAACTGATTTTAAAAAAAGAAAGAACTAAGATAAAACGTTTATTCCCTTCTGTCAGAAACCGAGGGAATTAAACCTGTTGATACGAATATCGGTAGGTCTTCAGACCAACAGGTTTAATCTCTTCCTATGCAAATGAAATATTTTATAACAACTTGCATCGGCCTAATATAGCAAAGCGCTGACGCCCGGACGCCTAATATGCCCGGGTTTGCAACAAATAAAGACTTGGGGAAGAGAGAAAGAAACTGCAAATTCGAAGTGGGATTTTGTTGTTGTTGCTCTCGGTACTGAAGCTCCTCGTTCCTGTCCCTGTTTCCCTTTGCAAATATCAAGGTTTTGCGCGACGGAATGAAATAAGAGACTCAGCTAGAAGCAGTTTCCAGAATAGGCCGCCGGACCCGCTCGGCAGCTCCACCTCTTGCTCTGCCACCGTCCCTTCGCATCTTTCTCAAATGCAATGTTTGTGCCACTCTAGATGCCTTTGTGCAAGGGAGGTGTTTGTTTTGTGTGTTGCTTTTTTAGGTGACAGTGTACCACTGGAAGCATCTCCCCCAAACCGCCCCATCCCGGGTCCTCTCTAAGATCCCGGAAACTCAGGAGCCGGTTCCACGGGTCTTTCTCTTGCGCAAGCCTCATTGATGAGTACTGCGCAAGAGAAGCGCGAGCCTCGCTTGCCCGCCTGCTTCGCCCCCGCTTGGGCTCTGAAACTGATCAGGCTCAGCTTGAATCTCCAGCGAAATCTGGAAAGCTTTCCTCGCTTTTTTCTTGTTCATGGGACGGACCATTTCGCCTCCCTTCTTGCTTGGTGTCTTGAACGAAACCGAAGCAGCAGACGATCCAGATTCAGACCAGATTCCATCGTTGCGCTTCTAGGCGTAGTTTCTTAAGGGAAAGCGCTTTCGCGGGGAAGGTCTTGAAAGAAGCGAGTTACGTTAGCCGTCCGATTCGCTCGGGCCTAGAAAGGAGTCGTCGGGCTGCTGTGGAATATCTGTGTATCGCCCTGCTTCCTTCAGACGAGGGAAGCCAGATCTGTTTGTTTGTTTTCGGCAGCAGCCAATTGCCTTGGCAAACCCTTTCCCCTTCCCCTGTCCTCTCTCCCCCCCCTCCCGGGCTTCGCTTTCTTCCTCTCTCTCCCTCCCCCTTTCAAAGCGAGGGGGAAGAAGGAGGCGAGGGTGTTCTGAAGCGAGAGCGCGACTCGTCCTTTCCCTCCCCCGCCTGGTTTAAAGGAAATCCCGGCGAAGGTGTGAAGTGCTCGGCAGGTCTTGCACAAACACATCCCGACGCAACAGCCGCGGCGTATAAAGCGGGGAAGGGGGCCGGGCGCGACGGCTTCGACGCGGGGAGAAGGGAAGAGGCCGGACTCCGGCCCCAGACGCCTTAATGGGGCCCATCGCCTTTTCGAGGGGAGGTGTGGAATGGGCCCCGTCGCCTCTTCCCTCCTCCAGCGCTGACAGGGCTGAGGGGAGCCTTTAGCCGCCGCTGCTGAGGGAGCTTTCCGAGGCCGGCCAGCCCAGGAAGGCGAAGCCCCCCTCGTGAAAGAGGGAAATGGCCGCTTAGGACGCAGACGGCCCCGCTGAGCTCTGAAGCGTCGGCTCCCTTTTCATCTCCTCCCCTCAGAAAGTTGACTTGTGGCCTCCAAAGGACGTCGCTCAAAAAACCAGGCCTCGCTTTTTACATTTTAAGGAAAGCTTTAATCGCAGTGTTTTTGGTTAGCCCACGTCAAGTAAGGGCTACTCTAAATACCCAGCAGCTTCTCCCCACACCCCGCCTCATAAAGTCCGTGAAAAGTTTCATGTAAAGAATTGAGGGGGCTGGTGTGTGGGATCTTTTAAAAATTATTTTAAAAAGCACTTAAGAGTCGCAGGTGACTTGTTCCAATTAGTAGCTGTCTAATTAAATTAGTGTCACCGAGACCAGCCAATAGGTGGGCGAGGGAAGGAGAGGTTCGCCGGCGAATGGAGCCGCCTCCAAGCCCCTCCCCGGCTGCGGGAGAGGAGCGCGCGCGCGCGCCTATAAAAACGCTCCCCGGCTTGGTCAATCGCAGTCAATTGTGTGGCATTTAAAGGCGGGAAGGTCAGGTGGGTGGGGGCGGCTTCTTCTTTTTGTAAATGAGGCTGCCACAGAAGGCGGCCCAAGCCCTTGTTCGGTGCCTTTGAGGGGAACCAAGGACGTTGTTGTGTCGCCGGCTGAGGCGAAGTGAGCGCCTAGTTTTGCGCCTCCCGGCAGAGCCGCTCTCTCGGAGTTGTGAGGGGACTTCTGGGGCGGGTGGCGAGCGGGGCGGCTCATCTGAGGCGATGCAGCTGGGGGAGCAACTCTTGGGCAGCCCGGCCAACCTGCCCGGCGCCCCCTTCTACCCGCTGGAGAGCGCGGGCGGCCGCGGCGGCGGCGGCGGCGGCGGCTCGACGCGCCACCTCAGCTCGGGGTCTCCGCCGCGCCTGGACTTGGACAAGGGCGCGAAGAAGTTTGGCGGCGCCTCGGGGCCTCCGGCGGCCGGCCTGCTGGGCGAGGCCGAGGCGGCGGCCGACACGCCTCCCTTCGTCGCTGGCGCCGCCGGCCAGGTTCCCGCCAAAGCGGCCTCGGGGGCCGACGGCGGGCGCAAAGGCTCGCCTTGCCCGGCGGAGGAAGAGCCTCTGCCTCCGGCTCCGGCGCCGGCGCGCTACACTCTGGACGGCCTGAGCCCCGAGCGCTACTACCTGCAGTCGCCCGGCCCGCAGGGCGGCGGCGGCGGCGAGCTGGGCGGCCCGTGCGCCCTGTTCCCTTACGCCGGGGCGGCGGGCGGCGCGCAGCCGGGCTCCATGTACCCGGCGGCGGGCGGCGCGCGCTACCCCTACGGCTCGGTCCTGTCTCCGCCGGGGGGCTTTCCCAGCGCGGCAGGCAGGACGCCCTTCGCGGCGGCGGCCGGCGCCTACCAGTACGGCCAGGGGGCGCCTCCGGGCAGCCTCTACAGCCCCTACCCGGCGGCGGCGGCGGCGGGCTCGTGCGGCGGGCTGGGCGCGCTGGCGATGCCCGGCGGGGCGGGCGCGCTCCGAGCTCAAGTCTTCCTGTGCAACCGGCCGCTCTGGCTCAAGTTCCACCGGCACCAGACCGAGATGATCATCACCAAGCAGGGCAGGTAACGCCGCTGCTTGTCTCTTTCCTGGGGAGTCGGGGGGGGGGCGACGGGACTGCGGGACACGGGGCGGGCGGCGCGCTTTGGGGCAGATCGGATTTGCGAGGAAATGGCGCGGAGGTAATCCGTTTGGGAGGAACCGATTTGGGAGAGCGGCTCGAGGAGCTTTCGGCGCGGGATCTCATCAAATTAAGAGCGAGCTTGGGAAAACTCGGTTTAGTTTTAAGGGATCCGGGGCGGAATTGGTTTGCATTTGCTCTCTGCATTTGCGTGCCTGTCATCAGGTGTGGCCCAGGTTTCCCCGGATTGTCAACAGTTGTTCTCTCCCCCGGCTTAAAGTTTTCCCTGTGCACATTTACCCGAGAGTAATCGCCACTGGACACCGGGGGGCTTAAATAGGAAACTAACATGCTCAGGTTTGCGCTCTGAAACTCATTTTTTTCCAGTTCATGTACTTAAAAGTATACGCTAATGGGGGGGGGGCAGGAATTCGATTCAAAAGAAATAACAAAACTATTTTATTTTTTTAAAGAAGAAATTTCTTAAATCGAGCTATGTAGTGCCGGTGTTTTTAAGCATCAGAAAACCGGACTTGCTTTTGCTTGGAAATAAAATCCGATCGTAATAAGGTTCTTTTTCGTTAGTTTACGATCGGGACGTTAAACTGGGGGAGGAAGGCAACGCCCTGGATTTATGGCACTAGCGAGACCAACCAAATTTCAGGATTTGAGGGATTGGGGGTACCGGAGTGCAATTATAACAAATGACTGGTCGATCGAAACCTTCCCCACCAAAATCACCCTTGTGCTTGATTCGAAGTAGGACAGACATACTTGTAGGGTTTCTTTCCATCTCTCTCCCCCCCCCCCCCGCCATTTAAATATATTTGGTTTCTTGTGTTCCCTAAACCGGCACTATCAGTCCATCATAATGGTTGATTGAGATAAAAGAATTGGGGCCGGGGTGGGAAACAGAATGTGCCATTAGTTTCTGTCCGAAGAGCCTGGGAATTCTGTGCGTGTGATATATAAATTATAACCTAGGGCAAGCGAGGGCTTGAAACTACTGCAGCCTTCGGATCATGGTATATTTGGAATGGGATTGGTGGTGTCCCTCTTCCTTCGAGGTGCTGCAATTGAAAGGCTGCCCTCTCCGATCTCTCCTTCCGAGGCCGTCGCTCTGGATGTTCGCAGAAGAGCAAGACTTTGAGCCAAAGCCTCTCGTGGCGGCTCTCTCTAAATATAAACCCCGCGAGGGGAGCCGCCATCTGCCTCCCGCTCTCGGTCCAGGCGCTAGCCGAGGCTGGAGCGCGCTGCCAAAGAGCATCGGCGGGGGCTCCTGGCTCAGGGATGCAGGCGGCCTCGATTCCCTTTTTCTAAATGCGCGCCTTCCCCCCTTCCTTTCTCTTTCCAATACCAGGCGGATGTTCCCCTTCCTGAGCTTCAACATCACCGGCCTCAACCCCACCGCCCACTACAACGTCTTCGTGGAAGTGATCTTGGCGGATCCCAACCACTGGCGCTTCCAAGGGGGAAAGTGGGTGACGTGTGGCAAAGCCGATAACAACATGCAAGGTAAGCGATTGGGGAAGGGGCAGGCAAGGAGACTTTTTCTCTTGCCTTCAGCTTCCTTCCATGCCTTCATTTGCTTCATCCAGAATCCAGATGCAAAGCTCTTTATAGACAAGGAAGGCAAGGAAATTAATTGCCTTGTCATACAGCCTTTTGAAATGTGACTTCTGAATCTAAAGGAGATGAATCCTCTCCAGAAAGTGACTTTGTGCTTTTTAAAAAAGGGGGGGTTGGAAGACTCCTTTACTCCAGCTTGCTCAGAAATTAAAGGAAGGCTCAGCATGTTTCCTTCTTTCCCCCTTTCATGCTCATGGTTTAATTACAGATCCTGCAGACTCTCTGCCACTGCAAGTGAATGGCTGCAACCCAGCATCCTATTAGATGTGCATTCTTGTGTGCAAGTATTTCCTTTGTCGTGGCACACAAGAGAGAGTGCATTTCATCTTGGTGTTATGTCTGATTTGGGGAAATGTCTAATTCACCCAAGTACACGCAGGAGAGATGAAATGCACCTTTCCCTGACTCTCATCTTCTTTCCATCTTACAGGTAACAAGGTTTATGTTCATCCTGAATCTCCCAACACTGGAGCCCACTGGATGCGACAAGAGATCTCTTTTGGAAAACTAAAACTAACTAATAACAAAGGGGCCAATAATAATAATACTCAGGTAAAACAACACACTTAAATTTGGTTTGCTTAGTTGATCTGTGGTTCCTGGAACCTGAAGGAAGATTCAGTAGGTTTTTGAAACGGGTCTCCAGTAAATTCTGAATTTGCTGGAGTCATCTCGACAGTACATCTTGTCCCTTTTTTAAAGTTATAAATTGGCATGTGGACATGGGAACTAGTGCCGTATTAAAGGCTTGCAAAATTTGAAACTATCCTTCCCTATGTCAGGTGGATTTTTAAAAAAGTATTGTGCACTAACTCAGTGTTCATCTTTTCCAGATGATAGTACTTCAATCTCTGCATAAATATCAGCCTCGTCTCCACATTGTGGAAGTGACAGAAGATGGTGTTGAGGACATGAATGACTCCTCTAAGACACAGACATTTAACTTCCCTGAAACACAATTCATTGCTGTGACTGCATATCAGAACACTGATGTAAGGATAAAATATGCTTGGTATGCTAAATAGCTTTTATCTGGGGTGCGCTATGATACCCTTCATAAATTAAGAGGTAAAATAGGAACACAAAGAGAGTGATAAATGGAGCTTTAAATACTTTGTTAACTGGAAGCAAGGGGTGGTATTGAACTGAGTTTTACTCCAGGTAAACCCATTGAAATTAATGGACCTAGTTTAGTTGTGTTCATTTCAGTGGGTATACTCAGAGTAAAACATAGCTGAATACCACTCAAGCAGCTCTACATCTGTCTGTTTTACCACTGCTGTAGATACAGTTGTTAACTTGATTTCCTAAAGAAATACACAAAAGCTTTCTAAATAAGTACCTCTCCTTTTTGCATGTACAAAGGAAATTATCGTCGTCTTTTTTACAGATTTTGAGGTATCTAAGTAGACACCACTATTTTGTCTTTACTTTTCAGATCACACAGCTTAAAATTGACCATAATCCTTTTGCAAAAGGCTTTCGGGACAACTATGATTCGTAAGTAGTATTCTCATCTCTATGTGGTACAAATAATTCTATTCCATAAAAGTGCAGATTTTTAAAAGTATATTAATTTAAGAGCTTTTGTATTGGTAGCTAGCAACAATCTTCAAGGTGTCTTACTTGAGAGCGATGGAACTTTCTTCTAAGCAAAAATAGTCTCCCATCTAGGTGAAAATGAATGTTAGATTGCAAACTATTTCACCTCTTCACTTACCTAAATTGCAGCAGAGGCAACTGACTGGGTTTGCAGAAAGTAAAAATAGCACAAAATTTTATTCTGGAATAAGGTCTAAATTTGCACATACACCACTGCAAATAAATAAATAAATAAATATTCATTTGTGTTTTTTTAATGTTCCTCACCTAGCTGAACTTTTTATATTGTGTTTCAAAGTGAACTTAACTGGGAGAATTTGCAGAAAGTATACATTAAAATGGACTTTAATATTTGTTGACTTTAATCTTGACCATAAAATAAATGGCCAGTCCAGCATGATCTCCTTGGGGCTGAGCCATCCCTCCTTGCATGCTAATGCCAACATTCTAAATGGTAAAGAACAATATCTTAGGCGTTTTTCTCTTGTGTTTGTAGCATGTACACAGCTTCAGAAAATGACAGATTAACTCCATCTCCCACGGATTCTCCTAGATCCCACCAGATTGTCCCAGGAGCCCGGTACAGCGTGCAACCCTTCTTCCAGGAACAATTTGTCAACAACCTGCCACCGACTAGATTTTATAACGGGGAAAGAACTGTGCCTCAGACAAACGGCCTCCTCTCGCCTCAGCAGAACGAAGAGGTGGCCAATCCTCCACAGAGATGGTTTGTCACTCCAGTCCAGCAGTCTGGGGCCAACAAACTGGACATGAACTCTTACGAAACAGACTACTCTCCTAGTACCTTACTTCCTTATGGGATCAAGTCCCTCCCCCTGCAGACATCCCATGCCTTGGGCTATTACCCTGACCCTACGTTCTCCTCCATGGCTGGATGGGGGAGCAGAGGCTCTTACCAGAGGAAAATGTCTGCTGGCTTACCTTGGGCCTCCAGGACAAGCCCCCCAGGTTTCTCCGAAGACCTGCTTTCTAAGGAGAAAGTGAAAGAAGAAATGGGGTCGTCCTGGATAGAGACACCGCCATCCATAAAATCTCTAGATTCAAACGATTCTGGAGTCTACACTGGCGCTTGCAAAAGGCGGCGACTCTCCCCAAGCACGTCCAGCAACGAAAACTCCCCCACGATGAAGTGTGAGGACATTAATGCTGAGGACTATGGCAAAGACACTTCCAAAGGCATGGGCTACTATGCTTTCTATACCAGTTCTTAAGCCCTAGTCTTTGTGTCAGAACTTGACTTGGCTATAATCTTTCAGTGGTGTTGCGGAGGTCTTTTGCAAAAATGTTGCCAAAGGAACTCTTTACCTTCCCACCTTTTTGAAAAAAAATGTTCTTGTGCAATTCCATAGAAGGTGCCAAAGCTTTTTGACTGACTTCTGCAGGTAAAAAAGGGAAGAAACTGGGTAGCACTCCAAAATGACTTGGCCTCTTTACCCCCACCCCCTCCTGCTCCCCACCCCCAGCTAAGGAGACAGCGAGGGAGAATCTCTAAGCATCATTCTGATTTTAAGTGTGGCTTTCAGAAAGGGCCAGGAAAGGAGGGGGTAATAAAGCAAAGGTTGTACAATCTGGCCAGTGCGTAAGTGCTGTGCACTAACAAACAGTTTGAGGGAAGAGTTAGGTGCTTATTGAACAAATTACTACCCTATTGGATCTATTGTTGTAGCTGAATAGTGGAAATATTCAAAGTGGAGGCTTTATCAATAGAATATTTCTTCATGATGTATGCAAAAACCAAACTTTTGGCTCAATGACTAAGCCTTGCTTTTTTTCTGGGGATATTTTAAATGACTTGGCAGAAAGTTATGGCAGTGAAGGAATCCTACAAAGGTAGCAAAAACCCAGTATTAAATGTACAGCTCTGTGTTGTCTAGATATATTGTGGACTATGACAAAACATTCTGTGTAGTTCTAGTCATGGCAGTGCAGTTGAGTGTCTGAAGCCGGTGTGTGTTGGGAGTTCTTTATTTAAAACAACTTCAAAGTGGATTCTGATGCTGAGAGTACATCAAAATATATATTTATTGGTAGGTGGTGAATGTATTTTTCAGCCGTTCTGAACTGAGTGTTGTAACTCCTCTTGCTCAATCTATAAATATTATGAGACAATGCCGAGGTGGCAAAAGACTTTAAAACAAAGCATTAGTTTTATTGCAGGGGTGGGGCGGCAGGGGGGGTTGTCTGTATATAATGATTTTTAATAAATGTGTTGCAATGATAGGTGCTGAATTCTGCAAAGGAGAATTGAGAGTCTGTGTGCCCTCTATCCCTTGTTAGTAATAAGTTTGCAGCAGGACCTTAGAAACAAATTTAAAATAATAATAATTAAATGTAAAAAATGTGGAAGTCTAAAGCTACTTAAAGGGCCTCCTGTGCTCCATCCCAAAGTGGGAAATTAGTCCACTGAGGACCCAAAGCAAAATGCAGGAATTTCTTCAGTGGCTCGTACATGAGTGATGGCCTTCAATAATGGGGAAGGGGCTCTTTTAAAGTGGGGGGGGGGACCAAGAGCCCAGCTCCTCTTCCTAACAGCTGCAGGGCTAAGCTGAAAGAGCTGCCCACTTTCTCCTGCTCCAGACACCAGGGCTGGGGAGTTTGGCAAGCTTCAACTTTACCTACCCAGATACTGTGCAGGTGGGTCTGTTGCCCAGTCCTGCCAGGTGGATATTTGCCGAAGCTGGTTGCCTCTCCCTAGCATCACTCAAAAAGAAAGTCTAGACTGGGATGGGAGCAAGGAAGAACAGGGTCTAAAACTCCTGTTGCGCGTCAGATCTAGTCCTATGCAGGCTAGCGCGTCTCGGGGCATTTTGTCTTTCTTTATTCGCGTGCTTTAAATTCATTATGAATGTTTTACTTGAACTTGCGCTCCAGGTCGACGCGGAAGCGAGGCGTATTTTTGCCTTGGCAGTCGGGGAGCCGGTTGACAAGAAGCCTTCTGCACCTTCCCCGAAAATACAGAGAGCGCTCCCTCTCCTCCAGCCGCGCGAAGGAGATCACGAATCGGGCCTTGGCGCTCAGCGGTGCCAAAACAAGCCCTTCTGCCGGGGAGTTTCCCCGCTGGGAAAGTGAAGCAATCGAGGGAGGAGGGAGCCCCTCCGATCCCCTTTTCTTCAGCTTTTGTTCCCATATAAATCAAAGCGGCAGCTCTCCACCTTGCCTAGAGAAGGGCTGGTGCAATGGGAGCCCATCCTCGCGCGTTATGTACGGTATCTTCTCTTCCCACTTGAAAACGCGCTGCTCCCAGTTTTAAAAACTGGGCTGTGCTCCTCGCATCTACCGCGGGTAACTGGGCGGTGCCTCCCTTTTAATTTTCCCAATAACGGGACGTGTAAATAACAAAAACTTTTGAAAGAGCCCGGCTTTAAAATGAAACAAATCTAAGCGCGACCTGATCCACAGCGCTCTTGCTATGGAGCGCATTGATTTAAAAGGGGACTTTAGACGGCCCCGGCGAAATGTACATCCTTGGGTCAGAGAACTAGCTGGTCGTCTTGTCACTATGGATCGGACGCGGGGCGGGAATGCGTAAGGCAAAGCTTCCAAACGTGGTGTGGATCAAGTGCATTGCGATTGCTGGGTCATCTGACCCCCCCCCCCCCCCGGTTTGCAGACGGAGCCATGCAAGGTCGCCGGAACAGAATATGCAGGCAAAGAGCTGATAAAAGCTCCAGTCCTATTTGCCTGCCTCCTTCAACAGAAGTAGGCTTGGGAATCATTATAAAGCTGGCTTTGGTGGGGCGAGATTTTACTTGTGCCGCGCGGAGCTTTGAGCGTTACAAACCTTGGCAGCCTATCCTTTTTCATGGGCGGCAAACGGGAAAGTGACCATTTGGACTGGGACTCCTTGGCCAAGGCATCGAGAAGCTGCGTCGGGTCGCTGCGCTCCGATTATAGGCAGCTTTTTGAGCCACAGAGTTCTTACCCTTTGCCCATCTCCCCCCGCATGAAGAGTTCTGTGCGTGCCGAAGGCTTGCCATTTTCCACGATCCAACTGGTGGTCACCAAACTACCCAGCGCCCCCATCATTTCCCAAGATCGTGGTTCTGCCTTTCTGCCAAACCATTTTTTCCCCTGCCTGCCCCTCCTCCCTCTCTCTCTCCCTCTTCCCAAGGTCTCTTTCCCTCGTTTTCCGTTGCTCAGTAACTCCCTCCTTCCCTTTCCGCCGCAGTGTTTTCGCGCAGCAGCCTGTATATATTTGCACTGCACAGTTAACAAAAAAAAAAAAAAAAAAAAAAAGGTGGTGGTTGGGGGGTGGGGTTAGAGAGGTAGAGGGGGAGAGAGAGAAGGAAAAAAAACAACTTGCGAAAAGTCCTCACACTGTTTAATGGAAACATAAGTGCCTGGCTGGCCCCAATTAACACCTTGTGATAAGGCATTCCTAAAATGGGGGTGCCAGACACCAAATTGCGAATAAATGTATCTAATTAATCCGCCAAGGATGACACTGACAAACAAGCCTATATTTAAACCGAGATCGCGGGGCCTGGAGGATCGCGCCTTATTTGTTTACAATAACCGCGGAGGAAAGTTAAGAGAGCCCCGGCGGCTTTCCGCGAAGGTGACGCGGGCAGCGGGTTGCAGGAGCCTCGGCGCATCTTGCAGGCTGCGCCTGGGCAGCGGGGCGCACCGATCGAGCGACAGACGCCTCGAGGGGGCGGACGGGCCTGGCCTCCCGCCGTTTCCAGGCTGTAACCTCCACTGCAGAGCTGCACGCCTTATTGACTTTTACATTGCACCACCACCGGAACTGGTGCATCAAGCATGGCGTAAGGGGGTTTTCTGGGGCGGGCGGATAGCAGTACTGTTCCCTGCCCCGAGGGCGCGTACATTAAGCTGAACTGTGCAGCGGGAGCCGTGCTCATTGGTTACAGCCAAAGGGAAAACCCACCTCCAATGCATTGTTTTCCTCCTTAGTTACGCTCTAAAGATTTTTGTGTATTTCTTTTGTGTGTGTGGAGACCATGAAATGAGGCAGTATATAACAACAGTGGGTAAATATTCGACGTTACACGCAGCGTAGACCTATTGAAAGCAATGGACTTAAGGTACAGCAGTCCTTTGACGACGATCGACCCGGGGCTGCCACCCAGCAAACCCGCGGGATCGGTATTGTGGGGATGCGCAAAGTACGCGCAAACACACCACCTCCCCGCCTGTTTACTTAGGAACAAGCCTCGCTAAAGTCTGCGCGTAAACTCGAAGGCTGAGGACGAGTGATCTACCGATGTTTTCAGATTTTTTTTTCAAGCTATTGACAGCGCAGTCCTAGCCGTGACTGCTCGGATGGAAGTCCTATTCAGCTCAATGGGGTTTCCTCCCCCCAGGTTTGTCGGGTTAGGATTGCAGCCCGAATTAGTTTTTGTTTCTTTTGTAAGTTGCCCGATAACATAGGCTCGCTGGGCGCTGTGTAAATGAAATGTTTGGCTTTTTTCGTTGAATTACTGGTTCTAATCTAAACAGTGTACGATCAAAGGCAAGAGGAAAGTGAATGCAATGCTTGACACAGAAAAGTTGCAAGAGCGATTATGTATGGACTAACTCGCAGGCAAATGCGCCCACACACATACACAGCCTTTCCGGTGATTATTATTTTTAATCGTCCTTTTAGTTGGTTGATTCTCAGGCGCGCGAGTTGATTCTCAGGCGCGCGTCTTTATCAAGCGAGAGCGAAACGAGACCCCGCCATTGGGGAGTCCAGAAACTGGATGTCTCCGGGGTCCCCGTCGGAAATCGTTCTTTACAGGCTGTATACGCACCAGACATTTAAAGCGTTAATTGAGGCCAGCCAAGCACACGAGTCCCCCGTAAAAATAATAATAAGAATAAGAATGCTGGGAAGCGTAGTACCTTAAGCGTGCTGGGAATTGTAGTTCGGTGAGGGGGTAAACTACAGTTCCCTGTATTCTTTGAGGTGGGAAGCTGTACGCTTTAAACGTGCCAACAGAAAACAAGCGACGAGAAGATGGGCACACCCTCCCTCTCCAAACCGTCCAGGTTTCCAGTTGCTAGGGGTGGAGAAAATCACGCGCTTTTTTTAATCGTGTCAAGTCAAAGAGGACCACTTAATCCCATCTTAAACCCATTTGCGGGAAAGCCCCTGACCCGGTCCCCTCCCCGCCTGGTGCCCAGTCCCAGAATTTCCCCCTGAGGAGCACGTCTAGGGACTTGCGCTTGCCTGCGCTCCTTTCCGCGCAGGATCCGCTGCCTTGTACAGGGGGCGGCCAGGCGTCAGTTCGCGAAGGGAGCAGCGGATCTCGGCTCGTCTGGGCCCTGGGGAAGCTTTTGAAAGTTTAATCTTTTATTTTGTTTTTGTGTAGGTTAGAAGCTGCCCAGAGTGGCTGGAACAACCCCATCAGAAGGCGGGGTACAAATAATAAAATTCTTTTTCTTCTTGGGCGATCACTCGTAGCCGAGTCTGATTTTTTAAAAAAACAACGCCCATACATATCAGTTTTATTATGCATTTTGAACAAAATACAAGCATATTACCTCTTACAGCCATGGTTCCTTCTAAATCCATGTCGTCGTCTTCTTCTTTGGCGATCACTCGTAGCCAAGTAAGATTGTCTTCCATAAACACGGTTTTAACAGTGGGTCCTTAAGTGACTGTGGAGGCCAAATCTGGATCCACACGTCCTTCCACAGTGGGGACATAGGTTTCCGGGCGTGAGTTGATCATGGTGAGGAATTTGCCAAGCGTCCATTGCTCATAGCGCGTTTCTCCCTTGCCTCCTGACTTTGTGTCTTCAAAGTCCATGACACCTTTGGTAAAGGCTGTTCTCCAGTTGGAGCGCTCGCAGGCCAGTGTTTCCCAGCTGTTGGTGTTTATATGGGTGGCGGGGGAGGGGTATGAACTGGTACCCTCATACCCATAACTGCAAAAAGAGTCAGAGCAACTTTCAGTAATAAGGAGCATGGACCCTGCAATAAACACCTGTCTGGAAATGAAAAAATGGGGGGGGGGGGAGGGCAATCCTCTATATGTTTCCTTAAATGTAAGACATGCTGAGAATTCATTCCCAGGTAAGGAGATACAAAGCATTGTGGTTAGTTTTCCCTGAGAGCAAGAAGTTTCTATATTTGCATGGAAACAAATATGCAAATATTTAAGCGAAGAATGGGAATCTCCACAAGGGTGGGGGGGATGTCTGAACATCAGGAAGGGGAGGTGTACTGTAAATCAATCATCTGGACAGTCACTCAAAGGTAAATCCCTTCATGTTCATTGGGGCTTCCTCCCATTAAGTTGACACAGCATGTTATTTTACAGTACTTGGAGGAACTGATGCGGGTGGCGCTGTGGTCTAAACCACTGAGCCTCTTTGGCTTGCTGATCAGAAGGTTGGCGGTTCGAACAGGGCCATCTTAAGTATATCCGGCGCCGTGGTGCAAAGATCCCTCCGCCCCCCCCCCCCATTTCCCAGAGTTGCCCACTTTTTTATGGCAAGCTTTGTGGGGCTGGAGGAGGCAGTTAGTGGCTCCTCTGGCGGGGAAGAGGCGGAGGCTCCGGACATGGCGCTGCTTCAGCAAGGTGGGTGAGGGTGGCGAGCTGATGCCGGGAGGCGCTGCGCCCAGCCTCCGCCTCTTCCCTGACGCTCTCCAGAACTTGGCGCCCTGGCACCCTATGCCACTTGCCTCCATGGGCAAGGTGCCCCCTGGGTTTGAATCCCTGCAACAGGGTGAGCTCCTGTTGCTCTGTCCCAGCTCCTGCCAACCTAGTAGTTTGAAAGCATGTCAGTGCAAGTAGATAAATAGGTACCGCTGCGGCGGGAAGGTAAACACTGTTTCTGTGCACTCTGGTTTGCATCACGGCATTCTGTTGCACCAGAAGCGGTTTAGTCATGCTGGCCACAGGACCCGGAAAGCTGTTTGAGGACAAACACCGAGATGAGCGCCACAACCCTATAGTTGCCTTTTACTGGACTTAACTGTCCAGGGCTCCTTTACTTTTTTACCATTACTTGGAGGAGGAACAGACTGGTTTTGGCATAAGCTCTCTGGCCACAAATGCCACAATAAATAGCACCATCCAGTGCACATCACCTTGGAAGTGAGTACAGTTGTGTTCAATGGGACTTGCTCCCAGAATTATTTCCTTTCGCAGAACTACAGCCTCAGTGCAATCCTATGCCTGTGTACTCAGCCAGATGTAAATCCGAATCTAGCCCAATGGAAGAGAATCACTCACTAGTAACTACTAGTTAGTTTTCAAGGTGAACTTGTTGCCATTCCATCAGCCCCAGCCAACATCGCCAATGCTCAGAGATGATTGGGCATTGCATTCACACAGGTGTAGCGGCCTAGGGTTGTGGAGGGTGTGTGTGTCAAAAATACACTACTATTTCTGCAGCAGGGTCTCTGTCTCCAGCATCCTAGAGGCCTCCAATTGGGATGAAGGAGGAGCCTTTTAGCCAAGGTCTTCATATCCTTCCCGCTGATTGGAGTCAATCAGAGTGAAAGGAGATGAGTCAGCCATTGGCTTCTGGGGAACTCTGGAGAAAGTGTGCAGGAAAAAACCCTGAGGAGTGTGTGCCCTCCCACATGCTCCAATGCATACAAATGATGTCATGTGGACACTGAGAAAAACTTGCATGCATGAGAAAGGCCGGTCAAAGGATAAGCACCAATTTGGAAACACCCTGATTCTAATTAGCGCAAGGAGCTTAGAGTGAGTCTGGGAAGAGCTCTGTGTCCAGAGACCTTTTCCTAGTAGTAGGAAGCAATTGTAGAACACAGTCATTTGTTTATTTCATACATTTTATGCATTGCTTTATTGAAAAACAAACAAACAAAAAGCACCTACAATGGGTCAAGGGCCAAACGGTATTTCCAGGATTGGAGCAGATCTTATTTCCTCTGCCTTTTTATGTGTGGAAGAAAGCAGAAATGCTGCTCTGGAGTTTTTCTTTTTAGATACAGTATGAAAGCTCTGGTAACTGGGCATCGGAGCTTCCCAGAACCTCAAAGAAAACAAATGTGACGCCATCTAGTGCCCAAGAGCATACACAGCAAGCACAGCTTTCTGCTACAATGGCTTCTGTCAACCCTGATGTATTATGTTTTACCTCCACTGCTGGAGGGTGTGTGCTTCTGAATGCCAGTCACTGGGAACAGCAAGATGGGGGAGTGTGCCTAAACTCAGGTCCTGCTTGTGAATTTATTATAAGCAACTGGTTGGCCACTGTGAGAACAGGATGCTGGAGAGTGGATGAGCCACTGACCTGCCCCACCATGTTTTCCTTATGCAACCCTATCAACTAAGCTTATGCAGGTGGCGCTGTGGTCTAAACCACAGAGCCTAGGGCTTGCCGATCAGAAGGCTGGCAGTTCGAATCCCCGCAACGGGGTGAGCTCCCGTTGTTCCCAGCTCCTGCCAACCTAGCAGTTCGAAAGCACGTCAAAGTACAAGTAAATAGGTACCGCTCTGGCAGGAAGGTAAACAGCGTTTCTGTGGGCTGCTCTGGTTTTGCCAGAAGCGGCTTAGTCATGCTAGCCACATGACCTGGAAAAACTGTCTGCAGACAAACGTTGGCTCCCTCGGCCTGTAAAGCGAGATGAGCGCCGCAATCCCAGAGTAGTTCGCGACTGGACTTAACTGTCAGGGGTCCTTTACCTTTACTCCTCCTAACAATATTGTTTCCCCACCCCCCAGGTAGGTAAGAAGGCTGTGAAGGCAGATGGTTTCATAAGTTTGAGCAACTTCACCGTTCCTTATCCATCAAATTAAAAGCACAGAAGTTTATGACACGTTGGAGGAAATACGCCAATGTGGTGCTGTGGTTAGAGTGTCGGATTAGGACCAAGAGACCTGGATTTAACCCCACTCAGCCATGAAGTTACCTGGGTGACCTTAGACTATTCCCTGCCTCTCAGCCCAACTTACTTCGCAGGGTTCTTATGGGGATTAAATGAAGAGGGAGGGAGAACCACGTATGCTACCGTTGAGCTCCTTGGAAGAAAAGGTGGGATATAAATGAAATAAATAAATAAATAAATAAATAACTACACGATAGGTTAGAAGCAATAATAAACTAGTAGCGTAAGGTACACACAACTGAAAGGTAAAAGTGGGTGTATCAAACAAGCAGGACCTTTGCTCAGTGGATACCATTAACACATTGCTATTTGCTGCGTATTTTCTTCTATCGCTTGCAGTCACAAGAAAATACAGTATAATGGTAAAAAAAAAAAAAAAAGGTAAAGGACCCCTGGATGGTTAAGTCCAGTCAAAGGAGACTATGGAGTTGCAGTGCTTATCTTGCTTTCAGGCCAAGGGAGCCGGTGTTTGTCCACAGACAGCTTTCCGGGTCATGTGGCCAGCAGGACTAAACTGCTTCTGGCGCAACAGGACACCGTGACGGAAAGCAGAGTGCACGAAAACGCTATTCACCTTCCCGCTACAGTGGCACCTATTTATCCACTTGCACTGGTATGCTTTCGAACTGCTAGCTTGCCAGGATTTGGGACAGAGCAACAGGAGTTCACTCCGTCGCGGGGATTTGAACTGCCAGCCTTCCGATTGGCAAGCCCAAGAGGCTCAGTGGTTTAGACCACAGCGCCACCCACTCCCTAACACAGTATAATGACTATGAGGCTAACACCCATACAGCTTTCTCTCTGTATGCCCAAAGTTTAACCTTGCACCTCATTCAGATGAAGCAATTCTCAGAATATCTAGATGTGAGTAAGCATGCCTCTCTCGTTCCAATTTTGGGCATGTATGAAAGGCTATGGTGCAATTCTAAATCCAGTTTTATATGGATGAAAGGACATTTTCTGCAAAATTATTTAGTTTTTATCCTGCACTTGTTCTCAAGAAGTTCAAAGTGATGAACACAGTTCTTTTCCCCCTCCCCGTTTTATATCTACAACAATCCTGCGAGTCAGGTCAGGGTGAAAGAGAAAGACCAGCCTAAGCTCCCCCAGTGACAATCCACTCACCAGTAAGAATTTCTGAATTAAGCATGTCCTCTCTTCCACTAGCTGGTGGGGTATGGTGACTTCCTTCCTGAGGGAGAAACATGAAAGAGAGGATACAAGTCAGCTGAAACTATAGTTTATGCCAAAGACTGACAGCATTTAATTGAGGAGGGGGTTTGAAGGCAACAAGGACAATATAGGCCAAACTTTCACTGAGGTGTTCAACCAAGAGTGGGGAACCTGTGGCCTTCCAGATATTGCTGGACTACAATTCCCATCATCCCTGACCATTGGTTAAGTTGACTTGGGCTGATGGGAGTTGGAGTCAAAACAACTTATAGATAGCCACAGGTTCCTATCCTTGTGGTAAACTTTTGTGTGGGGAGCAATACTCCTCCCAGATTTCAGGTGGACAAATTAGATTACCAGATTCCAGGCTGATACGCTAATTCTCTATGCATTGGGATGTATTTATTTCGGTGTGAAAGATCACTTAATCGTGTGAGCGCACACCTGCAGTCTGAAGCGTTGCAGCCCAGATACAGGTTTTCCTCCTCTGGGAGAGCCAAGCCATGGATCAGAGAGAACGTTCAGCGGATAGCACAATGGCAGAGAGTGGGAAGGACAGTATCTCAGATACGTTGGGCCTACAAGGATTTGTCCATACGTGGTTAAGAACTCTCTGATTATCAGAGGACTTATATCTTGCTTTTCTGATTCCAGAAGCAAATCCACAAAGTGGTTTGCATCAGCAGAAGTTAATTAATTACCAAAAATCAATTTTAAAAATACAAGCAAAGACTATAATCAAAAACAGTGAAATGAATTAGTAGTGGATCAAAACACAAAAGCCCAGAGAGGGATCACTTCTTAAACCTGTGGGGAACCTCTGGCTCTCCAGGTGTTTGTTGAACTATAATTTCCATAATCCCTGACAATTGACCAAGGTCTGTCAGGCCACAAGTTCTCCATTCTTGGCCTAAGGCAGGGGTCAGCAAACTTACCGCGCCTTGGGCCAGTGTCTCCAGCGCCAATTGCACTGGGGGAGCGCGTGCCCATATGCGTGCACGCACGCTATTTTCGGCACACCTCCAGGTTGGAGGAGCACCTGAAATAGCTTGTGCGCATGTGCATGGGCCTCCTCCAACCCGGATATGCACTGGAAATAACACTTGTGCATGTGCAAACAACGCTCCTCCGACCCGGAAGTGGGCAGCCACGCAGCGCTGGTATGAGCGGGCGGCAGGGGTCACCATGGGCCGGATAAACGAGTCTCTCGGGCCTTATCTGGCCCGCAGACCTTAGTTTGGGGACCCCTGGCCTAAGGGAATAGGCACGTTCCTATAGGGCAGTCTTCACCAACCTCATGCACTCCAGATGTTTTGGACTACAAACAGTGCGCTACTGGCTGTTGCTGGTGGGAGCTGTAGTCTGAAACATCTGGAAGGTACCAGGTTCGCAAAGAACGACATGGAGGAGACAGCCCTTCAATTATTGTGGGTCCAAGTCATTCAGGTCTTTAAAGATGGTGACCAAAATTTTGGATTTCACCTGGAATAGGACGATACCCATTGGTTTCCATAGATACTGTAGAATACTAAGGATCTGTAATGATGGGGGAAAGGAGCTGGACAGGGACAATCAACTTGATGTTTAGGATTTCATGTAACTGGAAGAAGAAGCATTGATAAAATTCACATTCACATTGGTTACTGAGGTAAATCTTTGTGGGCAGAAGTTCATTTTTCACAAGGCAGCCTTGCACATTGCCACGTTTTCAATTCCTTTTTTCCTTTCTTCTTTTGCGCCTGATTCTTCAGAGAGATTTATGATTATGTTGATGATGACCACACACAGCCTTTTCTTCCCCTCCTTGCCTGGCAGAATATCCCCGTATGCTAATTATATGATGATGTCGGCTAATATAAATATTAATCTCATCCCTTTTGGGAAGGATTTTAGTGCTTGCTGGATTTCATGAAATATAATCCAGGGGAGAATAACATTATACTGCCAGTGTGGAATGCAAACTACGATTTGAATAAAATGATAGGGATGGTATCAAATAGTTCCTTGAGGGAGTATTATGCTCTGAGCTGTCACAACGGATTGCCTGAATAAACTAGACTGGAGATGTGATCCTAATCATATTGATGAAACATTCATCTGAAAGAATGAGTACAACCAGAAGGGACTCACTAGGAATACAATTAAATCCTAATCTGGGCAGGAGAAATCCTCTGAAGAGACGATGGCTGGAAAACAATGAGAATAGGAAGGGGGAAACTAGGTGAGGCGATGTTCGGCTTTCTGGTATCGTCCCTCGGACCTCCATAAAGAAGGCAGCGGCCCATCAAACCCAGTCCACTATAATGTTTAAAAGTCCACTCCATGTTTTCTACTAGGCCTAGCAGACCAGAATCCGGAGCCATTTTAGGTTTTCCTCAGGGCTCACTTCCTTCTCACTCTAGGCTTGGTCAGCCAGACTCAGGTAGGCCTCAGCGAACAGATCTGTTTGCACTAAAGCTGCTTAAACGAAGCTGGACTTTTGCTTTGAAGAGCATTTCCCAGGGTCCACAAAGAAGCTTACCCAGGAATCAGTACTATTTTTCTAGAAAAAGAGGTGCCGGAACTTGTCACGAACGCCTCCCTCGTTCTATTGAATGACAACAGCTCTGACCTGAAAAGTGCTGGAACTGAATTCCGGAAAGTTCTGGCTGAAAAAAGCCCTGATCCTTGGTAATCCAGGCATGCACCTGAAGTTCAAGTTCTGCTGCTGGTTCAGGTGCTGCTGGTTTAATCCTCCACCTCATCTCGGGTTGCCCTTTCCTTCTGACCCCTCTTGGCACCCGGCCTGCTTGTCTTCCTAGAATTGTGCCTGTTTACCTGGCTGTTCAACCTTGTTAACCTGCCTATTTTTGCTTTCATACAGCTGGGGGGGGGGGGAGCCCTGCCTGGACTGTTGTATTGCAATCTATGTGGGGCTTCCCTTGCCGCTGGTCTCAAGGCTGCAGCTTGGGCAGGACCCCACAGCCCAGATGAGGGCTGGTGCTCCTTATCGGGCACACATCCTGCCAGTGCTGAGCGTGCTGCACTGGCTGCCAATCAGACACCAAGCCTTTTTTGGGGGGGATTCTGCTACTTACATACAAAGCCCTAAATAAATCTGCACCAGGTTACTACCACCTTCTGCTCTGTCGCCCGCTAAGGGTGCTACAGCCAGCAAATGTCACCTTTTGAGATCCTCTCTAAAGAACAGCGAAAGAGATCTTTTCTATCTGAGCTCAGCTGGTTAGAGCAGGGGTCAGCAAATTTTTTTAGCCATGGGCCAGTCCACTGTCCCTCAGACCTTGTGGTGGGCCAGAGAAGGGGCACCTAGGGAGGAGAGAGCTGGAAGAAGAGGTGAGGGGGGCAAGTAGTCCTACCCTCTAGCCCCAGCCCCAGCCGCTGCGCTTACCTTCCCAGGGGCTGCCGCCACCACCACCACCACTACTGTTTGTTCTTCTTGTGGGTAGGCAGAGCGAGCTCGTCCGCTCTGCTTTCTGGCCCCCAGGAGCACCAGGGCGGCGGTGGCAGCAGCGGCAGAGGGAAGATGAGCGGCTCGAAAGGGCTGGCTCCAGAGAGGGACTGCTTAAAATGGCACTCAGTCAGCTCAGCCTAGCCCTCATCCTCCTCTAGGCAAGGCGAGGAGAAGCCAGGAGGAGGGAGGGAGGAGTGTGGGGGGGGGGAAATGGAATGGGGCAGGGAGGGATATGGCACAGCCCGAACGAACAGAAACCCCATGCCAATCCACGGACAGTCTGCTGGCCGGATCCTGAAGGCAATTGGGCCTGATCCAGCCCGCAGCCCTTAGTTTGCCAACCCCTGGGTTAGAGGTAAAAATGTAAAGGTAAAGGGACCCCTGACCATTAGGTCCAATCGTGGCTGACTCGGGGGGTTAGAGGTAAGGGCCCTTATATGGTTAAGTCCAGTCAAAGGCGATTATGGGGTTGCGATGCTCATCTCGCTTTCAGGCCGAGGGAGCCGGCGTTTGTCCACAGACAACTTTCTGGGTCATGTGGCCAACATGACTAAACTGCTTCTGGCGCAACAGGACATCGTGACGGAAACCAGTGTGCACGGAAACGCTGTTTACCTTCCCGCCGCAGCGGTACGTACTTATCTACTTGCACTGGTGTGCTTTCGAACTGCTAGGTTGGCAGGATCTGGGACAGAGCAACGGGAGCTCACTCTGTCATTGGGATTTGAACTGCCCGCCTTCTGATCGGCAAGCCCAAGAGGCTCAATGGTTTAGACCACAGCGCCACCCATGTGTGTATCAGCATGGTGCTGATAATGCCAAGGTTTGCAGGTTCGATCCCCCTATGAGAGGACAGCTGCATATTCCTGCATTGCGGGGGGTTGGGCTAGATGATCCTCAGGGTCCCTTCCAACTCTGCAGTTCTATGATCTTCGGGATTATCTCCAATCTCAGCTCCGTGGTGCTTAGCATCGAGATCTGAGAAGCTTTCACCACAACACAATGTGGCCCTGTGGTTGAAAAATGTTCCCTGCGCTTCTGCTATGTGCAGTTAACCTGGGAGCAACTCCCATGGAACTTAGTAGAGTTTACTTCTGAGTAAATCTCTGAGTGGGCCTAACCCATAGTGCTAGCCCTCTGTTTTCAGTGTCAACACTCCAGCCACATATAATGAAATGAGGAAGAAAAGGTTTCTTTCTGATAAATCCCCACTTCCCTTGAGCCAATCCTCTTTTGTCCAATGTCCTTAGCATGCTGTTTGCCTTGACTGCAGCCCAAGAGGTAATGTCCATTTCTTCTAGCAGAAAAAAGAGGTTTTATAGGTTACATTTAAGAGTGGCAGCCCTAAAAGATACAGATCTTTTGCCTGGGGTTAACAACTCCGGAGATTTCTGAAGGTACATTAACACCTTAGGTACCACACAGCAACAAGCATACATCTTTGGAAGATGGAAGCAAATCAGACACTGCCTTTGTATGTCGCAGGGGATTACACCGTTTTAGTGTTTATGCCCTTTGGCTTTACAAATGTACCTGTCAGTGCTCCAGAGGTTAGCGAGGAGGGTCTGGGTTAAAATGGACTTACTGGAGTTATTTTGCTTTCTGCAGATCACGTGGAAACTTCAGGAAATTGGGAAAGGCTTGTTGTGATTCAGAAGGATTATGGAGCCTTTGGTTGTTTAACGTTGTTGGGCTTTTATGGTGCTTTTAGGCAATGCTTTTCTTCTGCATACCCTTTGCATACCCAGAAAAAAGCACTGCTTTTATGGATTTGTGCTGGTCTGGCTTGCTGCTCAATATGCGCGCAAGCTACCTAAACTGGAGAAATTCAGAATCTACAGAGTGGCATCCGTCAGTTGAATTGTTTTATGGCTTATCTAATAATGCATGTTTAGAAACCGGAAGGATTCCTGTTTTGGTCATATAAGTGTGACCTGCAACAAAATGGTGGAGTCTGGAGTGCTCTTATTCAGGATGCCGGCCAGCCATGACCTTTCCCAGGATATTCCATTCCATCCCCCCCATAATTTTCAGTTCTGCCATGCAACAGTCAGTCAGCATTCGGCTGTTTAGGGGATTCGTTTCCCTCCTCAAAAATTCATTGTCCATCTGAAAACCTTGGTGTCCCCCTTTGTCTGCTGATATCGTCCCTTTTTTGTGTGGGTCATGCTGCTTTGGCTACTTAAGGACTGACAGTTGGAAAATGAGTGGACTCTTGGAAAACAATATAGGATTGTGTAACTTCAGAGTACCCCAGAGTACCTAAGGAGCTTACTGGGAACTCACTGTATGAAACTGAAGCCCGGGGGTCAAGAACACTAGGGATAACATTGACGCTTTTGAGTTACTGGTATTATTAGTTAGTAGTAGTAGTGTTCATACTGTTATTAGTAATAGTCTTGGTAGTATTAATAGTAAAGATAAAAGTAAAAGACCCCTGGATGGTTAAGTCCAATCAAAGGCGACTATGGGGTTGTGGCGCTCATCTTGCTTTCAGGCCGAGGGAGTCGGTGTTTGTCCACAGACAGCTTTTCTGGCTCATGTGGCCAGCATGACTAAACCACTTCTGGCGCAACAGAACACTGTGACAGAAGTCAGAGTGCATGGAAACGCTGTTTACCTTCCCGCCGGAGCGGTACCTACCGTATTTATCTGCTTGCACTGGCGTGGTTTTGAACTGCTAGGTTGGCAGGAGCTGGGACAGAGCAACGGGAGCTCACCCCATTGCGGGGATTCAAACCACTGACCTTCTGATCGGCAAGCCCAAGAGGCTCAGTGGTTTAGAACATAGCGCCATCCGCTTCCCATAGTATTAGTAGTATTCATATTATTAGTAGCATTTCTTACCTGTCCTTCACCAGAAGGTCATAAGGTATACTACATATATAAAACAACAAACAGTTTAAAAAAATCAGTCTATAAAATGCATTATAGGGAGGGCACCCAAATCAGTTATTCAATTTCCCAAGAGATGGACATAAGCTGTAAAGGAATGATGCTTAGATGTACCTCTGTGGGGAGGGAGTTCTACCAGTGGCAGACTTGTGGTTTAAATTTTCAGTGCTGCCTTGTGTGATGCCAAAATTTGATGCCCTGCGCCTCTCACCTTCCACTGTTTGTCATTATTGCAGCCCTGAGGGCAGGTGAACTAGCCGTGCTCCCCTAAATCCTCTGGCTCTATATTCTTTGAGCCACCGTTGAGAAGATCCTCTCACGAGCCCCAATCCCACTGAACTTCTTAGAGAGATGGAAGAAGTTCCAGGCGGTTTCCTCTGCTCGGCCTCCTGCTTAGAGAAGCTTAAAAGGTTGGTTTTGTTGCTTGGGTAGCCACAGGACTGGACCCTCAGCACCCTTTTGCAGCCCACCACTCTAAAAAATCACCCACCTCCTGTTTTATAGCTGTGTGACACAATTTACATGCTTAGCCCAGGCTCCAGCCTTAGTCACACAACTGGAAATATCTTCTCCTAAGAGTTTGGATAAATGCTTTCATCATGTGGCTCAGATATCTTAGCATTGCCTGATCATTGCTTTTTTTGGGGGGGGGGTGTTGCTTATATAATGAAAAGCTGAAGAATCACACATTTCATTAGATGTGGTTACATACAGAATTACCTTATCTGATCCATTAGAAATGATGTTAGTACTGTATAAGCAAATTCAAAAGACATGTACAAAAATGGAAAGTTGGTAAAAAGAGATGTATAGAAAGGAAGCTAATAATACAGTGATATCTCTGGTTACGAACTTAATTCGTTCTGGAGGTCCGTTCTTAACCTGAGGTACCACTTTAGGTAATAGGACCTCCTGCTGCCGCCGCACCGCTGCCGCATGATTTCTGTTGCCATCCTGAAGCAAAGTTCTTAACCCAAGGTACTATTTCTGGGTTAGCGGAGTCTGTAACCTGAAGCGTCTGTAACCTGAAGCGTCTGTAACCCGAAGTACCACTGTAATACGAATAGTGTAAAAAGAGAGAGAGAGAGAGAGAGGACACCATAGAAGAGGGGGAAAGAATGAGAAATGAAGGGGGAAAGAGGAGAAAAAGAAAAGAGAGAGCAGGGGAAAATGTGTATATTTGTATGTGTACGGTATACGCAAACTACATAATCCATTTTCAAAAGATTTTTGTTATTAGTTTTACCTCCCTAGCTGGCTGCAATGCTTTGCTGCCATCTAGTGGGGGGAAAGTCAGTGAAAATGATTGTTTTAGAATCAATTGTCTGAGAAACTTAGAAATTATCTCACACAGATTACAGGGAAATACATTTTCTGTTTCTGGATAGGTTCCTTCAGCAAACATACAATTGCTTCATCTTTCACACATCATCTCTGAAGTCTTAAAATAGCACAGCCCCCACCCACCTCCTGACCTCTTTCCCTCAAACCGTCTCAAGATTCCATTCTTTTCTGTTCCTACTGTATCCTTTCCATTTTTTTAAAAAAATAATTCTCCAGACTAGATTTATTTTTACTGGTTGTTTCTTCAAGATGACTTATGCATGAGACAAAAGCCTTTGAGGATCCCAATTGCAATTTGGAGCTAAGATGGGGGATAAATTTGTTTCAGTTCACACTTGAAGGTGAACTTAACAAATCTGCATTTGCTAAAACACAGCCATTATTCAAAATTTGCACATATCCAAATTCTGCAGCCAAATAACACATAACCAAAATGCATATCCTAGGGTAAAACGTGAATATAAAGGCATATGTGTGTGTATGTGTGTGAAAATAACATACAAATGCATTATATTAAGGGAAATTGCTTTGCAAAAATGTGTGCATTGGGCAAAATTGCATATAAAAATGTGTATCCTGGGAGAAATCCGTACCAAAAACGATGATGAATTTTCATGAGGCCTTAAAAAAAATCTGGAGAATTGAACTGAAGACTGTAAAAGTGAAAAACTGAAACTGACATCTTCTCCCATCCCTACTTTGGAGCAGTTTTTAGAAGTGTAAGCCTCGCATTGTCCTTTAACTATGAACATGGGATACTGGGAAAGTTCTTTTGAGCATTGCAGGTTGAGCTTAAATCAGAAGAAATTATTTTATGGGGGCTCTCTAGTCAGTTCTTTGAGGAAGTAGCGTATCATCCTGTCCTTATCTGTTCTGTGTCCTTTACTATTTTTCCAACACACTCTGCCTTTCAAATAAGCCATGGGGATGGGGACATATTGCTAGGTCAATAATATTGAATTGAAAATATTTGCTAGGTTGCAGTGGCAGCCTAATAAATTATTTTCCCCACATGGGGAAGAGGGTGAAAAAGGCACCGCCAATCAACTCCCTTCACAATTCTCATGCTCAAAATCTTCTCATTCATTTCTTCAACTCCTGAACATCTTCCCAATGATGGGAGGACATTAAAAGCCTCTGCTTCCTCCCTCCAATCTCCAATCTGCCCCCTCTTTTAACTCCACCAACACTTTTCAAACATCCCCTTCCCTAGCAGACGGGAGCACTAAAACATCAGGATCCCCTAAATGGTGCCCATATTTTATATACAGTGGTACCTTGGGTTACAGACGCTTCAGGTTACAGACTCCGCTAACCCAGAAATATTACCTTGGGTTAAGAACTTTACTTCAGGATGAGAACAGAAATCGTGCTCCAGCGGCGCAGCGGCAGCAGGAGGTCCCATTAGCTAAAGTGGTACCTCAGGTTAAGAACAGTTTCGGGTTAAGAACGGACCTCCGGAACTAATTAAGTTCTTAACCCAAGGTACCACTGTATTACAACAAATTCTACTGTGCCTCAAGGACATGCAAAGCAGGCTAGGAAGTAGGGGTGTGCACAGGGCCGTCTTTACCCGGGGGTGCAAGGGGTGCGGGGCACCCGGGTGCCAAATTCTGGGGGGCGCAAAATGTATACCCACTGTATACTGGTCCCTCTTGATCAGCAGCAGTGAAAAGCAATGGAGCAAAAGTCGCCGCCCCCCTGCTCCATCCCTCTTACTCCGTAGCATCAAATATTCCCGACGAGTCAGGAAACAAAGGCAGTTTTCCCCGGCTGCGTCGTTGTTACAGGTGAGCGATTTCCCCCCTAAAGAAAGGTCAACAAAGTTAATTTGGGGGTGCTGGGCAGATCTTTGCCCCCCGGCGGCGCATATGCTAAAGACAGCCCTGGGTGTGCATCAGATTCAGATGAATCCCAAATCAAGAACCAAAGTGGGTTAATTCAGACATATTCAGGGTCTGTCAGAGGCAAAGTGGGATCTCATCAAAGTACCCTAAAAAAACAGGGACCTCCAATGAGATTTGGGGTGATCTGGAGATTCTGAGATTTTCTTTAGTGCAGCATACCTGCAAAAATCAAAACATTTCTCCCCAAATTTGCCATGAATATTCACTGCCTGAGGACCATTTCACCTTAATACACACATGTGCTTTAAATGCTCATAACAAGACAGTGCCAGTGTCTGGACCTCATCTATGTGAACTGGCTGGTAATCAATGTCACTGTGTTCCTCATCCAGCTTCTGTATAACTACCATCAGCCATTTCTTTTAAAAGATCACATTTAACTACAGTGGTACCTCAGTTTAAGAACAGTCCGGTTTAAGAACGATTCAGTTTACAAATGCCGCAAAACCGGAAATTGTGTCCCGGTTTGAGAACTTTACCTCAATCTAAGAACGGAATCCGAATGGTGGAAGGGCACCGGAGGCGGGAGGCCTCATTAGGGAAAGCATGTGTGATGGGACGATGAGCTGCTTGTGTGTAAAATCCTAGTCCCTCAGAGTTTGGTCAAGTTTGCAAACCTCTGTCTGTAACGGAGCCCCTTAAACATGGCTCCGTCAGTCGCTGGCAGATTCCGACAGTGGTTGCTTTCGGAATCGCTTCCAACATAAAAGCTCCTTAACGGAAACACGTCTTCTGGACTCTCTGCGTGACAGTTTCCGGCGAGGAGTGGGTGTCCCTACAGGAGGTCCTGAAACCTCCCCACTGTTTTCGCTGGAAGTGTCTCTGAGCCATCCCTCCAGCTCCCTTTCCCTCAGCTCAGCTCCTCTCCCCCTACTGGTTCCCTCTTCAGCTGCTGAGTCTCTCCCAACCTGTGTGAGCCCTTTCACTTCCCTTCCTTCCGATGGCAGTTCCCTGACATCCACCTCCCCTCCAGGGCCCCCTTCATCCCCTCTCGCCCCCTCCTCTACGGGCGGTGAGGAGGCAAAACCCCGGAATGAACTTCCTTCATCTTCCGATGTCCCGAACACTTCTCTCCACCTGTTGCGGTTCCTGGTCTCGAAGTACTCCTCCTCCTCAGAGTCCATCTCCCCTTCCCCTTCCGATTCCGAGAATCCTTCCAACTCCTCCTCCTCATCGGTGGTCCCAAAGTATTCCCTCCGGAACCTCTCCACAGGCTGAGGTTTCCTTGGGAACCTTTGATGGAACGTTTCTATCAATACCTCGTCATTGATATCTTCTGCCATTACCCAAGTGTTTTCTGACTCCGGTTCTCCTTCCCACGCTACCAAATACTCCACCTGATCCCCCTTCCATCTGGCGTCGAGGATTTCTGCCACATGGCTGCTGCATTCCCTTTCTTCTATGACCGGTCCCCGAGTGGCCATCCCTTCTCGTCCCCCCTCATACGGTGACAGTAACGACCTGTGAAATACTGGGTGCAGTTTCATGTGGTTGGGTAACCGGAGCCTGAAAGCCACTGGGTTGACCTGTTGAATGACCTCAAAGGGACCCAATCTCCTGGGTCTTAATTTCTTACAACCTCCTTTGAACGGCAACCCTTGGGTTGACAGCCACACCCTATCTCCCACCCTTATGGTTTCACCTTCCCTTCGGTTCTTGTCTGCCTGCCTCTTGTATTCTTCCTTCGCCCTTTCTAAGTTGAGTTGGAGCTGACGATGGATTGCTTCCATTTCTTCTACAAAATGCTCGGCTGCCGGGACACCCCATCTCTCCCCTTCTCCCCCTGGGAAAGCCCTGGGATGACACCCATAATTAGCCAAGAAGGGGCTCATCCCTGTGGACACATTCTCGGCATTGTTGTAGGCAAATTCCGCCAGCGCCAACTTTTCTACCCAGTCCTTCTCTCTGTCATTGACATAACACCTCAGGTATTGCTGGAGGACCCCGTTTGCTCTTTCCGCCTGCCCGTTGGTTTCAGGGTGCCGGGCAGTCGAAAAGTTGACCTCCACCTGCAGTAAGCTCATGAGCTTCCTCCAGAACCTGGAAGTAAATTGTTTTCCTCGGTCTGAGACCACCCTCAATGGCACCCCGTGCAACCTAAAAATGTGTTCTACAAATAACTTCGCTGTCTCTTCCGCCGTGACTGCATGCGAGCAGGCTACAAAGTGGCACATCTTTGTTAGTAGGTCTACCACCACCATGATGGCTGTTTTCCCCTTGGACTTCGGCAGATCAGTCATAAAATCTATCGACACTGCCTCCCAAGGTCGTTCTGGGGTTGGTAAGGGTTCTAATAGCCCCGCCGGTGCCCGCCTCTCCCCTTTGGCTCGCTGGCATTGCTCACACCCTCTTACATACTCCCGTACATCTTCCCTCACCTTAGGCCACCAAAATTCCCTGGTGACCAACCACATGGTTTTGTGTTGTCCAAAATGCCCCGCCGTGGGGCTGTCGTGCAACTGCTTGAGTACCCTCCCCCTTAAGTCTCCTTCAGGGATATACAGTGCCCCTTTGTAATACAAAGCTCCATTTCTTTCCTCGAAACCCCCTGGTTCCTCTCCCTCACCCCTAAGACCTCTGAGCTTATTCTGGGCGTATTCATCATTCTCTGTTTCCTCTACCAGTTCTCTTTGTCCCACCAATGCCGCCCCACACACCCAGCGGTCCTCTGGAATGACATGTCTCTCTTCGGGTGCTCCCTCCCCCTCCAAATATTCAGGTTTGCGTGAGAGAGCGTCCGCCCTAATGTTCTCTGGGCCTGGCACGTAACAAATCTCAAAGTTAAATTTGGAGAACTCCTGGGCCCATCTCACTTGCCGTTGGTTGAGCACTCGTGCCGTCCTCCAATACTCTAGGTTCTTGTGGTCAGTGCACACTTGCACCTTATGTTGTGCGCCAATTAGCAGGTGCCTCCATCTCCGGAACGCCTCATGAATGGCTAGTAGTTCTCGGTCATACACCGTGTAGTTCCTCTCGGATTTGTTCAGCTTTCGCGAAAAAAAGGCACACGGTCTCCACTCTGACTCCTCCTTCCCTGGCTGCCGAAGCACCGCCCCAATAGCTCTGTCTGATGCGTCAGTTTCCACTCTCATCGGTTTTTGTAAATCCACATGCAGGAGTTGTTGTTCCGAGGCGAAGGCCCTTTTTAGTTCCTCAAATGCTCGCTCCGCCTCCTCAGTCCAAACGAACTTCTTCTTACTGCTGAGACAGTCCGTAATGGGCGCCGTCAGGTGGGCAAAGTTTCGGATGAACTTACGATAGAAGTTCCCAAATCCTAGGAACCTCTGCACATCCTTCCTTGTTTTGGGTGTTTTCCATTCCAGCACCGCCTGGACCTTGCCGGGATCCATGGCCAATCCCTTGTCTGACAGGCGATACCCCAGGAATTCCACCTCCTTGGTATGAAACTGACACTTCTCCAGTTTCACCCACAGCTGGTTGGCTTGCAGCCTGCTCAACACTTCTCTGACGTCTCTCACATGCTGCTCCTCATTCTCAGAATACACCAACACGTCGTCTAAGAAGGCCACACAATTCTTGTAAAGCAAAGGCCCCAGGACGTGGTTCATAAACGATTGAAAGCACGCGGAGCCTCCTTGTAGGCCGAAGGGCATAACTAAATATTCAAATGCCCCCAAAGGGGTGAACATGGTGGTTTTCCATTCATCCCCCTTCCTTATTCGTATCAGGTTGTACGCCCCCCTTAGGTCCAGTTTAGTAAAAATCTTTCCCTTCCTGACCCTTGTCAAAATGTCGTCAATCCTGGGCATAGGGAAAGCCACTGGTTCTGACACTGCATTTAAGGCCCTGAAGTCACACACAAGCCTCGGCTTGTTCGTGTTTTTTTTATCCACAAAAAACACTGGGCTGCCCCCCACCGCCCTGGACTCTCTGATGAACCCTCTCTTCAGGTTCTTGTCAATGAACTCTCTTAGCTCCTGCATCTCTCTGTCTGACATGGCGTACAGCTTGCCTACAGGGAGCTGTGCCCCAGGGAGTAAATTGATTTGACAGTCAAAGGGTCTATGCGGGGGTAGTTGGTCAGCTTCCCTTTCGCTGAAGACGTCGCGGAGATCTGCGTATTGTCGTGGTACCTTCACGTTCTCCGTTACTTCAGTCCCTGCTAGGGTGGCTTGGGCCCCTGCCAAACCCTTTCCCTCTTTGCAGTGTTCTAAGCAATGTGCTGAACCAAAAGAAACCACTCTCTGATGCCAGCCCACCAGCGGATCATGTAACGCTAGCCAGCTCATCCCCAATATAATGGGAGCTCCTCCCAAGGTGGCCACATTAAACGCTATCAGTTCGGTGTGCCTTGCCACCTTCATTATCATTGGGACGGTCTGCAAGCTGACTTCTCCTCCCAACAGCTCCCTGCCATCGATCGTGGTCACCTGCAGGGGGTTGCTTAAAGGGATCGTCTGTATCTGGTGTTCAGCTGCAAACTCTTTGCTCATGAAATTGCAGGAGCTGCCTGAGTCCAACAGCGCCTTTATCTTTAGAGGGTGTCCGTTTGGCAGCTCTAGCGCCACTTCTATCACTAGGGCGGGTTTAGGAGGTTCTGGCGTGGGCACTTTCACTGCTCTTTGGCCTGGCTGCTGTGCCCCGACGGTGGCAGCCAGGCGTTGGCTTTTACTTGCTTCGGTATTTCTTCCTCTCTTCCCTCCACAGCTCCTACCATCCCTTGCCATTCCTTCCTCTGGGGGCAGACTCTGGCAAAGTGACCTGGCTGTTGGCAGAGATAGCATTTCCGGGCGCCTTTTCCCTCCTTCTTTCCCCCCTCACTGGGCTTTGAAACTGCGCGCGCGCGCGCTGTTCCGATTTCCATCGGCTCTGCCGGCGGGAAAGTTGGCTCTGGAATGTCTGGAATGCGGAACTCCTTCCAACGTTCCCCCTTCCCTTCCCGCCTCTCCAATGCTCTCGCCTCCTGGCGCGCTCCTATGGTCAGCGCTGATTTGGTCAGCTGGTCCATAGACTCCGCCCTGGGCGCCCGGGAAAGTTCGTCTTTCACAGCCGAAGAAAGCCCTTCTTCAAAGAGCATTTGAATGGGTTCCGCCGATAGATCCCACCCCAATTTATGGATCAACATGGTGAACTCAGTCCAGTACTCACGGACAGATCGGCTCCCCTGTTTGCAAGCCATTAACTGTCTGCGGACCACTCCCTGTTCAATATCGCTGGAAAACATCAGATCCATGGCGCGAAAGAACTTCATCGTGTCCTTTAGGACGTCACTATTCGCTGCCATCAGGGGTCTAACCCAGTCTCTCGCCCCCTTTTCAAGATGCCCAATCACGAAAGCCACTCGTGATTCCTCGTCAGGGAATTCATCAAACTGCAGATTGAGGGCATATTGCATCTCTGTCCGAAAGCCATGATAGTCTTTGGGCTCCCCCCCAAACTTCTGCACCAATCCTGGTACCTTTCTGACGAGCTGGGTGTCTTTCCCCTTTTGTCTGCATCCTGAGCCCTCCTCTCCTCAAGCCTCGCCGTCTGCAGCGCTAGCTGGACCTCCAACACCCGGTACCTTTCTTCCAGGCTTGGACCCGCTCCAGCTCCTGCTTCTCCGGTTCCGGCTGGGTTGCTCATGATGCCTTCTCCTGCACAAGCTGCTCACGAAGACTGTCGGAATGCTGTGATGGGACGATGAGCTGCTTGTGTGTAAAATCCTAGTCCCTCAGAGTTTGGTCAAGTTTGCAAACCTCTGTCTGTAACGGAGCCCCTTAAACATGGCTCCGTCAGTCGCTGGCAGATTCCGACAGTGGTTGCTTTCGGAATCGCTTCCAACATAAAAGCTCCTTAACGGAAACACGTCTTCTGGACTCTCTGCGTGACAGTTTCCGGCGAGGAGTGGGTGTCCCTACAGGAGGTCCTGAAACCTCCCCACTGTTTTCGCTGGAAGTGTCTCTGAGCCATCCCTCCAGCTCCCTTTCCCTCAGCTCAGCTCCTCTCCCCCTACTGGTTCCCTCTTCAGCTGCTGAGTCTCTCCCAACCTGTGTGAGCCCTTTCACTTCCCTTCCTTCCGATGGCAGTTCCCTGACATCATGCATTGGTTTAAGAATGGTTTTAGTTTATGAACGGACTTCCGGAACGGATTAAGTTTGTAAACTGAGGTACTACTGTACCATGTCTTCGAAGACATGGTATCTTGAATACTGTTATGAGTTTGTTGGTGCTAGACACCCTAAATTCCTGGGTCTAGTTGGTGTTAGAATTTATCAAACAACAAAGCAATGCAGAGAGAAAAAACTCATAAAGCACAACTCTGTAAATGGAAAATAATAGTATTTTAAATATATTGTACACAAAATATCACAATATAACATGTATTTATATTCCAATTGCTATGAACTTAAACTACACACATGTGCGCGTGCGCACACACATACACACAGAGTCTCTGCAGTCTCTGGTCAATCTTGAAGTGATCTATACAATCCTACATATTACTATTCAATGTCTCCACTTCTAAAAGTTCAACTATATTGCACTGAAGTCCGGAGCGTCGATTCTCTGTGTTAAATTTTCTAGTTGAAAACTGTGTATGAGGAGGACTCTGACAACAAGACATCCGGGTAAAATCTCTGTTTCGTCGCCCTTCATCAGGTCAGTCCAAGTACATCAAAGTCTTCCTCATGCACAGTTTTCTAACTGGGTGTTAGAATTTAATCAAGCCTCCTGAACCCCTGGGTCCAGCAAGGATTAAAATTTAAGCCAGGCCAGTCTCCTGATGAGGTAATCACCTGGGAGATGAACCATTAAGAAAACAAAAGGATGGTAATGACCATTAAGAAAGCTATGGGGAGTGGTTATGTGCCAAATGGCAAGTGGGTGGGGCCCCTCCTACAGCACTTTGAAGTTAGCTTTGAAGACAAAGCAGAGTTTGAAGTAGACTTTTAGGGCTGACTGTGATGTGATCCAGCGGGGGAGGTTGCACTCTGTTAAAGGCAGTAAGCTGGAGAGAGGGTCAGAGCACGATGGCTGGTTTCTGCTTGAATCCTAAGCTGCAGCTATGGGACAAGCAAGACCCTCTTGGAGTGCTGATGCTGCAAACCCCTCCATTGCAGGCTCAGGTTGTATATATGTGTAAAGAAACCATATATCATAAAGACACCACAATCCCCACTGTGCCTCGTTCCCCAAAGGCCCTGGGTAAGTTCCTGGAACCCATGGAATCTTGCATCACTCGGAGATTGTAGTGGCATGCAATGATACATAATAGTTGTCATTTTGAGCTGCTGTTCAGTCTCATGTTTCTGTTCCACCAGTGTTGCGTGTACAGCCACTTAGCTCAGTGTTCCTGAGTATTAATCAGTATAGCGCAAGGAAACTGACAGTTTCACTGGAGATAAACAAGAGCAAAATGTACGATATATGTCCTTTAGTTGGCTACAGCTCAGGTTGAAGATATGTAGCATAATTCCACGAATGTTTACTTATAAGTAAGTCCTGCTATATTTAATGGGGCTGTGCAGGGTTGAGCGCCTAAAGAGGTAAGCCCAAAGGATTCATGGACTATCTCCTGATCCGAATGCCTTTGCTGCCCACTAAGCTGATCTGATAAGTGAGGTTTTAGGCAGAGAAGTGGAATGAATTCTTTCCATCTGCCTTTGCTGTGGAAGACGCAGGGCAGATCCCTGTGTGTGAACTAACTTTCTCAGAAAGGGGAAGCTGAGGAACCGAGGCAAACGTTAGTGACAAGAGACAAAAGCTCCAGGCATTAATTGACAAAGTGGAATGGAAGGTGGCCAATATAATACTAATTTTTAAAAAGGAATGGGAGGGGTTGTGGAAATTGCAGGCCAGCTAGCTTATAATGTCTGTCCTGGGGAAACTGGTGGAAAACATTGATACAATTACAGTCTTCCTGAAGCAGAGTCAGCATGGCTTCTGCAAAGTAGGACGAATCCCTGAGTTGAGACTCTGCACATGATGGTGCCCTGATGTTTTATTGTGTCCCCCCCCCCCCCCAGTTTTCCATTTTTATTGGAATTTTATTTACAACATGATACAAATCCCCCACGCCCCCAATACACAAATCCACCCTCATTAAACATGAATATAACATACAGTGAGCATAACATACAACAATACTAACAACCAAATAAAAGACTTCCTTTATCCTGTATCTGGCCTCCTTATTTACTTCTTATAAATTGTTTCCTTTATGAATAATTATTAAGATTTTTCTAATTATAACTTAAATATCCACAAAGTCTCCTGCAGACATTAATCGAAACAAGTCCAGATATGTATTTTAGGGCACTGTTTTGTGAAGTATTCTCTGCATTTTCCCCATGCTTTTTGAAACTCTTTTCTAGTGTGATCTCTAATTTCCTCTGTTAACCTAGCCAGTTCAATACAGTATATCTTGCCATTCCGTTTTTGTTGGCACAGTTTCTTTTTTCCAGTTTTTAGCAATTAGGATCCTTGCCGCTCCTGTGGCATAGAGGAGTTTTGTTGTGTTCTTATATCTGTCAGAAGCCGCCCAGAGTGGATGGGGTAACCCAATCAGATGGGCAGGGTGCAAATAATAAAATTGGTCCCTACCAGAGAGGAATGGCAATGCTTGATTATGTTGGATTATGCCGAAATGGCAAAATTGACCGGAAAGCTCAGGAACCAAGAATACAAAAACTTCAAGAAAGAATGGGAATTTTTAAAATAAATTATTTAGGAGACCGCTGTAAGCAAATGAAAACATTAACAGGATTTTAGCAACACTTGTAATGTAACAAACACTCTGGACAATATGGGCAGATTAAAAATACAGATTACAAAATTATATGCAGTTGAAAATGTTGACAATAGGACTCATGGAGGCGATGGTGGGAAGTCTTGAGATTCAGAGGAATCTCTATATATGGATATGTATTTTGGTATTGTTATAACTCTATACAGTTGTACCTTGGAAGTCGAACGGAATCCGTTCCGGAAGTCCGTTCGACTTCCAAAACATTCAAAAACCAAATTGTGGCTTCTGATTGGCTGCAGGAAGCTCCTGCAGCCAATCAGAAGCTGCGGAAGCCCCGTCGGATGTTTGCGTTCCAAAAGAACGTTTGCAAACTGGAACAATCACTTCTGGGTTTGCGGCGTTCTGGAGACAAAACGTCTGAGTCCCAGGGATCCAAGGTACGACTGTATTTGTTAAATCAAATAAAAACAGTTTCAAAAAATCAAAAAAATTGCTGTTATTATAACTTAGCCATTGGCTTGTTGGGCACATTTCCTTTTGCCTTCCCTCAATGGCTGAACTAGCCGTGGGATGTCACCCGGAACAAAATTCCGTGTTGGTTCCTGCTGCATATCCCACACAGAGGCAGCGCTTACCTTTCTAAGTATTGTTTCCTTCCACATTTATGCTGCTTTCCTGGTTCCTGCCACTTTATATAATGCTGAAAGGAGAAAGTGTGTCTCACATATCTGAGATTCTGTGGAGAATTAGCTGCAGCCCTTGTGGAAAACGGTTGCAGGATTAAATGAGCCTTTGGCCTGATTTAGTGAGGCTCTTCTTACCTCATGCCTTTTATATTTTGTTTCAGATTTTCTTGAAGGGAATTTTTTTATTTAAAAAAATCAACAAAAGCCATTCATTTTGAATCCTCTCCTTTTTAATTTCTCCATTATTTCCAGCAGAGGGCATGTTGGTTTCATCAACTTTCCGACGGCTTCGTTTATGAAGCCTACATTGTAACACTTTCCCACAGAGTACAGTACAGTGTATCATACTGTCAAAAATGAAAAGTGCTTTAGAGAAAAAGGCTAGATTGTCTCATTCTACCAAGAAGGAACAGCAGTCTTCCTGGATTGGGAAGTGGTATTACACATGGCTTTGGCCGAAACTCACACCTCTCCTGTATCTATCCTATAGTTTCTTAAGAAATCCTGCATTTTGACATGTTTCTCCGCAAACCAGATTCAATCCACAGTCAGAAAAAGAATGACATAGCTTCATTTAAACCAGTAATATATACACAGCTTTGAATTGATTCAGTATTACTTATACCACTGCATATTACAGCCAGTCTGTTATCTCGGAATAGTTTGCAGAATTTTTTAAAAGTGAAGTCTGTTATCCTCAAGAACAAAGTTGAACAATTAGTCTTGAATTTTGGCCTAAAAAACCTAGCTATAATATAAACTTTCAAATACATAAAACAATAAAAAACCTAATATCAGAAAAGTTAGGACAGTTGAGAAATTATGAGAGGCAGGAAATAAATATTTTAAATAAATGACAAATTAAAAAACACACACATTAGCACAAAAGTATTAGAGCATTATTATTATTATTTACCCCAAAGCATTTTTAAAAGCATTATCACTATATGATATTTACTAGGGCAGAAGAATGCTTCTTGACCTTTGGGGTTTTCCATTACTCCAGTGCAATCTTCCTTTGTAAAGGTCACTCTAAAAAACGTAAAATCTCTCTCTTTCTCTCCCTGTTTGTACCCTTAAAAAAAGTGAAACATAAATATCCTAGTAAGCGTGGTGGCATTTGCACTATAGGGAATAGTGCAAAAGGTCACGAACCTTTATTCTGCATCGGTTACAATATGATCATTAGATTCTTGCCTGATGTTACTGGGTGACATTTGTACTCGTAGAGGAAGTTATTGTGAATATCAATAGCTTATAAAATCAAGCCCTCGGGCGCAACTGGGCTCTCATAGAATGGAATGAATGGTGTTTGAGCAGGAGCCTGTCCTACTTTTCCATGCTTGTTCATGAAAAGTGAATGCTGCTGCAGTTGGAGTAAGATGGAAATAAATAAATACTTTCCCCTTCAGGGGATAAAATCAGATGTCGTTAGGTGGTTTGGTCATTCACTTTTAAGAGATCTTTTAGCAACACTTTGCATAGCTGCTGTCAGACCTCAGTGCATGAATTCTGTACCAAAATCCAGAGCCAGGATCATGTTATCCAGTATACCTGAAGGAGTGTCTCCATACCCATCATTCTGCCTGGACACTGAGGTCCAGCTCCGAGGGCCTTCTGGCGGTTCCCTCACTGCAAGAAGCCAAGTTACAGGGAACCAGGCAGAGGGCCTTCTCAGTAGTGGCACCCGCCCTGTGGAACACCCTCCCACCAGATGTCAAAGAGAAGAACAACTACCAGACTTTTAGAAGACATCTGAAGGCAGCCCTGTTTAGGGAAGCTTTTAATGTTTAACAGACTCCTGTATTTTAATACTTTGTTGGAAGTTTCCCAGAGTGGCTGGGGTATAAAATAATAATAATAATAATAATAATCTGTGAAACTAAAGCCCGGAGTGCAGCTGACAAAAGTCAGTTTTCTGTTGACCAGGCAAAGGTGGAAGGTCAGGTTTCTAGTACAGTGGTACCTTGGGTTACATACGCTTCAGGTTACAGACTCCACTAACCCAGAAATATTACCTCGGGTTTGCTTCAGGATGAGAACAGAAATCGTGCAGCTGCGGTGGCGCGGCAGCAGGAGGCCCCATTACCTAAAGTGGTGCTTCAGGTTAAGAACAGTTTCAGGTTAAGAACGGACCTCCGGAACGAATTAAGTTCTTAACCCGAGGTAGCACCGTATTATGCTTGGCCAATCCAGAGGATAAAGGGCTTCAAACCTTTAAAGCACATAGAAAATTGTAAAGTTGGAAGGGACCCCAAGGATCATTTAGTCCAGCCCCCTGCAATGCAGGAATCTCAGCTAAAGCATCCATGACAGTTGCCCATCCAAACTCACCTTAGAAAACCTCCAAGGAAGGAGAGCCCACCACCTTCCAAGGGAGACCGTTCCACTGTTGAACAGCTCTTATTGTCATAAAGTTTTTCCTGATGTTTAGTCGGAATCTCCTTTCTTGTAACTTGAAGCCTTTGTTTTGAGGCCTACCCTCCAGAGAAAGAGCAAACAAGCTTGCTCCATCTTTTATGTGGCAGCCCTTGAGATATTTGAAGATGGTTCTCATCTCTTCTCTCAGTCTCCTCTTTTCCAGGCTAAATATACCCAGCTCCTTCAACCATTCCTCATAAGTCTTGGTTTCCAAGGACAGTTTCCCCCCTCAGGTAATTCTGGGCACTGTAGTTTATTATGAGACGCTACAGCGAGGCCTTGTGGGAAATTTTAAATGGTGCCCAGCTCACAGAATTCAGAGCAGCCCAAGAACTCTGTTCAGAACACTGCAGATGTTAAATTGATATTCTCTAGTTCAAGCTGATGATGTGGAGAAAAGCTGGGCCTTTCTTTTGGAACCACATATTGCCTTGGTTCAGGGACGCGGGTGGCACTGTGGGTTAAACCACAGAGCCTAGGACTTGCCAATCAGAGAAGGTTGGCGGTTTGAATCCCTGCGACGGGGTGAGCTCCCATTGCTCAGTCCCTGCTCCTGTCAACCTAGCAGTTCGAAAGCACGCCAGTGCAAGTAGATAAATAGGTACCGCTCCGGCGGGAAGGTAAACGGTGTTTCAGCTTTGTTCATAAGCCAGCCTCCCTCCATACACCTTAAACGATTACAGGAGAAAATCTGGAGTGTTACAGCAATAGATAAGCATTCCAGAAATACACCTTAGTCATCAAAACCTTTTATTGCATTCATGATATGATAGAAGGTCCACAATTCAGAAAATAATGCAGCCACAGCATCTGGTGTACTCAGGGCAAACCTATGTTTGATTAATCAACGGTGCAAAAAGTTACTTTGTGTGATTAGTGATAGTGCCTGTTTACCATTTGCTGTGGGCAAGATTGTGACTGACCTAGGGCTGGCGAAAGAGAAGGTGTGTTATGGAGGAAAGAGGGCATTCCCTTCCTTCTGTTTGATCAGTTTTGGTAATCCAGGGACAGTAGAACTCTTATAAGGTGGATGTGTGGACTGGGCCCCTTCTAGAACCTGACCAAATTTGCATATATGACAAGGAACTCCTTTTAAATGTGCATTTTCCCAGCTGTCTTTTTGAAAGGTAACAGAACTATAATCTTGCACTTGTGGATTCTGTTCCAAACAAGAGTATTTATTTTGAGGCATAGGAGCCAACTCCTAGGATCCGAGGAGTCTTCGCACCTCCCAATAAAATATTTGAGGGTGCCGGGGGGGCCCAAAGTTGATGGGCACTGCCATTCAAATGGTGTGCATGCACCCCTTCATATGATTGATTATGCGTGGCAGTTCTTACCTCCCCCCCAATTTTTTTTATTCAGGTTGGCACTCTTGTCTTGAGGAGAGTTGATGCATTAAAAAGAAACACGAGGCAGTTTGAAACTAAGAACCGTTTGCGCAAATCAGTGTGGGGATTTTGAGTATTCACTAAGTGCAAAATTTGGTGACATCCTTCTTTGATTGTTTTCGTTATGTCATAAACTCCTGATTCAGCTGTCATGAACCATGCCGTTCCTAACCCCAGGCCTGTGTGCACACATCTATAGAGTGTATTTCGTGCCTTCTGCAGATGCATTTTTGGGTTAGCATACACACACTGTCATCTTCATATTGTTGTTATATTGTTCCTTGGGTGTTCTGAAAGTTTAGATAGAACAGTTAAAGCCATCTTACAGTTTACAAGACATACTGACCATTTTTCTTGACCCTGAGACAAATTATATTCCTAAAATGCTCTTGGCGGACCAGTAATGTTACGTAGTGTGATATGGACTTTATTGTATACCTAAGACTTGTTGGTGGGAATTGTTGTAACACAACACAACCTTTCTACTCCTGCTGCAGCCATGAATTGGTTACATGCATTTATTTTTACTATCAAAAAAGAAAAGCACCCAATTCCATGAGAAGCAAAAGAAACCAGTTTTCATCTTGCACAGAGGCCTCCAGACATAGCATGATGAATTGTATCATATGACACTCAGCAGACATATTGGGGCTTTACTGACACACCAGAAGCTTTCAGAGTGGAAATGAGCAACTAGCGGGATTTATTTAAACAGCTGAAGAACACGATCAGAGCTGGTATGTGACAGATTTTAGTTACAGCCCCAAGAAGTCTTTTTGATATGCTTTCATCTTCCAGCAGTTACACTGCTAATATCCAATGATAATTTTCAATGTGATGCACAGCAACTTCCAGTTTTAACACAAAGTAATCACATGAGGCAGGACGCGGGTGGCACTGTGGGTTAAACCACAGAGCCTAGGGCTTGTCAATCGGAAGGTCGGCGGTTCCCCCACGACGGGGTGAGCTTCCGTTGCTCAGTCCCTGCTCCTGTCAACCTAGCAGTTCAAAAGCACACCAGTGCAAGTAGATAAATAGGTACCGCTCTGGCGGGAAGGTAAACAGCGTTTCCGTGTGCTGCTCTGGTTCACCAGAAGCGGCTTAGTCATGCTGGCCACATGACCCGGAAGCTGTACACCGGCTCCCTCGGTCAGGAAAGCGAGATGAGCGCTGCAACCCCAGAGTCAGCCACGACTGGACCTAATGGTCAGGGGTCCCTTTACCTTTACCTTTAATCACATGAGGACTTCCAGCACCTTTGTAGCTGTTTCCCCACACTGCTCTCACTGGGGTATCATGCTATCTGTGGATTGTTTTTTGATGTATACACAGATATACACAGAAACAAATGGCAGGAGCTTCACCATACAGATGCTGTCCCATTGACAAAGAATTTCCTCACCTGTATCGCTGCCCCAAGCTGCCCTAATGCCAAGCATCTTTCTCATGGTATTACTGCAGAGAACATCTAGTGATCTTCATTGCTTAGTAGGGATATGAACCCAGTCCAGTCAACAAGCTATGTATCTGAAGCATTGGTGTACATGCCATATATTCAAAGCACATTCTCCAGCCCAAAGAATCTTGGGAACTGTAGTTTAAGGGTGCTGGGAATTATAGCTCTGTGAAGGGTAAACTACAGTTCCCCACGCTTCAAAAATATGCTTTAAAAAAATAGTGTGTTGTGTACACAGCCATTGGGTACATGCCGAAACAGTCACATCTCTGCTGTGATCCATACTGAATCTCCTCTATAAAAATGTAATTGATTACCTGATTGATTGATTGATTGATTGATTAATAATGATCTGTGCCAACAAAATGACAGTGCAGCTATGTGAATTGGTTCTTACTTTCCCCCAAGTGTGCATGTGATTGTGGCCACTTTGAGCAATTACGATTCCAATGGAAACCATTGAAGTTAATCCGTTCACAAGGCTAACAGCGTATCCACTGAAATTAATTGGGAAATTAAATCAGGTTTGGATCGGGCCTCTGGTAATAGACAATGCCACCTATTATATTGGGGAAGCGTCTTGAAAAGCTGCCAGTCCGGAGGTTCCCGGCAATATTTTGCACAATATTTTGTACATGATTTTGAAAAGGATACTAAACACAACAACTGTGGAATGGTTTTATGGCCAAGGCAGGTTTCCCCCTCCTGCCTTCGTCCACATACCCCAGAGATGTGATGAAAATGCTGATGATGAGACATGGCTCTCTGTGACCCAGTGAGACTCTGCATGGAGAATGTAGCTGCCATCAGGCATGGTGCCCACAAAGCATTCTCCTGGAGTTGACCCAAGAATGAACAGTGAGCGTACAAGGTTTCAGGAGCAATGACGTCCCATTCCTTTATCAAAGCCGGGAAAGGAGTTCAAGCTAATGCATAGGAACCCTTACACAAAGCAGAAACAAAACCTAGGGAATTGTTTCAAGGCAGCAACTTAAAAGGGGGATAAATTCTGGCAGCCTCATTTCTCCTCCTCCCCCATGTGCCCTTCTCATATTAGGCCTGAGTGACCTTAAATGGCCTCTCACCAGTTGACTCAAAGCCCAGCGAAACTCATGAAAAGATCTGAATGGCTTTCAGTGGTGCTTAACCACACAAGAACAGTCAGAACATGCAGGTGTGTGTTCCTGTGCAGGAAGCTAAGCGCTGCTGTCTAAACTGGGTAAATACAGCCTTGTTCTCTCCCACTCCTGCGTTGCTGCTTCTAGACACTTTGCCATAACACTGTGGCTCTGCTGTATTATGGTCTAGCTTTGCAGGGGGTCAAAGGCCAGTTACTATTTCTGCAGCAGAGTCCCCCTGTCTCCAGCATCTTAAAAGCATGGAAGGGAAGCTTTTGAGCCACCACAGGCACGAAAGCGAAGCATTTTGGAATGCAGAAAACACAAGGTGTTTCAGTTTCAAGAGAATGGTTTGCAAGTTCTGTTACGTGCAATAATGGAACTTCATGGGAAACACCACCACTTCGGCGACTCCGGTAGAAGATATCAGAACGCTCCGAATCATTTCTCAAGTATGTGGGCAGAAATTGATCTGTAGAAAACACAGCTTGAAAAAAGAGACAATGCACCTACTTCTGTAAACCAAGAAAATCTTTAATAACAATGTTGTTTTTTTAAAAAAAAAAGTACATGGAGTTCTACGTGGGGCTACCTTTGAAGGTACCTGGAAACTACAACTAATCCAGAATGTGGCAGCTAGATGGGAGTGGCTGCCAAGACCATATAACACCAATCCTAAAAGACCTACATTGGCTCCCAGTACGCTTCCGAACGCAATTCAAAGTGTTGGTGCTGACCTTTAAAGCCCAAATGGCCTTGGCCCAGGATACCTGAAGGAGCGTCTCGTTCATCCTAGACACTGAAGTCCAACTCTGAGGGCCTTCTGGCAGTTCCCTCACTGTGAGAAGTGAGGTTACAGGAAACCAGGCAGAGGGTCTTTTCGATAGTGGCGCCCACACTGTGGAACGCCCTCCCATCAGATGTCAAGGAAATAAACAACTATCTGACTTTTAGAAGACATCTGAAGGCAGCCCTGTTTTGGGAAGTTTTTAATGTCTGGTGTTTTATTGTGTTTTTAATATTATGTTGGGAGCTGTCAGAGTTGCTGGGGAAACCCAGCCAGATGGGTGGGGTATAAATAATGAATTATTATTATTATTATAGATCTAGATGAAAGGTAGCACATGGAGAACTGCATTGATTGTTGCAATTGTTGGCATCTGTCTGCTTGGGAGACAGTGGAGGAGCACACCTTTAGGGGTGAAGTAAAACTGCTGGAGAGTTACAACACCTGCTCAGTATGGGAGAGACATGTTTTCTTGCAGCCTGGGCAGATGAAGGCATCTGGTTGTGCTGCTGCCGATGGCATTCCTTCTCTCTGCACTCCTCCCAGTGGTCTCTGGTCACTATGGATACATGACCTGTCTATCTGTCTCCAGGCACTGTGATCTTCTGCAAGGGATTCCTGCACAGCAAGGTTGATGTTGCCAGCCTTCATGCCTTGTTTACATGCATCTTTGCAATGCAGAGTTGGTCTGCCAATGGACCTAGTGCCTGAAGCCAGTTCCCCCTAGAGTACATCTTTGGGGATCCTGCCATCTTCCATTCTGTGGACATGGCTGAGTATCATTCTTATTATTCTTACTATATGATCTTAGAACGTGGGTAGGCAAACTAAGGCCCAGCGGCTGGATCCGGTCCAATCGCCTTTTAAATCCGGCCCACCGGGAATCAGCATGTTTTTACATGAGTAGAATGTGTCCTTTTATTTAAAATGCAACTCTGGATTTTTTGTGGGGCATAGGAATTTGTTAATTCCCCCCCCCCCAAAAAAAACAATATAGTCTGGCCCCTCACAAGGTCTGAGGGACAGTGGACCGGCCCCCTGCTGAAAAAGTTTGCTAACCCCTGTCTTAGAAGGTGTTGGTTTGTGACTACCATGAAGGGATCTGTCTGTCTCAGTTAAAGAGCACAGGCTAACAGTGATGAGGATTTGATGGGAGTGGTGTGTATCTTTGAGCCAGGATTTTACTCTATTGATGTCACTTCAGATGTTACAGAAGCTAGAGTTTTCAGCGTCTGGTTTAGCTCATAAAGCGCTGCTCCAGCTGCGCCTGTTCTGAACTCTCCATGGAAATATGCCCTTATGCGTCAGTGGCAAAATGGAAATAATAAAAGCTGGTCCTACAAACGAATGTAACAAGATCACTAGGTATGTCTTTCCCCCTGAATGTGATCGCAAAGCTGTGCGTTGATTGCTTCGTGGCTTTTATGGTAGCAGGGATTGATTTTTCTACCATGCTTTTTTCAGGCTGTTCTTGAGCAGTGTCAAGTTGCAACCTTCATTCTGCCTCTGCTGTGGCTCTGTGGGATTATGCCAGAAGGAGGAAGTTTAAAGATTTTTGCCTTGGACATCAAGCAATAGCCAGGTGGCTGTTTATGGCAGCAGTGTATAGTTACTAACGGAGACATGCTGTTCTGAATCACTGTGTGCAATTTTTTTTTAAGCTCTTAGGTCACTACCTTTCGACTGCGCCATTAAATTGCTTTCTCAATCTTTATATCAGAGCAATTAGCCAATGTAAGGCAGGATATCACAGAGGTCGAAACATTTGATCCCATTAAAGTTACAGCAAGCTAAGGAAAGCCCAGCAAGATTAGTATTCCTTAGTATTTGTGAAGTCTCCAGGAGTACTTTGTAACTGGCTAATGGCTCTGTTGATGCGTTGATCCAGTACTGATTTATTGGGAGTAAGCTTTGTTCAATACAATAAGAGTTACTTTTGAGTAGACATGCAGGAATTATGTAAGGAAATTAATGACGGTTCATTGATTGAGGTTGCAAGCCTATACATGCTTACTTGGGTGTAAGACCCACTGAACTGTGTGCAGCATACTTCTGGACAAACATGCAAAGGGTTGCAGTACAAGACATTCCCTGTTACCCCCATTAATACTTGAAGATCTCTGGGATCCCACCTGCACTATGTATTTAAAGAAGTATCACACTACTTTAAACAATGGCTTTCCCTCAAAGAATCCTGGGAGCTGTAGTTCATAATAATAATATTAGACGCGGGTGGCACTGTGGGTTAAACCACAGAGCCTTGGGCTTGCCGATCAGAAGGTTGGCGGTTCTAATCCCCGTGATGGGATGAGCTCCCGTTGCTCGGTCCCAGCTCCTGCCAACCTAGCAGTTCAAAAGCACGTCAAAGTGCAAGTAGATAAATAGGTACCACTCCGGCGGGAAGGTAAACGGCGTTTCCGTGCGCTGCTCTGGTTTCACCAGAAGCGGCTTAGTCATGCTGGCCACATGACCCGGAAAAACTGTCTGCGGACAAACGTCGGCTCCCTCGGCCAGTAAAGCGAAATGAGTGCCACAACCCCAGAGTCATTTGCGACTGGACTTATGTAACTGTCGGGTCCTTTACATCATCATCATCATCATCATCATCATCATCATCATATATTTATACCCCACCCATCTGGCTGGGTTTCCCCAGCCACTCTGATGGCTCCCAACAGAATTAAGCCCTTACAGAGTTGCAGTACCCAGCATCCATTAAACAAACGACAGTGCCCGTAATTCTTTGAGGGGAAGAATGTGCTTCAAAGGGTGTGCACAGTCTCACTCGCTTCCAGCCTGGCCTGTAAACAGCAAGAGGAAGGTGAAGACTACTCTCTGTATCTAGGCTGCAGGCACCCAAGCGTTGTGAGGGTAATAGCAGATCTCTGGTGCATCGGCTTTCCCATGTGGGAAAAGTCCACTGAACCATGTAACCAGTTCCATATGGTCCTCCTTTACATTGCTGGCCGAGTGCTTTTGCCTTGAAAAGGCCAGAGGGCTTTCAGGCTTCTCTATACTAGAGCTTGTGGTTTACTTGGGCCGTTGTGGTTTGTTATCATCAAATGACTTGTTTTCCTTGGCTGCCTGAGTGCCCATGGTTCCCTTGACAACATTTTCGGTAGCGATCTCTCCCTGCCACTTTCCACAGGACAGATAATTTTAATTGCTCTGCCCCTGTGAGTACAGAGGTGAGATAGGCCTGTTTTTCCCAGGGACAACTTCTCTATTAATGCATTGCCCCTGCCCAAGACTAACGGCGGAAGGCACATAAAAGGGAGCCTCAAAAGTGAAAATAAATGTGGAGCTTTTTTTGTGAGCCCAGAAAGGACGGGGGTTCAGGTGGACTTGTGTGATCCAGTCATTGGACTACATCCCTGACTGCTGAAAGGTGGTGCTACGTTGGCTGCCCATCTGTTTCTGGGATCGATTCAAAGTGCAGGTCATGGCCTTTAAAAGTTTAAGTGTCTTGGGCCCAGGGTGCTTGAAAGATTGCCTACCTCCATATGAGCTCCATTAGATCCTGCAGGATAGCTCAGTCGCAACAGCATGAGGCTCTTAATCTCAGGGTTGTGGGTTTGAGCCCCACATTGGACAAAGAGATTCCTGCGTTGACCCTCAGGACCCCTTCCAACTCTGCAGTTCTATAATTGCCATCAATACCTTCTCCAGGGGCCCTGCTTACAGTTACCTTACCTGTGGTGAGTTCATTTTGAGAACCTGTGGTCAGTCACATCTAATGGATGTGCCTGGAAGCACTCTTTAGTTTACCACTTTAATTCCCCCAAGGAGTTCCAGGCACTGTAGTGTTATGTTTTTTGTGGAGGGGGCGTCAGCTAAATCCCCCAAAATGTGTTGTTTTTTTTAATTATTTTTTTAAAGGTAAAGGACCCCTGACAGTTAAGTCCAGTCGCGAACAACTCTGGGGTTGTGGTGCTCATCTTGCTTTACTGGCCGAGGGAGCCGACGTTTGTCCCAAGACAGCTTCCGGGTCATGTGGCCAGCATGACTAAGCTGCTTCTGGTGAAGGAGAGCAGTGCACAGAAGTGCCATTTACCTTCCTGCTGGAGTGGTACCTATTTATCTACTTGCACTTTGTGCTTTTGAACTGCTAGGTTGGCAGGAGCAGGAACCGAGCAATGGGAGCTCACCCTGTTGCGGGGATTCAAACCGCCGACCTTCCGAATGGCAAACCCAAGGCTCTGTGGTTTACACCACAGTGCCACTCGCGTCCCCCCAAAATGTGTTATGATGTAGTGAAATTTAGAATTAGGCATGGTTTGCCAATCATGGAAGCCCCCTGGATTTAGTTAAGCCAGCTGGGCAAATTTAGCTGGATGGGCCATTAGCAGGAAACCATCAGAGGACAAGATGGCCAGGCAAGGGAGAGCCCCCCCCCCTTTTCTGGGTGATCACGGGCAGAGGGAAAGGCCAGGTTTAGGGTTTTGACTTTGAATGACAGCAAGCTGGCGGGGGGGGGGGGGATGACCTTGGTGAGCTGGGGATGGCAGGCTGCAACAAAGAGACACAGAGGATGGAATTTCACACCTCATGAGATCAGGATTTCCCCCAAGGAGTCCTGGACACTGTAGATCGTTAAGGGTGCTGGGAATTGTAGCTCTTTGACAAACTACAGTTCCCAGAATTTGCTAGTATGTGATTGAAGTAGTGTCAGTGTGGAAACACCTTTTATTGTTTGATTTTTTTTAAAAAAAAGTAGGTGGGGTATTATATTAGCTACATCATGTTTTAATTAACATGATTTATAACTTTCATAATACTGCTATCTTTCCTGAGTGGTGACAAAACACAGGTCTAAATCTGTTGCATAAGAGAGAATTCAGGAGGCTGCCACATAACAGAGTAGGAGCCTCATAGGGAGTAGTAGTTATTATGTGGATAATACTCAGTTTGCATTTGGCACGAAAGGTTAATTTAGCACAAAAGGTTAAGTACCATTATTTTGCTAATGTAGATTGATCTAGTATACCTGTATCACAGTCAACTTTGAACTGAGCTTGCTTGCCCTTATCTCTGCAGCTCAACCCATGCTTTAATTAGCAGCCTTTCAGGGATGGAACAGTTTGGTCACTGTGTTTGCAAATGTGGTGTTGATGATCAGTCTCAGGGACTAAGTCTTCTTGTAGCCAAATAAGATCGTCTTCCATAAACATGGTTTTAAAAGTGAGTCCGTAAGTGACTGTGGAGACCAATTCTGGATCCACACCTCCTTCCACAGTGGGGACATAGGTTTCCTGGCAGGAGTTGATCACGGTGTGGATTTGCCAAGTGTGCCTTTCTCTTAGCACGTTTCTCCCTTTCATCCTGAGTTTGAGCATCTTCAAAGCCCATGACACCTTTGATAAAGGCTGTTCTCCAACTGGAGTGCTCGCAGGCTAGTGTTTTCCAGTTGTTGATGTTTATACTACATTTTTAAAGATTTGCCTTGAGAGAGTCTTTAAACCTCGTTTGTTGACCACCAGCATTATGCTTTCCATTTTTAAGTTCAGAATAGAGTAGTTGCTTTGGAAGTCGATAATCAGGCATCTGCACAACATGACCAGTCCAATGAGTTGATGTTGAAGAATCATTGCTTTGACACTGGTGATCTTTGCTTCTTCCAGTACACTGGCATTAGTTTGCCTGTCTTCCCAAATGATGTGTAAAATTTTTTGGACTACAGCTTCCATCTGGGGTGATTGGAGTTGTCGTCCAAAACATCTGGAACTATGCAGCAAAGATTGAAGAGCTGATCTAAAGTGGATGAGAGGCAGCGCCAATTCCTCTCTTTCCTTTCACAATCTCCAGCAGTTTTCTTTTCCTCCTGGTGGGGCTCCAAAATTAGAAGCATGGGCGTAGCCAGGGAGCAGCTGCCCCCATCAAGTAAAACAATAGAATTACTTAATTAACTGATCAATCACATTGGTTCTGCCCCCCCCAACTAAAGTCTTACCCCCCCAAAAAAAATCCTGACTACGCCCATTATTAGACGTAATTCTTATCAGGAGGGAGAAAATGATTTCTTGGAACAATGCAAAATACTGCTTTTGACTTATGAAGTCTTAGGACCAGAGTATATGTTGAATTACCTGCTCGTATATGAGCTTGCTTGTTCATGAAGTTCTTCAAGAGAAGCAAGGTTGGTAGTGATCCAAAATAGAGCCTTCTCGTTGTTGGCAATGCAACTGTGGAATGCTCTCCCCAAGGCCCCTCACCTGCCACCAACTTTAAAACGGCTTTAAAGTATCCTCAAAATGTTCAGAACATAGTTTAAGGTAATAGTTTAGAGTTACCAGGTTCAGGCCATTTTAAACTCCTGAGCTTTTCGAGGATATTTTAGCTGTTTTTATCATGTGTTTTCTACTGATATGCATTCGTACTCAAATAATGCATGCATTCATACATACCCACACAAAACACACAGGCCTTTTCTCACACCTAACACATGAATGCATGCATTTATTCATTCTCTGTCTCACATGTACACCCTACCTATTCATTCAATCTCTTGTACTTAATTCACCACCCCTACTGGTAGCTAGACTTGGGGGGGGGGGCGGGTTGGGGAAACCATTTTAGCTTCTAGAAAGCCTAATTGCTGGAGGGGCAATGTGATATCAATGGAGACTACAACTGAGGACGGCTAACCCTTCCCTCCCCAACTGCAGTTTCTATGTGGATTGCTCCTCACACAACAATTGTCGGAGGCAATGGAGCATTTCCAACAATCCAAGCGGGGGGATTGATGGTGGTCACACTGCATAGGGCTGGGGGTCACATTGCTGCAACCCCCCCCCCCCAACCATGCAAATGGCCACCTCCATTGGGCTGGAAAAGAGCCTTACACTGGCTCTGATGGGAGGCTGGTTTCAAAACTAATTGCAGCTCAGTTGGTAGAGCACAAGACTCTTAATCTCAGGGTTGTGGGTTTGAGCCTGTGTTGCGCAAAATATTCCTGCATTGCAGGGGTTAGACTAGATGATCCGAGTGGTCCCTTCCAACTCTATGATTCTGTCTGCCTGAATGGGGCAAGCGGGAGAGGCTGCAGCCTGAATGGGCCTATCCCTGTTTTATATTTATATTTCTGTTGTTAACCACAAGTTATGTAGCTGAAAACGAAGCAGGATAGAAATGTCTAAATTGGCAAAGAGCAGGGGTCAGCAGACGTTTTCAGCAGGGGGCCGGTCCACTGTCCCTCAGACCTTGTGGGGGGCCGGACTATATTCTGGGGGGGGGGGGAAATGAACAAATTCCTATGCCCCACAAATAACCCAGAGATGCATTTTAAATAAAAGCACACGTTCTACTCATGTAAAAACACGCTGATTCCAGGTCCGTCCGCAGGCCGGATTTAGAAGGCAATTGGGCGTTTCACCCCACCCCACCCCTCCCTGCCCCTTGTTCCACCCCTCATTTCGCCCTATTTAGTGATCTTTTTCAGATCCCTTTGGTGCCGTGCAATTGCTTGTCCCATCAGACGCGTGTAAAATCGGTCATTGCCTGTGCAGTGTTTTAAGTTAGGAATTGCTTTATTAATTAAACAGGATTACATTGAACAGTTTCTATCAACTTCCAGGGATGTAACAGAGGACCTAACCGGGTGACTGGGGTTGGTGATGGGTTGGAAGTGGGCTAAGAAAAACCTGGGAAATGTGTAGATGCTCCTGTTGACTCTGCAACCAGTGCACTCTCCCATCATATGCTGACATAATGATGGTTGCAATCCATCGCTATTCTGTCGTTTACTAGGAAATACTGTGTTTTGATGCATCCCTGCCCCTGCAACCAGCTTCAGTCTGAAATGAGGAAAAAGCTGTGTTTTAAAAAAGTAATGTGCACATAGCCTAATTAATCTGTTGACTCCTTCTACGGCTCAGTGTAAAAAGAAGTAGCTTTGCTGAGGCCTTTCTAAGGCTGTTTGGAGATTTGGACAATGACTTTGGACGCATAGCTGAGTAGAGCGATGCAACTCTGTCCTAGCCACCGAGTTATTTCTGTTATGTTGTCAGGCTGAAGAACCTGATGGTGGAGAAAATGTTTTCTGCCATCTCCAAATTCCAAAGTGGAATTTAAAGCTTTGGACTGCTTTGTTTCTTGTGAAAACAAAGGCTTTCCCCACGCCGCAATATAGTTTGGCACGGTGTTTCTACAATTAAAGCTTCTGACCACTTGAGGGGAAAGCTTGATTAGACTGAGTTCAAAAGTGCCTGATAAGGATAAATGGAGCCCATGGGTCTAATTTTCAGAAGGCAGAATGTTCTGACTCTGTTTTGAAGTCAATGCCGGGGATAAGTGTAGAGATTAAGTGTGCAGATGGCTCTGCTACTTTGTAGAGTTTGAGATTTGGACAGAAAGTAATCAAACAGACCAAGTTTCCATAAACACAGCAGTGAAATGGATTTGTTTTCTATTAGATTGCTTTATTCAAAATAAGTTTGGTAGTAGCTGTGCTCCTAGTGCCAGAGGTGCCAACTTGAATAAAAAATTGGGGGTGTGTGTCAGGTAAACCCTGTCCTGCATTATCAATCATATAATGGGGTGCACCCGCACTATTTGAATGGCAATATGCCCACCAATTTGGGGGGGCAGTCCCCTCAAATATTTTATTGGGGTGTGTGAAGGGACCGGGGCCTCTAGGAGTTGGCTCCTATGCCTAGTGCAGTGCTTCTCAAACTTTTTTCTCTGGACCACACGGAATAAAAAACTTGCTCGTGCCACACCAAATTTTAATAGAGAAGAAATACATTGGAAAACAAAAAGAAGCAACTCCTAGCAGTGCTTGGTTTATAACATAGAACACAACTACTTTATAATATGATCACCGAACATCCAGAAATTACAAAACAATGCAGATACATAACAACACAAATCACTCCCAAAATGTAATTATAAATGAGCCTTTTGCAAATATATGTACCTTACAGAAAGTAGGTAAGCAAACTCAGTGAGAGGTGCGAGCTTCTTTTTGCCGGGTAATCTCATTTATATTAGGTTTAATCTGAGACAAATAAACTCTCATCTCCTCATCAACACAAAGAAGCCTCGCTCTTGTTCTCATTTTGAAAAGATATATATCCATATTCTGCAAATAAAATTTTTGTTTTGATCTTATATTATACTATACTACACTGAAATGTTTAAATGTTTCTTGGGTTATCCTTGAATCTTCCTAGCACACTTTCCAGTCTCTCCTGGAGTGCCACACCCTTTGAGAACCACTGTCCTAATGGCATGAAGTTCAGAAAGCTGCTCCTTAGAATCTCCAGAAGTGTAGCTATTAATTGAGGGCTTGTCTACATTTGATGTTTATTTAATCCACATATCCTCCATTCAAATTAGACTGGGGTAGTCCACACAGCTGTATGTATTTAAATCTGTATATGAGGAGCAACAACAACAACAACGATGCTTTCTCAATGTGAGTTTCCCTTTTTAAAAACCTTGCTATGTCTTTGTTTTTTGTTACATTTGACATTCAATAAATAAATAAATAATTATCCATGCTAAAAGCACTATCTCAAGGCACAGCTAGGATTAACATGAATCCAATTTAATTAACTGCACGATTTGTTCATTCATTTTTTTGTGCTGATCTTTATAGTTATTTCATACTTTCTGAATGTTGCTAGGTTCAGAGTGTCACCGTTGTTTGCGGTGGCAAATCCAGTAGCATAGAAATCTCTGCAGTGCGTATTTGTACATCCCTTTGTCAGACTGATTATTGTGTTTACAAGGTGATCTCACAAAATTTCTGCATCCCTCTTCCATGCACCATTTGTCCTCCTCCTTGCGTTACAAGCTCTCCGTTCATTTCCTCTTACAGTATCAGTCTCATCAGCCTCCCTTTGCAGGAACAGTGCATTTTGATGGAGTCACACGTTACATCCCCACCATTGAGTGTTCACTCTTTGTAAATACCTAAATAAATAAATCCATGCGAGGTTTTAATGCGGCCTCTCTGTAATGAAAGCTGTGAACAAAATTAGATGCCCTGTATATCTGATGCACGAAAGGTTTCCAGCACAAGGATGCAGAATATCTAGCTGAAAAGTTGGATATCCCAACCTGTCCATGTAGGTATGAAATGCTATTTTTAAGGTGAGATCAGATAACTTTTTCTTCTTAAGAATTTGTGGGTTGGAATCATACAGAAAATTCTGATGGCATGGAATGGCATTTCCCATTTCTCATTATGACCATATTACCTAGCTCTTATGAGTGAATATCTTTATTTTCTTTCCACTAGTCACTTAGAATGTAATAATTGCCACCACACCTTTCCACTTTTACAAATAAGACTGCTTTCTTTGTGTGTGATTAAATACTCACGTGCCTCTTTAACCAGTATCTTTTCTGTTTTCTGCTTCCTTTAAAAAAAAAAGAGAATTCCTTCCTTCCTTTCCCCTTTCTTTTTCGTTATCCATGTGAAACTGGGACTTGAAACTATTTCCTCCAATTCAAGAGAAATATTTTAAGAGGGCTCCCATTAGCTTGGGCATGGTGATGAATGGGTTATTGTGGGGCAGGGTAGCTACATAAAGCAATGCATAAAACAATCTTTGTGCTCACTTGACATCTGTAACCAAGGATGGGAACTGTCAGGATTGTTTTTCAAATGTAATAGAAATATAAAGCTGGTCCGGATCATCAGGGTGTATGGAGTGTTAAGGGAGGAGTAGTACCTCCAGTGGGGGACCTGTCATGCCACTTCTGGGGTAGGCTGTTCCCCATTGGTTCCCCACCTGCAGTCAGTTCTCACCTGTGGCTCCTAGAAGCTGTCATCATGTGGCAGTGGCCACACCCTGGGAATAGCTGGCTAAACCAGGTGAGGTTATATTTAAATGTTTCTTTGATTGTCCTTCAATCTTCCTGCCACGCTTGCCATCCTCTCCTGCCACACCAGTGTGGCACACTGTACCCTTTGAGAACCACTGCCTTAATAATAATAATAATAATAATAATAATAATAATAATGAAATTTTTATTTATACTCCGCCCTTCCCGGTTCAGAAAACTGGGCTCAGGGCAGCTAACAACAAATTTAAAACACTTACAGCTAATTGTAGAAGCAGCATAAAATACAGTATAAAAACATGAATAACAATAAAATTCAAAGTTCAGAAATCAATTTGGGGGAAATCCATCTAATAAGCATTAGATAGTCACCAGGGCTAGCTGGCTGAATTAGTCCTACTTGATCCAGCGAGGACGCCAGGGGAGAATTAGCTGTGGGGTCTCAGAGCACTTAATCTTCATAAAAGGGAAGGGGGAGGGAAGAGAAGGGAAATAAAAGATCAGGCTGAATTCAAATTCAAGGCCAGGTGGAATAGCTCTGTCTTACAGGCCCAACGGAAGGAGGTTAAATCCTGAAGGGCCCTAGTCTCATGGGACAGAGCATTCCACCAGGTTGGAGCCATCACTGAAAAGGCCCTGGCCCTGGTGGAGGATAGTCTGACTTCCTTAGGGCCCGGGACCTCTAAACTATGGTTATTTATGGACCTTAAGGGTACTCAGATGCTGTAAGTCACCTTGTGTTCAGTGGCCCTTCCTCCCAGATGAGTGAGTATCAGGAGGCTTGCAGGTGAAATCTGCAAAACTATCCACGTCTCTTCAGTGAACTCATGGAGAGTTACATCCAAGCAAACATACACATGATTGGATTATACAGTTGTGGTTCGATGAGACAATGAAAAACCCATTTGAGTCCCACAGAACTGATATCCTCTTCGTTATCTGGGCTACCAAATGTTCCGTGTGTAGGTAAAGGTAAAGGTGGTGCTGTGGTCTAAACCACTGAGCCTCTTGGACTTGCCAATAGAAAGGTCAGCGGTTTGGATCCCCATGACGGAGTGAGCTCCTGTTGCTCTCTCCCAGCTCCTGCCAACCTAGCAGTTCAAAAGCACAGCAGTGCAAGTAGATAAATAGGTACCACTGCAGCAGGAAGGTAAAGGGCGTTTCCGTGCACTCTGGCTTTCGTCATGGTGTTCTGTTGTGCCAGAAGTGGTTTAGTCATGCTGACCACATGACCTGGAAAGCTGTCTGTGGACAAACGCCGGCTCCCTCGGCCTGAAAGTGAGATGAGCGCTGCAACCCCATAGTCTGGACATAACCATCCAGGGGTCCTTTACCTTTTACCTACCTGTGTGTATTTTTTTATTGATTACCCACCCTCCTTTCTACCCTTCTGAAATATGATATTAAGCCTGTTTTGGCAACTAGAATCAGACTACCAGCTGCTTGTTCTCCTATTCTTGTGAATGCAATATGTTTCAACTCAGGGCCAGCCCACCCATGAGACAAGGTGAAGTGACAGGATCCACAGAGGCAGCGATTGCTGCGATGGCTCCTTGGAGGCTGGAGCAGCCCACCTGCAATTCTGCCTCTACAGCAGCAGCTTGATGAATAGGAGGTGCTTCTGGTCTCCCCCACCTCTAGGGAGGAAATGGTGGGGGCTGTCCTCTGGGGTCTCCTGGTCCCTGCACCAACCCAGTGTGATTCAGAGTGGGACTCTTTGCCCCATCCTACAATGGCCTTTGAGTCCCAATTTAACCATCAAGTAAGATTATTTTATTCCCCTCTTTGTTTGTGGATCTTTATTGCACTCTTGTTCCCAATGTAGATCTTCACCCATCTTTTCTCCTCTGGTGGGGCGCCATTTTGTGGTACGCCTCGGGTGCCGAAATGTATTGAGCCGGCCCTGTTTTAACTGTTTTTAATTCTGAATTTTAAATGGTTGCAACTAATAATAATGGCAGTAATGGGTAGTCAGATGTTATTGGACTACAACTTCCACCACCAGTGTGTGTGTGTGTGTGTGTGTGTGTGTGTGTGTATCTGTTAACAATGTTACAGTATCTCCCCCCCCCCCCCCCAGCATTACCCTAGGTAGGCATGCCTACCATCTTCAATCTAAAATCATTGTTTGGTATGTCCTTTGCTCCTCACAACCTTCTGCATTATTTGATTTACACTAGAATTGGTTTCACTTGGCTCTTCCGCTCCAAAATGCTGTAATTAATGTTGTCACAGGGCTTATGCCTAGGAGCAAGGATAGCAGCTATGGAATGTGCAAGGCCGAATTCTTCTGAAAAAAATACACCCAAAGTGATTATAGGAGTTCTTAAGACCATTTCAGGAATTCTCATTGCATTGATACTGATCTTTGTATATGACATACTTGTGTTTCCTTTGCAAAAAGATATTATTCAATGTAAGGGACACGGGTGGTGCTGTGGTCTAAACCACTGAGCCTCTTGGGCTTGCCGATCAGAAGGTCAGCAGTTCGAATCCCTGCAACGGGGTGAGCTCCCGTTGATCTGTCCCAGCTCCTGTTAGCCTAGTAGTTCGACAGCACCCATTGCAAGTAGATAAATAGGTCCCGCTGCGGCGGGAAGGTAAACGGCATTTCTGTGCGCTCTGGTTTCCTGGTTTCCGTCACGGTGTTCCATTGCACCAAAAGCGGTTATGTCATGCTGGCCACATGACCCAGAAAGCTGTCTGTGGACAAATGCCGGCTTCCTCGGCCTGAAAGCGAGATGAGCGCCGTAACCCCATACAGTGGTACCTCAGGTTAAGAACCTAATTCGTTCCAGAGGTCCGTTATTAACCTGAAACAGTTCTTTACCTGAGGTACCACTTTAGCTAATGGGGGCCTCCTGCTGCCGTGCCACCCCCGTGCGATTTCTGTTCTCATCCTGAGGTAAAGTTCTTAACCTGAGGTACTGTTTCTGGGTTAGCGGAGTATGTAACCTGAAGTGTCTGTAACCCAAGGTACCACTGTAGTTGCCTTTGACTGGACTTAACCATCCAGGGGCCCTTTACCTTGACCTTACCTTATTATACAATGTAAATATTCAGCTTGAAGCCTCTTTTATGTTTTGTGTTCAATGAAATGTGACCTCATTTGAGTGCTGAGGCACACTTGGTCAGTGGCGGACCTTGGGTCTCAAATTTCAGCAGCACCCTGTGTGATGGCAAAATCCGCCCCCCCCCCCCCCGGTTTCTCACCTTCCATTCTGCACCATTGTTGCAGCACCTCCTGTGGCGCTCCCAAGACTCCACACGCAGTGCAACCAAACATTACAGTGGTACCTCGGGTTACAGACACTTCAGGTTACAGACTCCGCTAACCCAGAAATAGTACCTCGGGTTAAGAACTTTGCTTCAGGATGAGAACAGAAATTGTGCAGCGGTAGTGGGAGGCACCATTAGCTAAAGTGGTACCTCAGGTTAAGAACAGACCTCCAGAACGAATTACTGTATTTTTCGCCCTATAGGGTGCACTTATTTTGGGGGGGGGAATAAAGGGGGGGAAATTATTTCCCCCCCGAGCCCCAAAGAGCAAAGAAGCCATGACAGCGAGCGGGATGGATCCCGCTAGCTGTCTTGGCTTCGTTTTTAGCCTCGGGGCTGGGGGTCCGGGAGCGAAGGTGAGGTTGCGCTCAACCTCGCCATCGCTCCCGGAGCTTGCGGGGCTGGGGGCGGGGGAAGCCCGAGCTTCCCCCGACCCCAGCCCCCAGAACGGGTCCTATCCCGCCGGGTGCCACAGGCTTGCGGATAGCTGCCCTAAGCCCGGGGTGCACAGTGCCGGGCTTCGGGCTGCAGGTAGCTATCCGCAAGCCTGTGGAGTTCCCACCAGGCTCCGCAGGCTTGCGGATAGTGTCCTGAAGCCTGCATTCGCCCCATAGGACACACACACATTTCCCCTTCATTTTTGGAGGGAAAAAGTGTGTCCTATAGGGCGAAAAATACGGTACGTTCTTAACCCAAGGTACCAAGTTTAGCCCTGGATTCAAACTTGTGACACCCAGCATGTGAGACCTGGGGTGTTCTACTAGGCTAGAGTTCCTTCAGCAGCCCCTCAGCAGCATGTTTCTCTTATGCCTCAATTTTTGCATGCACGGTACATCAATTTCTTGGATTAGCAAGGTTAAACTTTATAGACAAGTCTGAAATCTTTATATTTGGCTTTTCTATATCCTTCATTCATAATTCATTTGTTTCTGATACATCAAATAATAGCCCAGTTGCTGGCCTAGAGGCTCTTGTTTGAGAAATAGGCTTGATATGTTATCATTCCCAGAATGCAGAAACAATGTGGCCTGGTGCATTTCTAATATTGGATTCTGCATATCGAAAAGAAAGCACACGGTTATTTGCTGATGTACTGCTAATTGGGGGGGGGGGGGCGGTATTGCAAGAACTGAGTTCAAGCCAAATTAAGCTAGTCACACTTAATTCCCACGAAAATCCATGGAACAGATTTGAAATTGTCTACTTATATCTCAGTGATTTCAGAGATAATGTGTCTAATATTTATTTATTTCTTATTACATTTATAGCCCACCTTTCCCTCCACAGAGCTCAAGGTGGTGTACACAGCTATCCCCCTCTCCATTTTATACTCGCAACAACCCTGTGAGGTAGGCTAGGCTGAGAGACGGTGACAGTCACCCAGTGGGCTCCATGGCTGAGTGGGGATTTGGACCCTGTTCTCCCAGGTCCTTTTTCAGCACTCTAACCACCACTCCACACTGTCTGCAGTGTGGATCCAGCCCCCTGCCTTTCCAAAGGACAGAGATCTTCCCATCGCGGCTGCATATTATGTAATAGTCACTACCGGTATTTTTCTCATGCTTGAAATGTTGACGAAGCAATATTGACATATTTGTATCTGTATTAGCACATGCTCTGTTTTGCACTCTGAATTGCTCATGGTGTGTGGGTTTTAAAAAGCATGTGTGCGTCCTCCCACCTGCATTCTGATTAAGCTCTTTTGCACTTGAGTTTTCCGTGAGCCGTACCTTTCTGGTGGCACATATGCTACTTCAGTCCCTGGTTTCTCCTACCATGGTTGGGAAAGACTCTTTGTTAGCCTCTTTTTAATACAGTCATATCTTGGTTGTCGAATGCCTTGGCACTCGGATGTTTTGGCTCCCAAATGCCGCAAACCCGGAAGTGAGTGTTCCAGTTTGTGAACGTTTTTCGGAAGCCGAATGGCCAACGCAGGTTCCACAGCTTCCGATTGAGTGCAGGAAGCTCTTGCAGCCAATCGGAAGCTGCGCCTTGGTTTTCGAACCGTTCCAGGAGTTGAATGGACTCCCGGATAGGGATTAAGTTTGACAACCAAGGTATGACTAATAATGCTTCCCCATAATGCTTGTGCCTTATCTCAGGGGAAAGGGTTAAGCACTCCCTCCCTGGCGCATGTTTCCCATCAAATTAGCTTTAAAGTGGCTTTAAGTAAAGAAAGGGGACGCGGTTGGCACTGTGGGCTAAACCACAGAGCCTAGGACTTGCTGATCAGAAGGTCGGCGGTTCAAATCCCCACGACGGGGTGAGCTCCTGTTGTTTGGTCCCAGCTCCTGCCAACCTAGCAGTTCGAAAGCACGTCAAAATGCAAGTAGATAAATAGGTACCGCTCCGGCGGGAAGGTAAACGGCGTTTCCATGCGCTGCTCTGGTTTGCCAGAAGCAGCTTAGTCATGCTGGCCACATGACCCGGAAGCTGTACGCCGGCTCCCTCGGCCAATAAAGCGAGATGAGCGCCGCAACCCCAGAATCGGTCACGACTGGACCTAATGGTCAGGGGTCCCTTTACCTTTAAGTAAAGAAAAATACGTTTGGAGATCTAAGGCCAGATTTCTCCTGCCACATGTAATTTGGCCTTTAGCTACTGGTAAATTCCATCAGTTACACCCAATCAGTTGGCTCAAGTTTCTATATTGTTTTGTGTCTACTGTCTATTTGACAACGTAGTTCCAAATAATACTATAGCAAGTCTTTCCTCTCTTTCCTGTTTAACGTACCATCTCTCCATCTGTGTCTTAAAAATAAAAATCTAACCCTTTCTGCTGCATTGGTTGTGTGACTCATCTATTGCCTGCATATCATTCTGCAGATACACATTCATATTTTACATATCAGCCCCCAGTATTCTCAGGCAACCAGACTCACTGGCGCCTGCTGTGAATTGACCTATTGGACTTCTCCAAGTTCAGTTTTTACCTAATGACAGGCAGCTGCAAACCACCCACCAGTTAAAATCCCCCTGGTATGCCCAGGAGTGACACTATGTCAGAGAATTTTGGGAAATGTGAAATGATGGGTGGCTCACAGCTGGTCACTGCAGATTGCCATCCTTCTGCCTGACACTGCTGCTAATCTCACTAGGGGAGCACCAATGTTGGGATGGGGGTGCCAGATGACCCTTTGCCAGGGCACTCTCTTAAATATGCAGCTACCCTACATCCAATAACATCCTGAATGATAAAGGGTATGGTTTAATGGGTGGACAGAGCTGAATGTGAGTGAAGCAAGCTGGCCGTGCATCTGCACAATTCCCTCTGCTGGTCTGTTACAATCTAAGGGATGCGGGTGGTGCTGTGGTCTAAACCACCGAGCCTCTTGGGCTTGCCGATCAGAAGGTCAGGGGCTCGAATCCCCGTGACCAGGTGAGTTCCCGTTGATCTGTCCCAGCTCCTGCCAACCTAGCAGTTCGAAAGCACGCCAGTGCAAGTAGATAAATAGGTACCGCTGTGGCTGGAAGGTAAACGGTGTTTCCATGCGCTCTGGTTTCCGTCACGGTGTTCCGTTGCACCAGAAGCAGTTTAGTCATGCTGGCCACATGACCCAGAAAGCTATCTGTGGACAAACACTAGCTCCCTCGGCCTGAAAGTGAGATGAGCGCCACAACCCCATAGTTGCCTTTGACTAGACTTAACCGTCCAGCGGTCCTTTACCTTTTTACCTTTTTTTATTACAATCCTTAAACTGTGACTGCTCCACCCAGTAATTTTTCCACTTCTCGATAGGTTTGGTGAAAATCAAGGTTCACCCATCCGTTGACACCACTGTTTTCCTTTATACAACCAGGGTTTCCCTTCACATCTCTTATGTTTTAAACTCCTGCCCTCTCCCTGCATACAGCAGCCACCATTACAGATAGGAGAGTATTAAATTTCACTGTCTGCCCAGAGGCACTGAAGGTGATATACCAGTGATAAAACAGTAAATACAATTCATTTTTTAAGAAAATTAATCCAAAGGCATAGCCACCTCAAAGTATTGCACTTCTGCTTTGAAATCCGGCTTGCTTTTATGTTTGTATCACAAAAATATTGTAGAACAATGTAGCCAAAGTCCCAATGAAAGAAAAGAGTTACTCAGTTATGAAATAAAAAAAAAAAGAGCTACAAATATCCTATCATTACATGACAGAGTAAGCTTACCTAACAATGGCAGGATATAATTGATACAAAAAGTACATGTACAAGCCTGCTGGGACAAAAGGTTTATCCTTACTACTAGATTGCTCTCAGGGGTTGACAGCTTGATCCCTAAGAGTTGCAGAACCAGCACAGAAAGGAGAACTGGGAATCGTAGGGAACTCCCTCCCGTGTCTGCTGTGAGAATGAATAAGAATTTTGCAACATTCCAGGCAGTGAGAAAGGCAGAAATAATTAACAATACCTTCTGGCAAAGAAAAGCTTATTGCATTGACATTTACGCTAGCTAGATTGTATGAATCATTGCTTAGCCAGGTCAAACCTTTTAGCGTGTGTAATCTTTCTATTGCGTACACTGATTGCCCACTAAAGCTATCTAGTTACAGCTTAATTAAAGTTCTCTATCTTATCCAGTGCTGAGAATGAGTTCGGCTAAAAACTAGCACAAAGGGGATCTCAGAAAACCAGGAAAGCTGACACCGTGTTATCCCAATATCTTCAAAAATTAATTCAAGTCTAGACTGCAAACTACATAGGCAAGGTTTATGGGACTGTTTCTCCACACTTAATTATACTGCACGATCATATTACTTGACATGATGAACTGATTCTCTCATCTATAGAGAAAGAGACTGTATGCCACATTTTCACTGCTGGACTCAAATATTGCTATATAACATTAGTGCCGTTAACTAATTCTGCTTTTTGCATACCACACCTTAGACTGTACCTACCAGGGCATTAATGTGAATGTGGGGCAATTTTTCTATATGTGCATTCAGGGCTGGCCCACCCATGAGGCAGACTGAGGCATCTGCCTCAGGTGGCAGGATCCACAGGAGTGGCATGTCCCGCCTCCAGTAGTGCATTGCCCACTGCCACAGTGGCAGCAACAGCAGTGGCATGCTCCTTGGAGACCGGATCTGCCACTGCCTCAGCAGCCCCACCAATTCTGGTAATGAGAGATGAAGTTCCAGGCCTGATAGACAAAATGAAAACTGACAAGTTGCTGGGTCCGGATGACACCCACCGAGGATTTCAAAAGAACTGCAGTTCCCAGAGTTCCTTTGGATGAAGGATTCTGACAGCTATAGTTCTGTGAGAGGAATAAGGTTCTCCTAACAACCCTCAGCACCCTTAACAAACTACAGTTCCCAGGATTTGGCGGGGGGAGGGGGACCATGACTGTTTAAGGTGGTATGATGATGCTTTAAATGTATAGTGCAGATGAGAGTCCGGCTGGTCAGAGGTGGAGACAAGTAGAATATGGCAGGCAACATATGAAGTCTGGCAGAAACATGAGCAGACTGAATTTTCAAACCCCAGAACTGGTAATCATGGTTTAACTAGACCATTAAAATACAGGGTAGACATTTCAGTTTTCTTTCCAGACTACATTTTGAGATTCATTCCCGTTAGTAACTTCTGAAACATGAGCAGTCCAGGTTTGCTTTATCTTAAAACCCAACGTATAATGCATGAATACAATTTTGGAATCCTCAGAAAAAGCCAGAATGTGAAATTGCATTTCTGAGTGTTGGTTCTATACAAAGGAAAGTCATTTGCTAGAATTTTGATACGTCATGCTAATGAAAACTTTTTTGGGGAGGGGAGAAGTAATGGGGCATGTAGCCTCTTGTACATCAGTCATGACCTTCGTCTGCAAACAGGTTTTTCATTCTGCTTTCTGCTCTCATGAATAACATTTCAGATTTCCTCTTTATGAACTGGCCTCAAGCTGAGGAGTAGCCTTCGTAGTTAACTGGCACACTTTTTGGCCATTTGTGATTTTCTAAGCTTCAGGTTTCCCTTGACAGATTTAACCATGGATGAACTATTTATATTATGTAACCACAAACGACATGTAAACAGAGTGGAATTGGATTCAGAAGATTCGTTATTTGCATCAGCCACTAGCCATAGCAATAAAATAAAATACAGTGTACTGAAGAGGGAGGTAAAAACTTAACTACACAAAATACATTCTGGAGGTTTGCATCATCAAGTAATACCCGGTAGATCTTATTCTAATTGCCCCTGCTAATTTTTTGGCAGCTTTTGTTGTCATCTGGTTATCTTGATCTGCTAGAAGAAAGAACACAATAGCAATTGTTGAGTGACCCGGCATGGACAGTAGTAGAGGGGTGATAACTTCACTCCTCAAAGAGGAGTGGATAAAATTGACAATTTAAGAAAATCCCAGATATCAATCTGATTTTTTAAAAAAACAACGCCCATACATATCAGTTTTATTATGCATTTTGAACAAAATACAAGCATATTACCTCTTACAGCCATGGTTCCTTCTAAATCCATGTCGTCGTCTTCTTCTTTGGCGATCACTCGTAGCCAAGTAAGATTGTCTTCCATAAACACGGTTTTAACAATGAGTCCGTAAGTGACTGTGGAGGCCAATTCTGGATCCACACATCCTTCCACAGTGGAGACATTGGTTTCCGGGCAGGAGTTGATCACGGTGTGGTTTTGCCAAGCGTGCCTTCCTCTTAGCACGTTTCTCCCTTGCATCCTCAGTTCAAGTGTCTTCAAAGCCCATGGCACCTTTGGTAAAGGCTGTTTTCCAACTGGAGTGCTCGCAGGCCAGTGTTTCCCAGTTGTCAGTGTTTATACTACATTTTTAAAGATTTGCCTTGAGACAGTCTTTAAACCTCTTTTGTTGACCACCAGCATTATGCTTTCCATTTTTAAGTTCGGAATAGAGTACCGTAGTTGCTTTGGAAGACGATCATCAGGCATCCGCACAACATGACCAGTCCAACGAAGTTGATGTTGAAGAACCATTGCTTCAACACTGGTGATCTTTGCTTCTTCCCTTTTTTTTTTTTTTTAAATGATATTTATTCCAAATTTAAAGTTACAAAAAAGAGAAAGAAAAACCATACAAAATACAAAGAAGACTTTAACCATAACAAAGCGAAAAACGAAAAGATAAAAGTGAACAATAAAAAAGAAGACTTAACAAAAAATATAAAAATGCATTAAGTTAAAATAAAACAAAAACAGATTAAACCTTTACATAGCCTTTTCCCTTTACTTATTTCCATGACCTCCTCTTACCTCCCAATTTTGTATTCTAGTTCAGATCGTATTTCCAGCAAATCCTTCTAACCTTATTTTCATTTACGTATTTTAAAATTAAAATAATGTAATTAAACCTCCCCTGTTTCATCAATTTCATCAACTCATTATTGCTTAATCCTTTATATCATATCTACCAAAACAACCTAATTTTCTTTTTCCAATCTCTTTCTAACAGTCTTTTATATTGCAGTATTTTTGAAGGTATATTTTGAATTTTTTCCAATCTTCTTCCATCGACCCTTCTCCCTGGTCTCGAATTCTGCCGGTCATCTCAGCCAGTTCCATGTAGTCCATCACTTTCATCTGCCATTCTTCTCGGGTGGGCAATTCTTGTGTCTTCCAGTACTTCCCGATGAGTATTCTTGCTGCTGTTGTAGCATACATAAAAAAAGTTCTATCCTCCCTTCGCACCAATTGGCCGACCATGCCCAGAAGAAAGGCCTCTGGTTTCTTCAGAAAGGTATATTTAAATACCTTTTTCAATTCATTATATATCATTTCCCAGAAAGCCTTAATCCTTGGGCATGTCCACCAAAGGTGAAAAAATGTGCCCTCAGTCTCTTTACATTTCCAACATTTACTATCTGGCAAATGATAGATTTTTGCTAGCTTGACTGGGGTTAAGTACCAGATCTTTGCTTCTTCCAGTACACTGATATTAGTTCGCCTGTCTTCCCAAGTGATGTGTAAAATGTATGTCCAACGAATCTACAAACAGCAATTCTATAGTCATATTACAGCAGAGAGGAGCCACCACTATGATGGCAGAACAGCTGTTGTGTCCACCGTATATGTTTTGCCTAAGATGGGAGGAGAAAACACACACAAGTATGTTTGTGTGTGTGTGTGTGTGTGTGTGTGTGTGTATATATATATATATATATATCTTTATAATTGATAGGCATGCCCCCAGCAACCATGGCAACACTGCCACATTGGCAATGATGCCCACTAACAATGGATTAATGCCCCCAACAAACACATCTGCTTCATTAACACATGCAAGCAGGGCTGACTCAGGGCATTCAACATGCACAAAGGATGGAGAAAATGTAGATTTACTCTGTAAATAAAAATGCATGTGGGGCCCGGATCTCAGAGTCTTGAAAAGATGACACCTGGTGCAGGGTAATATTTTTTAGCAAGAGACACCAATGCAAGTATACAGCTAAGCAAGAGATGGAGACTTTATGGCCCTTCAAAAGTTGCTGGACTACAACACACATCATCCCAGATCATTGTCTGGGACTAGTGCTTTTTTCTGGGGGTACGCAGGGGTACGCATACTCCTAAACATTTTGTGACTCTATGTTTGGCCTCATTGAGGGGCAGTATTTCAATATGAGGAGGAAAATGAGAGTACCCCTAAACATTTTTTTTAAGGGAAAAAAGCACTGCCTGGGACTGATGGGAACCAGAGTCCAACAGCATCTGGACTTCAAGTCCAGATTCCTCATGGGCAAATGATTAAAAACCATGGTCCAAATTAAGCCTCTGAATTAATACAAACTAATAAACTGCAGGGCACTCATCCTGACCTTTGTAATTTAACATATGAGCAATGATAGTAGTAAACAGTTAATGTAAGTATTTACTGGAACCGAGGTCTTCTTGGCTTGCATAAAATGATGTTGCAGCCATGATGTTTGGGTTCCTAGCAAACTCTTTATAATTCATTATGATGCTGTTTTAGGTCTACTGTAAATTCTATCACCGATGTACATAAAGAATACAGTTTCTTCTAAGATAAGTCCTACATGGACCAATTTTGTGTGCCTCGTCTCTATCTACTTCCCCCCACTTTAAAAAAAAACGTGCTGAATACAACTGTAGCATCACTTGCATTGGCAATGAATAAATAAGAGCGATCATCTCAATGAGACCAGGGACTGGAAACTTCTGGCCTTCTATATGAAGAAGAAGAACATTTGCATCAGCCACTAGCCATAGCAATAAAATAACAGACAATGTAGTGAAGATAGAGGTAAAAAGTTAACTATACAAAATACATTCTGGAAGCCTTCTATATGTTTCTGGAATTCTGCTTGCTTGACCATAGAGAAGCTACTGGGGGTTGAGCCCAACAACCTCTGCAGGGCCACAGGTTCCTCATCCTTGCCATAGACACTAACTATTGGAGATGGATGTGTGGCTGTGTTATTTCAGGGCTGACCTTTTCATTGAAGCATCTACAGTCACAAGTGTGTACCTGGACTCCCATGTGCTCTGCCAGCACTCATGTATGTTCATATACACCCTGCTGAGAGCTTTAGGATCTTTGGCTGGAGTTATGACACGTGCTTGTTATGGATGAGCGTTAACCCTTAATCTTATGCCCACATATTATAGCAAATAGGAGTGACAGAATATATAAAAATGCCGCAAAGTTACATTCTAAGCAGGTAGGCACACTTTAATTAAAGAGTGGGAAATTCCCTAACTATTCTAAAGGCCAAAAAGGTAAAGGACCCCTGGGCAGTCACGTCCAGTTAAAGGCAACTATGGGGTTGTGGTGCTCATCTCACTTTCAGGCCTTGGGAGCCGGTGTTTGTCCTCAGACAGCTTTCCGGTCATGTGGCCAGCATGACTGGCACAATGGAACACCAGAGCGCATGGAAGCCAGAGCGCATGGAAACACCATTTACCTTCCCACCACAGCTGTACCTATTTATCTACTTGCGCTGGTATGATTTTGAACTGCTAGGTTGGCAGGAGCTGGGACAGAGCAGTGGGAACTTCACGAGGATTCGAACCGCGGACCTTCTGATCAGCAAGCCCAATAGGCTCATTGGTTTAGACCATAGCGCCACCCATGACCTACAGAAGCATGGGCATGACAATTTTGCCATAAACCCACATAAGGAGGAGGAGGGAGAGAAAGTATATCAGTCCTTAAGGCAAAGCAGAAGTGTGCAGACTCCTAGGGAGCAGTGGATAAGTTCTGTCCTGTTGGAGCTATGAGAAACCACTAGCCTTTGAATCTAATGCTTTTTTAAATAGCTTTTTGCCAAGGCATCAGTGTATAGAGGAGGGGGTATGTGAAATGATTGATTCCTACAATTTCCATAATCCCTTCCAGATTTTCCTGCCTATATCTCACCTTGCCCATCTTTGGTCATCCTGTTCCTGTTTGCTTAACAAAAGGGTGAAAGACTTGTGATAGTGAGCAGTTATCTAATCCTAGGCATCTCTGTCTGAGATTTGTCTTTAAATCACCTTACCATTGTGTGGATGGATCCCACTGAAGAGATGAGTATCCTGTATTTGGCAGTCCTATATTTGCATATGTTGATCTTTAGGTCAGGTGTGTGTGAACTCAGAATATTCCTGAATGCCTGGAGTGTGGCTGGGGCCAGGTTACCAAGGAGTTCATCATGGAGGGTCTCATGTCCTATTAGTTATGTCAATCTTATACTTATGCCACGATTTACAAAGATAAACCATAAGTTCAGATTCACACAACCTTCCTCACACTACTTGTAATACCAATGAAACACCTGAGACTGAAATGCGATTCTGATGTTGTGTTTACTGTGGGCACAACAGCCTTCAGTTCTATTTGCATTGAAAATTTATTTGTGGACAAAAGCAGATCTTAGACATTTTTTGTTTTCCTTCTTGAAAATGTTGGATTTCAGCGATTTCCCCAATCTTGCATTTGATGATGAACTGAGCCATGAAGCTCATTAGAGTGATTTAGGGTCAGTTACGCTATCTGTCAACTTAACCTATCTCACAAGGTTGCTATGATTATAAAATGATACTGCTAGTGCTGGGAGGGAGAACTATCTATCTTGCCTTGAGTTCCTTCGAGAAAGGGCAGCATATATAAATGTAATAAATAAATACATATAAATAATGACAAGCTGATGGATACTGATCCAACAGGGAAAGAGAGTATTGACCACATTTGTCTTTTATGTACCACTGACCAAGACCCATGGCATGCTAACAATACCAGCTCCCAAGAGAATTTAACAGAATTATGAATTCTAAATGAAGGCTGCGGAGAAGTTCTGATGGGCAGAGAACTGATGGCATCAATGTGGAAACATTAATTCCAGAAACATTTCAAACATTTAGAGAACTGACATAGACTTAATTGGGTGCTTTGTACTGAGCCAAAAGGTTGTCCAAACTCATTTGTAAATTGGCTATGCAGCTGCTAAGAGTGAGGTCACTCCCTGAAGCAGTGCAAGGAGTCCATGTGTGGGAAGAACATGTTCTCCCAAAACAGACTCTCGTGGGAAAGAGAATGTTATCTTGTGCAATGCTGTTCCTGTGACACCTTGAACTTAGGAAACAATGCAATACATTTTGAATTTTGATCTGAGTATTGTAATTAATTATGACAATGCAGTGCTTAGGTACTGCATATATAAACCCAGCAGCACTGATGTGTACTGTTAAAATATTAGGTTTTGACCCAGAATACCGAGGTTCAAATCTCTGTTTAACCATTTAGTTTACTGAACGAGTCACTATTGGTCAACATACCCCGTGAAGCCCCTGTACTCTAAAATACGCCATTAACATTATTAAATAATACTAAATTGATACATAGTTGTTTCATTACACAGCTTTTTATTCCATCACAAGTCCTGGCTATCACTGCTCCCCCTTCTCATTTCATTCAACTCATATATTTATTAGAAAGTGCATCTTAAAGTGTGGTATTATGAATCATATTAAACTAATACACAGCTGCTTCATTAAATAGGTATTTCTCTTCCCATGCCCTATCAATCTTTCCACCCCCTTTCTCATATCATTTGTGAATAATATTTATTAAGAAGTGCATTTTTGGAAATGAAAAGGTGAACATAGGAACTATTGGGTGGAATGGAGGAAAACTTGCTCTACATGGATCTCTACTTAAAGCAGGGATGGGAACTCTGTGAACCTCCAATTTTTGGTGAACTGCAACTCCCATTACCCCTAATCATTGGCCAGACTGGCTGGGGCTGATGGGAGTTGGAGTCTAAGTTCGAACAGCATTGGAGGGTTGCCCTTAACAAAAGGATCCCAGTTCAGCAGGCCTGTTGAAAACACTTGAGGAGGCACCATGAGATGGAGTAGCAATATTGGGGAAGACAGACAAGTAGGCTGAGCCAGTATAAAGCACGTTCCTATAGTAGCCTACTGGGTTGCCTGGTTTCAAAAATTGAAAATCAGGACACCAATGTCATTGAGCTTTTTTTGGCAAAGTTGTTGAGCTTTTTGTTTTGCTTGCAAAAAACCACCACCACCATGTTTTTGAGCTATTTTTAAAGGAGAATTGGCAAAAACAACACTGCCAATATGGGTAGCATTACATCCGGATTTCCCCGGACATTTTTTTTTTTTGATGATGATTTTCGCCCAGGCGCTGCTTCCAACCAGTGTTCTGGGTATGTCCAGGAAATTCCGGACGTCTGGCAACCTTATATCCAGTGCTTTTTTCCCCTTTAAAAAAGTTTAGGGGTACTCTCATTTTCCACTCATATTGAAATACTGCCCCTCAATGAGGCCAAACCTAGATTCACAAAATGTTTAGGGGTATGCGTCCCCCTGTGTCCCACCAGAAAAAAAATCACTGCTTATATCTGCACCTTGAAATATGGCTCAGTTAAAAATATCCATATCGGCTTCTTCCTATATGGATGCACTTTATTCCTGTGTGCATCTGATCCCTTCCTCTCTGAGGCTCGGCTCTGCACGGGGACCTGCTGCCCCACTGTGCCTCCTACTGCCTGAGGCGGTTGCCTTACTTTGCCTCATGGGTGGGCCGGCCCTGGGCTGAAAACCAAGAGGGTGGAAGACTCAGTGGCAACTCCTTCCGAATACGAACACGCATGTAGGACCACACCGTTAGGCTCCTTCTCATCCACCGAGTTACTTCAGCTTCCGAAGCAGCCATTTGTTATGGGGGCTGCGGGGAAAACACCTAAAGATCTCATCCGCCATAGTTGTTTGTGGATTAGGACCGCAGGTTTTATTTTTTTATTTCCCCTCAAGGGGTCCGTTTTAAACACTGTGAAAGCAGGATTGCCTGAGCGGCTTCCAAGGGCCGCGCACAGCGATTCATTCTTCCTCGGGCCACGGAGGGATGTGGTTAAAAACGCCCCACACTGCCTCTCAAGCACCGTCGACGCCTATTCTGACAACCCCCTGAAGCAATTTATTTCCCCTCGCTCGATTTCTCTCGTGTTTGTGTGTGTGTTCTGTGTACTCAAGAGGGACTTTTACTTCTAAGCAGCAGCGTGCATGGGGCGGGGACGGAGAGGCAGCGCCGCCCTGCATGAAGGGCTCCCCTTGAGTGAGGAGGAGGAAGGTCGCGCCGTAAATCCCCCTCTGCCTCTGAGGAGAGAGAGAGAGAGACAGAAGAGAGAGAGCCGCTTCGCCTCTCCGCGTCATCCCTCCGGCCCAGGAGGAGGAGGAGGAGCCGCATTCCCGCGCCGATTGGTCGGCGCTGCTGCCAGTCGCGCAGGCGGGCGAGGGGCGCGGCCAAGCGTAGAGCCGGCTCGGCTCCCGGCGAGCAAAAAAGGGAAAGAAAAAAAAGCGGCCGGCCGAGTCAGGAGCCTCGTTGTGCTGCCGACGTCGACGACAGAAGAAGGAACAGTGCCGGCTTGTAGTAGTAATAGTAGTGCCAGTACCATTATTCCTTCCAGCGCAGCCACCCTCTCTCCTCCCGAGCCCTGCACCATGGAGGAGGAGCGGTCGGGGGAGCAGATGAGACCGCTACTCACAACGGTAACTGAAGAGCGGCGGGAGGAGGCGGGATGGCAGTTGGTTGCGCGCGAGGGAGGGAGGGGGGGACGTGGAGGGAGGCGCTCGCGCCCCTTTATCTCTCCCGCCTTTCCCCTGGGCTGAGGGCTCGGGCGGCCGTTGCTGCCGGTGCCGCCGCCGCCGCCGCCGCGCCTCTTTGTGGGGGCGGAGCCCCACCGAGCGCCTCACTGGGCTCCCTGGCTCTGTGACGGGAAGCGGCGCCGGATTAATGCCCGAGGACGAGACACAAAGCCAGGCGCTCTTTTCTTTCCGGTCTTGAGTCTCCCCCTCACACACACAAACCGACAGGTGTCAGTCTCTCTCCCTCGCCTCCCCTCAGCCCTTCCTTCCACTTCGCGCTTCCTGTTTCCCCCCGCTTCATCTCCGCAGCCAAACACTACTAACAACAACAATAACAACAGGAGCAATAATGTTGTGACACGTGGATGGAATTAAGACTTGAGGGTGTGTGCAGGGGGGGGGGGGAGGCGGCGGTTTTCTTGCTCATGGAAACATTTCTCATCAGCATCATCTCCGCCGAATGAATCCTCCACTTGGCGCGTGTGAGGAAATGGAGGGAGGCGCGCGTCTCCTTCCTTTCCACAACCAGCTCTTGCTGGTCTGGGCTCATTGCTTTTGTTCAGGCAAGAGCTCTTGATAGGGTGAGGGGTGGGCAGAGAGGGAGAGGGAGGGGGGAGCCTGGTTCTTTGTTCGAAGCTTCCCTTCTCCCTCTTACCCTTCTAACGTGCTCCCTTCATTCGGGCTGGGAAGTGTCAAACGGGGTAAAGGAGGATACATAATAAGCAGGCTGCAGCGGGTCAGGGCTGGCCTCTGCTGTCCTATGGGAACTAATAATAATAATAATAATAATAATAATAATAATATAATAAAAGGACATGTGTCCTGGGCACAGTGCAGCAGGCGAGGTAGGGGCATCTCCGGTGAGATGCCTTGCTTGCCTTCCGTCCTCCTGCGCCTCTTGACTCCTTTGTGAGTGCAAACACATGGCTAACCCGAAGCAGCTCTTTTGTCCTCAGAGCTCAAGGAAGTGGCAGATAACTCAGCAGTGATTCACTTTACTTCCTTTCATGGCTGGGGGTGAAATGAGGCGCAGTCTGTCTCTTCCCCGCCACCCCACCCTTCGCTGCTTTTTAAAGTGGTACTAGGAAGAAAAACATTAGTGGTTCATCACAGATATATTTTTTTGCCCCCTTGCGTTTTAGATGAGTTAGCCAGGATTTTACTGAGTGTTTCCATGACTTTGTCCTGCTGCTAAGGTTGCGTTCATTCCCAAGGTTCCTTTGGACTGTGCCATGGCACATAATCTAGTTTTAAATGGCACTAGGAGATGGAGAGCTCTTCTGATAGCAAACGAAGTTAGGCGAGTGAACAACCCAGTGTAAAAGCTTTCCCTCTACTTCATTTGGCTTGTAATATGTATTAGTACCATGTGGCAAACAATTTAAGTACTGGATTTAACTTGATTGCTGCACATTAGGATCTACATCTACAGCAAATTGTTCGATATAATCTAAGTAGAAAGGTAGTGGTCTATTTTTTCGTTGGTATGGTAAAACAGTTTTGGTGGACTACATTGTGGGTAGTATTGAACTATGTATTACCTAATTAGAGTATGCCTATTTAAATGAAAGTAAATAAATGTCAAATTAATGTGGTTTATGCACATTGGAGGTGGCATAATAAATAATGCTAACTTGCGCAAAAGACAGTAATAGAAAAAGAGTTATTACTCCTGATCTATGATGAGGGGAACAAAAGTAGGGCTCCTAAGATCTCTTGGACAAAGAGTCAAGAGTCTTTAGCTTCAGGTTTGCCAACAGCCACAAACAAAGGGGGGGGGGGGGAGCCACAGGATTTGCTCCTTTCCTGTGGTTAGTAGATGTCCTTAAATCCAAATACAGTAATGTCTGATCTTTTTGATATCCAGCTGTCACACAGAAGTGACACTTGGAAACCATGCCAGGTTTTTTGCCTGGAGTGTATCTCTAAAAGTTACTTGCCCAGTTGTTTGCCAAGGCTTCTGGTGTGGAAAGACTCCACAGTTATAGCAGTTTTCATTTGGTAGGGATTCAGGTCTCTCATCTTGGCACTGCTTTCATTTATATACCACCTCTGCCCTCCACCTTGCCTCATCTGAGTGTTGCTTGTAACTAAGGCTAAGTGTCTGACAGCAGACAGAATGTTACTTTGGGAAGGGTAGTGTGTAAGAAAGGGAGGATGCATTTGATCTGATTGCTGATTCTGCAGTGGTTCCTTTGACCCTGTGGGTTCTTGTGCTCTTTGGCTATCCTCTCATTATGCTGAGTATGAGTGATCTGTTGCAAATATATTTTGTTTTGCTTTTGGTCATAACAGTTTTTGAGGGAATAATTTTGCATCTTTTGAATTCTTACAGATTACAGAAGGAGACGGTCGTTCCAGCTTCTTGAAGGAGGTGGGGGCCCATTAATCTTTTGATTAGAGAAACGCATGACTACAAAAATTGAATTGCTACATTTACTTTTAAGATATATTTTTACATAGGAGACTATGATATATTCACTGAAAGATGCTAGAGAAGATTGGATTTGGTTTTACAATCATGGAGAGGGTTAATGGTTCCTGTTCTCATAAGCTTACATAGATTGTGGTCTGCCTAGTTCTCTTTTCCTGTCTAGGAAGAAAAGAGCACTCATTTATTTTAATATGAAAGTGTTTTTATAATAAAACGGATGTAGACCTGTGCGTATTTCCTTTTTGCAACAATTAGCTCTTCAGCTACGTGTAGTTCTAGAATGTTCAATTGCACCTACTTTTTTGCTTTGTGGCAATGATTTTTGATCAGGCCTTTTTTACCATTTACAGTTTGAAGCACCATATACTGTATAGGTTTTCTGAACCTATCTGGAGGCTTTCACAGTAATATTACAAGTACTAATAATATTTCACAAGTAATATTAACCATTCTTCTCAGGCAACCTTTCTATGGAATATGCCAGCATTAGGATTTAATGTTTTGCTAGAAGTTGGATCTGTGTTGATCTTCTGATGAAGCGTCTTGCATGCTAACTTTTTGGAGGGTTTCCTATTGACTAATATGAAAATTCCTTGAAAGTAAAAGGCAGCATCACATTTTATCCGGCACTTATGATAAATCATTGTGTGAATTCCCTAGGAAGGTAAGCAAATCTTACTGCACCTTATACATATGTAGGATCCTGCATATTATAATCTACACATCTATAGCATCCTGAGTCCTTCTCAGAAATCTGTTCTTGGAAATCTGGAAGGGTATTTTTGGAACATTTGAAATGAGCCTACAGCTTCCTACAGTATCTGTTGAGGGTCATTTAATCAATCTTAAACTAACCAATCCACTAAAATAGCTTTAATTATTTATTACTATTCTCTTCTGCACTGATGATTCATGTAGGTGCATCCGTGTCCATGGTTGCAATTAGCTGTACCAGGTGGCTATTGGATATGAGAGAAAGGGGTGAACTTCACCCCATGGCCTACTAGTAAGCACAGCACTCGCCTCCTTTTGAGTTACCTGAAGTAGGTGGAACAAGAAAAGATGAACATGCTGGAAAGAGGGTTCCTCTCTTTGCATGCATGCTAATCTATTTTCTGTTCTGTTGGAGATTAAGAAGATGAAAGGAACTAATAAGTGAACTAGATAATTTCCTAGCATTTAATGAACCTGAGATAAGGATGGAATTCTTCAGATTCTAATGTAGAACATTTCCCTCTGGTTTGATCCAACACAATTACCATTTAATATTTCAAAAAGTCATGGCTGCCTTTATATAGCTGTCTAAAAATGCAATACTGAAATCTAATAAATGCCAGGCTATCCTAAAAAGGCAAGGAACTATATGTATTTGTGCAGTGCTATTTAGCTCTTGTTTATACAACTGAATATAGCTGGAATAGTCCCCCCCCCCCCAAAAAATATGATGAAAATACATTGGGTGAAATATTTTCTACCTGCTATTGCTCTGACTTTCCTGTATATGCATATTGTGCCTTGTGTTTTATTTTGTTAGCTAATAGTGGGACTGTGCATAGGATTTCACAGACGTGTGTGCCAGAAAAAAATGTCTTAACTCAAAATAGCTTGTACATATGGGTTCCTGCTATAGAATTACACAAACTTGTCACCTGATGGCATTGTCCTTCATAAATCACATTCAGTCATTACTCCGTTATGAGGTTGGTTCTTCATCATTCTCACAGGAGTTAAGTATGTTGGCTTAAAACATTTGGTTGCAATGTTGTCATATTTTTTGTTGTTGTTCTTTTTATTGACTCTTCCAAAAGCCAGCTAAATTGAGGTTATGTACTTCGTTTGCAATAACAAATCTACTTGATTAGCCTGCTTCTAAACTAGTGAAAATAAGAAAGGGTATTAGCTGAGGACTTAATCAAGACACCTTTTGAACGAAACATTTTGCTAAGCCAAATTTCATGGTTCCTGACAATAATTCTAACTTTATTTTGCACCTTGAGTGAGTTTTAGCTAACCTTGTAAGTAATTGTACACACAATCTAGATAATATGCAGCTCTATAAAATAGCCTGAAGTGTAAGAATAGGATTACAAATCCACATATGATACTGTGTGCATTGGTTTTATCTTGCTCCAGAGTTAGCTTGCAGATACCCCACTGAAAATAATGACAAAACTTAATATTGATTTTGATGGCCTAGGTCTAGGACTACACTGAAGAGAATCATGTGATGGAATATTTTATGGTGCACAGAAGCTCTTATCTTAATAGAAGCAGGATAGACTTTTAAAAAAAATCCTCAAATGAGATGCAGAGAAGAGAGGGGAATTAAGAAGGCTAATGCCAGGGAAGCCCTAAGAGGAAAGGCAGAGGAGAATAATAGCATCATCAATTCATTCAAATTCAGTAGATAGGTCAAGGAGTTTTTTCTAATATAAGACACTCATATAAGCACCCACCTAGCATTTGAGACTTTCTGATGATGACCTGATCTTTATTACATCCCATGGGGATTCTAAATTACCGGTAGTCCCTGCTGGGACAAGGCCTAATGCTCTGAAGTTCTCTTGATAGAGGTGTATAGCTGCTTCCTTCTGCCTTTCTGAAAATATAAACTTCCTTTTTGAGAATCTTTGAGAATTATTTCTTGCCTACAGAATTTGTTGTGTGTCTGTGTTTGCCTTAATTTTGTTGATGATGCAGGGCTGGGGGGTGGGGAACTGATGGGACATGCAAAATAACAAAGAATTTCTTAAGTGAAGGACCAGGGCTTGCATACAATGGTTAGAAACTGTTTGACCTGCCTAGTAAGATTCTGACAAGAGGTAGCTCGGTACAGTTCAGCTACTGAAAACCTTTGACAAAATTGCTCACTCATAATATGTTCCGTTCTACTTCTGTCATTTCTGACTTGGGTAATTTTGAGATGTGTTCTTGTTGTCCCCCCACCCCATCTCCTTTTTAAAATGAAGGCTGGGAGTGTCAGCTCAGGACTTTTGACATATTTGAATATGCCGTTTACAAACACTTCCAAATAATGATATATCTCACTTTAAGTTGAAACATAGTTTAGAGGTACCTCTGCTTCAGTGAGAATTTTTGTTGTTTATGGTTTAGTTTGCTTTTACAAATATAGGATGTTCTGTTGCAGAGGCACTAGAGGGCACTGCTCTCATATCTTGGTTAGAGAAATCCTGTGTTATGAAAATACACATAATATGTGGAAAGCCAGTGAGGACTTCATTTATAACATTTTAGGCTGTAATCTTATACATAATTACCTGGGAATAAGCCCCATTGAACTCAGTTGGAGGTTTTAGATGAGCTGAGAGGTAAGTAGTGAAGAAAGGAGAAATCATGAAGGAAGAATATACACAAATAGCCAAGGTAAGATGGGCCAGAGCTCAGAATGAACTCACGTTTGCAAGAGAGGTTAGAAGATGGGTAGGCAAACTAAGGCCCGGGGGCCGGATCTGGCCCAATCGCCTTCTAAATCTGGCATGCGGATGGTCTGGGAATCAGTGTGTTTTTACATGAGTAGAATGTGCCCTTTTATTTAAAATGCATCTCTGGGTTATTTATGGGACATAGGAATTCGTTCTCCCCCCCCCCCCCAATATAGTCCGGCCCCCCACAAGGTCTGAGGGACAGTGGACCGGCCCTCTGCTGAAAAAATTTGCTGACCTCTGGGTTAGAAATAAAAATGGTTCTTGTGGCTATGTTCAAAGCAAGAGGAAGAACAATCAAGTAGTAGGTCCCTTGCTTGGAGAAGATGGGGAAATGCTCACTAACACGTTATCTTGGAAAAACTGACAAGTGGGGTGCCTCAGGGTTCTGTCCTAGCCCTGTTGTTGTTCAAATTCATTATAAACAACTTGGATGAAGGAATTGAGGGGATGCTAATCAAATTTGCAGATGACACCAAACTAGGAGGGGTAGTCAAAGCCGCTGAAGACATTATCTGGATTCAAGATTACCTTAACAGACTGGAGAACTGGGCCAAAATGAATTTCAAGAGGGACAGATGTCAGGTTCTACACATAGGCAGGAAGAACCAGCTGCAAAAATATAAAATGGAGGTATGTCCCTTCCAACTCTGTGATTCTGTGACATCTGGTTTACCAGTAGGACTTGTGAAAAGGATCTAGGGGTCTTAATAGATCACAAGTTTAACATGAGTCTATAGTATGATGCTGCAGCAGCAGCAGCAGCAGCAACAGCAACAACAACAACAACAACAACAACAAAACTAATGTTATTTTAAGCTGCATCAACAGAAGTATAGTGTCCTGACCAAGGGAAATAATAGTCCTGCTCTATTCTGCCTTGGTCAAACAGACCATACCTGGAGTACAGTCTCCAGTTTTGGGCACTACGATTTAAGAAGGATATTGACAAGCTGGAATGTGTGCAGAGGAGGTTGACCAAGATAATCAAGAGTCTGGAAACCAAGCCTTATGAGGAACAGTTGAGGGAGTTGGATCTGTTTAGCTTGGTAAAGAGGAGACTGAGAACATATATGATAGCAACCTTCAAGTATCTAAAGGGCAGTCACATGGAGGATTGAGTGTTTTCTCCTGTTCTGGAGGCTAGGACCCGAAATAATAGATTCAAGTTACAAGAATATACATTCTCACTAAACATAAGGAACAGGAAGAACTTTCTGTCACTAAGAGCTGTTCGACAGTAGAACAGTCTCCCATGAGAAGTGGTGGACTCTTCATCCTTGGAGGTTTTTAAGCAGAGGCCGGATGGCCATCTGTCATGAATGATTTAGTTGAGATTCCTGCACAGGGATTTGGACTAGATGACCCTCAGGGATCCCTTCCAGCTCTACAGTTTTGTGAGTTTCTGATTTGACTTCTGAGTACAGTTGTTCCTCCCTTTGCGTCTGGGATTTGTTCCGGAGCCCTGGATGCTCAATGAAAGGGACACTCAACAAAGTGCTGCTCTGCGCATGCGTGAAGCGTGATTTAGCACTTCTGCGCATGCAGCAAACCCGGAAGTACCCAGTTCCGGTACTTCTGGCTTTGCCACGGACGTTGGACAAAGTGGACCCTAAACGGGATGGACTCAAAACGAGGTACCACTGTAGATGTGTCAGATTACACTGCACACTTGGCACTCCTGAAGCTAGTATCTTGGTCATGGCAATAAGCCATACTTGTGAATAGATACAGCTATTCTTTTCTTCATATATAAAGCCTTCAGCGTGTTGTGGGGTACTTAAAGTGTGTGTGGACAGGATACACGGATCATACTTCAACTACAAATAAAACTAAACTAGTTTGACATCTATGGAAATTGAAGTGCACTTGTGCTAATAGCAGAAAGGGTGCTGCAACAGGTAATAAACCTAGGCAGTGATCTAGTTAGCACAGAAAGCCAAACCATGACTTGGCATGAATGAGAATACATGCAGGTTGTTGGAGCAAAGTTTGCAGCCACAGTGCTCCTTCTGAGCCATGATTTGTCTTAGCATTGTGTTCAAACCCAGGCTTGTGGTTTGTACCTTCAGACAAACTCCAAGTGATAAGGCAAGAACAAACTTTTTTTACAGCTTGTGACTTGCTTGTCTCACTCCCAACATTCAGGTGCAATGCTTTACCAAACCATGGCTTTTCCCTGGGTAGCATGAGAGCAGAACGGCTGAGCGCAGAACACCTGAGTGAGGAGCAATAGCGCTTTGATCGAGCAACCTGCACATTACTGCCAAACCCTGGTTTAGCTTAGTGTTAAGTGCAAGTGGGGTCATTGTGTTCTTTAAAATATCTGCTTGTGTATAAAATATGTGTTTGGAATGTGACTGGAAGCATATCACAGGCATTCAAATAGCTTTTGTATAATGATTCCAAATTATTACTTGTTTCTTTGTTTCTGGTACGTATGGATGTGTGGTGGTTCCTCTTCAGACTGTAGTGTTAAGTGTTGATAGCAAAAAAAAAAAGGTGATTTAAAAATATTGCTTGATACTAATTCTTCATGAGCAATGGGATTCAATAGAATATTTAATATAGTGATGAACAGCATATGCAGTATTTTGGATTCAAAATATACTGAAATAAAGTCTCAAGGCTTGCTTCAGATGATCTAATGAGAGACCATTTATATGAATGTGAAAGTGTGTGTTTGTAATCAAGAAAAGAGGAATGCCTTGCTTCCATAGGTGGTCAGAATATCAGCAGGGTAAAAGATGCTTATTCTTGAGGCTAGCTTTATGTTGCCAGGAGATTGAGAAAAGGAGCGGCTGACATTATCTGACAGTTCTTTTCCTTCAGCAGCTCTGATGATCTTCTTAAGAAAATAATTTATTGTTTGCTCTGGCAATAATCACTTTTGCCTAGTCAGGGGAGATTGTAGAAGCAATTAAGAACTGCACTCATGTTTTCAAATTTTGAATGTCTGGTGAATGCATTTAGTTCATATGACAATTTGTATGACATTTAGATTAGTGCACAAAAGAACATGCTTGAAATTGAGGTCTAGAGTTGTACTCTGCTTCAGAGGAAAGCTTGGGATATACTATCAGCAATACTTCAGAGGAACACATTGTGAGTTGAGTTCTCTTTATTTTTATTGAGTGTAAAGCTAAAGTGGCACAGGCCTATGCTAAACAGTCTATTCCTAACTCCTGAAGTAGTAGTAGCTTAGTACAGTATGTTCTGTCACAGTGATGAAAGGCGGACCAAGCTGGAAATGCCAAAAAGTGCTTCTGCTGATTGACCTAGTTCTATAAGAACAAAATCTATTTGTTTCACTCTTTGTTGAGACTTGATGCATTCAGTGTATCTGCACTATCTTTCTTCAAGTCACACTGCTGCTAGTGTTCACTTAAATTAATCATCTGTAATGGAATCTACTTAAGCAGCGTTTTGGAAACTGCAAGCTGCTTAGTGTAGTGAAAAATAGACTCTTAAAATCAGATTATATGATATGCAATTTCTAATTACTCTTGGCTATTACTCTTGCCTATATTTGAATACCCTAGACAAGGCAGTGGCATGTTTTGAATTGAAGGACAATGGTTCTTCCCCCACTTCCCTCTCCAATTCAAGAGACACTAAAATCAATTTAGCGGGTATATCAGACCTTTTACAAATCTAATTATATGCTGCTAAACAGCAAGGGCCCCAAAGGCCAAAATGGAAATTTTTACGTATTTCACTCACTAGAGCTTGCGTAGTTAATTATATAGCTGTTCTTGCTCACACACTTGTCAGTCTCTGATTATAGTGACCACCAGCCATTTGAAATTAATTTTGTATTATTTGCCTATAGGGATGGGGCTGGCCCTGTGTCATTCTGTCTGACAACCAAATTCCTATTTACCTAGTACTGGCCCACATGGAAAAGAATGGACCGTTAGTTCCATTTTCCTACCTATAGAGCTGGTACTGGTCCTGTGCCATTCTGTCTGTCAGTCTATTTACCTAGTACCAGCCCATATACCAAAGAATGGACCTTTGGTTTCTGATTTCTGAATTACATATTGGGAAATGTTCTTTATAATGTCCCCAAGGCCATCAATAGTATATATATTTTTACAATGTTGGAAATAATTCCTGTGCATATGCTATTTGATTAATACTTTCATTTGACTTCATAGTTGGTGAGTCTACCCACCCAGTATTTAAAAACTGAAATGTGTAAAATCATTTCTTTCATAAAGGAAATGCAAGCACTGGCAGTGTACAGGGATGAATTGTCAATCCCCATTCAGCCATGAAGCTCACTTGGTGACCATGGGCAAGCCACTGCCTCTCAGCCTACCCTACTTCAAAGGGTTCTGGTGGGGATTAAGTGAGGTGGGGAGGTCCTTGTATGCTACCTTGTGGTCCTTGGAGAAAAAGGTGGGACATAAATGCAGCAAACAAATAATCATTTTGTTGTTCATCAAATGTACCTGCAAATGTTTAGAACAGTGCCTTACAACATGAAGGTATTTCATATATTTCAAAAACTTGAGTAAAGCCAAACAAAACTCACAGAAATAGTTTATTAGTAGAAACATATGTTTGAAAATAAGCGGTTCAACACATTTCATTTCATTTATAAACTATATATCACATTTATCACTCAACTCTTGTGCTGTATATCAATATTGGCATATATTAAAAGAGTGGACGAAAATGAGCAACATTTCCCAAAAGTCAATTACCCTGTATGAAATTGTGTATATCATATTCCTTCTGTTATTGTTTTAGCACTTTTTAAATACTTGTTTTCAAGAACTTTCACTCTCTGGTTCAGAAGTTCATACTGGGATAATTTCGGTAGATAAGTATAAGCAGATAAGAATAAAAGTGTGCAAGTCAACTTACTAAGGTTGGCAGTGGCAACAACTCAATTATTCCATTAAATGAGCACAGCAATGTCATGTGGACCCAGCTTTCAAAAGCAGTCTTTTCCCTCGGTTTGAAAATTGTCTGAATGCCTTGGCTCTTCTGTCATTTCCTTTACTCTGTGGCATAACAGAGTGAACAGCTATGAGGACTGTATGTGGATCAGTAGAGGACTTCAGAACCAGGCTTTCTGATTCTTTCTATCATGCCTGTATTGTTTTGTGACAGTCTTAAAACCTTTATTCTCTCTGGGTTTTTGTTGTTGTTGTTTTTTTTAGGAGATGGAGAAGTAGTTCCTGCAGTACCACATTGGTCTAGGTAGAAGTAGGAAGCAAGTGATATTTGAAAGCTTTCAACAAAAGTAGTTCTCACATCTGTAGGAACTTATGAAAGACTGAGCATTCACTTGACAAACAAAAAGCAATGTTCAGCACTGGTGCTGGATTTTTCTGACATGGTCCAGAATGTGTGTCACCTTGTGAAGGTATATGTGTGTCTCTGTGTGTTCATCCCACCCCGCTCCACTCCTTTGAAAGCTGATGATGTACCATCATTCAATTTATTAGTTGACATTATAGTATCTAAAAACTCTTTATTTTTAAGGGAATTCACCATTTGTTTTAAGTTTGACAATAGATATTTGCTCACGTACACACACATAGATATACTTTTGTATATCATTCTGGGATTTAAATTTTTTGAAGTGGTTTATAAGTATTATAAACAATAATTAAACAGCCCCAACTGTAAAGGTTACGTCATACTTCTCAGCCTTGCATTACTGTATATTTATGCGTGGTATAGCAAATGTGCAGATTTGAAATTTGGCTTTGTAAAAAATGCACTCGTTAAACAGTTATCCTTTTTTGGTGTAGCCTTTTAAGGCTATGTTTATAAAATGTTCCATTCTATTTTAGGAATCTAGTTTAAGAACCAGGTATTAGTAATATAATAACCTGGTCCTTGGTTAACATTATGGTTACTTGGTGGTTTTGCATTTGGTCCTTAAAATAAAAAATGTGGCAGAGCAGCCTTTAAACTAATATGGTGGGGGCCATTTCATTCCAGGGATGAGGAGTAAAATGTTTATCATTTTTCAAATGGGGGATGGGTACAGCGAGGCATTGAGAAAGCAGGGGCACATGCTAACTATTAGAGAAGCAAAGGCACCATAGGGTAAAACCCATATTCCAAAGACCAAACACACTAGTTATGGGTGTTTATATGCTACTGCTGGAAGCCTGTGAGCCAAAATGGACATTAGCTAGAGTCTTTGGTTTTGAGAGAAGAGCATAGATATAATGGACATAAGGGAAACTTGGTGGACTGGAAAAAAAAAACCTGTTAGACCTGGTTATCTCTGTTAAAAAGTATATAGGAAAGACAGGGAAGGTTGTGCTGGAGGTGCTGTAATCCCATACCTCAAAGAGGGCACAAAGTCCAGCAAGATAGAAATCCTCAAAAGGGCAGACTCCACAGAGTTGCTGTGGGTGGAAATACCAGACCCAAAGAATAATTAGTACTATTGTCCAGTGAAAAAAACACCCAGGTTGATCTTGAGATGGAGAATGAAATCAAGAAGGCATGAAAAATAGGATGTAATGTAGCAATAGGGTAAAGGTAAAGGGACCCCTGACCATTAGGTCCAGTCGTGGCTGACTGGGGTTGCGGGTGCTCATCTCGCTTTATTGGCCGAGGGAGCCGGCATACAGCTTCCGGGTCATGTGGCCAGCATGACTAAGCCGCTTCTGGCAAACCAGAGCAGCGCACGGAAACGCCGTTTACCTTCCCGCCGGAGCGGTACCTATTTATCTACTTGCACTTTGACGTGCTTTCGAACTGCTAGGTTGGCAGGAGCAGGGACTGAGCAATGGGAGCTCACCCCGTCACGGGGATTCGAACTGCCGACCTTCTGATCGGTAAGTCCTAGGCTCTGTGGTTTAACCCACAGCGCCACCCGCGTCCCAATGTAGTAATAAGTGACTTCAGATACTCTAATGTAGACTGGCTACATGTGTCACAGTCATGACAAAGAGATAAAAATTTATTGATACCCTAAATGATTGTGTCCTAGAATAGTTTCTCATGGAACCAGTCAGTGACCCTGGACTTAATCTTAAGTGACACTGAGGACCTGGTGTGGGATGTAAGTGTTGTTAAACCAATTAGGAGCAGTGGCCATAGTGCTATGAAATTCAACACACACAAAATTGTTTGTTATATAAATATTTAAAAGGCTTGGTTTTTACAGTAACATGTTTTTAATTTTATTTTTTTTGGGAGCTGCCCAGAGTAGTTGGGCCAGCCTGGTTAGATGGGCAGCATAGAAATAATAAAATTATTATTATTATTATTTTTTAAATCATTTCATTCATTTAATTCATCGCCATTTTATAGAGGTAGTGAAGTCCACCAAATTGGATGCCTTTGAAACTTGATTAGGTCAAAATAATGAAGGGTAAGGCTGTCATTGGTTTCTAGTCATTTTGACTATGTTCTGCCTCCACTGTCAGAAGCAATATGCCTCTGATTACCAGTTGCTGGTAATCTCAGATGGGCAGAGTGCTGTTGCACTGATGGCCTGCTTGTGGGCTTCCTATAGGCATCTGATTGGCTGCTATAAGAATTGGATGTCAGCCTTATGTTCTTAAACTCTGGGGTAAGAAAGTGTATTGTTAAGAAGACCAAAATTAGTTATAAACCACAATTTTGGTTTCTTACATAACGACAGGATAGTTTTTAGCAAAGTCCTCTTCCTGTCTACGTGGGAGGAGGAAAGGGGAGGGGGAGAGCACAGAAGCCTGCTCATGTATCTATCAAATGGTTTAGTGTTATGTGCAAACTAAACATATGTATGTAGGAACTTGTACCTTATATTTCGTTCCTTAGAAGCTATAGTTTGAAAAATGATTCTTGGCATCTGCTCTGTAATGGGAATTGATCTTCCTTCCCCCACCCTCCCACCTGCAGTACTTTTTATAGATCCCCAGGAGAGCTTTTCAGGCTCAACGTAACTAGAAAATTGGCTTTTATGAATATATAAATGTGTACAGTGTTTGAGACCTTTTTTAGTTTGGGGATTTGAGTCAAACACAGTGACGATAAAACCTTGGGCCTTAACAGCAAAACATTCATATTGCAGGCCGTTTTTAGCTACTGCTGTAGCTAAACGTTAAGTCACAAACCACATAGTTTCAATTCCTTTTTTGGTGTTCCCTTGGTGGGAATTGAAGGCATGCCATGTTCCTCCATTCTGTTATTATGTGACCTGTGCTGGATGTAGTTACTGGCCTGGAAGACTAAGTATCTTTACAAGATAACTGGCTGCAACAGAGTGATTTATACAGCTGTACATCTGTGTTGGCTGTACTGTTATAAAGTAGTTATGTGTGGTCTGGTTTCTTCAGGCTCATAGCACTGCAAACCTGCACAAGGGCATTCTCCATTTCTTCAGCATCAGCATGGAAGGAACACATATAGACAAGGAGCTGGTAAATACTTCTTTCAAAGAAATAACATTTTAAAGTGGCTAGAACAGAACTCATGATATTCACTCTTGTATGTCAGATTGCGTAAATAATTGTCTTGAAAACCTTTGTAATATCAGGGTTTAAAATACACACAAATTTAGCTATATAGTCATTTTATAAACCCCTTTAGCTTTATAACGTGTGTGACTGAAACCTTTGACTCAAATACAATTAATAGTACTACTTATTAACTCATTTCTTTAGAGAGGGCAGATTTTTTCAGGATTAATGTATGTTAGGAAATTGTACTAAAATGTGTTAAAAGTAGTGTATTGTGAAATTACAGGTTTCTTGTCTAAACATACCTTCCACTAAACTTTCTTAGCACCCTTCTCTCCTTTATGCACCATATTATAACAATTTTTGTTAAGTCTGTAGTAAACTTTTGACTATGTAAGATTCTTGGCAGGTCATCTGTACAGAATCAGGATTAGAAGCTCATCAGCATTCTTTGTGAAACTAGTATCATAGGTCTTTTTCTCAGTATCATGTTCAGTAGAGGATAACTATTTAATTGGAAAACAGTATGGTTTAAAGTTAGTGAGAAAAAGCTTCCTGAGTTCCGTATTTGATAGAAGTTGCAGAACATGCCTAGATAGCTTTACTTAAGTGACTTATCAATATGGAGGTATCCAACATTTAAAAAACATGTCTGATTCCAGTAGTCTCCTGGACTTCACTTTTCATTCCCCACTTATCATTCTGTTTTTCTGTCTTCTAGGAAATATATCTTGCTGTAGTAGATAATGTGGTTGCTAAATTGGATATTGATTTAGTATGATTTAAGTCTAACCCTTCGTCATGTTAAAAGATTTTCCATGTGGCTGCATGTAAAGAAAATAGGTTTGAGAATCTTAGAAAGTTTCTCAGTGGTATATCAGCTTTTGTTACATGAACAATTGTAATATAAAATCAGGTAAAGTCTGTCCATATTTGTAAGGTTTTTTTTAATGTTTCTGCTTGTGCACTGGATGATAGAAAGGTGGTCTTTAAGTTTTAGGCTGCTATCCTAACCCCAACCCTGCCTGCCAGTGGAGCCTTGTGTAGTGGTACAGCCACTGCCACATCTGCTACCCAGCCACTTGCGGGGAGGGTGGCAGCAGCCGCAGCAGCATGATTGGGCTTGATACTTGCCAGCAAGAGCCATGAAAACAGCTTGTAATCCAGTTCATTCCAGGCCAGCACAGCCCTGCCTCCTCCCTGCCCTTGTTTCATGCCGTTCTGTTACGAGTGTGTACATGGATCCGCATGTGCACAGCCAGCACTCATGTTCACTGCTGAGAGGTTTAGGATCTTTTCCTGGAGTTATAACGTGTGCTTGTTATGGATATGCTTTAACCCTTAATCTTATGCCCACAAGAAGCTCCCACTCAAAGAAATGAAGCTTGGTTTATTATATCAAACAGGAGCAACAGAATATATATGAAACTGTTGCTTAGACAGCAAAGTTACAGGCTACGCAGGTAGCAAATTACATTACATACTCACCTTAATTAAAGAGTAAAAGGTTCCCTTATTCTAAAAGCCCTACAGAAGCTGCCCTAAACCTGTGCTAGAAGGAGTAGGGAAACAGAAGTATGCTTGTCCTTAAAGTGAAGCAGCAGTGTGTTGAGACCTGGGGAGCGCTGGTTAAGTACTATCCTGTTGGAGCTATGAAGGCCAACTAGACTTTGAATCTAATAGGTTTTTTAAAATACCCTTTTGCCAAGGCATACTAGTGGAGAGGGAAAGGGTCTGTGAAATGATTGATTCCTACCATTTCCATAATCTCTTCCAGACTTTCCTGCCTAGTTCTCACCTTGCCCATCTTTGGTCATCCTGTTCCTGTTTGCTTAACAAAAGGGTGAAAGACTTTGATGGTATCTGCACCTGCCCATCTCTGCCTGCCATCTGCCTTTAAATCACCTTACCATTGTGGGGATGGATCTCACTGAGGAGTTGAGTATCATGTACTTGAAAACAAAATTTGCATGTGTTAATCTTCTGGTCAGATGTGGGTGAAGGCAGGATATGCCCAAAATGCATTTCAGCAAGAGGCTGGAGTCTGGCTTTTTCCATGGTCACCAAAGCTCATCATGAAGGGTCTCATGTCATATTAGAGATCTGTCAATCTTATACTTAAGTCATGATCTGCTGAGATAAACCATATCATAAATTCAGATTAACACACACCTCCTTACATTTCCACTGGTGAATAACCCTCGAGCATGCATTGTGGCCACCTGTTCAGCAGATTTTCTTCTGAGTCCAAACCCCTTACTGCCTGGCATAGTGGGATGGGGGTGGATTGCCATGCCTTAAATACAAGTGTGTAAAAGTGTGTACTTGCTGATTTCTGCTGTCATAACATACACCCTGGTGAAATCCCTGTCAAATATAAACATGTACAGGTATCTGATGAATTGGCCTTAAGTGTAATGCTACTTTTTGCCTTTAATGTAGGTAGTTTAGTGTGCATTTTTCACAAAGCAAAAATATTACGACAACTTTAGTTTTACATTACACATCTGTTAGATGAGCATTCTTTCAGCTGACAGCATTAGTTCAATTAAAAGTTGTGGTGTTTTTAAAAGTGATGGTAGAACACTTAAAGTTATTTGAGAATGCTAATCAAATTAAGGACATGCTTTGATCAGAATAAACTTACATTTATTTTAAGGTATCTTACTTTTCTTAGAAGACTCGCTGATTAATGTTAAACAGTGCAAATGGTTGGTGAAAATGCATACTTCAAAGTGTTTCTGCATTTTATGGATCCTCTTAGTTTCTCCTTTCTGTCTCTGTTCTGATTTAGTTCTATTGCCTTCAGAGAATCAGATTCCAGTCTGTTTCATCTCAGTAGGAATTGCAAAGACAATGAGAAACTCCTTCCCTATTTCCCCTTATATTTGCTTCAGTGTTAAAATGTCTTGTGGTAACCTCAGGTGGGAGCTATGATGTCAGAAACTTACAAACACAGTAAGATGAATGCAAATTAGGAGTGCCATCTGACATGACTGATGTAAGTAAGTGCAAAGCTGATTGTAATGGCACAAAAAATCCATAAGTTTATCTGGACTGCGACAACCAGGAAAACATTCCTGGAATTGTGGAAAAATGCCTGGAACAACAGTTTATTATGTTGAAGCATCTTCTATACAAGGGAAGGCTAATATTAATTGGGGCAGTTTTTTGTTTTTTTAAAAAAGACAACAAATGGGGCAGGTATGCTTGAGATCGATAACATTTTGAACAGTATGAAGAGAGAGAAAGTTGTTTTCCTTCAACAATACTAAAACTCAGGGTCATGCAGTGAAGCTGATTGGCAGCAGGTTGAAGGTTTTTAACATGATACATGGTTATGAAATTCACTACCAAATGATTTTGTAAGATCCAGTATCTTAAACAGCTTTAAAAAGTACTAGAGAAATTCTTGGTCACCATATTACCTATCATGCTGCATTTTTTCAGCAAACGGGTCTTTATTTAAGTTGAATTTTTGCCTAATTCTATTGTGTCAGAACATGTAACAGCTTGTAAAGACTGCAAAGCCCCTCTTATTCAGCTTTCTGATAAGTCAATCCTTTTTCTGCATGGAATTGGACTACTGGGGAAGCTAAATAGGTTCGTATAAACCTCACTAGCTTTCAGTTACATACTTTTCAGACACAGATAAGTATAGTAAGAGAGACACAGAGCAGAAGGTGACTTTCATGATGTGTCCTAGAAAGCTGCAAATTCAGCAATGTGTTGAGCGAGTTTTACTTGCACGTTATTAAGTATTGGAAAGCTATGTGACTAAGTTCTGTTTATAGCAACAGATATAGTATATTGAAGACTAAGGATTATAGTTTAAGCAGAAAATTAGTTCCTAACTCAGAGCTTTGTTAATTTCAAGTTGTTTGACAAAAAAACATTAAGAATGGGATTAAGGCTACTATTACTTCATGGAATAATCTCAATCTCAATCTCAGTGTATTTGTATTGTAATTTTTAAAAACAGGCATGCCTTTAATGCCTTGGGAAGGTTTACAAGGGCACACATGCCTTTCAGTAATCTAATCTATAGACAGGCTGCTTTCACATGATATCATTTTGAAGGCCACTTCTTTATGAGCGAGCTGGCGAAGAATGCCTGTTTCATATTTGTCAAAATTACAATGTTGGTATAAACAGCATTCTAAAACACATTTTCCCCCTCTGGCATAGTGTAAGCAGTTTCATTGCCTTTAATTAAAGCAACATTGCAATAATCAAACCTCATAATGTATTGAAAATTAATCATCAAATGGTAGTATTAATAACCAAATAAGAGAGGGAAATGTAAATACAAATACAAATGTAAAAGCTTGTGGAACCATACAACTGATAAATAATTAGCCTTCAGTCCTTCCTCCTGAATTAGAACATTTTTATGACTCCAACCTGAAACGAGAATTTATGTAGGCTGTTTTTGCCTTCTCTGAGTTAATAAGACAACTTCATCATTTGGTAATGTCTCAATATTGGCTCCACTTAGTTGTGGTTATCTTTTTTATTATTATTATTAAAGATTTCTTCGTTCACAAAAATACGTGCATTGTCTCTTTTTTCAAGTTTTCAAGTTGTGTTTTCTACAGATCAGTTTCATTTGTTGTGAGACTTTAGTATTGCATACAATGTTAGGTTAGGAAGAAAAGAGAGGGAAAGAGGGGGAAATGGTGAGTGGGGTGGGGTGGGGTGGCAATGCTTCTATTCTTAGTGTATGTGTGGGGTTTTGTTTCAGTGTCACATGTGGGTTCTTTAACTATTCGCTTGCTGTATTTCCTTGGTGGTGAGAGAGATTGGGGATGGCCTAGGGTGTGGTTGGTTGTCTTTGGTTGGCTGTAGTTGTGGCCATCTTAAATTTGTGGTGCTTTATGCACCCCTCATCTAACCTTAATATACAATCATACCTTGGGTTAAAGTAGCTTCAGGTTGAGTGTTTTCGGGTTGTGCTCCGCAGCGACCCGGAAGTAATGGAATGCGTTACTTCAGGTTTCGTCGCTCGTGCATACGCAGACGCTCAAAATGACGTCATGCGCAGACGCAGCGAATCACGACGCGCAGATGCAGGTTGTGCTCACTTCAGGATGTGAACGGGGCTCCGGAATGGATCCCATTCGCATTCAGAGGTACCACTGTACTTTAGTATTTGTCCAAAGTATGTTAAGATCTTGTTTTGAACATTGCACTACTTATTTTTAAAGTTCTTAAATGCATTAGCATTGAATAGTAAGAAGCATAGAATCATAGAATTGTAGAGTTTGAAGGGACACCAAGGGTCATCTGATTCAACCCTTGGTAGTACAGGAATCCTGTCCACAGGCATCCCTGGGTGGGCTCGAACTACCAACCTTCTGGTTAGCAGCCAGACACACGTGACACATGTGCCACAGAACATTAATGATCATTAATGGTACGGGGCAAAATGTAGTTAATTGTGTGCTCTGTTTTTTAAAGCGTAAAAAAGCTGGTAGGAGTTTAAAAGTTAATAGATAATTTTTTTTTAATCTGAATGCACACAAGAGTTAAAAATGCTACATAATTAAACCTTTTCTCAGGTGATACCATAGCCTATGGCAAGAATGGTGAATCTGTAGTTCTTCAAATGCTGTTGAGTCCAGTTGTTGAGTCCAGCAGCCCTAGATAGCTAGTGGTCAAAGAGGATGAGAGTTGTAGTCGAGCAACATCTGGAGGGTCACAGGTTCTCATCTCCTGGTATGCGCAGATGACTTTGATTAAAAATAAAAAATATATATTTATTTATACCTGTCTTCTTCCCTGACGGGACTCAAGGTGGCTTGCAGATAAAAATAAGAGCTACTAAACACATAGGGAAAAAACCATGAAAACACAAATAATTGATAGAATTAAAAATTATATGCATATATAAAATATATTAAAACTGTACTGATAATTATAATAAAAACATCATGGCACCAGTCTTTTCATTAAAAGCAATTTGTTTTTGAAGGCCTGTTAGAACAACGAAGTCTTCATCTGCTGGTGGAAGGACAACCAGGAGGGAGCCAGTCTATTTTCTCTTAAGGAGTGAGCAGCCACCAAGAATTCTCTCTCTTGTGACACTACCAAGCATGCAGTCATGATTGTGAATCATGTCATAACTTTATATGTAACCTAAAAATGAACTTTTTTTCTGGCATTCTCCTTTTAGGGGTATCTAGCAGTATTTGCAAGATGCACTCTCATGACGGTTTTTTTCTAGAAGAAAAGAATTTTATCTTTTGTAGAGAAGACTGCATTCCACTCTAAGGCAAAAATGCTGGAAATAGAGGTAGTAATAAGGGGAAGAATCTGCATTTAATAATTTTAGTTATACTTAAGGCTTAGTTAGAGAGAGAGTGTGTATGTGTGTGTATATATATGTAGAGAGAGAGAGAGAGAGAGAGAGGGGTAGTAATAAAGGGAAGAATCTCTCTCTCTCTCTCTCTCTCTCTCTGTGTGTGTGTGTCTGTATGTATATGTGTATATGTGTCTATCTATCTATTTATATCTATATGTATCTATATTGCCCTCAATGTTTGCCCACCCTTGGCATAGCCTCTATTTCTAGTGGGGTCTCCCTTATGTCACATTTTAGACTGTAAGCTCTTGAGAGCAAGGATTTGTTCTCTTAATACCGTGTAGAGAGTCATGCACTCACTAAATAAATGAAATATTCTGAGCATCTTAGCTGTTTCTATTGCTAGATTATATGATACAAGCAGGATTTTTGCCTTAGAGTGGAATGCACTCTATATATATGGCATGACTTGTTTTTGAGAAACCTGTGCTGAGTCTTAGTAATCACAGCATTCTTTTCTAAAAGCTCACAGACCGGCTTTCTAATTATCTATTCTAGGACCTGGTATCTATGTAAGTAGTTACCTGCGTCTTCTTTCTCCCCTTTTTGAAGATGGGAACGTTTGTCCACCTCCAGTCCACAGGGACCTTATCTATTATCCAAGAATACTCACAGATTATAGACAGAGGTTCTGAGATTACATCTGCAAACTCTTCTAGTACCCTTGGGTCCAGCTCATCAGGCCCTATTTATCAATATTGACTATTTTTCACTTACACCAAATTTGTGATGATGGGGGTATGTGATCGCCAGGCCCATTAGTAGTATGGGAGGAGGGACAGGGATGGCTTGTGCAGCCCTGCAACCTTTCAATGTGTATGGGTTGTCTTGAACCCACTTCATCCCCATAAGGGCCTGATGCAGAGAGGTAGTTATTTGCGTAAATCTGCCCAATGAGTTTTTGGCTAAGCCGTGATTGGAATGGTGGATTTTGTGCCTCTTGGCTTTCAGGTTTTTTTGAGTATGATTCTTTCTCTTCCTCCCTCTTGCCATTCCAAATCTTAAGTCTCTGCAATGCTACACTATTGCCAACTAATTCTTAGGTTTTTGGAAGGAGAAATATCTACAGCTTAACTCTTTAAGAAATGTTGGAAGCCAGTATCTAAATGGAAAACACTTTAATGCAGATTTAAGCTACAAAATCCATAATACGGAAATGCATTTAATGTTTAACTTGGCAGAAGTAAAAAGAGAGAGATATTATGTGCAACATAATGCCTTTCTAAGGTCATTATAAAAATTTGTTTGCTAAATGCACAGCTTGAAAAAGAGGATATATTTGTGAAGCTTGTTTTCACCCAAAGTTTTTAATGTTTCCTTTGAATCATGGTAGTTTCCCTTCCCTGTTATAGAAGATGCACAGTCTGTTACTCAGTAACTCTTGTTTTCATATGCTAGACAAGCTTACACAAAACTATTTAGTTGGACTATGGCAGGCAATTGAAAATGGGGTATAAAACTGGTTTTCATTCCACTCAGGCTTTCTGGGCAACATGATGACTTGCCAAAAAACTTATACTAAAATATGCAGTTCCAGAAAATAACCCTGTGTTCTCTGTTGTTCCTAACCTTCTGAAGATGGTATGACAAGCAATTTTTGTCATAGTCATTTATAAAATGGAAACATAAATATGTAGATGTGATTATAGTGTTAAACTGGATGTCTGCTCTGTCTTTTTTAGGGTCATGATGAAGAAGCTGTTGTGGATACGGGCAAAATCAGCTCTACTATCAACACAAACTTTGAGAAAGAAGAACTAGAAAGTAAGTATATATTTTCAGTCTCGTTAGGATTGTTATTTTTCCCAAGTTCAAAAGTAAAACATGTTAGAATCCTAGTGCTGCACTTGTGTTATCTGGTTTGGCATGGTTGTATTGATGCCATTTGAAGTCATGCCTGGGATTTCCACCTAAGTTGTTAGTGTGCATTGCATCCAGTATGCAAGATGAAGTCAGGTACAATTACCCTTTCTCCTTTCTAGCTCTATGCTTAGCCATCCTTTCTAGTGAAAGAGACAGGATTTGAGGTGCTCTGAGAACCTCAAGAGAGCACAACACCAAAAAACCCCCTCCTGCAATCATCTCCAGTTTGGAGTAGAATCAGGGGTCAGAGAGTATCCCTGCAGTTGTGCTGTGCTTGGGATGTGCTTGTTGAATGGTTTAAAGGGTATTAGGATAGCTACTGATTTAAGCTCTCTATGATTTGCTGAATATGTTGAAAATATTTGTAACTGGTTGTGGAAGAGAAACAAACTTATACAGGTAACCATGTAAAAGAGAGTATGCTATACGTACAGGAAGAAATCTAATTAAGAGACTTGCACTGTGCAACAGTGAAAGCTGTCTACAAACTCAGGCACACACTTTACTAAGAACACTTCACGCAAAGAACTTGAAGATGTTAGTTGGACAGAAGACAATGATGCCATTTTGTGAAGTGAGCAGTCATCTAGTATTTGCTTATGTTATGGTTCCTGATGCATCCTTGAAAAACGATGGCTTGTGCCATCTGCTTTTTCCATGGCATAAGTCCAAACAAAGCTCCTTAAGAGGGGGCTGCACTTGACTTTTACTTAGCTTCACTTAGGTTTTTCTTTGCCAGGTGTAACCGTGTTTACATTTAATAGTTCTATTATCTCGGATATGTGATACTATAAACTGTGTTCTTAATAATAGTGGCAGACTTTTCAATCTGGATTTCTGCTCTTTGACAGCAAAATATTCTTCCGTTTCTCTGTGTATGTAGGTTTAACATGTTAGCATAATGGAGAAATCCTTGAACATGTGTAAGAAAATGCCAAAGCTAGATTGCAGTTTTAAGCAAAAATTGTTTCAAGTAGGCTCCATTGAAGCTAGGGTGCTATGCTTCATAGTTAATGAGTTTACAAAAGAGGTATTATATATATCTGAATGAATAAAATCAAGAATGAAATTGTAATATTGAGTTGCCAGAGAAGGTAGAGGTTTTTTTATGAGACGATCCTTTGTTAGCGTAAGAATTTTCTGGGTGTTTTTTTTAAAAATATAAGATTTTATGTTGCATATTACTAGCTTACAGGTATAATACAGTAATAATATAAAATTATTGGATAAAAAGTAGTGAATTGCTTTTTTTAAAGTGTATTCTGATGCTATGCAAAAATCAGCTGATTTGGAATTGCCTTTAATGTATTTTGTTTATTTTCTACGTATCATAAGTTTTCCATGGTGTGTGGTCTGAGTATATACAGTAGAATAAGTAGTGAGCACCTTTTAAGAAATTTTAAAGTGACACCATTAATGACCTTAACTGGTAAATACCATTTGTGGATTTTGTCAACTAAGCTTGGATAAAGTCATGTCTGATTAAACCAAACAACTGTCTCTGGAGCTATGTATACTAAATTTAGTGTCCTTCATTCTATTAATGCTGTTGAGTATTGGATTAAGCTAATTCGGTAACAAGCTTTGCTTGGGATTAGTATGGCACAGCCATTGTGGAAGTGGGGTTTCTGAAGGTCATTTAACAATTCAGCAGTATCCTTTGGACTATAAGGATTTTTTTTCTATATGACTTGAGACCATGGAATTTAATGGAATTACTTAATATTTTTACATATGCATATGTTCCTCTTCCCCTCCATCCCCCCTCTCTCCCACATACCCAGAGACGACATTGGGCATCGTATCTTCTTTGCAGTATGCCTCGGTGAAATGTGGAAGTAGTTTCAAGTTTTTGATGAAGGGGATACTATGGTTAATTAGATGCTTCTAATTATTTCATTGTGGCCACTACGAAGGGGAGAAGAGAGAACAGGCTGTGTATACAGGCAAAAGGCTCATTTATATCTCGGTTCCTTAAGTTTGAGTTAGGATTATCTAAATTCACCTGGCGTGTGCCATTCTAGTAGACCTTTCCCCAAGTAGATCTATTTGTGAAGAATTCTTACACACACACACATACCAGTTCCTCTACAGTGTTCCTGTGTATATTTCTTACTTTTCAATGTCTATTTTCTTTCTCTTTCAACTGTGGGTGTGATCAAGTTTGCTTCCTGCTTAAATTGCAGTGAAGTCGAACATCCTGCGTTTGACTTAGAAGCCAGGTTTGATGTCAAACTGCTGGCCAGCTGCAGCTGGGAACAGGACTCTTTTTCTGACCTAGACTCAGTTAAAAAAACAAATGCCACAATTCAGTGAGGTGAGGCTTACAGCAAGTTCGAAATCACTTGCTTTGAAGTTGAGAAGAATACCGATTTTGACGGTGTTCCAACCGACACCAGTTTATTGATTGTGATAGACATTGACCATAGCACACATGGTCTTGACAATTTCATTACAGGCCAGTTTAGATGTTTGAGTTCAGTGCTGCTTCCCACCTCTTTCTTTCTTTCTTTCTTTCTTTCTTTCTTTCTTTCTTTCTTTCCCTAACCCTTCACCCGAGCATCAGAGGGCGGTTTACAACATAAAAACACAAAAATACACAAACATAGTAACAAAAACAATACCCTCCCCCAAGTTTCACTAGCTAAGAGCCTGTGAGAAGAGGAATGTTTCTGAGGGTGCCAGGCGAGCCTCTCTGGGGAGAGCATTCCACAAGTGGGGAGCCACTGCAGAAAATGCCCATTCTCATGTTGATGCCCTCGGGACCTCTTGTGGAGGAGGTAAACGGAAGAAGAGCCTCAAATTGTGATGACAGGGTCTGGATCAGTTTTTATGTGGAGAGGTGGTCCTTGATGAATTGTGCCTGAGCCAGCACTTTGAATTGGGCCTGGAAACTAATTGAAAGCTAGTGCAGTCGTGCTAGGATTGGTGTAATATGCTCAAACTATGTTGTTCTGGTGAGCAAGCTGGCTGCTGAATTCTGTACCTGCTAAAGTTTCCAAACTGTCTTCAGAGGCAGCCCTACATATAACACATTGCAGTAATCTAACCTTGAGGTTACCAGAGCATAGGCAATGATAAGCTATTCCTGTCCATATAGAGGTGCAGCTGGGCTACTAGCTGAAGCTGATGGAAGGCACTCCATGCCACTAAGGCCACCTGAGCCTCAAACTGACGTGGCTTTTTTCTTTAAAAAACTGCATGAGTTTTTCCAGATATTCAGAATAGAAGGATGGGGCAAGGAGATCCTGTTTAATATTTCTCCATGTCATTGTGCAGCTGTGAGGCCACTTTCAGTTCAACAAAAACACTGTGGGGGAAAGGGAACACCTTATTGTATCTAGTTTGGGCCCAGTAATGTATTCAGATTTTAGTATTTGGAAATGTAAAAGCCTGCCTTTTCTGTCTAGAAAATGAAATTGTGGTAGCCTAAGATAGTAAAGAGATTACCAATTATCACATGATTTTCATAGTATGTGATTTATATAATAGTGTAATAAATGGAATAAGTAGTGAACATCTACAAAAATTCTAAAACGACACCATTAATGACGTTATTACTATGTGCTGTTTGGCAAACTACTGTGGATGTTGCAGCAGCAGCTTTCCTTTATCTATTGGTGGTTGGGCAAGGTGATGTTTGAAGTCCTTAACATATCTCATTATTCTGTACCAAATTCATTTTCTGAGCTGGTACATCCTTTAAGGAGTTCAAACCTTTTCTTGAAAGGGGTCTAGATGTTCAAAAATCAGTGAAGATGTTTTTATTTCTATCCTGATAATGAAAAAAAGAAAATCAATTTGTGCCAAATTGGGACTTCTCTGTTGCCTTCAAATTCTTGTAAATAGAACATTATTACAATGTTCCTCAAATAGCAGGATTGGCTCTTTGTCAACTTTTGGATAATTTATGTGTACTGTATAGTACAACAAGTGTCCCAATCCTAATTTCAAGTCAATTATGTAGTCTGTGGTTGTCTGCTTGATATGCCTAATATGTTTCATAACATTTTTGGTTAAGGTCACAGAGCTGTTTATATTGGTGTGCACGTCCCCTTTGGAAAGCAGGGTCGACGACGTCATAGGCACCGTGGACATAAGCATCATAGAAGAAGAAAAGAAAAGGAAACTGACAAAGAAGATGGGCGAGAATCTCCATCCTATGGTAAAAAAAAAGAAAAAAAAAAAGATAGTTCTTTCATTGTGCTTTAAGCAGCAATATAGTAAAACACAGTTTTTGGTTATTTTTAAGAAGAGTAGAATTGACAGCATGGTAGGGTTTTATGGGCATGTTCCAGAGAAATTACATTAGTTAGTTGCCTGTGTTTATACAATGTTCACAGAGCTTATTGCCTCATCATTATTCTTTATGAACTTTTTACGTCAAGAACTTGCACTCTGTACTTGTGCTACATAATCTTAAAATTATTACATCTGGTCAGTGGCTAGTCAGATTAGATTCAGAACTTTTTAATTGTTTTCTAATATAGAGCCTTGAAAATGGTGGGGTTTCAGAAATGTTTACGTGGCTGCTAACTTGATTTTTGTGTTAAATACAAGAAATGTACATGACTACAGATAATGAAATGAATGTAAAGAGAGAAAAGGGGGAAACATTGCGTAACATGAGTGTTGTAATGTTAAAGGAGGAAGTTGTATGATGGAGAGAGTCTGATATCCATAAGGAAGTAGTTCAGGAATTTGGATTTGTGAATTTCAATTTATTAATGCACTCAAAACTGTAGCAAGATTAAAGCCATATAACAAACTTAACCAAACATTCAGTATTATTCAGGAGAATATGCATTCTGCCTGGATTGTTCATATATATATATTTTAAATAGTTAATATCCCTGGATTCCCCCCCCCCCGAGAAGGATCATGTCCAGTTTAATCCATGACAATTGTTGTGACTATGATCATGGAAAGACATGGAGCTAAATGTATGTACTCCCATTTAACATCCAAATGCATTTTGCTCCCTTTGCCATTTTTGTTCAGTGGAAGGTTTTGCTAGAAGGTTAATAGGTTAGAAATGAGTTAATCGAAAATGAAAACGCATCACTACTTGGGTGTTTTGAGCCTTTAAAAAGACTGAAATCAAGTTTGGAAATCTTGGTACTGGAACAAGAGGCTTTATTTCATTCTCAAACCATGATAATCTCCTTTATCTGTTAAGGATTTTTGTCTGTTTTTCTATGCCGGTTATGATTTCTGTTTGTAAAGAAATCTTTCTGCGTAAAGATTAAGTACCATTTCAAATGTTCCTGTATTTACAAACATAGCAGTCATTCTTCTCTCTACAAATTTTGTATATTGCTAGTACACAAGCACAGTTTGCTCAAGACCATATACTACCTTCACGGTAGATGTGTAGAATCATAGAATTGCAGAGCTGGAAGGGACCCCAAGGGTCATCTAGTCCAGCCCCTTGCAGTGTAAGAATCTCAGTCATAGCATACAAGGGGAAGAGAGGGCAGTGCGTGAAGAGAATCATGGTTTAATGTTAATGTGAGCCAGCTTAAAGAATCTTGCTTATATATGGCCAAGGGAAATAGGTTATACATGTGCACCAGTGAGTCTTTGCCTCATGTATGTTTGGCAATGGTTCATAAAACCTTTGTAAACCAGGGACTAGCACATGCCTGTGCACAAAAGGAGACCCTGATCATGGGATCCATTTGTGCAAGACAGATTCCTGGAGTGTGTATTGTATGGGCACTCTTTCATAAATGCTGCAGTCCGACTGATCTCAGTGAGACCTAGCCATTGCAGAGTTTCTGCAAACAGTGCTCTGTTTTGTTTCAAATTAGCTGTATGTATTCATGTACATTCATTGCCCACTAAGAACCACTGGAATATGGGGAGCTAAAATCTAAATAATAGATGGTGTTATTTTTCTAGAAAGTTGGTGGTTAAAAAATAACTTCTCTTCCACTTCCAGCATCAGTGGTTGTCTTTTTGTTTTTAGCAGTGTGATGGTATAGGTAAGAGTTTGACAATCTAAACCTTAAACTAAGATGTGCCCTTCACAATCTTATTTCCATCAAGACACACCATCCCAGAGGGTACAATTTATCCTGGGTACCGAGGATGATGATGAAGAACACATTCCCCACGATCTATTCACTGAAATGGATGAACTTTGCTTTAGAGAAGGAGAAGAATATGAATGGAAAGAAACTGCCAGGTAACCAATGAATATTCCTCGTCAAATTCTCTCACTGATGATTACAGCACAAAGAGACTTGGCCCTCCAGTTTACATTAAGACAAGTGGAAATCTGTTTGAAGTGCCTGATAAGTATTCCTTAACACCTAAATATACTTCTCCTAGCTCCACGGCTGTTGATGCTACTGCTTATTTTAAAAAAAGATATTGCTCACTTTTATATAAGGGTGCTGGTGTCAAGTGGTAGGGTGGTTGAGAAATGAAGGATAAATGAGGCTGTAATCCTGTACTCTTTTACCTGGGAGTACGTCCTAGTGAGTTTAGTACGGCTTACTTCTGAGTAGGAAAGAATACGATTGTACTGTAAATATTTTAATAAAAGCAAACACTTAAATTATAGAATGTATGGAAAGAAGATTCTGAGAAGCAGGGCCAAATGAGAGATTTTATGTATTCTTATTTAGTTCTTTTTGTTGTAAATTGCCCTGGGGCCTGTGCAAAGAGCGGTATATCAATCATCTAAAGAAATACATAGATTGTAAATAGCAAATAGTTTTTATTAAGGTTTTCTTGTGTTTAAATAGCAGTATTGTAATGAGTATGAGTTACTCGTGCGTAAACTGGTGCCTCTCTAGGCTGATTTGCCTTGTTAAACCTTTCTGACTGCACAGCCCTTTCTGATCATGACTGTCTCAGTCACTAGCAGAATCCGTCAGTGGGCGTTTCTTGAATCTCTTCCAACATAAGAGTTGTTTGACACCCAATCTCCTCCGCCTCTCACTGCGCGGGAGCCTTCTGCGCAGGGTGGGCGTGGGTAGCGGGGGACCTGTCCCCTCCTCACTGAGTTCCAGTGAAGAGTCCGTGAGCCCTCTCTCCGATTTTCCCATCTGCTCACTTTTGTTCCTGGTGTTGCGCTTAAATGCTTCCCCCTCCACTGAGTCGCCTCTCCCCCTGCTGCTGGGTCCTTCTCCAGCATCATCCAGGAGCCTCCCCTTCGCCTCCCGCTCTGATGTCAGTTCCCTGACATCCACCTCCCCCCCAGAATCCCCTCCACCCCTGGGCCGACCTGTGGGACCAACTTCGTCCCCTTTGTCGGCCGAGGAGGCGGGGAAACCCCGGAAGGAACTGTCACCATCTTCCGTGGGTTCGAAACCCGCTTCCCAATCGCTCTTCCACCTACCAACGGGGTTGTCTTCCCCGTCTGATGCTTCTTCCTCCGAAACCTCTCCTCCCTCCTCGGAGTCAGAAAATCCCTCAAAAACCTCTTCCTCATCTGTGATTCCAAATTGCTCCTCCCAGAATCTCTCCAGGGGTTTGGGTTTGTCCGGGAACCGGTGGTGGAATACCTCCACCAGATACCTGTCCTCGACGGCTTCCGTGGGGACCCACGTGTTTTCGGACCTGGGTTCCCCTTCCCACGCTACCAAATACTCCACCCGGCGCCCTTGCCACCTTGAGTCCAGTATTTCCGTGGCCCTGTGGTGGTGTTCCCTTTCTTCTACCTGCGGGTGTGTGGTGACTTCTACCTCTTGCCCCTGGAATTCCCGCCCTTCCCTATGTGGTGAAAGCAGGGACCTATGGAAAACCGGGTGTATTTTCATGCTATCAGGCAGCCTGAGCTTAAATGCCACGGGATTAACTTCCTGTGTTACCTCAAAAGGTCCCAGCCGTCTGGGCTGCAACTTCTTGCACCCCCCTTTGAAAGGTAGCCCTTGGGTGGACAACCACACCCGGTCCCCCACCCGTATGGTCTCCCCTTCCCTGCGGTGCTTGTCTGCCTGCCTCTTGTAAGTTTCCTTGGCCCGCTCCAAGTTCATCTTAAGTTGCTGGTGTAGGGCCTCCATTTCTTCCACAAACTGCTCTGCGGCGGGTACGCTCCAGCTTTCCTCCCCACTCCCCGGGAAGGCCCTGGGATGACACCCATGGTTGGCCATGAATGGGCTCATTCCCGTGGACCCGTGTTCCGCGTTGTTGTACGCGAATTCAGCCAGCGCTAGTTTTTCTACCCAATCGTTCTGCCTCTCGCTGACATAGCAGCGTAGGTATTGCTGGAGTATACTGTTCGCTCTTTCTGCTTGCCCGTTGGTCTCTGGGTGTCTCGCCGTCGAGAAACCCACCTCCACCTGCAGTAAGCTCATGAGTTTCCTCCAGAACCGGGAAGTAAATTGTTTTCTGCGGTCGGAGATAACCCTCAAGGGGGCGCCATGCAGCCGGAATATGTGCTCCACAAACAACCGGGCTGTTTCCTCTGCCGTTACAGCATGTGAGCAAGCTATAAAATGGCACATTTTTGTCAGTAGGTCGACCACTACCATGACTGCTGTCTTTCCCCGGGACTTGGGCAAATCTGTCATAAAATCAATGGATACCACCTCCCAGGGTTTCCCCGGCGTGGGTAAGGGTTCCAGCAATCCTGTGGGGGCAGCCCGCTCCCCCTTTGCCCTTTGGCAGCGGTCGCACCCCCGTACATATTCCCGTACATCCTCCCTCACCCTGGGCCACCAGAACTGCCTGGTCACAAGCATCATGGTTTTGTGCTGTCCAAAGTGCCCTGCTGTGGGGTTGTCGTGGAGTTGTTTGAGTACTTTTCCCCTCAGGGTCTCCCCCGGTACGTACAGCGCTCCCCTATAGTACAGTACCCCTTCCTTCTCCTCAAACCCTTCTTGGGTCCCTCTTCCGTCTCGTAGTTCCCGGATTTTAGTTTGCGCGAACACGTCGTTTCTGGTCAGCCCGGCTAGTTCTCGTTTCCCCACCAAAGTTCCCCCACACACCCATCGGTCCTCGGGGATCACGTGTCGTTTCTCCGGCGGCCCCTCTCCTTCCAGGTACTCCGGTTTACGCGAGAGAGCGTCTGCTCTTACGTTTTCTTCTCCGGGCACGTAGCGGATTTCAAAGAAAAACTTGGAGAACTCCTGTGCCCATCAAATCTGTCTCTGGTTGAGTACTCGTGCGGTTCTCCAGTACTCCAAGTTCTTGTGATCTGTGCAAACCTGGATCTGTTGTTGCGCCCCTATCAGTAGATGACGCCAACGACGAAAGGCCGCGTAGATTGCCAGCAGTTCGCGGTCATACACTGTATAGTTTTGCTCCGACTTGCTCAGTTTTCTGGAGAAAAAGGCACACGGTTTCCATTCCTGCTTTCCCTTCCCTGGCTGCAAAAGGACCGCCCCCACGGCTCTGTCGGATGCGTCGGTCTCTAGCCTCAGGGGTTTCTCCAGATCTACGTGCAGGAGTTGCTCTTCCGATGCGAACGGCTTCTTCAGTTTTTCGAAGGATTGCTGGGCCTCTTCTGTCCACACAAACTTCTTTTTGCTACTGAGACAATCCGTGATGGGTGCTGTCAAGTGGGCGAAGTTCTTGATGAACTTCCTGTAGAAGTTGCTGAACCCTAGGAACCTCTGTACGTCCTTCCGTGTTTTGGGAGCCTTCCACTCCAGCACTGCCTGCACCTTGCTTGGGTCCATCGCTAAGCCTTTGTCAGACAACTTGTACCCCAGAAACTCGACTTCTCTGGCGTGAAACTGACATTTTTCCAGCTTGATCCACAACTGGTGCTTCTGCAGTCGTTGTAACACTTCCCTGACGTCTCTAACATGTTGTTCCTCATTGTCCGAATAAATTAAGACGTCGTCCAAGAAGGCTACGCAGTTCTTGTACAGCAGAGACCCCAACACGTGGTGCATGAAAGCTTGAAAACAGGCGGAGCCCGACTGTAATCCAAAAGGCATAACTAAGTACTCAAAGGCACCTAGGGGTGTGAACATTGTGGTCTTCCATTCGTCCCCCTCCCTCATCCTGATCTAATTGTATGCGCCCCTGAGGTCCAGCTTGGTAAAAATTTTGCCTTTCCTCACTCGCGTTAAAATGTCGTCAATCCTGGGCATTGGGAAGGTCACGGGTTCTGACACCAAATTGACAGCTCTATAGTCCACTACGAGCCTGGGTTTATTTGTGTCCTTTTTGTCCACAAAGAACACCGGACTGCCCCCTACTGCCTTTGATTCTCTTATGAAGCCTCTTTTCAGGTTCTTGTCGATAAATTCTCGCAACTCCTTCATCTCCCTGTCTGACATGGCGTACAGCTTACCCACTGGCAGCTGAGCCCCCGGAAGCAAGTTGATCTGGCAGTCAAAGGGCCTATGGGGTGGCAGTCTATCTGCCTCCTTTTCGCTGAAGACCTCCCGCAGATCTGCGTATTGTGTCGGCACCTCCCCTTTCCGCTCCACCGCCATCCCAGCCACCCTGGCCACGGTCATTCTTGGGGCTTCCCCCCCCTAGACAGTGTTCCAGGCAGTAAGCTGACCCAAAGGTGACTGTCCTCTGATGCCACGCCACCACTGGATCATGTTGTGCTAGCCAGCTCATCCCTAATATTATTGGGGGTCCTGCTAGCGAGGCGACGTGAAAGGCGATGGTTTCCGAGTGCCTGGACACCCTCATTCTCATTGGCGGGGTTTGGTGTGTCACTTCCCCTCCTAGAAGCTCCCTGCCATCAATGGTGGTCACTTGCAAGGGAAAATCCAAAGGCAGTAAGTGGAGCTGGTGCTCTAATGCAAAGTCCTTGCTGAAGAAATTACATGAGCTGCCTGAATCCAGCATGCCTTTCACCTTGACTGGGTGCCCGTTCAGGAGTTCTAGCACCACTTCGATGGCTATTGCCGCCTTGGGGGGGTCTGGTTGGGGCACTTTTACTGGTGGCTGGCTTGGCTGTTGTGCCCCTTGATTGGCAGCCAAGCGTTCTTGTTTCCCTGTTCCTGTTCCTTTACCACCTCCTCCTCACCCCCTGCGGTTCCCACCATTCCTTGCCAAGCCTTTCTTTGAGGGCAGGCTCTGGCAAAATGGCCTGGCCGCTGGCAAAGGTAACACTTTTTGGAGGTTTTCCAATCCTTTCCCTCCCTCTTGCGCCCTTCGCTGGTGCTTGAAACTTCCCGCGCGCGCGCCCCATCTATTTCCATTGGCTCTGCTGGCGGGGAGGGCTGCCTTGGTATTTCAGGAATGCGGTAGTCATGGCAACGTTGCTCTCTCCCTTCCCGCCTCTCCTGGGCCCGCGCTTCCTGGCGCACGCCAATCGCAAGCACAGCCTTGGTCAGCTGATCCATCCCCTGTGGGCGGGGTGCGCGGGAAAGTTCATCCTTAACCGTTGGGGACAACCCCTCCTCGAATAACATCTGTATGGGTTCGGAGCCCAGTTCCCACCCGAGGCGATGAACTATCATGGCAAAGCGCGACCAGTAGTCCCTGACTGACTGGCTCCCCTGTTTACAGTTCATCAATTCCCGCTTAGTCACACTTTTTTGAACATCAGTGGAAAACATCGCGTCCATCGCTTGGAAGAATTTCCTCAGGTCCTGCATGGCGGAATTCTGCGTCGCCATAAGGGGTCTGACCCATTCTCTGGCCCCGTCCTGCAGGTGACCCACAACATATGCCACCCGCGCCGCGTCGTCTTCAAAATCGTTATGCTGCAATTCCAATGCGTACTCTATTTCCGTTCTAAACGCACTGTATTCTTGCGGCTTCCCCCCAAACTTGTGCACCAGTCCCGGTACCTTCCTTGCTATGGGGGTGGGTCTGACCTGTGCATCTTGAGACCGCCTTTCGTCCAGCCGTGCCGTCAGAATGGCCACATGCTGCTCCAAATCTCGGTTCCTCTCCTCCAGCGTTTGCCCTCCAGCTGCTCCCCCTTGGGTGCCTGCTTCTCCGGGCTTGCTCATGATGCTGCCTGCCTGCTGCTGCGCACGAGCAACTTTTCAGGGTCTGACGGATTGCTGTAATGAGTATGAGTTACTCGTGCGTAAACTGGTGCCTCTCTAGGCTGATTTGCCTTGTTAAACCTTTCTGACTGCACAGCCCCTTCTGATCATGACTGTCTCAGTCACTAGCAGAATCCGTCAGTGGGCGTTTCTTGAATCTCTTCCAACATAAGAGTTGTTTGACACCCAATCTCCTCCGCCTCTCACTGCGCGGGAGCCTTCTGCGCAGGGTGGGCGTGGGTAGCGGGGGACCTGTCCCCTCCTCACTGAGTTCCAGTGAAGAGTCCGTGAGCCCTCTCTCCGATTTTCCCATCTGCTCACTTTTGTTCCTGGTGTTGCGCTTAAATGCTTCCCCCTCCACTGAGTCGCCTCTCCCCCTGCTGCTGGGTCCTTCTCCAGCATCATCCAGGAGCCTCCCCTTCGCCTCCCGCTCTGATGTCAGTTCCCTGACAAGTATTTTGAAAAATAACGACTTTTTAGTGTGCATGTAGCTCAGTGTATTTTCGTTTCAGATGGCTAAAATTTGAAGAAGATGTTGAAGATGGTGGTGATAGGTGGAGCAAACCTTATGTGGCTACCCTGTCTCTGCACAGTCTCTTTGAATTGAGAAGCTGTATCTTAAACGGGACAGTCATGTTGGATATGAGAGCCAGTACGCTGGATGAAATAGCAGGTAACAGCCAGTTTTCCTTTAAGATTTTTAAAATTTTGCTTGTGTAGATCTAGTTCTAAAACAAACAAAAAACAAAACAAAGCAGTTTTTCAGTTATTCTGTCTATGAAAGAAACACGATAAAGGCAAAAAATTCCCACCATTATATTTAAAGCTTGAAGTTAAAAGTCCTGCTGATTAACTGTGTTTCATTAGCAGATAAGGGCCATGCTAAAAGTTGTACTTGCTTTAATTTTCTGTAGCATAATGTTGTAACACTAAAAAATCATTTTATTCCGTGTGTTAGCATAAATCTTAACCAGAACCTCTCTGAGGCTGGGGTATTGTCACTGGGGGAGATAACAAGATGGTTCCAGCCTGAGGGTTTATTGCAGGGCTTCGTTGCTTATTCTGTCGCTCTGCTACATATTTTGTTGGCAGCAATTTTAAGTTTTGGGATTAAATCTAAGCAAAAATGTGCCTCATTCAGAAGAAATCTGGACATTTCCAAATAAGGACCACATTGTATACAGTATGATTGCATCTTGTGCACAATTCACTTGCGTTATTTCAACCTTGTGCGGTTGAAAGACAGCTGGTTGAAATTGCACAAATTAATTGCATGCATGGTGGAGAGCTTAAAAGCTCTTTTTGTGCTGGGTTTTGCTGGCACGGAAAGAGCTTTTAATGGCTCTGCCTTGTATACTGGGCAAGTTCTGCTCAGTGCATGGACTCTGGGATGCTATCATGAGATCTCGCAGGAGCTTTGCATTGTTTAGAAAATGCTTGCTTTATAATCTTTAACCAGAATCATCATTTACCAAAGGAAAGTCTTACGGATTGCTCTTAATGTGGAATTTGACTTAAATCAGCTTCAGGAGGTCACTCTATTTTTGATTTAATCTTTTTCTCTCTATAGATATGGTATTGGATAACATGATAGCTTCTGGTCACCTGGATGAATCTATGAGAGACAATGTCAGAGAAGCTCTTCTGAAGAGGCATCATCATCAGAATGAAAAAAAATTCACTAATCGGATTCCCCTTGTCCGATCCTTTGCAGATATAGGCAAGAAACATTCTGACCCTCTCTTGCTTGAAAGAAATGGTGAGATAAGTCATGGCATTCAGTTTGTTTTAACTTTTAACAAATTTAATGCAGAGATGTGAGAAAAGTCAGCACACTTGAAGAAAACAAGTTCATAATTCATTCCTGATATATAAGGAGTTGAGTAAACATTTGTCTGTAGAATTAGTGACTTTGTCTTCATGCCTTTTGATCTGTAAGAGTTGAGAACTGTGCTTACACCACTGAATATATGGATAGATGCTTGTGAAACCAAGGCTTATGAATATTGTGTCTTGTTTTATTATATACCTCCTATTTTCTGGCTCTTCCTGTTTTATGCCTATGCTACTGAATTTTATAATAAGTCCATTTTTCTTTTAGGAATAATCAATAAATGATATTTTGGTGAGGAAAACCACACTGCTTTTTATCTAAATGATTGCCTTGGTTTCTCCTGTTTGCTATTCTCTGTATGTGCATGTGTTTATATTTGCTTATAATATAGAATCATTATAGGATAGTCTGATAGTGTGATTTTTATTTACTGAGTGGCTCTTACATTTGGTGTTTCGTTTCTGTTGGTGTGGTTTCTGATGCTAAAAAAAATAGAGTCACTGCTCAGGTAATTTCAGGTAATCAATGTGTATCTCATTTTATATTGCTATCTATACTCTTAATTAGAATTATCACATATTTGACTTTTCATGTATGTATATTTCAAATTGCTGATTTTGATAAAACCTGCCTCTAAAGATATTGAGTTTGGTAGCTCCACAGCAAACTGTTGCATTGTTATTAGGAGCCTGTAATCAGTACAGAGTCTTTTTAGGCCCTAAACCTAGTATTTTTCTTCCATACCTTCCTGTGGTGACGTGTTTTTAAAGTAGGAAAAACAAAGGTTCACATACTGTTGACACCCTAGGTCAGGATAGTGACTGTGTTTTTATTTTGCATGTTGTACTTCAGATACTGTACTTTCTTGTTTTCCCCAGAACTTGTTTTGCAGAAGGTGCTTATATGTCTGCTTTAATATATATAGATTCCTTTATCATAAGCATAGCACTTAGATGTTTTGCTCAATTCTCTCGGGATCTTAAGCAGTCACCAGTAATATATTTCTCCTTCCTTCCTTCCTTACCTTGTAGATATGTGTACATATAAGCTGACTTTTTTAACATCGAAAATTCTGCTTAGCTCTTATGTTTTGCTTAAGTCTTATCTCACCTATGACTGAGTGATGTTTTGTGTTTTTAGAGTTTTGTTATATAAAATATGAATAACTTGTCTTCCTGCTGAACATTTTTTTTTATCACTTTATTTGTTTTACCTCAGGGGAAGGCCTTTCAGCCTCCCGCCACTCTTTACGAGCTGGTCTCTCTGCCTCAAATATTTCCCTGAGAGGAGAGAATCGCTTATCCCTTCTTCTCAATTACCTTCTTCCTGGATCTCCAGCCGTCTCAAGGAGCGCAACCCCTTTACCTACCCCACAAAGCACTCCACCTTCCAGTCCTAGGTGCGGTCACAAGGGAACCACAAATTTACCACCAGCTGAGCACCAGGGTGCTGAACTCCTAGTGTCTCCTTCTAGTGATGATATCCCTAAAGTAGTAATTCATCCACCTGAGGAGGATTTAGAAGCTCAGGAAAGCGAGGAGAAGACGACAGAGGATAATAGTGACATAATACCAGGCAACTATTTGAACTCAAATTGTCCATGTGTGGTGCTTTCTGCAGCTGAATCACGTCCACTGCAAAGTTTTTATCACACAGCTTGAGCAATCATGAGTTGTATATCAGTCTGTCACTCGTTTGCATGCTTCATTTCTTCTTGTGTGATATTTTCTTGTGTGATACTTTAGTCAGTATTACGAACTGGAGTTGACACTGAAATATTAACACAAGTATTAACACATTGAAAGCAATGAAATATCTGAGTATTTCTCCATACTTTTTATGTTCATAACCTAAAGGAATTCATTCAGCAAGTGCTTCTGCCTTTAAAAAATATGAAAGAAACAAGCGAGTTATACATTATAAACTTGAAACTAAGATACCAAATGGTGGCCTTTTACTACTTTTTAAACCTCGTAATTTATAGTAGGTGATGTATACTTCAGCACCAGAAGATGCCAGTTACCTTAAAAATTATGGTCTGTTCTTTGAAAACACAGTAACATGCTGTACCCAACTTGAAATTCCTACTTCAGGGTAATAAACCAGTTCTTTCCTGTTTAATTTGAAAAGGGCCACTTTAACTGTAGCCAGCCCCCTTTTAGGAATTGTAACAAGGAGAGGATTGTGCAACAGCTAAGGGGGCATTTAATTTTTCTGAATTAAATGGGTAAGAGCTGTCAGTTGCTAGTGTACTTGAACTCTAAACTCCATTGGTTACAGCAACACTTTATACCTGTAAGATTGATGTGGATGCCTTTTGCAGTCCTCAGTGTTCTGGTCTTATTCACTTCCTGCGTGAGACCTCTTGCATCAGTCTCCTGTTCTGCACAGTAGCTTTTTGCACAGAGGTTGAGACTAGGAAGATTGACTACTCTAGCTAGGAGCTTAACATCTGATTATGTGTGTTGGTGTACAGCAAATTATTTTTTCAGGCTATTGTAGCAATCAGTAACCAGCAATCAGTTGTTTTAAGACCTGCGATGTAAATGTAAAGTACGTATATATTTAGGGTTAAAAGCTCTGAAAGTCTTCAAACTGCAAAGTCGAATGTACATTTTTTTTTTACTTTTGACAGAAGTAGGTCCCCTGCAAATATGGACTAAACATCTCTCTCTTTCTCTCTGACTCACGTTTTGTTGCAGTGCTGTGTAAAGTGTGGCGCAGCTTGAAGATGCTTTGTAAGCCATATCCTGAAATTATTGCTTTTCTCTGAGGTTGTTTTATTCAATTGCTTTCCTTTGTTGCTCTGTTTCTTGGTTGCTGTCATCTGGGGGCACTTTGATATATTAGATTAATTTAAACTTTGAGCTTTTTGTTATCTCATGTGAGAAGATATGACCATTGTAGATTTTCATGGAATTGTGTCTTTCAGTAAATAGATAATCTGCTCTGCAGGTATTGGCACTGTCTGGGATCAGACAACACACTGCATAAAACAGTCCTAAGTTTTCTGAACTTGGATTCCACTAGAATAGGATGCAAGGGAAATAATGATAATTTAGTATGAAGTAGTGTAACTAAGAGCAGGCAAGCAATTGTCCTAGAGTACATTTGCTTGCCTGCTCTGCTACTGCAGAGAAAGCCTTCTCTTGCATTCCCAATTTACAACAGTAGTGTCTTGTAGAAACCCCCCCCCCACACACTCCAATTAAGTGGGAAGCCTTGTATTGGAGAAATGGGTACTTCAAGTTTCCTGGTCTAAACTAATTAGGGTTATAAAGAAAATAACCAGCATCTGGAATTGAGCTTGCAAACAGACTTGGAGCCAGTGAAGTTGATTCAACAATGAAGTAATGTGATACCATTTACAAGAAAGATCTTTGGTTGTTCCCACCATAATGATGCCTCAGTGGTCCTAATCAACAACCTCCAGTGGTGTTTCTGTAGATGTTCAACATGTTGGGGACAAGTTGTAACTCTGTGGCTCACAGTAAGCTAGTGGCCATGGAATTGAGCAGTACCCCCCAGATACCACCTTCTGAGACTTGCCTGCTAGAAAGGACCAGGGATACTGTAAATCAGTGTCACCAGCCCCAGGAACATAAAAAGCCGCTTGAGACGTTAAGCAGAACCAACAGGACCACACTTCTCTTGTCTAGTTTCTGATATACTGAGCAATCCTGTTGGAGGATGATAAGTACCATCACAGTTCCAAAGCAGGGTTGGAAGCAAGACTGAACCAGCTGAGGCAATTTCTTTTACATTTATTTATTTAATGTTCCTAATGTGGACTGTTTGTTTCTGCACAAAGAGGTGGGTTTTTTTTCCCCAGTGGCTTATTGAACTCTGTGTTATATACCAGCTCTGTGATTCTGTGTTTTCTTGGTAGCCCCATCTGCATCTTGTCATGACTAGGCCAAGGTTCTTAAAAATGCAGTTTTAAAACCATGTATTTCATAGAATGTTACAACAGAGGTAACATATTGTGTCTGTTGTCCAAAATGGTGAAACAACAGTTCCAAAATAGTGTACAAGACTAGATGGTAGACAAAGCAGTGAAGCAGAAAAGAAAAAAAGTTGGCATCTTGTAAGAGTTTTAATTAGTAGCAGTAGTAGTAGTAGTAATTTTAATAATAGTAAAATGTGTATATTGCCCTTCAAAACTAATGCAAATCCATTGATTTTAATAGGTCTGAGTGTAATTTTGTTGGATACCACTCTGATATGTCTTTGAAGTTTATAACAGTTCTTCTTGTTATTGGTTTTTTCTTAAAACTGGTTTGCCACCTTGGGAGCAGATGAAACTGCAGTGTTAACTCCAAATAAAATTGGTTCCTCTTGTTCATGTGTAAAATTAATTCTTAGGATCATGGGTCACATCCTATTTAAAATATATTCTTGCTTTAGTGTTGACTAATGGAAGAGAGATGTAATCTTGAGGCCAGTCTTGTAACAAGCTAGGTGTTTTGCTAGGTATTCTAAAGTATGTTTTTGTGGTTTTTCAGACTCATAGAAAGTATGACATCCCTCTGATGCACGATCCACACACAAAGCATTGGTGGTTAGACACACATTCTTATGTTCTCTTTTAAAAAATAACACATTTTTGTTCTGGTGCATTTTGCAAAAGGCCATCATTTAGGCAACATCTAATTTCAACTTTTTAACAAGTGTTCATTGTTTTTCAGAAGAAAATAACTTGTTTGTGTGGCATTTTTGATACTAATGCACCTTTTGTTTATTAACTTCCACATTCGCTTTTAGAAAGCTGCCACTGTCATTGTGTAACTAAGTGTGTTTTCTACTGATGTAATTTTGAATGGCCCTGTATATTCTGCTTGTAGGACTTCTTGCATCGCCACAATCTGCACCCGGTAATTTGGACATTGGAAAAGGTGGAGAACTTAAAAGCAGTGGAACAGGGGGAAGTAGAGAAAACAGCACTGTTGATTTCAGCAAGGTAAACTATGTCATTTAGAGAGTAGAGAGAGAGCTTTGTGAATTGTAAAGCTGTTTATTTATTCTGGGTTTATGATCGTTATTTGTATATTGTTAAAAGCAAAAATTCTAAGTGATTTTTTGTTTGTTTGCTTATTTGAAGTTACTTGTGACAGATTTCCAATAGATCTGTAATGACTCCTGGAAAGAAATTAAGAATTATGAACACATTTCCATAATTTTCTAGACTGTAGGATTAGCAGCTGATGTCTGTACATTACTTCCTATATAAATGACCAAGGAAATCTCCTACAGCCACAAACGATGACCATGGTTTGTTTTAGCTATGTTTTCTAGTATGTCCCCTACCCCAAGCTGCCTCTTATGCCAATACCCAGTTAATACCTGAACACATTTTGTAGTGCTCCTGGATTGGCATGGCCTCTTCATCACCAGCTCATTTATTATTGGCCAGCTGCAGAAACAGGGTAGAGAACTCCTCCTGGAAATCTCTGGCTACATTTGGTGTGCTTAGAGATAGCAAGAGTCGTGCAGCCTTACGGATGATGCTGTTTTCCAGCCAATATTCCCTTATGCCTTTTGTAGCAAGGTTGTACCCTACTTGGTCACAGTCCAGTTGCGGCAGTGGAAGCCTGGTATGTGCCAGTGCTGCTAAAATTGACACTTTAGGACTGAGTTCAAGTGTGCAGAACTGAATCCTTTAGTATTGGAATGAATGCTATCTTGCAGTGAAGGTTTTAATGCGGTGTACATTTTATTTCCTGGAAACAATATATGACCCTACATTTCTGTTGTTGCTTGAAGCATTTAAGGCTCTATTCCTCCTCCTAGTTTTCTGTATTTAAACCTGCAGAGGGACAAGATTGCATCCACTTGTTTTATATAATTCAGTTGAGCAATGTAATTACTAATTTAAAAGTTGTCTGTGAATGTGCATCTTGTAAATTAAATGTAAACGAAGTTAACTTGCGTTTTAGTTAATCATAGCAGATGCCACTATTCCTGCTCCTCTATCACAGTTTTTGTGTTTTTACTTGGCCTATTCTTCTCTGCACCTGCCTTGTCTCCTGTTGGGCAGGAGTCTGCCTCCTGGCACTGTAGTTGTGGCACACTTGGTGTGGGACTCAAGAGGCCAGCTGTAAGTTTTATTTCCTAGATAGCTGTGTAACTGGTGTCTTAGTTTCAGTGATCTTTGTGTATCTGTCTGTATGTGAACCGATAGTTCATGTGCTGTACAATATGGTGGTATTCTTCTGTAATTATATACACAGTTTGCACAATTAATTTATTAATAAACCTTATATATATATCAATAGATACTTCTCCAAATCTAGTTTTTCCCCTCAGGCTGATTTTATAAAATGAAAGAACTTTGTATATAACTGCAGTGACTTTTTAGTGATATTTGTAGATACCAATAATAAAAACTGTTTTTTAAAAAAGTAGTTGTGTTTAAATATTTATACTAAAATATGCAACAATGTGTGCAGATATGGTTACATTATAAATGTATTTCTGAAGCTTCTTCTGACACACATTTGTTCCTGTAGCAACACCATAGTGTTCTGTTCACAACAGTCACATACCATTAATCCTAGTTTTAGAAACACTTTTAGCATTAATCAACTGTAAACTAAGTAGCTATTTTTAATCCTTGTAAATAGGTAGATATGAATTTTATGAGGAAGATTCCCATAGGTGCAGAGGCATCAAATGTGTTGGTGGGAGAAGTGGATTTTTTGGAGAGACCAATTATTGCTTTTGTGAGGCTGGCCCCCGCTGTACTTCTCTCAGGCCTTACAGAAGTTCCTGTTCCTACCCGGTAAGGAAAATCTTACATATAATAAAGCTAGAATTTTGTATTTGTATAATACGGTTTTGACTCTAAGCTTTTCAGGCAGAAATTCTTAACTGAGAAATACTTCCTTTGCTGCCACCTCCTTGCTGTTGTTTTTTACTTTGTGCATTGGTGTGAAATACTGTAGGTACATTTTATTTCATTTTAAAAAAATAAATGGAAATGGTAATCTGCTGCCACTAACTGAGCTAGACACTGGGCAGCCTTCCAGTTCCATATTTATGCTTTCTCACAGCACCTGACATGTCTTCACTGATCACTGATGCTAAAAAAATAAGCTTATCATAGTTCTAATGTCTGATTTCTTGTAGTCTGTTTCATTCTTCCACAGATTCCTTTTTCTTTTGCTGGGTCCAGCAGGCAAAGCGCCCCAATACCATGAGATTGGTCGATCGATAGCAACACTTATGACAGATGACGTGAGTACTAGGCATCCTGTATCTGTTCAAAGTATTCTCTTAAAAATCTGAATGGGATTTTCATTCAAGTAGAACTTGGCATGGCTAATGATTATATGGTGATTGAAGGAAATAGCTATGGAACAAGTATGTTTACCATAAGCATGAATTTATGAATGGTGCGGTGAAATGTGTCATGTTGTGTTTTTGATAAATTCCTAAAGCTGTGTGTGTGAAATAATTACCAAATGAAAGCAACAACTTTTGTGAAATCTGACAGCTATATACATCTCACAGTAATGCTCTTAGATTTTTCACTGTTCCTTCCTCCTTGCGTGGTACAATCCTATGCATGTTAGCTACAACAGGACATATTCCCATGTAAGTGTGTATAGGACTGCAGTCTTTATGAACTTTCCTTTCCTTGCTACTCTGAAACTTTGAGAGATGTTTACTATGTTTAAATATCAATATTATAGGCTTGAAATGTCATTGTCCATGCAAACAGGTGTATATGTACATAAACGCACACACATAACTTGTGTCTTGAGCATGCATTTGAATGATGATCATAGGTATATTTGCATGTAGAATTGAGTATAGAAACAAGTTATTTATTTGAGCCTTTTAAAATAATAACTGTGATGCCTTTCCAGCCTCTTAGAGAAGAGTTTCACCATGTCAGGAAATCAAATATAAGTGTGTATATATTTTATAAAGGTTTTCCATGATGTTGCTTATAAAGCTAAAGACCGAAATGATCTGCTCTCTGGAATCGATGAATTTTTAGATCAAGTAACAGTTCTGCCTCCAGGAGAGTGGGATCCATCTATTCGAATTGAGCCACCCAAAAGTGTTCCTTCTCAGGTAAGAACTTTTCTAGTGAAGGGCACCTTAAAAGAGTGTAGTGGTGTGACAGGACATAGGTGGGATATGCAAACAGCTAAAAAAAATGTCAAAACTGCATGAGATACACACAGAATGAAAAAGTGCTGGTTGAAACTGAAAAGCACTTCATGGAACTGCTAATCCTTTTGTGAGAGAGGTGGCTAAATGTTGGCTCCTAACTTTGAAGGAAAACATGCTATGTTCAGTATCTGAACGCTGCAAAGTGTGTTTGATTACCCTGAGCTCATGATACAGGATGGACTAAACAGTGAATTGAATGTGTCTAGTTGCTTTGATGAAACGAATTCTGCAAATAGTATATAATTTTTTAACTAAATGGTTACTGTGTACAGAATTTCTCCCTAGATAATACCATGCTAATCAGCTGTTCTGATACAAAAATAATCATTACTTAGAATGAAGCAAAAAGTTTGGTTTTTTCCTCTTGTGAACTTCTCTCCTTGCATAGTTAATGATAGCTAAGGTTTTTAATAATCAAAAGATTTTTCTCTCAGAGCCATGTTAAGTGTTGCAGAATAATTTCTCAGTGAATAATTAACGCTGCTTTTTGAAAAATACTTTTTGAGTTTGGCAAGAAAATAGCATCACATGCTCAGTGTATAGGCCTTTCCTTAGGTGCGAGGGAGAGAGCTTGAAATTGTGCTTGCTGTTGTGGTTTGACCTTAATGCAATCTTTTCATGCATTTCCTTGATACAGGAAAAACGGAAGATACCTAAATTTCCAAATGGAGCTGCTTCTCCTGGAGAGTCTCTTGAAGAAGGCCATCATGCTGGACCTGAACTACAGAGGACTGGAAGGTGTGTGGTGTTTGCTTAAATTCTAGCAATATTAAAGAAGTAGAAATCTAAATCCTTACTGCTTTAGAAATTTGCAGAATATATATTTCATAATGTTTAGTTTCCACCCTTGGCCTGTTTTAGGCACTTAATACTATGGCAGTATTCTTCAGTACGCTTCGGGGAAGAATAGAGAATGTGTCGATGCCTTACCCAAATTTATTTTCAAACTGAAACAGTGCTCAAAGTCTTATGTTTGCCATAGATATGGTTTAAAACCAAAAGTTGTATATAGTGGGCTAGATAGTCAAAACATTTTGTAAAGAAAAACCGCAGTGATTTCTTAGACATGGAAACATTAGTGATGTCCCCTATCGTCCCTCTTGGCAGAATTCACAGAAAGGAAAAACTTTCTGAGATAGAAGAAGCCATTTTCAAAGAAAATTCTCTTTGCCAATTTGAAATTTCTCTTCACTAAAAAACAACTGTTGAATATGTATCTGTCTACAGATTTACAAATCAGTAAGCTTTATCAAATACAGTTAATGGGTATGAAAAATGAAAGATTTAAGGCGTTTAGATGGCTTTTCACAAAAGTTGTTCATCTTAAATAATTTGAATAACTTTTTTGAGGAACATTATTGAAATGCACAAAAATGATAGTATACTGTACTTTTATTTTTTAATTTAATTACACTCTGTGAGTATAAAAATGTACATAGACACATTTCTTGTGTAATAGTTATTTTAATGGAGATTCAAATGGCTTTCTTTCTAAGAATATTTTTCTGCGACCAAGGTTAATTATTCCCAATATATTTTGAATCCGGTATACCAGTGCTATCAAATGTTTGACGCTTATTTCCATTTCCCTTAAATATTTTGAGATTTCTCTTGATAGTTTCTGCTGCTGTATAAAACCCCTGCCTTTTAATTAGTTGCCCAGAGCTGTATATATTCCACAATTCAGTGCAACCTGGGTATAAGCACAGAACTTGGTACTGGCTGCAGAATTTGTCACCCTGAGAACATTCAGTTTTTCATTAAAAATAAGTTTTGGATCTTTAACATTTCAAAGAGAGGCTGAAAAGTGAATGTGTCATGCATGGTAAAATTTCACAATTCAGAGATGAGACTGAGAGTTATTTCCAAGGGTTGGCAAGAGCCAACTGATGGTTTTAAAGATGTATAGGGGGAAAACTGAAATGCAGAATTTTGAGTTCTTTAGTGCAGTGTATGCACACTTCTGATATTATTGACTTCTGTATATTTTTGCATTTCTTAATATTATTGTAAGCTGCCTTGATCATTTTCATAGCACTGCTAGGACAATTTGTAAAACCTCTAAGGAATAAATGCCAAACACTCTGAACTGAGACTAACACAAATCTGAAATATTTTGTTCTGTTGTATCTACTCCCATCTGTTAACGAGAGCATTAATGACCACTTTTGTGGGAAGTACAGACCATGCACATGGAGTTTTAAAATATCCACAAAGCTGTGGGTTGCATCAAATTATGTTTTGCTAAAAAAAATTAAGAGGGGTGGCTGGTCCATAAGAGCAAATGCAGGGAAACAGAAGTCCTACAGATTTTCAGCAGAAGTTAGATGTAAAATATCTTGATCAATGTTACATTCAGGTAGGGGTACTGAATATTTTCCAAGCTTTTTTCAATGTCTAGCCCATTATACACAAATTATCTGCCAGCATTAAAAACAGAATATCAACTAAGTTTACTTTAGGTACTGAAAATGAGTAGATTAAAATGGTACATTTGCAGTTTGTAATTGTCAGTAGGTTTGGAGTATATGAAATAAGGCTACTTTGTGCTAAAAAAAAATCTGCACTGTCAGTCTTGTGTATCCCATAGTTTTAAGCGTTCTGGAGTCCTTTAGTGTACAGTTTGACGAGTTTCATCTCACCTATTTAGGCTTTTTGGTGGTTTGATACTTGACATCAAAAGGAAAGCACCTTTTTTCTTGAGTGACTTCAAGGATGCATTAAGTCTGCAGTGCCTGGCCTCGATTCTTTTCCTATACTGTGCCTGTATGTCTCCTGTAATCACTTTTGGAGGGCTCCTTGGAGAAGCTACAGAAGGCAGAATAGTGAGTACAAAGAATGGTAGTAGCCAGGCGTTTAGATTTTCAGAGGCAAGTGACTGTGTTCATTTGTCTCCTTTATTCCTACCTTTATTTGAAGACCTTTAGCCACAGCATTTGATTAGCCTTGCCCCCTATAAATGTTCCTCAAATATTAACTGGAAAACATGGATAAAAATGTGTGTATGAACAGGAGAAGACGCACAGTTAAGGTAAAAATTACTCTGTCTTGATGAATCGTTTCATGGATTGGAAAACAACTTGCATTGTCTTTATTTTAAAGAGGCCTTAAACTGGCTGTGGAAAGGCTATTGGATCACCTACCTTTGGACCCACCTTGATTTTCTGCTCAAGGCTGATGTTTCGGATAGCTTGGTTGTTTTATTGGGTAGTGGGCCTATAAAAAGAATGCCTTTTTGAAAAAGGTTTTGGAAAGAGAAATGTAGAACTAAGTACTCTGAGCTATCCTAAATGTCACACATGTGTGTGATAAAATCTAGATGGGCACTTTTGTTAGAGAAAACTGTTTCAGGGAGGAATTGTTTGGAGCAGAAAAGTGGTGAAAAGGTGCTTAACCTTGTCTCTGTCCACCACTCTTCGCTGCAACTATGCCCAACCAACTTCGCCACTTTCTCCCCCCTGGGTCCCAGATGCATTTCCCTGCCTGGTGGGGGCAGGTGGGGCACTATGGGGTTGCAGTGGAAAGGTAATGTAAAGGGAAAGGGTGAAACACCTTTCATCAGCCCTTCTCTACTCCAATTGTTGTTCCTGAAGCTGCTTTCCTCTATAAGAATTTGTTGATGTTTAAATACATATATATGTGTGTAAAATGTTTGGTCTTCTTGAAAATAACTGCCCCACTTTATTTGCAGTTGTACAAATTAACTAAATTCTTAATTGTTTTTGGCATTGAATTTTTTGTGACCTTAACCATCATGCTTTTACTGATGATGATTTAGAATGTATAGGCCATTATAACAGCTGATCTAATGGGGGTTAAAATTAATGGAACACTTAAAAACTGTTTTCACGTAAATATTTCATTGTAAATCTGCCTTCACAGTATAAATGTCTGTAATTTTGAAATTTGTTTTTATATGTATTGAAAATGTCAGCATTGCTTTCCATAACAGGTATTCACATTTTCATACAGTACTAATGCTTCCCCTTTGTTAGACTTGACTTTTTTTTTACATAACTTGAACATTTATATATATTTCTTCTACATTACTGTGGCCCTTTCAAAAACAAAACAAAAAGCTCCCTGTTGTAGTTGCTTGTGGACAATTCACTTTTAGTAACATGGAATAATGAGGTGTAGTAACTGTTAGAAAAGGCTTATAGCATTGGCGCTGAAATACTTGTTAAGCATGTTCTCAAGCAGCTGGTTTAAAAATATGTACCTCCTGCATGTAAATTGAAAAATGCCTTCTTTCTTTTAGCTGTCTGGGATTGTTTGCTGCCTTCAGTTGCTTGGTGTGCATCAGTGAATATATTAAATTAGCTACTGCACACATGTGTTCAAGCACAGTAACTGACTTGTAAGGTACACACTTGTGTTCACACCACTACCCCACATCTCCAGAGGCTGTCACTTCCACAGTGCTCCCGCTGTTGCCATCCTGCCTAGAGAAACCAAGGTTAATGCATTGATCAACCCAAGACTAGGTTATGGTTAACATCTGAAGGATTAGATTGATCTTGTGCTACATTAAGTAGTAAACAATGAACTTTGCTGGTTGTGGGCCTGCTTTTTAATTTTCTTCTATAACTCATTCATAACAACAACAAAATGCATGTTCTTGGTTACCTTACATTTATTCAAGATACCATTCCATATATCATTTTCAGATGGTTCAGTTTTGAGCTATTTTGGCGTATCTCTCCTGCTGAGTTTTAGGTTCCCTTAACATTAATAGCTTTTAGTGCACTCTGAAGCCCCCTTCAGATGTTGAAAGTGAGCATGTTTAGGAGAGATTGGGGTCACACACGTTAGCTAACAGTGGCTGATGCAGCAGCGGGGTGGGCTCCTGCTGCTCTCCCATGTTCCCAACACCATGGGACACTGTTGCTTACCGGGAGGGTTCGGGGGAACTCTGTGATGCAGCAGGTGGCAGTGGAGATAATCTGATACTCCACCACTCATTGCACCATGCTGAGCTCTCTGCACCTTGCCCCTCCCCATCTTGGTAAGTGGCAGTGACTCATAGAGTTGGGAACCTGGGAGAGCAAGAGGGTCCACTCCTGCTGCTGCCAGCCAATGTGTGTGGTCCGCAGGGGCACAAAGTGCTCTAAACAAACAAATAAACAAACAACAACAATTGTTGTTATTATTTTATTATTTTACCCTGCCCATCTGACTGGGTTGCCATCAACGCTAAGGAAACCCTCCCCATTGGCTGCTACTGCCATTAGCCACAAAAGGCCTAGGGCTAGTGTATCGTGTTTGCCCCATAATTACCTTAAATAGTTTTGAATACCTTGCAATTAATTACGTAAAGGAAAAATAGTGTTGCCTCCCCCATGCATTTTTAGATTAGTTTGTCTTAAAGTACCAAAATTAATCTTGTCGTTTCCTGTAAATGGGTAACATCCCAGAGGGTGCCGTATTGGAAAACTTGTTAAGAAAATAGCCAGACAATTACAGTATGTTGTAATTGAGAAAATGCATTACCAGGTGGGATGATGACTTACTTCTCCATTTATTTTTTGTGCCCATGTTTTCCCCCCATTTATGTTTAATCATCATTGCTGAGTTGCATTCATTCATTGTTGTGTCATGAGAGTTCAAATATAGTAGAGCACATCGTATTCAATTTGGGTACAGGTTCGTTGCAACATTCTTTATACAGGAGAAGACCCTTTATTTATCCTTTTTCTCCCGAATTTGTGTGCTATATTTGTTGACATGTGCCTTTCTTCCTTAGCATGCCAAATGAGTAACTTATTCCCCTTGTTTTTGGATAGTTTTACTACTTTTAAGCACCTCGAATTCTGGCCATGATACTGCTAAGTGACATTTCTAGTTTAAAACTGTATTACAGCCGATAATGGTTATAATTCTTTCATCGTTCTTGCTGCTGTTTATAAATCAATGTGCATACAGCTGAATTGTTGAATCTTATGTTCTGGGAATCACATGTTTCTTTCCTCCCCTCAGAGTGCAATAGAATCTTTATTTGGAGCATCATTAACTGGGATTGCCTATTCACTATTTGCTGGGCAACCTCTGACAATATTGGGGAGCACTGGACCTGTCCTAGTATTTGAGAAAATATTATTTAAATTCTGCAAGTAAGTGAACTTTTATTCACAAGATATAGTTGCATACCATTGCATTTTTTCTTGAAAGATTATTTTTTTATGTTTGAAGCTTGAAAGTGAAAGTAGGTACAAGGACACCTAGCAATGTTTACTTCTGAAATTAGATATCTGAATGGTAGCCAGAAACCATTATGCTATGTTCAGTGTTGCCGCATCAGAGGAATCTGAAGATGACACTAAAGGCAGATAGAATGACCTTTCTGCAATCAGATGCTAAAGCCTTCTCACTAATTACAATTTTGATTCTATAGACATGAAGTTATAAATGAATGACATTTTTATCACCAAAACTTCAAGGTACAAGAATACACTTTAAAAGAGCACACAAAATTATAATAAAAATACAGCAAATAATACTGAAATAGTTAAAACAAGAGTCTTGCGCCACCTTAAAGACTAACACATTCATTATGGCATAAGCATTAACAGATGGAGACAGATCCAAACCCAGGATATTGTCAAACTTCTGTCTCCTGTTGCATTATATTTAGTTTTACTGAATCCATATTTCTTCTTTCAACAGGGACTATGGACTTTCTTATCTCTCTCTACGAACCAGCATTGGTCTGTGGACAGCATTTTTATGCATATTGTTAGTGGCAACTGATGCAAGCAGCCTTGTGTGTTACATCACTCGATTTACCGAGGAGGCTTTTGCTGCTCTTATTTGCATAATATTCATATATGAAGCACTGGAAAAGCTTTTTCAATTGGGAGAAATGTATGAATTCAACAGGAACAATGACCTGAATAAATTAACATTGTATTCGTAAGTTTGGCTTTCTTAATAAAATACACTGTGCTGTACTAGATTAAACTGGTAGTTCATCTGCCTATTTGACATGAGTTATTTCCTGATGTTCTATTGTATACAGCAGAACATGGAAACAATGTTGTTTTCCATGCCTATATTCTCCCTCACTTTCCATCGGTTCTGAGGATCAAAAAGCATTTGATTTCTTAGGATAAGAAATAAAATTTCTTGCCATTCTTTAACATCCAGACCGTTTCCCTTTTCATTCTCTTTGGCTGCCTTCTAATATTTTAATCATTGAAAAGAAAATGATATTTTCTGGATCAATCTTAGGCTACCTTGTTAAACCAATTTGCTATTCTGTATTTCATACTTTTCAAGCATTCACATTATTTCATGATAAATTTTCATTTAATTGTCATTTTTTTCCTGGTTTAATAATGGTAGGCTAGATATTGTAAATGTTTATAGCAGCAAGATGAAACACACTGATTGAAATACTGAAATTTTAAACTTGTCAGATGTGTGTGTGCAGAGCCTCCAGACCCCACCAATGAAACAGTAGCGCAGTGGATGACAGCCAACAAATCTGTGGATACTATACCATGGTCTAACCTCACAGTTAAAGTGAGTATCTTGAGAGATGCTGTAGAACTAGTCTAAATAGTCTGAAATAACTTGGCACATATGAGTCTTAATCCTTCACTCTCTATATTGTTGTACTGACTTGAGATCAGTGCTGCCAATTTAGATTCTGAACTGTCTGGCTTTTGAACAATTAATCAGTTAAACTCTTTTCCCACTTAAGCAGATGTCCAACAAATAATTAAACATTGATGGAACAGTAGGCAGGACATAAGACGATAACTGGTGTATTGGTTCCAAGGGAATGATTCCCTCTGCTGCTTCTCAGTTTGTTTTCCTGTTTGGGGGCAAGGATAGTTTTGTATATTTCAGAAATATAGTATCTTCCAGCTTCAGAAATTGCCAGTGAAAAGTCTGGAGTGGTAGGTTTCCATGTGTCTGAGACCTGCTTTTGATCTTGCCATGCATAGAAGTTCCAGGCAGAGAAGGAAAATATTATTGAAATAAGTAATGGAAATAAATTTGGGGTCTCTCATCATGTATCATGATTTTTCACTACTTAAAACTGTTTTTTAAAACTCTTAAAGAATCCATTGGCTCCCCTTGTATGTGTTTTTATAAGTATGAAGGAGGTTATAGAGGGCAAGATGGGAAAAGGAACATTATATCATTAGATGTTTAGTGAAAAGCAAGTTGCTTCATCTGTTATACAATCTTTGAGCTGAAAATTAATCATGGATGATATTTTGTTGAATCCAGTTAGCTAGCTTGCTCTTTGCAGCAGTCTCAACCTAGTTTCTTACATAATGCAAAAATATGTAGAGTATAGAAAATGAAAATGTTCCTGACAGTTCCCCATTTTTGAAACATAAAGGTGCTTTAAGCTGAGGTTTTTTTTGTTCAAATACAGTACAGTTTACTGCTTTGTAGACCTGATGAAGCCATAACACTTGATATTTGGGTTGTACGTTGGATTCAGCTGAGCCTCGAGCCAAACTGGAGACATATTTGGAGGACCATGGGTCTTGGATGAGTTGGATACAAACAGTCACAGATTGCTTTGAGTCAGCTTGGATGGCCCAGGCTGTCAGAGGGCAGGGCATCAGGCAGCAAGGAGAAGCAGGCAGGGTGGAAAAACAGCAAGAAAAGGCCAAGATGTACGGTACCTAATAACAGGTAGCTGCATCTTCCTGGAAGAAGGTAGGCTCAACACTATGGCTCCTGTAGGAAAGCCACTTGCAAAGTGGCACAGCACAGGATCAGATCCTCTTGCTTACCAGTTGCCAGGGCTGGCACTGCCATTAGGCCAGGTGATGCCTAATTGTCTGTATTTCCTCAGAGTTTGGATCTGTTGATTCCTCTATACATTTAAAGAGGGCAGGTGCAAGTTTAATTGCAGATGCGAACAGTTCATCTAATTTGCATTTCTGCATGGCTTGATTTACAGCAATGTACAGATCTTCACGGCGTGTTTGTTGGATCAGCCTGCGGCCACCATGGTCCGTATTTCCCAGATGTTCTTTTTTGGTCCGTCATACTGTTCTTTACAACGTTTTTCCTTTCCTCTTTCCTCAAGCAGTTCAAGACCAAACGCTATTTCCCCACTAAGGTAATTGTGGTAGCATTTATTCATTTTGAGGGTTTTCTGGTGCATGCAAGTCCAAAGATGACATTCTGGGTTTAATCAACTATACAACTTAATGGCTCATTTGTGCATGTTAGATGAGAAACTAACCCATTTGAGCAAGTATCCCCCAATGTGTATAGAACTGAAAAGTTCAGGATCACCCATGTAAATGTGTTATATGGGACAAGCTTGTGGCAGCAACTATTGTAAGGACTGATGAGGATGCAGTGTTCTTTAATTAATTGTTCCAAAGTTTTGCTTTGGAGAGGAGTTGAATTAACCATACTTATCATTGGTCAAAGCTATTTCAACCCATAGTTAATTGTTCTAGTTGAGTAAAAAACCCTACAGTTTCAACACTATCACCAGCTCTTAGATTCTTAATAGCCAAGCTTTGCATTTGTAATATGCAATACAAAACGGCAGTACCATTTAAATTGGTAATTATTAAAAGATTGATCAGTGATACAAACATAAGAGGCAAAGCAATTTTTTGGCTTTGTGGCACAGTCACACACCCAATGCAGTTAAATTAGATACGAATAGGATTTTTTTGATTAATTGTGTTTTGGGTGACCACTCAAATGCTAAAATAATCCTGATCAGAGAAAACCACAATCGTGGTGCTATTTTAAGCACATTATCTTAGAATAAATAGCAGCAAAGGCATCCAAAAAATGTAAAAGTCCCATCCTACTTAGTGTTAACTGTTCCTAAATATAGGCATGCATTAACAATAAAGTGGTTCAGTGTTTTATCTTCTGTGCTGATACAAGGAAGATTTCACGTTATTCCTTTTGCTGCACATGTATGTCCTTTTGAAATTGGAGAGGCTGAGTATGCTTTATTATATATTGCTCATTTCTGTAGAGATCAGATTGAAATTGTTAGATGAAAGGAGATTTTAAATGATCTAACTGGATATTTTGTTTCTGTAGATAATAGATATCTGAGGGGTTGTTTTTTTTTTGCAACAACACAGAATTAATTGCAAGGAGACTAAGATTAGGAAAATGTTGATTTAAGGTTTTAAATTTTGGTCCTGGAACATCATAAATCTGATTGTTCATCCAGAAGAAATCTCTTCTTGAAGATAATGAGATTCCCATTTAACTTACTTTCAACTTTTAGAGTAAGTTTATATGCTGCTAGGTTTCAGTAAGTATACATCTCAATAATTTGTATTAAACTACTTCCGAATGATTAATTATTTGACAATCCCTGTCACTGTGGCAAATAGCATTAATTTGCATTTTTTTTAAAAAAAACAGCAACCAGTATATTCTTTCTTTTTAGGTGCGGTCTACAATAAGTGATTTTGCTGTATTTTTGACAATAGTGATCATGGTTCTCATTGATTATCTTGTTGGAGTTCCTTCTCCTAAACTTCATGTGCCTGAAAAATTTGAAGTAAGAATAATAATAATAATAATAATAATAATGCTGAATCTGAAATGGAATTCTTTAAATACTGCTGCCAAAATGGCTAACTTTTCACTAGGAATCAACTCTATTTATGGTAGTTTTTTAATGAGAGCTCAACCCATTATACTAGCACTGTTTAGAAGCTAGATTGAATGAAGCATATATTGTGACAGAACTGGAATTGACAGATTTGATTTAGGTTTTAGGCTCATGCACTTGAAATTTGTATTTTCTTCCATTGTGCTTAGATATGCACAATGATTAGTGCTATAGTAATCAGTTTTGTGTTTTTGTATTTTTATCTTTAGTTCTCATTTTGTTAATTTGGGGAACAGGTCTCATTGAATGCAGTAAGGCTCTCATCTTGAGTAAATGCTCATTAGCTCACACACTTTTTTGGTATTCTACATCCCAGTAGTGTGACTTCATGCAAAACGGTCCTACTCCCGCTTTGTTGCAGCACAGTCCTGTGAGTTTTTGTGTTAGAGTAAACATGCACAGGATTGAACTGTTACTAAACTTTGATAGTTTATTATCCTGAATACAAGGACATTAGGTGGCTTCTGAAGTAGAAAGGTCCTGTCAATGCAGGATCATGCCGCAAATATAATTAAAACTCAAATGTTACACAGTACTACTTGTTTTAAAAATTATTCTATCTAATCTTTTAATTTTTTGGGAAATGTTAGCAAATAGTATGCATACCAACTTTGGAATTAACACACTTGTCTAATAAATAAGGAAGAAGTACTTAGTCCTTTTGTTACCTCTGTTTCCCCCCCCAAGCCCACACGAAATGATCGAGGATGGCTCATAGATCCGCTGGGACCTAATCCTTGGTGGACACTTGTAATAGCTGCAGTTCCTGCTTTACTCTGCACCATTCTTATTTTTATGGACCAGCAAATTACAGCAGTTATCATAAACAGGAAAGAACATAAACTCAAGGTGAAATTTTGATTATGTTTCCTCATTGTAAATACAAAAGTTAACCTAGTTTCTGAAATAGTAACTTCCTCTGTATACTTTGCAAAGGTTTATAAAATGCTGAAGATGGAGGCAAAAATCTTTTATTCAGATAGTGGGATAAAGCTATTTTTTAATCAGACCAATTTTTTTATATATAAATTGCACCATTTATCCTGGGTGAAATTCTTTTAAAGCCTTAAATGTGTGTCAAAACCTGTGCTAGTAGGTAGAAGAAACACTGATGTGATAGGAATATAATGTTAAGATGAACCATGACTTACTGGTATTGCAAGCACAGCTTGGATCACAATTATATTTTGAGCAGAACCTACTTAGGTGTTTTCACTTTTGCTCCATGATAAGAACCACAAATTTAACATCATTGGCTCCTCCCACAATCAAAAATTAGATTTGATTCTGTTGAGTGCTTTGTTATCAGGGTTCTTACTACAATGTGAGAAACCTAAACTCAGAATACAGCTCAACTATGGATTTACTCATTTTCCCGCTCCCCCGTGGTCACAATATATTTTTTATTAATTATTCCGAAGATCTTCAGTCACAGCAGTGTGTCCTGATTTTCATACCTTTTGGGTTATTTTTATACTATATTGACTTGAAAAAACATATGTTTTGTTACCATGCATTTTTCTTCTATAGACCACTGGATTCAGTGTATTTAGGTTTTATATTCTAAACATTTTCCATTATGAATATGTAGCAATCGGAATACTCCAGATGTCTGTGTCAAAATTTTTAAAAAGTATTGTTGCCAGAATATGTGCATATCTGCTATGAAACATGTTTCTGTTTGACTCCACAGAAAGGTGGTGGATATCATCTCGATCTGCTCATGGTTGGCATGATGTTAGGTATATGCTCAATTATGGGCTTGCCTTGGTTTGTAGCTGCAACTGTTCTTTCTATAAGTCATGTCAACAGTTTAAAAGTAGAATCCGAGTGTTCTGCTCCTGGGGAGCAGCCAAAGTTCCTGGGAATTCGTGAGCAGAGAGTGACAGGATTAATGATCTTTGTGTTGATGGGGCTGTCTGTATTTATGACATCTGTATTAAAGGTAAGAAAAAAAAGTTTATTCTGTAACATTATGTAGGCTGAACATGCTAGTAAAACAGTATTAAAAGTCCCAGTGGTATGGCTTCAATGATATGAACATGCCTCTCGCCATATCCAACCAATCTCAGTAGAAAATCATGTGTTAAACACGAAAAGTATACCTATAGTATGTTTTTGTATCTTTGAGAATAGAAACCATAGAATGTCTCAACAACTGCAATTTTGTATTTCTTTGGGTTTCTTCAGATTGTTAGTTGGGAGTGATTTTAATGGTTTTAATGGCTTTAATGGCTCGTCCACTTGTTCTGACGCTTTGTCCTGAGAAAACTGCTGTTTGCGCTGAATCAGAACAGGCATCGATTGGTTTTTCTGTGGGTTGACATTTGTTCTGATACAGTGGTAAGCAGTGGGTTTTCCCAGAGAAACTGGCAGGACAAACGAAAAACCACTTGGACCTGTGCCTAGAAAACCTAGAAAGCGGAAGATCACTTGGACCCATGCTTTCCTGGCACAGGGCAAGCAAACGTGTGGACGAGCCCTAAGTTTTCTGTTAAACACACATTCATAGTTAATTGTTGTTGAATCATGCGTTTTTCCTAATTGGATGCAGTGCTTGAGCCTGTGACTTTGATAAATAATAACTGTTAGCCTAAAGATGGTAGAAAATGCATTCACTGATCTGTTAATGAACTTGCTGATCTTTTCCCCACAGTTTATTCCAATGCCCGTTTTATATGGTGTTTTTCTTTACATGGGAGCATCCTCACTAAAAGGCATCCAGGCAAGTTCTATTTTAATCAGTATCTGAGGGAAAAGGGTGAAAAATAGATACTATAGTTTGGCATTTCTCCCCAGCCCCCCAAAAGTCACCCCTAAGGGTTGTGGGGGATGCTCATAGCATGGTATTGGAACAAGGAGTTTTGCAGTAGGAGGCAAAAACTGGTGGAAACTGAGTGCGATGGCAACTCTGCGGGCAGACTGAGGATTGCAAGGAAAGAAGACACTATTTTTCTTATGCTTATTTGCCTGTTCCCACAAAGCATCAGAAGGTGGCTTTAGCAGGGTGCGAAAGGCATTGGCTTAATGCAGCTTAAAGCTGAGGAGGAAGCGTTCCTTGCATCTCTTTCTTTGACCTGGAGTCATGTTTGTACTCCACTCCTGAACCAGTCTCTTGAGTACTGCTCACAACCACTTAGATTTTAACAATATTAGTGACAATTAATTAATTAGTTTAGAACAGGGGTGCCTTCTAGATGCTGTTCAGCTTCCATCATCCCACCAGCCTGCATGACCAGTAGTCAGGGATAATGTGATACGTAGTCCAGTAATGTATGGAAAGCCACAGGTTAGGCACTCCTTGTTTAGAAATTCTCATAGGATGGGTTCTGGCTGAATCATACTCAGAACAGATCCATTGACTAAATTTAGTCCATTGATTTTAATTGGTCTACTCAGAGTGTGACTTGAATGCTACTCAGTTTGTTTTTGCAGCTTGGGTAACTCTGTTATCAGTCTAATCAAGTAATGCTTTAAGTATTTGACCAATAGTTGGACAGTCAAATTCAAAACCCTGCCTAATTTTGCAATCCCTTCAATTTTTATTTCTGATCGTTTTTCTTTCCTAATTTCCCCTTTAGGATGAAAAAAAGTTCAATAACTTTTTTCTCCTTTTCAATTTAGTTTTTTGATCGTATCAAATTGTTTGGAATGCCTGCCAAACATCAGCCTGATTTGATCTATCTGCGTTACGTGCCACTCTGGAAGGTTCATGTATTTACGGTAGTTCAACTCACCTGTCTCGTTCTTTTGTGGGCAATTAAAGCATCTGCTGCTGCTGTTGTTTTTCCTATGATGGTAAGTAAATAATTATAGTGTATTTGAGAGTATACATTTGTGTCAACTCAATATGTGAGACAAAGAATTTGCACCATACAATTTTGTCTCCTGTGACTCAATCTATATTAGTTTTGTCCTTTCTATTAGTGTTCTGATCTTTGTGTGATAGCTGTTGTTTTTAAATTGTTGTTTTCAAGGTTTTAGCTCTAGTTTTCATTCGCAAACTTTTGGATTTGTGTTTCACCAAACGGGAGCTCAGTTGGCTTGATGACCTTATGCCAGAAAGTAAGAAGAAGAAGGAAGATGACAAAAAGAAAAAAGCAAAGGAAGTAAGTTTTATTGTAATTTATAACAAAAAAAGAACAACTGAAATCAGTGGGGGGTTTTGGGGGCGGGGGCAAGAGTAAAACATAGTTCCTATAGTTTTTAATGGATCTGTCACCTGTATGGTTTTAGAATTTGTATAAATATATGAAAAATGAGTTGCAATTTTACTCCTTTGGGTGTTGTTCTGAAGTGCCCCAAGACTTTGGCAGGCTTTTCAAGGATCTGTGAAGCTGCCCCTGGAAACAAGAGCTGAAAAGCTCCTGCGCCTGAGTGGAGCAGTGTCCATGTCGTTATGAATTATTATTATTTATTGTATGTCTTGCCTGCCCTTCACCAGTATGTCCCAGTGCATGTTGCCATATGTACATAAAAATACAATCAAAACTGAAACAGTGAAAAAGCAACCCAGTACATAACCCCAAAGCATAATTGATACAACACAATGCAAAATGCAAACTGGAAGATGATGTAAATAATACACAGTGCAAGTTACTGATTAAAGTGCTAACAAGATTTCATAAATGTTTCTTTTTGATATCAATAGCATAATTTGGTACTGATTTGTACCACACACCCCATTTGATGACCCAAATGGGTTGGGTATTACCCTCTTCATGTCATGGAGGCAGGAGAGCAAAGAACTCTGGGAGGCAAGTGCCAACCCCTCAGTTTTTTCTCTCCTTATCTCCTATACTTCCCCACTCAACACTGGAAGTCCACCCTTTCCCCTTGATTCTCACCCAAGGCCCAAACAAACTCACTATCCAATGGCAGAGCTTCCTTTTATGGGCAGGCCCTGAAGTATGATAGAGCTTCCTTTAGGTTGTGTCCCATTCAGCAATTAATCAACTGCGCTTTGCAAACCCAATTTCAGGCTACAGCATACAGTGAGTTTCCTGGGGTAATGGAGTGGAGGGGCAAGTGATGGTAAATAGAACTACCTGCTCTCATAGCTCTGTCTCTGGGCTCTGCATGCCACTGCTCTTGAAGATGTGTTTCTCCACTGATTTAATTGAATTAAAATCTCATTTGTAAGTGCAAGAGCAGGAATATTTCCCCTTCCTAAATTCATCTGGACTAAATGGACTAAATTTAAAATTGTGACCCAGAACCTTCTTTAAATATGCAAGGGCATGCATGCATTGATTCAAGTGCTGACTCAATATTACTATAAACAAGAGATGCACAATGGGGACTGGGGTCTTCTGTAAGAAGCAAGAAAATCTCCTGGATCAGGTGTGGTTCATCTACTTAAGCATCATGTTCTTGCAGTGGCCAACCAGGCATCTATGGGAACACTTTCCCCACATAAACATGCTCCTTAAACAACCTTAACCCACTCTTCCTCTAGATATCTCAAGTGATGGGAGAATGGTGGATTAGAGATCATATTTTAGGGTTTGATGGATGGATCCCTCAGACTCCCAAGGATCACAGCAGATACCCAATTTTGTTGGTACCAGTGGGTTGACAGCAGCTGCTGGCACTGCACTCGAAGGCCCCATACCCTGATATTCTAAATGGCTTATCAGATGGCGTGGGCAGTAGTTTCCAGAAAGAAAGGGACTCAAGCTTCATTACCTGTGTGAAACTCTTTAAATATCCCCTATTCTGTGTCCCAAATATGACTTATCTTGGAGGGGTCAGTAGGTGACTGGGCAGGATGCTATGTTGTACAATTATAATGTAGCACTATCCAAAATACAGTTATGGCCACCGCTCTGTATTTAAAGTACATTGAAAATCATACAAGGCCTTGTTTGCATGCCTCATTCTTGTAGAGTAAAATAATTAAATATGTATTGGATAATGTGTAACTTTCAGGAAGCTGAACGAATGTTTCAGGCAGTGGACAGTGAAACTATACACCTTCCATATGACAGAGGCGATGTGTTAGAGATTCCCGTGAAAGCTCTAAAATACAGGTGTGATATATACTTACTATTTTTATTGCTTTTTACATAGCTTTATGTGGAAATTAATGTATTTGAACTATTGTGAATCAGTACTGACCTATAAATCTGGGATTCAACTGTCTGGGAAAGAGGAACAAAAAAACAGACCTCCTTATGTCTACAATATGGTTTTATATATCTATTTTAAATTACATTTTATTCATGTGACCCTTTTGAACAGATCAGATGATTCACTTTCAACCAGCTGTTCTCAGGGTGAAGAAGCTGTTTTGGTCAGTTCTGTCTAGTGTGCTCCTGTGCATGGCTAATGATGTGAGAAGCATTGAAGATACTGAATATAATTTGAGCCATAAATTTACCAGCTGCTTAAAGCCTGGACAGTCTTTTTTAAAAAAAACGAAAACAAAAAAGCTCTATATAGTAATTTCCTTTTAACGCAAAGCAAACAAACAAAAAACCAAACCTTGTGTACATTAAAAAAAGTTGTCTGGGGACACTTGATAATATAGTGGTACCTCCGGTTATGAACTTAAATCGTTCCGCAGGTCCGTTCTTAAGCCAAAACCGCTCATAACATGAGTTGTGCTTTCACTAATGGCGCCTCCTGGTGCCGTGCTCCCGGCATGCAACTTCCGCTTGCATCTCAGGGCAAAGTTCGCAACCGGAAGCATCTACTTCTGTAACCCGAAGTGTTCGCAAGGAGGACTGTATGTAACACGAGGTTCCACTGTAAACAGACTTGAAGGACATAGCACTTAACCCTTAATTTATCTACTACTAAAATCAATCCCAACTGAGTATCTTCCCCCCCCCAAGTTAAAACAAAGAGATGTTGTTTATTAATGTTGTTTGCTACTCACTTTTCTTACAAGGTAACTCAAACTGACTCATATTAAAACCAATTGGAAACAACAATAAAAACCTAAAAACACAACAATTTGAATAAGACTAAAAACACAAAGAAGGCAGGACTTTAAGTCTCAGCCCTCTAAAGAAGCTAATATATACCATTCAAATTAAAGGGCCAGAAGCCCAGGAAAAAAATGAAACATCTTTGCCTTTTCCAGCCAGCTCATTTCCAGAACATTTCCCATCCTTCCTCTGTAATCTGTTTGAAAGGAACGTGTATACTTTTAAAATAATTTGTCTTGGCAAAATATTTGGCTCCAGTTGGAATACCAGAGCTCCTAAGGCTGCAGTCATCAACCACTTTACCCAGGAACATACCTTCTTCCATATAGAGCTAGTTAGGATTAAGTGACTTAATAATAGCATCCCAACAAGCTTTTCAATATCAGCAAGCATCCCTAGCCATATTCTTAAGTTTGCTTTATAAAAAGATACTTTTACTTATTTTCTTATGGTGGCCCCTAGTTTGTATGGATTTGGCCAATATACATTTTTCTTTGGAACACATGAAAATAACCAAAATACTTATTTGTAAGAATTTTGGGTGAGCAAGAAAATAGGTGATAGAGAAAATAAGTACCTGAAATTCTTACAAAGAAGTATTTTAGTTATTCTCATGTGTTCCAAAGAAAAATGTTGCTAGTACAGAAGTAGTTCAGATCTGCTCTCAAAATGGACTCAGTTAGAATTGGATTCTTTCATACAAATATTTCTATTGCCATATGATGATTAAAATCACTCAGTAAGCCAATCCAGTTTTTCCTGTAATGGAATACCTTTTTTAGCCCAGGAATTCTTACACCACATGTATTGATACAGAATGTAGTATTTAACATAACACGTCACTAGTGGCTGGGTAAATACATAACATAAGGCTCAAATGATGTAAAGAGCATGAGACATAATTAATGCTTTTGCAAGGCACTGAATACTAATCAAGTTGTGTTTGTTGTCTAGCGTTGATCCTTCTGTTGTAAACATATCAGATGAAATGGCCAAAACTGCACAGTGGAAGGCTCTTTCCATGAACACAGAGAATGCCAAAGTAACAAGATCTAACTTGAGGTAGCTTAAAACTACTCACCTTTCTGATTATGCTTTGATTTTGTTGAGCTGTGGAAGTAATTTTGACTGGTATTTATATTTATACCCCGAATGCCCAAATAAGAGTTTATATCACATCTGAACTGTGAAACGATGGAAAAGTTTATGAGACCTAGGAAAGAAAAAGACTAGTTTTTAAACTTGGAAGTCTAGAATCCCAAGAACAGTGAAACTAGTGTCATGAGTTGGAGATGCCCATAGAATTTTCTTAAATAAGAGCCTACCATTCTGAATCTTTTTTAAAAGCCCAGTTTGCTTACATGTTATGGGGGTCATTGTCAAAGAAAAATATATATAATGGATTAGCATAAGGCTCTTGATTAAACTGGAGTTGTTTTTTTGGATAATGGACAGAAGATGATATCCAGTACTTCCCCTCTATTGGTAGAAGGCATCTATCAGCAAAATAAGTGAGAGAGGCAGTTTTTGACAATTATTCTCCTTCCACCCACAGCCCCCAATCAAAAGTTGATCCAGGAAGTCCTACTGGAAGGGAAGTGTTGGATATCACTCAAAGCACATTTTCTGTGTATTACAGTGATTTAGATATGGGGTGGCTCTTTTAAAAATATTTAATCTGTAGCATAATGGACCAAAGAATGCCATACATAGCTGTTTCATTTCGTTTCTACTCATTGTGGAACTTTAATTTGGAATAAAGAGTAGAAAAGACACAAAGCATGATACTCTCCCCCCCATTCGGCTACAGATGCACACACACAGGTATATATACACAAACACAAATTTCACAAAAGCTTGCTTGCTACTAGGAATTTCAAATATTCTTAGTCCTGTAGCTGCACACTTGAGATCATGAATGTGGAAGCTGGTTGCAAGACCTCATTATTTATTTAATTTTTATACTACCTTCATCCGAAGTTCTCTGGGCAGTTTACAGCATAAAAATACAAGATGAAAACACAAAATATTTAAACAAAACAACAAAACCTTTCCCACATTACAGCTGGTTTCAGATGTAACATGAAACCATGGTTTGTGCTAACCATAGTTAAGAACCCACTTCATATTTTTTTTAAGAATAATTTTTTATTAACCGACCAATCACATCAAATCAAACCAAATTACATAAATTCCAAATTACACAGCCGAATTTTAAATTTTTGTTGGGGGTACCCATATTTCAAGTTCCGAAGGGATCCAATCAACTTCTTGCTTCTTACTGCTGTTTTAATGTCCACAAATCTAACCTTATGATGTTCACAGTACTATCCAGTCCTTTCTTATTATTTTTCCACATCTCTTGTTGTTATTTTCATATATTTTTCCTTTCTCTTTGTGACCTCTGATAGTCTCCGCAAGCTGGTTAGAACAGTTTGTAATCCTGCGTGGATATTATTTTTTTTATCCAGTAGCCATATCCAGACGTTTTCCGTATAACATCACTTCCATGCAAAACAGTCTTAGCGTCATTAATCTTCACCAATTTGCCTCCTTTATCAAAACCTCTGAGAAGATTCACTAGGAATGCAGTCTGAAAACAAATCCGTTCTTCCTCCCGGCTGTAAATCCTTTGGCAAGATGGCGACTCCGAATTAATTGCTGCGCCATTCCCAAAAGCTCTTATTGCTTCTCGGTCTCCATAAAGCATACTTTTGGTTAAAGTTTATCTCCACACAGACCTTAATCATCCTGCTTGGGTCAGTTCAACCGACGGTTCTAATGAGGAGGGGTTCTTGTAAATCACATAGAAGGAAAGTAAAAAAGGTCCCCCCCCCCAATTCAGCCCCGTTGACAGCCTTTGGTGTATCTTCATCGTAAAATATTCCTGTTTCTCCAGCCCGTCATCTTCTTTCACAGAGGTCACTTAAATTAGCAGACTTCACTCCCCTTCTTCACTTGAAATATGTGCATTTGCTTCTTTTGTAATTAATTATTCCAAATTGCTGCAACTAGTGCGCGATCAGAGACAGCGTCCAGGAGAGCCGATGTCCACACGGGGGCATTCTGCCTAGGGCCCTCACCCCCTTCTTTCGAATTAGGGGGTGATTTATGGGCACAGCAGGCAAGGGCAGTGTTCCCCATTTCCTTGGGGCAACAAGGGAGGCTGCCTACTCCCATAACAGCCTCTTAATTACCCCGTGTGGGTCGGAGAGATGGTATTGTCGGCCATCTTCCAATGCGCCCCCTAGTGGCCCCCCGTTAAGAACCCACTTCATAGTCTGAGCTTCTTGACATATGCCAGGCTGACTATAGGTCTGAGACGCTTGTCTGCTCAGAATTCAGCTTCATGTTTCCATGGTGAAGCAGCCTCTTGCGCTGGGACAATGGCCCTGTGATTTGTCATTGTCCTGTGAATTCGCATATAATAGGAACTTAGAAATATTAGGTGGGTTCAGGTTCAGGCTGCATCTGAATCCAGACTAAATGCATGTTGCCTAGTCTGTCACTGACCTTACATGGCAGTCCTACATGTCTACCCAAAAATAAGCACCATCGTATTAAGTGGATTTAGAATTGCAGCCTTAAAGTTGAATAATTATGGTGGTTTATTGCAATTATATTGAATACACATGCATCTATAAGAAGAAAAGCTGAAAATGGCTTAAATGTTTAGCGAAAAACAGCATTCAAGCCATAAACCCTAAGAGAATAATCTTGAATCCATGTTAAACTTTTCTGATGTGCTTCATGTGCTTGAAATGTGTTAACTTGAGTGTGTGTATGTGCATGTTCATAATAAAAAATAATATGTGATACATGAAATACAGGTGCTATTTGATAAAATTTGAGTGTGTTATATATTCTTTGGCTTGTCTAACCTTGTGAATTGTTCTTAACAGCTCTGAAAAAGAAGAGTGTGTGAAAATAGACATGGAAAATACTCCTGAAACAAAGTATGTAGATGCTGAAACCTCATTATAGAAGTGAACAAGGGTATATATTATTTTATAGGATATACTGTAAAAGGGTGAATTCACATCTTCTTTCAAGTACTGAAATTCGAGAGAAATGGATACTGTATGCACAGCAACAAGACTTTCAGACAAGATAGAAGTGGTGTCCGCTCTGGAAATATTTATTTTTAGTGGAATGTTTTTCATTTTTTTAAATAGGAAAATTAAAAATTCTTTTTAGTTATCAGTACATGCATTGCATGTCAAATCATCTTTAATTGTGAAGTATTGGTTGCATTGTTTATAACTTTCTAGTATGTAGTAGTTTTTATAATTTATTGCAGTACACGTCACGTTTTCAGGCAATTACTGTTTGGGTGTTTGCAAAATGTTATAAATGTCAGTCTCCCTAGGAAAAAAAATCCGAATGTGCCCTTTCATAAATGACTTTATTTTCAGGCCATTCTTACTTCATGTTGCTGTTTTATGGGGATCTAAATGGATATCTGTGAGAATGATTTATTAGTCCTAAATTAGTATAACACTAAACACAGTGTTGTTGCCTTTCCCTTATTCCTGTAAGTCATGGATACCACAGTACCTCTTCATACTACATATTTTGTGTACAGATTCTTTTGCCTCCATTCAAGTTAATGAGGCATTGAAATTATACAGGGCCTGTGGATTTGAATACACATGTAGGCTCCAAATTAAGGTTCCTGACTTAAAATGTAAGCTTAACAGACTTTGATTAGCCAATGAGTTTGTTTCCTTTTCCTGCATGTGCATAATATTAATTGATCTCTGAAAATACATTCAGAGTGGTAAGAGCAGGGGATCCCAATGCAAACATTTTCCTGATTCAGGAGAGGGTTTGCACAGGAATCTTGCTTTTAAACAAAGGGCTTTCAAACAACCCCACACAGACCCAGAGCAGGTGGAGGGAGTGTGCTTCACAGAGGATGGGAGACAGAGCAAAAGGCTAACAATCATGGAGCCAATTCTGACTCAGTCAATAGAACTCAGTATCTAAATGCTATTACTTGGAAGGCTTGGACCTGGAGATTTCTTGTGTGAGTGAAAAAAAAAATACTTCCACTTGTGAAAGGCAACCATGCTGAATTTCTTCCATCTCCTCATCCAGCTGCTGCCCCCATACCCCATTCTACATTCTAGAGGGTCCTACTGCCTTAGGAGATGGTTTGGGGGGGGAACCACAGGGCCTACAGCAGGGGGAAGGAGCCGGGAGAGCCCTGTTGCATGAACAGAGTTCTGCTTGAGCATTTCAAGATCCACGCAATATGTTTGGAACTATAGCTAGCTTATAAGATATTAGGCCATGCATAGAAGTAAGTTGCATTGACGTCAGTGGTGCTTAATTTTGAAGGCAGTGAATCTGGGTCCAAAGCTGTGCATGCAGAGCTTCTGCAATGGGTAAGGCCTTCTCTTATGTGGAGGATGTGCATATGAAATTATACCCTATATCAAGGAAAGATCTTGTGTATGCTGGATCTACATGGTACCTATCTGAAAATCCCACACATATGAAGAAGGCCCCTAAACTGGAGCCACTGTGATTAGCATCAAGGTGTGAGGATTGTGTAATACATTAATCTCTATGCATTTGGAGGAATGGAGCAACTTTATGTGAAGTTACAATTAAAAGGCAAATTAAACATGTAAGGTCTTCAATTTTAAAAGCACATTGCTTTATTATCTCCTCTTACTGAAGTCAGTTGTATAAATTGCTAGCCACACCGGAACAGGGATGGCGGGGACTCTGACCCCACCTGTCATGGTTGGACTCTCAATTCCCATCATCCACAGCAAATATGGCCAGTAGTCAGGGATGATGGAGGTTGTAGTTCAAATCATCTGGAGGTCCACAGGTTCCCCATCCCTGCACCAGAATATTAATGCTCATTTCTTTCTGTGGCAGAATTAAGCATTTGTGTATATCTGTCCTGATGAAATGCACAGGACTTAAGGCTTGAACTGCAGCTGGATAGTATCTGTTTGCCAGCATGGACTTCAGTTATCTTGCCCAATGGTGAACCTCACAGTAACCAATTCTGCTTCTAAAAGTGAAATGGCAGCAACTGGTGAAGCCATTCATTGGTAGGAATCACCACCGTGGAGCAATCAAATAGGTCTTTAAAGACCACTGTCGGAAGTGGTAGCTGATGTAAACGTAAACCGTGTAGTTACTGGCTGGTTAGGAGCTTCAAGTCCACATGGACCTCTCATGCTAGCAGAGATTCTTAGTGGAGCCCATCATCACTGCTACCTCCCAGCAGTTTCCCATTAAGAATGTGCTTTCTTTTCCTTCCTTGATTGCCTGGCAGCATGCAATTCCTGTTAGCAATCTGCCTTGCCACTTGTTACTGAAGAATGCTGTCCGTATGAAAACTTAAGTTCCGCAAACCTTGCAAAGAAGTCTAGTTGTTGACATTGCTCACAATTGTAACAGAAGCCACATAACTTAAGGTTGTGCTTATTTTCCGTCAATAATGAATATTTGCACCTCTCTTTGTGCTTTCTGTCAAAAGAAGAATTTGTGCGCGTCTCCCACAGAATTTTTCACTGGGAATATGGCAAGAAGTGCATGTTGGATCTTGAAAGTAACTTGGTGCACCCAGTGGAACATTTTACTTTTCTGAAGAGGAAGTTCATGTACCGTGCCGTCAACTGCTTTTGAAATAGTGGGGTGTTTCAAAAGCCGTTTTCAGGGCAGAACCAGAGGAGTGAATAAGTTGCACAGCATAAAAGCAGATTGTGGGGCTCACCAAAAGCAACTGTGCTCAGTGACCTGAAACAATTGAGAGCAAGTAATGGGAACAGAAACCTATGGAATTGACACTTAAGATTTACTTGAACAGTGGCATTTCCTTTTATTATTATTTTTTAAATGCTGCTAAATGTATTCACAGTTTGAAGAAAAAGTTAACTTTATTAAATCAACATGTAGGGATATGGGTCATCATTAAACAGAAGAGCTGATGCCTCAGCACCATCAAGTTAGCTTTTCAGTACTGCTGATCTTTGATATTGGTAAGAGTATAGCTAATGTTCATTCCTGGATGTTCACGTAGCTTGTGCCTTAGCCTTCTTCAGAAAATATGCACTTTTTCTTTTTTGAAAATCATGACCACCTGTCACTTACCCCATCTCTTTCACAAAAGGTGTGTTCAACGTCTTCAACAATCACGTTTGAAAACAATGTGTTCTATTTGGTACAGTAAAAAAAAAAACAATCATGCCTGTAGCTTTCAGAGTTATTCACACTTGTCTTCCATTACTGAAAAATTCTGTATTCAGAGCTGTGGGTAGTAATTTGCAAAGATCCAAACAGATTGTCTTGAATGTTAACCCTTTGTTTTTTAAGCCTATAATTCCATAATGCTGAACAGTTCATATCAACTTTTCAGTGCCAAAGGGTTAATAATTTTGGTAACTTAAGCAAAGATCTGAAAACTACTTAGAATCACAATATTTATTTTATTTTAATTATGTAAAAATATTATACAGTGCCAGGCATAACCATGACTTGCAATGTAGTCTGCATTGATTGTTTCGATGTTGTTTGTTAATGTTATCTTACATATTTGATAGCATATTAAGTCCTGATGACATGCTGAGAATTCCAGTGGTAAAATCTAGGTGATTTACTGCTTATTATACTGTATAAACGTTATTTCCTTCTCCATAATTAAAAAAAGGATAGTATTAAAGTAAGACAGTGAAGGACAGAGCTTTTACTGTACGTAGATAATAAATGTTGCCTTAAAAGGTGTAAATGAGTAAACTTTACTGTGCACTGATTCACCTTAGGGTGGAGCCTAATTTAAAGCCAGTATATTTCCATTAAACCAGTAGACTAAATAGCTGAGCACTTTTTTTACATACCTTGGTACTGGCATCTTCTGTAAAGAATCTTAGTGTCACAATAGAATCTAAACAACCCGGTGTTTTTGGTTTATGTATGAACTTGTAAAACTCTGTTCTAGATATGCACAAACAACTCATTATCCTTAGTTTGCAATGTTCCATGCTGCAAACTGTGTTTAAGGCAGGTTATTCCAGATTATCAAGATAATCAACAAAAATGTGCAAGATAGTGTACAAAGCATGTCAGTCATTTAGCATCCAACAGAACGTTTCTCCTCCCCCCCCCAACACATTTATCTCTATGTACAGTAGTCTTGTAAAATGTGCCCATTGTAAAAGTAAGTTCCAAATGTAAAAATGTCACGGATAGATGAAATGCAAAACCAAAATGCACTGGTATGCATTGTTTAAAGGGGTTATGTATTATACATATGTTTTATACATTGTGTTTGAAGTTACCAGTTCAGAGTTTGTAGATCATTAGCACAACATTTTGAATGTATTTTGCTTTTGCTTTTCTTAAGTTTGGTCAGTAATTTAATGTTTTTTAGAATGATTGATTATAGGTGCCATCCATTACCTAATACAGTACAAATGTTGTGAAGAACCATTTATTTTAGTGAATGTACAGGCACATAGTTGTGTGTCAATATATACTCGTATTCTGAATACAAAATATTGTCTTGTGATTTTACTACTTGCAGTTTTTTTATTTTAAAACTTTTTAGTAAATTTGTCAATTATAGGAAAATGGTTGCAATTGGTGTGAAAATAAAGTTTTTCATATTTAGTACATATTGTCACTATTTGGCAGTCTTGGAGTAACTTATTTAATGCCAGGTTTTTATAACGCAATTTATTAGTCAGGAGACGAATTCCTTTGTAACATTTCCCATTTGTTATTGATGCTTTGTTTTGTAAGTGTGTCTTCCAGTGTTCAGAGCTGAACAAAAACATTTACTTTGATTTGCAGTGTGATTCCACACTTTATTCCAGTTTTTATGACAGTTTTCTAATTGCATATAACATTTCCTTTTATAATAAAATCCAAAGCAAGTTAACACTGTTCCAAATGTAGAAACAATATTTTATTAATTTATATAATGCCTACAAAAAATTCTCCAACATGTACTGTGAAAAATCCAGCCTTTATAATTTGTTTAATGAATGTTGCGAAAACTATTTTTTGTAATGTTTCAAAAAGTTGACAAAAAGCAATAAAATGCCACTGAATTTAACGTTTTCGGTTAATCTTTAATCACATGTTGTTTGTTATGCAGGTTTAATGTTACTGATATAATACATGAAAGCTCTCTGGTGCTCTAACTTTTATCTAGCTAGTCTAGTTTAGAGTGAAGTTCTTGCCATGTGTTTAAGAACTGCACAACCAGCAAGTAAGAGCTGTGAAACGATGCTACAAATTGTACCACTGTATAATGCTGCAATATGTATCTTTTGGATTGAAGTTGTGTTATATTATTAGATGCTCAAAATCCTTTCACTGTGGTGGGCAGGGGTTGTAGTGAATTGAAGACCAATATAGTTCAAGGATCTCTAGAGTAGAGTATTTCTCATAGGAATGAATGGCAGCCATTGTAGGCTTGAGGTGGGTTAATCTGCCCCAGTGTTGACAGTTTTGTGGACGATGGGGCAAGTTATGCACTTCCAATGCAATAACCTTTTTAGTTCTATCCTGTTTACTGTCATAAAACTCAGAGGAAGCCACTGAGAACTTGAGTTTTGTTTCTTAGTGACACTAGAAAGCAGATTTACCTTTACTGGTAACAGAAAAAGACATTTACTGGAATGGTATTTATTTCACAAGGTATGCTGAAATGTACACCTCCTATATTACACACCTCCCATGTTAGCAAAAGCAAGAAAAGTGAAGAGGGGAAAAATACATATTTTCTGTTTTCTTGTCCTGTGTTTATTGGATCGAGGTAAGTGGGAAGAAACAGCTTCCTTCCCACATCTGCCCTGCAAATACTCAGATTGTATGGGACAAGGTGATGCTGTTTTTCCCTTCTATCTTGCCCTGAATTCCAGTCAATCCTTTGCCTTATTTGTAACTGGCACCCAAATAATTTTGTTGGCATATGAAAGTATGCCAGCACTTGAGGGTGAAGCCATAGCATTATGCACAGACAAGGTTAGTACAGTAATTGGGCTATGCAGAATGTTAAAAGGAAAACAGGAAAATATTAAATTTTTAAGAGAGAAATTAATAAAACCTACAATGTAAAGGGTCAGAAAGAGATGCTTGATCAGAGTTGAGCAGTGGTCTAGAGATTCGCAATATAACTCTGGATAAATATTAGATATTGCAGCTTTACCCATATTGCATGTTTTTGCTCTTTCTGTGGCAAGGTTTGGTTCTGTTCAGTTGTGCCAATTCTATTCTAGGCTGTAGGTCTATTGAAATTGAGCACGCGAAACAGAGCCAGCCCAATACAATTGGCACCTGAGATGAATCACAAAATAGTGCACCAAGGAATAAGAGGTGAGTGAAGATCTATATCGGGAACAAGGATGAGGAGATCAGCAGCACCACCTATTTGCCAAGAGGCCACTGTAGAGGTGGCATTGGCCACCCAAGGAAGTGGCAGATCTGGCCTCCAAGGAGCACATTGCAGCAGCAGGCAATGCATTCAGCGGTTGGCAGATCTGCCCCTGTGGTACCTGCTGCCTGAGGCAGTTACGTCACCTTGCCTCATGGGTGCACTGGCCCCGAAGAGAAGTCATGGCTTTGTTGCTTTGGAGCTGTCCTGCACTTCTATAGAAACAAACGTTCAATTCATTTACTTGGAGCCCTTCTTGTGCCCAAAAGGCTCCCCAAAGTGCCTTCAACTTCAAAATAAAATAAAAAGGGCAGTCCCGTTTAAAATGTATGACACAAAAGGAGAAAATGCCCCCAACTGCAACAAAGCAACATCATGGAATCTGTTGGGGAGTGGATGGTATGAAGTGCTGTAGAATCCTAGAATTTGGTGGAGTTGGAAGGGATCCTGGGGGTCATCTAGTCTAACCCCCTGCAATGTAGGAATCTCATCTATGAGATTCTGCATAGTTGCACATCTTGCTTAGACAGAATAGCTAACTGGACACCATACTATACTTAAAGCATAATCTTTGGAAGCTGGTCATTCAGAAGGTGAGATTTCCTACACGTATTCCAAAGCATCATCTTTACAGATCCTCAATATGTCTGAGAGCTAATCACAGGCCCCTTAACTTGGTTGTTTCAACGATATGAAGCAAATAAAATTTCAGTATATATGTACCATGTATGAGTGTCGTCGCTGCTGTGTTCTATAAATTCATTTCCCCCTCTCTTCCAAATCAGTACATCTGATTTGCTACATAAGTTAGGTTAGCCCTATATTTTTTTATTGCGGTCATTAATTACAATAAAAAAAATATTATCTTAAGACCTTTTGGAGAGGACTGGAAGTGAAGCAGCAGTCTCTACACGCTCAATAATAATACGTAATGGAATTACACCCTCCGACTTTGGATTGGGTCGTTTTCCAAACAAAATCGCAAGCGACGTGGCGCCAGCCTACAATTCCCACGCCACCTTTTGGGTGAATACGGTAATCTTTCCCCTTCTGCCCCCTTCCGGGTATTTGCAGAAGGAGGGCCGCCATTAGCCAATCAGAAAAAGGCTCCTGCAAGGCCGCTTGGTGACGTCACCGCTCCAAGCCGCGCCTACTGAGAATTTAGCGCGAGAGTCGTTTCTTTCCACTACGGCGAGCGGGGCTGGGAGCCCCGAGCGGCTTCTCCCGTTCCTATGGCAACAGCAGCAGCGGCGTTATCCGTCTCCCCTGGAGCGCCGCCGCCTTCGCAGCGGCTCGCCATTGGTCGAAGGAATCGATCGTTTAGAAGGAGGCGCGCTCTCATTGGCTGGTACGTTTGTCAGTTGGCTCGCTCAGCGGGGCGGGGGGGTTTGGTCTTTTTTGGCTCGGATTAAAAAATAGTAGTAATAATAATAATAAGAAGAATCCTAAAAAATAATAAACGGAGAGGTGCGGTGGATCTGCATACTGGGGAGGGGCAGAGAGATCGGGAATCCAAGGCGCCGCCCCTCCCTGTGCGAAGTGAGTAGAGCGAGGAAGGGGATGCTTGGGAGGAACGAAGAAAACAGCGTTTTGTGGAGTTTCCCATCCCATAATTTATGATTGGATGGGAATTCCCAGCGGACCCCGGGGATTAGGCCGGGGAGAGCCACTAGGATCTCTTTTCGGTGTTAGATTTAGCTTTGGAACATATGCAGTGCGTGGTTTGTTCTCTCTCAGATTTAGCTTTGAAACACTATTATTATTATTATTATTATTAGTGCCTTTTATAGAAAAACGGTGCTAGTACACACCATGGAGTTGTTACAGTAAGTGTCACACTTCTAACATTTTTTTGGCGGGGGGAGTGCCAGTACTGTGTACTCTTGAGTACCCCCAGAAAAAACACACTTCTTTTTAAATTTGCACACCATAGTATCTTATATACATTTATCAAGGCTTTTGAGGAACAGGTGTCAGCACTTCCTTAATTTTTTTTTAAAAGAGAACTTTTTGGAATATACAAACAAATATGGAAACCAGTCATCAATAATAGGTGGTTGATAACAGGCCATTCATCTTTTTAGTTCCTGCTCCCCCAGCCATTGAAATGGGAATCCAAAGAAATTAGACTTTGTGTATATTTTGACCATGATCTCTGAAAGCTCCATTCCACTCAACTTTGCGTTTAAGTTCTTGAACAACAGTTCCCCTTGACGTGCACATGCTGTGTGACAAACCATATTTGAAAGTGAGAAGTATCTCAAAAGCGATTCGAGATATGGCATGTAGATTTGTGGTTAAAAACAACGAAGGTGAAGAATCCCACTTCGGAAGCAGGAGCTTTTAAGAGAAGCTAAAACAGCTCTTTCATACCTTCCAAGTGTCCCTATTTTCCAGGGACAGTCCCAGATTTACAGAAGCCATCCTGGTTTCTGATTTGATCCTGGAATGTCCTGCTTTTCCTTAGGACGTCCCTATTTTCATTAGAGAAATGTTGGAGGTTACGGAGTTAGGCGACCCCCGAGCCAAGGAGACACAACCTTTAGAATAGGGATTTTAAAAAAATGTTTAATCTTTTATTATGATTTTATATATGTTGGAAGCCACCCAGAGTGGCGGGGGCAACCCAGACAGATGGGTGGGGTATTAATAATATTAATGGAATAGGACGTCCCTATTTTCATTGGAGAAATGTAGAAAGGTATGCTCTTGATTTATTTAATCCCTGGACCTATTATGTATTCTTTGTTTTCTTTCCTGTAGACATCTCTTTCTCCAGTTACTCATGTCATCTACTGGTATTGTCCTTCACTTGTCAAGTGAAAAAACAACATTTTTACATTTGTTTTCCTCTTCAGAGGCATGATGTGTTAATCCTGATGCCTTGATGTTATACAATGCCTGATCAACACAAGAAGGTGAAGACCACAGACAAGGCAACTGATACCAAACTTCAAGGGTACTGTGCTTTTCGCTAAATGTCAGCAGTGACTCTCTGGAATCTGCACCAGCTGCCAGACAGAATAGTTTAATCTGAATCGCTCTGTGTACATGGTGACTGTTACTCTGGTCACCAAGACCTTTTCACTTTGACAGAAACAATTGGTGGTTAAGAAGCCTATACAAATTGTGGGTGTGTAGAGCAGACCGCTGAGGCAATATTGTGGAATGCTTGATACAATGCCATAGAAATATAAACTTCAATATTATTTCATTTAGATTACTTACTGATGAAATAAGGTAGTGTAATGTGTTGTTAATAAGCATATAATTTATGTTTTCTCCTAGGGATTACTCAGACCTTAAAAGGCTTCTGGCACTACTAAATGTCCAGTCAAGCAAACAACAGGTATTTTTCATTAGCCATTTTGTAACGGCAGGCTGTAATTATTAATTTATTCATTATTATTGAAGTTAATTTGATTTTGGAAATACTCAAAATTAATATTCAGATATTCAAAATTAATTTTGAACAGTAGCTTTCAAGCTCTGCGTAAACATGAGGGTGGGGGGATCCTTTTTAGGAATGGATGGAGTTGAAAAGAAGGAACCCATTGCATATGGGTTTTCTTTTGTTTTTCCCCAGGGAACTCGGGGAATTGTAGCTCCGAGAGAGCAATAGGGGGTTCCTAATACCTTTCAGCACCCTTAATGAACTACATTTCCCATGATTCTGGGGGGGCGGGGGCGGGGAGGAACCCATAAATGTTTAAAGTGGTATGATACTGCTTTAAATGTATAGTGTAGATGGGGCCTGTGTGTTGAGGTAGGTCATGCCAATAGTAAAAGTAATTCTTTAAGAAACTGCCTGTGCCCTTTAAATAAGTCTTTGGTACCCTATTATGGAGAGCTGTCATCAACAACTCCTCTCAGCCCTCACCATTGGCCATGCCTTCTGAGGTTGAGGGGAGATGGAGTCTAATAACATCTAGAGGGCCACACGTTCTTCATCCCTTCTGTATACATAAACAGCTTATTCTCAGGAGGCAGTGCTCTCATTCTCTGCTCTTAATAAGCTCACTTTGTTCTCTGTCTACTTCTGCAGAGCAGGTGCTTTCTATTCCAGGAAGGCTATTTGAGGAGAGATCTCCCCTCGGTTTTTGGTCCAGGTTTTTAAAATTTCCCTGAAAAGTATAGATGCAAGCTTCCTGCTTCTTAGAGAGCGTTCAACAAGGCTAAGCAGCCATTGCTGCTCAGAACTCTGCGCCCAACTGCCATTTTGAGAATGCTTGCTATGTTTTCATTCCTTTCCCCCCTGCATACTCCAGCTGCATCTTTTCAAGATCTGTGTGCAGTTATGGAGAAGAGACAGCCTAGGGTGCTTTGAAATCTGCTGTATATATTGGATTATTATTTTTAAAAATCATCTCCTTGTTGTTTGAATTCAGAGGTTAAATTGCCCGAGGTCCCTGTGACAATCACGTATTTTCCTCTGACCCAGCTAAACACTTTGTATCATTTGTCTTATAGTAAATCTCCTTTGCATTTGCAGCTGCCAGCCCTTAACTTTGAAAGTTCTAATAATAGCATGACCAAGTCTGAGCAGTACTCCAGCAACCCTTGTGGAGAGAGATGTAGAGGTCAATGGCAAGAATCGACTGAAGCTGTTGAACTCGAACACTTTAGGTACCGTGCAGAAAAGAAAATGAATGTTTATTGTATTTATCTGGATCCAATTAAAATCCTTTTATGCTATATATATAATCTTTACTATTGAGTGTGCTCTAGTGTCATTGAAATTCTACTCAATATTGAACCAGAGCAGATTCCAACCTATAGTTAGCAGAGTAAAAACTTAAACACGTTGTAGGATTCCCAGAAAATAGACCAGAGGCGATTATATTTCATCCAGCAGAGCTTTACTGCTACTGAAGGCAAATGAGCATAATGGTCACAAATCCAATACATTTAGGATTGGCACTGTCCATAAGAAATCCAGTTGCAGCAGACTTAACTTAAACTTACAGTAACTTATAACAAGACTAAACCTTAGACTAAGCATACAGAACACAACACCAGACGGGAAAGAAAGTGAAAGTGAAACCCAGGCTCCATCTGGCCTTACTTTTATAGTCAGCATAACCTTGACAGAAAGAGGTAAGAGAACCAGTTCAAACCAGCTGTACTTAGCTTCTCTGAAGGTATAACCCAAACATCATTGGTTTCTTTCACACAGAGAAGCTTCCAGAAGCTTCTTGAATTAAGTAGAATAGGAAAGATCTCTACACATCAGATCAATACTTTTTGCACTAAGAAATGCAAACTGACATCTAGAACCTCATGGGATAATAGTAAATAAATTCAATCATAAGTGACTTTAAGACATACTGTATTATTGACATCTGACAGGGCTGTCTTAACTGTGGCTCAGATGTACGTCCTATTGAATTGGATAGGGTTATTCCCAGGTATTGGGGGATAAGATGGCAGCCTTCATTGTTGCCTTGCATACAGGAGGCAATTTAGGATGTTTGCGGTCATCCTGAACTTCTGCTTTGCATGTAACACTGTAGACAGGAGTTTCAGAAGCCTCTTCTGATGGGCAGTCCATCCAGGAACCCAGGCCCTACCAGCACTATGCTAGTATGCCATCCGGGAAAGATGCCCTTTCAGGTTTGTCTCTTCAGGATGAACTTGGCTGAACCTTACACACTCCCCTCCTAGGATAATTGACACCAGGCATGAATGGAATAAGTTCTTGTGGACCACTTTGCCATATGGAAGAGCAGCATACAAGTTGAGATAATAAATTAAATTAAGACAGCAGTGGTAGTTGTAACATTCAGGGGAGAGGTAGGGACTGTTAGAATTCCTGCTCCATGATTGCAGTCATGGGATTGTTCTCTTTCACATGACGGTATATGTTTTGACTCCACAGAGTGGGAAGTGACAGAGACAGGATGTTTGTGTTAGTGTGTTCCGTGAAGTGGGACTATTGTCTTTCATTTTTTCTCATTGCTGTCTGATGTTAGTGAGAGAGGGAGCCATGTTGCAGTGCTCTGTGTGTGTTTATATGTAAATAAAGTAGTTTAGCCAAAATGCTGAGTTGCTGAGGTCTGTTACGCAAACTGCAAAGACTCTGCGGATCCCTAAGTGTGCTGATGTCTGTTGGCATCGGTCACTGTGATGTTTGGGCAGAATAAAGGTTTTGAAGCTCCCGAACAATCGACTATGAGGGAACATGCCAGTCGGGCATATGTCTCTGCCAGGGTCCTACTCAAGTGTAGGACAAGCTCCTGACAGGGACTTGCTCTATTATTTCCCCTGGGTGCTGACCAGTGAGTCCAAGTAGGAGCAGGAATCTAGTTTGGAGTACATTGATTGTAACCTATTAATCTTTGTGGTCATTTTCATTAAGTCACTGTAGTCAAAAATGCATTTTCTGCACAGACAACAATCTCTTAGCATCCCATCACTGCGAGCAAAAGCATTTATGCCTTGTGCAATGCCCATTTGCCTTTTTCTCCCCTTAGTATGAATTACAAGAACGAGAGGAAATTTAGTCAACATCCACAGCACAAGCTGTTTCAAGATATCTTCACAGCTTTGGTAAAGAACCGGCTGATTTGCAGGTAAGAAACATCCACTATGTCTTTACCTTTGGAATAAGTATCAAAGCACCCAGCGGGATCAGAAAAGCACCTCTTTGTGTGGTTGAGTTTCCCTTTGGAACAGGGACTGCCGCTCTCTCAAAATATTAGACTTCCCCGGTGGTAGTTGACCTTTACACTGGAAGTCTATTGACTTTCATTAAAAGAAATAGCATTAGTTTGGGGTGTTCCAGTGAAAAGGTGGCAGCTTGAAATTCTACAATCGGTCTAAAATCAGGAGGAAAAAGGTGGACTAGATACGCAGTTCTGCTATCTTTCTAAGTTGTAGCCTTTTGAAATGCTTCTAACACGGCTTTCACTAAAATCTGAATTGCTGTTTTGATGATGGCTTATTTCCTGTTCTGGGACTTTACATCCCAGCTACGCCAAGAACTGTAAGATCGCCAGCACAGTTCTAACCTTGTCTGTTCAGCAGTAGGTTCCACTGAATTCATTTACTCACAGGCAGATGGGTATATAGTTGCTGCCTAGGGCTGCTCTCCTAACCCTGTTTACTTGAAAATAAGTCCCATGGAATCCAGTGGGACTTAATTCTGAATGGACATGGTTAGGGTTAGGATTTTACTGTAAGTTGTTACTGTTTGTAGATAGTTGACGGCCCGACTTCATTTTTACAGTAACGGAGAGTGGATATTTTCATACCGGTGCATTTCATTGTTTGACTGTAACCATGTGGCAAACTGCAAAATATTTTAATAATCAGATATGTGTTTTCTGAAAGAGGACAGTATAGTTAACAATAATTTTTTTTACCAGTTAGCTGCTTATTCAGTGCAGGGAAACTGTAACACATGACAGTTATTCTGTGATATCTTCTGTTATTTTCTTACGTCACATTGCATATTTTATTGATACCCCTGTATCATTTTGAGGGTGGTATCATGAGTATGGTTGCCCAAGAGGATGTGGATGATGTTGACCAAGCTGCTGTATTAATAGCTCTGTGATGCCAGTAACATAAAAAGATCTGCAAGGAAACTACTTGTCCTGTTTAATAATATGTAGCTGCTGTTGCTTAGAACTCTTGGCACTATACCCAGATCAGTGGCTATGGTACAAGAAAGGGAAGGTGGTCTTATGTGAAGATGCATCAGTAGGGTTGTCATATTCCCAAAAGTGAAAATCTGGACAAAGTTGTTCATCTTTTTTGGGGGGAGGAGAAATTGTTGAGCTTTTTGGGAACATCTCCCCCCAAAATTCCGTATTTTTTGCTCTATAAGACTCACTTTTTCCCTCCTAAAAAGTAAGGGGAAATGTGTGTGCGTCTTATGGAGCAAATGCAGGCTGTGCAGCTATCCCAGAAGCTAGAACAGCAAGAGGGATTGCTGTTTTTGCTGCGCAGTGATCCCTCTTGCTGTTCTGGCTTCTGAGATTCAGAATATTTTTTTTCTTGTTTTCCTCCTTCAAAAACCAGGTGCATCTTATGGTCTACGTTTTTGGGCTGTTTGGGGAATTTCAAAGCATTTTTAGGATTGCCCTACTTTGCCATGCATCCAGGTTTTCCCGGATGTTTTGCCACTTCAGCAAAATCCATTTAGGGAGCCTGATTCCCGGATGTGTCCAGGAAAACTCGGACGTATGGCAGCTCTACACATCAGTAGCTGAACTCTTGCCTGATTGTCCTGGTCTCCTTTGCCTGATTTGTATATGTATATTAACTGGATCAGGAGAACAGATTTGGCCTGTCTCTCCTTCACCCTGCCTGCCTGCATTGCCCTGGTTTTAAAGTTGGAGTAATGTTTTTATTTTATGTATTTATTTAAATAGTTCTAAACCATGCTTGCATAGAAAAATATAACAAGGTGGTGTGCAACGCAAAAACCTAACAGCACAACAATGAGCTTGGTAAAAATATCAACAGCATATCAGCCAAAAATATAAAGCTTGCAAAAGATTGCCTGAACAGTGCAGTTTGTCAAAGATGTGTGAAAGAAAGCAGGGATGATTCTCCCTGGACTTCTCTTAGCAATGAGTTCATCATGGCCTTCTATGTGAAAGGCTTAGACCCTCCTAAAGACCAGCTGACTCTCAGCAGCAGTGGGGACCACCAAGGATGCTTCATCAGTAGATCTTAGTGATCAAGGTGGGGCATCAGGAACGGTCCTTAAGATACTGTTTAGAACTTTGTAAATTAACAGCAGAACTTGAAAGCTGGCTGGGTAGCGTGTGGATAGCCATATGCTCACCCTGCTGTTGATTATTCTGGTGGAAATATTTTGCTCCATGGGCCCATCCATTAAGGTTCTTTCAATATTCCTTCAGGTGACCTGGCATTTCTTGTTTCCTTTTCCTGCCACCAGATCGAGGATAAGATAAACATCTGTGTATGCTTCATTTAAAATATATTTGAGGGAAATGCAAGCACTTTGTTTTTGAAACTGAAATGGGCCCCAGAGACAAATCTTTGAACTTCTACTCCAGAGAAATCTTCAGAGATTTCCTTTTTTTTTTAACTCAGCTGAACTTACGCATCAAAAACGCCGTCTTGTGAAAGCCAATGCATTCTGCTTCAAAGAAATGCCCTTGAAATTTAAGGTGTGAAGAACTTTTATCACTAACTACAGTATACAAAACAACTCTAAGACATGACTCCCTAGTGTATGACTAGCCCCATGTCAGTCTGAGATACACAGTATTTTTCCTACAGATTCATACTGCACAGGTTACAGAAATGATATAGCTTTAAATTTTTAAAAAAATCTTGAATTGAATACAAATGCATTAAACCTTACATTTATTCTTCCTTAAGACTGATTTCATTGGTTTGCTTGTAACTCAGTCATACTCTGAGTAAACCCATTGAAATCAACGAAGCAGAATAACTTAGGTGCACTGATTTCAAGGGGCCTTTTCTGAGAATGGCTTAGCTGGATACAACTTTATCTTATACAACGTCCGGAGTCAAATAATCATGAAAGCAGTTCTGTGAACAAAAGTGGCTTTAAGCTTCATTAAATGGCAACTTCTCCCTGTGGGGCCACAAAGCTTATTAAACCTGGATGGTGTTCAGAAACAATCTGTGGTGTGGCATCTTGAGGGAGCGGCAGGAAGGGGGATCAGGCCGAAGGGAAAAGCCCCAGTTCTGCTGTGCTTGCATGAAGTATTTACATGAGTCTCATCAGCTCTTTGAATGCTGCCTGTTGAATTAAAGGATACTTTTTTATGTAAATAAGTAACCCTGGGTGAGGTGTTGTTATGTACTAAGCTTGGATCCTAAAACAACAGGCAGGTAGGATCCTAGAATGCAACAACCTGATTGGCCTGCAGGAGCAGCTCAGTCAGACCCCAGGAGGAAGTTAATCAGCCTATTAGGCTGGTAGGATACTAGGATGCAACAACTGATTGGCGTGCAGCAACAGCCCAATCAGGCCCCAGGAGCGAAACATAATCAACCAATCAGACGGTACTCATTGTGTAAATAATGTATATAAAGCCTGAGGGTGGGGTGGGGAATTCAATCACGGTTCCTATGAGTTGAAATAAAGAGCATGAAATTACTACTCGACTCTGAGTATATTTCAGGCGTGAGGGTTTTTTTTTTTTAAAGGTCTGCCATTACAAACATGACACAGTAGGTTAGGGTTGGGGAGCCTTTTTTAAAGCCAAGGGCCGCATTTATTTTGGAGCCATCTGTTGAGGGTCACATGGCAGTGGTGGTAACACCAGAGGCAAAAGTGGACAGAGCAATTAATGCAAATCTTACCTTTGTCAGTATGCTGGTTTCTTTGTCTTTCTACACACACACACACACACACACACGGAAGCAAGAGGCATTACTGAAGTTCATTCCACACAGTCAAAACACTCAGGTAGTTTTCAAAGCAGGGCCAAGACTGAGTATGGGGAAAGGGCCTGGTGAGATGTCAGAGGGCCTGATAGAGAGTCTTGGAGGGCCACATTTGGCCTTCAGGCCTGAGGTCTCACACTCTTTCTATCAGTGGCGAAACTAGGCTTACTATAACCAGGGCAGAGACCCAGTTTGGCACATGCGCCGTATGTGCATTTGCGTTCAGGCTGGGAGCCTCAATGGCGCCCCTCTGGAGGCTTCACTCGGGGCAGAAAACTTGGCTAGCCACCGCCCCTCCTGTATCTTTGGCACTGCTTCAATAATGTACCATATTTGCTGTTCTGAGTTTGACCCTGAACATCATATCACAGTAAGAGCCCTGCTGGATCAGAAGGTCTGTCTAGTCCAGAATCCTGTCTCCTATAGTGGGAAGTTCAGAAGCATGTTAGGAAAGCAGTAGTTTTGCAGCACTGAAGCCTACAGGCAACTGGCGTTCAGAGGTAAACTGGCCATTTAGCTGTTATGGCTAGTGGCTGCAAACAGACCTGTCCTCCATGTGATCTAATCTGCTTTTCAAGTTATCTAAGTGTGTGTGTTGGGGGGTGGGGGCAGCATAACCCTATCAAGTGACTGCAAATTCCATAAATAATTGTGCAAGTACTCTTTGGTCTGCCCTGAATTTGTTGCCAATCACTTTTGCTGGTGATTTTGAGTTATGTGAGAAAAACACCCTGTTTCCTTCACAGCTTGTATAACTTTATGAGACTCCATCACAGCCTCCCTCCAAAGTTAGCTCCCCAGAACATTTCAACATTTTATCTTAAGGAGGAAGGGTGCCCCAGTTCCTCGATCATTTTTGTTCACCTCTTTCTGGAAGTTTCCCATTTGTACAGTATTCCTTGGAGATGGAGTACAATTTCCTCTGGAGATTCAGTAGCCCAATCTGTACATGGGAGTTGTAGTTCAGCAACCTATCTGTCCAAGCAAGCATGGCCAGTGGCCAGGAATGATGGGCGTTGTGATTCAATAAACACACGAGACATAACCGGCTGTGTTCTTAGATAAATAAGGTATACTATTCATAGTATCAAATTATAAATTTCAACAGAAGTAACTCAAAAAATCCACATGAAAGGTTGTTACAGTTCCACAAAATCCTTACACAGAGTCTAGACAAGGATTTTCGGAATATTGGCCTTGTTTCGCCGTCCTGGCTTCATCAGTACTTAAGGCTCATATGTGATATTTCAGGACAGTGGATCTTATGGCATAATAGCAGCTACTATTAAGGATTTTGTAGAACTGTAACAACCTTTCATGTGGATTTTTTGGACTTTACAAACAGACAGATGGAATAGACACCATTACACGGATGGACCTTATGCATGAACTGACCAAAGAATGATCTGATCCACTTTATGAGTTACTTCCGTTGAAATTTATAATTTGATACTATGAATAGTATACCTTATTTATCTAAGAACACAGCCGGTTATGTCTCGTGTGTTTATTGAATATGCTTTACGTGTCCAAATTTATAATTTGATACTATGAATAGTAGGGATGCTGAACCTCTTACCTTCCACATGCAAAAGAGATGCTCTGACACTGGGCTATGGCTTTTTTTCTGTTTTATCATTAACTGATTTTAAATCAGCACTTTTCTCCAAGTGTCAGAAATCAATCTGGAGCCTCGTTATTGGCCAAGAGGCAACTGATGGGAATGTGGAAAAGATCCGCTGGACATGGTGGTTTTTTTGGTCCGCAGAGATTCCTCTAAATAACCCAGTTCTTGGGAGTCTACGTGCATCCATTGCAGCACAGCCTTTATTTTTATCATATTATTTTTAGCCTTTGGCTTTATTCCCAGCATGGAACGGACCTGCTGTGCTAATCAACCATAACTGTTTCGGCAAGGGGGGGAGGCGGTGAGTGAGAGAGCTGGATATATACACAAATTGTATGTGTTTAGATATGTATCCATTCATCCATATTGATATTCATCTGTAGAAAATGATAAAGTAGTTTATTAGTTCATCTGGTATTACTGGAAAATAATCTGAATTAAAAATATATATACAAATACAAGTGGCAAGTTTGTATACAGTCTGCTTTTACTTTCAGCTTACATTGGCTCGTAATTTCAAAGTGTTGACGTTGAAACTGGGAAGGCACTTAAATACACACCCTCTGTTGAAATTCTTGGAGCTGCACTGTAGTCTAAAGATTAGCATCGGAAACAAATTAGGTGTGCTAGATTCAAACTGAAATAGTTGAGGTTCAGATGACTAATAAAAATAAAATGCAATGTCTTGCTTGCCAGTTGGCTGAATATAGAACCTTCATTTAGATTTTCAATCTTGTGTTTGCTTGCTGACGTAGCTTAATTGGACCAACTTATTAATGTATTCTTTTTGCCTATTTGTTGCAGGGAGTGGGCTAACCGAGCATCATCTATCCACTTTCTGAGAGTTTTAATTTGCATAAGATTATTAATGAGAGACCAGTGCTATCAGGTTAGTTTGCCCATGGTCACCTTCTTGAAACATAAAATAGGAACATGATGCTTAGATATTAGTACAGCATTCATTTAGTAGGCTTGGTCAGCTGATGCTGTACTAGCAACTTTGCAAACAACATTTGCCAAATATAGTTAGCAACTCCCTATCTTAGAGCTCCTCCAGACTGGGTTTTGTGTTTTGTGTGGGTGTATCCTGCAACGTGCAGTTATAGTGCATTAATGATGGATTTGTACTGGACCGCCCACAAATCATCCCACCTTTTTAGCTGTTCTGCGGTGCTCCCCTAGTATTATTGCATTATCGCCATCTGGAGGGGGCACTCTTGCAACAAAAACAGGACAGAAAATAAACCGCAACATTTGTGGCCTAAAATGTTGCAGAATATCAGCAAGAAGTGACAGGACATGCACTGATTGGAGAGGAAGTGGTCTGTCTGCCCCAAAACCTTTTCAGGTGCAAACAGTATTGAAAGTGGAATTCTGTATAACTGTCCCAATACACAGATCACACATCATCAAGAATGAGCAATAAAAAGGGCGTCTGGAGGGGCCCTTTATAAACTTGCATGTCCGGCTTTGAGCTGCTAGTTGGGACGCGGGTGGCGCTGTGGCCTAAACCACTGAGCCGATCAGAAGGTCAGTGGTTTGAATCCCCGCGACAGAGTGAGCTCCCATTGCTCTGTCCCAGTGCCTGCCTACCTAGCAATTCAAAAGCACGGCAGTGCAAGTAGATAAATAGGTACCACTCTGGCAGGAAGGTAAACAGCATTTCCATGCGCTCTAGTTTCTGTCATGGTGTCCTGTTGCGCCAGAAGCAGTTTAGTCCTGCTGGCCACATGACCCAGAAAGCTGTCTGTGGACAAACGCCAGCTCCCTCGGCCTGAAAGCGAGATGAGCGCTGCAACCCCAGAGTCACCTTTGACTGGACTTAACCATCCAGGGGTCCTTTACCTTTACCTTTTTTACCTGCTAGTTGACTTACTGAGACACTGCAATCCTAAGCATACATTCTGCCATGCTGAATCCAGGGGACTTTGAATTTAACATTGGTAGCTGGTTGGGAGGAGGCTGCTAGGAATCTTCTGGAAGTTTGACATACTGTCCTGGCTTTGCTTTTTCCTCCCCTCTTGTATAGGAGGCACTCCACAACCTGGGTGGGATCGACGCTTTAGCACAGGTAACCATCTCTGCCTTTCATGGTGTTTTGTTGCCTGTTTACTTAAGTTTGCCAAAGGTAAGGATAGAAGTTATTGCAAAACGGCTTTCCCTCTTGGAAGGTGAAACTATAAACACTAAACACATGTGATAAACACTAAACACACACATTTCCATTTCCAAGGGACCATAAGGCAATGTTGGTTGCAGCTTGACTGAATTGCAGAAGTGACCGTCCTGTATAATTTGATTAGACTCTGAATTGGCTGGCTTCCGTGAAAAGGGCGTATGCCTCGGTGAGAGATCAGAATTAATCTGCTCAGCGGGGCCATCTGGCTTGTCAAATTGGACTTCTTCTGGCCAGAATGAGAAAGTGCACACAACTAATGAAGTATTTCATTTTGAGTAGGGTCCGGTCAGCACAGTGGTGTTTGTGGGTTTCGCTAAATAAATGCCTTTTAAAAATGGACATCTCTCCCTCTCTCTCTCTTCTCACATTAATAACAGTGCAATGTACATAAGAAACCTCAGGATACTATCTTTACCAGGACCAGTCAGAAATAGTGAGCATGTTTTGAGTGAATGACACCCCTGTGCCCCTTTATTTATGCATCATATCCCACATCCAGCCTGAAGAAGAGTTCTGTTGAATACGAAAGCTTGCTCACTACTTTTGTGATGTTTTGGTTGGTCCCATTGAAAGAAAGCATTGCCTACGATTATTTTTGGACTTCTTTTAATGGAACAATACAGCTACCTGCAGTTCTAATGTACGTAGGCTGAGAGGAAGCTACTGATCATACCAGGAGCGGGATTAACTCCTCAGAATTGGGGCAGTGACTACTGCTGCTACCATGTGCTTATGCCTTGGCAAAGCCACATGAAGTAGCTTCTAGCAGGAGCTTTTTCTTTATGGACCATAATAGGATGTGTAGCTTTGGGGGTGATGCTGGCTGCTGTAGAAGAACTTGGGAGCCATCCCCAGCCTGCATGTTCATGGTGGTTTCCTTATATTGAGTCAGGCTTTTGGCCCATCAGGTTAAATATTGTCCACATCAGCGGCAGGGAACCTGTGGCTCTGCAGGTGTGTTACACACACACACACACACACACACACACACACACACAGAGCGCCTTTCTGTAAATCACCAAGGCAGTTTACCACAGGTCAAAAATTAAAAAAGCATTATTTGATGTGTTAATGCAAATGGAAGTTGTTAAAATTGCAGCTGCAGTATGAGGGTTTGTTGTTCTGAATGGTGTGTAATTGGAATTTATAAGTTTTTGGACTGCAAAGTTAAAGTAAATAAGCAAATCATCATTTCTAGCCCAATAATATAATATAATATAATATAATATAATATAATAATATTTGGCATCTGGACAATTGGCATTGTTAATTGTATTATAATTTGGTATTGTGACAAAGAAGCTTTTATTGGGTTATTGTAATTGAAAACTAATAAAAATTATTACACACACACAAAAAGGAGAAAATAATAAAAGCAACATCTGAAAAACTCCCACAAAGCACTACTTTAAAAAGCAAACAAACAGATAGCAGCTCAGGTTGTTGTTTTTTTTTTTTAATGTGTAGACCAAATTCAAAAGAGGTGTCTTGAAACGTTTTCTATTTTGCAGAGATGTTGCTGGACTGCAAACGACACGCTCCACTGGCCATACTAAATGTGGTTAATGGGAGTAAGAGTCCAGCAGCTTTTTGAGGACTACAGATACCCCACCCGTGGCCTTCACTGAGAGCAGCAACTCTCCAATGCTGCACAGAAGTGTATTTTCGCAGCCATACCTGAGAGCGTCAGGAATGAGACTTAGGATCTTTTCTACGTAGAGTGTGGGCCCAGCCACCAAGCTGCAGCCCTTTCCCAGTTAACAAACATATATCCAAGAAACCATAGCTGGAACCTACAGCTTCTTGCATGAAAAAGCCCTCTTGTAGTAACTTTGTTCTATTTCTAGAATAGTGTGTTTATTTTTTGTGATAACTGCCTGCAGTGAATCGTGGTACAAGTTTGCCATCTGCTGGTCTCATGGATGCACTTTGCTTTTTAATTTAGATCCATGTAACTTTCCACTAACAATTTTACAATGTTTTTACCCCCACCTACAGTATATGGAAACAGTAGCAAATGACTACCTTTGCTATGGAGAAGAGCATCATAATATAGACAAATTGGTCAACATGACATGTAAGTGCTGGTTATATATCGATTATATCTCTCCTGTGGTTATATCTCTTCTCTTCTGATTATATTTCTTCTAGGTTGAAGTGAGGATGTGTATATGAAATAAATGCTTGTCAAAATGTTCTACAAATGTAGTGCTAAGCTGTTGCAGTCAAACAGGAAGTAACAACAAATAAGCAGATCTAAAAACTGGCTCTTATTTTGATACGATTGCAGTTCTTTAATTTCAAGGCATCTCCACTTATTTTGCTGTGTAATTTTTTAATCATGAAGCAGAATCTATTAACTTTTGAAGGAAAGTTGCTTTTTAGAAGCTGTCCTCTTCCACCCCCTCTGCCTCCCCATCCTGTGATAAAACTTTTCTGTTTAATTCTCTTTGCAGATATTTTTCAAAAACTTTCCGCTGATAAAGATCAAAGAGAATGGGTAACAGCCAGTGGAGCACATAAAGTAAGTGGACAATCACTTCTACGTCATCAGGGATTCTAATGGCTGTTTTGTGTCCTTAAAATGGCACAAAATCCCTTCTTATTGTTGCTATGCAATTTTAAATTGTCAACGGTGGCTGGTTGACCAAGAGAGTGCCTTATCAGAATGCAGATTCAAATTGTTGGCTCCTATCCATCCCTTTTCTGACTCTAGACCCTGGCTCCTAAATCACCAGACAACCAACCTTGGCATTTACAAATGTAAACCCAAATCATGTTGACATTTTACTTTTGTTGGCATACTGAGAAGAGATCAGTACTTATTCCTGATAGGCAAAGATAACCAGAAGCGGTTTATTATTTATTTACGTAAAGGATTTTGGCCCTGCTCTTTGGCCAAAAAAGGCTCCCAGAGCCAGTTGCGGAGAGCAGGCGGGGATGGGGCTGGCGCTCCACCCGCAGGGGAGTGGCGCACATCCTGGGGGTGTGGCGCCCAGCGCGGGCAGGGGGAGAAACCGCGATGGCACCCCACCAGGATCGCACCCCTCTTCCTCCGCCAGTGCCCAGAGCAGCTTTCAAATCAAGAGTCCCTCAGGCTTACAATCTAAAAAATGTGATAAGTAAACTGCATCTTTTCCTTGAAGTAGTGTTTGTTATTACAGCTAAACAGGCATTTTGCCTGTCTTATAATTGTCTAACAATTATTTTTGCAGACTCTGATCAACTTACTTGGAGCTAGAGAGAACAACGTCCTGCTAGGTGCATTGCTTGCCCTCACTAGCTTGGCAGAAAGGTAAGCTTCAGTCTAGTGTGCTTGGATTTGTCCCTTGCATTTTACCTCAGCTTTTTTTCTTTTTGGGTGGGGTGGGGGGAATGGATCATTCAAGTTCAACAAGAGCAAAATATTGACAGTCAAGCTTTATTCCCCTTATCTTGCAAACATTAAGTTGTAGGTCAGATGTGGGGGGCTTTCTTTTAAGCCTGAAGACCACATTCTATCATGGACAACTTTCTAGGGACTACGTATCAGTAGTGGGTGTGGGCAAAGTGGGGATGGCCCGGCAACCAGCAGTGAGTATGGCCAGGCACGCGCTACTCATTATCCATGCGAGCAAAAGTGATTTATCACAGTTCAAGGATGTATTCCACTTCGATAAAATTGCTAGCACAGAAGGCAGAGCAAGGCCTGTGAGGGGAATGATCTGGGAGCAGGGCCAGATTTAGGTTTGATGTGGCCCTAAGCTACTGAAGGTAATGGGGCCCTTTATATGTCCAGCTGTCCTTTGTCAACAACAATTTGTCGCTATTTTTGTGTTGAATATATGCTATATGGTAATTTATGGACCTAATAGGTATCTAAAGCCATTTGCACATGTTGCCATGCAACTAGTCCATGGAGAATGTAGGCACCCTGTATATAGAAACAAGAAAACAAGTAATATTTTAGGGAGCAGGCTAGCAGGCGGGGCCCATTCCTTACATCATAGAAGCCTGTACAACACAAAACTCTGTTGCTGTATGTAGGTTTTATTTTATTTGTTTTTTTATCTTATATTTTGGAAATGTACATCCAGTTTTTTCCCCTTTAAGTTTTTTTGGGGCCCTCAAGAGAGTGGGGCCCTCAGCTATAGCTTGTTTAGCTTATACATAAATCTGGCACTGTCTAGGTGTGTGTGCCCTGGGCATTGTCCTGAGGGCTGAACAGAGAGGTCTGGAGCAGGGGTTGGCAACCCAAGGTCCACAGGCCACAAGCAGCCCACGGGGGTCGTTTAATCGGCCCAGGAGCTGCCCCTGAACCGAGCTGCCCACTTGGTGAGTCCCCGCATGCTGCGCTAAACTGGCGTGGCGCGGGGACTCACTTCCGCGGTGCTGGAAATAGTGTCTGTGCACGCGCAGACGACGAAAATCACGTCTGCACAGATGCAGATGCCGGAAATTGTGTCTACGCAGACACTGGAAATTGCGGGTGTGTGCGCAATCCAGCCCACAGAGGGATCTCCACAGGAGTGAACCAGCCCAGGTGAGGTAAACCTTGCTGACCCGTGATCTGGAGGGACTGTATATGGACTCTGGGTCTGAGTTCCCCCTCCTCCTAATATCAGCTGTGTTTACACTTTTGCTTTCCGTTCTGTAAACCATGTATGCTGCTTCAGATCACACATTTGTTATTGTGTGATTTTTGATGTCAGATTTGTAGATCATGGGTGTAAAGGAGAGAATGCAAACCGTCTATAGAAGTTGGTGCTAGATTGCAATGGGATGCAAAATCTTTCCAGCAGCATTAATTGGTTGTTACAGTTACCTGGAATTGGATGCTGATGTAATAAAAGGGGCGCCATTATCTCAATTCTCCGGAATGTGTATTGGATTTCTTTTACCCTTGGAGCACAGTTCATGGTTGGAGGTGTTAACATTTTAAAACCTGAGCCCTAGGAGTGGCTGAGAGCCCACTTTTAACAATACCACCAGATGCACTGGGTTTGAATGGCAGGACCATGACTAGAGTAGCTAGACAAGAATTATATAACATATTTCTTTTCCAAATGCCAACCCTGCCATCTCGGGAAACAGTGTGAGACTTGTTTTCTTTGGGCTAGATTTTGAGGGTTGATTGCATGCAGATTCTTATTCTTATTAGTATTATGTTTTTATGTTTATAACTGAGACTTGCATTCGTTTAAATGATGGCAAGGTTCAAATTCTATACATAGGGTTAATTCTCATACGGCAGGAAATGTCCATTCATAGAAATGAATGATATGCTATCACACTGCAACTGAAAAAAATAACACGTTCCTCATTTTCCATTTTAGTCCCGGATGCCGAGAGAAAATAAGCGAGCTCAATGTTGTGGAGAATTTGCTGGTGATATTGCATGAATATGACTTGCTTTCTAAAAGGTAGGATGCTGAATTAATTTCAGCCCATCTTTTTCTGTACAGGGTTTCCAGTCACTTAGCTCATGCTAACCATTCTGTTTCTCCAACCACATGCTTTTTACTTGTAAAGTAGAAAATATGAGATTTCCAAATATGGCATTTTTTAGGAAGACAGTTTTCTCGGTAGAGAGGGATAGTAATTCTGAAACTGAAGCAATGCAAAGGTTGATTGGAGTGATGCTTCTCCATGCTTAATGATCCCAGGCTTTTGCATTCTTTGGGTGAATTCCCATATCTCGCTCAAGCTCACTTTGGTCGGCTTAGAAAGCTCATTTGTATTACAAATGCCTCCCCCCCCAAGAAAAGAACTGTCAGGGAACTGCCATCGGAAGGAAGGGAAGTGAAAGGGCTCACACAGGTTGGGAGAGACTCAGCAGCTGAAGAGGGAACCAGTAGGGGGAGAGGAGCTGAGCTGAGGGAAAGGGAGCTGGAGGGATGGCTCAGAGACACTTCCAGCGAAAACAGTGGGGAGGTTTCAGGACCTCCTGTAGGGACACCCACTCCTCGCCGGAAACTGTCACGCAGAGAGTCCAGAAGACGTGTTTCCGTTAAGGAGCTTTTATGTTGGAAGCGATTCCGAAAGCAACCACTGTCGGAATCTGCCAGCGACTGACGGAGCCATGTTTAAGGGGCTCCGTTACAGACAGAGGTTTGCAAACTTGACCAAACTCTGAGGGACTAGGATTTTACACACAAGCAGCTCATCGTCCCATCACAGCATTCCGACAGTCTTCGTGAGCAGCTTGTGCAGGAGAAGGCATCATGAGCAACCCAGCCGGAACCGGAGAAGCAGGAGCTGGAGCGGGTCCAAGCCTGGAAGAAAGGTACCGGGTGTTGGAGGTCCAGCTAGCGCTGCAGACGGCGAGGCTTGAGGAGAGGAGGGCTCAGGATGCAGACAAAAAGGGGAAAGACACCCAGCTCGTCAGAAAGGTACCAGGATTGGTGCAGAAGTTTGGGGGGGAGCCCAAAGACTATCATGGCTTTCGGACAGAGATGCAATATGCCCTCAATCTGCAGTTTGATGAATTCCCTGACGAGGAATCACGAGTGGCTTTCGTGATTGGGCATCTTGAAAAGGGGGCGAGAGACTGGGTTAGACCCCTGATGGCAGCGAATAGTGACGTCCTAAAGGACACGATGAAGTTCTTTCGCGCCATGGATCTGATGTTTTCCAGCGATATTGAACAGGGAGTGGTCCGCAGACAGTTAATGGCTTGCAAACAGGGGAGCCGATCTGTCCGTGAGTACTGGACTGAGTTCACCATGTTGATCCATAAATTGGGGTGGGATCTATCGGCGGAACCCATTCAAATGCTCTTTGAAGAAGGGCTTTCTTCGGCTGTGAAAGACGAACTTTCCCGGGCGCCCAGGGCGGAGTCTATGGACCAGCTGACCAAATCAGCGCTGACCATAGGAGCGCGCCAGGAGGCGAGAGCATTGGAGAGGCGGGAAGGGAAGGGGGAACGTTGGAAGGAGTTCCGCATTCCAGACATTCCAGAGCCAACTTTCCCGCCGGCAGAGCCGATGGAAATCGGAACAGCGCGCGCGCGCGCAGTTTCAAAGCCCAGTGAGGGGGGAAAGAAGGAGGGAAAAGGCGCCCGGAAATGCTATCTCTGCCAACAGCCAGGTCACTTTGCCAGAGTCTGCCCCCAGAGGAAGGAATGGCAAGGGATGGTAGGAGCTGTGGAGGGAAGAGAGGAAGAAATACCGAAGCAAGTAAAAGCCAACGCCTGGCTGCCACCGTCGGGGCACAGCAGCCAGGCCAAAGAGCAGTGAAAGTGCCCACGCCAGAACCTCCTAAACCCGCCCTAGTGATAGAAGTGGCGCTAGAGCTGCCAAACGGACACCCTCTAAAGATAAAGGCGCTGTTGGACTCAGGCAGCTCCTGCAATTTCATGAGCAAAGAGTTTGCAGCTGAACACCAGATACAGACGATCCCTTTAAGCAACCCCCTGCAGGTGACCACGATCGATGGCAGGGAGCTGTTGGGAGGAGAAGTCAGCTTGCAGACCGTCCCAATGATAATGAAGGTGGCAAGGCACACCGAACTGATAGCGTTTAATGTGGCCACCTTGGGAGGAGCTCCCATTATATTGGGGATGAGCTGGCTAGCGTTACATGATCCGCTGGTGGGCTGGCATCAGAGAGTGGTTTCTTTTGGTTCAGCACATTGCTTAGAACACTGCAAAGAGGGAAAGGGTTTGGCAGGGGCCCAAGCCACCCTAGCAGGGACTGAAGTAACGGAGAACGTGAAGGTACCACGACAATACGCAGATCTCCGCGACGTCTTCAGCGAAAGGGAAGCTGACCAACTACCCCCGCATAGACCCTTTGACTGTCAAATCAATTTACTCCCTGGGGCACAGCTCCCTGTAGGCAAGCTGTACGCCATGTCAGACAGAGAGATGCAGGAGCTAAGAGAGTTCATTGACAAGAACCTGAAGAGAGGGTTCATCAGAGAGTCCAGGGCGGTGGGGGGCAGCCCAGTGTTTTTTGTGGATAAAAAAAACACGAACAAGCCGAGGCTTGTGTGTGACTTCAGGGCCTTAAATGCAGTGTCAGAACCAGTGGCTTTCCCTATGCCCAGGATTGACGACATTTTGACAAGGGTCAGGAAGGGAAAGATTTTTACTAAACTGGACCTAAGGGGGGCGTACAACCTGATACGAATAAGGAAGGGGGATGAATGGAAAACCACCATGTTCACCCCTTTGGGGGCATTTGAATATTTAGTTATGCCCTTCGGCCTACAAGGAGGCTCCGCGTGCTTTCAATCGTTTATGAACCACGTCCTGGGGCCTTTGCTTTACAAGAATTGTGTGGCCTTCTTAGACGACGTGTTGGTGTATTCTGAGAATGAGGAGCAGCATGTGAGAGACGTCAGAGAAGTGTTGAGCAGGCTGCAAGCCAACCAGCTGTGGGTGAAACTGGAGAAGTGTCAGTTTCATACCAAGGAGGTGGAATTCCTGGGGTATCGCCTGTCAGACAAGGGATTGGCCATGGATCCCGGCAAGGTCCAGGCGGTGCTGGAATGGAAAACACCCAAAACAAGGAAGGATGTGCAGAGGTTCCTAGGATTTGGGAACTTCTATCGTAAGTTCATCCGAAACTTTGCCCACCTGACGGCGCCCATTACGGACTGTCTCAGCAGTAAGAAGAAGTTCGTTTGGACTGAGGAGGCGGAGCGAGCATTTGAGGAACTAAAAAGGGCCTTCGCCTCGGAACAACAACTCCTGCATGTGGATTTACAAAAACCGATGAGAGTGGAAACTGACGCATCAGACAGAGCTATTGGGGCGGTGCTTCTGCAGCCAGGGAAGGAGGAGTCAGAGTGGAGACCGTGTGCCTTTTTTTCGCGAAAGCTGAACAAATCCGAGAGGAACTACACGGTGTATGACCGAGAACTACTAGCCATTCATGAGGCGTTCCGGAGATGGAGGCACCTGCTAATTGGCGCACAACATAAGGTGCAAGTGTGCACTGACCACAAGAACCTAGAGTATTGGAGGACGGCACGAGTGCTCAACCAACGGCAAGTGAGATGGGCCCAGGAGTTCTCCAAATTTAACTTTGAGATTTGTTACGTGCCAGGCCCAGAGAACATTAGGGCGGACGCTCTCTCACGCAAACCTGAATATTTGGAGGGGGAGGGAGCACCCGAAGAGAGACATGTCATTCCAGAGGACCGCTGGGTGTGTGGGGCGGCATTGGTGGGACAAAGAGAACTGGTAGAGGAAACAGAGAATGATGAATACGCCCAGAATAAGCTCAGAGGTCTTAGGGGTGAGGGAGAGGAACCAGGGGGTTTCGAGGAAAGAAATGGAGCTTTGTATTACAAAGGGGCACTGTATATCCCTGAAGGAGACTTAAGGGGGAGGGTACTCAAGCAGTTGCACGACAGCCCCACGGCGGGGCATTTTGGACAACACAAAACCATGTGGTTGGTCACCAGGGAATTTTGGTGGCCTAAGGTGAGGGAAGATGTACGGGAGTATGTAAGAGGGTGTGAGCAATGCCAGCGAGCCAAAGGGGAGAGGCGGGCACCGGCGGGGCTATTAGAACCCTTACCAACCCCAGAACGACCTTGGGAGGCAGTGTCGATAGATTTTATGACTGATCTGCCGAAGTCCAAGGGGAAAACAGCCATCATGGTGGTGGTAGACCTACTAACAAAGATGTGCCACTTTGTAGCCTGCTCGCATGCAGTCACGGCGGAAGAGACAGCGAAGTTATTTGTAGAACACATTTTTAGGTTGCACGGGGTGCCATTGAGGGTGGTCTCAGACCGAGGAAAACAATTTACTTCCAGGTTCTGGAGGAAGCTCATGAGCTTACTGCAGGTGGAGGTCAACTTTTCGACTGCCCGGCACCCTGAAACCAACGGGCAGGCGGAAAGAGCAAACGGGGTCCTCCAGCAATACCTGAGGTGTTATGTCAATGACAGAGAGAATGACTGGGTAGAAAAGTTGGCGCTGGCGGAATTTGCCTACAACAATGCCGAGAATGTGTCCACAGGGATGAGCCCCTTCTTGGCTAATTATGGGTGTCATCCCAGGGCTTTCCCAGGGGGAGAAGGGGAGAGATGGGGTGTCCCGGCAGCCGAGCATTTTGTAGAAGAAATGGAAGCAATCCATCGTCAGCTCCAACTCAACTTAGAAAGGGCGAAGGAAGAATACAAGAGGCAGGCAGACAAGAACCGAAGGGAAGGTGAAACCATAAGGGTGGGAGATAGGGTGTGGCTGTCAACCCAAGGGTTGCCGTTCAAAGGAGGTTGTAAGAAATTAAGACCCAGGAGATTGGGTCCCTTTGAGGTCATTCAACAGGTCAACCCAGTGGCTTTCAGGCTCCGGTTACCCAACCACATGAAACTGCACCCAGTATTTCACAGGTCGTTACTGTCACCGTATGAGGGGGGACGAGAAGGGATGGCCACTCGGGGACCGGTCATAGAAGAAAGGGAATGCAGCAGCCATGTGGCAGAAATCCTCGACGCCAGATGGAAGGGGGATCAGGTGGAGTATTTGGTAGCGTGGGAAGGAGAACCGGAGTCAGAAAACACTTGGGTAATGGCAGAAGATATCAATGACGAGGTATTGATAGAAACGTTCCATCAAAGGTTCCCAAGGAAACCTCAGCCTGTGGAGAGGTTCCGGAGGGAATACTTTGGGACCACCGATGAGGAGGAGGAGTTGGAAGGATTCTCGGAATCGGAAGGGGAAGGGGAGATGGACTCTGAGGAGGAGGAGTACTTCGAGACCAGGAACCGCAACAGGTGGAGAGAAGTGTTCGGGACATCGGAAGATGAAGGAAGTTCATTCCGGGGTTTTGCCTCCTCACCGCCCGTAGAGGAGGGGGCGAGAGGGGATGAAGGGGGCCCTGGAGGGGAGGTGGATGTCAGGGAACTGCCATCGGAAGGAAGGGAAGTGAAAGGGCTCACACAGGTTGGGAGAGACTCAGCAGCTGAAGAGGGAACCAGTAGGGGGAGAGGAGCTGAGCTGAGGGAAAGGGAGCTGGAGGGATGGCTCAGAGACACTTCCAGCGAAAACAGTGGGGAGGTTTCAGGACCTCCTGTAGGGACACCCACTCCTCGCCGGAAACTGTCACGCAGAGAGTCCAGAAGACGTGTTTCCGTTAAGGAGCTTTTATGTTGGAAGCGATTCCGAAAGCAACCACTGTCGGAATCTGCCAGCGACTGACGGAGCCATGTTTAAGGGGCTCCGTTACAGACAGAGGTTTGCAAACTTGACCAAACTCTGAGGGACTAGGATTTTACACACAAGCAGCTCATCGTCCCATCACAAGAACAATTAATAAAGGGTCCCAAAAATAGCATGAGAGAAAGATCAGTTGCACCTTGCATGTAAAAGCACCCTAAGATTTAATACACCATGGCCAGGTATGGCTAACCCTTTTCAGGGGCTGAATTATTTTGGACAAGGTAAATTTGGGCATTGCTAACCCAATCTCCCTGCTCTCACACACTACACATTATTTGTTTGTTTGTTTGATTGATTGAATTTATATACCGCCCTATACCCGGAGGTTTCAGGGCGGTTCACAGAAAAGATCACAATATATAAGATCAAAATAAAAACAATAACCCAGTATCACCCCCCCAAAAAAGAGCTACATTTTAAAAGGGTATAGGATGTCCATCAGGTCATCCAAAGGCCTGGTTAAAAAGGAACATTTTTGCCTGGCGCCTAAAGGTGCAACACCCATATCCTCCAACATTTCTCCAGTGTACTGTAAATAGGGATGTCTCATTTCATCATCATCATCATCAGTAATGGGGATGGGGATGGGGATGATAATGATAATTATACCCCACCCAGCTGACTGGGTTGCCCCAGCCACTCTGGGCAGATTCCAACACATAAAAAACACAAAGCATTAAAAAAACTACCCTATACAGGGTTGCCTTCAGATGTCTTATAAAGGTTGTATAGTTACTTATCTCCTTGGCTCAGGGGTTGCATAACTGTATCCTCCCCAACATTTCACCGATAAAAACAGGGATGTCCTACTCCATAATAATAATTTTATTACTTATACTCTGCTCATCTGACTGGGTTTCTGCAGCCACTCTGGGTGGATTCCAACATATATGAAAACATAATAAAACATTAAACATTTTTTTAAAAAAACCTTCCCTTTACAGTCATACCTCGGGTTGAATATACTTCAGGCTGAGCGTTTTCAGATTACGCTCCACGGTGACCCGGAAGTAATGGAGCGCGTTAATTCCGGGTTTTGCCACTCGCGCATGCGCAGGCGCTCAAAATGACGTCACGTCATCTTAACCCGAGGTACCACTGTATTGTTTCTAGCAACCTAGGGGGCACTTTTTGTAACTTTATTGTGTCACAATGGATAAATGCAGGGCTATTCAATTATCTGGATAATTTAACAGGCAGACTTGAGTTTTACCTGTTTACATGATGATGATTTCTTGGTTTCCTTGCAGGCTGACAGCCGAGTTGCTCCGCCTTCTCTGTGTAGAATCTCACGTCAAAGAGCAAGTTAAGTTGTACGAAGGCGTCCCCATCCTGCTCAGTTTGCTCCACTCAGATCACTTAAAGCTTCTGTGGAGTGTAGTCTGGATTCTAGTCCAGGTTTGCGAAGATCCTGATACCAGTGTGGAAATTCGTATTTGGGGAGGTATCAAGCAACTCCTGCATATTTTACAAGGGTAGGTTTCTGAGGTCATTGGGAATGAGGTTGCCTAAAGGCAATTTCTGAATTTTCAAAAAAAGAAAAAGAAAAAAAAGTGTTTCGTATTTCCACCTCAACTGCAGTTATATTTTTAAACATAACATTTATTACCAGAGCAGGACTGCCTGCTCAAATGTATATGGAAATTGATACCCACCAAGGCAAGGCTTTGATTTCTAGTAATATGGCTCTATTGGAAGATTTCTCTGCGTGCAAAGTCATAAGAATGTGAGATGTGACTTTCAAAATGTGTAGCGGTTACTGGATAAACAATGGATTGGCGGCGGCGGCTTTTTTGAAGCACGGTGCTAAAATCCACTGTGGGTGAACTTCTCACTGCAGAACTTACACAGAAGTAAGCCTGCAACAATTCCCTTCCAATATGTTGAACATGTGAATAGAGATCCTTTAACCTTACTCCTCTAAACACATCTTCCATGTAAATCTGGAGCTTAGCTTTTTGAGAATTGCAAGTTCACATTTTTCTCGTTCTTTTGCTTTAATAATAATAATGAGGAGGAGGAGGAGTGTTATGTACTGAGTTGAATAGGATCCAAACTGTAGCAGTCTGATTGGTCCTAGAACAATAGGATCCAAAAGGCAGCAGTCTGATTGGTCCTAGAACAATAGGATTCAGAATGCAGCAGTCTGATTGGTCCTAGAACAATGCAGCAGTATGATTGGTTGGCAGGAACCACCCAATCCTGCTCCAGATAGAAGTGAATCCACAACCTGATTGGCTTACAGTAGAATTCCAGAATTAGCCAATCATGTGCAGCCCATTGTGTAAATAATGTATATAAAGCAGATACTGTGAGGGGACATTTATTCATTCCTCCTCACCACTATGAGCTGAATAAAGAGCATGAAATCACTTTGCGACTCTGAGTATATTTCACTGGCGACGAGGATGGGATCCCGCTGAGCTGACTGCCACACACAGCACCGCAGCACCGCCAACTGCCGCACCGCTGCCTCGCACCGTGTATCCAGGCTTCAGCTCCGGGGCACAAGGAACTCAGAATGGCAGCCAACAGCAGCTTCTCGCCATTCAACCCAGCATCTGGAGACTGGGAAGCGTACGCCTCCCGTTTCACCTTCCTCCTAGAAGCCAAAGGGGTCACCGACGAAGAAGACGCCAAGAAGAGGGCGATATTCTTCAGCGTCTGCGGAGAGGAGACGTTTGAAATCGCCCGGGCTCTCCTTGCGCCTGAAGACGTCGCTACTGTTCCATACAAAACAATAATGGAACAGCTGAAGGGGCACTTTTCGCCACAGCCCTCAGTGGTGGCTCGTCGAAATGCCTTCTACGCAAAGCGGCAAGCCCCTGGGGAAACCATAACTGGGTTTGTGACCTCTCTCCGCCAAGCCGCCCGGTTCTGCAACTTCTCAGAGCTGGAGAACATGCTTCGTGACCGCCTCGTCGGTGGCCTGAAGGATGAGAAGCTGCAACGACGCCTCTACGCTAAGAAGGACCTAACGTTCCAGGTCGCTCTGGAGGAGGCCCTGGCAACAGAAGCTGCCGAGAGGTCGACCCAAGAGGCACGGCCGAGCCTGCCATCCCAACCGAGGGTCCACCATGAAGACCTCACCGACGACTCAGGATCCGACAGGGAGGAGGTGCACCGAGTACAGCAGCGCACTCAAGCAGCGCACAGACCACAGCTGCCTCGACGAGAAGGAGGGAACTGCGCAAGCTGCGGGGAGAGTCACGAGAGGAGGACCTGCCGTTTCCGCAACGCAGAGTGCAGGCAGTGCAGAAAATCGGGACACATCGCCCGGGTGTGTCGGGCTCGGCCCACCCGACACCAGGCATCAGATGACCAATCCAAGAGCCCCAGGTCCCGGGGCCCAACGCACCAAGGCAACTCGACGGAGCTCACGGACTTCCAGGTATACCAGTTGCCCCACCCCAACGTAGAGAAAATTTATGTAGAGGTACAGATAGAGGGGGCCCCATGCCGCATGGAGCTTGACACGGGTTCAACTCTATCCATAATCTCGGCAAGGACCTTAAGGAAACTGTGTCCCACTGGGGGTCCCAAACTCAGGCCGGCCCCATTCACCCTCCGGGACTTCCAGAAACGTAAGGTCCCCACAATGGGGGTGGGGACCTTCAGGGTGCAATACCGAGGGCGGACGCGGCAACTGGACTTGCTTGTGGTCAAGGGCCCCTACATTAGCTTACTGGGATTGGCATGGTTTGGACCACTGGGACTAGCTGTCACCGGGGTGAACCACACTAGCTTACAAGTGGACGTGGACGCCATATGCAAGGAATTTCCAGGGGTTTTCGATGGGAAATTGGGACAGTATACGGGCCCCCCCATTGCGCTACAGCTTGACCCCGCAGTACGACCGGTCAGGCTCAAGGCCCGCCGGGTCCCGTTCGCCTTGAAACCCCGTATAGACGAGGAATTGGACCGACTCGTAGAGCAAGGAGTGCTGGAGCCGGTGCCTAATGCTCCCTGGGAAACCCCAATCGTCACACCCGTCAAGCCTAATGGTTCGGTCCGCATCTGCGCAGACTACAAATGTACCATAAACAAGGCCCTCACGGCCCACGCATACCCAGTGCCAGTGGTCAGCCATGTCCTTGCCACCCTGGCTGGGTCGAAAATTTTTGGCAAGCTGGACTTGGCCCAAGCATATCAACAGCTGCCAGTAGATGAGGCCACAGCAGAGGCACAGACGATTGTGACGCACAGAGGAGCGTTCAGGGTAAAGCGGCTGCAATTCGGTGTCAGCGTGGCACCAGGCATATTCCAGAATATAATGGACTCTCTCCTTAAAGGGATTCCTGGCGTCACCCCCTTCTTCGATGATGTGTTGATTGCCGGCCCCACACCAGAGGAGTTTGAGGACCGCCTCCGCACCGTTCTGCACCGTTTCCAGACGGCGGGTCTCAAGGTGAAGCGGGAAAAATGTCTACTAGGAGTGCCTCAGGTGGACTTTCTGGGATTTATGGTGGACGCAGAAGGGGTCCACCCGACTGGGGACAAGGTACGGGCCATTTGTGATGCCCCAGCGCCCAAGAGCAAGACTGAACTTCAGGCCTTCTTGGGACTATTGAACTTTTACCATTCCTTCCTTCCCCACAAGGCGGCGGTAGCGGAGCCCCTACACAGACTCCTGGACAAGCGGGCCCCTTGGGTGTGGGGCCAGCGCCAGGAGGCCGCATTCCAGGCAGTCAAGGACTTGCTTGTCTCAAACTCGGTCTTGGCACACTTCGACGAGAGGCTGCCGGTGGTGCTAGCATGCGACGCCTCACCCTATGGCATTGGAGCTGTCCTGGGGCACCAACTCCCGGATGGAAGAGAGGTACCGGTGGCGTACTTTTCCCAGACACTCAACACAACCGAGCGGAACTACTCGCAAATCGACAAGGAGGGTCTGGCAATCGTAAAGGGAGTAAAAAAATTCCATGATTTCTTGTACGGGCGGCCCTTCACCGTGGTGACTGACCACAAGCCGTTGCTTGGCTTGTTTGCCCCCGAAAAGCAGACCCCCCAAGTGCTGTCTCCTCGCGTCCTCAGGTGGTCAATTTTCCTTGCCAGCTACCAGTATGCACTGATTCACCGACCTGGGAAGGCGATGGGCCATGCGGACGCCCTCAGCAGGCTACCACTACCGGAAACAGGCCCTGACCCAGCACCTGCACAAGAGGTTATGAGCCTGGAGCTGCTTCCCGACCGCCCCATTCAGGCACAAGAAGTTGCACACCATTCCAAGAAAGATAGGGTCATCTCCCGGGTCCTGGACTGGGTGTGGAGGGGATGGCCCAGCAGCAGCCCCGGGCCAGAATTTGCCGGCTACACAACCCGCAAACATGAACTGTCGGCCCACAAGGGGTGCCTGTTATGGGGAAGCAGAGTCGTTGTTCCCCAGCCCCTCTGCAAAAGGGTCCTCACAGCCCTACACGAGACACATCCAGGGGTAGTAAGAATGAAGGCCCTTGCCAGGAGTTATGTGTGGTGGCCGGGGATCGATGGAGAGATAGAGGCCTGGGTCAAACACTGCCAGGCCTGCCAAGAATCCCGCCCAGATCCCCCAAGGGCCCCAGTCCAGTCCTGGGAGTCCGCCCGAGCACCATGGTCACGCCTGCATGTGGATTTCGCTGGCCCCTTTCAGGGGAAAACATTCTTCATAGTGGTGGACTCCTACACCAAATGGCTGGAAGTCGCACTGGTACCGTCCACTTCCACGTCCGCAGCCATCCGGGTACTACGCAGGCTGTTTGCAACCCACGGGCTCCCTGACACTCTCGTCTCAGACAACGGGACTGCATTTACGTCAGGAGAATTCCAAACCTTCACAGCGCAGAACGCCATCCGCCACATCCGTTCGGCGCCGTTCCACCCTGCCACCAATGGCCAAGCAGAACGCATGGTGCGGACCACCAAGGACACCCTTCGCCGCATGACGCAAGGGGACTGGGAGTACCGCCTTGCCACATTCCTTCTAGCACAGCACAGCACCCCCAGCTCAACGACTGGCCGGAGCCCCGCTGAACTACTAATGGGTCGGCGCCTTGCAATCAGATTGGACCGCCTTCACCCCGATAGAGCTCAGGATGAGGTAGTGGTGGGGGAAGGCAGGAACCCCCGGACCTTCGAGGCCCAGGACCCAGTGTACGCAAAGAATTTTGGGGCAGGCCCAGCATGGGTACCCGCCACAATCACCAGGGTCACTGGCCCCGTGTCGTACGAGGTGCTAACGGATGGGGGGCAATGCTGGCGCCGCCACTGCGACCAGATACGGCGACGATTCCCGGGAGAAAACCAGGAGGAGGACAGGTCAGAGGAGTCCCAAGGGAACAGCGGGGCAGTGAGGCCCATAGAGCAGGAGGGGCCAGCAGGAGAGGCAGAATCAGTAAATACAGAGAGGACCCGTGAGGCCGAAAGGACACCGGAACCAGAACCACGACTGAGCGAGCCGGTTGCACCAGACCAAACAGCCGCATCACAGCCAGCATCCTTGGAACACGAGCCAGAACCCGGAGCCCGGACCAGGGAACACCCCAGGCCACAACGCACACGTAGGCCGCCGGCATACCTTGAGGACTATGAATGCGACCTCCCGGGCAGGACTGGAACTTAGAGGGGAGGGGTGTTATGTACTGAGTTGAATAGGATCCAAACTGTAGCAGTCTGATTGGTCCTAGAACAATAGGATCCAAAAGGCAGCAGTCTGATTGGTCCTAGAACAATAGGATTCAGAATGCAGCAGTCTGATTGGTCCTAGAACAATGCAGCAGTATGATTGGTTGGCAGGAACCACCCAATCCTGCTCCAGATAGAAGTGAATCCACAACCTGATTGGCTTACAGTAGAATTCCAGAATTAGCCAATCATGTGCAGCCCATTGTGTAAATAATGTATATAAAGCAGATACTGTGAGGGGACATTTATTCATTCCTCCTCACCACTATGAGCTGAATAAAGAGCATGAAATCACTTTGCGACTCTGAGTATATTTCAAGGAGGAAATATTTGAAAAGCATTTAGGTCCTGCTTGCAGATGACAGGATGCTGAACCTCAGTCCAGGATACCTGAAGGAGCGTCTCCACCCCCATCATTCTGCCCGGACACTGAGGTCCAGTGCCGAGGGCCTTCTCGCGAGAAGCCAAGTTACAGGGAACCAGGCAGAGGGCCTTCTTGGTAGTGGCGCCTGCCCTGTGGAACACCCTCCCACCAGATGTCAAAGAGAAAAACAACTACCAGACTTTTAGAAGACATCTGAAGGCAGCCCTGTTTAGGGAAGCTTTTAGTGTTTAATAGACTATTGTATTTTAATATTCTGCAGCTGGGGAAACACAGCCAGATGGGTGGGGTATAAATAAATTATTATTATTATTATTATTATTATTATTATTATTATTACTACTACTACTACTACTACTAATGTGTGGGTTTTTGGCCTAATCCAACAGGACTCTTCTTATGTTCTTGAAGGTTCTTTTTTATTTTAAAAAACTCTATAATATAGAAACCTTAGGAGCCAACTCCTAGGGGCTGAGGTCCCGTCGCTCCCCCCAATAAAATATTTGAGCCCCGCCCCCGCAGTTGATGGGCATTGCCACTCAAATGGTATGTGTGCACTGTGTCATGTGATCAATTAGGCAGGGGACCTGCCCCCCCAATAGTTTATTCAAGTTGGCACCTCTGTTAACTACCAATAATTATTCACATATAGCTTCCAGTGCTATCTAATGGCCTAAAAATACCTGGCCAAAAGTTTTATTTATCCCATTTCTATAACACACTTGAGCTGTTATTCCTAGCTTATGAGTTTCAGCATGCTGCTCAAGGATATATAGAACATTGATGTTCTTAATTCAAAAGTAAATAAATTCTTATTATCAACTGGTTGATAGATGTAGCCAAAGGCTTCACTGCATTGTGTTTTTTTGCTTTCCCAGGGAGCGAAATCTATTTTCAGATCGTTCTTCCATCGGCAGTTTATCCAGTGCGAACGCAGCAGGGAGAATCCAGCAGCTTCGCTTCTCGGAAGATTTAAGCCCTCATGAGATACAAGAAAATACATTTTCCCTTCAAGCAGGTGCATACATTATGAATTGCCCTGAGATGATTTGCACTCAATGCAATAACCGATGCCTGAGCAAAGAGCTTTGCAGAGATCGAACTATTAGCCCACAGTAGATTTTCTGTTGAGGGCTCTTTGCCCTTGCCATTTGAGGTTTGTGGCAGGAGGGAGATTTTAGGAGGAAAAAGAATATTAAAGGGCTCAGATCTTGTTGCCCTCTATAGCACAGTGGGGCAAGATTTCAGGAAGGTGGGGGGGGGGGAGAAAAACCCCATAGAGTATGACAGGAAGTTTTAAAATTGTCTCCCCAGGATTCCATAACTGGTTAGGGCAGGCATAGGCAAACTCCGAGCCTCCAGATATTTGGGACAACAATTCCCATCATCCCTGACCACTGGCCCTGTTAGCTAGGGATGATGGGAATTGTAGTCCTAAACATCTGGAGGGCCGGAGTTTGCCTATGCCTGGGTTAGGGGCTCATTGCAGGTGGATTTTACCTACCCCACAGCTTCCCCCCACTTTCAACAGACTTTTGACTACCCTCAACCTACAATGGCTCCTGGAGACTGCTAGCCTGCTCAGTTTTGCTCAGGACATTTTGGCTCAGCACCCCACCCAAGCGTTTTATTTCACAAACTAATATTTTCTGCATCCCTGTGCAGCCACTGAAGTTTGCAGAAGCCACTGCTTCATCTTCGGACAGTCCTGTTTCACTGCCCATCTGATACACATGCTGCTGTTAGGTTTGGTGCTTGAAGGAACAATAATACTTAAAGTTAAGGAAAGAACACGTTGAAGAACAATACCATCAGGTTGGGAGCTGGTTTCGGTGATCGTAGCATGGACTCCCAGGGGCACTGTGAGCTCAGTTCTGTTACTCATGATGAGCTAAACACCTTAAACTGAGTTCAAAAGTACACATTTTTACAGTTTCTTCATCTGTAATAGGTGAAGGGGGAAATTCCCACACTTCTGATTGATTTTCAAGTTCCCTTAGTACTCAGTATGTTTATTGAGAGTAAACTATAATTTGTCCCCTTTTTGTAGGTTTTTATTTTATTTCTTTTTTCTTTTGGCAAAGTAATAATCATAAATAAATAAGAATAAAAATATGCACCCCACCACCGAGACCATTCTATTGTAACTATCCAACCTCCCAAAATTTCAACACCTCTTGCGATGGTTTTGACCTCTTTCCATTATAACAGTACAGATTCTACAAACACCCTCCATATCTCCTCAAAATCATTTATCCTGTGCATTCCCTGTCTTACCTTAATGGCCCATGTTAATTTATCATTAAAAGCTGTATCCCACACCTCTTTAAACCATTATTCCTTTTTATATTCCGCTTGCCCCTTCCACTTCCTAGCTATCATAATTTGTGCAGCTGTCAATAAATTTGTGAAATTTGTTCTCTCATGGGATCCATTTCAGACATCGCACAGAGGTAAATCTGGGATTGTAACTAAATGTGCCCTCAGTGGGGAGCTGCTCTCCAGTCATACCCCATAATAAGCATGTTTGTGCAAAGTGGAAGTTTGCAACCTTGCATTTGTTGCCTGCAAGCCTTTTCTTTTAAAAAAACCTTAGTCCTGAATGTAAGGTGCAATGGTTCCTATGCTGTGATTTACGTTTCCACTTAAAAGCTGAAAAAGCAAACTTGCTTCTTTCTGCGAACAGTGGGTTGCATTCCATGTAGCACAAATGAGATTGTTCTTGGGAAAAGGAGAATTGTATTGTGCCGACAGAATGGCCTCTCCTCCTGCTCCCTCTGCAAACTGTTCTGGGGATTCTCTCAACCCTTTGGAGCTGATCTGGAGATGGTGCAGTGGGGGGGAAGCTGCATTGTACTAGTAGGAATTGTTACCTGGCTTCTACTGGCATGAATTCGTTGAATACAGCCTAATGGATATACCGTACTTTTCTGTGTATAAGATGCCCCCATGTATAAGACTCCAAATAGAGAAAATGGGGGGAGATGGCCCAGAGTTGTTGAGTTTTTTCCCCAGGGGCAGGGGGATTGCCCAGACGTGTTGAGCTTTTATTGGGGAGGGGGGGTCGATGAAAATCGCTCACCCTCAGGAACACAACAGCCAATCGCACGCACATTGGCGAAGACACCAATCGTCTGCACGCTCGCCGAAAGCAAGCGCCAATCGCCTGTCCTATTGCCGCAGCAGCCAATAGCCAGCAGACCTTGCAGCACCCACCAATCACCCGCAAAAACACCACGGACAATATCCTGCTCGCGGCAGCCACCAATCACCCTTCTCACCTCTCCACTACCCGTGTGTAAGACGAGCCCAAGTTTTTAGCACAATATTTTAAGAAAATAACCTAGTCTTATACATGGGAAAATACGGTATGTAGTAGAAGCCTCATTATAGATCATACTTCACAAGAACCATATAAGATAAACAACTGTGGCGATTTATTTTAGCTTGCTGTGCTGCAATTACCGAATTGGTCCTGAACGATACCAACGCTCACCAAGTCGTTCAAGTAAGAGGTTTTGGATTGCCTAACATACTTATTAATCTCTACTTACTATTTTTTATTGTGTTCTAATTTGGTTGTGGATGCAAAATATTCGTTTGCAGATGTCTTGGTTGATACTGGTTCTTAGATACTGTGTGCGTCTCATGCACAGATGAGAAATGTTTGGAATTTGAAAAAAAAAAATAAGGAAAAAGCTTTTGATTTAATTTTCAAAGAAGGGATGCCACCATGCTTTGTAGGAAATTTGAGAAGAGAGCAGAGAGTCTAAAAGAAACGGGGGGGGGGGGGGGTGTTACTGGAAGAAGGCAGGTCTTGCTATGATAAGAGCCAAGCTGAGAATGGAATAAGGTTGAAAAAATAAGACTAAAAAATATAGTTAGGATAAGCTTGATGTTACCAGCACCAAACAGGCAGGGCTGAAGAGTATTTTGTGGATTAGTAATAGCAGGAAAAGGAAATCCAGGAGGCAGAATTTGTGAACTGAAAATGGGGGAGGTCAGTTACACTCAATCCCAGTAAGACGGACAAATGCTATGAAGAATAAGCGCCCATCTGTCTTTCTCAGAGGCCTGTAACATGCAAGTGTGGTGTAGCGGTTAGAGTGTCAGACTAGGACGTGGGAGAACAGGGTTCAAATCCTTACTTGGCCATGAAGTTGACTGGGTGACTCTCAGCCAGGCACAGTCTCTCAGCCTAACCTACCTCACTGGGTTGCTGTGAGCATAAGATAGAGAGCGGGGAGAACCATTGGCGCTCCTTGAAGCAAAAAGGTAAAGGTAAAGGGACCCCTCACCATTAGGTCCAGTCGTGACCGACTCTTGGGTTGCGGTGCTCATCTCGCTTTATTGGCCGAAGGAGCCGGCGTACAGCTTCCAGGTCATGTGGCCAGCATGACCAAGCCGCTTCAGGCAAACCAGAGCAGCGCACAGAAACGCCGTTTACCTTCCCGCCAGAGCGGTACCTATTTATCTACTTGCACTTTGATGCGCTTTTGAACTGCTAGGTTGGCAGGAGCAGGGACCGAGCAACGGGAGCTCACCCCGTCACGGGGATTCAAACCGCCGACCTTCTGATTGGCAAGTCCTAGGCTCTGTGGTTTAACCCACAGCGCCACCCACGTCCCTTGAATCAAAGGCGAGATATAAATGTACAAATCAGTGGGTTCCCCCAGGGGGTACTCAAGGGCTCACAGTACTGGCACCTCTCTTTTTTGTTGTTAAAAAGTTGGCACTTACTGTAACAACTTCATGGTGAGTACTGGCACCTGTTTTTTCTAGAAAAAACACTGGTACAAATAAATATCGTAAAACAGTGGTTCCCAATTGGTGGTCCACAGACCCCAGGGGGTCCATAAAACCCACCCAGGAGGTCTGTGGCACCATTCACAAACAAGAACCACCACACAGATATTGAAATTTTCAAAGGTAGGGAGTTCATGATTTGGCCTTTGAAAAGTCCACAGTACAGTCATACCTCGGGTTGAATATGCTTCGAGTTGAGCGCGTTCGAGTTGCGCTGCGCGGCAACCCGGAAGTAACGGAGTGCTTTACTTCCAGGTTTCGCTGCTTGCGCATGTGCAGACGCTCAAAATGACATCACACGCATGTGCAGAAGCGCTGAAAAGTGACGCGTGCGTGTGCAGATGTGCCGTTGCTAGTTACGTTTACCTCTAGATGCGAATGGGGCTCCGGAACGGATCCCGTTCGTATCTAGAGGTACCACTGTACTTAGCTAATTGGGAACCACTGCTGTAAAGTACAATGTCTTCCTCGACTGAGGACCTGCAGACTTGATTTCTACTGAATAGTTTGAGAGGTTCCTTCACAAGAACTTAACATTTGCCTTTAATTTCACAATGTGTAAGTTATGGTTTAACATTTGACTGTTCTTTGAATGTATATTCTTCAATGTGTGCTTTCTCAGGAAAATGGCGTCTACACAATAGCAAAGCTGATTTTACCTAATAAACAAAGGAATGTAGTGAAAGCGAATTTATTACAGGTAATCTTTTTTCCTTTATTTCCAACTTTCTTTGCAAACCTCTGAGCACTTAAAGAGAGACATGGTGGTTGATTGTGTATTTCTTTAAGGTAACTTCTGTATTAAGCAACTATCTTACTTTTAAAAGACATCTGAAGGCAGCCGTGTTTAGGGAAGTTTTTAATGTTTAATGCTGTATTGTGTTTTTAATATTCACTTGGGAGCAGCCTAGAGTGGCTGGGAAAACCCAGCCAGATGGGCGGGGTATAAATAATAAAATAATAATAATAATAATAATAATAATAATAATAATAATAATTAAATGCAATTAGATACTCCTGCATAACAGAATACATTATACAGTATACATCATACTTTAAAAACGCCATATGACACGCACACATATATATGCTCTGATACAGAATAATATAAGACACTGTACATCAGAATTTTTCTACCTTTTTCCCTCTAAAACTCCCTACCAAGGTGTAACCAAATTCTGCAATGGGAATGCATTTGGGACAGATTTGCTTGCCATGACGCTCCATGTTGGGCACAAAGATTCCTACATTGCAGGGGGTTGGACTAGATGACCCTCGTGGTCCCTTCCAACTCTGCAATTCTATGATTCTATGTACAACCATTAAGACTTCTAAAACTGTTTGGCATTTTGAGGAGCAAACTGGTCAGACGAAAGGGGTGGTGGTGGGGAGAACCATGGGGCTGTGCCATGGGGAGGTAGGTGGAATGTAAGATCCATGGAAAGCAGGGTGGCATGGGCTGGATGGACACAGAGGAATGGTGGGAGGCACCAGCTGGGAAACCAGCAAGGGAAGAAGGCTCAGATCCCAGGGAGTGGTGGTGGGGAGAACGATGAGTAGTCAGAGGGAGAAGAGGGTGAAGACTGGGAGGAGGAGGTGTCTGAAGCTGAAAAGGTAACAGGGTTTAGTGGCAGAGAACCATTCAGAACTAGAGGCAGAAGCAGAGGCTGGAGAGGAACAGGGCAAAGAGGCAGGCTGCTGAAGAAGATGTCTCCCCCTCCTGCTTCAACAAGCTCCCCTTCCCCTCTCTCCCGGGACCAGAAGAGTTAGACGGATCTAACGTATAAGAGAACAAGAAGAACCCACGTTCAAAGAAGATTGGAAAATGTTTACTGAGTATATGGAGGGAAATTGTGTACACTTGAAAACGTTGGCAGCATTAAGATAAATTCAACAGTGTAAATAGGTTTTGATGGAAGCAATACAGTGGTACCTTGGTTGTCGAACGCCTTAGTTGTTGAACAAATGGGCTCCCAAATGTCGCAAACCCGGAAGTCAGTGTTCTGGTTTGCGAATGTTTTTGGGAAGCCGAATGTCCGACGCGGCTTCTGCGGCTTCCGATTGGGTGCAGGAAGCTCCTGCAGCCAATCGGAAGCCGCACCTTGGTTTTCAAACCGTTCCGGGAGTCGAATGGATTAAATTTGAAAACCAAGGTACCACTGTGATGGAATACTGAATTGTTTAGTTTATATAAAATATGCAGGGATTTATGCTATGTAAAATGAACCATGGAAAGAGAAGAAGGGAAGTCATTGATATTTTAAGGTTGTATAAATGAATATTCTAAATTGTTATATATATGTGTGTGTGTGTGTGTGTATGTATGTATGAGAGAGAGTTATGAAGAGGAAGGAGCAGAAACTGTTGGCGGAGTCTCCAATTGCTTGCGAAGGACCCAGGGAAGAAGGAGATTTAGGTAGCCTTGGGAAGGCAGGGCCCTTCACTCCCCACAACTGCCTCATAGGGGCAAGACCTACTGAGAAGAGTTACCGTGTTCATTAGGCCTGGCTCCCCTGGGCAGGCCTTTCTTCTTCTAATTAAGAGTTAACTTCATTTACTCTGTGTGATTTGTTTGCTGGCTGGCTGCTTGACACGGGGAGAGGCAAGGAGCTATTTATGACATTGAAGCCCCTTCTGCTTATCCACATGCTAGATTTTGCAACTGGTTGTTTAATGGCATGACAGCATGCGTATATGGTCCCAATCGTTTTGAAAAATGCATTACCATGTAATGCAGAAAATAAATGAAATATATGAAAATGTATGAGGCATCACTGTAGTCTCAAATTCTGCGCTTTTCTTTATGAAGTGAGTCACCTAAATAATTTGTCACTGAGGCAAGGTCCTGAATCTATGTCTCCAGTAAGCTGGTTTGATCATTCTGACATTTTTATGGGATTAGCCATTTTTGTACTGCTTGCTTTAAACATGGATTTAAAATGCCAATAGAGGTCTGGGAGTGCCAACAAATTCATATTGGTAGCAGAGCAGCAATAGTTCTTAATGTTGATACAATAAATTGAAACGAAGATGGATGTCTTTTTAATTTCCAGCATAATTTTTTTTCCCTTCTTCTATTACTTCAGAAAGATACCAGGCTTTTAGGCCACATTCTTTGGCTACAAGCAGTTGCTTATTTAGTAGTCTACAGGCATGGACTTCTCAGGCAAAAGCAGCCAAATGTGGTCACTAATGCTTCTGCATAGAATTACCTTAATGTATGCATTTCCCTCTCTCCAGTGCTATGCCTTCAGAGCCCTGCGATTCCTTTTCAGTATGGAAAGGAACAGACATCTCTTCAAAAGGTATGCAAATTTAATATTAGAAGAGATTACGCTCTCAAAATGTTCACTTGAGTTACAACAAAAAGCCTGCAGGTTAATGCTTAGCATTAGGCTTAAGTCTTAGTTAGATTTACTGTTTTGTAGCTGGGGGAACCGAAAATGAGATGGATGACATTGTTTTCCATAGATGTCTCTGCAAAGAAAATGTAACTGTGTTTTAGGTCCAGTTCAAAAGCTCAGCTGCCACATGGAGATCTCTAGAAACATTTCTGGCACCTCCACGTTGGGGGCAGTAACATTTCATTGATCTGCTCATTTATATTTTTTAAAGGATTTGTATTTCAGACATTGCCAAATGTCACTGAAGCAGTTAGAAACTGATTTACGGTAGAATAAGTACAGCGAGAGGGACTTAGAAGTGTGTCTGGGAGCTGTAAATGTGAGGTGTTGAAGAACTTTGCTTCAGGATAAGAACAGAAATCGGGCTCAGGAGGCCCCATTAGCTAAAGTGGTGCTTCAGGTTAAGAACAGTTTCAGGTTAAGAACGGACCTCTGGAACGAATTAAGTACTTAACCTGAGGTACCACTGTAATATCATCATTAAAAGGGAGGAGTTAAGAATGCACTGGAATTAAATGGCACATCCTGGGCTGTAGCTGACAGAGGATGACTGTCTAGGGTGGACAAGAAGCCTGGAGAGATTATTAACCAGAGCATTAATAGGCTGGAATAATAATAGAAGGCTGGAAAGCCTCTCTCTGTTCTTCCCATGGATATGCACATAGGGACAGATTTGCCCATTTTTCTAAACTATTGATTATATACTGCTTAGACTTCATTGTACAGTTTCATGATTAAGCCCCTTTGTGGGAAGAAACACTGATTGTACCGGAACAGCGTCCGGGTCTTGACTCACGAGTTGATGTTGCTTCTACCAAATACACAAGTGACTCTGAAGAAAATGACTACTGTAATTTATTTGTTTGCCTGTTTATGCTCCTTATCACGGAGCAGTTGCCCTTGGTGATATATTTTTGTCTGACAAGAAGATAACATGCCTGTTGTTCTGGGACCTGATCAAGGAAATTCCTATTTATTTTTTGAGTGAAGTGTACCTCCAATTTCAACTGAGGAGAAAAACAGCTCAGTCATCAGTTTGGAAACATTGCAGTCGAATAATGCATTAAAAATTGTGCGCTCTTTCTCTCTTTCTCTTTCTTACATTTAATATTGGCTCAAGATAGAGAACCTTCATGTGATCAGATGTTGAGCAGATATTTCAGATGTTTTGGGTTCAGCATGGACTTATAGCACATTTCCATCAGCCTTCTGCATTAGTGTCATAACATGATTCATATAACTTTTTTTGGAGGGGAAGCATAAATGAAATTAGGGATAGCAGCTTTCCTGTTTAAAAACATGTATTTTCTTTTCCATCATTTTCAGTGTTTCTAAAACTAAATGCAAGGCCATCTTTGTAGTGAGGTCAAATTAATTAGCAGAATGTCATGCTCATTGACTGTATTTCTACTCTGAATAAACAACCCTTGAAAAGACTCTTGTGGGGTTCAAAGGCTGGCTGTTCTGAAGCTACTGTCTGAGCCAATAAAGTAGACAATCTGTTCTGTTTCTTGTGTTAATGACATGGCTACAACTCTTTAATATTAAATTTATACTGGCAGAATATAACTGTATTATATAAGAGCTACAGGATTTTTTAAATGTTAAATGGTATTTGGTTTGAAGATAGGGGATCTGACCAGTCCAGGGGTGTCCAACCAGTCACTCCTTCAGCTGTTGCTGTTGGGGCTACAGCTCCCATCTTCCATTGCCACTGGCCATGCTGACTGGGCCTGGTGGGAGTTGGGAACCAAAAACATTTGGAGAGTCATATGTCAACCACCCTTTCTTTATCTCCCTAAAATCCATGTGGTCCTTATTAACACAATTTTGTCCCAAGAAAACCAGTCAAGCAATAAGAATTATTATTCAGCGAAGTGAAATTAGACATTTCTCCCGCAATGTAATTGGGTGTGAACTTTATGCGGCATTCTATAAATAAATAGTTTTGCGTTTTGTAGACTCTTCCCTACACACTTGTTTGAGAGCTTCATTGACATTGGGCATTATGTTCGGGAGATAAGTGCTTATGAAGAGCTGGTATCGAAGCTAAATGCATTACTGGTAAGTAGTAAATGTTTGCTTACTTCCTTAGTCACACTAACACACTGCTAAAAAAATTAAGTTTACCCTATCTTAAAAATATTGTTAATGAACAGATCTTGCAAAAAATAAAAAATAAAGTTTCTTAAACATGTGGGCTTAGGCATCTCTCCAATCGAAGCAGGTGGCAGGCTATGGGATAAAGGAGGCTAACCCCCAATACAGGGGCAGAATCTGCCCCCAACCCAATATTCATGATCCTCTAGGACCCCACCAAATTTAGCGAAAGCAAAAATATTGAGGTGGGCAGAGCCCAGTAGCCTGATCATCATTTCAACCATTTGATGAGCAGAGATGGGGTGATAACCCTCAACAGTGGCGTAACGTTGTTTGCTGGTGCCCAGGGCAAGCACATGTGTGCACACCGGATGGGAGGGGGGTGCTAGCCTAGCCTTTGCTGCTGTAGTAACCCCATCCCCACCAGAGCAAAGTGGGGCCACACTGAGCCACTTGCCCACCTTGCAGAAGGGAGCCTGGCTGGCCAATGTCACCTTTGGTGGGCGGAGAGGAACACCAGGCTGGCCACACTGGGGGTGCCTGGTTTGTGTCCCCTCAAAAATTGTGCGCCTGGGGCCACACATACCCTTGTGCTCCCCACGATATGCCCCTGGCCCTCCATCCTCAGCTGATTTGCATGGGAGGAGTGCTTTGTGTCTATTTGTGTGCCTGCCATTGTGCGTGTTGTGTGTCAACTGCCCATATGAGACTGTGGTGGCCGCACCCATCACTAGGATGTGTTGCCTGGAGGGGTGGATATAACCCTTTGGCAAAAAAGGCTTGGTCACTCCTGCCCTAGGACAAACGACAAACCGCATCGCCAGCTTTTATCCATGTTCTCTTGCCGTCCGAGCCTGACACATCAGCACAATAGCCCCAAAAGGGTTCTTGGTTTCTGCGAAAGAATCAGATGACCAGTGAGGGAGAAGGTGATCTCTAAAGCATATAAAGCCCATGTTGTTAGCCCGAACCAATGTCCTATTGGCGAAAGATTGCATAAATCAAAACAAGTCTTTTAACTCATTTCATGACTAGGAGGATGAAGTGAAGCAAATTGCGGAAAACATTGAAGACATTAATCAGAACAAAGCACCTACGAAATACATTGGCAATTATGCAATATTGGACCATCTTGGCAGTGGAGCCTTTGGAAGTGTTTACAAGGTAAATAGGCTTTGGGATATGTATCAGATCTTGCCATGCATTTATATACTTATATATACCCTTGCCTGTGATGTTATTGCAAATTTGTTTCACTCTTTTCCCAACTGTAAAGGTGGACCACATGCTAGTTTACACAGAGCCTTGGTCTGCTGGCCCCACTGTTTCTCTGGACCAGGCTGTCCCATGATCTCCCTCCAGTTTATTCAAATGCAAAATGGTGCTTAGAAGGGCTATCTTTCAGCACTTGCCCCCCTCCTCAAATCTTCAGTGTGTGTCTAGTGATACCAGTGCTATTATATGGGATTCCTGTAAAGATTACTGACATAATATAGGTCAAGTACTTTAAATAACTTGCAATGCATTATATGAATACAAAATAGTATTTGTTCTACCGTGATGTAGTGCATCTGAGTAGGCTTTAGATCCCCAATTTCTGCATAGATCTGTTACTATTTTCTTTCATATACTCAAATGTCACATTTTGATTGCCCTATGGAGGCTTCAGTGAATTTCAAGCTGGTTATTAGATGCTTAAAAAAAAGGATGTTTCTTAAATTAGACACAGTACAGTTAGTTTTGATGAACAAATAGTGCTTGTTTTAATCTTGTTCCTTATCTGTTGTTCTTAACCCCCACATAGGTTAGGAAACGCAGTGGTCAGAACCTTCTAGCGATGAAAGAAATTAATCTACATAATCCAGCATTTGGAAAGGACAAAAAGGACAGAGACAGCAGTGTGAAGAACATTGTCTCTGAATTAACTATAATAAAAGAGCAGGTGAGTCGAAACATACCAGGAATAAGTTTCATCGAAATTAGTGGAATTCTCTTCCAAACAGTGGTATGGTATTTAGGTTTTTGGATGCCAACCGGAAAGTAACTTGCTTGCACTGATGATACTTTGTTTTGTTTTTAAGTACCTTCACACCTGTAATAATAATGCTTTTAAATATCATACTGAATACATTGCTGTGATATGTGCTATTTGTACTTGTGTTAAATACAAAAATAAAACATCATCAGTGGCAACCATTTCTGTGAAGGTTTTCTACACCAGTTGAATTGAATGAGCATTTGTAGTTGGTTAGCCAATCCAGAGGAAGCTGGAAGAAGTGGGATTTATATGCTCAGTCGCCATCTTAAATACCATTGATTTTTAATGGATTTTAAGCATGTCTGACTTTCAGCTCTACCAGTTTGTTATTGAGGTTACTTCCTCATTCATTTCTGTGGAGGTCGCAGTCCTCATGAATGGCAAAGATGCCCACGTGGAGGAGATAACCTTTCCATTGAATAAAATGGGGAAACCCGTTCTCACGTAAACATTAGAGAGCGATGCATCTGCATCAGGGTGAATGCACGTTAAGATCCAACAGAGAAAATGTGCTCAGAGAATTCAAATGCTCAGTGTGAGCATATGCAAGACCATGCATTTCCTGACCCCAGTTGCCAGCCCAACAACTGAAATTTTACACTGTGACTTGAGGAGTAAAAAAAAAAAGTATCAAACCTCAACAAGAAAATGCACCGACAGCAATTTGTTTTTTGGGTTAGAACACCTTATGAAGTTTGAAACTCAATCAGAACTAGCCTGCAAGTAACATGACTTTTATTTCAATGCATATTTTGAAATAGAATTGCTATTTCAACGTATTTTCCAGTTGAAACGTTTTACTTGTTTGTTCTTTGGACTGTGTGTAAAGAGTTGTAGCCTAATGGAACCACGAAAGTGAAAATGTTGCTCTATTACCTACGCAGTATATATATATTTTTAAAAAAAACATGTCATGCTGCAACACTTGGCAGTTGCCAGGTAATGACAGGGTGCCAATACCGCTTTGTTTTTCAGGTTCCTATTTTCCCTGCTTTAGGGAACAGAAATATTTTCCAGTTACATTTGCTTTCCCCCACATAACCTCTAGCTGTAATGAGCAAGGGGCAAATTTCAGCAGGAAAACAGGATATGGGAGAGTGTTACAAATTATTCCGCACCTGAATTGTGGACCTGGTCGGAATAGCTGCTCCCCACAGCTGCTTTTGGTTTGTAAAGAAAGAGCACAGAATCCCAACACACTATTAAAGTAATGGGATGTGGGTGGTGCTGTGGTCTAAACCACTGAGCCTCTTGGGCTTGCCGATCAGAAGGTTGGCAGTTCGAATCCCCGCAACGGGGTGAGCTCCCATTGCTCTGTCCCAGCTCCTGCCAACCTAGCAGTTCGAAAGCACGCCAGTGCAAGTAGATAAATAGGTATCGCTGTGGCGGGAAGGTAAATGGTGTTTCCGTGTGCTCTGGTTTCTGTCACAGTGTCTCGTTGTGCCAGAAGCGGTTATGTCATGCTGGCCCCCTGACCCGGAAAGCTGTCTGTCGACAAACACTTGACTCCCTCGGCCTGAAAGCGAGATGAGCCCATAGTCACCTTTGACTGGACTTAATCATCCAGGGGTTCTTTACCTTTGCCTATTAAAGCAATATCTAGTTTAACCCCTAAATATCATAGCACATACATGAAGAAGGACCATTATTAAGCTAGCTATCATGAAGTCTTGCTATACATCCATTAAGCTGGATTCTCATGGATTTCACGTGCTTAGAGTTGCATTATGAGAACCAGTTTCTTATATCCTTTTTCCTGCCGAAATATATGAAGATGCATCTAAGACATAGTGTGAAAGTGACTGTATGTGTGTGGTGATGCTCACATAAGGAATTTGTGTGCCCTTTTCATGTTGCACTGGGCAAACTCTATTGGTATTTGCAGCTTTACCCTTCCCTCTTCTCCCTCTTGCAGACCCCACAAATCCAGATGGTCCCGCAACCGCCCAGAGTCAATTGTGGGTGTGTGGGTGTTTGAGTGGAGTGGGGTGGGAAGAGCAGAATGTGAGGTCCCCTTGTGCACTGAATGGAAGTCTATTTCACTCTCACACAGAGACCATGGAACATTGCTTGCTGTGCTCACCTTTTCTTTACAGTGGTACCTCGGGTTAAGTACTTAATTCGTTCCAGAGGTCCGTTCTTAACCTGAAACTGTTCTTAACCTGAAGCACCACTTTAGCTAATGGAGCCTCCTGCTGCTGCCACGCCGCTGGAGCACGATTTCTGTTCTCATCCTGAAGCAAAGTTCTTAACCCGAGGTACTATTTCTGGGTTAGCGGAGTCTAACCTGAAGTGTATGTAACCTGAAGCGTATGTAACCCGAGGTACCACTGTATTTCTCTTTCTTGAAATAGAACAACCCTTACATAGGAGACAATGAAATATTTGAGGGGACTGCACCCCCCCCCAAGTTGATGGGCGTTGCCATTGCACCATGTCATGTGATTGATTATGTGGGGCGGTGCTTACCTGGGCCTGCCCAATATTGTATTCAAGTTGGCCCCTCGAGTTACCCATATTATTTTTTTAAAGCATTCTGCAAAGTAGGCCATAAAGAGACCAAATACCGATAAAAGGAGAGAGAAAACCTTACTAAAGAGAATTGAGCAATTTTGGGGACTACAGTATTTCCGTACGCAGTATAGAGAAGACAGACGTTATGGTTATCTCTTACTGATTCTGGCCACAATATCTTAAATAAAGAAGTGATTCCTGCACAGTGTCAAAGGTCAAGATACTGTGCTGGTGTTCACAGTCTTAAAACTTATTTGCCATAACTGCCACCAAGAGGAACATTCTGAAGATATGATACAAATGGATGTTCCATCTAACCTTAACTGTATACATTATTTTTATTGTAGCTTTATCATCCTAATGTCGTACGATATTACAGAACCTTCTTAGAAAGTAAGTATGCACTTTCAGGGCTACATTCCATAACAAGTATATTGTTATAATAAGATTAAAGGGGAAAAAAGATAACTACAAAAAGAAAATGATCTATATATTTTCTGTTGTCGTCAGGAAGCTTATATTCCAGCTGCAGCCCCCACATTAGGAGACCTGGGAAAAATTGATTTGATTTCAGGTGCAGTCCTATACCTACTTACCTGGGAGTAGGGCTTTTTTTCAGCGAGAACTCACCGAACTCAGTTCCCGTACCTCTCAGGTGGGCGCCATTGCCATTATAAGAGAACAAGGGAGGCATTTGTGGTGAGCTCCAGCACCTCTTTTCCTAGAAAATTAGCACTGCCTGGGAGTAAGCCACATTTAACCCAGTAAATCTTACTTCCGAGTAGACATGTATAAGATTGTGCTTTAGTCAGGATTCAAATAGAAGGCAAGAGACTTGAAGCATCAGTATATAGGTGGGATTATGTCAGGTCTGGAAATAAAAATCTGCATTGTATCCCACTAACACCTGTTCAGAGTAATTGAATGGACCCAAGTTAGTCATGTCATTTAATTTTAATGCATCTACTCTGACTAGGAGTGATGTTGGATACAATCCTCTATTTTTCCTGCATGCTTTCCTTTAGAGGTTGTTGAGGATTTTGGCCTAGGTGAATAAGATGCAGATAAATGTTTGCAAGGATGGAGACGTACACTGTAGGCAGTGTGTTCCTTGTGCTAGAGGCCAGATGCCATTGATGTTCCAGGTGGCTCATAACTCTCAACCGATCTCTGTGGCTGGAGTCCTGGGTGGCTTCCACTTGGACCTTGTTGACCACCATGAGTATAACCAGGACTTTTTAAAAGGGTATACAGTAATGGCACCTCTTTTTATTGTTGTTAAGAAGTGCGGCACTTACTGTAACAACTTCATGGTGAGTACAGGCACCTAGTTGTCTAGAAAAAAAGCACTGAGTATAAGCCAGACAAAGACTAGCCCAACTTATAGTGTTGTGGATGCTTTAGATTTGCTAGTTATTTATGTTAGCCCAGTAATGGAAAACAAGTGAAGTCCCAACTAAAGAAGAATGGCAACTTAAACCGATGGAATATGCACAGCTTGCGGACTTAACATATAGAATAAGAGAACAAGAAGAACCTACGTTTAAAGAAGATTGGAAAATGTTTATTGAATAAATGGGGGGGAAATTGTGTACACTTGAAAACGTTGGCAGCATTAAGATAAATTCAACAGTGTAAATAAGTTTTGGTGGATGTAATAAAGGAATACTGAATGGTTTGGTTTATGTAAAATATGCAGGGATTTATGATATGCACAATGAACCATGGAAAGAGAAGAAGGGAAATCATTGATATTTTAAGGGTGTTTAAATGAGTATTCTAAATTCAGATTTGGGTGCTTCATAGGGGGCCGTAGAGAGGGGGGCAGGATGAGAGGAATGGTAAATCTCTCTTGCACAGGTGGGGCACCACAGCTGAATGCCACGCAGTGTTTTGTACTGGTAGTCCCGTTTTAGGGATTTTTGAGAAGGCACCATTGTAAGGGTTTAACCATTTAATCATTTTCCTCTGGTGGTACAGATCCCTCTGCTGCTACATTCCTGCCAGAGTAGTGGTAAGCCACTTAGTCTGCCTATACAGGAATCATTGGTCAGACTGGATTCCAAAATGCTCAGGAGGTATACCTGGATAATGCCTCCTGGCCAATCACTGGGCACATAAATGAAATGTTCCCCCTTGTTTTGCTGCTTCTATTTCATTTTGTTGCTTGTAGGTGACAGGCTGTACATAGTCATGGAGCTCATAGAAGGAGCACCGCTGGGAGAACATTTTCATTCTCTGAAGGAGAAGCAGCAACAGTTTACGGAAGACAGACTATGGCACATATTCATTCAAGTAAGGACCTGCGCGTATCTTCGTTGCTTTTCTTTGTTTTTCTGCTTCTAGGATAGTCATTCATCGCTGCTTATCAGTCAGGGATCTGTCCTTTTGCACTTTGCAAAGTGTGTACACGATGCCTGCGCTATGCAGTTGATGATATATTGCACTCAAGGTGGGATAAAGTAAGTGTCACTGGTGCTGAAGCATATTACAACGGAGCTTCTTAGATGAGGCGGTGCAGAGAATGTAAGATTCTGGTGATCGTCAGCAGAAGTGAAAATGACAAAGCTTCCTGTACACACCACCCCTTCCCTTTTCTGAAAAATGCACAGGAATACAGGACTCCACCAGAAGCAATGCCATCTCTGTCCCAGCCCATCTCCCAGATACAAAACTAAGAGGGCTGTGCATGGGAACCCAGCAATCTGACTTATGTCATTGGTCCATTAGCTCAATATTGTCTGTGTTGCCTGTTGCAACGGGCGTGACGGCTCTTTTTCCCCTGGCACCGTTGGGCCCGTCCACTCACTTAAATATAGTGCACCCACCTCACAGAACACCACTTCCACGAATTCCCTCAAACTACCTCAGGTTATCTTGTGGGGGACTTGCGTGAGGGAAAACTTAGTAATTTGGAGTTTCGGGCAGGATTTGTTCAAATAAACAATAATGATTTTATTTAACAAGGAAGTTTATGACATGAGTGGATAAAACTTAGGATACTTCAGTTTACAATGTTATTTGACTTCAAGGTTTTCTCAGTTGTTTCACACTTAATACTTTGGTTCTTAACTTAATACTTTGGTTCTTAACAAGGTGGTGCTTTCTGTCAGTTACATACCCCTTAGACAACCCTACTCCTGAGGTACTCCAAGTAATAGACCCAAGGTTTGGGAGTCTTCTCCTACTTAGAAGAATCTCTCCCCTCCAGACTGGAATGAGACCTAAGTAGACTGTCTCTTTACAGCTTCTACTTCTCCTGTCTCAACCTCAGCCTCCCAGTTAATTCTTGGCCTAATTACTCATACAGGACACCACACACTGTCCTTCACACTAAGCTCAGAGACTCTTTTCTCTAGCTTGTGATATTTTCCTCAGAGTGGATGTTTCTACCCAGAACCAACTCTCACTCCCTATCTTCCTACCCATCCTCCCAACCTCAGTCCCAACCTACGCCAACACTTCCTCCAAAACTCACTAACTGTCTCTCCAAATCATCTCCTTTTCAACCCCCCCTCAGAACCTCGGCCAATCAGAGGCTGCCGTACATTAACCCTTTTCTGGCATGGGGAAAAGAAAAAGAAAATACTTGGGGACCCAACCTGCCCCAGCAAAAACAAACTTTTCCGTAACACCTGTCAGTGAAGCTCTGGGCTTTCAGGCAGCCCAATCTGAAAATGCATGGGGTTGAACCTGAGGCCTTGCACAGCTTTACTGTTGAGCTACAGCCCCTCCCTTATAGCAAATGGCTTTCTTAAATGGTTTTGTGCTCCAAAGTTTAGTTGTGACTCTTCCTGTAAGACGCTTGCTCCTCACGTTCCCAGGTTCTAAGCTACCCCTTGTTTATTGCTGGTGAATATGGCTTTGCATTTGCGCTAAGACTTTTCTTTGTTGTAAAGCTGTGTTTAGCTCTTCGGTATTTGCACAAAGAGAAGAGAATTGTCCATCGAGACCTCACTCCAAACAATATCATGCTGGGAGATAAGGATAAAGTAACCATCAGTAAGTTCTAGTTTTGTAACCTTGGACTGTTTAAGTAGAAAGTGATTTCGTTCCATTGACAATTGCAGTAAATTAATTCAGAATAAATGAAATCACCAAACCATTTCTAATGCATATCTACAAGCGAAACCTTTTCTTTCCAGACAATACTATACTGTTTGTATCTTTCCTGTGTATGGGGAAACTAATACATTTCTTCTGAGTTATTGCTTTATTATTTAAATCTTTCTGTTGTTCATAGTTCTCAGGCTTGCTTCTGTTCTGTTTTTACACTCTTGTGGTTTCCTTCTAGTCCAGGTGCTTCATTTTGGTTTTCTAAAAAAGGGAACACATAAGCACAACTATTTGCCACAGCACATTTTTGTTTTTCAAATTAGTATGCTGGCCTTTCTCCAAAAACTTCAGGGTGACAATTGCTCTGCTTGGATGATCAAATTCTGGCTTAATAAGCCAGGATACGCACAGAGTTATTGTCTCTGTATTCTGCTTTTACTTTGCACAACTAGTAAAACAAACCAGGAAGCTGTAGTTTACTTTGGCTTTCTATTTTGTGAGAACTGGGAACTATGGGTAGACTTTCTAACTAGACAGGATTTGGATGCCAACATTAAACCATGCAACCAAGAATCATGGTTAAGGGTTTTCAGTCATGTTGGAATTTGGATTCCAAATCCTGGCTTGTTGGGAAGCCATTAAACATAGTTTTCAGTTCACATGTAAGGAGAAGCTGTGGTTAACTATGTTCCCTCGGGGCTTTCCTCGATCGTGCGGAGGTAGGAACAAAGTAGGAACAAGGAGTCTTCATGCCAAATTTATACATATTCTGGTTTCTTAGTCCTTGATGCCATTGCCTGAACATGGGCAGGATTCACAATCCAGTAATGATATCAGCTCAAAGATATACACCTTATTTAAATGTTATGTACACCCACTGATGCATAGTTTTGGTGGTTAGAGGCACACCCAGTGCCTTGCTCCCCTTCCAAACATAAGGAGAATATAATTCAAATGGGCTCAATGTCATTGCAACTTCATTTGATGTAGAATATACTTTCAAAGAGCCAACTGTCCAACGTTTATCCAGACTGAGGCCAGATTTGTGTTGAATGTATTTGCTACTTGGCGAACAGTTGTCAAAGTGGGAATGGAATAAGTGGATGGTGGGCAGTTGGGGGTGATATTGACCCATTATTGAATTTGTTTCAATATCTGTTTGACATATCCTTCAATGGCACACAACTGAGCCCATATTCATTCAGTCTGGAGTGGATACTGTTGAGATGAAAGTACCCCTTGTGGTGTGTGTGTGTGTGTGTGTGTGTGAGAGAGAGAGAGAGAGAGAGAGAGAGAGAGAGAGACAGAATCTCAGTATTTAATTAGGCAGAAGGAAGGAGAGAGAGGTAATCTTCACTGTTGTTGCAGGTTAGGAATTTAATAATTCTTCATTCAATTAATTTGTTGCTTGGAGTAGGGCATGTGTCTCTGAAAGTTGGTAGCATGATTTAGGTTAGTGTGCTGTAATAATGATATCTTAGATGAAGAACAAATAAGCACTGTGGGTTTGGGGGGGGAGGCATTAGCTTTGTTTCCTTTGGGGCAAACGAGCTTTCTTAATGTTTCCATTTCTCATTTAGGCTTCATGAATAATTAAATAGTGTGATTATGAGCTTCTGAGCCTGTGTTTAAGTCACTGCGCACTTACAGCCAACCTCCCCGCCCCCCCCCCCGCAACAAACCTCGAAAAGACAAGGCTTTATCACATTAATAGCTAAATAACCATCAACTGTAATTGAACCATTTTGGGAATGGTTGTCTTGTCTTCTGCATCTTTGGAAGATGTAGAGCAGCATAAAACCCAGTAGGCTGGATTAGGAAGAATTAAGTGTGCTGTGAGCATAGCAAATCATGTGGCGCTTTGAGATGCCAATAAACATGTCACATCTCTTCCATGAAGGTTGTGAAATTGCGAGCTCTTGATTAGCCCTTTAAGCCAGAGGTGAGGAATCTCTACTCCTCTATATGCTGTTTGACTACAGCTCCCATCATTCCTGACCATTGGCCATGCTGACTGGGGCTCATGGGAGATGGAGTACAGCAACATCTGCAGGGTGGAAGGCACCTCATCCTTGTACTAAACGGTGCACTCCTTTATTTGCCTGTGCACAGCCACAAGAACACTAGAAGAGCCTGCTGGATCCAGCCAATAGCCCATCCAGTCTAGCATTTTGTTCTCACAATGGCTGCAACCAGATGTGTGTGGGAAACCAGCAAGCAGGATTTGAGCATAACAGCACCCTCCCCATCTGTGGTTTCCAGCAATTGAGCAACATCTCCATCATGACTGACAGATATTTTATATGTATACGCACTGCCTTAGATGCAATTTGCAATATTTGAAGAGATGACCCAATGCCATTTTCTATATGTGATATGTGTTAGCAGTTCCCCTGTGCAGTAGTACACTTGTGCTAACAGGTAGGGTTGGAGCATAGGGACAAGGTGATATCTTTATTTCATTTTTCTTGAACTTGCCTTCCAAGGACCTCAGGGCTGTGTACATGGTTCCCCTTCCCTTCCTTTTATCCACACAAGAATAACCCAGTGTGGTACTTTAGGCTGAGAAACAACTGGCTGGAATGGTCAATCATTTGTTGTTGTTTAGTCGTTTAGTCGTGTCCGACTCTTCATGACCCCATGGACCAGAGCACGCCAGGCACTCCTGTCTTCCACCGCCTCCCGCAGTTTGGTCAGGCTCATGTTTGTAGCTTCGAGAACACTGTCCAAGCATCTTGTCCTCTGTCGTCCCCTTCTCCTTGTCCCCTCCATCTTTCCCAACATCAGGGTATTTTCCAGGGAGTCTTCTCTTCTCACGAGGTGGCCAAAGTATTCGAGCCTCTACTTCACAATCTGTCCTTCCAGTGAGCACTCAGGGCTGATTTCCTTCAGAGTGGATACGTTTGATCTTCTTGCAGTCCATGGGACTCTCAAGAGTCTCCTCCAGCACCATAATTCAAAAGCATCAATTCTTCGGCGATCAGCCTTCTTGATGGTCCAGCTCTCACTTCCATACATCACTACTGGGAAAACCATGGCTTTAACTATACGGACCTTTGTTGGCAAGGTGATGTCTCTGCTTTTTTTTTTTTTTTTGGGTCAATCATATCTCAGCTCAATAAGCCCACATTTAAACAAGCCCATACACAGAGCCCCTTCGCTTCTCCCTCTGTGGTATAAGAAACCAATCCAGGAAGTCTCTAATCATAATGATGTCCCATTTTGCCTGAATGTTACCAGCTTTGGAACAAACTAGGATATCAAACCATGGTTTTGAAGTTGGCTTAATATCCTGACTTGTTCCGAAGCTTGTAATAATAGTTTCTAAGTTCAGATTAAACTCTCCTACACTGGTAAAGTGTACCTGATCCCATAATTTGTGCAGTGACTGACTTGAACCACAGCCTAACATTCTGTTAAATATCTGGTTTATAATTATGATACTGCTGCTGATTTTAAAAGTAAAAAACCCCTGTCGTTAGATGTGTGTATCATTAATGTGTTTTGCACTTTTTTTGTTATTTTATGTTTCGGTTGAATGTATACTTATAGTAAGGTTTTGAATATATATTTATAATAAGGTTCCCTGAGGCTTTGTGGGGGAATGTTACAAAGCAGGGTTAAAATCTAGATAAAGATAAAATACATAAAGCATTATGAATTTCATTTATTAGTGCTTTTTATGAAAAGCAATCTCAAAGCGGCTTGCAGCACAATACAAGAATTAAAACCAATACGAAACTGAAACAAAATAGAAGCTAAACACATTCATATACCTAAAAAGCAGTCTAACATATCCTACCCATTGAGGGAGCCACAATATCTAAAACTCACCAAGTTAAAGTCCAAAAACCTGACTGAAAAGAGAGGCCATTGCCTTGTGCCTAAAAGCAGCTGTCCTGACATTATGGAGATTAACATTTAAATCAGGGCAAGCCAACAGCTGATACCAAACCCTTGTCTACTCATAAGTAAGTCCCATTGCATTCAATGGGGCTTACTCCCAAGTAAACAGGGCTTGCAGTCTTCATTACTCTGCCACCTCTCTTTTATTCCTGTGATTCTGGTGATGAAAGGGAAAGAAAAAACACATCATATGAAACGTGAACACTGTATCAAAAGGATGGACTTAGTAAAAATGGAACCTGGCTATTTGCTTTAGGCTAAATTTCCCAGCCTTGACCTCTCCAGATGTTTTGGACTAAAACCATCCCTGAACATTGGCCATACCATCTAGGGCTGATAGGAATTGTAGTCCAGAAAAGCTGGATGGCTTCAGATTGTGGAAGGCAGGTTTATGCTTCCATTTGCTTATTTGTATTGTAGAGTAACTTCCACAACTTTTATTCTGTTTTAAACATTTTGCAGTCTCTCGTTCTTCCAGGATTTTCCTAGTATCATCTTCATGTTAGTGCAGGGATTCTGTTCATCCTTATATAATATATCTTCTTTTTAAGTAATGTATATATAATTGGCTGGCATCTCTCCAGTTCCCGAAAGGAAAGGAAAGAGGACTGCTCATTAGTAGATTTGCTCCCAAAGGTAACGCTTTAATAGTGCTCTTCCACAGCTGATTGATGTAAAGGAGAGCGCCAGATTCCTTATTGTGCATTTCAGAGGCAACGTGTGCTGGTGTCCAGATATAAATTATACAGGATGGAACGCTGTAAGTTTTAATTTATTTGGCTGAACGGAACCAAGTGACATGGAAGCATGCAGCACGAGCAAAATAAAATAGCTGTATTGTCACGTTGCTCAAAGTGCAGGCATGACTCTTGTCTTCTGCTCAGCCATATACACCTGTGTACATGCAGCCTTCACAAACCTGGTGCCCTCTCCAGATGTTTTGAGCTACAATCAGCCCCTGAAAACAAAGCTGTGGCCTGATGGGGCTGATGATGAGGCTTACAATCTAAAATATCTGGAGATCGTTGTGTTGGCCAAGCCTGGTCTGCTGTAACAGATGAGAACATTATAGCTAGTGCTCTGCCAAAATCCATCCTCTGGTTTCTCAGATGTTTTCTTCGCCTGCTGAAGAGGCTTCCATTTTTCTACCTTATTTTCAGGAAAATAAATTAAGAATTTAGGTTTGGGATCTCATTTATGATGATTTAAAAAGGATGTTTAAAATCTCATTCCCCCCAAAACCAGAATCATTCCTATTGGGTATTGTGGGAAATGAGATTCCAAAAGATTTAAAGAAAGTATTCATGTACGCCACCAGCAAGAGTTGTCATTGCACAGAATTGGAAAAGGGAGTGTTTACTGACCAAAATAGATTGGTTGACCAAATTAATGGAGTACGCGGAGATGGACAAGTTGACTGGGCAGATAAGAGATCAAACAAAACAAACATTTAAAAAAGATTGGAACATATTCAAATAATATTTGAAAGGCTATCATAGGGAAATTGCAATTTTGACTGGTTTAGAATAACTTCTGTAAGAAAAAATACTAAAATATGGTGGGAAAACAGGAAAACAAACTCCTAGACATGTTAAGAGAGGCACTCAACTAAGTCAAACTGAGGACCCAAGTAAGAATGGGAGGGAAGTCGAGTATAAAAGGAATACGAATGAATTGAGCGATTTAGCACAAATATTTGTTTTTGTTTTCTTTATTATTATTTAGAAATACATGTTTAGCCATAGGAGAACTGAGATGTTATAATGTGATTCTATGAATGTCAATTAAAAGAAACCAATAAAGATGATTTGCAAAAAAGAAGAAATTAGGTTGGCATGGGACTTTGAGCTTCGCTTACCACCCCCACCCCGCCCTCAGTATATGTTTTTCCTGTAGTCTGCAATCTCCCTGACTGCCTGTGCTTTCTGATCTGGAAAAGCCCCATGGGAGGAATTACTTCCTGATACCGTACTCTGGACTTAGATGAAAGTGCAGCCGTCTGCAAAGGTTCCAGAGTACAAGTCCTGGTGAGATGACTTGTAGAATGAAAGGACGGACATTCACAAATGCCCCTTGGCAATCTCAAAAGCAAGGCAAGCGCATCAGAAACCTTGAACCAGAATTTCCCCTCCTTTTCAATAATTTTCAAATGCAGTCTTTTCTCCTCATTACTTGATGCAGTATTGTGCGCAATACTAATTCTAACACTATACAGATGTTATTGGCGTTCCATCCTATGGTCCTCAGTGTTATTATATCACTTCAGATTGTATTTGTGGACAGAGTAACAGAGTAGTCATGCCTTGCACAAGGAGGCGTTTTACTGTTTGTGCAGTTTTTACCTCCTAGAATAGTAGTTTTAAGTATGAGACAGGCTGCATTAAAACAGGCAGCCACTGCATGGTGCTCTTGCATTATGTTTAGTAACCCATCTTCTCGCTCATTCAACCTTTTCCAGTAGACGATTAGAATAGCTTTTGCAAGGTGCCGAAAACAGCCCTTGGAAAACGTTAGCATGGAATGAAATGGAGAGAAGGCAAGGCAGTGGAGTTACTCCAGCCTTGTCTTATTTGGTGCTATGCTACTACTGTAAACTTGCAAGACACCTTTATTTTTATTTTATTTTTTTACAAAGCTTGTATTAGAGCAGAAGAATGTGTGTGGATTTTCAAGGGAGCATTAAAGGTAAAGGGACCCCTGACCATTAGGTCCAGTCGTGACCGACTCTGGGGTTGCGGCGCTCATCTTGCTTTATTGGGAGACGGCGTACAGCTTCCGGGTCATGTGGCCAGCATGACTAAGCCGCTTCTGGTGAACCAGAGCAGCGCACAGAAAAGCCGTTTACCTTCCCGCCGGAGCGGTACCTATTTATCTACTTGCGCTTTGATGTGCTTTTGAACTGCTAGGTTGGCAGGAGCAGGGACTGAGCAATGGGAGCTCACCCCGTCATGGGGATTCAAACCACCGACCTTCTGATCAGCAAGTCCTAGGCTCTGTGTTTTAACCCGCAGCACCAAAACCTCTTAAAACATTACCTCTAGCTGAACTGATCTAAACATCTAAAACTGGCATCACATCCATCTAAAGCCTAAATTGGATGCAGGTGACAAAAGCTTTTCTCGAGTCAGGATAGTATTCCCAGTGGTTGTATAAAGAATGTGGGAAACAGCTACTTGAACAAAGTGACCTGCTTTCATGGAGGTACAGTTGGCTCCATCTCACACCTGTTTTCTTTATTTCTTTTTACAGTGTTTAATACTGAATGCCAGAGCTATTTCAATCTGGGTTTTGTTGTTGTTGTTTTGTAAACAGCCTGAAGTACTACTGGTAGTAGCTATGGTATTACAATTGCATATTAATTGGGGAAATAACAGGGCAAGAGGCATCATCACAAAAAAACACAAATTTTAGCATTTCAGCTATGATGCAAGGTGAAGCAGTAGCTTTTGACAACAGATTCAAGGGCTGATGCGATTTTCTTGTGTCCAGTATCCATTTCTCTGTCTAAAATAAAAAATAAAAATAAAAATAAATAAATAAATAAAAATAGCTAAGCTTGTCATTTTTCACTTTTCAGAACCGAATAAGCCTGGCATGGAGCATGACCTTTTAGAAGTTTGGCATTTGGATTAACTAATAGGTCATTGCTCTATAGGTTGAAGTAAATGGAAGAATCATTTGATGGTTTGGACACCAGCAGGAAACCAAATTTCCAATTCTGTCCCATTCTTTGTCTCTCCCCCCCCCCCCCCGCTTTGGGCAAATTAGGGTTTGCCGTGTCGTTCTGAGCCTTCTATTTGTAAAATACATATAAACACATATCATAGTATTTCCCTTTCCCCATAGCCTGTTTGCTCAGAAGTCAGTTCCACTGTCTCCCTCCATGGGACTCACTTCCTCGCTTCCAAAAGGTGTGCATAGGCTTGCAGGCTTAGAGAGGTAAATACTGTATATTTGTGAGAGGGAGGGGGTTGAACATGGAAGTATTATGTCAACTTATATCTTAGCATGCGGAACTTCACAGAGCATTGTTCAGGAGGTCAAACAAAATCAGTGAAATTTTGAACTCAGTGGTTCAAATCGATGCAGTTTTGAAAGGTTCAATCTGCCATCTTGATTCAAAATGGCATCCAGTGGCATCCAAACATAGATGAAAACTTGTTTCTTGATGTCAGGAACCACCACGATATCTTACGGTTATAATATCTTAAGAGCTGTCCAAATTGTTGTTGGCACTCCTCAGTCTCGAGAGACAATGGAGTTCACCTCTGGAGGTGAGGTCAAATTGCTGTGGAATGACAATTCCAGATGTGGCTGCTGTGTGATTTTTTTCCTCCTCCTGTGTTGGCAGCTGAAGTGATCTCTCCAGGGAACAAGCCTGGGCAGTGTGTATGGAGGTCCTGGACTGCCCAGACAACAAGACCACACTCTCTACTGTATATATGGAGACAGATATATGGTTTATTTACACATATATACAACCTGAGTCTGGGACGCGGGTGGCGCTGTGGGTAAAACCTCAGCGCCTAGGACTTGCCGATTGCATGGTCGGCGGTTCGAATCCCCGCGGCGGGGTGAGCTCCCGTCATTTGGTCCCAGCTCCTGCCCACCTAGCAGTTCGAAAGCACCCTTAAGTGCAAGTAGATAAATAGGTACCGCTTTATAGCGGGAAGGTAAACGGCGTTTCCGTGTGCTGCTCTGGTGCCGGTTCGCCGGAGCAGCAGCGTCACGCTGGCCACGTGACCCGGAAGTGTCTGTGGACAGCGCTGGCTCCCGGCCTCTAGAGTGAGATGAGCGCACAACCCTAGAGTCTGTCAAGACTGGCCCGTACGGGCAGGGGTACCTTTACCTTTTACCTTTACCTTTACAACCTGAGTCTATAATGAAGGGGCTCCCAGCATCAACTCCCCCAATGGGTCTTGTTTCTCCCATAGATGCAGCCTTGGGTTCAAACAGACATCAAGCATCATGCTCTGCTTCTATGGCTTTTCCACTTGTTTCCTTTAGCAGCCTGCAACCTTTTCTGCTTTAAGTCACATCGCAGCCAATGCTAAAACTCTAAACTGTGCCTTTCCTTCTTCTCACTATTTAAAAGAGGGAGGAGGTGCTCCACCCATTTCCAATCTGACACATCCTCCCCTCTTTTTCGTTTCCTTAATGGTCCACCACCTTTCCCTTCGTTCTCTTAATGGTTCCTCACCCCAGGCAATGACCTCATGAGGAAGCTAGCCTGAGGTGATGAACCATTCAAATATAAGCTAGCCTGGCTTATATTTTAACCCTTGCTGGATCCAGGGGTTCAGGAGGCTTGATTAAATTCCAACACTTACTGGGTCCGGGAATTTAGAGGAGTCTGGCACCCGCAAACTCATACTTTGCCCTGAGGCAAGAGTTGAAACATAAGCGTCCACTGACAATTAACATATTTTTAAGTGACCTTTTCAAAAGTTGCACCCTAGGATTGGGCTTCAGGGAATTGCTTCTTTTCAGCTGCTGCCAAGAACAGTAGCTGGAAAAAACCACTTAGATTAAATTCAAAAGTTGCTTAAGTAAGTGTGCCTATAGCTGGCATGTTGTTGAGCTTGGCATCTGTTCAGTTCTAATCTTCATAAATGGATTTTGATATCTATTTAAACTGTGTTTCATTTCCAGGCTGGTGGCATAAGAGCATTAGAACAAACAAATTCTATAAGCATTATATATTGGTATTGAGCCATCTACTGCCTAAAAACTGGCCCGCTTTGCACATCAGAGGAATCTGGGAGGAATCAAGCCACAGTGCTGGCTACATATGAACCAGCTCTTGTGGTTTCTTTGGAGAGAAGCCAAACTGTGAATGCTGAGTCATACATAAATGCTAAGTCAGCACTGTAGATTTTTTTCTTCCAGCTTGGGAAAAGAAAGGGTGGTGTGTGTGAGTGTGTGTGTGTGTAATTTGAGCAGTGTGCACTGGCATTCTCGCTCATTCACAGTAAATCATGAATGGCCTTCCCATGACATGCGAACCAGGCCACTCTATATCATTCATAAAGAGCAAAGATAAGAGTAGAAGATGAGCAAATATTATTGCGTGTTGCCTGATAATGCATAAATGAGATGGTGGGGATAATATATAAAAAATGAGTGAACTTTTATTGCTCCAGCTATAATCAATAGTTGAACCTGTTGAAGGAAAATAAATTTGCTTTGTTTATTTTATTTCCAGCTGACTTTGGTCTTGCAAAGCAGAAACAGGAAAACAGCAAGCTTACCTCCATTGTTGGGACGATTCTCTACTCCTGGTAAGAAAAAAAAGCCTTTTAGGTCTGCAAATTTGCTGCTAAAATAGAGAATTAGTGACCCCAAATATAATGTAGCCCTTATATAGGGGGCCACTGTTTGATTCAGACAGTTAATTTTCCTAGGATATGTTTGGATTCTTTATTCTTTTTCAGTAAAGCATATCATGACACGCCATCTCATTTTAAAGTGCACGGAATTAAATATATCTAAATTCATGTGAAAACAGGCCAGTCTCAACATGCTATCACACTTCATTTTTTTTTGCTAATTAACTACAGTATCTACTGTAACAGTAATTAGAACCTTCAATTCTCTGAGGCATAACCTTCTTCTAATTCCCACTTTCCTTGTAGCTCTATTCAAGTTGCCCAGTTATGTACAGTCTAATGCACAGTATTGTCTTGCTTTTCCTAATCCCAGAAGTTGGTTTTCCACACTTGGGAACTTTCACAGACTAGTTATATAAGCTTGTTCCAAAGAATGTGTCAGTTTGCTGTAGCAGTAGACATCTTAACTGTGAGAAATACTTGAATTATTGTTGGCGACGGACCCACTGGGAATATGTGTGGAAATGTGGTCATCTATATAGGCTGTTGCTGTGCAAGTGTTCACCTCAGATTGGCTCCCTTGGCTCCCAGTTGCTTTACTATATTTCTTAGAAGCCTCTCTCTGTTGACTCTTCGCTTCTTTCAGTCCTATCAGTTGGCTTTCTCGTGGTCATGATAGTGAGGTGCTCACTAAATGGTGGGAACATGCATGCCAGTATGTCTTACAGAGGAATGCTTTACATAACAGCGGGCCCCCCCCCACATTCTGGCTAATTAAAAAGATGAAAGAGACATTCTTAATCTGACATTTGTTGTTCTCTCAGGGGTCCGGCCCCCGACGATGCCCTTTACCTTTCCCTCAGCTATATACAGACCAGGGATCTTAGCCATATATCTCAGCCTTGGCCCAGTATGCCTGAAGGAGCGTCTCCACCCTCTTTGTTCATCCTAGACACTGAGGTCCAGCTCTGAGGGCCTTCTGGCAGTTCCCTCCCTGCGAGAAGTGAGGTTACAGGGAACCAGGCAGAGGGCCTTCTCGGTAGTGGCACCCGGCCTGTGGAACACCCTCCCATCAGATGTCAAGGAGATAAACATCTATCTGACTTTTAGAAGAAACCTGAAGGCAGCTACAGAGAGGTTTTTAATGTTTGAGGGTCTTTATGTTTTAATATTTTGTTGGAAGCCACATGCAGGTGGCGCTGTGGTCTAAACCACAGAGCCTAGGGCTTGCCGATCGGAAGGTCAGCGCTTCGAATCCCCGCGATGGCGTGAGCTCCCGTTGCTTGGTCCCAGCTCCTGCCAACCTAGCAGTTCGAAAGCACGTCAAAGTGCCACTAGATAAATAGGTACCACTCCGGTGGGAAGGTAAACGGCATTTCCATGCACTGCTATGGTTCGCCAGAAGCAGCTAAGTCATGCTGGCCACATGACCCGGAAGCTGTTTGCGGACAAACGCCAGCTCCCTCAGCCAGTAAAGTGAGATGAGCGCCATAACCCCAGAGTCATCCGCGACTGGACTTAACAGTCAGGGGTCCCTTTACCTATGTTTTAATATTTTGTTGGAAGCCACCCAGAATGCCTGGGTTAACCCAGTCAGATGGATGGCATATAAATAATAAAATTATTATAATTATTATAATTATTTTTATAATTATTAACATCCATAATCATTCTGGGACTCTGAACCCTGCAATCTAGAAGCACATATACGTTATAGGTGTGATGCCCAAAATATGCCCTATGACCCAAAAAGCAGGCTAAAAGAGCATATGGTAGTAAGGAATTAATTGTGTGATCCTTTGGCTCTCAGCTGGAATGACTAGTTAAGGCAAAAGCAACTGCAGACCAAGCGAACCCACTTGAAACGGACGTTGTTCTTGCTATAGGGCCAAGAAAAGAGCTTTCTCCATCCCCATGTTTGGGGATTGTTTGCCAGTCTAGACCTCCTGGGTAGAGATAGTAGACTCTGCAAAAAAATTACATAATAGAAGTGAGATAATTGCATTTTATAGGCTCTGGAGGTACAGTTTATAAGTTCTCTGTTTTAACGAGCAATAAGAAGAAATATTTATTGAGTCAAGGCCGTGAAATAAAATAGTTTTACACATTGCAACAAAAACAGAGTGTTTACAGAGTGCAACATAAACACAAATAAATGAGCACAATTTGCAGCGAATCAAGTATTGGCTCTCTTGGCATTCAGGTGTTGCTTTTAACGTAAGAATCTGAGAGAGCCACATTTTCCTGTGAATATTGGATAATATTAACAGCAGTGTTCTTGCGGCATGAGGGGAAGGAATTTTCCCTGCGACGTGGGAGGGTAAAAGGAAGAAATGCAAAGTAACTTCTTCATCAGTCTTTTGTGTGTGTGTGTGTGTGGCTTCTCAGTCAGCAGAGGAGTGAAGCGTACAGGGTAGAAGGCAAGGTCAGAACTGAAAATTAAACTACATGCCCATCTGAAACGGAGGTGAACCTTCTGGCCAGCTTCAATTCTGCCTTTTGTGGGAGAGCAGGGTTGATTCTTGACTCCTGAATTTCACCTGTCAGTTGTACGCTGCTTTTTGCGTGGACAGGCGGAGTCCCCAGATCCTGCACGGTCCCCCCGTCATGTGGAATAACGACTCAAGACAACGTGCTATGGGATTAAATTGGCCACAACTTTATTAAATTTCAAATGTGGGTAGACCTTGGCTCAGGCATTGGGCGTTCTCCCTCCCCGGTCCCCAGCCGGGGACCTAGGGAGCATCAGGGTTATCCAGTGTGTGTGGGGGGGATGGGCCGGCTCTGGAGAACATATGTTCAAGCAGAGATGGCCGCCCCCGTAACGCCGCCGCCGCAGGGGAGAGCAATGACGACCTTTCGGTGTACGGCCAAAGCCTCCCTTCAGAAAACCCCTTTAACGGGGAACCCTGGTATCGCCGCCGCAAGAGGAAGATGGACAAAAGGATTCCGCCCAAGGCCTGATACCGCCAAAGTTGTGACGTTTTGCTACGGGAAAGGCGAAACCTGCCAATGCAGGGAAATTCCTTTCCGGCCCTTTAACAGCGACCTTAACGTAGCAGCGCCCGCATACCTGTGAAGAAAAGTTAATCTGCAAAACCTGTGAAGACAAGTTAACCTGCAAAATAAGACATTAACTGAGGGTGGGTAGGGTGGGAGAAGCTCTGGAGCCAAGTGAGGATTCCTAGGTAAGATCCTCCCTCTATTGTGTGGGCAGGTAATCCCTCCCCTACCTGGCCTGGTCTCCTTGGCAACGCTTCCCCCAGGTGGGATTGGACAACTGACTGAGGTAGGCGGAGACCTCCAGGTATCACACCTGAGGGAAGGCAAAGCCAAGCCTATGCTGTTGGGGCCACTCCAGATCTAGGGGCTGCACGCGTCCACGCAAAGGGCGCCCCCCGTTTTAAGCGGGGAGCGGTCACTCTTTCTCTCTTCTCTGTCTGCTCACTCAGCTGTTAGGCAGCAATTTGAGGATCTCTGTGCCCAGACTCCAGGAGCAGGGGTGGCCAAGACCCCCAAGTCATTCCTACGTCTGGGGCACCATGGAATGATCCATTTCCTTCCCTTCTCCATCACTACTTTATTGACATAGGTAAAGGTAAAGGGACCCCTGACCATTAGGTCCAGTCATGGCCGACTCTGGGGTTGTGGCTCATCTTGCTTTATTGGCCGAGGGAGCCAGTGTACAGCTTCCGGGTCATGTGGCCAGCATGACTAAGCCGCTTCTGGCAAACCAGAGCAGCGCATGGAAACGCCGTTTACCTTCCTGCCGGAGCGGTACCTATTTATCTACTTGCACTTTGATGTGCTTTCGAACTGCTAGGTTGACAGGAGCAGGGACCGAGCATCAGGAGCTCACCCCGTCACGGGGATTCAAACCACTGACTTTCTGATCGGCAAGCCCTAGGCTCTGTGGTTTAGACCACAGCGCCACCCGTGTGTGGCTTCCAACAAAATATTAAAACATAAAGGCCCTCAAACATTAAAAACCTCTCTGTAGCTGCCTTCAAATTTCTTCTAAAAGTCAGATTGATGTTTATCTCCTTGACATCTGATGGGAGGGCGTTCCACAGGGCGGGCGCCACTATTGAGAAGGCCCTCTGCCTGGTTCCCTGTAACCTCACCTCTTGCAGGGAGGGAACCACCAGAAGGCCCTCGGAGCTGGACCTCAGTGTCTAGGATGAACGAAGAGGGTGGAGACGCTTCTTCAGGTATACTGGGCCAAGGCTGAGATATATGGTTATATGTGGTTTAACCCACAGCGCCACCGTGTCCCCTTATTATTGGCATAATCACATTTAAATAAAGCAGAACACCCAGCAGTGATCAGAAGCCAGGCAAGGAGCAATGCAATCTTGCACATGGCAAGACTTTCTATGTTATGGTACCCATCTCATTGATCTCCTCCCCTAAAGATGTCCACCTTGCTCCACCCATGTTTAACTTTCACCATCTAGTTGAAACCTTTGATTTCTTAAAGCAAAGCTTTCAACCTTCCTCCGATTGTTCTCTGCAGCTACTGTATATGTTCCAGCCTGATTGAGCTGTTGTTGTTTATCTGTTTCATAATCTTTAATTTTCTTGTGTACTCTATGTCCTCTTCCTAGGAATACATTTTACCTTTGTAAAATCAGCTGACACTTTTCATTACTATTTGCATTTGAAGCTTTCAGCAAACTGTAAGGAGTATAATTACTGCATATGCTACACAATGATAAACAAAGATGTTTCCATCAACACAAGTAATGCCACCACTTCTTTCTGTAAAACAAAGGGAAGAAGAGAGGTCCATCATGATGGATGTAAATTGTACATCATTGATGTAAATCAGGGGTAGCCAATGTAGTTCCTTCCAGCTGTTGTTGGAGATGCTGCTCCCATTATCCCTAACCATTACACTGGTCAACAACAAATTTGTTGTCTGCATTTTTTCAGTTGATTTAGGACGAATCTGATGCGCTGAATCCAAAAATCACATTGGTTTTGCTCAATCAGGTCAAGTTTTTGAGCTATGGCCACATGTCGTTTTTTTACGTTTTTGTTCACATGTACGCTTGTGTGGAGCATTTTAGAAGAAGTTGGTGGGGGTAAAATGCCATGTCGAATAATTGTTTTGATTGGAAATGATTATTTTAATGACAAGAAGTATTCAGGTCCGATAGTTCTGGGTGATTATGTCAAAAAGGGATCAGTTTGAAGTCATAAAACCTTGAAATCTTCCATAAATTGGTGCGGCAAAGCATAAAGTTGGGGGATCAAAACTAAGTTAATGGGGCAGCCGCCCCACGAAGTATCCTGATCTTCAATCAGCACGTTGTCCTGTAGCTCATTGTGATGAAATTCCAGTGCCTATCTTCGGAGAACTTCCTGACATTAGTGACGAAGATGCCTCCAGTGTTGAAGGACATGAAGAAGAAGTGGTTCTTGAAGATGATGCTCCACATCCATTTTTCCAAAAGGAGTTGAATGATCTAGTTCGCGACCTCAGCTTGTCAAAGGACTCTGCCGAACTGTTGGCATCCAGATTGAAGGAAAAAACCTCCTCTCTGACAGTGCTCGCATCAGCTTCTTCCGCAACAGGCATCAAGAGTACCTCCGTTTTTTCTCGGAAGAGAAGGACTTGGTGTACTGTGCAGATATTGCGCAGGTTCTGCTCAAGCTTGGAGTGCCACAGTACAAACCCAAAGATTGGAGACTGTTCATTGACAGCAGCAAGCGATCACTGAAATGTGTTCTGCTACACAACGGCAACCAGTTTGCCTCTATACCCCTGGCTCACTCGAGTACACTGAAGGAGAACTATGAAGCGGTGAAGTATGTGCTGGAGAAAATTGGTTATGATTAGCATAAGTGGTTTATTTATGTTGACCTGAAGATGGTGAACTTTTTGTTGGGACAACAGTCTGGCTTCACCAAGTACCCATGTTTTCTGTGCATGTGGGATAGTAGGGACCATGCTCAGCATTACACGAAGGACTGGCCTGTGCGGGAGGAATTGGTGCCTTGCAAAAAAAGGAACGTCATCAACGACCCTCTGGTGGACAGAGACAGAATACTCTTCCCACCGCTGCACATCAAGCTCGGCTTAATCAAGCAGTTCACTAAAGCTCTGGACAAGGATGGTGACTGCTTCACTTACTTGTGCCAGGCTTTTCCAGGATTGACCATGGAGAAGTTGAAAGCTGGCATCTTTGATGGTCCTCAGATCCGTCAGCTCATCAGAGATCCAGAGTTCGGAAACTCAATGAACGAAGTGGAACTGGAAGCATGGAAGGCATTTGTTCTGGTAGTGAAGAACTTTCTGGGCAACAATAAGGCCATAAACTACACAGAACTTGTCAACAACATGCTGACTGCTTTCAGAAACCTGGGCTGCAACATGAGCGTCAAGATGCACTACCTATTTTCACATATGGACCGGTTTCCTGAGAACCTGGGTTCAATGAGTGACGAGCAGGGGGAGAGATTCCATCAGGACATGAAAGAGATGGAGACCAGGTATCAGGGTTGCTGGGACACAGTCATGATGGCTGACTACTGTTGGACTCTGAAGAGAGACCTCCCTGCCACTGAGCATTCCAGTTCAAGCCCTGAAGTTTGAAAAATGGCGAAGCAACATGCAGTTTACGTGCACTTACCTTTATCAATGCCCACCATTCAGTTTACAGTAAACCTGACCTGATGGTGAGAAACGGATGCCATTTCCTGATTCAGCAGTGCAAAAATACCCTAAATCAGTTGTAGAAATCTAGACAACATTCAAAAAGTAAAAAATTGTTGCCCAGTGTTATCCATGCTGGCTGGGGGGGCTTGTGAAGGTTGCACAACATCTGCAGAGCCCCACTTTGGCTACGCTTGATGTAAATAATAATGAGTTAAAATTGCCCACAATTGTGCCTAGAAGATCAGATAAAAAAGAAAACCACGTTTCAAACTCTGAAAACAGAGAGCGATGGGCGTTATTATTATTATTATTATTATTATTATTATTATTATTATTATTTTCAACTTATACACCACCCTATACCTAGAGGTCTCAGGGTGGTTTACAACAAGACCACAGCATATAAAATCAACCCAAAAGCAGTAACCCATTAAATCCCCCCTCCCCAAAAAAGCCACATTCTAAAAGGGTGTTGGATGTCAATAAGATCAACCAAAGGCCTGGATATAAAGGAACGTTTTTTATTGGCGCCTAAAGATGTATAATGAAGGCGCCAGGTGAACCTCCCTGGGGAGAGCATTCCATAGATGGGGAGCCACTGCAGAGAAGGCCCCGTTTTCATGTTGCCACCCTCCGGACCTCTCAAGGAGGGAGCACACGAAGGAGGGCCTCAGAGGATGATCTCAGGGACCGGGTAGGTAAATAACAGCAAAAAAAGAAATAGAGGCAGAACTACATGTTGAGTTAACAGAAGACATGAGAAGAGGGGTTCTTTAGAAGTCTCCGGGCCAAGTCTAGGATGTGTGTTTTTTGCCATTTGAAGTATGTTTTCTGATAGGAAGCTCTTTCTTGCCAGGCTGAACTCTTCGACACAGGCTGTTCAATCTGGGCTTAGCCCATTTCAGCCTTAAAACTTTACCTGCCTTACAAAATCCTCTAATATCATCAGTATATCATCCCCACAGTAATAGCTTTTATTATGACCTTTGCGCAAAGAATCATCCATTGAAAACTAATATTTACACAAGCTAATCCTGTACCGTTGAGCATCCCTTGTAAGACAGTCTGAAAACAAGTTACATACTATCAGTTAGCTTATCAGGAATATAGGGGGGAAGAAACCTGTCTCCACAGGCTTATTAAAATGAAACTTATGCAAATATTGTAATAAAATATTAACAGAATAAAATTGGAAAGGCATAAGCCTAAAGAATGATGGTTTCCATGAAAACAAATCAGTAAGGGAAAAAAATCCTCTTCTATAAATAGCATTATGACATAGCTTTCCAAGGATATCAACTTATTTTCTATCTTTCTGTAATTTGTACTACATATATACATTCTTCTGTATTTCCAAGTCATTTTCATAAACGTGGATCCCATAACAAAATACTTGGAAGATTAAATTATCTTCTGTGCTGCTGTAAATGTTTTGTTCAACTGCCAAACTCATTTTAAGATTGAGCTTAGCATTCAAGAAGATTTGTTATTAAATAAAAAAATACGATTTCTGTGTAAGAGGAGCAGATGCAGAGTCCTTTCAGAGAAAACACAGAGCACGGCTCAGTCTGTTTAGAGAAAATGAAAAGAATGAAATTGAAAAATGTCCAACTAATCTGGCTTTGTTCTTGCTGTAACTATTTGTTTAGCAAAGGATATGCTAATCTATCTTCACCAGAATACTAGTGAAGTGGGAATCTTCCTGCTTGAATACAAGGTGCTGGGCTGAAAGCTTAAAAGCAAATATTGCAATTACCTGAATATCGCATTTGTAAAATCCAATTGACTTAAATATCCAACACCTAATTCATATGTTAATCACATTCTTCTTGGCTAAAGCCACTTTACCGTAGTGCAGAATTCTATTACTAAATTCAGTCCACCATGCAGATCCCACTCAGTGGGCAGTTGCCAAATGCTCATGATGTTCAAAAGCACGCAGATTTGTGGAACGGCAACACCAGAGCATCACCTTTCAGTACGGAGTTTTCACACTGTAGAGACCCCACCACCACCTGAATTGTGGAGGTGCTTCTTTAATTTTAGATGTAGGTGGACATAGCTTTTCTCCACAGGTAGTTATTGTCCTCCACTCAAAATCTGAACTCTCAGCTTTCAGGTCTTCAGTTGCTGAAGAATCCTCTCTCCTTTGTTCCTGAGAACTCAAAAGTTTGCTTACTATTTGGGGACACTTCAGTTGGTCCAAATTAAGCTATTCCCTATTGTGGCTTCTTTCCTAATGGGCCCGTAAGGCTACAAGTGATTTACTTGTGTTTGTGTGTAGAATACAGTCATACCTTGGGTTGAAGTTGCTTCAGGTTGAGTGTTTTCGGGTTGCGCTCCGTGGTGACCCAGAAGTAACAGAACGCGTTACTTCTGGGTCTTGCCGCTCGTGCATGCGCAGACGGTCAAAATGACGTCACGCACATGCACAGAAGCGACGAATCGTGACCCACGCATGCACAGACGCGGGTTGCATTCGCTTCAGGATGCGAACGGGGCTCTGGAACGGATCCCGTTTGTATCCAGAGGTACCACTGTACTGGTTTTGGTCACTCAGGAGAGTAAGCTCTTAAAGCTAAGGACTATTTTCTGTCGTATGAAGATAGAGCTTGACTGCAACTGGTGTTATTTTTCTAGAAAAAGAGGTGCCATAACTCAACACGAACACCTCCCTTGTTCTCTTAGAATGCCAATGGGACCCACCCGAGAGGTGCTGGAACTGAGTTCTGGCGAGTTCCAGCTGAAAAAGCCCTGGCTGCAACTATTAGGTTAATACTGTCCCTCCAGTCTTGAGGTAATACTATCTCACTTGGCTGGCATTCAGTACCAGTTGGCAGGGCAGGGCAGCTGTGTTGCTCTCCTGGTTTTCCAACACTGCATATAACTGCTGCTTACTGAGGAGGGGATGAGCAAGGCAGCAGAGAGTTTGGCCTGGTGTTCACCCAGCAGTGGAGTAAATCTGGTGCTCCCAATTTCTGTGTTCACTCTGTGCTGAGTTCCCCAGTGCCTTACCCTTCTTAGTAAGCAGCAGGTTGGCGGTTCAAATCCCCGCGACGGGGTGAGCTCCCATTGCTCGGTCCCTGCTCTTGCCAACCTAGCAGTTTGAAAGCACGTCAAAGTGCAAGTAGATAAATAGGTACCGCTCCGGCAGGAAGGTAAACAGCGTTTCCGTGCGCTGCTCTGATTTGCCAGAAGCGGCTTAGTCATGCTGACCACATGACCCGGGAGCTGTACACCGGCTCCCTCGGCCAATAAAGCGAGATGAGCGCGCAACCCCAGAGTCGGCCACAACTGGACCTAATGGTCAGGGGTCCCTTTACCTTTACTTTTATATGGGTGCTGCGGGCAACACTGGCCTCTGTCCTTGTTTCCTGCCCTCCCTCCTCTGATGACCTCTTGTGTCTCTGCCTCCCAAAGGCTTGCACAGATGTTTGTTGCAGCAGCCCTGGCTACAAGGTGCCCAAGCGAATGGTGCCTCTGGGACTGGCCAGGGGGTGCTGGTTGCCAGGAGCTGAAGCAGACTTGGAGCGAGCAAGCAAGTGGGCAAGGGAGCCCAGCCTGCCAGCCCTTGCAGTTGGGAATGGACAGAAGTCCCAGGCCGCTGTGGGGCAGTGTGAGGAGGCACCTCTCTTTGGGATGGAGACGGGCAGCTCAGAGACCAGGGGCAGCAGCAACTCCCAAGGAAAGGAGGCTGATGGGAACACTCCACAAGGGAGCGTGCTCAAAAAAGGGGTGAGAGGCTGCCAGTTCTGCAGGCAAGGCGTGACGTAACTGGGCTCCTGAGCCCCACAGGGGTGCCGCAGAAAGAGTGTAGTTGGTCAAGGGAGCCATGAACTCAAAAAAGTTGAAGACTTTTGCCTTAAGCAGTGGAATGCACATGTGTACTCCATCCATTTCCCTCCCTCCCACCCCCTCTCTGCATGGCCCAAGGCACTGGCAACCCGTGCTATGCCACTAGTTAAACGCTAGATTTTATTTTTCAAATTATTGTGTGTCTGTTCCAGTACCTCTCAGGACACCATGCTCAGCTCAGCTTCCAGAAGACTTTTTGGAGACCTGAACATTTTTTCACAGTTAAATATCTTTCTTAGTTGGTCATAATAAAGGTATTACTCTTCTCTCGCTCGCTTCCTGCTCCCCCCTCGGCTTGTTTTTGTAAGGGTACATTTCATATAACTTCATTGCCATATGTTCCTTATGGAAAACAAAGCCAGCTGTATCTCTCCAGTTTGCCAAGCACAGATCATAGCAGTACCATCCTTAATTAGCTTGCTTCTCTGAACCTTTTGTATGGGTGGGGGAGGAGAAAGAGAAGGGAGGGGGGGAAAAACCTTAGAATTTGTGAAACAGGCACATGACAGGCATCAATGAGAACTTTGTCAATTTTCAAACTGTTTTTTAAACGGTGAGTGGAGTAGATGAAATGTGAATTATGTGAATAATTCTGATCAAAAAGATTTTAGGGAGGAGGGATGAACATAAATCATGCATTATTTGATTTAAAAGGGTTTGGCTGGTGGAAAAGAATGACTGATTTAAGGCTTCAGTTGACTAAATTACATTAGCTTGGCTAAAGATGGGAGGGGGAGGAAAAAATAATTGATTTGCATTTGTGATATTGACTGGAAAGCAATAAATACAGAAGTGGAATGCATCTGAAGATCATCAGTTCCAACCTCTTGCATGAAGTTAAGGCAGTATTTCCTGCAAATAGGAATAAAGACCTCTTAAAGGTAAAGGGACCCCTGACCATTAGGTCCAGTCGTGGCTGACTCTGGGGTTGCAGTGCTCATCTTGCTTTATTGGCCGAGGGAGCCGGCGTACAACTTCTGGGTCATGTGGCCAGCATGACTAAGCTGCTTCTGGCGAACCAGAGCAGTGCACGGAAATGCCGTTTACCTTTCCGCCGGAGCGGTACCTATTTATCTACTTGCACTGGCATGCTTTCGAACTGCTAGGTTGGCAGGACTTCTTAGTGGGTAAATTTGGACTTGGGTAATTAGTCTCCTGGAAGTTATTTAATCCTATGTCCATGGTAGAGATTTGCTGAGAGAGTAGTAAAGTGGGCAGATTAGAGGAAGGATTAGTGGGGTGAATCATGGCTATGTCTTACACATGTAAGGAAATCGTAGCGTAGTTCAGTTTATTTAATATTGCAATACGATTAAAAAAATAGGGATTTGGGGGGGGATTGCATCTGTTTAGGCAGATATGAACGTGTAGGCACACAGCCTCAGACGCAGTTATCACGTTTTGTGTTGTAAGCATTCGTAAACATTCTGATGTGCGAACGATACCTTCTTCAAACTCTGAATTGTTTAGTATTTTCCCTAAAGATGCATTTGTGTGGCAGGTAGTAGCCTCTTCCCTGAAAATAATATTGTGACCTGTTCTATCTCCGTTATGGATTTTTTGAATTTTGCTTTTATTTGCCTAGCCCTGAAGTTGTGAAGAGCGAGCCATATGGCGAGAAGGCTGATGTCTGGGCTGCAGGATGCGTCCTTTACCAGATGGCAACTCTCAACCCTCCATTTTACAGCACCAACATGCTCTCCTTAGCAACTAAAGTATGCAGGTTTGCTAGTTGAAGCCATTTACCTTTGCGTGTTCATGCACTTTTATGAATGCCCCTTCCCTCCTGCTTTTGAAATAAAAATGTTCTTTATGCAGCGTTTCCTCATCGCACATGGACATTAGAGCAGTACCAGAGAAGCAGTTCTGATGGTTGCTGTCTTGGTATAGACTAGACACATTATATTCACAAATGGGTCTTATTATGTCTTTCTTGTCTTCCCACATCCATCTCCTTAAATTGAGACACACTTCCCATCAAGCAATCACATCAGTTACTATTATTATTACTGAACTTTATAACGTGTTCACTTTTTTTTTTGTATTTGCAATCCCTCAAAGTCTAGACTAGCAGAAAGACTCTGCAAATTTCAGGGGCTTCAGAATCAAGCAAGTTCTTAATAAGTTTCTATAAAGAATAAATTTTACTGAAAATCAAAGGTACTCAGTAGAGAAATTGGCGGGTCTCCGTCATGAAATTCCGGATCGACCAGATTTGATTTATTAGTTGTACCCCGCTTTTTTGTCTGTGGACATATAAATTGGCTTAACAGCTTAAAAATATATGATTAAAGGCAGGATCATCGTTAGTGTTTGTGGTGAATTTTGGATGAACTTTCTGCATGGAAATTGCTTCGTATATTTTTGAGTGTGATATGTGCATATGAGTCAAATTCATTGTATATATGTGCCACAAGAGCATTGTGAAGATAGGTTGATTGTGTGCCATGTTGTTCAAGGGGCAGATTGAAACCTAGTTTATTCATAACATGATATTTTTCTCCTGTTGTCAGCAAAGCATTCATTTATTTTACAGATAGTTGAATCTGCCTATGAGCCAGTCCCAGAGGGCGCCTATTCTGAAAAGGTTTCAGCGGTCATTAAAAAGTAAGTGTCTTGTGGAAAAGGTCCTTTTATTCTAAGTATAAAGAGGATATGTGGCCACAGAGCTAATAGTACAATTTAAAAATGTGAGATGCCAGTGAAAATATTGCCAGTCAAAGTAGGTGGGGGGGGGGGGATTGCATAATGCCTTGAACCTGTAATTCCTTGTGAGCTTTGTACAAAGCAGTAAAGAAACCAGTTTAGATAGGAATAAAGCTTGTTGTGCACAGTGGAACACAATGGAGCTGTGTATTGCTGGCTACATGTCTGGTACCCCTGACATTAACCTCTCCAGTAACATACCGAGGTGGTGAGTGCAGACTGGATTGAAGTCAAAGCAGGAGTCTTGAGAAGCAAGAGGGGAGGGAAACCCCAAGTTTTGTACAAGTAGGATTTTTTTAAAAAAACCCAACCCACTGGAAAACAAAAATGGAAAATTTGGTGGGATGTCCTGCTTGGAGGGAATGAATGACTGGCTCTAACTCTAAACAGAAACATTCCAGTTGGGAGGGTGGAAGAGACGCTGCAATATTTTGTTATTCTTTATTTGTCTATAAGATAAAGCTCATGCCATAATTTGGCTGGTGTTTATGCTGCCCCAGGACTGAGTCTTCCATCATACTCACTAAAATTGAATAGAATACATGATAAATACATGATAAAGCTATTTTTAGCTATCTCACCCCTTGCTTTTTCCTGTAAGACCAATTGCAGTCGTTAACAGTCGTCAACAGGTTTACCACACCTATCAGCCAATCACCCATTCCCACCACCCTTCTGAGTAATACCCCTCCCCACCCTCTCACTATATAGAAGGGTCTGGTGACTTCTGTTTCAGTGTATCTGAAGAAGTGTGCATGCACACGAAAGCTCATGCCAATGACAAACTTAATTGGTCTCTAAGGTGCTACTGGAAGGAATTTTTTTATTTGGTTTTGAACAGAAGGTAATTATTTGGTATATCAGGTACATTCTTTCTGTTCCTGCACCATTGTTATTGCCACTGTTGTTGAGAAAGCTCCAGGCCAGCCTTGCTGTGACTCTGAAGATGCAGGAATGCATATTTGATTATTCTTTTCCACTCTTTTGGTAAAAGCAGCTGTGTGGCCCCTAATTTGGATTGGGACTCCCGCCCCCATCTGTTTTTCCACGGAGAAAAGAAAACAAGGGATTAGAAAGTTCTTGACACATTTCAGATAGGTCTTTTTCAAGGGAATCCTATCATATTTACCCTGTCGTGAAGACTGCTTAAAAATCACCTTAAGTACTGTATTTTTCGCTCTATAAGACGCACCAGACCACAAGACGCACCAATTTTTGGAGGAAGAAAACAAGGAAAAAAATATTCTGAATCTCAGAAGCCAGAACAGCAAGAGGGATCGTTGCACAGTGAAAGCAGCGATCCCTTTTGCTGTTCTGGCTTCTGGGATAGCTGTGCAGCCTGCATTCGCTCCATAAGATGCACACACATTTTCCCCTACTTTTAAGGAGGGAAAAAGTGAGTCTTATAGAGCAAAAAATACGGTATATGGATGCCTGTATGCTTCTCTTTCAATACCTAGGGGGCAGCTTGAATTAAGTCTGTGATGCTTGCTGTCACCCATCCAAAGCAAGGGTCCTTCCAGCTGTTTTATCCAAATAAATAAAATAAAATGGAGAAGCATTCCTGCTTCTTTGATGGTATGCCTTGTTTTTCCTCAAGGATGTAGACTTCATGCACAGTTGAGCTGCACCCAGTATACAGAGAAGCATAAAATTCATACAGTATAGTGTGGGGCCCAGATGTGCTCAGGCAAAATTTGGGGGGTGGGGGGCGGTGGAACTAGCTAATTGGAATTGCTTTCCATGAATGCACGTTGATTATCATCAGTACAAATCTCCAAATTATGATTACAAAAAAGTTCATAACATAATGATATACAAAGAAGAAAAATACCCTTTCTGGTTTTTTGTGTGATTTCTGTTCACCTTCCACTGAGCGATTTCCCAGCTTCTGTTTAAAACTGAACCTACAAGGGAAGAATTCTTTCTGATATGTTCCTTACATGCTGGTTAAGTCCTGCTGGATTAGACCGAAGGCCAATCGGTGCAGCACCTTGCTTCCTACAGTAACCAAACATATGGTATTTCCTGTCCAAAAGTATTTCCTGCCCACAAGCAGGAAATACAGAAATAACCTCTCTTTTGCTGTTTCGCCCCAGAAATTAGTATTCAGAGTCATGGTGCCTCCAATCATGGAGATAGTATATGTCCTTCATGACTAGGAGTCATTGAGAGCTTTACATTCTTATATTATGCAAATTAATGAAGAATAAATAAAATCAGTCCCTGGCTATTCCAGTGTGCATCCTCATTCTCTTGATGGTCCTGAATGGTCATTTTTTCTAAATGGAATTCAGCATCTTGATCACAGTGGGGAACATTCCTAAGTGTAAATGATGTCAGTCTAAGTATGGCTTCAGAGCTGAACCTCTGGCTACTCACCCTGAATCTCCCACCCCTCACATCCCGGTTCCCTGACAGCTTGATGCCTCTTACCTCACTTCCCCAGCCCGTCCCCTGGCCGCTACAGACTCCCTGCTTCATTGGACTAACATGAAGAATTACTTGTATCGATAATTAGTTCTGTCTCAAGAGCTGGCAAGACCACATAACACCGGTCTTGAAAGACCTACATTGGCTCCCAGTACGTTTCCGAGCACAATTCAAAGTATTGGTGTTGACCTTTAAAGCCCTAAATGGCCTCGGTCCAGTATATCTGAAGGAGCGTCTCCACCCCCATCGTTCTGCTCGGACACTCAGGTCCAGGGCCTTCTTGCGGTTCCCTCACTGCGAGAAGTAAGGTTACAGGGAACCAGGCAGAGGGCCTTATTGGTAGTGGCACCTGCCCTGTGGAATGCCCTCCCATCAGATGTCAAGGAAATAAACAACTATCTTGACTGCAGCCCTGTTTAGGGAAGTTTTTAATGTTTGATGTTTTATCGTATTTTTATTATCCTGTTGTGAGCTGCCCAGAGTGGCTGGGGAAAGCCAGCTGGATGGGCGGGGTATAAATATATTATTATTATAAGAACTTGAGGGACGCGGGTGGTGCTGTGGTCTAAACCACTGAGCCTCTTGGGCTTGCTGATCGGAAGGTCAGCGGTTCGAATCCCCGCAATGGAGTGAGTTCCCATTGCTCTGTCCCAGCTTCTGTCAACCTAGCAGTTCGAAAGCACGCCAATAGGTACCGTTGGGCTGGGAAGGTAAATGGCATTTCCATGCACTCTGGCTTACGTCACGTTGTTCCAGAAGCGGTTTAGTCATGCTGGCCACATGACTTGGAACAAACGCCGGCTCCCTTGGCCTGAAAGCGAAATGAGCACCGCAACCCCATAGTCACCTTTGACTGGACTTAACTGTCCCGGGGTCCTTTACCTTTACCTATTGGAAATTGATCAAACTTTGGCTGTTAGCACAAGCAAAGGACCTGATCTTTTCCATGCTGCATTTTTGCTCTTATCTACCTATATGAGCAAGGTTCTCCTGTCTGCCTTTGGCAGAGTTGCTCTGATGTTACAAGGGGGATTTTGTTGTAATGGGAAAAGGGGCCTAAGAAAGAAGCAACAGAAGTTCATAGTAATGAAGGGAAGAGTTGAATGGAAGGTGAGCGAGTATGAAAGGGGAAGGAAATCTGATAGAGGAAACAAGCAGAGAGGGTCACATGACTGGGAGTTAGCGAGAAGAGGTCCAAAGTTCACATACTTATTTAAACAGAGCACAGGCTGTAGTATCTGCTGTGATCTTAAGTGGTGGTATTAAAAGAAGCATGTAATCAGCTGATTCCATTAATATTTACTTACTTGGTGTGACAGTGTAATTTGCTAGAGATGCCATTTGGGTTATCACAATAATCACTTTGCTGACAATTGACATCGTTCTAACGTAAGAGATAAACAGATAGCAACACAGAAGAAGATAGGAATGAGCTTTAAAAGTGCAAAAATGGAAACACGATAGTGGAATTAATTATGAGAGATCATTTTAAAACGAGCCTGGTGATTATTTTTATGGGCATTCCTAAAATGAAAATTATTCCTGAATTCACAGCACAAAAAGAAATCTGTACAAACCAAAGAAATAAGCAACATCCTTAAGAGCTTTGCAGTGGCAAATAAACAAAATGTTTATTTAGATTTTTTAAAAAAAACCACAGAATGCAGAATGCAATTGCACAGGTGACCACTCAAAGAATTACAGTTACAGGTAAGCAGCCAGTCACCATCATAGATTGTTTAAATAATGGATGCCCACCCCCCCATAGGTGCTTGACCCCGGATGCAGAGAGTCGCCCTGACATTGTAGAGGTCAGTTCCTTGATACCAAATGTGATGATGAAGTATTTAGACGGCTTATCAACCTCCCAGCTTGTCTTGGAGAGGAAATTGGAACGCGAGAGGAGGCGTACCCAGAGATATTTCATGGAGGCTAATCGAAACGCAGTCACATGTCACCACCAGCTTGCTGTATTATCTCAGGTAAGCAAATGCCTTCAGTTACATTGTTGCATATAATAGAGCATTATGTGAATGCAAGGGACCGTTGGACCAATCTGCCCAACTGGACGTGCAGAAATACTGTGTATGTAGGAGTGCATTAAGGGACGTGTGTGGCGCTGTGGGTTAAACCACAGAGCCTAAGACTTGCCGGTCAGAAGGTCGGCGGTTCGAATCCCCGCGATGGGGTGAGCTCCTGTTGATCGGTCCCTGCTCCTGCCCACTTAGCAGTTCGAAAGCACGTCAAAGTGCAAGTAGATAAATAGGTACCGCTCCGGCGGGAAGGTAAACGGTGTTTTTGTGCACTGCTCTGGTTTGCCAGAAGCGGCTTAGTCATGCTGGCCACATGACCCAGAAGCTGTACGCCGGCTCCCTTGGCCAATAAAGCGAGATGAGTGCCGCAACCCCAGAGTCGGTCATGACTGGACCTAATCGTCAGGGGTCCCTTTACCTTTACCTAGGAGTGCATTGGCCTGCTGTCATGCTTGTTACTGGTGTGTCGTATAATGTTATCAGGCTTCCAAGCATGCATCTATATATCTAATATGGCTAACTGGATCTCCAAGCTTGAAGAGAGGAAACACCATGTGTGCAGCCACCAAAGTGTTCCCCTCTATTTAACATTGCTCAGGACTGTGAAAGCTTCATTTGCAACTCTAGTTCTCTCTATTAGTGGGGAGTGTCACTGGCTTAGAACACACAAAGAGCAAATGTTCCTCTACTTAGTTGGATCTAAAGTGCTGAGGCTATTACTGTGAAAATCCAACAAAAGGAGCTAAAGAAGCAGCAAATCAGAAGCAACCTGCTAATGCACAATCATATTTGAAATCGATCAAAAAAACAACTTAACCTCTCTGAATCAGGAGCTCTTATGCAGCAAGATTATCTGCTGAATTAATTCGCTTACACATTAAAGTCAGTAATGAAGATCATATAGCGTATCTGAAACATGTTTTGAACCAGCCATTTTTGTATACAATTCTATGCTAGCAGAGTTTCTAAGGGTTCTTTTCAGAAACCGAGGGAAATTTATTTTGTTGCTTGAACACTGTATAGTGGTACCTCGGGTTACATATGCTTCAGGTTACAGACTCCGCTAACCCAGAAATAGTACCTCGTGTTAAGAACTTTGCTTCAGGATGAGAACAGAAATCGTGCGGCGGCGGTGCGGCAGCAGCAGGAGGCCCCATTAGCTAAAGTGGTGCTTCAGGTTAAGAACAGTTTCAGGTTAAGAACGGACCTCCAGAACGAAATAAGTACTTAACCCGCGGTACCACTGTACCCAGGTTGTACTTCTGGAAGCCACACGATCAAAGGAAACCATTTCTGTTCTCTTTTGTAGGAACATTATGAGAAATCAAGCCTTAGCAGCAGTAGCAGTGGAGCAGCCAGTTTAAAAAGTGAATTTTCTGAAAATACAGATCTTTTGACTGAAAACTTCCATCTAGCTTCTGGAAAAGATGAAGAGAAAGCTTGCGATTTAACCTTGTCGGATGATAACTGCACTTTAGAAAACTCAGAAAAAGGTAGTGATGAATGAGCAAAATGAGCATTTTTAGTACTTCCACCATGCTGGCTTATTTTCGGGTGTTGGTGGTTTTGGTGGGGGGGGTGTTGTTGCTCTTATTTTTTATATCTTTATTCTGGATCTTCTTATTTCTGTGGAAATTGTTCAGTTTGGTAGTGTACTTTTTGATGTTTTGTTTATTTCTTATGACTACTTTTGTTATGTTTGTAGTTACGTCATTTTTTTATATGTTGCAAGTCACCTTGAGCATGGCTTTGATTTTGGAAAGGTGATATGCAAATAAAATGATTGACTGGAGTTGGATAGAAAGGTTTGTTTCCGCTTTTATGTACAGATGTCTTCTCAGAATTAGATGATGAACTGGACGTATCAGATAATTCCAGCAGTTCTAGTTCAAGTCCTCTTAAAGAATCAGCGTTTGGTAAGTTCCTTTAAGCAAGAGTTCTAATCACCAACATTTTTCTTATGGATCTGAGCATGTATCGACACAGGTATGTGTGAGTCATAAGTGGAAGTATGTGAATAATAAGCAATAAGACTTGGTTAGCGGAAAGTCATGTAGAAACAATCCCAAGCCTTGGTCTTAGAATCATGTAGATTACCTTGGGTTTCTGAGCCTTTGTATTTAATGATTTTCTTACCCAGATAAGGAAGGATAGAAAAAGTGTGTTTTGCTTTTTAAAATGAAAGCTGAAGTTCTGAGGCAGGCAGTGGGTTCAGTGATGGAAGCCAGATTCTATGGTCTGCAATATGATTATAGACTTTCCTTTCTGAAAATGTTTCAATTATAAAGAAATAAAGTGATGCAAAGAAAAAAAGAAGAAAAAGGCTCAAAAATGTGTAGAAAGAAACAACATGTGAATATAGACATTATATGAAAAATTTAGGATGATTATGGTCTTGTGGAGTTTCATTCTTTGGTAAAATGTTCACATGAATATAAATGTCAATGAGGAATACTTAAAGCTAACGTTTGTGGGGACCCCCCCCCACTAATTTCCTTTCAGAATGACATTTTTCAGATGTATTAATATGAATTAATCTCCCCACTCTCTTAGATACAGAAAATATTTATACTTGTGGCAATTTATACTTATGGCAATTTAACTATCTGTCCAAATTAGAAATAATAGACTGCCTTTAAAGCCTTCTTCTGCGTCTTTACACCTTTGTAATAATGTTTTAGAAAGCATCAGCTCCCTTTTAGGCAATCAGCTTTCTCTCTTACGTCAGGTCTGATCAAGTGGATCCAATACCTGTTGTGACAGATAAAGTGTTTGCTTATGCAATTTTAATTGCCACATTGATCTATACAGTATAGTGTTGTTGTTGTTTTTTTTAAAAAAAACATTATTTGAATGCCACCTATCTCTTTGCTTGAGACTCTTTGCTCACATTAACAAAAATAATAAGGTCTCACCAGTTACCTATAAACTCATTAATTCTAGTCAACATTTCTAGAACTGTAGCGCTACAGGGCTCAGAAAATAATTATAGAAGAATCACACATTTTAGATTACGTTTTACATGAACGCTGACGTATTGATGGATCCCACTAGGTACTGTATGCTATTGTCTAAGAGTTTGTTATGGTAGGACTGGGTGATTTTTATGGCCTCCTGTCATTTCCTTCTGATTTCTGCAATTAAAAAAACTTCCTCCTTTATACTCCCTTGTCAAACTGTGTCACTTAAGTTTTGTTTAGATTGCAAGTCTGTCCTTTTTTGACTTTTTAGAATAAATATGGTTTTACCGATTTCCATTATATAACAATTACAAAGACAGGGGAAAAAATTACAGAAACAAAATCCCAGTTTAACCCCCCCCTCCAGAATGGGTCAGTCTATTTAAGTTTGCCGAAGTCCAACAGGAGTAGATACAAATAACTCTGACAAGTATTTTATGGAAAGCTTTATGAGTATCTAATGAAGCAATCACACATGGATCCCTTGATAGTTTTCCATAACATACTGCGAGTTTAATGGGTAGCAGGCAGTGCAATTTCTGTATTTACCACTGTATCAGTCACACTAATAGCACTAAACTAAATGTTACATGATTAGCCCATAAAAATATGCATTGCTCTTTGCAAGTTTCAATGTGTCTTCTCCTCCTTTGAACTGAAATTTGGGGTTCAGGGATGGGAAAAGTAACACACACACACACACACACACACACACAGTCTTATGATGGTCCAATATCCCCCACCCCCAAACCAATTTGTGATCACTGTAAGAAAACATGATTTTTACTTGCATGTCTACTAGATATCTAAAACTTGATTTCACACACATCTGACTTCTAGGTCTTTTCACATGCCAGTGGGTAAGTCCCATTCCATCTTGGAAGGGCACAGTGTCTGCTGGCATGGTCCAGTATAGATCCAGAGGCATTTTTGTCCCATTTCCAGCCTCTCTTTAATTTCTGACCACTTGGTCTTGGTTACAAAATGGTTCCAGACAAAACTAAACTCGAGCTCAAGCGTAAATAATATGTCTCCCCACCCTGCCTAATTCAACAGTAACTTATTCACATTTTATGGATTATGCTCAAGTGCTTGGAACAATTTGTGCCTGCCTCTGGAGAAGAAAAGTGGGGCTGTTGTTTATTGTTTGTGTTTATGATACAATAAAAGAACTAACGAGTGCAAATAGAACAGAGCTAAGAATGAGAAAAAATAATGCTTCCCCCCTTCTATTTGCCAAGGGAAACAATTGCTAAATCTAAGTGTCTCTGCTTTGAGTAGTGCAACTCTTGACAATCAACTGTGAAGCTTTCCAAACAATAAATGTTTTAGATACATTTCTCTCTCTCGTTAGCTCGCCTCTCTTTTTCTCGGAGTGTGCTGTGAAATTGTTTTTATTCAATGTGCCCTAGATTACCTTGGAGAGCAGCCAATAGGACACAAATGAGATCAAGCGCCTTGCCCTGAATTCATTAAATAAAACCTGTGAACATGGAGGTGAACTTCCGTGCTCTTGATTCTCTGAAGGTGTTAGTTATCATACTATTGTGATGATGTATTCTTTCTGACCGGTCTGTCACATCAGAACCTTCTAATTCGCACTGAAGCTAGGTTTTAAAGACAGCTGAGCAAAGTCTATATAATGAGAACAGATCAGAAGAATGCGGACAAAATTATTCATACCAGACTCACTTGTTTTGAAACAACTGAAAACTGATTTATGTTGTTTCAATGTAGTTAAGGGTGTACCCAGTCCCACGCGAGAATATTTGGACGCTGCTTCAAAAGCGTAATGTAAGAGGGCCTGTACATTCCTTGTGTCTCCTCCTGCCCTCAAGTTGTCCTTGGATTCCAACTCCCATCAGCCCCAGAAACAGCAAGTGGTCATGGATGATGGGAGTTCTAGTCCACCAATATCTTCTGTGCCACAGGTTCCCCAATCCTGTTATCCATTCCTTATTATGTTTGGCTACCCAGATCTGTGATTAGGTCTCTGTTTAAAACCTAATTTGATTTACTTACCTTGATGGGTTGCAACGGCTTCTCATTTTGGGCTACAGCTTGTCAGTGTTGGTTTTCTGATACTGCTCCAGTTACGCAAGCCCTTTCACTTGATAAATTTAAGGTACCTTTGCTGATCCTAAGGGACCCGGGTGGTGCTGTGGTCTAAACCACTAAGCCTTGGGTTTGCCGATCGGAAGGTCGGTGGTTCGAATCCCTTTGACAGGGTGAGCTCCCGTTGCTTGGTCCCAGCTCCTGCCAACCTAGCAGTTAGAAAGCACGCCAAAAAGTGAAAGTTGGAAAGTAAACGGTGTCTCCGTGCACTGCTCTGGTTTCACCAGAAGCAGCTTAGTCATGCTGGCCACATGACCTGGAAAAACTGTCTGCGGACAAACGTCGGCTCCCTCGGCCAGTGAAGTGAGATGAGTGCCGCAACCCCAGAGTTGTTCGCGACTGGACATAACTGTCCTTTACCTTTACCTTGCTGATCCTTGTTTGTATCCACTATATATTTTGGGAAGTTGTTTGTTCTCTACGCATTTGGACATATATTAAGATACCAAAACATAGTTTTACATGATCGTTCCTGAGATCAAGGAGCAGAGGTCTCCATCTAGGTTTGGATGCCATTTTGAATCAAGATGGGTTGGAGTAAAACTTTCACAACTGCACTGATTCTAAATGCCGATTTCAAAATTGTAGTGATCTTTTGGTTTATTAGAATTCCCAAGCCACACCAGGCAGGAGGCTGCTAGTTTGCTTATATTTCTCTGCTATTTTCTGCACCTGGCATTGTATTGGTACCATTTTTCATATAAAGGTTATTCCAATTGCACACTGTAAGACAAATTGGGAAGTTGTTAGACTTTAATGGTTTGGTGATGCTGCAACAATTAAATGATACAGAATGTTGTTCTAATGCAGAGCCAGAAAGGTGTAATGGTTAGAATGTTGGATTAGGACCTGGGAAACAAGGGTCTAATCCCCACTCAGCAATGAAGCTTGGTGGATGACCTTAGACCACTCACTTAGCCTAACCTACCCATCAGGGTGTGACGTTAACACGAGAGTGCTGGAGGTGAAATAGTTAAACAGGTTACCCAATCAGGACGCAGGGGGGTGGAGTCAGAGGGAGTATACAACCAGCTCGGGGGGGGGGAGTTCGTTGGGAGTTGGGTGGTTGGTTGGAGTGGGAGTGAATTGGGATAGAGTCTGTGGGGTGGTTGAGTTAGTGTAGCGAAATAAGCTTAGTCAGGAACAGTTAGGGGATAGGAAGATAAGTTAATATCTGAGAGGTGGTTTAGTGAGTGAGAGCAGGTAGTGGAAGTTATAGGTCTGGATAGGCAGCCCATGATTGGAATTGACTGAGACCGTTTATGAAACCACACACTTGTTAAACTGTAATAAATAAACAGAAGTTTATGTTCCAATTTAACCCTGACTGGACTCAGTATTGTACCAGGAAGGACCTGGGTGGTGGCAGCGAGAAATAAAGTGGTGGCACAGGGATCAATAGACGGTGATACATCTGGGGACCCTGTGTGATCACCAAACAGGGTTGTTGTGCAGTTAAAATGGGATGGGGGAGAACTAAGTACATCACCTTCAACTCCATGTAGGAAATGTTTGATATTAAAGCAAAAAATAAATAAATGGAAACCTGGTAGAGGAAATAGGAAATCAGAGGAACTGAGAATTTGTAAGAGCTACCTGATAACTGCAGGAGGAGAGTAAGATATCACCCTCCAGCTCCACACATGGGTATAACACCTGGATTTCTAATATGAAGGCAGTTCTACCATACATGCATCTGATTGGCTCTTGTGGTTTTGCACATTTTCAACAATGAGATGATAATTCCTAGGTGTTTTCTTTAAGGCCTCCAGGATGTCAAAAGCCTCTTGCAGTGGTCTTATAATAAGATGTGTTCAAAATGACACACAGAAAACTTCCATTCCTGTTTCCCATGTATATCTCAGCTTGTGATCCTGTATTTCTTTCCCAAGATGCCTGTTCCATACTTGGCAGTAGCTGCTGCATTTAGAAATCTGAATTTTAATTAAATTTTTGGAAGATTAAGGCTGGAAATTCTATAAATTAGCAAAGTTTGCGGCTTTAGTAGAAGACAACAGAATGTTATCATATGAAAATAATGGAGAGAGGTAATAGTCAAAGATGATAATTGCTTTAGTTGTTTTAAACTAAGAAAGTGGGTACTTGATAAATTGAATGATGGTTATGAAAAGAATCAAAATTTCAAAAAAATAATTGGTGATATAATAGAGGAGAGGGCATTAACATTATACAGTTACTTTAACATTAATTCTACCAGTGACACGATAGACACCAAAAGACAGCTCCTTTGGGGACATAAAAAAGAAACATAATATATTGTGCTATTTGAGTATCAATATTACAAAAATAATAAACAGATTACAAGAAGTGATAGCTGTGTAAAAATTGCAGTAGACTCTTTAGACACTGACGGAAAGAAATAGGCATTTATTGCCTGAAAAGTCCTTCTAAAAGAGTGGGGTAAAAATGCGTTTTATAATGAAAGCAATTGAGTAGGTTTGCACACAGCTGTTTTGGCAAGCTAGTAGAATTTTCTTACGGTTCACTAGCCTGATTAAAATGTGATATCTGTGTGAATCATTATGCACTCCATACATATTGGTTCACTTTATTTTTAGAGCTATCTTTTATTACCAGTTTCTTTTAAAAGTTGCTATGATAGGATAAAAATGTTGGGAGACTGAATCTATTTCTGGCAGCTGAAAATATTTCCAGCATTAAGAATATATCAATTGTGCTTTCATTACAGGTATTATAAAACGAAGCTTCAGCGCTTCTGAAAGACAGACTAACACAAGGTAAGCTTGCAATGTAAAATCTTTGGCCAGCTTTAATCTTGAGTTCTCCAAAGCTGTGACTGTACAATACTGCAGAACTTAGAAATGTTCAAAATTAGGAAATATTTTCCAGGATGTTGAAATCACACTGGATGTCCTTACCAGCACTTAAGATTGCATGGGCACCTCTGAAATCTTTGCTTGCAAAGGCCGAAACCATCAAGGTTTGTCATGTATTTTTTTAAAAAAGCTTCACAAAATAACATCCCAGCAAATTTGCTTTTTTGGTGGTTCCACAGGGCAGGTGCCACTACCGAGAAGGCCCTATCGGTCGCCGTTAGCAACCTCCCACCCAGAAACTGACCAGACCCAGAATACCACGTTGAGTTTCTAATGCAAGGATTGTTGGAATTTTTTTTTATCAATACACTTTATGTTTTACAGAGATTATATTGGACTGCCAGGATCCAGACCAAGACCAGGTAATTTCACACCTGCAACTACAATGGAAATACTTCTTGCCGTTTCTGCACTCATTTAAAGTTTGTTATAGTTTCACACTCAGTTTCTTCTTTTATTCCTTCAGCTCTGCTGCCCTTTGATCTGCTTCTGAAAGCTCCTTCGCTCATGTTCAGGGCCCACGTTCAGAAAATAGAGGACTCGTTAGTAACAGGGTGGAAGTCCCATAGCCTACCAGCTGTGATTCTCCGCAATCTGAAAGATCATGGTAGTACTTAATAGTATACTTTTTGCACTCAAAGTTATAACAGAACAAAGATTCCTTTCCAGTTTAGAAATAGTGTAGATGTACAGGTGAAACTCGGAAAATTAGAATATCGTGGAAAAGTTCATTTATTTCAGTAATTCATCTTAAAAAGTGAAATTAATATATGAGATTGGACCTCTGAGAAGTAGAAGCATGCATATGTACTCAGTACTTGGTTTGGGCCGCTTTTGCATCAATTACTGCCTCAATGTGGCGTGGCATGGATGCTATCAGCCTGTGGCACTGCTGAGGTTTTATGGAAGACCAGGAAGCTTCAGTAGCAGCCTTCATCTCTTCTACATTGCTCCATCTCATGTCTTTCATCTTTCTCTTGGCAATGCCCCATAGATTCTCTATGGGGTTCAGGTCAGGTGAGTTTGCTGGCCAATCAAGCACAGTAATCCCATGGGCATTGAACCAGGTTTTGGTACTTTTGACAGTGTGGGCAGGTGCCAAAGTCCTGCTGGAAAATGAAATCAGCATCCCCATAAAGCTCATCTGCGGAAGGAAGCATGAAGTGCTCCAGAATCTCCTGGTAGACTGCTGCGTTGACCCTGAACTTAATGAAGCACAGTGGACCAACACCAGCTGATAGCATGGCTCCCCAAATCAACACTTCACACTGGACTTCAAGCATCTGGCATTGTGTGCCTCCCCATTCTTCCTCCAGACTCTGGGTCCTTGGTTTCCAAATGAGATGCAAAAGTTGCTCTCATCAGAAAAGAGGACTTGGGACCACTGAGCAACAGACCAGTTCTTTCTTTCTTTTCTTTAGCCTAGGCAAGATTCTTCTGACGTTGTTTCTTGTTCAGGAGCGGCTTGACAAGAGGAATACAACATTTGAAGCCCATCTCCAGGATCTGTCTGTGTGTGGTGGCTCCTGATGCACTAACTCCAGCCTTAGTCCACTCCTTGTGAAAGTCCCCAACACATTTGGATGGTCTTTTCCTGACAATCCTCTCCAGGCTGTGGTCATCCCTGCTGCTTGTGCACCTTTTTCTTCCACACTTTCCCCTTCTGCATAACATTCCATTAATGTGCTTTGATACAGCACTTTGGGAACATCCAACTTCTTCTGCAATTATCCTTTGAGGCTTTCCCTCCTTATGGAGGGTCTCAATGATGGCTTTCTGCACAACTGTCAGGTCAGCAGCCTTCCCCATGATTGTGCTTCCTACTGAACCCATTTCAGGTGTTATGGATTGAATAGCTACTGCACCTTTTCACAATATTCTAATTTTCTGAGATTGTTAATTTGGGGTTTTTATCAGCTGTACCCCATAATCATCACAATTATAACAAATAAAGGCTTGACATGTATCGCTTTGCATGTCATGAGTCTATCTCATATATTAGTTTCACCTTTTAAGTTGAATTACTGAAATAAATAAACTTTTCCACGATATTCTAATTTTCCGAGTTTCACCTGTATTCTTGAATAGAAAGAAATACATGGATAAAATAATCTCAGGAAATTCAAGTCAAGAGTTTCCCAGAGATCCCTGGAGCTTTACAGCAGCCTTCATAAGGCTGGTGCCTTTCAGATGTTTCCAACTACCACTTCTCCCCGGGTTTTGAGCTTTCTTTCCTGGGTGGTTCCCCAGCTGGTTCCTCCCATGATTCCACTGCGTCCAACCAATCCATGACTCTGTAGCCCTCTATTCGAAACTCCATGACCGAGTAAGCTCCCATTGCTGTGTCCCAGCTTCTGCCAACCTAGCAGTTTGAAAGCATGCCAGCGCAAGTAGATAAATAAGTACCACTGTGGCAGGAAGGTAAACAGTGTTTCCATGCGCTCTAGTTTCCATTATGGTGTTCCATTGTGCCAGAAGTGGTTTAGTCATGCTGGCCACATGACCCAGAAAGCTGTCTGTGGTCAAATGCCGGCTCCCTCAGCCTGAAAGCGAGATGAGCTCCGCAACCCCATAGTCACCTTTGACTGGACTTAACCGTCCAGGGGTCCTTTACCTTTACCTACCTAGTCCTCTCGTTCAACGATAAGATCTATTGTGTAGCACCAGTGCTTTTTTTCTGGTGGGGGGGACTCAGGGGTACGCATACCCCTAAATATTTTGTGAATCTTTGTACTTTTGTCCATTTACTATATTTATTTCCCCCGATTTGAACTATAAAATGGTGATTTTCTTGAGTCAAAATGAGAGTATCCCTAAATATTTTTTTTTAGAAAAAGAGCACTGTGCAGCACCTTGGCTGAAAATTACTTTTTAACAGGATCCATATTTTGAATGGAACCAGGGTTTGAAGGGCCAGAAACTCTAGACCTGCAGCAATGATTTACATATGAGACGCGATATGAGCAAAGGGCCTGTTAATACTCTCCTCCTCAGTGTGAGCAACAGCCAAGGCCTTATTCTGTATGTCAACTGCTAACTCTAAGACTCAGGCAAAAGTCTTTTTAACTAACTCCCTCCCAGACTTCTCTAGTAAGAACAGCAGCAGAGATGCTGTCCAGGTGAAATTACCCAACACATGAAACTGCATGTAAAGAAAATCTGATGGCTTTCCTTCCTTCTTTCTTTCTTTCTTTCTTTCTTTCTTTCTGAAAACCACTTTGCGGGGAGTGGCATTATTTTCAGTTGAGAAGCAGCTGGGGTGGGTTTATCTTTCTCCCACTTGCTGCTTTCCCCCTACAGCAACAGTGGCTCAACCCCCCCAAACTCCTGGCGCTTCTGAAAATTGCCCCTGCGATGCTGCATGGACACAAAGAATATTATTTTCTCGCATGCAATTAAGTGCAACATAGCTTGGCACCCCCCTTTTTTTGCACCTCATCTTCTAATTGCTGTTAAATAAGGGGAAGACTTACGGTCTTGCTTTTCACTCTGAAAGGGGGAAGGCTTAAAGGTCCCATTGCCTGTATCTTACTATGGGTTTCATGATAAAAGATGTAGCCTCTGAGATCTGCTAGTTGCCTCCTTCTACTGCAGCCCTTAAAATAAACCTAGCTTATTGCTAGTCTAAATGATACCAGACTGTCTGACCTTTCATAGGTACTGAAGAACATGTATTTATTTATTTAGGCTATTTGTATCCTGGGTGCATCACAATAAAATCAATAAAATGACAACATCTCAGTTCTTAAAAAAATAATAATACTGCAGAGAAAATACAATAAAACAGGATCAACAATATCAAACACCACACCAATGCCCAAGTTTCACCTGGATTTCGGTAGCATGGGTGTCAGCCACATTTGGGGAGTACTGGGGTACCACGGTGGAAAAGGCCTAGCCACATGTTAACACCCAGCGTGCATGTTCCAGTGGCAGGTCCTCCCCAGAACATCTCCGCTCACAAGCAGGAATATATATATAGAGAGATGTGCTCACTCACGTATAGTTCCCAAGCCCCTTAGGGCTTTACATGTCATTTGTGGTACCATGAATTCAGACCAGAAATTATTTGGTAGCCAGTGAGAAACTTGAAGGACCAGCGCCACATTGTTTTCGGCGGTGACATCACTAACAGATTGAGACAGAATCCTGACAAGACAGAAGTACAGTTTTTGGGGGACAGGGGGCGGGCAGGTGTGGGGGACTGGTCCTGAATGGGGCAACTGTGCCCCTGAGGGAGCAGGTACGCAGCCTGGGAGTCATTTTGGACTCACAGCTGTCCATGGAGGCACAGGTCAATTCTGTTACCATAAAGCACCAATGCTGCAGCAAGCAAAGGCTCTAGCAGCTCAACCAGCTGCTTGTGGCAGAATTCCAACAAATTCTTTGTCCAGGGCAGCTTGTCTACCAGCTCCATCTGGTACACAGGCTGAGATCCTACCTGCCCACAGACTGTCTCACCAGAGTGGTGCATGCTCTGGTTATTTCCCGCTTGGACTACTGCAATGCGCTCTACGTGGGGCTATCTTTGAAGGTGACCCGGAAACTACAACTAATCCAGAATGCGGCAGCTAGACTGGTGATTGGGAGTGGCCGCCAAGACCATATAACACCGGTCCTGAGAGACCTGCATTGGCTCCCAGTACGTTTCCGAGAACAATTCAAAGTGTTGGTGCTGACTTTTAAAGCCCTAAACAGCCTTGGCCCAGTATACCTGAAGGAGTGTCTCCAGCCCCATCATTCAGCCCGGACACTGAGGTCCAGCTCTGAGGGCTTTCTGGCGGTTCCCTCACTGTGAGAAGTGAGGTTACAGGGAACCAGGCAGAGGGCCTTCTCGGTAGTGGCACCCACCCTGTGGAATGCCCTCCCGTCAGATGTCAAGGAAATAAACAGTTATCTGATTTTTAGAAGACATCTGAAGGCAGTCCTCTTTAGGGAAGTTTTTAATGACTGATGTTTTAATGTATTTTTAATCTTTTGTTGGAAGCTGCCCAGAGTGGCTGGGGAAACCCAGCCAGATGGGTGGGGTATAAATAATTAATTTTTATATTTTTTTTATAAATTTGTTTGCATCAGCTGCAGTTTCTAAGACATCTGGAAGAGCAGCCCTGTGTTGAATGCAATCTAGTAAGCCAGGATGGGAGGTTATCAGAGGGTGGGTCACTGTGGCCAAGTGTTGTGGTCGTATTAGAGAGCACCCCCAGAATATGTAGCTGAAACCCTGTCAAGAGCAAGTCATTCTCATATTTCCAAGATCCAGAACCACCAAGCTACAGCATCTCTTATCAGGATTCAGTTTCAGTTTATATTTGCCCTCATCCAACCCATTACACAGGCAGATCCCAGAACAAACTTAGCAAGAAAAGCAACGATGGAGTTCTAACATAGGAAAAGAAGAATGCATGAGAAATTGTGCTTGTGTTTATGCTACAAATCTCTTCGCTTGCCAGATGGCCTGTTGGCAGACCAGGGCACCTTACTCAAGTTACAAATACCCAAATGCAGAAAACATTATTCTTTTTGCCATAACGCAAAAAACTCCTTATTAGTAACCCTGATCCTATTTCATGAAATAAGGGCTAGTAGATATATGTTGCATTTATAAGGGGTTCACTTCTCCTGCCCCACCTAAGAAGATGGGAGACAATACCCTTTCAAAGAGTGATTCAAATGTGATGCATCCAATTAAAATTTGCAGATATTTGTGCATTGTTGATGCTCACGGGGACACCATAAGACATAGGGAATAAATATGACCTTAATATATGCAATAATTGGAACCTTTTGGTATTTTGCTTGCTAGATCCTACTTTTGTTTGTCAGCCGGTATATCACGACTGGACCAAATGGTCAGGGGTCCCTTTACCTTTACCTATATTTTGCTTCATCAATGAATGCTTCATAGTTTATTATTTAACTATTTTTGATTATCAATAGGTTGAACAAGCAATATTCTTCCACTGATTCTTAGAGCTTGGATTAATATTTTCCCTTGAGTGGTGCTCAGTTATGATGACATTTTTAATTTAAGTGGCCAGTGCCTATTCTGTTTATCTGTGCATTGTTAAATTCTCAATACTTCTACCGTGTGTCATTTGTATTGTGTGCTTTGCTGAATTGCTTAACAGAAATAGTTTGCTTGGGTAAGTGAATTAATTGTTGGCCAAGCTGCATAATACCTGATCTTGATGTGAAATCGTATTGAGAGACGTTACAAAGGAGTTTCAGCTAGCAATGGCAGTACCATTCTTCAGAGATATTGAAGGGAATGTTCATCTTTTCAAGAATAGTATTAGCAGCAGTATCTTTCTGCACAATCAGTGCCCAAAAGGGAAGGAAATATTGGGATCGGTCACGTGTAAAGCTCTGCCAAGCCCCACAAAATGCCTCTTTTAAGCTTTGTCACACAATAATGCCATAGGTATTGTTGGTACAGTGACTGGACTTTGACAAAGGCATGATGCTTAGATTCCTTTTGATTCTTACCTTTTTCCCCTCAGAAAACCTGCAAGCCTCTCTTTATTTAGTGTGACTTTTTAGTTGATAAAACAGTTCAAAACCTGCCCATTTTAATTTGGGTTGGGCTGGGTCTTTCCGAGACTTTTTCTTTTTTTAATAGAATTCTGGGGATAGGTTTGAGTTTTCCCCAAGAATTTGCCAAAGCTTAGAAAAACTCATATCGTGGGACTACATCATCACCTCAGTTTCTCCCCCCTCCCTCTGTCCTCTTTGCCAGCACACCAGGAAGAAAAGTCAAGACAACCAAATGTGGATAAATAGGTTATATTTATTAAATAAATAAATGCTGAATAAAAAAGAGGGAAGTGTGCGGGGGCGGGGGCGGAGCAAGCTTAAATAGCCTGTCACCACCTCTTCCCATTGGGCGGAATCACCCATCACGCCATAACATTCTCCCCTAGGGAGATATCACCTTCCCTCTTCCACAGGAGGAGGGGTGTGGCAAATTCATCCCCTCCAAAAATGGTGGGAATGGCACTCTCATTCTTATAAGTTGCTGGGTGCGGGGAGACGTGAGACAGTATCAAGGAGTCTTGCAAAGAACAGCAGTTCTCCCTAGGTTTCCAGCAGTGCAGGTTTCTTTTTATTATTTATTATTTTATTTTTTTTTTAAAGTTTTCAACAAAAATAACACAAAACAAACAAATGAACAATTACAACAACAACAACAAACTAAGAAAAATATACACAAAAACAATATCAAATCCATAAAACGGGATTCTCCGAATCCCGTGACCCCCCCCACCTGTTCCTTAAATTTTCTTCTCAACTGCATATCATTTCTACTCCAAATTTCCCCCTCCCAAATATCCTGTACTATCTCTAAATTTCTTGTCATCTTGATTTCTGAGTTGTCCAGTTAGTTTTGCCATTTCATCATAGTCCATTAAATTTTTCTGCCAGTCTTTTTTGGTCAGGACTGATTCCTCTTTCCATCTTTGGACTAACAATAGCAGGGTGGCCGTCGTAGCGTACATAAACATTTCCTTCTGGTCTTTTGAGATCTCCGCTCCTACAATACCTAATAGAAAGGCTTCTGGTTTTTTAACAAAGGCTATTCTGAACATATTTTTCATTTCATTATAGATCATTTCCCAAATTTTTTAAACCATCTTGCATTCCCACCACATATGATAAAACGTAGCCTCTGTTTCTTTACATTTCCAACACTTATTAGCAGTGAAGGTTTCTGAGTATGTTCAAACTCTCAATTGCTACAAACGCTGTATTTGGTGGTTGTTGGTTTAACTCCTTCTGGGAAATGAGTTAGGAGGAAAAAAATGATATATTTCCCAGAATCAAGAGTGCAGAATGCAAGTGTGCTCAGATGTCTTTATGCCAGGCTTTTTTCCCCTCTTATTTTTTTGAGGCCTTGGCTTAACTTTGGGAACTTTGAGGTTTTCTCCACTTTCACATTAGGTTGCTGGATTGGGACTCAAGCGATAGTTTCAGTGACTCTTTTACGGAATGATTCAAGGGTTTTCATTTTCATATACATTCCCTTTCTTACTTAACATCATCAGTGACAACTTATTTGATACATTATGCATGGAATATAAGTGAAGGATCCTAAGTTTTTCAAAGGAATATTCTTAGCCTCACTTCAAAGAAGCATCATCTTCATAAAGACCTTATTGTGCCATCGCTTTTGACCCAGTTGCTATCATTATCATGCTGGCTTCAGTTCTGACTTGTAGGCAGCAGGGCACATGCCTTCCCCACTCAGTATTTAAGTTGCCTTATACTGCCCTCTTGGCAATAATGCTCTGATTGCATGCCAAGTAGTAGTAGTAGTAGTATTAGTAGTAGTAGTAGTTTGGACTTGATATCCTACCTTTTACTCCCCTAAAGGAGTCTCAAAGCAGCTAACAGTCTCCTTTCCCTTCCTCCTCCACAACAAACACTCTGTGAGGTGAGTGAGGCTGAGAGACTTCAGAGAAGTGTGACTAGCCCAATGTCACCCAGCAGCTGCATGTGGAGGAGCAGGGAAGCGAACCCCGTTCACCAGATTACGAGTCCACCGCTCTTAACCACTACACCATGCTGGCTCCATGCTGCCAAGAGACAGAAATTCCCAACATTCTTAGATGATGATAATGATGATGATAAGACCATGATCAATTCAAAGGTGCTCTCCCAATCACAGGGTTGGCCTGCCCATGAGACAGGGTGAGGCAGTGTCAGGCTTTGGGGAATCAGCTTCCTCCCCCCCATGGCAGTGGATGAGCAGAACAAAGGAAAATGAATCTTCTTACCAGTTAGAAACTTTAATAATCATAGCTAGAGAACAAAGAACCCATCTCCTAGGAATGGCGGTGCTCCCAGTTAAGGATCACCCCCCTTCCATCCCTATTAATCTACGTCACTTCTTTATTTTGTAATCTGAGCTTTTATCCTCTGTTCTTTCTGTTGTGACACTTTCTGCACTCTCCCTGACTTTGGAGAAGGGGTGTGTGTGTGAATGCTGTCCAGAGACTGTGAATCTGTTAACCCCCTCTCTCCCAGTGTTTCGTCTCCTAGCTGTTCCCCATCCAGTATTTCCCAGCTTCTGCCTTCTGAACCATGTCCCTCTGCAAACCACTGTTCCAAATCTAGACTTCTCCTTCTACTCCTGGGAAGATATCAGGAGCAGGGGGAGGGGGAGGCTCCCACAATTGCTCCTCAGTGCAGCCCTCCTCAGCACAGTCCCTGACAGGCAGCTATTTCAAGTGGAAGATGTCCAAAAGGTGGCACCCCTCCACTACCTAAATCTCATGACTTCTCACGGAGCGAACAAGATCTCACAAAATCTCACTGGAAGCTGCCACCGCTGCTCAGTACAGTTAAGGAAGGCTTGTGGGGCAGCGTGGCACCAGCAGGGTAGGTTGCACATTTTGGCTTTGCCTCAAGCAAAGAAACGGGACGCGCAGTCCCTGCCAGTCACAAACACCATTGTTTGGGCTTGTCAGCTTCTCAACGACACATTTCCACCAGCAGTTCTTAAATACAAAAGTACCTTCCAGCTTATCTAAAATTCTAATATTGCAGAGGGTTGAAGTAGATGATGCTTGTGGTCCCTTCCAGCTCTGCTAATCTAGGATTCTAGAATTCAGCATGATGGTTTAGAGATAATATTTTTCTGCCCTTATTTAAATGTGTGAATTAGTGTTTCACGGCTAGCAGATTTACATTCTGTCATGTGGAGGTGGTATCGCATCTAAACATGCAAAAAAGATGAGAGAAAACCACGTCGTAGTAATGTAACTGTGTCACGAAAGTAAGAATTAGGGACCTCGTCTCCTGACAGGTTCTAATTTTAAATATCAGTGTGTGTGCAGGGGGGAAAGGGACTGGTGCTAACTTGATATATGTGCACCTACACAGTAGACACCATACCTTTTTAAGGAAGTTGTATTTTAAATCCTGTGCAGGAATTGTTATTCGTGTAGACTAGTACACTAACTGTCCTCAAACAACAAGCTATTTGTAAGTTTTGCAGCATATATTCCATGGTACTGAGCCAGAAAACAAAAATGGGAAGATTAAAATGTACTCTTTTTATGCAACACTGTGAATAAAGTTGAATTGCTTTCATGGATTTTTTCATCTACTTGCAAAGCACACATAAAACGATATTGCCATACAGATTTCAAAGATTGAAAATGGCTTTTGTCGTCCCCCTTGCATGCTGAAAATCTGTGCAAAAATGGTGATTTGACAAACTTTATGGAACTGGCGTCAATTTTTAGTGCATTTTTCTGCCCTGTTTATGGTGATTACTTGTTCCTCTTTCCTATTGGGAAAACGTCAGAAATGCTTTGTTTTTCGAATTCCTGATATAAAGTTAAATTTCCGTATCGTAAGATGGGGAGGAAGCATTTGATTCACTGGCCAACTGCAAAATCCAAATGCTTTACTCCCTTTCTTTCCTCCCTCCCCGGCTTCCACTTCTGCATATGAGAGAGACACTGAGGCCAGCAAATGGGTTCTCACTGCTGATTGTAGCATTATCATCTGCAGCATCTGCAGGCATTGCTGTGTCACAACGGAAGGTGCGTCAGATCAGCGATCCTATTCAACAGATTCTAATTCAGCTGCATAAGATTATCTACATCACTCAGGTACGTTTTGATTATGTTGTTCTAGTGCAAGCCATCGTCCCTGTTTTTATTGCTCTGTCTGCGCAGCACAGTCGTTTTCTTGCTCCTAAGCAGCGCTTGAGATGTGTGAGAGGAAGGTAGGAATGGAATCTAACTCCATTCTTTGATTTTCCCTAATTGCATCCAAATCTTGCATTCTCACCCCCAAAATAGAATCCAAAGAACACTGGCAGAGGGGGAGGCTATCACTGAAAGGAGTTTGGGGGTGGGGAGGGAAATCCCTGTATAAAAAGGAGCAAAGTCTCCTCTAATGCTTCTGTAATTTGATCTCTGTTCCTGAGAACAATTCCCCATCCAGTTCTGGTATTCCTTCAGCTGATCATTCTGTACTTAAGCTTCTTATATACAGTCGTACCTTGGTTGTCGAACACCCTAGAACTCGTACGTTTTGGCTCCCAAACCCAGAAGTGATTGTTCCGGTTTGCGAACGTTCTTTTGGAACCCAAACGTCCGACGGGGCTTCTGCGGCTTCTGATTGGCTGCACGAGCTTCCTGCAGCCAATCAGAAGCTGTGATTTGGTTTTCGAACGTTTTGGAAGTTGAACGGACTTCCGGAACGGATTCCGTTCGACTTCCAAGGTACGACTACACATGCTTTGGTTCAGAGATGTTTAGAGCTGCTCTACAGCTTTTCTCCAGGAGCTGCAAGCACACAACCTCTTTCTTACATCCAGCCAAGCAAGCAAGAGTCCCTGGATATTTAGTTCGTTTATTTAAAATATTTTTAGTGCAGAAGTCCTCTTGCGGCAGCTTATAGAACAAAACCCACTACAGTCACAAACCTCAACATAGTTAATAAAAGCCAGCAGTAGTATAAACACCAACCAGGCCCAAAATTACAAAAAGATGGTGCAGAACAACACCCAGAAACCACAAGCAATTCCATAAAGAAGTTAACTGCCACAAGTACTGGCGTGTGTTTCCAACATACACACAAAGTTGTCTTATACTGAGACAGGCTATCTAGCCTTGTATTGTCTGCACTGACTTCCAGCAGCTCTCCAGGATTTCAGACAAGGGTCTCACTTAGACCTCCCTGAAGCTGGTGGGCATCAAACCTGGGACCTTTTGCCTGGAAAGAAAAGACATCTGAAGGCAGCCCTATTTAGGGAAGTTTTAATGTTTGATGTTTTATTGTGTTTTTAATGTTCTGTTGGGAGCCACCCAGAGTGGCTGGGGCAACTCACTCATATGGGCGACAAATAATAAATAAAATTATTATTATCATTATCATCATCATTATGCATAGCATGTGCTCTACCACTGAGCTGCAGCGCTTTCCTTCGCAGGTGGCATTCCAAGCTACTATAGTTTTCTTCCTTGTAACGCAATCTCAGTGTTTAAACAAGACTTTATGGGTCGCCTTGGGCTGTACAGGAGCAATAAAAGAACTGTTAGCTATGCCATTTTGAGTTGGCAAATCAGTTTCATTTCAGCCATGTCAAAAGAAACATAAAACAGCATTTAAATTAACTGTCGTAATTGACTCTAGATAGTAAACAGGACTCAAGTGGTCCTGTCTGAAAAGGTTTTGGAATCATAATCCACACCTGGGAACACATTCTAGCCCTGCTGATGTCAAAAGCAGTAGTTTGAGGTGGTCCCACTCCCCCAAGTTGTGTATGCATAAGCCTAAATTGATGGATTAGTTGAAGAGAAGATAGCATGAGGATAGCCTTTCAGCTGTGCTCCAGTCACAGTAGAGGCTGGTCCATTGGGATGGATGGGCCACCCAACTGTGGAAATGTTCAGGGTGGCAGGAGAGGATATATTGTTTATTAATATCTTTCTTAGCTTGTGCTAGCAAGTTCCTTTATGTAGCAGAGTTACATTCCCCTTTTTACATGCAGAGCAGATAGCTCGTTGCAGGCCCGTGTGAGCCTCTCACTATTATACAATTCAATCTGTCTCAGATTGAATTGTACGTTCCTGGCAAATTCCCTTGAATCCCTCTTAAAAGAATAAACATGCCACAATCTTATTCAAAGATAATAAAAGAAGTTTACTCACATCAGTTCATAGTTGGATCCCTGAAGGCAGATTACAAATATACTACAAATATGTACATGTGGATCTATCCCATATGGGGGAGTAATCTCAGTGCTTCTGCTAGCTGAGAGCTAGCAGAACAGTCCTAGCTAAAAGCTGGTCAAAGGAAGAAGGAAGTCAAAAAGAAGGGGAGTGCTGCGTGACTCGTTCTTTTGTTACCTGGACAGGTAAGGTCATGCCCACCTTTTGTCACATGCAAAGGAAGGATGCTCCAGTCAGGAGGAACAGGAAGTTTCGACTGGCTGGACCAAACATTCCCTCGCATGTCTTCTCTAGCACTACAAGGAATGTTGTACTCGACTGCTTCTCATGAATCACATCCCACACCAACTTCAGTCTGCTCTCAGTCAGCCCTCACCTGCCTGCCTTCTCACAACCAGGTAGTGGTTGGGGAGGGGGGGAGACTCTGCCTGTCATTGGCCCTGGCTTCACTTACTCTTGGTTTCCTCAAATTGCTGAAAGCCTCTTTTTTCAACCTTCATCTACATTCTAGTATGTTGTCCTCACTGACTGCTCATTTGCTAGGGAGCAAGGCTCATTTGACACAGCAGCTCTTCTAAGTAAATAGACCTTGGATTGTGCTGTAAACGTTCTGTAAAGGTAAAGGGACCCCTGCCCGTTAGGTCCAGTCGTGGACAACTCTGGGGTTGTGGCGCTCATCTTGCTTTATTGGCCATGGGAGCCGGCGTACAGCTTCCGGGTCATGTGGCCAGCATGACTAAGCCGCTTCTGGTGAAACCGGAGCAGTGCACGGAAACGCCATTTACCTTCCCGCTGCAGCGGTACCTATTTATCTACTTGCACTTTGATGTGCTTTCGAACTGCTAGGTTGGCAGGAGCTGGGACCGAACAATAGGAACTCACCCCGTCGCGGGGATTCGAACTGCTGACCTTCTGATCAGCAAGCCCTAGGCTCTGTGGTTTAGACCACAGCACCACCCATGTCCCTAAACGTTCTGTATGCATGGTCAATTGTGTATTTAGATCTGAATTTACCAGCGCCCTAGTGCAGCTCCTAACCACGCCTCCAGCTCTTTTTTCCTCATTCATTATCTTGGGCCTCTCACTCAACCACCTTTCCTTTATGCCTTTGTGGCCATCCTGTTATTCACCCTTCTTGATGTTTCTTTTGTTTGTGACCTCTCAGTTGCTAGGGCAGTCTTATCACACGTTGTAAGATTTCTTACTTCCCCTGTTTGAATCTTAGACCTATTGCTTTATCAAGTTTTACCAACTTCCCTCTTTTGAATGGATGAATTTCCACCCCCCCCCCCAAAGCAGAAGTCATGTTGCAAAGCTGAGTTAATACAGCCAGAGCTTTCCTGGAATATATTCCTTAGCTACGTTCTTAATATTCCTTCTTACTAATCAATTCCTAATTGAAATAGAACCAAGCCCTGTTATAGGTGCAATAGTATCGCACCTGGACTGCAACACAGTGTGTGAAGCAACTCTCTTGGTTTAACAACGTGGTCAGTGCAAGGGGGCATTTGCCATTCTTAAGTTACCTACTTGCAAGGTTGCAGATTTGTACCACCCAAAAGGAGTGGCTCCACTTTAAGGCTAAAGGATGGAAGGTTTTGGAATTTATCCAAAGGCTTGGGGGGGGGGACCCCCTCAATATTATATATAGAAAAGGTGAGGTTCCTTACTGAGGTTAATTTTCTACTACAAGGAAAATAAATCTACTTTCATTCACAGTCTGAACCATAAAGTCAAATGTGATTTATTTAATTATTTATTTACAAAAATCACTACCCTAGATTAGACTTGATAGTATAGCACAGGGTACTGCTTTTCACCAATGTGGTTATTGCTTTGTGATTAAGTTGGAATCTACTGTTGGTAAATGTGTTTCTAAGAGGTTAGCATCCACTTAGGAAGAGGAGGATTAGGAAGCGAAGTTTATATAAAAATCTGTACATTTTCACAAATTCTGCTTGTAATTCTAAGCTGCAGATTTGCCCAGTGGACTCTTTAAGATTGGAAAAACAAACCCATCATTGTCCACAGGGCACAGGTGATTCTGCCCCATTCCTCCATACCATCAAGCTCCTTCCTTCCTGCATGTTTCCTCATTTTCCCTAGCTTTTTGAAGTACCCCCCCCCCCTTTATGTAGGTTCAGAACAACAGGAAGGGACGCTATTTAATTTGATGAAAATACTTTTTTAAAAAACCAAACCACATTTTTTCTGGTTGTGTTGCATGAGAAAAGAAGTTGATTTCTGCAGCTGTATGTGAACAAATTGGAAGTGTGTGGAACACACACACACACACACACACACTCATCCTTACATTAACACCAAAGTAAGAAACTGATTATTTTCACTTGCTTTCCAGAGCTCTGCTGGTCTGCTGCACTAAAAGATGATGATGATAATTTGTGTATTTATTTAAGGGTGTCCTCAGTAGGACTTGCTTGGGGGCCTGCATAGGATTTATTAGAATTCTGAGGTAGGCATGGTGCAAATTGACACAGAGCAGTCTTGATTCCAGATTAGTTAATCCATAACTCTTTTATCTCTGGCTCTGCCCATCATCGACTCGTCACCAGCTTGCGGCCCCCATCACATTACCTCAAAGGGTAAAATGTGGCCCTCAACAGACAAAAGGTTGATTACCTCTACTATAAAGGACTCAATAGAGGTCCCAGAGTTGTTCTATCATTCTGCCCTTATTATGTGATATTTACGTGACAGCAATACTTGGGCATTTCCCTCAGGCACACTTTTTTTCCTAATACGCTATCAAGCCTTGAGTGGACTTGCCTACTCCTTCTGACTAAAGGAACTAATTTACCTAAGCATTCCACTGGATGTTCATTAATTCTTGGCTGTCTTTAAAATAGGAGCGCAAAAACACAGCTCACTGACCATCCCTGGAGCCTTCAACTGCCCCCTCTCCTCCTTTTCTATATAGCCCTTTAAACACGTAGGATGTTTATTTAAAGCTATCAACTGCAGATCTCCTTTAAGGAGCAGAAGCTGAAGTTCATAAGGGGAGAGCTCTCATTGTTAGTTCTGGGCTTCCAGCAGCCGTTTCCATCCCGTTTCCATGGCAACAGGTTTCATTCCGATCCAAGAGGAAAAAACCCCATGTAAGCTTTTTAAAAAAATGATTATGTAAACCTCTTACCTTATTTCCACTCATCTGACATCTGAGTCCCTGAAAACAGATTTAGGAATGAAAACCATAAAGCCAACTTTGCTCCATTTCCTTAGCAGGGAGCAACCAGCCTCTCGGCCCTTGGTTTGCTGCCACGGACATGTGCAGGAAACGTCTTTCCCCACAGTTTGGTTTCTGGCTGGCAAATAATCCTTAAGTGACAGACAAATCTAGGCAGCCTCTAGTCCAAGCCAAAACGTAGCAATATGTGTTTTGTTCTATCAACTGTGTGCAGCGACTTCAGCTGTTGTCAGTGTTTACTTTCCAGCAGCAGAGATTCTGGAACCCAAGTCTGTCTGGAAGCCGCTGCCCCCTCCAAAAAAATCCATGTTTGTGTGCGGGTCTAAGTTAACTCAGTTGCAAAATATAGACTTTCTCAGAACCGCTCCTATCCTTTCCTGTTTTAGATTTTGGAGGGTTAAGCGCTGGCACTGAAACTGAACGAACAATTGGCACCAAGGCAATTGAAGCCTGCCCTGTCCTATGAACCTTAGGATGAGGGCCTGACCTCGATTTTTTAAATGGAGATTAAAGACAGCTTCATGACTGGAAGCATTATACATCTGTAATGGTATACTGTAGAGCAAGTGGGTGATGGCAGCAGGGAGAAATTGGATGGGACACCCTTAGCTACGGGGTTCCTGGTGGAGCAGGGGGTGCCCTTCTGTTACGGCAATTACTTGTCAACACTGAGCAGCAGAACTGCTCAGAAGAAGAGAGGGCCATTTTCCATCTTCCACCATTAGGAAAAGTGCATATGTATGAAAGAGGAGGCCTTTTCTCGTGGCACCTGCCTGTGGAATGTCCTCCTGAAGGTGGTGTACTGGGCATCAAGGGATACGGGTGGCGCTGTGGTCTAAACCACTGAGCCTCTTGGACTTGCCAGTCGGAAGGTTGGCGGTTTGAATCCCCGCGACAGAGTGAGCTCCCGTTGCTCTGTCCCAGCTCCTGCCAACCTAGCAGTTCGAAAGCATGCCAGTGCGAGTAGATAAATAGGTACCACTGCGGCGGGAAGGTAAACGGCGTTTCCGTGCGCTCTGGTTTCCGTCACGGTGCCCCGTTGCTCCAGAAGTGGTTTAGTCATGCTGGCCACGTGACCCGGAAAGCTGTCTGTGGACAAACGCTGGCTCCCTCGGCCTGAAAGCAAGATGAGTGCCACAACCCCATAGTCGCCTTTGACTGGACTTCACCATCCAGGGGTCCTTTACCATTTTCACCTTTACTGGGCATCAGTGCTACCAGTACAAGTACAATACTACCAGTGCAAGGTTGAAACCTTATTTTCCAAGGCTTTTTAGAAGTTGTTATTTTTAACTAGTTCAATGGTTTTATTCCCCATAATATTATTTCATTGTTGATTATGTTTTGTAGTTTATATGTAGATTTTGAATTCCAATGTTTGTCACCCTGAAATTCAAAACTGGGTGAAAATGTAGTTCATACATGTTTAAAATTTTTATAAGTCCATACATTTACCGTGATGCGAAACGGTATTTGAAGTGCCGTATTTTTCGCTCTATAAGACGCACCAGACCATAAGACTCACCTAGTTTTTGGAGGAGGAAAACAAGAAAAAAAATATTCTGACTCTCAGAAGCCAGAACAGCAAGAGGGATTGCTGCGCAGTGAAAGCAGCGATCCCTCTTGCTGTTCTGGCTTCTGGGATAGCTGCGCAGCCTGCATTCGCTCCATAAGACGCACACACATTTCCCCTTACTTTTTGGGAGGGAAAAAGTGAGTCTTATAGAGCAAAAAATACGGTATATCCTGCCATTGGGCAGTTCACATTTTGCTCTGCCATGAACTTACTGGCAAGCCTCTCCTTTTCATCCTTGCAATATGGGTACAATAATACTAAGTTACCTTACAAGTTTATTCAGGTTTACTGGTAGCATGGAATGCTTTTTACACTCTGAAGTGCTAAATAAGCGGCATTTCAGCCAGTAGGAGTGACTGGGAGATAAATGGGTGTAAATAGTTTATGGGAAACTATGGAGGTGAAAGACTGAGTCATAGCTGCCTTTTCTTAAAAGTCAAATTTTATATGCTGTTTGGTCACTGCTTTGCTGGTTATCAATAGTTTATGCTTTCACGTATCTCAAACACCGCTTGCAAAAAGAGGACGACGACGAGCTAAAACTGTTTCTGTACCTTCAAACAGCTTCCACCAACTTTACACTGCAACTTGAAAAGAAGAGTCATTGAGAGATTCAAGAAATGCCTCTTCAGCCAGCAGAGCAACCCATGTAACTTGAAGTCTGAAATTAAAAAGGTGCAGTATGTTGAAGGTCACTCCCAGAGTGATTATGATTCCCTTCCCCTTATTACTTGAAATATGGACGGGATATTTTCAGGGAGCAGAGGGAAGCACATTTTTACATATTCAGATGTGAAGCATTTACATAGGCTAATGGTCATATTTTATTCACGAACAATGGAGGTCCACGCATAGCAACTCACCCAGAAGTCTTGGAGATAGATGTTTTAAAAATTACTTCACTTTAATTTGAATATATCCTTAATCTTTCATTATAGTGGGGAATTAAGAATCAGCAGTCAACAGCCTTAGGTTTTAAAACTACTACATGTGTCTGGACAAGCAGTGGTGTGTGTGTCAATTTGTGTAAATATACATACATGTATACAAACCCTGGCAGCTTCTCATAGACTGAGGCATAAAGCCATTATCACTGGAGATCAGAGAACTTATATTTCCTTTCATGTTCAGAAAGTAGGGATTTCAAAACAAAACCCCAAGGGAAGCAAACCCACAAGACAGAATTTTCCAGAATTGTCAGAGTAGCAACATAATGCTTCTAATCTCCCATTTACATGAAATGCTTTTTGTTGTGAATAATCAATTTAGGAGTAACAGTAAAAGCTTGCCTGTTCTGTTGATGCAAGGCTCGCCTCATCTTCACAGAACCGAATTCTGCCTTATCATACCAAGTGGAGATGATGTTGAGTAAGCCCAGATGAACAAGAAGGGATGTGAAGAGAGAGAGAAAAAGAGATGTATTCAGATGCTTGAAAGGAAGGGCTGCTTTACCCTTTAAACCTTGAGGGTTTTTTCTCAGCCTGACCAGAAAGCACTGAAGCTGTCCCAATGTGCTTTGATGCTAGATAATATTGACACAGCCCAGTAGGCCTTAACTCGGGTCATTGCTTTCCAGCTACCATATTATTTGTGAGATCGTATTTTGGATACCATCCAGCACAGAACAGTTATTTGTAGATAATGCTGAAACCACAGAAGATTCTTTCTGAAAGACTACAGTGTGTCTTAGCAGAGCAAGTCCAAAGGACATCAGCAGCACATTTGATCCTATAACATGCCAAGTATTTTTCCAGTTGTTCTCACAGAAGGTGGCAACTGCCAGTGTAATTCATGTATATTTATTTATTTTGCACCCCCTTAGGCTCAAGAAGACTAGTAACATGCAAACACCTCCACAAAATGTAATGCCTGCAATATAATATTTATTTATGCCCTGCCGCAAAAAGACTCAAGGCAAAGAAAGGCCTTGCATTGTCTTTGGCAAATGCAGCCTTATTAACAGAAATGGATGTGCCATTTGTTTATGTTGTTTTTATAATCATTATTTCTACTTCTGATAAAAGTATTTCATAGCCACAAAGGTGTCGCCAAGATCATAGAATTGTAGAGTTGGAAGGGACCCCGAGAATCGTCTAGTCCTCCCCCCTGCAATGCAAAAATCTCAACTAAAGCATTCATGACAGATGGCCATTCAACCTCTGCTTAAAACCCTCACAAGGAAGGATAGCTATGCTGTGCTATACAAAAGTAGCTTGAGATATCTGTTCTTGTATGTGGTTTCGTTGTTGTGTTGGGCATTACTCTGCATTCACTGGGCTTTAATTTGTTTATGTCCATGCTGGCACAGCCTGTGTCCTGAAAGTTAAGCACAGGACAAATAAAGATACACCTTTTTATTAATCTTGGTGCAAATGCTTATGAGCATATAGTGCATATACCCTTTAATAGTTTTTGCTATGCTTCGTACTAATGAATAAGTCACGCCTTATTGCAACTGAGCATTTCTGGATTGAAGCTTATCTGTTAGTTCTGAAAATAATATTGTGCATCCCCTCTTGTGTGGTGAAAGGGTTTTGTCAGGGAACTGCCATCGGAAGGAAGGGAGGTGAAAGGGCTCACACAGGTTGGGAGAGACTCAGCAGCTGAAGAGGGAACCAGTAGGGGGAGAGGAGGTGAGCTGAGGGAAAGTGAGCTGGAGGGATGGCTCAGAGACACTTCCAGCGAAAACAGTGGGGAGGTTTCAGGACCTCCTGTAGGGACACCCACTCCTCGCCGGAAACTGTCACGCAGAGAGTCCAGAAGACGTGTTTCCGTTAAGGAGCTTTTATGTTGGAAGCGATTCCGAAAGCAACCACTGTCGGAATCTGCCAGCGACTGACGGAGCCATGTTTAAGGGGCTCCGTTACAGACAGAGGTTTGCAAACTTGACCAAACTCTGAGGGACTTGGATTTTACACACAAGCAGCTCATTGTCCCATCACAGGTTTAGTTTCCGATTTGATGAGAGACTACTGGATATTTTTGTTGTCTTTGTAATAGCTGCTTTGTTTATGAATGTACAGGAAGAGCATTGTGGAAACAAATACATACCTGGCACATACTGTTTTTTCCACATGAGGGCACAGCGGCCATTTTGGATGTTGCAATGTCACCCTGAAAATAAGCGCTTTTTGGGGGCTGTGTTCTTGTGTGGTGCCCCAAAATGCATGTTTTTGGATGCTATTCCCCCCAAAAGCGCATCTTTCAGTTCTGCAATCTTGCACGGTGCACGACCTTGGAAGAAAGTGTCCCACTTTTCTGCCTTGACGTATTGGAGGTTGTGCAAATAGACATCCACACCCCAGGCAGCAGATCTACCAAGACTGCTTCCATTTCCTAGAGTGAGTCTCTGTTCTCCATGATATTCATATCCAGCAACCTCAAGCCAAGTTGTCTCCAAGGTCTTTTCCTGTCTTTTATTTCATGATTGATGTAGTTGCTACCAAATTCCAATTCATTAGCTCCCACTGATGTTATACTTTCTCATGTAACATGTACTGTCCATCTCAGGAATCAGTATTGATAGTGCAGAAGTAATCTAGAAAGTACTGTAATTCATTTCCCCTTGAAAAGTTGGACAAAATTAGTTCTTGGTCTCGGAATAACATTTAGAGCTCAAACATTCCACCTGTTCATTTCCAATTCTGTTCTCCTTTTGTTGTACCTGTTTTTAAAATGAATGAAAATGGATCACCTGGAGAATTTCCTATGGCGGCTTAATAGAAATAAGGAGAAGGTTCTCCTGAAGCAGGAAGAGGGATCCATAACTAAGGACAGGGGTACTTGTTTTCCTTCTTGCCTGGGTTAAATACCCACCCAGAAGTAAAGCTGAACCTAGCAGCAGCTTCTCAGTTGTGAACTTCTAATTCTGTAAACTGAAAATGACAGAACACTGGCTTTAGCCCAAAACTGTAAATTGAAGTTGATAGTGTATAATATGAAAACCTTCTACCAATTTAAATTTGCAGAAATCTATTCACCTGGCTGAGCCAGGCAGTGCTTGGATGAGTACCTGTCACTTTGAGGATTAGAAATTTCCTCCCATATTTCATCTGCTGTGACAGTTGTCGCTTCTTTTCTGAGCAACTTCCAAAGGATTGAGCACCCAGGAGGGATCAAAATGGCTGAAATCACACAAACATCAGTGGGCCCAAGCACTCTGCTGTGGTGAAAAGCAGTGTCTACATATAGACTCTGTGGAACTTAGCACTGGGGATACTCTATACCAAATTCATCTAGTACCTTTAAAATCCCTGTTTACATTGGACTGCACAGTTTAATGCATGCCAAACAAGCATTAAATACAGTATTTAGTACTTGACTCTGCAAAGAACAGGGTATGAGAGGCGGTTTTGTGCGTAACAGAAATAGCAAGGCAAGTTTTAAGAAAACTCAAAGCCTTGTTTGTTTTTCACTATGGCTTCTAATATTATTTTTAAAACATAGTTATATCAAGGTTTTTCATGCTCAGTATGAAACTTTATTTGCAGGCTTCCTCAACCTCGGCCCTCCAGATGTTTTGAGACTACAATTCCCATCATCCCTGACCACTGGTCCTGCTAGCTAGGGATCTTGGGAGTTGTAGGCCAAAAACATCTGGAGGGCCGAGGTTGAGGAAGCCTGCTCTATTGAACAAATGAATATTCAACAATTCACTTCCTGTTCCTCATTCCCTATCCAGAAAGTTGTTCCAATTTCCACCCCCCTCAATTTTAATCCATCTTTTCCTTTAGAGCAGTTTCATATTTCCAAGTCTGCATACTTTCTGAATGTCCGATATGGCAAACATTTTAACTAATCTTACAGCTATTTAATTTTTTTCTTACTTCAGAAAATTACGGTTCTGCGTTCACTCCCAATTATAACATTTATGGAGGAAAACAATAGGTGTTTTGTTTGTGTTTGGTCTTTGTGCAGCTTCTCCAAGGTTCCCCAGAGCTGATTGAGCCTAACTTTTTGACAGCAGATTGCCAGTTGTTATTGCACTCTTCAGGGGGGAGTACTTTGGTCCTCGACGACAGACCAGGTAAGTTTGGCGAAAGCCACGTTGCGCAACCTTTGCCAACGGCTGTCTGCGTTGACATTATTCAGCAAGTATGAATTCCTCCCGCTAAATGCTCATTAAGCTCCAACGAGGTTCAGTGTGCTAAATGTGTAGGGCATATAGGACGAAAACAACCGCACAGTTGCTCCTTAAACCATTTCCATGTGGCGATTCTAACTACACAGAGTGAGAATCAATATGAGATGTAGTGGTTAGAATTTCAGAAGAAGACCAGGGAGACCCAGGTTCAAATACCCCTTAGCCATGAACTCTTGAGAAGAGGCATTGTCTTGTGTACCTCATGAGCATGATGCGCGATGTTGCATTGTCGGGAGGCGGCCGAGCACGGAGCTCAATGTGGCGTGGCTTCCCCTCTCGCACTCGGGAGGAGCCAGCCACTGAACCGCTCTGTGCTCAGCCTCCTCCACCCCCTCAATATGAAGGGGCCCCGGTCCCCTGCCAGCAGATTTTGAGGGGGCTGAAGGGGGTCCTCTGCTCCTAGGAATTGACATGGCTGCTCTTGGGCCAGTTGCTGTCTCTCAGCCTAGCCTACCTCACAGAGTCATTGTGAGGGGGAAGAAAGGGGGGAACCATGCTTAAGTCCTAAGAGCCAGTGTGGTGTAGTGGTTAAGAGCGATAGACTCGTAATCTGGGGAACTGGGTTCGCTTCCCCGCTCCTCCACATGCAGCTGCTGGGTGACCTTGGGCTAGTCACACTTTGAAGTCTCTCAGCCCCATTCACCTCACAGAGTGTTTGTTGTGGGGGAGGAAGGGAAAGGAGAATGTTAGCCACTTTGAGACTCCTTTGGGTAGTGATAAAGCGGGATATCAAATCCAAACTCCTCTTTTTCTAAGAGCAAATTGTCTTATAGGAGACCATTGTTCCATCTGGCTCAGTATTGTCAGTCCTAACTTGTAGCAAGTCTACTCTTTCAGACTGGGGTCTTTCCAGGCCATTTCTGTATTGCCGTTTCTGGAGATGCTAGATATGAAACCTAGGGAGTTTGGTGTGCAAAGCATGTGTACCGCCACTGAGCTGCAGTCATTCCCATTGAGGGAGTGAGGATATAATTGTAATATATAATAAATAATACATGGTGAGTTGGTGATCATCATACTGGAACAGACAAATTCCTAGAGGTCAAGAGTCAGGTTTCAGGGAATTGGCTTCCTCCCCCTGTGGCAGTAGATAAGCAGAGCAAAGGAAAAGGAGTTTTCTTACCAGTTAGAAACTTTAATAATTACAGTGAGAGAACAAAAAACCCACCTCCTAGAAATGGCGATGTTCCCAATTAAGGATCACTCCCCCTTCCGTTCCTATTCATCTACGTCACTCCTACATCTTGTAATCTGAGCTTGTACCCTCTGTGCTTTCTGTGTTTTCTATTCTGACACTTTCTCAGCTCTTCTTGACCTTGGGGAGAGCGGAGGAATGCTGTCCAGAGACTGTGAATCTGTTAACCCTCTCTCTCCCAGTGTTTCTTCTTCTTCTAGCTGTTCCCCATCCAGTATTTCCCAGCTTCTGCCTTCTGAACTATGTCCCTCTGCAAACCACTGTTCCAAATCTATACTGTTCTCCTGCTCCTGGGAAGATTCAGGATCCAGATCAGGGGGAGGGGGAGGCTCCCACCATTCTTCGTCAGCACAGTCTTCCTCAGCACAGTCCCTGACATCAACTATCAATGGCTATGTTTTATCTCTACTGTAAGAGGCATTTTATCTCTGAATGCCAGTTGCTGATAATCACAGGTGCTGTTGCATTGCTGTGCTGTTTGCGGGCTTCCCATAGGCATTTGGTTGGCCACTGTGAGAACTGGATATTGGACCAGATGGGCTGTTGGCCTGATCCAGGAGAATCGTCTTATGTCCTTATATTCTCTGCCCATATTTGAGGCAAGTGATGTTGAGTTCCCTCAAAAGTAATGGCAGGTGTTCCTCTCCATCCCCCACCCCCCCAGTGCTAAATTAGCAGGACAAAGGAGAGATGACAGGATTTTGATATGGTATGCTGTGTTGCATCTTGAACCGATTTGGCAGCCTAATGCTAGGCTAAAGAAGCAGGCTATAAATATTAAAATAATAGTAACAGTATACTGAAACTGGGCTTACAGACCATTAAATATGTGTGGTGAGAATGAAGTGAGGGACATTGAACATGAAGGAAATAATTTAGATAGCTGCATAGTGAAAAAACTCAAAACAAAACCCCAACAAACCGTGCCAAAAACTGTAACACATGCATTTATGAGGAGAATGAAAGATGTAGTCAAGAGTGTTTATGCAAAAATATAGAAAAGCATGCTAGCAGCATAAAGCATTATCAAGAAGAGGAACACATTCACAGCAAAAAAAAATATTTCAATTGGAATGTTCTGAATTGTCAGGACTGGGGAAAGGTGGCAGGAAGGAAAACCAGAAAGAGGAGGTTAATTTATTTTATTATGAAACTGTTTCAGCTAAACAAATTTTATAGACCTTGGCTAGAATGTAGTTTTGAAAGGGTGACGTGTTGTGTATGTTGCTGTTCTGTCTTTCAAAATATTGTCCTGTCTTGGTTGGTTTCCATGCTCATGCACCACGAGTTTGTGCCTTTAATGGAAAAGGGCATGTGTTTACTGCTTTTATACATCACCCAAGGGGGTTGCACTCAAGATGCAAAGGAGGTGCGGGAAACAAGGCATGCAGGCTCTTATATTCCATTGCATATGCTTAGAAGCCTTCCTGTCCTGAGATAATCCTGGGATCCCTGAGTTATTTGGATTCTTTATCACAAGGAAACGTCTTAAGCAGAGGTCGGCAACCTAAGGCCCATGGGCCAGTTCTGACCCATAAGTTTCCTGGAACTGGCCCACGGCTGTTCTGTGGATTGGCATGGGGATTCCATGCTCCCCCCCCCATGGTGCCATTTTTTTTCTTGCTGCGGGGACCGACTTCCAGGTCTGAAGAGTGCCGGAAATAGCTTGAGAGCACGCACAGACGCGCACGCTCCAGCCCACCGAGAGGTCTGCCGGGGAGTGGACTGGTCCGGCCTCAAAAAACGTTGCCTATCCCTGGTCTTAAGTATATTCAACAGAATGCATAGAAGCCTGCATCATACCTTCCCAGTCAAAGCAGGAAGATTATAGGCACGATGGATGGGCCTGGTGCATGCAGGGACGTTAGAGATAGGACCAATGCGCACCCACTCCCCTTTATGTCCACACACACACGAAGAAGGATCCTCTTAATCTGCATATAGAAGCAGTTTTTGCACAACTATTGCTGCGCATTGATTGCATCAGTATTCATTTCTGCTTAATGTATATGAGCCCAGTTCTAAATTGCACTAGACAAGGGGATTACAAAGGGAACATTTGCGTATTGATCACTCTGAAGTTGGCCCTGTGGCATCTTTATTCTTCTGGGGAAACATACAGAATTAAGGGCCAGATTCAATTAACTTGGCGCGCTAGCAGAAGCCAGGGCAAGGACTCTTGCTAGTGCAGCGGGGTTTTCCTCCCTCCTCCCAAACTGCTCTGGAGAGTAGGGAGAGCCCCAAGAACAGCACACATGGGGAGGAGAGGGATGGTTTCACTGGGCAAGGAGAAATGCTTGCACTCATGGAATGATTGGATTAGCGAGATCCTGAAATCCAACCTTTGTCATCTAATTGCTAATGGACAAATGATAGTATCCTGCTTTTGTGACTGAAATAAAAGTTATACATGTAACTTCGCCAAATATGCACCCACCTGATTTTTCCAATGTTTCCTTTTTGGAAAGTGTGTATACACACACACACACACACAGAGAGAGAGAGAGAGAGAGAGAGAGAGAGAGAGAGAGAGAGTTAATTTAACTGTCCTATGTGCAATAAGACAGTTTAAGGTTATGGCACAAGAATTGCGAAAAGAAACCTGCCAACACTACCTCTGCACTAATTTTCTATTATATATGCTGTAGAAAACCTTTGCAAGAAATCCCCAGAGCTTTCACGGTCAAGGTTAGTGAAATAGAGGGCAAATGAAAACTCTAAGCTGGCTATTCTAAGAATACATACTTGGAAATATGTAGAAACTCAGTGGAACTCTGTTTCAAGGAAATATAAGTAGGATGAGCATGAAAATGCTCAGATGTGAATGGCACGGGTTCCCATTAATTAAAATGGTGGGTGCCAATCTACATGCATAAATGAATCTCCATAGAAGTGAACTGGAAAGTTGGCTCCTCTACAGAAGCTCCTGTACACCTACTGGATTTCCCAAGGCCAGAACAAATCACGGGATTGATGGAAATGACTCTTGCCCCCTTTAATCCTCAATGCTGATTTAACCTTTGTGGTTTGCTTTTTTGCTTTCACCTTAATGAATTACATATCTGTGACCAGAAGCAGTTGGGTGTGAACCTTTTTCTATATTCAAGAATCAGTTAATAATCCCTTAAGATTGTTGTTAATTCCATGATTTCAGTATACACTGTCATAAAACGACGGCAACTTTTAACAGTTTAAGAAGCTTCTCTGGTGCTTCTTTTTATGAAATCAGATGTCCATTCCATTATCCAGCATTATCTGATATGATTTACTCATAGGTCTTCCTAGCGCTTTTGACGTGGATGAAGGAGTGACATATGAACAAATGCAGGTCAGACATCACCTTGTTTTTAGTAGTTTCATCATTTGCTTTCAGTTCCTTTTCAGTAACGTGTAATGAAATTCCATGTGCTTCACTTTTGTAGACTGTGATTGAGGAGGTTCTAGAGGAATGTGGATATTACAATTTTACCTCAAATAGGTGAGTTTCATTTCAGAAGGAGACATAAAATCATGGTGAAGTCAATAGACAGAAATTACAATTCAGTTTCCTAGTTACAGCTGTCTATTTTGGTTTTGGGGTGCTTTTTAAAAAAATTCATGATTTATGATGTGTAGGCATGTGCTAGATAAAATGGTGTGGAACATTGTAGCCAGTAGTGTAAAATCATATTTGAAAAGAAAGGCACCTCCATCCTTTTCATTTTGATGGATGAGAATTTGTTTTAAAATCCCTTATGAAAAATAAACCTCAAATGAAGAATTGTAGGGCTACCAGCTTGCCTTACGGTTACATTGTCTGGATGTTGCACAAAAATGGGTTGGGACAAGAAAGCAAAGGGGATGTAAAATTTGGAAGAAGCTATTTGAACAACAATACAGCTGCTATTCTGCTCCACCTCTGCTTACTATTGCTGCAGGATTTTCAACAGTGATGGGACAAACATTCATGGGATAGATTGAGTGTCTCATACTCAATAAGTTTAAATGGAATTCCACTAAGTTGTATGATATAGAAATAATATATTGGCATGTGTTTCAGTGGGGTGGCTTACTGCTGGTTTTAATTATTTTGAATGTTTTAAAATAGTTCTTTTTACCTGTTTAGGAACCCCTGATGTAGACAATACTGACCTTGATGAGCCAAGTTCCATATAAGAAAGCTTTTTTATGTTCTTTGTGTGTTACTGAGAGGGGAAAAGAATCTCTGGGTACCTCACACAGATGGGGGGGGGGGGGAATGATGCTACTAATTAGCCATAGCCAATCACTTTCAATAGTGACATCCAAAAGAATTTAAGACCCCTTTAAATAGGAACAAACTGGCTATGAGAGATATTTGTTGCCTACGGTTTCTACAAATGTTGGGATCAGTTGCACTAAAGTCCAGCATATATGTTGGTGCCTAATTTTAGGAGCTTTTAGGTTGGAATTTCACTTATCTGGCAGCTCAAACTCCCGCAAAGCTTTCCTGCAGTCTCTGCTGATGCATCTGTGTCATATTGGCAGCAAGGGTCTAGTCTGCCTCAGGTGATTGTAAATGTTATGGCATTTCTCATTCCCTGCGAATACTTACAGCCTCTTAAATCTTTTTAGGTATCAATACTATCCATGGGGAACAAGGACTCATCCGGCCAGAAGATGAGCGCCTGGAATTCGGACGAGATTGGCATGTTTTCTAATAAGGTCTAAGTGCCTTGACTTCAGCTGTTGTCTTTTGCCAAAGGAATGCACTTTGCTTCAACACAAGAAAAGGGGGGAGGAAATCAGATGTAGGGATAGTTTGCAAAGAGTCATCCAGGCAGTAGAACTTTGGAGCACAACTTTTTCAGTAGATGTTTGCAGTACTTTTTTTTGCTGGCAGAATGCTTACTTTCTGTGCACAATGTGGACACAATCCCAGGTACCTGCATTATGGCAATATAATGCTCCACTGAATTCTTGCTTCTATATAATTTTAAAGGACTTATGAATACTCAGGAACGTTGGAAATATATCTTATGTTTTATAGATGTGTTTATACCAGAGATTTATCTTTTATAATAAGAGTACCTTTTGTAAGGAGAGGAAATCAGAAAGTCGGAGTTCAGAGTTTTCTAGAATACATTTGTGACTAGCCTTTGGGATATTTGCAATTTCTGCTGCGAGTGTGGTATATTAGACAGTATTTAAAACCTGCACAGCTTCTAATATTTGCTATTTCTAAATACATGTTGATTCTATAAATAGATATAGGGTGATGCCAATAATATGTATATAAGAAATGTATAGTGTGCATTTGTATGCAGCATTCATACCTTTACACCCACACCCACGGTGCAATAAATAAATAATTCTTTTTTTATTTTTGTTCAGCTCTGTAGCACATAATGCACTTTGGAAAACTATGCATGCTTTTGGAAAATGCATACAAAATAAGAATGTGTGTGTAGTTGTTGCTAAGACTTTTCTCTCATTTTTGCCAGCATGCTAGAGATTTCAGTGGCTAGCAATATTGAGTGAAAGTATGATTCTCTGGAATGAGGATATTCAACATGGTACCAGATGTTGTTGGACTACAACTTCCATCATCTCTGACCATTGTGAATGCTGGCTGGGCTGATGGATGTTGGGAGTCCAACAACATCCAGATGGCACCCAGTTGGCTAACCATTCTGTAGAATACCCTTGTAGGTAAGACCTCCAAATTTCAATGGTTTTATTTTTATTTTTAAAAACCTGCCTATCTTAATTAGCCTTTTGGTACGTAATGCAATATTTCTGAAGTTGGGTGCTTACCGCATATCTAACCTACTAGGCAGTGTGTTCGTCGTTCAAGCACAAATGAAGAATTTGGGGTTAAAAAAAAAGGCAAGTTCAGCTTGTCTGTTCTGACCCATGTTAGTCTGACATCATCAACATGATTGATTTTGGGACCAACCAAATAGGGTCATTTGAAATCTAGACCATGGCACTGCAGCAAAAATGTGTTAGGTGGGTTATTTTATAGCAGCTTGACATTTTGCAAGGGAGCCGGGATATACTGTAGTTCCATCTCCATTTGGCACAGTAGGCTTATAAAGTCTGTAAGAAAAGGTGCCCGTTCTGAAACATCTGGTGGCATCAGTAGGTGAGGTCTCATGTGCACAGGTTCTTCATATTTTGCTTGTTCATCATGGCAAAATCAGTGGACCCAACCAAGCAGCTGCGTGACGAAGATTTCTGCCACAATGAAGCGGGCCAGGGCATTTCATGTGGAAACCAGAGTAGTTGTGATGCATTCTAGTACGCAAAGCATCCAAGGACTAAGTATTGCCGCGCTGTTGCTTCTCTGGCAACAGTTGCTTGGTTCAAAGAAGTAGTAGTAGTAGTGGGTAGAATTTTGCCCAGACAATGGTACTTTCCTGTTGCAGTTCTTCCCTCCAAAACATATTCCTGAGGATTGCAGAATGTAGCATGGGGGGGGGGGGAAGCAGCTGAAGGAGAAGGGGGAGCCAGACAGCAAAAATTAGTGGCACACGGAGAATTAATAGACACACACCCATCACCACTTATCTTTATGTCAATATAGAGAGAGGCCTTCCAAACTATGTATCACCGCATGGTTCACCCTCCCGTCTCTAAGCAAACATATGGCATACCATAAATTTCAGCGCAGCTCTGTTTCGTGCTTATTGCTGGATGCCACAGTAAAGTTAGGAACCGTAACATATAACTTCACTTCCAATTTAGATTGCCATTAAAAAAGCACAGATCAAATGCTTGTACAGTGATACTGGATTTGAAAGCACCATCTGCAGTGCCCTGTAAAAATAGGAACTATTTTAAAATGTGATTACACATTTTGAAATTGCAAATAATAAAGTATGTTGATTGCTTTTTTTTTTAAAAAAAGTGTGTAATTACACTGGCAACCTTCAAAACCCAGCATTCATCATCCAGGGGATTTCAAAGTAATCATGGCTTCTTCCTATTTTTAGAAAAGTAGACACCACTGGAGAGCAGAAAGATTTGCATTCGTAATGGCTCTGATTTTAAGTATCTTCCAGTAGAAAAAAGCAAGAGATTGATACCTAAAAGACCATAAAATTCTTCTCTTAGTTCTGCCTTCAGGTGTTGCTCCTTTGCGTTTGCAAGGAATCAATCCTAATTATTTCTCTTTGCAGTCAAATCACTATTTTTGCAGCCATTTCATGTTCAAAAATTGGCAGGGAACAATTAAAGAAATGGCTTCTTGGTCCTATGTAAAAGTACTGAGTTTTGTATACAGTCGTACTTTGGATCTTGAATGTCCTGGAACTTGGGACATTTTGGTTCCCGAACTCGCAAAACCGGAATTGATTGTTCTGGTTTGTGAACGTTCTTTTGGAACTCGAACATCCGACGGGGCTTCCATGGCTTCCGATTGGCTGCAGGAGCTTCCTGCAACCAATCAGAAGCCTCAATTTGGTTTTCGAACCTTTTGGAAATCGAACGGATTTCCGGAACGGATTCCATTTGACTTCCAAGGTACGACTGTAGTTAAGAGAACTCTGGACCAGACTCCCCCAACCTGTTGCCCTCCAATGTCCAAAACATCCAGAGAGCATCAGGTTGGGGAAGGCTGCTGTAGGCAGTTTTTAAAATACCTTAATTTTAATAATATACTACTACTGCTGATACCCAGAATCATTTTATTCACAAATAAAATCTACCTATAACCACTATAAATCTCAATTTTGCTGGGGGATGGCTGATTAAAGTTGCAATTTTGTCTAATAATGTACCTATGCATAAGCAAATTTTATCTACTGAATGAGACCGTAAGTGGTAGGCAGGGTTTTGGAATATTTCTGCTTGCATTTTCTAACTGCTTAGAGATGGAAATGGGATCAGCTGGCCCTGTGAATCTTGTTGCTGTATCTAGGGTTGGCCAACCATATTCATGATTAAGGTCAAACTGTTTCTTTACAATAACTGCAACACTGGAAAAGAATTCTGAGTAGTTACAGTGCTCTGAGGGCCATTTAATAAATGTGAGCCAACTGCTTATCTTCCCAACAGGATTGCATAATGAAGCCAGTCTGTGTGCAGATATGGCCTGCAGCAATAGACATTTTTGTGATTGTGACAGCTACCCCCCCCAAAGCCCCTTCTGTAGCAGAAAAACCATAATGACAATTTAGGAAAAAATGCTGTGTACATTGTTTTTCAGTAACATGACATCGGTAGAAACATGCTGCAATAGGTCTCTTCCCAAGAAGCTTACTATTTAAAATTGAACAGGAGGGGAAATGACAACATTACAACATAGGAGCCATCTCCAGAGGGGCATGGCTGCCTGGGCACCCACAAAAATATTATTGTGGGAGCCGGGCAATGAGCAAAGCCAGAGAGAACCTCAAGGTTAGATTGCTGCAATGTGTTATACATAGGGCTGCCTCTGAAGACGGTTCGGAAACTTCAGCTAGTGGCCAGGTTGCTCACCACCGGGACAAGACAGTTTGAGCATATTATTACACCAATCCTGGTCTGACTGCACTGGCTACCAATTAGTTTCCGGGCCCAATTCAAAGTGCTGGTTTTGACCTTTAAAGGACCGTAATACCTTAAGGACCACCTCTTTCCATATGAACCTACCTGGACCCTGAGATCACCTTCTGAAGCCCTCCTTCGTGTGTCTCCTCAACGAGAAGTCCGGAGCGTGGCAACATGAGAATGGGCCTTCTCTGCAGTGGCTCCCCGTCTGTGGAATGCTCTCCCTGGGGAAGTTTGCCTGGCACCTTCATTATACACCTTTAGGTGCCAGGCAAAAACGTTCCTTTTTAACCAGGCCTTTGGTTGATCAGATTTACATCCTATGCCTTTTAAAATGTGTTTTTTTTAAGGGGGGTGCTATTGGGTTGTTTTTAAATTTTTATTAGGTATATTGTGGTTTTATATCTTGATTTTATTCTGTGAACTGCCATGAGACCCCTGGATATAGGGAGGTATATAAATTCAATGAAGAAGAAGAAGAAGAAGAAGAAGAAGAAGAAGAAGAAGAAGAAGAGCCAGCTAGCCAGCCTCTGCAGTACTGTGCCCAAGAGAGAAGCAGTTCAGCTCCACCTTCCTCAGCCAGCCAGCAAGTACCCTTCTTGAGGGGGCTTGGTTGCGGAGGCAGAGGCTGAGCCCCTTCCTCACTAGCTGCAGACAGGAGGATGAAGAGCAGCCGCTGCCTGCAGCTGCAATGCAAACGTACAACCTCACCTGCACACTCGTGATGCCACACTCACTACATGCAGGTGTGTGCATGTAAGGTCACACAGCCGTGTGATGGCGGCAGGCACCCACAGTCCTGAGGGCGAGATGGTGCCCTTGGATTATGGAGACAGAAAGACCAGAGTAATTCAGGTGAAATAAAAGTGGAGGAGGAATGGAAGAAATGAATGTGTGCAAATGAATTTACTTAAATGTAGGTTTTGTGCAATTAAAACACTTCTCACATCTGTGTATTTAATACACACATGTGTTAAAGATGCAGCCTTTTCAGGCTTTTAGATGGTTTGATGAATGGAAAATAAAATAATTTGGGAATACTCTTTGTTTTCCAAATGATAAGACCATTGATTTGGGGTATGGAAGTTGGCGTGTTCTATTCACCCAAGTCGGCGGCCTCAGTTTTAAATTCCTTTCATTTTTTCCTATTGATTTCTAGTAAACCAAGCATTAATTATTCACGTTTTTGGTTTTCAGCAAAAGTGTATCGTGTTCGACGCAAGGAAGATAATAGTATTCTAAAAGCACTTAATTGGGGTCATCCAAAGTTAACAAAGACTTCACATTCCCACTGGTGTGGCAGGTCGCAGGAACAGCACATGCAAAGGAAAAAGAGAGTTTCCACTGTTCACTACAATTGACAGTGCAATTGGCCTTTGGAAGTTAAGAACATTTAAGAAGAGCCTACTGGATCAGACCCAGTGGCCCATCTTGTCTAGCATTCTGTTCTCACGACAACTAAACAGATACTCCTGGCAGGTGAGGGCAACAGCTCTCGTTCCAGTTGTGATTCCAAGTAACCAATATCTAGAGACATACTGCCTCAGGAAGTGGAGGTAGAACATAGCCATCATGTCTAGTAGACATCAGAGTCCTCCATGAATGTATCTAAGCTCCTTTTAAAGCTTTCTAAGTTGGAGACTATCACTACATCTCATAGGAGCAAATCCCAGAGTTTAATTATGTGCTGTGCAAAGAAGTCCCTCCTCCTGAAGCTTCCAACCTTCAGCTTCATGAAACGAGCCAGGGCCCTAATATTACTTAATTAATTCAGGCTATTTCTATGTTGCTTAACATCAAATATCTATATCTATCTATCTATCTATCTATCTATCTATCTATCTATCTATCTATCTATCATCTATCTATCTCTATCTATATGGCGTGCAGCAAATTAAATACCAAACCATGCAATAAAGCCATCAGTAAAAAAACTATTAAGAATGACAATTAAAAAGTACTGTACAAATAAGTACAAATGTTACTTCTGCCAAATGCTCGTCATTCCCCACCCCCACCCCTCCGACTGAACTGGGAAGGGGGACATATTCTTTAAAATAATGAGCTCATAAATTCTTTTACAAAGACTACCTGCTTCAGTCTTTGACCTTCATACATTAAATATTACATTTACAGTTTCGGGTTTGATTTCAAAGAGAATTAACCGAGTTTCCAGTATGACTTTTCTGAAATAGCCAATGTACAGCATGAGAACATTTCAAGAGCTAAGTGGAAAATGAACTGTATTAGATGCAAGGACTAATAGGTATTAATAGGCAAGTAGATTTGCCCTAAATGGCAAAATCGGGATTTGTTGGATGACAGCCTATATATTCTGATCCAAGTATTGACAACGAACTTCTTTAACAGCATATCATTAGAGCTTTCTAAAACTTGTTTTTGGAGCAACAAACCAAGATGGGCACTAAGACATGTTACAGAGACCCTACAGCCATTTCTGAATACACAAAAGAACAACACACATCACTTTAACTGAAGCAGCCCCTCCTACCACATCCCATACTATTCTGCATGGCTAACCCAACCCACCTAAGTAGATGTGTGAGCTTCGTAAGGAACTGCAGCAAGAAAGAAGATATAACAAACATCCTGTTCTGGGGTTACAATTCTAAGCCAATAAGTTCAAAGCATGAGCAAACTTGCAGAAATATACACCGATGTCTTTTGAAAATAGATTGGCAAGTCACATGACAATCAGATTGGTATTGAACTGGGCTCTCATCCAATCATGTCAAAGAAGAACTGATGAGGTCTGAAAGCAATGACAGGAAATTGACAAGGTGAAGTAACATGATGGAAATGTGAAATTCATTACTGGCTTGCAGAACATTCAGCTGTGCGGGAACTGAGAATATAACAAAGACATACTATGGAACCAATGTTCAATAAAGACTGGACACAGTCTAACCACCACATAAGCTTTGTGCAAGCAAGTCAGAATGAATGCTGAATAGACAGGGTGTCCGGAGGAGCGCCATAAGAGACTATTCATTATTTTCAGCTTTGAAAGAGGTTCTGCAGTAACTCGCCTGCGAAACAACACTGAGTGGCTTGATTGTCATTGGACGTGCAGTTGAAACTCCATGAAAATAATTGCTGGCTTGTGAAAGTAGCACAGCATGGCTTCTGAATGCACAGGCTACACACCTTCAGAAGAAAAGGACTCGCTGTCATCCAAGCTTCAGGTGAAACTCATGTGGAGATAGTTCACTTCTGTTCTTTGACACAATCATCATAGCGAATGACAGTGCCTGGACATTCTAACAATTATCAAATCAAGATGATTTGCCCAAACTTTAGGAATGTTTTGCACAGAGAGAAAACTGTTCTGAATAAAATAGAACCACCATGAATTTTGTTCAGGGTTACTCTGTATGTTGACATACAATGATTCGGATACATACAATAACTCAAAACCAAACCATTGTAAACATAGAACTTTCAGGAACAAACTAAAGTGACACTGTTTAGCAGTTGCAGGGATGCATTTCTTAAATATGTAAACAGGAGCCACAATAGGGAACTGGGAAAAGGGTTAAAGGTCACTTCCCTTAGGTGCCTAGTCTAGAATGGAGGAGCCATCCATATAATTGCAAGACTGGTGTCATGTCTTGTTTCGTCCTCTGTGGACATATTACACCAACAAGAACCTAAAATGTCTGTGTGGTGGTGCCATCTTGCATTTTCCTCAGTATTTGGGGAGGGTGACCTCAATCCAATTTATACACCGCCCTTCTCAAAGTAGCTGCTAGACTTTCGTCCCCTCAAAATAGTCCCAGGATCCTATTGCTTTGCTACTCTAACAGTGTTATCAACAAAAAGCGGCATATATTGAAAACCATGAAGTAAAACAGCTGTTTTGAAACTTGAGACCCCTTTGGGGAAGCAGTTTAGTCCTGCCTGTTCTGGTTCTTTGCAGAGAGGACAGAGGTTGTTAAGGAGTATAATACAGCCATGAAAGCTTCGGGTGGTGAGAGCAGGATTGAATAAATCAAGGCCACCATTGGATTGCAGCAAAACACAGAGTGGAACTGAGGAAGGCTACAGCTCGGTGCTGGAGCAACTGTAGAAGGCACTAAGTTCAATCCCTGTCATCTCCAGTTATGGCTGGGAGAGACCCTTGTCTGAAATCCTGGAGATCTGCTGCCAGGCATTGTGGACCACTTGTCTGGCTCAGTATAAGCTAGCTGCCTGTATTCCTTAAAAAATAAAATAAAAATCAGTCACAGGCATATGCAGTCTTTAATTATAACCACTAGTACAGCATCATCAGCATTCCCCAGTTGGGTTAAGTGGGACATGGCATTCCAGACTAGTAGCTACACAACAGTGTGCGGTCAAGGCATGCTTTTAAGGAGTCAATGCATTTCATTGCAAAGGCAGCAATGTGTCAGAGGCAGCTGAGTTGGCCTCAATGTGTGGAGTGTTTTCTGTGTTCATAAAACATTGCAGGTCATTCCGGTTCGGCAAGGCATCCTGAAATTATGGTTCTGAAACACACACATCAAATCTCATCGTTGCTGGGTATTTTGCTTGTTCTCATATTCTTAGATTGCTTGTTCCTCATCAGCTGCACCTATTGATGGGTGCTCTTTCTGACATTTAGCATAGGGAAGGATCACCTGTGTGTGCAAGAGAACATTTACTGCAACCTCAGGATCATCATATTGTGCTCACTGATGTGCACACAGATGGACAAAGCCAAGCCAGCTTCCAGAATCCTAGGTACTCAAATTTAGACTTGACTCGACCAAGATAGAATTGGAACTACAGCAAGAGCTATAATGGTAGCAGTGGCAACCAGGGGTGTACGAAGGGGTGTGCGGTCCGCCCCGGGTGTCACCCTGAGGTGGGGTGACAAAATGGCGGGCGGCACTCACTGCGGGGCCTGCAGCGTTCCCAAGCCACAGGTCTTGGGCACCTGCAGGCTCCACACTGTCCGCCAACTCCCCCCCCCCCCAGTTGTAGGGTGGCTGAGGCCCCACGTATGGGTGTCTGTCATCCGTATGCGCGCCGCCCGTCGTCCGTATGGGCAGTTCGCCCCACCCCTTGGCGCACTGTCCTAGGTGACCAAGAGCCTTCCTCCGCCACTGCTGGCAACCAGTTATCAACCTCCCCCTCCCAAGCTTTCTTCGGATCTTTGAATCAGAAGATTTTAAAATAAATTTACTGCTGGAACTCAGTGTAATCCTGTTGAATTTATTTGTTGTGGCCTTAAACCACAGAGCCTAACATTTGCCGATCAGAAGGTCAGCAGTTCGAATCCCTGCGACGGGGTGAGCTCCCGTTGCTTGGTCCCTGCTCCTGCCAACCTAGCAATTTGAAAGCACGTCAAAGTGCAAGTAGATAAATAGGTACCACTCTGGTGGGAAGGTAAACGGCGTTTTCGTGTGCTGCTCTGGTTCACCAGAAGTGGCTTAGTCATGCTGGCCACATGACCCGGAAGCATGACCCGGAAGCTCCCTCGGCCAGTAAAGTGAGATGAGCGCCGCAACCCCAGAATCGGCCACAACTGGACCTAATGGTCAGGGGTCCCTTTACCTTTATGGAGCAGTAAAGACTGATAATCCTATTACTCATTATGGTAAACCCTCCAGTCCACAGTGGGCACTTGTTGGTATGCTATTGGCAGCTGACCAAGGGTTGCAGGTGCTGATGCCAGGCATGTAAATGAGGCAAGCTGGGGCAGGAGAGGGGGCAAGGGACCTCCATGTGTGCATGGGAGATGGAGGTTCCTGTAGGAAGCTACTGGACTGGGATCCACTTCCAAGAAGAACTAGTGTATTAAAGTGTTTTGCCCACATTGTGTATAACCCAGGTCCCAATTAAAATTCATATTTAGCCTTTCAGATCTGGCACAGTTTCTAATCCACAAATCCCCCCAAAAAAACAACCAAATTGCCTTTTTCCAGGTGGCTTATTGTGATCCTAGCCACTGTTGCAGATTAAATTTTCAAGGTTGTTACAGAGACGGTCCTTTGCTTGTGTGATTACATGATTGCTCGCTGCCATTGCTTTTAGCAAAAGTGAGACTGTAATAATACAAATAATCCGCAAATCCCAATGGCATCAGTCCAGAATTCTCTGTGTGTGGTTAAACTGTGTGGGGGAACACTGCTTTTCTTTTAATCCAAATTATTTGTTCTTTACTGTTTGCATTGGCTTGCATCCTTAGCCACTGTGGCAAAGGGCCCCAGAACTGCAAAAGTAAACTTGTAATCGGCTCACAGCTTCTGAATGGAAGACATGCCCTCTGAATCAGCATGGATTTTGAGTTAGGAGGCAGTCCATGTCCAGCCAGCTAAAAATCTGACTGAGGCACAGCGTGTGGCTTACCAGTGTGTGCCTCTCTTTAGAGATTTCTTATAGATGCATTTGCCTTGTTAGGAACATTTTTGCTGCTGGACATTAGAGATAAACCTGACCTCAGCCACCCTAAAAGCAGTTTGCTGCTTAAACCAATTTCCACTTTGGCACATCAACAGAACTGGACAAGGGAGCAATCCTGAACCTGCAGTTCTGAGGTCATTTGTTTATTTTCTCCCAGGGTTGTTTGGTTTAGCAACCTTACGCACCACACACACACACACACACACACACACACACAGGAGGAGCGTACACGACCTTCTTGATAATTTTTAAATGCCTCTGCCATTGCCAGATGCGCTTTGTTTCAAATAGTTATGCTGGGAATGGCTTCTTGGAGTTTTCCTAACCTTGTCAATATACGTTCTTTCCGAAAGCTGTTAAGGCTGAATGCCAATTGTCTTTACAGTGGTACCTCGGGTTACATATGCTTCAGGTTACATACGCTTCAGGTTACAGGCTCTGCTAACCCAGAAATAGTACCTCGGGTTAAGAACTTTGCTTCAGGATGAGAACAGAAATCGTGCTCCCGTGGCGCGGCAGCAGCAGGAGGCCCCATTAGCTAAAGTGGTGCTTCCGGTTAAGAACAGTTTCAGGTTAAGAACGGACCTCCAGAACGAATTAAGTACTTAATCCGAGGTACCACTGTACTGCAAAGAGGAGAGGATGGGTCTGTCAGCTCTGGAGCAGTCAGAGCATTTGAACACACCAAGGCAATCTCAGAGACTAGATATATTGGTAATGATCTACAACAGAGTGGGTCAACTTCAAGCTAGTTGGAACCCTAAGCTCTACCAGCTAGAACTAGATGAAGAAGGCAGCACGGGGTTGGAATTAAAGAACACATTCTGAATCTAGGAATTAGTTATCATCTCCTGTACTGAGCTCAGAGGGCTTGTACACAAAAGTCCACTCCTGGTTAGCTCTCTTTATTTCAGCAGCAGTAGGAAAAGTCATTTTGCTGTGGCACAATTGAAAGTCAAAAATCCTTGTCGATCTACTGCAGATCACCTAGTGATTTAACAGCAGGTCCAGATCCCAATTTGCCTTAGAGCTCCTGGCACAGTGAGACAAGCTGGACACATGGCAATTGTTATGAGGTTGACGCTTCGTGGTTGATTTTTCCTTTGAAAATGGCTGATGTGAATGGGTGAGCCAGAATCGTAATATGTGGAAGTTGGGGGGGGGGACTGCTGTGGCCCCACCTAGAGTCCACACACACACACACACACACACACACACACACACAGCTTTGCAATGGATGAAGGTGCCCATTTGCAGCAATATGATACAACCCAGTCCATAGTGTGGTTGTGTAGGTAAGAGAGACAGAAGCTGCGAGAATGAGAGAACATTTGAGCTCATGTCCAAGTTATTCTGGGAGCTAGCAAAAGGTGAGAAATCCTTCTTGTATCTGGTTATGAAAGAAGTTTCCATTAGAGGAGATGGATGAAGGTACACTTGATCCTTTGTTCCTTGGGAACTATTCTTTGCTGCCATCTGCTATTATTGCCACAACACTGTCTGGTCTGAAGGAGTGTTTAATGCATGAAAAAGGCAGCCCAAATTTCCAGTCTCTCTCTCTCTCTCTCTCTCTCTCTCTCTCTCTCTCTCTCACACACACACACACACACAGTTAATTAGGATACCAAATATACCTTCTGAATTCATTACCCTGTGTAGTCAACCAGAAAAACTGCTAGGATATCCATGCTGCCAATGACCCAGCCGACACCTTTGCTCACTTGACTAGATAAATTATTTTCAGGCACTTTGGCTTCACTCAGGCTAGGATCCACTTTTTCCTTGATTTATTCCTTGCTTCCCGACTGCAGGCATAAATTGAAAACTTGAATACTAGATGAATTGAGTTTTGTGTGGAGAGGTTTGCAGGAAATCAACAAATTCATACTGGCATTGCTAACTACATCTATGGTGAGCAGCAATTAAAACATTGCTTTGCTAAGAATGGTGACACAACCTTATGCATGTTTACTCAAAAGGAAGTGCTACTGAGTTCAATGGAGTCAAGTCCCAGGTAAGTGGGTACAGGATTCTAGCATTCATCACCTGGAAGTGAACCTCTCTGAGTCTAATCAATATATAAGTCTAAGAAAGAACAGAAAGAAAGAGAGAGAGAGAGAGAGAGAAAGAAAGAAAGAAAGAGCCTCCCTGGATATGACAAAGGGCCCATCATGTCACCTTGCTTCCTGGTAATCACCAGCTTGTCTTTTAAGGTGAATTGGGTACTGTAACGCCAACCTTGGTCTGCCCTCAGCCAGGCCCCACCTGCCTGCCTTCTTACTTGCAACCTGCTGGCGATGATGACTATGCTTGTCACTGGATCTGCTTTCATCTCCCTCGCCTTCCACCCTACCAGTCCCAACCATAGCTGTCAACGTTTCCCTTTTTAAAAGGGAAATTCCCTTATTCCGAATAGGATTCCTTGCAAGAAAAGGGAAAATTTGACAGCTATGGTCCCAACTGAGTACCAGCCACCGTGGCTAAGGGTTCTGACAGCTGTTGTTGTTGTTTAGTCGTTTAGTCGTGTCCGACGCTTCATGACCCCATGGACCAGAGCACGCCAGGCACTCCTGTCTTCCACTGCCTCCCGCAGTTTGGTCAAACTCATGCTGGTAGCTTTGAGAACACTGTCCAACCATCTCGTCCTCTGTCGTCCCCTTCTCCTTGTGCCCTCCATCTTTCCCAACATCAGGGTCTTTTCCAGGGAGCCTTCTCTTCTCATGAGGTGGCCAAAGTATTGGAGCCTCAGCTTCAGGATCTGTCCTTCCAGTGAGCACTCAGGGCTGATTTCCTTCAGAATGGATAGGTTTGATCTTCTTGGAGTCCATGGGACTCTCAAGAGTCTCCTCCAGCACCATAATTCAAAAGCATCAATTCTTCGGCGACAGGAGTTAAGAGACTACTATTCTCCTCACAGAGCTACAATTGCGTGCCCAGGCGCCATGACCCGCCACCCTGCCACATGAATTAAATGACCATGGTTGGGAAAAAATTGTTTTGGTGGAAATTAGACCACAACCTTATTGATTACAGATGTAAGTGGCTTTGGCTTAAAGCATTGGGCAGAACCTGTATAAACCAACCCACCTGCTGGTTGATTCTCCATGGGGTTGAATTCAATGGTTAGGGAGGCCGAGGATATATATCAAGTAGGGACTCCCAACCAAGTTCATGTGAGAGGAGAGCTATCGTCCTAGTCCAGAAATGGTGCATCTCCTCATGGATCTCTTTAATGGGACACCCCCGTTCCCTTGGAGGGACAGGCAAAGCCTTACAGCAGGCATAGGCAAACTTGGCCCTCCAGATGTTTTGGGACTACAACTCCCATGATCCCTAGCTAATGGGACCAGTGGTCAGGGATGATGGGAACTGTAGTCCCAAAACATCTGGAGGGCCAAGTTTGCCTATGCCTGCCTTACAGCTTCCCTTCTGACCAAGTCTAAGGCCTTACCTGATGCCTTATGTGCCAAAGTTGTGACACATTTTTTTTGTTTTTTTTTAAATTTTATTTTACAAATATAAATTTATAACAATACCAGATTTCTCTGAATCTCGAGACTCCCCCCCCATCCCCTCCATGGGTCCTATTGTCAACATTTTCAACTGCATATTATTTCATAATCTATATTTTGTATCTATCCATATTATCCATAATGTTTGTTGCATTACAAGTAAGATTAAAATCCTGCTAATGTTTTTATCTGCTTACTGTGGTCTCCTAAATAAATTATAAATTTTTCCTGTTCTTCCTTGGAAGTTTTTGTCTTCTTGGTTTCTGAGCTTTCCGGTCAGTTTTGCCATTTCGGCGTAGTCTAACAGCTTGGGTTGCCATTCCTCTCTGGTAGGGACTCTTTCTTCTTTCCATCTCTTGGGCTAGTAGCATCCATGCTGCTGTTGTCACATACATAAAAAGTATTTTCTTAAGCTTCTGAGCTTACAAAAGTTATTTTAAACATATTTTTCAGTTCATTATGTATCATTTCCCAGAAAGCTTTTATTACCTTACATGACCACCACATATGACAAAAGGTACCTGAAAGTTGTGACAGTTTCTATGAGGGAGAACCCCCCCCCCCGCCCAGTAGTGATGTATGGAAGTGAGAGCTTGACCAAAAAGAAGGCTGATCACCAGAGAATTGATGCTTTTGAAGTACGGTGCTGGAGGAGACTCTTGAGAGTCCCATGGACTGCAAGAAGATCAAATGTATCCATTCTTAAGGAAATCAGCCCTGAGTGCTCACTGGAAGGACAGATCCTGAAGCTGAGGCTCCAATACTTTGGCCATCTCATGAGAAGAGAAGACTCCCTGGAAAAGACCCTGATGTTGGGAAAGATGGAGGGCACAAGGAGAAGGGGACGACAAAGGACGAGATGGTTGGACAGTGTTCTTGAAGCTACCAACATGAGTTTGACCAAACTGCGGGAGGCAGTGGAAGACAGGAGTGCCTGGTGTGCTCTGGTCCATGGGGTCACGAAGAGCCGGACACGACTAAACAACAACAACCCATAACACCTTTAACTGACTACAGTTCCCAGAATCATTCGGCAGAAGTCATGGCTCCTTGATACTGCTTTAAATACATACATTTAAGATGAGCCCCTGCTCTAGCTTCTCCCCAAGTACAAAGGTGGCAAAGGTGGCACCCCACAACAAATGAACAACAACTTCACACTTATTCAGTGAGAAGAAAATTGTCAGGAGAGGCTTGCCTAATTTAAATGAGCAGGGAGCCTAAGGGAAATGACAACATATGATAATTCCTGAGGAAATTAAGGCAGCAGGGGGAAAATCTCATGCACCCCCTTTCAGACGGCAGGTGTTTTTCTTGTGCTTTCCTCCGTTTAGTAATGGCAATTGGTGGGGAGGAATCGGACTTAATTGTACATCCAGAATGATTCACCCCTTTTGTTGTTCAGCCGTGCCCTGAGCTCACTGAATGAACTTTGGGTTTGTTTGTACTAAATCATTTCATTTGCTCAAGAAGAAATGTTTAAATTATCCTCAATGAAAACATTCATTTGACTAAACTGGTTAGCTGTAGGGAAATGCCACAGGGCCCAGCGGTGATGGCGCCTGTGTGCATTTTTCTCACTCTTGAAAAATGTGCAGACGAATAGCTAACCGAATCAAACGCCAGTCTCCAAGATAAAGGACTGGCAGTCTCCTCAGAGGACGTGGGTGTTGGAGCAGGATCACCGCGCCGCAATTCCCCCTCCTTTTAATTAGCAAATCTTGCCTGCGCCAGGGGTTTGGTTTCAGGGCCAATTTGGACATTCAGATGACTTACAGCAAATGTAAATTCAGGCCCACAATGGCCATTCTGTGACTTTATGCAAACCACATGGCAAATGCCACTGCAGTATTACAATGGCCAATGCTGTAATATCTTTTATATATTTATTCACCAACACTACAAACACTCCCATTGTAAGTAGAAAAAGTTTTTTCCCCTCTCCCCAAATGTTAATTGTTGTTGTTGTTTAGTCGTTTAGTCGTGTCCGAATCTTCGTGACCCCATGGACCAGAGCACACCAGGCACTCCTGTCTTCCACTGCCTCCCGCAGTTTGGTCAAACTCATGCTTGTAGCTTTGAGAACACTGTCCAACCATCTCGTCCTCTGTTGTCCCCTTCTCCTTGTGCCCTCCATCTTTCCCAACATCAGGGTCTTTTCCAGGGAATCTTCTCTTCTCATGAGGTGGCCAAGGTATTGGAGCCTCAGCTTCAGGATCCGTCCTTCCAGTGAGCATTCAGGGCTGATTTCCTTCAGAATGGATAGGTTTGATCTTCTTGCAGTCCATGGGACTCTCAAGAGTCTCCTCCAGCACCATAATTCAAAAGCATCAATTCTTCGGCGATCAACCTTCTTTATGGTCCAGCTCTCATGGATCACTGCCTTGCCGTGGCAAAGGGGCTTGAATAACTCAGAGAAGCTATGAGCTATGCCATGCAAGGCAACCCAAGATGGACAGGTCATAGTGGAGAGTTTTGACCAAACGTGATCCACCTGGAGCAGAAACAGGCAAGCCACTCCAGTATCACTGCCAAGAAAACTCCATGGACAAAGACAACAGGCGTATAAAATGTTAATTACCAACATAAAATTCAACTTGCTGTACGGCTTGGACAATTCCAAAGGCAGTCAAATTTCTTACAATCCTTCAGTTTGCCTCATAATATTTTCCTACCCCCTCTCCCTTGTTTGTTTGCTCATTTCTTTCCCTCTTGGGATCATCTACCTATCCATTACCCATACTTAGACTTTGTCTATACTTGCCTTAGGAGGTCTGCCCATAGTGTTCCCTGTGTTACTGGTGGGACACATTGTTGGTGGAAAGGGGGGAAAAAGATATAAAAAGGAGACTTCCTGGATCCCAAGATCCAAGTTTGGACAAGTACTCTTGGGTGGGAGAACCCCCAGCAGAGATTTAAAAACACAAAATATGCAGCTAAGTAAAGTGTGGAAATATAGGCTGTTAAACCTTTAAAATCATGCCCTTGTGTGTTCCAAAACTCCCCTCTTCCCCCAGCATAAGAAAAGACAACACATTCAACAAGTTAAAAATTGGTTTACTTACCAACTCTTCAAAGGTCAGGTTCATGTGCTTTTCTATATATCAGAAAAGTTGCACAGGCAGTAAAACTTGGCTTAGTTGCAAAGTAGTGAACGTTCTTAAATTATGCTATAGGAGCTCAAGAGAGGCTTGTTAGAGCCATGTGACCAAGCTGGAGCAATCAGCTTAGCCTCTTCATATGCTGAGTTCATCAGGTACACTGGAGAAGAAGAAAGACTTGATTCCTTGGTTCCTCCCAATGTGAGCTAAGCCTGGCAGGGCAGCTTACTCTATGGTATTAACCCCTTCACGCATCAATTAGACTTAAGCATGTTAGCTAGCTGCTTATCCCACACATGTCTCCTTTGACTTTGAATGTTGAAGTCTGGACATTGGCTTAATTTCCAAAGAAGAGCGTCAGTCATATATATGATTTGAGCTTCTTAGCTGTGATTTTGCTGCTCTTACTTCAACATGCCCAGCCTATGTGGCCAATCCAGAGCTTTAGAACATGTCACAGCCTATCAGATGCTCCTCTCTGGTGGCTCACCAGACAGGGCACCTTCACGTAGACCTGAAGGTTCACAGTTCTAGCCATGCTGGTTCCCAATACTTGACCTCCTTGATTTAGGACTCTGCTGCCATTTTGATAAATAAAGCCGCAATAAAGCCATTTAACTCCCCACACAGAATGGCATAAGAAGGCACGACCCGGTATAATGCAGCAGAGAGTTTCAGAGCTGCTTTGAATGTAAAATGGGAACTGAACTAGCGGCTCTGCATTGAAAGAGACTGATGTAATAAGGGAAACGTAGGCCTTCATGGTTAATGAATTTACTGCGAAATATACGGCCAATTATACTTGGCTCCTCCAGCGAAAAGTCGCCGGTAACAAGCACTGTTTATTTAAAGCGATGCTCATGAAGGGCAGATGTGGGGAAAGGAACGGAAATGCGGAGCCATCTGTGTGGATGGCGTACATATTATAATCAAGTAGGAAGAGAGGGAGACAGCTTCGGCATTGATGATAAAGATAGATGGAGTGATACAAGAGCCAGTTCTAAGAAACAGCCTCATACAGGTATCTCTCTGGAGATTTCTGGCAGCTGCTTTGTACCTCAGGTTAGTTTTCCAACGAATGACACTAGAAAGAGGAGAAGTCATTAGGGATTTCAGTACTTCTCCATGATCAGGATCGCTATGGAAGCAGCATCGGAGATTTGCAATGAGACTTTTGTTTCATTTGGGATGGTGATATACTTCCTAGAAGCATTTCGGTGTCAGCTGTCGGTGCTGCATTCACAGAGAGCTACCGAGATTGGCTTACTTCTTCAGAGATTTCTTCTTTTTTTTTTTTTTTTCTGCAACCAGCCTGGTTTTATTTTTTTTTTAAAAACAATTTATTGGGTTTTACAATAGAAATAAACATAATAAACAATATAACATTTGTCTTAACATAGTTTCACATTTTCTTTGGACTTCCTCACATCTCCCGCTCCCACTTTCATCGTTATAACATTTTGTCAGCAATTTATCATCTTATTTAAAATCTTATGTCCCTTCTATGTTTCATAATCTTATAGTTCTCGAAAGGAGTTAAATTTTCACAATCTTACTTATTTTCTTAAAAACCTCTAAATTTAGTGGTGCTCAGTTATTTTAGTCTAGCATCTTATTTAGCATTCACTCACATTATAATATTTTTGTAAATAAATCTTAAATTTCTTCCAGTCCTCCTCAGTCCTCTCTTCTCCCAGGTCACGAATTCTGCCGGTCATTTCAGCCAGTTCCATGTAGTCTATCAGTTGCATCTGCCATTCTTCCAGTGTGGGTAGATCTTGAGTTTTCCAGTGTTTTGCGAGAAGTATCCTTGCTGCTGTTGTTGCATACATAAAAAATGTCTGGTCCTTCTTTACCACCCCTTGGCCGACAATACCCAAAAGGAAAGCCTCTGGTTTCTTAGTGAAGGTATATTTAAATACCTTTTTCAATTCATTATAAATCATTTCCCAGAACGCCTTCACTTTAGGGCAAGTCCACCAGAGGTGGAAGAACGTTCCCTCACACTCTTTACATTTCCAACACTTATTATCAGACAGGTGGTAAATTTTTGCAAGTTTGACTGGGGTCATATACCATCTATAAATCATTTTCATTACATTTTCTTTCAAAGCGTTACATGCAGTAAATTTCAATCCATTACTCCACAACCTTTCCCAGTCCTCAAACATGATATTATACCCAATGTCCTGTGCCCACCTTATCATAGCTGATTTAACCGTTTCATCTTGTGTATTCCATTTTAAAAGCAAGTTATACATCCTTGAAAGTACCTTAATCTTTGGTTCTAACAATTCTGTTTCTAGTTTCGATTTCTCCACCTGGAACCCTAGTTTCTTATCATTTTTAAAAACTTCTTTAATCTGAGCGTAATGTAACCAGTCTCGCACTTTGTCTTTCATTTTCTCCAAACTCTGCAATTTCCAATTATCTCCATCCTTTTCTAGTATTTCCCAATATTTTGGCCATTTAGCCTCCATATTGGGTCTTTTTCGGGCCTTAGCTTCCAAAGGTGAAAGCCACCTTGGTGTTTTATTTTCCAGCAAGTCTTTATATTTTGTCCAGACATTAAACAGTGATTTTCTGACAATATGGTTCTTAAAGGCCTTATTTGCTTTAACCTTGTCATACCATAAATATGCATGCCATCCAAAAGTATTGTTAAACCCTTCCAGATCTAACACATCAGTGTCTTCAAGAAGTAGCCAGTCTTTTAGCCAGCAGAACGCTGCGGCTTCATAATACAACTTTAGGTCTGGCAGGGCAAAGCCCCCTCTTTGTTTTGCGTCAGTTAATATCTTAAACTTAATTCTGGGCTTTTTGCCCTGCCAGACAAACTTAGAAATATCTCTCTGCCACTTCTGAAAGCACTCCTTTTTGTCCAAAACCTGAAGTGTTTGAAATAAAAACAACATCCTTGGCAATACATTCATCTTGATAGCAGCAATTCGGCCTAACAAAGAGAGTTTCAATTTTGACCAACTATCTAAGTCTCTCTTAATTTCTGTCCAACATTTTTCATAGTTATCCTTAAATAGACTTAGATTTTTTACTGTTATGTTTACCCCTAGGTATTTTACTTTTTTAACCACATTAAGTTCCGTCTCATTCTGAAACCGTTCTGACTCTGTATCAGTCAAATTTTTTCCCAAGACCTTAGTTTTCTGTTTATTTAATTTAAATCCAGCCACCCGACCAAAGTCATTAATCAGTTGTAATACTCTTTTCGTACTAGGCTCTGGCTTCTGCAGGGTCAAAACCAGGTCATCTGCAAAAGCTTTTAATTTGTATTGTTTCTGTCCGACCTGAATTCCTTCCACCAACCGATCCCCTCTAATCATGTTCAGTAGCACTTCCAGAACCGAAATAAATAACAAAGGGGAAATAGGGCAACCTTGTCGTGTTCCTTTTTCAATTTTAAACTCTTCTGTAACCACATTGTTAACTATCAGTTTAGCTTTCTGCTCTGAATATATCGCCTCAATCCCATTCTCAAAACCCCGTCCCACTCCCATTTCTTTTAGGTTCCCCATCATAAATTTCCAGGAAATGTTGTCAAAGGCCTTCTCCGCGTCTATAAAGATTAAAACTGCTTTTGTATTTATATCTGTTTGCAAAAGTTCCAAAATGTCAATAATGTTCCTTGTATTAGCAAACAGATGTCTACCTGGGAGAAAGCCAGCCTGGTCCTTATGAATTACTTCATTTAAAACTTTTTTAAATCTACTTGCCAAAATGTCTGCAAATATTTTGTAATCCACATTTAAAAGGGAGATGGGACGGTAGTTCTTAAGTTGTGTCTTTTCAGCTTCCGACTTTGGTATTAATGTGATAAACGCTTCCTTCCACGACTCCGGTGCCCTCTTCCCCTCCATAATTTCATTGCTGACCTCCATCAAAGGTTGTATCAAATAGTCTTTTAATGTCTTATAGTACTTGGAAGTCAGCCCATCTGGCCCTGGAGATTTGCCGAGTTGCATGTTCTGAATGGCTTGTTCAATCTCCTGTCGTGTTATTTTAGAATTCAGGATTGTCCTATTTTCTTGTGACAATTTAGATAGTCCATTTCTTGCCAAAAATTGTTTAATCTCAACTTCGTCTTGCGGCCCTTGAGTGTATAGTTTTTTGAAGTATCTCTGGAAACACTTTCTAATGTCCACTGGATTCTGGATGTTTTTTCCATCAACCTCTAAGTTTGTAACCGTATTTAATCTTTGTCTTCTCTTCAACTGCCAAGCTAGCAGTTTTCCACATTTATTCGCCGACTCAAACGTTTTTTGTTTCATTAATTTAACCTTCCATTCGATTTCCTGATTTATCAGTTTAGAATATTGTGTTTGATAAAGTTTAATTTCTCTCAGAGTTGGCTGTGACTTCGGATTCACTCTTAATTTCTTCTCTAATTCTTTTATTTTATCCAAAATCTTATCTTTTTTCTCATTTTGTGTTCTTTTCTTTACTGCATTCTGTTGTATCAAGAATCCCCTCATTACAGCTTTGCTTGCGTCCCAGACGATTCTTTTTTCCACCGTAGTATTCATATTTATCTCAAAATAATCCTTCAGAACTTTTTGGGCCTTCTTAGTAATGTCCTGATCTCTGAACAAATTGTCATTCATCTTCCATCTAAAGGATCCAGTTGGAAATAATGTCATATCCATCTTTACTGCATTATGGTCGGAACAGGTCTTTGGGCAGATTTCCACTTTTCTGACCTTAGGTGCCAGGCCTCTAGAGATCCATATTTGGTCGATTCTTGTCCAGGTCAGTTGGGCTTCAGAAAAGAATGTTCCCTCTCTTCCTAGTGGGTTTTTTGTCCTCCAAACATCAATCAAATCCATATTGTCTATCATTTACTTCTTCAGAGATTTCACCCGCCCCTTTTGCGAAAGAGAGCAAAGCATGCTGGGAAATTATCCAGTAATTCTTTGAAAAGGTAGAGAGGGTGCTCCCAGTCAGTGCTCACTGTGAGACCACTGCTCTTCATGCCTGCAGCGTATTGGTTTTTGGTTTTTTTGGTGTCCACATGACTTCGGCAGAATCAAAATCCCAAGTCCCATTTCTCCCCTGTTCAATTCAGGTTTACTCTTTCTGGCAGGTGTGGGGAAGCTTCTTCAATCTGAGGGCCACATTCCCTTGTGGTGAACCTTCCAGGGGCCACAATGCAGTGGTGGGCAGAGCCAGAGGCAAAAGTAAGCAACGGAATGGATGAGACACTTACCATTGTGTTGTTGTTGTTGTTTAGTCGTTTAGTCATGTCTGACTCTTCGTGACCCCATGGACCAGAGCACACCAGGCACTCCTGTCTTCCACTGCCTCCTGCAGTTTGGTCAAACTCATGCTGGTAGCTTTGAGAACACTGTCCAACCATCTCGTCCTCTGTCGTCCCCTTCTCCTTGTGCCCTCCATCTTTCCCAACATCAGGGTCTTTTCCAGGGAGTCTTCTCTTCTCATGAGGTGGCCAAAGTATTGGAGCCTCAGCTTCAGGATCTGTCCTTCCAGTGAGCACTCAGGGCTGATTTCCTTCAGAATCCTACAGCAACATAGGGGCTTGAATAACTCAGAGAAGCTATGAACTATGCTGAGCAGGGCAACCCAAGATGGACAGGTCATAGTGGAGAGTTTTGACCAAACATGATCCACCTGGAGGAGGAACCGGCAAGCCACTCCAGTATCCCTGCCAAGAAAACTCCATGGACAAAGACAACTTACCTTTGTACAGTTGGCTAAATCCCATTCATAAAACCATTCATAAATCAGAGAGGTTTTTATAGACTCAACTTTCCATCACCCTCCATCCAGGCAGTGTTTTTTCCGGGGGGGGGGGGCGGCGGCATAGGGGTACTCATACCCTTAAACATTTTGTGAATCTAACCAGAGAAGAAACTAAAATTTTAAAAAAAATTAGTTTCTTCTCTAGCACTGTGAATCGTCAGTTCTGTTGCTACTCCCGATAGCGGCCTCATTTCCTCTCAGAGTGTTTCCCGAGTCTCAGACGGAAGCGAGCATTTAATGTGTGAAGCAGTGTGGAATGTGAATGTGTGGTGTTTTACTGATGAAAGTTTGGCCTCATTGAGGGGCAGTATTTCAGTATGAGTAATGCATGTTCTTTTTACTTTTGTCCATTTACTGTATTTATTTCCCCTGATTTGAACTATAAAATGGTGATTTTCTTGAGTCAAAATGAGAGTGCCCCTCAACATTTATTTATTTTTTTAGAAAAAAACACTGCATCCAGGCAAGCAAAAAAAAAAAACAAAACATTATAACTGTTGAAGATATAAACCTTTGCAGGAGTGTAGAGCAGAGCTGGTGAAGGTGAGGGATGGGGAGATGTTGGATAGATTGGAGAAAGTCTAGAGGAGGAATTTCACCCCCTCAATGCAGCCTTCATCTGCTTGGGAAGGATCCAAAATGAGAGGCTAGAGGTCGGGGCATGCCCAGAGTTTAGTTTCAGCAAAGCCTTCGGCATATGGATAGTCAAAGCTGGGGGGAAACATGGGGGAATTGTATGTTGAAAAAACTGTATATAAAAATAAAATAAAATAAAATAAAATTATTATAAATTAGTTTGGAGATGGTATTTAACACCAGTCAGATTAAATCAAATAAACAAGGAATATTTGGTGTTATGTTGAAGGGGATGCCAGGAAACAGGGAAGTACGTATGTTCACATGTGGTGGGGGTGTAAATATGTAATTTTTTAATTTTTTTTTTGCAAAGGGTGTTTAAGGAGATAACAATAACCACTGGGTTAAAGCTGACCGAAAGTCCAGAGGTAGCATTATTATCAATTTACGATGGGGTGGAAGGTTCACAGGCTATGAAGGACTTGCTCACAAACTGCGTGAATTATTATAGCCAAGAAGTGGAAGGGGCAAGCAGGATATAAAATGGAAGAATGGTATAAAGAGGTTCAGGATATAGCTATTAATGATAAATTAACATGTGCCATTAAGGTAAGGTGGAGAATATGCAGGAGAAATGATTTTGAGGAGATGTGGAGGGTGTTTGTAGAATTTGTACTGTTAAAACAGAAAGGAGTCAAACCATCGCAAGAGGTGTTGAAATTTTGGGAGGTTGGATAGTTACAATGGAATGGTCTTGCTGTTGGGGTGCACATATTTATTCTTATTTATGTATGATTATTACTTTGTCAAAAGGGGGGAGAAAGAAAGAAAGAAAGAAAGAAAGAAAGAAAGAAAGAAAGAAAGAAAGAAAGAAAACCTTCGTTGAGTTAAGACATACCAGGGATGTTGCTGTCTTCTTGTTTTATCCACTAATAAAAAGTTAATTGCCTTCCATGCCTTCTGTGTGTGTGCCTGCCCTGTGGCTGACCTGGCTCATTGATGGCTCCATGACAGCTTCTTACTTGATAACTTTACCTGGATATGCAATGCCTGAAAAGGGCGTAAGTATTCCTGCTTCTGAACTTGCTGAGAGGGAATCTTCCTAAGCTTTACATATTCAGAAGGCTTAGGAGTCCCCTTCAAGAGGAGCTGAGCATATACAGGCCTTTGCTGACTTGATTGACTACGAACAGGCAGCACAGGTAATAAAGCTTCTTGGATAATTAGGAAGGCATTAGATAGAGTTGAGCAGTCCCTCTGCGCTCATATCCTGAATTATGAAAATGCTTTTCATGATGAATTGGTATGAATATACTCTGGGCTGGGAAGCCAAGGACCTGTTAATGTGTGTCAAATGGCAAACTGCCTTCCGGTCTGCAGGAACGTTCCAAGGCATGTCAAAAACAGGAAGGACATCATAATTCAAAGTAACTTGAGCAAGATTAGCTTACAATACCCACGATTGGAGAAATCTCCCTACGACCGAAGTAGCTGAATGACAAACGAGGCTTAACCTCAGCTAATATTTTCTGTAGTAGCATCCTGCCTTGGCCAGAGATCACTCTGTAGATTAACACAACATTTTAAATTATTTCCGTCCCAAGGTGACATAATGAACTTGGAACTTGATAGATGCAGAAGCTGCTTCGTGGCTGGAATACTCACAAAACGTATCTTATCCACCCAAGTTGTGGTGGTTGCTACGAGGTAGACGAAAACCTGCAAGCCGTCCAATTGGCTTGCAGGAGAAAATGCTCCCCTGGCCCCGAATATGGCGACCAAATAAACCATAGTCAATGTGCCCACTTCCACCCCACCCGGGCAGGCCCCTAAAGACTGGGGGGGGGGAGGGGGAAATCCCACAATGATTGGCCAAGAGGGCGGGTGGTACCTAGCCACCCCCTTAAATAGGTCAGGGTGGGCTGGTTACAGCCCCCAAGCCCCTGCCACCAATTGGCTAAGTGGGCATTGCTTGCCCTTACCTGAAGTCCCAGTGCGACTGGAGGTGGGCAGCGACAAGCGATCATCACTTCTCCGACCTGTGCTGGAAGATGGCGGCCTCCTTGGTCCTACCACAGCCGCTCCATGCAGCAAAGGCCGCCCACCCAGAGCCCCAGGTGAGTGCATACTGACTCTCTGGACTCAGCTACATTAGTAAAGAAACAGTGATTTGAATGCGCAATAAACATGCAACACCAGATGGCACCAGAGAGTAGGAAATTTTAAAACACGGTTTTCCATAGAGATTTTTTTCTTTTGCTAAAAGGATCTGATTTCTGACTTATTTATAGCGTGTGTGTGTGTGTTTTGCTGTGTCTAGGTCCATCCTCTTTCTCGCTGAGCAGAGCATCAATTAACAAGATCCCCCAACGCTGCAATCTGATTTGTAGGACTCTATACTAATATTCACCTGTGCTGATAAAAGTTGCCATTTGCATATTTTTTGTCACAATTAAAGCAATAAGTGCCACTGCTTGTGCCTCAGGAAGCATCTCTTAACTTTTGGCCACACAAGCAATTGCTCACCAGTGATTGTACTCCTTATCAGCAAAACAAAGGAGATGATGCTGGACTTTCGGAGGAAGAGAGGAGAACTAGCCCTGCTGTACATCGGGGAGGGCTGTGTGGAGACAGTCTCTTCCTTTAAATTCCTAGGAGTTTATCTCAGTGAAGACCTTACTTGGAAAATAAATACAACCCAGGTGGTTAAGAAAGCCCAACAGAGACTCCATCTCCTCAGAGTATCGCGGAAGAACGATGTCAATCAACATTTGATGATCTCCTTCTACCGGTCAACAATAGAAAGTGTCCTTTCATACTGCATCACGGTGTGGTACGCTGGTTTGACATCATCTGATAGGAAGTGCCTACAGAGGGTGGTAAATTCAGCACAAGTTATTATGGGCTGTCCCTTGAATCCGCTGGATGAAATAGCGGAAGAACGTTGCCTCAGGAGAGTGAGGAAAATTCTCAGGGATGATTCACACCCTGGCTGGCACTTTCTTGATCTCCTGCCCTCAGGCAGAGGATATAGAAGCATGATTAGTCGCACCAACAGGGTAAAGAACAGCTTCTATCCGTGAGCTTTTAGGCTGCTGAATGAAAAGATAACAACAGGGCAACTGACTTTCGGGTTTTGGTGTGTGTGTGTCAGTAAACGAGGGGAATTAAGACTAAGAGAGCTGAGTGGGGGATGCTTGTGTAATCTCACTGTATACAAGTTGTACAATAAAGTATTTTAATTCAATTTATTTCAATTAAGCCCCGCCACAAAGTTCCTTTGCATCCATGTTGTAGTCAGCAGATATGAGTAATAAGAGCTGTGGTGTTGCTTAGAAAAAATAATAATAAAAAGGTGATGGAGTGGTGATGGGGAAACAATGCCTGTTTTTTTGCTCTTGTATTTCCGAACTCATATCGTTGTTTCGCTCTCATGTTGCCGAGCCTCAGTCTGTGAGCAGCTTCTTCCCAGTCCAGTCTGGTGTGCCAGCTGCTGGTGAGTCTAGTCAGATGCTAGTGGCTGGAGAGTGCCCAGTCAGCCAGTAGATGCCGCTCATTACTGGCTTCCTGTTCTGTGAGGTGGTTGATGAAAGCAACCCACCAGGGGTTTGCCATGGCACGGCTGCCAGCCTGGTCTCGGAGCATCTGGCAAGCCAATTGCTTCCCCTGGTGGGAATCTGAACAATGTGGCAGGGATTGCCAGGGGTGGCCTTGTTCTGGCAACATGGTAGGGGCTCCTTTGGCACGGCAGCACGGGCCTGAGAAGGTGGCAGCAGGTGGGTGTATACTCGTCCCACTGTTCTTCCCAATCCACCACCTGAGGGAAGTTGTTGAAGAAGCTATTGAAGAAGTCAAGTCAAGGCATTGGCTGGTCACACTGACTGGGCTTTGCATCCTGTTGATGAGGTACCTCTTGGGTGGGCACTGCAGCCACTCTAGGAGAATGAGGGAGGTGTTCATGGTGAGTTCTGGCACCCCTTCTTCTAGAAGAATAGCACTGTGTCAGGGACCATGCTGAGGAGGGCTGCACCGAGGAGGAATGGTGGGAGCAACCCCCTGATCCTGAATCTTCCCAGGAACAGGAGGACAGTATAGATTTGGAACAGTGGTTTGCAGAGGGACATAGTTCAGAAGGCAGAAGCTGGGAAATACTGGATGGGGAACAGCTAGGAGACGAAATACTGGGAGAGAGGGAGTTAACAGATTCACAGTCGTTGGACAGCATTGCTCAACCAATCCTTCCCCACCACCAAGGTCGAGAAAAGCTCAGAAAGTCTCAGAACAGAAAACGCAGAGGGTACAAGCTCAGATTACAAGACATAGGAGTGACGTAGATTAATAGGGACGGGGGGGGGGGGTTAGCCTTAATTGGGAGACCACCATTCTAGGGAGACACTTTCTTTTCTCTCTTACTGTGTTTATTAAAGAAACTAACTGGTAAGACTTTTCTTTTGTTTGATCTACTTATTTACTGCCACAGGGGAGGAAGCCAATTCCCCAAAGCCTGACACACTGCATATCCCTATTCCCTTCTGCTGCTGCTGAGACTCTGAGGTAATTCACTAAGCTTGGTCCTAGTCTTTATACCAGGCTTCCTCCACCTCGGCCCTCCAGATGTTTTGAGACTACAATTCCCAGCATCTCTGAGCACTGGTCCTGCTAGCTAGGGATCATGGGAGTTGTAGGCCAAAAACATCTGGAGGGCCGAGGTTGAGGAAACCTGCTTTATACTATGACCTCAGTGTCTTTCAGAGACACCTCCTGTTGCCACCCTTGTTTAAAGCCTTATGGCTGAAAACGTCAACAAGGGGCACCTAATCTGTCTGTCTATTATCACCCACCATGCAATTATCTTCTGTTAGCAGGATCCAACAGAGAGACAGCTGAACCACCATTCTAGAAGTCCTCACAACGGAATCTACTTCTGAATAAATGTGCATAGAAATTTCATGGTGTACGTGGCAAATTTAGTATGTGGCATGTCTCATTTGTGCATGTTAAGACATTTTCCATAATGGAATCTTTGATGCACTTTTAAAGTAGTTGAGGCCCGTGGGGCTGTGAGAAATGTCTCAGCCAGCCACCTCTCTATAAGGTGTGTGTGTGTGTGTGTGTGTGTGTGTGTGTGTTTATCTCCCTACTCCCCTCCCAGCAGAATCCTTCCATCACCTGCCATATTCCCCAGCTATTTCTTAAAAACAGAGGGATTGAAAGTGACAAAACATGAAAAAATGAATCATGCCGAAAGAGTGACAGCCTCAGAAATAACAAAATGTGCTGTAGGTGGGATGCAGTTCAGATGAGATGGGTAACAGAAGACAATTTGGAGGGGAGGGAATAGAGGAACAAAAAGCAGAATGCAGCCGAGGCTTTGAGAATGGCCGTGGGGAGGGGAGTGGGGTGCAGAAAACCACAACTCGAATCCTTACTTCCAGGTGACCATATCAAGTAAAAGTTGGCAAGCAGCCCAAATGCAAATCTTTATCGGCAACATTTGAATACAAATAGCTGTTGATGGCTTTGATTTATATATCCACACAGCCTCTAGTCAGCTGCATTATTATTTAACCTGCCTCTATGGATAATAGTAATTATTCCATTTAATGCCAGGTATATGTGTATCTTCTCGGCTTCCTTGCACCATAGACAAACAAGCGTGCCTTGGTGGATATTACTGTAAGTCTGTATTCCCCCAGCCTGGTGCTCCATCCAGATGTTTTGGACTACAACTCCCACCAACATCTGGTTAAGAGAGGCCCAAGACCCAACTTGTTGAAATGCAAACTTCCAAATGCAGTGCACACTGGTGTTTGAAACAGATATGCTATGTAGGTGTGCTAATCAACATGCACACTTGGGTAAAAAACTTGAATTTGTTGCCATCTAATGTGCAGAATTGTCTTAATATCTACATTACGGTTCAGGAGGGGAGAAACTTTCGGAAGCCCCACGTTGCTCCCATGCAAATCAGATGTCAAGGCGATAAATAAATATACAACTTTTAGAAGACATCTGAAGGCAGCCCTTTATAGGGAAGATTGTAATGTTTTATGTTTTGTTATGCTTTTATAAGATCAAATGCATCCATTCTTAAGGAAATCAGCCCTGAGTGCTCACTGGAAGGACAGATCCTGAAGCTGAAGCTCCAATACTTTGGCCACCTCATGAGAAGAGAAGGCTCCCTGGAAAAGACCAGTCCCTGCTCAGCTTACTCAGTGATTTGGGGCAAGAAATTCTCCCTCATCTCACTCCACAGGGTTGCTGTGAGAGCCAGGAGTGCCTGGCGTGCTCTGGTCCATGGGGTCACGAAGAGTCGGACACGACTAAACGACTAAACAACAACAATGCTTTTATATTTGTTGGAAGCTGCCCAGAGTGGCTGGGGCAACCCGGTCAGATGGGCGGGGTACAAATAATAAAAGTATTATTTATTTTTATTAGTAGTAAGTAAAGTGGCAGCTGAGTCCGTAGATTCAGCTGCTCCTACAGCTGCACCTTACTCTTTCCAGCCCACCCATGTTTACATCCAACTGCAGACTTATCCACACTTTCTAGGTACAGCTCTGGGCTTTCCACGGACGGATCTACACTGGTCATTTATAAAATTAAAAATGTGTTATCAAAATGCGATTCCAGAGGGCACAGTAGAGCAGCGACCCACCGGCAATGGAAAAATGTATTATATAACATTATTTTTAATAACGTTTTTACAGATCAGTGTAGATCCAGCCCTGGTCCGCTTCTGAGCATTTGTTGTTGTTTTTGTCCTGGCACTTTCCGCAGGAAAACCCATGTTTTACCATTGAATTGGAGCAAACGGCAATTCGCAGAAAACCTCATTGCTGTTTGTTCCGGTTCAGCGGTAAAACATGGGTTTTCCTGGGGAACACGCAGGACAAAACAACAACAGCGTTCAGAACACAGACCTGGAAAGCCTGGCCCTGTGTCTAGAAATGCAGCATGAAAGGAAGTAGGGATGAGCCCTGAGTCAGATCTGGCAGGGCACTGCAGCCAGGGCTCCCCCTAGTGGCTAGGAGGACCATTGTATTTATTTACTTTTGACTCCACACTTTCACCAAGGCGCTCAATGCAAGTAGAGCATTCACAGCAACCCTGTGGAGTGAGATGAGGGAGAATTTCTTGCCCAAAATCACTGAGTGAGCTGAGCAGGGACTGGAGATAAGGCCTTCCTGGTCCAATTCCATCCTTCTGTTTGCTGCACCCGCTCCAATTACGAGGGAGCCCAGAGCCTTGCTGATCCCCAGATTAGATCTCCTAGCTGCCTAGTCCTCGTTTTCCCAGGCCCACTGGTGCATTGTGAATCTGTGGCCTCAGCACTTCTATAGCACCAGGCAGCCCTCTCTGCATGGTGTGGGAAGCTTCTTGGCAGGGAAATTTCAAGCTGGCAATGGGGATTCCTGTGGGCACATTAAGAAATGTGATTACAATGAAAACTGTCATTTTAAATTATATTTAAAACGCGTTCGCTTCTATAAGCAGGGAATAATAGACTTGAGTGCACGAGGCTGACACTAACTGGCGTTTATTGGACTTATTTAACATGTAATCTGTAGACTCCTTTTAACTCTCTGAGGTACAAGCCGAGTGTTGAGAAAGGGAGCAAGGAAGACCTCCAAGCACAGTCCAAGCCTCTGAGCTGGCCTGCAGCTAGTTACGTACAATGCACAGATTTTAGGCCTTTTTTACCCAGCTTTTCCAAGGCCTGATTATCTCCTGCGGTCCTTGTCCCACTCAAGTATTCCTGCAAGCATATGGCTCGGCAGGGGGACAAGGGAAAAGATTGCTAGCCGCCTCTGAGAGGGCAGCTCCCTGGCAAAGCATTTGGCATGGCTCTTGCAGATTTGGAAATGATTCTCCTCCAGAGGAGCACCCTGCTGCGACTATACTGTCAGTACGATTTATCCGGAAGCTGTTGATTGAGTGGCAGGCTGCCAGCCTCTTTTGAAGTTTCTAGCTGGCAGTTTAGGATTTTCTCAAGGGAAAAGAGGGGTTCAAAAATGGCTTTTTCAGATGCTGTGCTTCCTTAGTTTGGAGGGAAGCTGGCGCATTCAAGGAGTTCACTTCCATGGCTCAGAAGCATTTACAGGCACCGTGCACAAACCACTATCTCAATGCCCTTATGGCCATTTCTCAAGTTACCATTCTACAATAAAGAGGGGGTTCTCCTGGCAATATGTACAGATCTTAGTACGAGCACAATTTGGGCTAGGCACATAACATGGACGTGGGTGGTGCTGTGGTCTAAACCACTGAGCCTAGGGCTTGCCAATCAAAAGGTCGGTGGTTCGAATCCCCGCGACGGGGTGAGCTCCTGTTGCTCTGTCCCAGCTCCTGCCAACCTAGCAGTAGAAAGCACTCTAGTGCAAGTAGATTAATAGGTACCACTCCGGCAGGAAGGTAAATGGCGTTTCCGTGTGCTGCTCTGGTGTCGGTGTTCTGTTGCGCCAGAAGCGGCTTAGTCATGCTGGCCACATGACCTGGAAAAACTGTCTGCAGACAAACGCTGGCTCCCTTGGCCTATAAAGCGAGATGAGCGCCGCAACCCCAGAGTCGTTCACGACTGGACTTAACTGTCAGGGGTCCTTTTGCCTTTTACATAACATGGATTTGGGATAAGACTTGAATCTGTCTGAAATGTAAGCAAGAATGATGCAGCTTTTCATTCCTGTTTACAGCGTTGGACTGGGCATCCTGATTCTTTCCTGCCACAGCCTCCAACCGCTCACTGACTTGACAGTTCTAGATAATACACATTAAAAGCTTATAGAGAAGAGCTGTGAATGGGCACAAATTCCAGAATAGTCCTATTACAACAGATGGATAAAAGGTGGTTTCAGAAATTCCATGGAAGGAAGCAGCAACAGGAAGCATGGATAACACACATCTCCTCTCCCTCCACTTCTGGGTGTTGTTCAGAGGAGAAAGATTCATTACTCCCTTGCAGCAAGATGCATGTTCTTTCAGATATGAACAGAGCACCCAATTCTTGTTATGGAGGATATACACACTTCCCTTTTCACATAAGTCCAGGAAGACACAAATCTCAAGTCTCTCTCCCAGAGGTGGAAAGAAGATAAAGTCCCTACCAGAGAAGAATGGTAAATCAAATTGTTGGACTCTGCCGAAATGGCAAAGCTTTTCAGAAAGCTCAGGAATGAAGACCAGAACTTTAACAAAGAATGGGAAAAAATTATAATTTATCTTGGAGACCACTGTAAGCAGATGAAAACACTAGCAGGTTTACAATAACACTTGTAATGTAGCAGGTATTATGGAGACAATGGAATGATATAAAATATAGATTATTGGAAAAGATGCAGTAGCAAAGGTTTAATAATAGGACCCGTGGAGGGGAGGTAGGAAGTCCAAAGATTTGGAGGAATTTGCAAATGTGAAAATGTATGATGGTATTGTTATTATTTTATACTAGTAAAACCAGGTTTCCTCAACCTTGGCCCTCCAGATGTTTTTGGCCTACAACTCCCATGATCCCTAGCTAGAAAGACCAGTGGTCAGGGATGATGGGAATTGTAGTCTCAAAACATCTGGAGGGCTGAGGTTGAGGGAGCCTGTGTAAAACCAAATAAAAATTCATTTAAAAAAAACCAACCAAACAAACAAACCCACAAATATCTCACACCTCCTCTGTGGGGAATCTGCGGTCCCTTCATATGTGCAACTCTCATCTAAGGCACAACTTATATTCCTATATTTGGATGAAAAAGATTTTTTGTCGCATGTCCAGAATGACAGAAGTGTAGTGCACGCTGCATCTTCTAGGGCAGGGATGGAGAACTTGTGGTCCACACCAGATGCCGTTCAACTACAGCTTCCATCGTGTCTGACCACTGACCATGCTAGGTATGCCTGATGGGAGTTGGAGTTCAGTAGCATCATTCTAGAGTAAGGTTGGGGAGCTTTTTTCTAGCCTACGCATCATGGGCCAAATTTGAGAGGTGACTCACCTGATGCCACATGTCAGGTGATGTGCCTCTTTGGAGGGGCACTTCCAATGTGCCTCGATAGAGGTTTGCTCTAGCATTTAAGCACCTGATTGCTCTTTTGAAACCTGCCCCACACCCAATGTTACATATCATAGCAGGTGTAGGGCAGGTGGGTGTGGTTTTTCAGAAATGGCCTGGAGGGACAAATCAGGAGGCCTGGTGAGCCAAAGTTGGCCCTCAGCCCAGAGGTTCCTTACCTTTAGATTCCACAGGGTTAAAGCTTTGCAATCCCTGCTCTGTTGTTTCCACCCAGTGGTTAAATTCCTACGACACCTTAAACACTAACTATATCACCGAGTTAGATATTTTCATAAGCTTCTGCTATGAAACCGCAGGCCAAAATAAACTAGTTAATCTTTAATGTTCCTCAGGAGGATATTTACTTTGGGCATATATACATATATACAATTTAATTAAATTGATTAAACTGTTATCCCCTTTCCCCGAAGAGCCCTGGGAATTGTAGTCTGGAGCGGAGTGGGAGAATTAGGAGCCTCCGAAGGAGAATTAGCCGCTCCTACCTCGGTATACTTTCCAGAAAGCTATGACAGTTAAACCAATATCGGTTTTGCTATGAAGAGGGGAAACCCCAGAACAAGCACTACACTTGTTAGTTTGCAGTGCTCATCTTTAATTAACAGAGAAGAGAAAAAACCCACTATTCATCATAAACATACTCGTGTCTCCAAACAGCTCAGATGCACCTGGGGCTTCTTGCCTTGTGTTGGAAGCGTGAATACAAATAAGCTTATATAGACTGAATTTGTGCATGTCTGCTTGTGCTATTGTTAAGACCTAATAAGGATTTCACAGTCATTCCTCTAAATCAGGGGGAAGCCAGCATGGTTCCTGCCAGATGTTGTTGGACTTCAACTCCCATCAGCCCCAGCCAGCATGGCAAACGGTCAGAAATATACAAAATCTACATCCAGAGGCTTAGTTTGGACAGGATTGAGCATACACTTCCAGAGTTAACCCTGAATGGTTAAGTCCTGTCAAAGGCGACTATAGGGTTGTGGCGCTCATCTTGCTTTCAGGCCGAGGGAGCCGGTGTTTGTCCACAGACAGCTTTCCGGGTCATGTGGCCAGCAGGATTAAACTGCTTCTGGCGCAATGGGACACTGTGATGGAAACCAGAGCGCATGGAAATGCAGGTGGTGCTGTGTTCTAAACCACTGGGCCTCTTGGGCTTGCTGATCAGAAGGTCGGCAGTTTGAATCCCTGCGACGGGGTGAGCTCCCGTTGCTCTGTCCCAGCACCTACCAACCTAGCAGTTCGAAAGCACACCAGTGCAAGCTGATAAATAGGTACCACTGTGGCAGGAAGGTAAACAGTGTTTCTGTGCACTCTGGTTTCCGTCACGGTATTCTGTTGTGCCAGAAGCAGTTTAGTCATCCTGGCCACATGACCCAGAAACCTGTCTGTGGACAAACGCTTGAATGCGAGATGAGCGCTGCAACCCCATAGTTGCCTTTGACTGGATATAACTGTCCAGGGCTCCTTTACCTTACCTTAAAGGTAAAGGGACCCCTGACCATTAGTTCCAGTCGCAGACAAATCTGGGGTTGTGGCGCTCATCTCGCTTTATTGGCCTAGGGAGCCGGCGTACAGCCTCCGGGTCATGTGGCCAGCATGACTAAGCCACTTCTGGCGAACCAGAGCAGAGCACGGAAACGCTGTTTACCTTCCTGCCAGAGTGGTACCTATTTATCCACTTGCACTTTGACATGCTTTCGAACTCCTAGGTTGGCAGGAGCTGGGACTGAACAACAGGAGCTCACCCCGTTGCGGGAATTTGAACCGCTGACCTTCTGATTGGCAAACCCTAGGTTCTATGGTTTAACCCACAGAGCCACCCGCATCCTTACCTTAGGTAAAGGGACCCTTGACCATTAGGTCCAGTCGTGACCAACTCTGGGGTTGTGGCGCTCATCTCGCTTTATTGGCCGAGGGAGCTGGTGTACAGCTTCTGGGTCATGTGGCCAGCATGACTAAGCCACTTCTGGAGAACCAGAGCAGCGCACGGAAACACCGTTTACCTTCCCGCTGGAGCGGTACCTATTTATCTACTTGCACTTTGAGGTGCTTTCAAACTGCTAGGTTGGCAGGAGCAGGGGCCGAGCAACGGGAGCTCACCCCGTCACAGGGATTCGAACCACCAACCTTCTGATCAGCAAGCCCTAGGCTCTGTGGTTTAACCCACAGCGCCACCCGCATCCCTTACCTTTAGTATTACCACTAAATACATCACTTCTGGTAAATGAGCCACTATAGCCTCTAGAGGGCTGTGAAAATTTGTGTCCTGGGCTTTTTAGACTTGTCTACTCATGCGCTGTCTGAAACCAAAGGGGCACATTGGTTGCCAGATGTGAACCCCCCCCCCCAGCTCTCCTACCTGACTATTGGGCTGGTGGAAGTTTAGACTGCTCTGATCTGTCTCTATTCTTATCAAATAAATACAACATTGGTTCCAGCGACATGCCGTTCAGTTCCATAGCATCCACTCTATGCTCCTCCCTGCCCCTGCTTGAATCCTTTAAACTTTTACTTGTTGGAAGGTTTCCTAAGTTCAGTAGTTTTAAAAAAGCCCAGCATAGAACTTCTTCTGAAGGTTGAAGGAACTGCTGATGTGAGTGGCAGCAGGACAGCAAGGAAATAGGACAGCGGGAAGAAAGCCCATTTCAGACCTCCTTCCAGTCTTCACAAAAGGCCACCTGCTGCTTACTTTCCTATCAAACCATTGTATCACTTTTCTGTTGTAGAAACTGGCCTCAATATTATATAAAAGTTGAGCCAAGTTCACAGAAAGCTTCCAGCTTCAACAGCAGGGAGATACTAGTGCAGTAATCAAAGTTGCTCAACCAATGCAGTTATGAACGTATGCATGTATGGGAAATGGCAAGAATGGGAAATTTTATTTATTTACTGGATGATTTATTAATATGCCACTTGATGCCAAAATAGGCTTACAAAATTTTAAAAAGCAGATATGCAAAAATTAAAACGAACCCCAAATTAAAATGTGCAATCAAATAATCATAGAGTTGTAGATTTGTTCTTATTAAAACAACACCACAATTAGAACCAGAGACTTGGGTATTCTCCTTATCTTCCGTCAGAGCTACAGGGTCTTTGGACCCCAAACCCAAAAGAGGTCCTTCTTGCTTGACCATGTATCCCAATAGTTCTGCCAATAAGATGCACCCGCAGCATGGCTGCATCATATATAGTAGAAGAACAAAAAGTCCTGTGATCCTGCTGTTTGAACTCAGAAAACAAGCTCTTCCAAGACTCTGCTCAATAAGTGGTTCCCTCTCATGAGCCACCATGAAATGTGCATATAAGCACATCATTTTCATGAGATCTGGTTGCACACCTGGAATCAGAGCCGTCTTTCCTATTGGGCTTAGTGGCGGGTTGCGCCAGGGCGCTGGCGTCTCAGGGGCGCCCCAGTGAGTGGGGGAGCTGCGCAGCTTTGCTGGCGGCCTCCCCTTTCCCTGCATGCCCTCCAGCTGTGCCCCATCAACCATATGGCTGGTGGGTGTGCAGATTCCTTCCCAAGCCTCCGCAGGAGGAGAGCGATCCCCACAGAGGCTTGGGAAAAGGACAACAGTTCAACAACTCTGGGAAACAGGGGGCGGGGGAGCAGCGGAGGGATCTTTGCACCATAGCACCGGATATGCTTAAGACAGCTGTGGCGTTTGCCCTCCTATGTGTGTGACATCATACTGGGTTCATAAGGAAAGGGTTAACTAATTGTAAAATGACTAACCAATGGGAACCCAGGGGACAGAGTTAACCATGTATATGTTTGAGCACAGAGGGTTTTAGAGAGTTAGAGTTGTTGAGAAGACAGTCTGGAATTAGGAGAGACAGAGAAGATAAGTCTGTGGGTTGGGCTAGTCTGGTGTGAGAGAGGGAGAGAATTTGTTAAGAGGAGTCAGTCAGACAGTTGAGATAATTAGTCAGAAGGTATTAGGAAGGTATAGGCCGGTAAAGAAACTAAGGTTAAGATATTGACAGGAATATTATCTGAGAAACCATAAACTTGTTAATGTTTGTAAAATAAACTTGGTTTTTTTGGTTCACTTTTAACAACTGACTGGACTCAGTGTTTTACCAGAGAGTAACTGGTTGGTGGCAGCGGGGAAGCGAGCACAGTGGTAGCACAGGGATCAATAGACCATTAAACGTCCGGGGACCCTTATTTATTTATCTGGGGGAACAACAGTTGTAGGGAGGTGGGAGGTTGAAAGCTGATAAAGGAAGATCCAAAGCAGGTGGGAAATGACAAGGTGATAAATTAAAGCCATCTGAGAGGACAGAGCATACAGTTCAAGCAATTGGATTTGTTAGAAAGAGAAACGGACCAAAGCAGTTTGGAAGGCATTGGAATTGGCTGTGCTGATCCCAGGAGGAATACCCTGGGATATAGAGGCACTTTTTATTTTTATTTTTTTAAAAAAACAAAATCTTCCAGACAGTGCCAAACCCAGAAAGAGGCAAAGTTTGCAGAAAGGTCAAGAACACATGGATATAAGCTGTTTCTGAAACGTTCATCGTTGGCAGTGTTTCCCCAGCTGCCAAATGATGAACTGTCTCCTGCTGCTGTCCATAATTTGCGCTGAATCAGGAGAGATGGCTGCTTGGTAAGCAAAACAGAGCAGCAGAACTGTTTTAAGTGGGTGTAGATCTGCCTGCCGACGGTGTAGGCTGTTCTGAATGTATCCCCTTGGCTCCCCTTGAGAGCCAGTGTGGTGTAGTGGTTAAGAGTGGTAGACTTGTAATCTGGTGAACCGGGTTCGTGTCTCTGCTCCTCCACATGCAGCTGCTGGGTGACCTTGGGCTAGTCACACTTCTCTGAAGTCTCTCAGCCCCACTCACTTCACAGAGTGCTTGTTGTGGGGGAGGAAGGGAAAGGAGAATGTTAGTCGCTTTGAGACTCCTTTGGGTAGTGATGAAGCGGGATATCAAATCCAAACTCTTCTTCTTCTTCTTCTTCAATAAAGGAGAATGCTCCCAGTTCTGCCTGGGCTTACAGGGAGCTCATATTGAGGAACAGGGACGAGAGTTTGCAGAGCTCCTATTGCCGAGGGCTGCTCGACACTTCCACTTGCCCCATGCCTAGAAAGTATGGGCCTTAGTGCTTTTCCACTTGACCATGATTTCTATGTTTGGGTCCAAGCACTTTCATTTTCCCCGGCTCCTATCCCAGGGAAAACCCACTATTTTGCTCTAAATCAAAACAAGCAGCAACCTGCAGAAAACCCGGTTGCTGTTTGCTCCTATTGAGCATTAAAGAGCAGTTTTCCCTGGGGCAAAACAGTGGGACAGGGGAAAGGATGGATAAGCCCTGAGTAGTCCAAAAGCACCACTTTGGTGTCCATGGCACCTTGCTCATTGCAACACCCATAAGGAAACCTAATATCAATGCTTAAGCTCCTCCTCTTTTTGTGGTTTATTCTTTTAATTCTCTCCTGAATAAGATGACAGACACAGTTCCCTTTTTGAAACCCGTTGTAAGAATACGCTGCTGTTACCAATCAGTAAAGAAGAGAAATGAATCCTGCATAAACACACAAAAACTGTTATGTATTCAATGATCTCTGTCTGCCTGAGCTTCAGTCTGGACTAAGGATTCTGAGCCCCTGTGCTCTGATTCGATACATGATATCCAATCACAGAACATTTCAGGATATGGGCCTCTGCCATTGGCCCTTAAACTCTGAGTCATGATTCGCAGCTTGGAAGTTTAGACAGCCAATCACGTTGGGAGTGGGAGTGGCCCAGGCCTTCAGAAATCTATATAAGCAGTTGCTTTGCCCCTGTTGTCCAGTTCTGTAGTTCAATAAAGGTTCTTGCTGTTATCACTGTATCTTGCCTCGTGGGAACCCACCTACGCTTCAAAAATCTTGCACATAAACTACGTAAAAGTATGTTCTTGTTGTTGTTGTTGTTTAGTTGTTTAGTCGTGTCCGACTCTCATGACCAGAGCACGCCAGGCACTCCTGTCTACCATGGCCTCCCGCAGCAAGGTCAAACTCATGCTGGTAGCTTCGAGAACACTATCCAACCATCTCGTCCTCTGTTCTCCCCTTCTCCTTGTGCCCTCAATCTTCCCAACATCAGGGTCTTTTCCAGGGAGTCTTCTCTTCTCATGAGGTGGCCAAAGTATTGGAGTCTCAGCTTCAGGATCTGTCCTTCCAGTGAGCACTCAGGGCTGATTTCCTTCAGAATGGAGAGGTTTGATCTCCTCCAGCGCCATAATTCAAAAGCATCACTTCTTCGGAATGATAGTTTGCAATTCCCCCCTTCTCTCTCTTCTGTGCTCTTTCCTCACCTTTCTTCTCTCCCCCAACCTTATATTGTCTAACACCTGGGCTTTTTTTCCAGAGGGAAATCACCTGAACTCAGTTCTGGTACCTGCCAGGTGGGTGCCATTGCCATTTTAAGAGAAAGAGGGGGGCATTCACAGTGAGTCCCAACACCTCTTTTTCTAGAAAAACAGCACTGTCTAAAACATTAGTGTCTCACATTGAATATAACTGATCAGTGAAAAGGACTCTATGAACTGAAAGCAGAGACGCTGATGTACTTATGTAACCCAAGAAAATATTCAATAAAAGCATTTTTTTAAAACAAAAAACCTCCTCCTCTTCTCTCCCTCTTTTAAAACTCCACAAGCCATTTAAGCATCTCACACCCAACTTTCCAATACCCTTTCACTTCTGATTTTCACTTTGCTCTGCCCCTGTAGAGGGAAACTCTGACAATTTCCCTTTCTCTGGGTTTGTAATTTTTTCCTGCCTTAAATTCATTCACTATGTTTCCACATCAATTTGCAATTGGTGTTTTTTTTAAAGTCCCCCCCGGCCAGACAAAATTGTCAGGAGTCCAAGGAAGTCCAATTGAGGCCTCAGCTGAAGTATTCCTAGACTAGGCCATCTTTTTACAGATTGCTGAGGGATTAAAATGACAGCTGATAAAACACTCAAGCAGGGCCGGATTTAGATGAAGAGAGGCCCTAGGCTACTCCACTTGTGAGGCCCCACCCTCACAACTAGAAGAAAATGGAAGAGTGTTATAAACAAAATTGAGTGAAGCCAAGGATGACGATGGGGATTTAAAATTCTGCAATTCAAAATTTCTCCTCTAAAGGACATAAGATGTTATTGTTAAATACCATGGTGATTTTAAAAAATGCATAAGATGAACACTGAAAAACTTTTGCAATACCTGAACTTTGTAAACCCTTTGTGGAATAAGCATTGCCCCACAATGCTTAAGGCTTGCCCCACTGCTTGCAGCGTAGTCTGTGGGGGCTACTGGCAATTGATAAGAGAATGACGGAGGGTGAACCAGAGCCCTGCCAATGCTCTTGAGAAATGCAAAATTCCACAAATAGAGAAGGAAGCAGTTCATCAGGCGAGAAAGAGCGAAGAGACAGTCCCTCAGAGAATGAGGAAGAAGCAGGAGCTGACCCTCTTAATCCCAGGTCTCGGCGAATGGGAAGGCTACAGGATAGGAAGCAGGGCAAAAGACGTCAGAGGAAAAAGTTCAGTTGCTTCTGATCTTGCCAGAAGCAGACTTCAGAAGGGTCATCATGATTAATGATGGCAACGGCTGTGTTAGAGCCATCCAGAGTTATCTGTTTGTTTTGACAATAAATCATCCTTTAATAAACTACGCTCACTGTGTCATCAAGCCGGGAACTGGACTCCTGACACCCCGGTTATCAGATCAAGTTCCCAACACCTTAAGTACCCACCACCTAAAGAACAATAAAACTATCTATGCATATCCTTGCCTTCTGGCCTTCCTGAGGATGGGCTGTGGGAACACTTGGCCTCAAGAAACCCATCAACGGATGGGTTCCCCTCAAAGGAGGGGTGCTGTGTACTTAACTGAATATCCCAAGGATTATGGAGGAGGGTGGTATCCAAGTTGAATATGTGATCTGTCAGTGTTTGTAAAAAGCAAAAAAGAGGAAGGAAAGGGTTCTGACCTCCCTTTGTCTCCTCAGCCTGGTCTTCGGACCCTTGTAGGCACAAAAGAGTCCACGAGAATATCCTTGCAGAGTTTTATTCTTAAAAGTCTTTGTGCAAAACAAGACTGAATAACTATACACACCAGCACTAACCAACCCAAACACCAGCCTCAGCCCAAACTAACATTTCTCACTTTATATATACAACTCAGTGCAGGCCGCTGACTCATGCTGACCCAGCTTTATTCGCATTAAAGAAACAGCGGCCATTTTAGCCGTGACATGACCTCTCGCTTAGAAGATTATGGAGGAAGGCAATGACCAAGTCTGCCTTTCCTTTTGAAGCAAAATGCCATTGAGATGGGGAGAATTAGTTATGGCATTGATTTTATGTGATTTCTCAAAGGTTAGTAGTCCAAGTACAAAGGGATACAATTTTGACACTTTCTTGCAACAATGCAACAAGTTTTGCCAATCAAAACCAGAAGGGATACAATTTATGAGCTTTCTTCATTATCTGCACAGCAGAGGGTGTTCAGTCAACAGTGCAAAGGCTGAGCTGAAGCGTTTCCTGCTGGTTACCTGCTTTCAGCAATAGGGGTCGCTGTTTACTAGTACCCAATTGGTTAGCTGTCAGATTCTAGAGGTCCCTATTGGTGGCTTTTAGGTAATTAACAAAATACAGAGTCCATTCATAAAACACAGTGTTCATTCATAAAGCAGTAACATAAATCTCCATTGGTACATATTGAAGAAGAAGAAGAAGAGTTTGGATTTGATATCCCGCCTTTCACTCCCTTTAAGGAGTCTCAAAGCGGCTAACATTCTCCTTTCCCTTCCTCCCCCACAACAAACACTCTGTGAGGTGAGTGGGGCTGAGAGACTTCAAAGAAGTGTGACTGGCCCAAGGTCACCCAGCAGCTGCAAGTGGAGGAGCGGGGACGCGAACCCGGTTCCCCAGATTATGAGACTACCGCTCTTAACCACTACACCACACTGGCTCTCAATGTATATGTACAGGTTTATGGCCATGCTGTAGTGTAGTGCTTATGCGACTGTGAATAAAAGGTGGCTGGGCTCATCGTCCCCAGGGTTTTGTGTGGGGGTTTTTTTTGGGGGGGGAGAAGTGACAAAACTGATTTCCAATAAGTGCCCCCCCTTTATTTCCATAACAAGTCATTGAGTCTGTATTCTGAATAGTGAAACCAGGGACCTAGAAGGGGCAGGGCTTGTCAGTCCAACCCCTCCACAGTCTCATCAGGGCTGGCCTTAAGGCAATTGGAGCAACTGGGTCAATTAGGCCCCATGGGCCACTCATAATAGGGCCACCACGCCAGGGCAATCTAGACGGATTTTATTTATATCTCCATGATTTTGCAGACTTTGGCTGTGAACTGGGGCCCTACAAAAAAAATCAAGTTGGGCCCCAATGCTTCAAATTGGGCCCCACTGGCTAGTCCTAAGTCTCATAGTTGCTGAGCCTGAATTGCCCTGCCCTTGCATGAAGTCTTGGGTTTGCAATTTTGGGAGAGGGGAGACTGCCCGCTAGGGAGCAGGCGGGTTGGCAAAGCCCCCTAGATTTAGAGGCCCTAGGCTTCAGCCTACTTAGCCTTTACATAAATCCGGCACTGCACTCACGGGATCGGGAGGACAGTTGCTTCTTTTTTCCCTCCTTCCTGCGCAGAAACAGTAGTTATGTGGATAAATACATGTATGTAAAACCTGTCCTCAAGACAGATACGGTTGTCTCACAATTCATGTTTCCCCAGGAAAATTGTAGGCTGAGAGGTTGTTAGAATAATTTCAGAGCAGCTTTTAGCTTGACAGCTAGGAATTAATTCTGATTAATAGAGAACATCTTCTCCAGCCATTAGGGGAAAACCACACCATTGGTCCCACAGATTGATGAGTGTGGAATAATCCTACCTGTATGCAAAATCCAGTTTTGTTACTCAGCTATTCATGACATCTTCTCATTTGATGGGCCTCAAGTACATCATAATGTGAGCCGCTAGTCAGAAATAAGACTATGTAGGAGTTATTTGATTTCGTGTGGTGCCTGAGGGGGTGCAGAGTGCTTGGATTACTTTTGCCTCAGCCTGGCTGGCTCTCTTGGGAACAATCGGGTAGTTAACTCAGAAGTTTTCACTGTGTCTAAGTCAACTGAAGGCAGCTTGGTAGCCAGTGGGAAGATTTATTCTTTTTAATAATCGCCTCCTGGTTCATCAAATGGGGAACTATCTGAAATTCAGCTAAAACTCACAAGCAGGATGGGCGCTTCCCAATGAAATCAGCCACTCTGAACTGGGAATTTGTGCACCAGGTGTCTTTTTAAAAAACCTGATCCCGCTCCAGTGAAATGCCTTCCACCAGTGTCTGGGATGGTAATACAGAGATCAGAACACCCAAAGTTACGGAGTAATCAGTGGCAGACTTTGAGCTCTCAAATTTCAGTGGTCCCCTGTACGAAGCTAAAATTTGATGCTCCCCGCATCTCACGCTCCGTTCTACTTCGTTGTTGGGGTGCCCAGTGTACCCAAACTGGTTGTGCTAACCTAAAACTGCCTCTGGAGTAATGGCAGGTGACTCAGCTGGCCCTGAGACGTTGTGTTATGTATTCAGTGGTCTTTGTTTGCCTGAGCTTGAGTCTGGACTAAGGATTCTGAGCCCCTGTGTTCTGATTCAATACATGATATCCAATCACAGACCATTTCAGGATTTGGGCCTCTGCCATTGGCCTTTAAACTCCGAGTCATGATTCGCAGCTTGGAAGTTTAGACAGCCAATCACGTTGGGAGTCAGAGTGACCCAGGCCTTCAGAAATGTATATAAGCAGTTGCTTTGCCCCTGTTGTCCAATTCTCTTAGTTCAGTAAAGGTTCTTGCTTTTATCACTGTATCTTGCCTCGTGGGAACCCCACCTACATTTCACATTTCATGGATAGATTCAGCTTTCCTTAAATATGGTAAGATAAGATAACACATAGTCATACTAAACTGAACATATTAGCAAGAGCAAGAGATGTTGAAATGACTATTGAACTTGAAACAGGAAGGAACTATGTAATATAATTTTGTTTATTTCTACTATTTTTTATACAGTGGTACCTTGGGTTACATACACTTCAGGTTACATACGCTTCAGGTTACAGACTCCGCTAACCCAGAAATAGTACCTCAGGTTAAGAGCTTTGCTTCAGGATGAGAACAGAAATCATGCTCTGGCGGCGCGGTGGCAGCGGGAGGCCCCATTAGCTAAAGTGGTGCTTCAGGTTAAGAACAGTTTCAGGTTAAGAACAGACCTTTGGAACGAATTAAGTACATAACCCGAGGTACCACTGTATGACCTTTACTCTAAGGTTCCAGGGTTAGTAACAAGGCCTAAATTATGATTACGAAATAACCCATAATCACCTGGCTATTCATACAAACCATGCATTTAAAGCACGTTTAAAGTACACAGCTTCACCCTAGAAATCCTGGCAAACTGTTCTTTACCCTTCACAGAGCTACAATTCGCAGCATCCTTAATAAAGTACAGTTGCCAGCATTCTTTGGGGGAAAGTAATATGCTTTAAATTTATGGTGTGCATACAGCCTATAAAGCAACTATAATAAATGGATTAAACAAATCACAACTAACACTGCAGTTTACAAGGAAGTTGGGCAACTAAAAAGTCATGCTTCATTTCCAAAACCCAGGATAACAGATGCATTTTCGGAAAGGTGTAAAGTTTGGGTTCTAGACACACTTCTATGGGGAGGGAATTCCACAGTTTGGGGCTGCCATAGAGAAGACCCCGTCAGTCACTCGCATTAAAAAAAGACTTGAAACAGAGAATCTGAGAGTTGAAATTCTCACAAATCTTGACAGGCTCTTGGGAGTTGACTGGCTAGGGGTTTGTTTGTTTGTTTTTAAAGTTTTTATTTATACTTTTCAAGTTTATACATTTCATTAGTTTTACACGCAATTTAACATTTCAAAGTATGACTTCCTTCCCCCTCTTTCTGCGGTTCCTTAAATTTATCTTTTAATATCTTCTGCATATCCAAATTCATTTAATTTGCTCATTTAATTATCTTCTTTAAATACATACTCTTATGAAACTGCAGGTTATTAAAATAATCCTGCTAATGTTTTCATCTGTTTGCAATTTATCTGTAAATATTCAATAAACCATTTCCATTCTTTTATAAAAAGTTTGTTATCTTGATTTCTTATTATTCTGGTAAGTTTGGCCATTTCTGCATTTTTGTATCCATTCTTCCTTTGCTGGGACTTCTGCTTCTTTTCATTTTTGGGCAAGCAGCATTCGTTCTGCTGTAGTAGCATACATAAATAAATTTCTATACAATTTATTTGTTCCTATAATTCCCAAAAGAAAAACTTCTGGTTGTTTTTTTCAAAACAAAAGTTATTTTGAACATCCTTCTCAATTCATTGTACATCATTTCCCAGTAACCTTACTACAAGACCATCACATATGATAAAAAGAACCTTCTTTCTCTTTACATTTCCATCACTTGTTTGACTTAGATTTATACATTTTTGCCAGATTACTCGGTGTTAGATACCAATGATATAGGAGTTGACTGGCTATGGTAATTGCCTCTCACTTGTCTTAATATCTGAAGACACAATGTGGTGCTGTTCTAGCAGATTTTAGGATGCTGCCCTGGGATCCCCCAGTGGCTGTTTCCATCTCTGACCCATAAATGCAGCACACATATGCAGAGGCCTAATTCACACAGGTAAGAGTTAAAGCTGTCAACTACTGCGGGACTTCCACTTCAGTCCACAGCAGGCATTCAACTAAGTTTTACTCGGAATCAGCCCATTGAAATGAATGAACAATGCAAAATTAGGTCCCTTAATTTCAATGGGTGTACTCTGAGTAAACCTTAGCTGGACACCACCCAACGAAAACTCGGTGAAGCCAATAAAACCAGTGGAACCGGCAATTAAAATCAGATAACCGACATGCTGAAAGGCCTGAGCAAAAAGTAAAGTCTTTGCTTGGCATCAAAACCAGATCTGGAACCTGGAGAGCCTCTTTGGGGTGGGAATTTCATATCTAGGGCACCACAATCAAGAGGTTCAGCTCCGAGAAGTGAGGTTACAGAGAACCAGGCAGAGGGCCTTCTCGGTAGTGGCACCCACCCTGTGGAACGCCCTACCATCAGATGTCAAGGAAATAGACAACTATCTGACTTTTAGAAGACATCTGAAGGCAGCCCTGTTTAGGGAAGTTTTTAATGACTAATGTTTTAATGTATTTTTAATATATCCTGTTGGGAGCTGCCCAGAGTGGCTGGGGAAACTCAGCCAGATGGGTGGGGTATAGATGATTTATTATTATTATTATTATTATTATTATTATTATTATTATTAATGTAGCACCTCAAGGGCAGAGGCCAATGTCTTATGCTTTGCTGCCACTGTAGTACTCTCAATATATGGACTTTGCAAAAGATGATATTTTGTACCAGTTCATTCATCCCTGCCAGACAGTACATTGAAAAATTCTTGCACAAATAACGATGCAGAGAAAGATAGCAATGAAAAAGACTGGAATGCTTACACACACACACACACACACACACACACACCCCTTCCCACCCTCCTTTATCGTTTTCAGTTTTTTAATGTTGAATTTTATTAAGTCACCTGTGGCTCTTTACAATTTTCAAGAGCTGAACGGCTTCTTCTCAGCCAGTCACCCAGCCTTGGCCTTTATACATATCATTTAATTTTTTCAAATGTAAATATCAGCATCAAATGATTAATTCTCCACGTTGGAAAAGCTGGAAACGGTGGGGCTGCCGATTAATGCACGCCAAAATATTGCTATTGACTGCTTGAATGCCACCCTATCAGAACATACTGCCCTAGAAGCAAGGCTTCTGATGAAAACAAATTGGATTGATGGAAATGCATTGTCACTGTATATGACATCCAAATCATCTGGCAAATGTCTATTTTCCTTTTGTTATTCACCAAGCAAGAAAAGATTGGCTGCGGCCATTGATGCACTCTCATTATAAAACCTTTTGTTCAGCTACGCAAATCCTTCCAAGAACACGGAGGCAACTTTGCACAAAATAAACTGGTTCCCAGTACATAAATCATGGCCTCTAAAAACAAGAAAGACGCAGCATTGTAAAGATACCCATTTGTGTGTTGAAAAATTTAAACTTCCCCCCTAAATAAATTCAGACAAGACTCAAATTTTGGTTTGGTTTTTGGCAGAATTTAGGCCACAACTTTATTGATTACAGAAAGTGACTGGTTGCATAGCCTCTGGTTCGTCTAGCCCCCTGCCATGCAGGTAGTGCTGACCCAGGGTTACAGCATAGGTCAGCCAAGGGTGAACACCTGGATAAGCCAAAAGCCGGGATTGGGCTAACTCCGCCACCCAAATGCCCCCCTGGACTCAGGCATGGGCACAACCCCCTCACAGGGGTTGAGCAAACAATCAAGTCCCTGGATTCCTTTAACGGAATACCCTTCTCATAGGGATGGCGAGAGCGTTCTCCCATCCCTATCACCTGAACCAGAGCCTATCTGCAACCTTACAAGTTGTGATGATTTGCTACACGGCAGGTGAAACCCAAATGTCACCAGTCAATCAGCCAAGTGGGGAAAATTCCTGCCGTGCCCCTGTCCCAACGACAGACGACACACGACGACATAGCAAGGTAAAGCGTGCAAGCCCTAAATATAGGGAGAGGTGGGTGGGTGTTCCGATGCACGCGCCGAAAGAGGAAGTTCTGGGTCACGTGCATGGGCATATATACCCTTGATCAGTTTAGCCTGCGTCCCATTGGCCCGATTGAACTCTGCATCTGCACACCAGTTGGGTGTGGTGGCTATCCAAATGTACCCACCCACAACACAGGGTTAGGTTGCCAGGTCCCATCGCAACACGTGCCCTCTTTAAGGGAGGACCCGATTTTCCCCACCAAAAAAAATACAGGAATGTAGAAGGCCACTGTATATCAGGTTAGGATGTTTGTCAATCTAGCCCAGTATTGTCCATTTGGGACGCGGGTGGCACTGTGGGTTAAACCACAGAGCCTAGGACTTGCCGATCAGAAGGTCGGCAGTTCGAATCCCCGCAATGGGGTGAGCTCCCGTTGCTCAGTCCCTGCTCCTGCCAACCTAGCAGTTCAAAAGCACGTCAAAGTGCAAGTAGATAAATAGGTACCGCTCCGGCGGGAAGGTAAACGGCGTTTACGTGCGCTGCTCTGGTTCGCCAGAAGCGGCTTAGTCATGCTGGCCACATGACCCGGAAGCTGTACGCAAGCTCCCTCAGCCAATAAAGCGACAGGAGCGCCGCAACTCCAGAGTCGGCCACGACTGGACCTAATGGTCAGGGGTCCCTTTACCTTTTTATTGTCCATTTGGATGGCCACAGTTCTCCAAGACCTTAGGCATTTTCATTATCTGTTACTTCAGTTTTTTAATTGGAGATACCAGGAATTGAACATGGGACTTTATGAATGCAAAGCATGTGATCTACCACTGAGCTATGGCCTTATTAAAAAAACAATCAGCAGAACTGTGAAGAGTATATATTTCTGTCATATGGAGAAGGGAGGGGACTGTGCACTTCTAATCACTGATTAGTTTTGTTGTCCTCACATTAGAAGCCTTATGTATACATGCTGTGTGGCTCTGGGGAAGGAAGTTGTCGTGCACAGATAATCACACACACACACACACACACACACACACACTCCAAATTCGTTTCTCAAATTTTGGGCTGCTTCAGAAGTCCTGGGTTTTTTTATAGGATAAGCTTTGTAGAGAATACAGAGCCTTTATTTAACCTAACATTTTAACCTTGGGAAGGAAGGGAAAATAACAGGTCCCTGCTTCATGTTTTTTTGCAATGTGCTCAAGGTTTTAAAACCCACCCTGTGGAACGCCCTCCCATCAGATGTCAAGGAGATGAGTTAACTATATAATCTTTAGAAGACATCTGAAGGCAGCTCTGTATAGGGAAGCTTTTAATGTGAAATGTTTTATTATGTTTTTATATATATACTGGAAGCTGCCCAGAGTGGCCGGGGCAACCCAGTCAGATGGGCGGGGTACAAATAAATAATAATAATAATAATAATAATAATAATAATAATTACATCACAGTTGCAGTCTGTATCATGTACCTCTAACCTGTAATGTGAAAAGCAGCCCTCTACTTTGGAAGAGAAATAGTAATAAACAAAATGGGGGGGGGGGGGAGAGGAATTATTGCATTGTGCAAGTTTTCAAACATAAAAGGAGGGGGAAGCATTACAAAATATGTGTATATTATATCAAAATTAGGTTTTGTCACTCTGAAATGTTTCACTTTGATTTTTGAAACATTTGGGACTTGATCCAGCCAGTGCCTTTGCATGCGGCTGAATACATGAAGTCTTTTGTATGTGGGAGGAGAGGATTATGTGAGGCGCTGCAGCAAGCCCCTAGCTAAAATGTAATGTTACAAAGCTCTATTTTCATTTTGAAATGAGCATGTTGTCAAAAGCTGAACATTGCCATAGAAGGTCTTTGTTAGGTACGGAAATCTACAGAATCCCTTCAAATTAGGCTAGAGAGTGCATAATTTATCACTTTATGAGACAATTTCCTGATTGCTCGTTACAGACTTTTTAAAAAGGATCTTCAGTAATAATCTATTACTGAACAGGGATATGGTGGATCCTGTCTTGGCAATTTAGGCTGAATGATACTGTACAAGCCTTTATGGCAGGAATACAACCTGCTAATAGATTTTTATGCACATGACTGATGCCTTGTAATTGGTGGAGGTGGACCACAAAACCATTGGTTTAATGTAGACGAGTGTTCTTATAGATGTTTTAATAAAAGTAGAAATCAGAATTTAGAACTGGAAATGAGAGTGGGGCGTGGGGGTGTGTATGCTGATATACAGTATAGGGATGGGGAATAAATTCGTTTGGTTCACATTTAATGCAAACTTACCAAATTTGCACTTTCTGAACCCAATATGCAACTATGTGATGTAGTTCTTCAATCAAAAATGCATAAACATATAACAGGTGAAAGTGTGTGCACAAAAACACATGCATTAGTGAAAATTGCTGGTTAAAATGTGTACGTTTGGCAAAATTGCACACGCAAAAATGAGCATATTAAGAGAAATTTGAACAAAAATGCACTTAGACTTCTGTGCAGACGAATCCTTCTCCCATAAACTGGTGTGGAAATGGGGGCAAATAGGAGAGGAACTGGGAGAAATCAAAACTGACAGATTCACCCATCCCTTTTGATTTCCAAAGTTAACTTTGCAAAATGCAATACATTTTGTAGCTTGTTGGAGTAATTTGGGGTGAACGGATCTCTGTTTCTAAGCCTTAAAATGGGATGTTGGGATGTTAAGTTTAGCTTAATCCCAATGCCCCAAATTAGGGTGCGTTATGGTCAAGCACTACAAAAGAATGGAGCGTCATAAGGTCCCCTCTCTTTTTATTAGCAAGTGATGGTGAAGCACTGTCAAGCAGTCAACCTGCCAAGGCAGGGCAACCCTCTGAGGGAAAGTGACAATTGCAGAAGTTGCCAAGAGACTGTGCGGGCCCAAGTCCAGAAAAAGAGTTTAGAAAGCAACTCTACCTTGAAGGCACTGCAGATTGGAGCCGCATTTTCAAATGGAACTCAGCGGTTGACGGAAATCACTGAGACCAGCTGTGAAAGGTCCAGCCATATTGCTGACTTCCTCTTGCCAGCTTTGGTACAGCTGTTCGGCAATTCACTTCTTGGCTGCCTTTTGATAATCAGTTTCTAACACCTGCTGTCACTCGTTCATGCTAGATGACGAGCCTACATCAGACCTCTTAGCTGGGATGGTTCTGTTCAGGGTTTTGGTCAGCCAGATGTGCCTTCTTGTGTACAAGTTTTCAATTTTTTATTTTCCAGTGCCTGCCGACAATGATCGATCTGCATTGGGCTGGGGCTTTTTGTGTGTGTGTGTACGAGGCTGTTCCTTTAGTGTTTTGTAAACGGTTTTTTAAAAAATTATTTCTACATATTTCTGGCTTCCACTGAATATATTTCTTTTTTAAAAAATTATATTTTATTAAGTTTCAACATTTTAAACATATACAATCAAAATGTTGTCTTTTCTCTTATTTTGGTTGACTTCCCACCCCGTTTTCTGTTAATAAATTTATTTATTTGGTTCTTCAAATTAAAAATTTGCAGTCACAAACATACAACATAAGATTCCAAAGAATCTCCTGGACTTCCCTCCTCCCCTTTGTGGATCCTATTATTAATCATTTCCTCCTGCATCTTTTATAATAATCCAATTTTTTTACATCTCCATTATATCCAAAATTCACCATTAAACTACAAGTGTTATTCAAATCCAAGTAATGATTTTAACTGTTTACAATGGTTTTTAAGGTAAATTATAAATTCCCCCCATTATTAAAATGTTGGTCTTTCTGATTTCTGATTCATTTTTGTCATTTCGGCATAATCCATCAATTTAATCTGCCATTTTTTTTTTCTGGTCGGGAATTTGTCCTGTTTCCATCTCTGGGCCAGTAACATCCACGCCGTTGAGGTCGTATAAATAAATAGTCTTTTCTGCTCCATTGGGATTTCGGCACCTAGAATTCCTAAAAGAAATTCCCACTCCATTTCCCACAGAGTTGTTGTTTCTGCCCTTGTTCTGCACCCTGTCTTCTATCTATTAAATCATAACCACAATATTATAACCTAATTACTTCTGTTGCTCAAAGCCTGCTCACAAGTTCATCATACTATAATATTTCCTTATGTAATCTGAAAAAGGCATCCATTCTTCCACAAAACACTCATTAGATTCTCTTTATTTTGCCAGGGCTGGATCTACCAGGGGTCCGCAAACTTTTCCAGCAGGGGGCCGGTCCACTGTCCCTCAGACCTTGTGGGGGGCTGGGCTATATTTTGAAAAAAATAATGAATGAATTACTATGCCCCACAAATAACCCAGAGATGCATTTTAAATAAAAGCACACATTCTACTCATGTAAAAACACACTGATTCCCAGACCGTCCATGGGCTGGAGTTAGAAGGCGATTGGGCCGGATCTGGCCCCCAGGCCTTAGTTTGCCTACCCATGATTCTAGACACATCCAAAAAGCATTTCAGGAAAACGCGTTGTAAACCTCATATTGGGAAATCATGCTGGTGAAAGACGGGACTCCACAGCGCCATCTGGTGTCATAGTGTTAAAACGCATATAAAATGCTTTTTCTTTACTAATGTAGCTGAGTCCCAGTTCTGCACAGCCCATTAACTTACTTATCCATTCTTCTTTGATGGGAGCTTCTTGTTCCTTCCATTTCCACTGAATATATTTCTCTTGTTTTTTCATTGACCTTGCTTTGGTTACAATACTGTTGATGCTCGCTGCCTGAGTTCACTCTTAGAGCAAGTGACACTGTCATTGCTAAATTCTTTGAAAAGTCAGCCCTATCAATAAATGCTCTGTACTTTTCAGCACAAGCAGAATCAGAGCAGGTTTGAAAATTGTTATAGATATTACTGTTCTCTGCTAACAAATCTTACAATCATTCAGGGTATGGAGTATTACTGGAGAGGCCTGGATTCAGATATCTGGTCACCTTTGATGTCCTCTAGCAAGTCACTACCCTACCTCACAGGACTGTTGTGAGCCTGGAATGAGATAGTTAGCCCCTAATATGTCACCTCTAGCAACTTGGAAGAAAGGTAAACGGACAGTTGAAAGAATCCTTCTGAAATATGCATTGTAGAGCAAAAAAATGCACTGGCTGAACGATGATTATGATAGTTGCTGAAGACAAAGGGCACCAAGAAATAATATATACCAGATTTCAGTCTTTAAGCAAGGCACTAATAAATCTGGCAGCGTTGCCAGGGACACAGGCCAGTAAGCCCGAACTGCAAATGAATACAGATGACTTTTTTGTTATTGAAATTGCTAGCTTCGTTTTTTCCCTTCCTTTTCAGAAAACAAAAGGGGAGACTGTCAGCCCCCTAACATTTGCATGTGCTTTTGGACAGAGGAAAGCTGCAAACACGAGCCTTGGCGTTTCCTGAATTAATGACATCCCTGGCCATGTAGGTTCTGCAAGTCACTCCTTCCTGAAATGTCAAGTTGCTGCAGGGCCTTTATTGCCAAACAAATCTGAATAGAAGATGCTGGAGAAAAGGTAACAGAAATACAGAACATTGAGACAAATAAACTGCTCTTGGGGAATAAAAGTAATTTGTTGAATGGACTGTTCAGACAAGATGCTATATATAAGACATAGAATTCAAGATTCGAAATACAACAAAAAAGGAGAAAGATTATATAAACAAAAGCATTAAAGTCACCATTGGTGTATCTGTGTGTTTCTAGGGCTGTGTGTAGTAACATTTAGTTCCATTTGCATTTGGCTACCACTGACATCCCTGTAAACCTCTCTAAGCCACCAATGCTTAGCTGGGAGTAGTTGTCTTCCTCCACTCAAATTTTAGCCATTTTAAAATCTGGCTTTTAACAGCAGTGTGATACGGGGAAATTCAGAGGTGAACCCTTTTCTGCATGGAGAGAAAAGACTGTGTCTGCTGAACTTGTGATCATCATCATCATCATCATCATTTATTCCCTGCCCGTCTGGCTGGGTTTCCCCAGCCACTCTGGGCAGCTTCCAGCCGAATATTAAAAACGATACAGCATCAGACATTAAAAACTTCCCTAAACAGGGCTGCCTACAGTTGTCTTTAAAAAGTAAAGTAGTTGTTTATTGCCTTGACATCTGCTGGGAGGGGGTTCCACAGGGTAGGCGCCACTACCGAGAAGGCCCTCTGCCTGGTTCCCTGTAACCTCACTTCTTGCAGTGAGGGAACCGCCAGAAGGCCCTTGGCGCTGGAGCTCAGTGTCCAGGCTGGATGATGGGGTGGAGATGCTCCTTCAGGTATACTGGGCCAAGACCATTTAGGGCTTTAAAGGTCAGCACCAACACTTTGAATTGTGCTCAGAAACGTACTGGAAGCCAATGAAGATCTTTCAGGACCGGTGTTATATGGTCTTGGCGGCCACTCCTAGTCACCAATCTAGCTGTCGCATTCTGGATTAATTGCAATTTCCGAGTCACCTTCAAAGGTAGCCCCACGTAGAGTGCATTGTAGGAGTCCAAGCGGGAGATAACCAGAGCATGCACCACTCTGGCAAGACAGTCTGGGGGCAGGTAGGGTCTCAGCCTGCGTACCAGATGGAGCTGGTAAACAGCTGCCCTGAACACAGAATTAACCTGCGCCTCCATGGACAGTGGTGAGTCCAAAATGACTACCAGGCTGCGCACCTGATCAGTATGAGATGCTATTAACTTCCGCTTTGGCTGGTAATACAGTTTTGTGCCAACCCACCAGCTGCTACACTCAACAGTCATTTCCACCAGGGAGAGATGAGGATCCCCCCCTTCAACTTCTTCCCCTGAAGTGTGTGTTTTACTAGCATTTGAGGTCCAGGTTGCATTCACAACAAGCCCCCTTAATGCAGACACTTCTCAGACTTTAGTCGCACTCAGTTTACTAGGAGGAGGAGGAGGGTAGAGTCAGCAAGAAAAGAAGAGGCGAAATCACTCCAGCAGCAATGAGTCAGCAGCATGCATTTGAAAGTAGAATAACTATGGATGAGAAGAGCGCTTCTTGAGCCTGCAGACCAATATTTCAGCTCTCAATGATATCTGCAAATTGCATGCCAAGAAATGTTTGGCCACACCTGATTGCAGTGTGCTGGACCCAACTTCCATCTTAAAAAGAGCAAAGGAAGCAGTAATGACTAATGAGCTAAACCAAAATATTAGTATCAAAGTGCCAGCCATGGATTTATGGAACTAACCATAATTGGTTTTATTGAACAAGGGAATGGTCTTCCTGGTAAACGAGCCTCTAAATTGATTGGTTATTTCTAGTAGTTAACAGAATTGATTGGCTACCCCAGAGCAAATTATTGCTCTAGCTGGAATGATGGGTAGAGAGGAACGTGAGTATAAGAGTTCTGAATATCAGAGGATAAAAACAGTAGCTTTTTCACCACCATTATGTCACTGGAGATTTTCCTATTATAAACTAATCAATTAGTTTTAAATGCCACTTTATTAAAAGTTTTATTTATAGTAATGGGCAGTGGCCATATCTCAACGAATGGAAAGAAATGATGCATTTTGATATTATTAATGATGTATACAAATAAAACATGAGCTAAAACCAATATTGTGTGTTGTAGCCTGAAATATCGTGTTAAAGAAATTAACAGCGCACACACTTTTTCTCTCTGAATGACGCTATGATTTACAAAACAATGGTAAGACAGCATATCACCCCAGTGGCAATAAAAAAAATACAAATTACTTCACCCAACCTGCTGGAAATAGGAAAGGTGAATTATACTGTTTGTGGTAGGAATGTGAAGAAGTGGCCCAGTCCAGGAAGAGCTATACCACACAATAGTACCGAACATGTGGCTTTACTTAAAGAGAACTGTTGTGGAGGTGATTTGTTTCACACAGTACCACTAAAACAGGAAAGGCAGTGTTCCTCTCAAAGTTTTTTAGTGTGATGTTGAACACGAAATTGGAGTTGGAAAAACATTTGTGCAGTTAGATAACTGACAATGTGCTGTTGAAAAAGTGTGTGTGTGTGATAGATATCTTAGGTGTATGCTTCTAGGTAAAGGGACCCCTGACCATTAGGTCCAGTCGTGGCCGACTCTGGGGTTGCGGCGCTCATCTCGCTTTATTGGCCAAGGAAGCTGGCGTACAGCTTCCGGGTCATGTGGCCAGCATGACTAAGCCGCTTCTGGCGAACCAGAGCAGCACATGGAAACACCGTTTATCTTCCCGCCGGAGTGGTACCTATTTATCTACTTGCACTTTGAGGTGCTTTCGAACTGCTAGGTTGGCAGGAGCAGGGACCGAGCAACAGGAGCTCACCCCGTCGTTGGGATTCGAACCGCCGACCTTCTGATCGGCAAGTCCTAGGCTCTGTGGTTTAACCCACAGCGCCACCCGTGTAAACACTTAAATTACAATGTCAGGGACAGCATGCTCACAAATTATGAGTGTGGAATGCACTAAGTTTCCATACTCAGGGCTGTTTTTCTTCAACCAGAGCTCACTGGAGCTCAGCTCTGGCACTTCTCAGTTGACTGCCATTGCTGTTCTAAGAGAGCAAGGGAAAAGTTCGTGGTGAGCTCCTGCACCTTGTTTTCTAGAGAAATAGCACTGTTCATACTTAAACAAAATACCCAAACCATATCAAAACGCCTTCTTTTGGGCCAGAAATGCCTCTTCTTCTTCACCTTCATCTTAGGGCAGGTAATACTTCATCATATTCTTGTACACACCCTTAAAATACTCCTGGTTTTGCACCTGTTAGCTACAGAACTGAGGCAGATTCATAAATGATGTATAGTGGAGAAGAACTGGTGACTTTTATGAAGAAACTGCCACTGAGAAAGGGTATAATCAAGGAGCAAAGTATCTTTGTGTTTGTTCAGCTTGCTTTTTTCTTAGAGTGAGATGTTTGATGGGGAATTTGTGTAGTTGGAAAATCTTTTTTTTTAAATCCAGGTTCTAACAAGCAGTAACAAAATATATAGATTCCAAATAATAACAAAACAACTTAAATCAATAACACAGGATGTAAATCCATCTAGTACAGAAACCCATGCTTCTCAGCAAGGGTAATGAAACCTGCAAATTTCATCCAATTCTGTCAAAAAGTTTTTTTTTTTTGTTTTAAGTTATAGCCATTTCCCCATGAGGACACATATGAAGCCTTGGATTTCCAAAGCAATGCTCTGCTTCAGACCTGAGACAAAGTGGGCAATGCCTAAAAGCAGTCCAAAGTGAAGCAACCTGCTTTCTGAAGTGCTGGAGCAGAGTCCAAATTGTACCTTGTCCTTGGTGCACATTCCTTAGAAATACTAGAGGCTTAGTCTACTACTATTACCTAATCAAAGAGCAGTACTTCGTTGCTTCTTGTGAATTCCCAAGCCTAGATACACGGCCTACATTTCAATTTGTTGTTATCTCACACTTCAGAGTATGGAAAACAATTCTACATCTGCTTCTTTTCTGGAGTCCACAGCCAATACGCTATTTAAGATTGCACAGTTTCAGTCAACAGAGAACGTCACCATAACCAGATTGTTTTGGTATCCTGTCTGCTACAGATCAACAGCCCCTACTTGTTCACTCGTACACCTGAAATACACCTGATCAAAAATACAAGACTAACTGGAGAATGAAAGAGCTTTTCACTAATTTCAGGTGGCAATTAACTCACGTACCTAAGCAGGAGAATGGCTAGTCTTTACAGAAGCTTAGGGAGTGTGAAATGGAAATTGAGGAATTTACCAGCCTGTGACACATTGGGGCAGTAAGGACAGGGAAATGGAAATTGATGAATGGGATGAAACCTGGACGGGGTCTTTCCTTTTGTTTGTGACTATATATAGAACCACCCTTGCGTGTAATGTGATATCAGAACGCAACTAAGAAGCTGAACACTCTGTTCCATCTTGTACTAACAAGCCAAAGAAGTCATCTCTCAGTCAGTGAATTTGAAGGAATTTTAATGACTCCCATTTCTTAGCCGAGCAAAACAAAACAGAGGTATATTAGACCGCAGTAAGGTTGTGATCCCTCTCTTCATGTCTATCATGAAGTTCTCATTCCTACCACTGAAAAGACTGAAAATGTGAATGTTGAGAAAGCCCTATAAGGTGTTGTTGATCTGTAGCAGGCCTGGCAAATGCCCAGTGGGCCGCCACTGTGGAAACTCTTCTCCCTACTTTAATCATGATGATGATGATGATGGTATATTTATTTATACCCTGCCTTTTCCCCTGACAGGGCCTGATGCTGAGGGGACTTCTAGGCCAAGTGGCTGGAGCCAACCCTTTCTTAATTTCCTAACAATGCCTCTGGGAGTTGATGTAGAGTTGCAGAGTGATGTTATTTTGGAGGTGGGGGGTCCTGGAGGCTCTGTGAGGCAATTTAGTTGGTGGCAGTTCCAGCCACCTGTCCTGGCACTGGAAGGAGCACCCTGTGGCTAGAGTCACCGGTTTCTCTGAGCGCTGTCCTCTATCTCTGCTGCCACCAGTTCCTAAGGAGTGATGCTGGGGGAACCCCAATGGAAGGAGGAGGAGGAGGAGTTTGGACTTGACATCCCACCTCTCACTCCCCTTAAGGAGTCTCAAAGCGGCTAACAACCTCCTTTTCCTTCCTCCCCCACAACAAACACTCTGTGAGGTGAGTGAGGCTGAGAGACTTCAGAGAAGTGTGACTAACCCAAGGTCACCCAGCAGCTGAATGTGGAGGAGCTGGGAAGCGAACCCGGTTCACCAGATTACAAGTCCATCGCTCTTAACCATTACACCATGCTGGACAAGTTGTCCAGGACCCACTCAAACCTGGTGCCAGTCCTAGTCTAGAGTGGGAATCTTAATAGCAAAGGAAAAATCAGGCACCATCAGGGAATGAAAAGGAGGAGAGGAAGTTAGAGGAACAATTCACACAGACATTCAAAACAAATGTATAATCAACAAGAGGGGACGGAATCCAATAACTAAGATAGACACAGGTGTTCAAAGGCTGTCAGACCTGTCTCTGGCTACAGATCATTGTGATGCAGATGTAGGCCTCAGGCGGAACTGTCAGAGGAACTGCTATGTGAGGGCAGAAGGTGGTGACTGCTCTTTCCTCAGTGATTCCTTCTAACTGCCTTCCTCTCTGGAACCATCTCAGTCTTTCTGTCCTCTGGCCATCCTTCAGTCTTCATATCATCTCAGCATTTCCTCCTGTTCCTCAATCTCCTCAGTCCCTTCAATTCTCTTTGACATCTCTTCAGGCTGTCCACTTACACATGGCCAAAAAAAGAGAGGAATCAGTGGGCATTACCCTTCAAATCCGCCTTTCTCAACTTTGGGTCCCTCAATGTTGTTGGACTGTAACTCCCATCATTCCCGACCACTGGTCCTGCTTCAAGCACAGGAGTGCCTTCTGACAGCCCTTCAGACAGGACTGTCCTCTATAATGCAGGGCTTATGGCCACGCCACAGCACCTAAGGGTGAAAAGGGGCTGCAGATCTTGATGCACAGAAATTATGGGAGAAAGTCTCACGTTAGATATTTCGGTCCTAAGTCATTCAGCACTTCTTATGCCGGCGTAAGCAACTTGAATATGTTTATTTCCTTGGGTTTGGGGAAATAATCAATTACATAAGATAGACTGAATGGGGAAAGATGTGGGATGAATTTAATACTTTTTATTAGCTGGAATAAAAACTGTTTTTATTGGTGTTTAATGCCAGTAAGAAGGTGTGAGATTAAAGTAGTCTTTTATCACATGTGGTGGAGCTGTTAAGAAACAGAAACATATAGCTAATGTAGTTAAGCTAATGGATACTCAATATGTTATTTAAAAAGTCATTCATTTTCCTCTTAGGCTGCTTTAAGTATACTGTGTAAATAAAATCCAGTATGCAGAAGTAAGTTCTAAACTTGATTATAGTAGCAATTATGCTTACAGCCAGGAAATGGAAAAATTATAGCCATGATATAGGATCATTCCTATGGGGCATTCTGCCCCCAAACTGGAAGGGAACATTCAAACCCAGACACGAATCTCCCTTCTCCTCCTTTACCACTGTTCCGGCTGTGACTATGTGCTACAGACTGCAGTCCTCTAGGGCAGCAGTGCCAGAAATTAGTTGTTGAGCATTAGCAAATCTTTCTGATTAGTTGCCTAATCTAGCTGTAAAAATTTCACTGGCGGAACATATGGTCAATGATTGGAGTTATGCGGAAATTCCTTGGGTAACGTATCTGGCAAAAGTTCACAGAGCGACTCTGCTGCTCCAACTGCCAGAGCCTTCGTCTCTCTGGTTTTCTTTCTTCATCCGCAACTAAAATCCCGGAGCCGTTTTGACTTCAGTGGGTATGTTTGGGAGGGAGCCATTTCAAAACCGGGAAGGATTCATTAACAGCATGCTACTTATACACAGTGCAGCCCATTGACCTTCCTGTGCTCTGAAGATCAATTTTAACTGTTCACAATGGTCTTCAAGATAAGTTATAAAGTTTCCCCGTTCCTTATTAACATTTTGGTCTTCCTGATTTCTGATTCTTCTGGTCATTTTAGCCATTTCGGCATAATCCATCAACTTAATCTGCCATTCTTCTCTAGCAGGAACTTTATCTTCTTTCCATTCTCTGGGCCAGGGGGCTTGCACTTTCAAATCGGATGGAAGAATGGTTTGACGGAAAACACATCAAACAGCCATATTTGTCAAGAATAGTCAGGATCAATACAGGCTATGGATGTCATGGCTTTATGTGGGTGGGTGGCTATAGCAGCCCCATTGACAGCATGGTTAACTCTTTGCTGAATGGGATTTTCCCACACTTTACTTCCCTATCAGAACTTTACAACTTTCCCTTAGTGTCTTTTTAAAGAGTTTGCCTGGTATGCACAGCCGTGTGAGAAATGCACATGTTACTGCTTTGCATACACAGAAATAAGAGCCCAAGGCCGGAAACTTGTTATATCTTATCAGCCAATACTCACCCCCACTTTTTTTTTTTTTTTTTGAGAAAGGGAGTCTTTTCTGAAAGCAAAGGATAATCCTCATTAAGGCATATGCTAACAAGACATATTCTGAGAAATGTGCTTGTAGTACTGAAAGCAATTCTCTTTGACTGTAAATGGGTAAATTGGTTAATGAGAACAGTAGCTAATTTGGAAGTATTATTGCCAAACAGGAATCATGGCAAGATGGCTAAATGCATCTCACGGACCTTCAAAGATCCTTAATTATCCGAGAGACAGAAAGATAAAGAAAGAGAGGGAAAGTAAAATAATGAAAAAGCAAGTCCATTCCTTGATACATGTTTTCTTTAAAAAAACCTCTGTAATATAAAATGGGAAAATATTTTGTATTATAGTGTGAGCCATTTTGATCTTAAGCTATTAGCCAGAAAATATCGTATCTTGCCAGAGAGAATAATAAAATATACTTTCCACAGCACCATGTGCCATCTGAATAAAATTATCTTCTTTTTAAAGGTCTGCCTTTGAGCAGACCTTTATTTGATTCTCCTTAACCCCTGCTCATCATATACTAATTGTGCCAATGCCCTTTATTCCCAGTCTAAGTAGTAACTTGCCATACTGCTGGTCCTGTATTAAACGCTTCGTTACAAATCCAAAACATCCAAAATGGACTGAATGTGCTCGGGGTTTCTCGCCATCTGGGTTTGTCCTTCAAAGTTTGTGCAGAGTGGTGGAAACAAAAGACAAGCATGTTTCAACAGACTAATTGCAGGCTTGTTTAAGGAAAGATGCCACCCTAACCATGTCTACTCGGTTGTAAGTCCCAATGTAAAACGAATCCCGTGGGGCTTACTCCCAGGTTAGTGGAGTGAGGACTGCAGCCTAAAGGCTGGTGATATTTACACACAAACCGATCCATTTGGGTTGAGAGTCCCCATTTGCCCAGTTTGGAATCCCAAGGGGAGCAACATCTCATGAACAAGCCAGAATCTTTCAAGATCTTTCACATCTCCAGGGTAAAAGGTAAAGGTAAAGGACCCCTAGACGGTTAAGTCCAGTCAATGGAGACTATGGGGTTGTGGCGCTCATCTCACTTTCAGGGAGAAGGAGCCGATGTTTGTCCACAGACAGCTTTCTGGGTCATGTGGCCAGCATGACTAAATCACTTCTGGTGCAGTAGGACACCATGACAGAAACCAGAGTGCATGGAAACGCCATTTACCTTCCCGCCGCAGTGGTACCTATTTATCTACTTGCACTGCGTGCTTTCGGATTGCTAGGTTGGCAGGAGCTGGGACAGAGCAACGGGAGCTCACTCCATTGTGGGGATTTGAACCGCCAACCTTCTCATCAGCAAGCCCAAGAGGCTCAGTGGTTTAGACCACAGCGCCACCCGCGTCCCCAAGGAGAAGCATGTGACAAAAGAGGGGATTCAGGAGAGCTTCTTATACCCCTTCCTTGCATACTTCCCTGGCAAAGTAAGTCACGTATGAGCTGTCATCTCCTCCCTGTGAACCCTATGAACCCACAGCTGTTTCCTCAGATAGGGAAGGACCTGGAAGTGTCCAATGAAAGACTAGATCTTAGGATCCCAGATCAGTGCACCTTGCTTCTCCCCAAGAACAGAGCTGTGTTACGGCCTTTACCAATTCTGATCTTAAATCCCAATAGCGTGGAACCTTGGTGATTGCAAGAATCCTGAAGTTGGCAAATGAACAGACTTTACTGGTCTAATTATACAGCTTTATCAAGATTGGGAAAATGAGAAACCAAGAGAGAAAAAATGGACAGATCCTTCCATCCCTAGTTACTGGGAGCAACAGAAGAGAGCTCTCATGCTTTGCTTTTGGGTTTCCCAGAGACATCTGATTGGTCACTGCAAGAAGCAGGATGCTGAAATCGATGGACTTTTGCAGGGCTTGCTCAAGACATTTTGCTGCCTGAGGCAGAACAATAAATGCCCTCTGGCCACAGTCAAAATGCATAGGAAGTAATTTTGGCACCCAAGGCAGAAAATCCCACAAAGTAGCTGTCCCTGGAATACAATAATCATAAATTAAATAGCAAGCATCATGCTGCCCATTTATGACACTCAAATTTAACTGCCTCACTTGGCTGGCCCTGATATTCCCAGACTTGATCCAGCAGTGCTCTTAGTCTGTACGAGTGGATTTGTGATCGTAAACTGAAGTCAGCAATTCTGGCAGGAGAAAGAATGTATGTGGGGGAAATGCATGAAGATTAGTTGTACCAGGAGCAAAAATGAAGAAGAATGAAATGGCAGCAGACAAGAGTGAATTTGCTGTCTCCTGCTCTGCTGACTCAACAGGGAAAAGTATGATATGATTTCTCAACCTTTGGTGACCCCAGAGCACACAGGCTGCAAAGACTGTGGTTCTAGCAATTTCATTCCACAGTAAACAAGACAAAGAAAGAAACCCAAGGAAAAAAATCATAGCAGGTTGGGGAAAACATTCTATCTGATGTTGCTTGACTTCTGTGAAACAGAGAACCATCTATACTAAGGGATACTAAACAAAAGAGAAACGTCCCTGCAAATATTCATAGGAATTAAATGTCTATGGTTAATGCAAATTGCCCTTTTCACAGATCTTGGTCTAATATTTGAAGCTTCAGTAGGAAAATTTGTATTAGATCACAGCGACCCTTTCTTTCATTGTCATTTTAAAATTAACAATTTTCCAGTATCTATGTTTTCATATTAAATAAACTATGCTTGTAATCCTGCATACTTATTAAACAAGCATAGCACCATGACATACAATTTATCAACTTCAGAAAAACCGAAAAGAAATTGGCAAACCTGTATGGAACTTGATTACTAAAAAGTGAATTCAGTGAACCATGGGCCAATAACTTCGTTAAACATACAATGGGCATGTTTTATGGAACACTCCAAGGACACAGTCAATGTTTTCAAAAAATTGCAATACCCATACACCTGGGGTTTTTCCTAACTAATAATGGTTTTAGCTATCTGGCAATAAATATACCTCTTGATTAGAACCCTTTCGCATTGCTGAGACATGTTTTCTACCACAGGCTGAAATTGGAGTTAAAAAAGGGCGTTCCACACATCACTTAATATTATCTGATCCAGCAATGCCTTTCTCCATTGTCAAGATTCTTATACAATATTTACATATATTCAGCTAAGGGTCATTCTGATGTTAATTAAATGCTTACAGGTTCTTTCCTTTTATAGATTTTTAGGAATACGGGCAAAAAAAAGGGGGGGGGGGAAGCGGGGAAAAAAGCAAAAGCAGAGACATCACCTTGCCAACAAAGGTCCGTATAGTTAAAGCTATGGTTTTCCCAGTAGTGATGTATGGAAGTGAGAGCTGGACCATAAAGAAGGCTGAGCGCCGAAGAATTGATGCTTTTGAATTATGGTGCTGGAGGAGACTCTTGAGAGTCCCATGGACTGCAAGAAGATCAAACCTCTCCATTCTGAAGGAAATCAGCCCTGAGTGCTCACTGGAAGGACAGATCCTGAAGCTGAGGCTCCAATACGTTGGCCACCTCATGAGAAGAAAAGACTCCCAGGAAAAGACCCTGATGTTGGGAAAGATTGAGGCCACAAGGAGAAGGGGACGACAAAGGACGTGTTCTCGAAGCTGCGAACATGAGTTTGACCAAACTGCGGGAGGCAGTGAAAGACAGGAGTGCCTGGCACGCTCTGGTCCATGGGGTCACGAAGAGTCAGACACAACTAAACGTCTAAACAACAACAAAGGAATACAGGGGTGTATTGGGTGTTAGGAGAGGGGTAGTATCTAAGGTGGGTGACACATCTTGCTCCTCCTGGGGTATTTTGCCCGCCTTTGGTCCCCACGCTGCACACAGCTCTCAACTGTGGCTCCTAGAAGCTGCCAGCATGCGAATGGCTTCGACTGGCCAGCTAAACCAGGTGAGGGTAGCTGATGGGTCTCAAACCCTTGGTGAATTCGGGACTTTCAAGTGAAGACAGGTAGACTGGGTGGACAAGGCCAATAGTGGGTCCAACAGTCGGGAAGGTGATTTCTGCATGTGCTGTAGAGGGAAAGAGAGGGGAGGATGGGGCTCACCAACCTGGGAAGGTAGCCCATCTAGGAGAAGGTAAACTCTGATTCTAAACCAGGCTTCCTCAACCTCGGCCCTCCAGATGTTTTTGGCCTACAACTCCCATGATCCCTAGCTAGCAGGACCAGGAGTCAGGGATGATGGGAATTGTTGTCTCAAAACATCTGGAAGGCCAAGGCTGAGGAAGCCTGTTCTAAGCTTTCCTGCCTTGAGGGACATCTTTGGGAGAAGAAAATGTTAAAGGAGTCAACCCAACACAAATCTGGAGTGGATTCCCTAAGAAGGTTGGATGATGCCTTGTATGTTTCCTTCTATCAACTCCTACAGTCAAGCTAGTGCCAGACTGTAATGGGTTTAGGGGTTGCTCGTGCGTAAGTTGCCGCCACTCCTGGCTAGGTTACCTGGTTAACCCTTTCTGACTGAACAGCCTCCAGCATCGTGACTGTCTCGGTCGCTGGCAGAATCCGTCAGTGAGCGTTTCTTAAACCTTTTCCAGCATAAAAGTTGTTTGACGCCAAGTCTCCTCCTACTCTCCCTGCGCAGAAGTCTTCTGCTCAGGGAGGGTGTGGGCAGCGGAGTACCCGTACTCTCTCCGCTGGTCTCCAGCGAAGAGTCTTGAAGCCTCCTCCCCGATTCCCCCACCTGCTCCCCTTCTCCACTGGTGTAACGCTGATTTCCTTCCCCAGCAGATGGGCTGCCTCTCTCCCTACTGGGACCCTATCCTGCATCCCTTTGGAGCCTTCCCTCCACCTCTAGCTCTGATGGCAGTTCCCTGACACAGACATATTGCTCTGCTTTCCTTTGGACCACATCAGCAAGGCTGAGGGGAGGGAATCTTGCTGCCTGGACAGCCTAGGACCTTCATACAAGCTGCTTGGGCTTGCACCCCGGGGGGGGGGGGGGGCGCTTCAATGCTGCTAATGCAGCCGTTTGACTTCACCCTTCATTGTCTCTTGAGACAGACGGATGCTGGTGACAGTGAGCACAACAGTTGGATTACAGATGAGCTGAATTTTGTTGTTGTTGTTTAGTCATTTAGTTGTGTCCAACTCTTCGTGACCCCATGGACCAAAGCATGCCAGGCACTCCTGTCTTCCACTGCCTCCCGCAGTTTGGTCAAACTCATGCTGGTAGCTTTGAGAATACTGTCCAACCATCTCATCCTCTGCCATCCCCTTCTCCTTGCGCCCTCCATCTTTCCCAACATCAGGGTCTTTTCCAGGGAGTCTTCTCTTCTCATGAGGTGGCCAAAGTATTGGAGCCTCAGCTTCAGGATCTGTACTTCCAGTGAGCACTCAGGGCTGATTTCCTTAAGAATGGATAGGTTTGCAGTCCTTGGGACTCTCAAGAGTCTCCTCCAGCACCATAATTCAAAAGCATCAATTCTTCGGCAATCAGCCTTCTTTATGGTCCAGCTCTCACTTCCTGAATTTTAATTGCCCCAAACAGCCTCTCTTAATTGACACAGTTTTCAAAGTATTTGGCTGGGTTGGAAACCCAGTATCCCTCAGCCAGTACGTCCTGATCATGAGACTCTTGTACACCACTGATTTTTCATTGTGTGTGCAGGCCATCCCCCAATATATATAACTGAATGGGACAGCCGCCCCCTTTGCTCTACTCAAAGAAAGCCTGTTTCTTTGAGCCACTGTTTCCTTTCAGGTGAAGAAGCTCTGATGTTGTAAAGGGAAATTTGTTTGCACATCAGAGCAGCCACAGAGCTCTGGATCAGCTATGTATGCACTGAAGCTTGGTGAAGCTCTATCTCAGAGCCCTAGTTACCAAAAAGGTCACTAAACAACTTTTTTCCCATTTGGGACAAGGAGAAGAAAGTAGTATACCTTTTTGAAACATATGCTGAGGCCAATCTCGGAAATCAGAGTAGTGCTGAGCTTGGCCACTGATCTTACCCAGTCCGACATATTTTATGCATGTAGTTCTAATGGAAGAATGGTTTGATGTTATCAAGTCCACTGGCACAAACGATCCTCTGTTACAGAGAAAAAGAGACTTGATAAGAAACCATATATCTGTCAGAAAGAAAATCCCCACTCCCCGATTTCATATGTTTCCAAAATCCAGAACATTGTTTTATAAACAGGGGAAAGTGCATTCCATCACCTTTTACTTAAGGCAGCTGCATATAAAAACAGTTATTTTCCGACCCTATCAATACGGAGGTTGCGTTGATATGAAGCTGACTGTCAGCCAGAAAGAAATATAGCTTAAAGTTCCCGAGACCAGGGCAAAATCCGTTCCCTATCACACTCTCAGACACATTTACAAGACTGATGCATTTGAAACATTTCCAGTGTCTTCAGTTAAAAAGAATGATGCTGGGTTACCCCTATTTCACACCGTATTAATGTTACAGAGAGATTATGCCAGTGAGCCTCTAGAGGCGAGAGAGAGAGAGAGAGAGAAGTCTAAATCACTGCAAAGGTATTATTGCGGGCTGGGGTTTTGCCTTACAGCCTCTGGAACAAAACCCATTTGTAGCAGAAGTCTGGTTGTTTTTTTTAGGACAAGTGAAAAGAATTATGCTAAGTTTTGAAAATTTGCCTTAGCAGCCTATAGAACTTGAACACTGAGGGGTGCTTTCAGACTGTCAACAGTTGTGCACTGATCCCTTACAATTCACCTTTGGACAGATGCCCTTTGCACGATAAGAGCGCACGTTCACAACTCACCAGAAAAGGTGGATACCTTGTGATATATAACAAGGCCTAAACGGAACGCTTGCAAAAGTCCATTTCCCCATCCCATTCTCCAGAATTGAACTTTCGTAATAAAAGTGACAGAAATCGACAGTGAAAAATTACAACACCCCTGATGGCAGCTCTCTGCTTCTATACACAATATCCACTTCTCCTTGTGTATGCATGAAGAACATAGGAATATTTTTGTTGTTGTTTAGTCATTTAGTTGTGTCCGACTCTTCGTGACCCCATGGACCAGAGCACGCCAGGCACTCCTGTCTTCCACTGCCTCCCGCAGTTTGGTCAAACTCATGCTGGTAGCTTCGAGAACACTGTCCAACCATCTGGTCCTCTGTCGTCCCCTTCTCCTTGTGCCCTCCATCTTTCCCAACATCAGGGTCTTTTCCAGGGAGTCTACTCTTCTCATGAGGTGGCCAAAGTACTGGAGCCTCAGCTTCAGGATCTGTCCTTCCAGTGAGCACTCAGGGCTGATTTCCTTCAGAATGGAGAGGTTTGATCTTCTTGCAGTCCTTGGGACTCTCAAGAGTCTCCTCCAGCACCATAATTCAAAAGCATCAAAGTGCATTATACTGAGTCGTACTATTGGTTCATCTAGCTTAGTATTGACCACGCTTTAAAAGTCCCTGTCCAGGCACTCTATTTTTTTGCTCTAGATCTCAGTGTCCAGGCTGGAGATGCTCTTTCAGGTATACTAGGCCGAGGCCATTTCGAGCTTTAAAGGTCAGCACGACACTTTGGATTGTGCTCAGAAATGTACAAAATTCAGCAAGGGAACGCCATTAGATTCTCGACTGCCCTCAAAATGGATGCACCCCACGATATAACAAGAACAAGCTCATTTTCCCAATTGGGAAGCATCCCATCAACTCAACTGACAGACCTGGAGCAGGACCAGGAGATCAAACACATACTTGTTGTTTTACTGGGATAATTTCAATATAAGTGGATTATCATAAAGCATTTGTCAAAGCGATGGCACAGGACACAAGTTTCCCCATCAGCTCTGGAGCGGTAATTAGATTGGAAACCTGGCTTGCTTTGCCCTAATCTAATACCGCACAAAATTATATCGTCAGTTTTACATCGCATCGTATCAGCACTGTGTCAAATCCATCCTTGTTCTCAGCAGTGTGATGTGCAAGTTATGCTGTGCCTCTGATTAATGACAACACTTCACCTTATAGCAGCTGAGCATCCTTTGCTACCTCCAGCTACTGGCTTCAGTCATCTGTGAGCACAATTCAAAAGGAACTTTTCTGCAGACTCCATGAAAACAAACAGGCAATACACAAGGATCATTCATTTAAATAGGAATGTAGGAAGCTACCCTACACCAAGTCAGGATCCTGCCCCCTGTGCCTACCTAGTTAAGTCCAGGATTTAACCTGGGACCTTTTGCACGCAAAGCATGAACTCCAGAGCTCTAAGCCAAACATCTGCATGGTAAGGGGGCCTGGACTGCGTTGGCCACCTTCCACAGGAGTCAACTCCTAAGGACTGAGGTCCCTTTGCACCCCCCATAATATATTTGAGGGAGCCCCTCCCCAAGTTGATGGCATTGCCATTCAAATGGTGTGTGTGTGTGCCACATCTTGTAATGGATTATGTGGGGTGGGGCTTATCTGCCCCCCCCCAATATTTTATTCAAGTTGTCACCCCTGCTTCCTTCCTATGTAAATTAAACCAGAAGCCTGTTTCACAGAAGGATGACGGCATGTTTTGCCTGCCGATAAGCAGTCTTTAAATTGAATTGAGATTGATCTCCTTCCATAAATCCCTCACAGAAAAAAAATGCTTTCTGCCTGTAAATTAAAGGTCTCAACATTCCAGTGCATGGAGAGCAGGAACAGACTTCTGAAGGTTTGTAGAAACCACCAGCTGGCCAGAAACTACCTGTGATGAAAAGGTTTGCTCAAGCTCTCTAGATACAAGCCTCCTATTGAGGGCTCCAGGAGGGAGGAGAAATTATCAAGATGCTCAAAAGTGGTATTCCTGCAGCATTCCTTAGATGAGAAACCTCCTTATACTGCCAGACCTATCAGTGTTGTTGTTGTTTTTTATTAAAGATTTTGTTGATTTACAAAAGTGTGCAATGTCTCTCTCTCGTGTTTTTCCCCCATGCAACATTTTTACAAATCAATTTCATTTGTTGAGACATTAGGAAGAAAAGGGGGAAAGAGGTGGAGGGGGGGAAAGATGGGTGGGGTTGGGGTTGGGTGGCGATGTTTCTATTTTACTATATGTAGGGTTTGGTGTCAGCGTTGCTTGTGCAGGTTCTTTGCCGTTCGCTTATGTTCCTTTGGTGGTGAGAGAGGTTGGGGTTGGCCTAGGGTGTGGCTATTCATTTGTGGTTGGCTGTCGTGGTCTTTGTTTTCATGTGTGAGTGGGGTGGGTGGGTGTTTTGGATCAGGTTAGCCATATTGATTTGTATGCTGTTTGTGGATTTTTGTCGTTGTCTTGTTGGGCTGTGTATGTGATAAAGGGGAGCCATACCGGGGTGAAGGTGTCTTCTTCTATTTGTCCCTGTGTCAGTTTCAGTTTATTGGTTAATTTTTCTAGTAGGGCTGTTTCCCATACTATTTGGTACCATTGGTCCATGCTTACTCCTGACAGGTCTCTCCAATGTCTGGCTATGATGCACTGATAGGTGGGTTGCCACAAAGAACTCATAACCCACCTATCAGTGTTGTTGATCAGAAGTGACTCTTCAGGTTTTCCAGAAGAAAACCTCCCCAGTCCTATGTGGAGATGCCAGGGATTAAACAATGGACTTTTTGCATGCAGAACATGTGCTCTGTCACTGAACGAAAGCTCTTCCCTGACCCTTTCAAAGACCCCAGGGTGCTTCCAGACTGTTGCTGTTTTTTGGTGAGGAATTCAATCACACATTCGCAAGATCTTGTTGCTCAGTTAAAGGTGATTTACCGCTCTTGTGCAACAACCCTCCTTTCCCCTGCCCCCCAAATCAGACTTAATGAAATAAAGAGAGTGTAGGCAATTCTTGATGCAACATCCTCTAACCTTCCCAGGGAGCTCTCAGTAAAGATTAGCCAACACTGCCTAATCTCCCCACAAATAAAGCAGAATGAATTCCCTGTAAACAGGTCATCTGGAAGCGACCCAAAGTCTTTCGGTATTAGCAGGGTATGATTACCGCTTCACAGTCAGAGGAAAAAGTACTAGAGGCTTAGACTGGTTTTTTGTATTATTTACTTATTGACAAATGTATGAGCATGGGGGCTGCTGGAGGTCTGTAAAGCAGCATCAGATTCTCGTTAAACAAGCAGCAATCTCTTGGTGGCTCTTGGATCTCTTTCAAGCCAAAAGCTAGGAAAAAAACTGTACTTTTCCTTCTCTGGCTTCCCATTTCAAACTGTTACCCCCCATCCTGCAACCATGGACTGCATGGGGGGGGGTCGTTTCTTGGCAGCCACCCATCCCCCAAGCTAACAATGTGCATTAAGGAGACAGTACTGTATCCCTGGGATGTGGGTGGCGCTGTGGGTTAAACCACAGAGCCTAGGACTTGCTGATCGAAAGGTCGGCGGTTCAAATCCCATTGTTTGGACCCCGCTCCTGCCAACCTAGCAGTTCAAAAGCAAGTCAAAGTGCAAGTAGATAAATAGGTACCGCTCCGGTGGGAAGGTAAACGGCGTTTCCGTGCACTGCTCTGGTTCACCAGAAGCGGTTTAGACATGCTGGCCACATGACCTGGAAGCTGTACGCCGGCTCCCTTGGCCAATAAAGCGAGATGAGCGCTGCAACTCCAGAGTCAGTCACGACTGGACCTAATGGTCAGGGGACCCTTTACCCCTTTACTGTATCCCTAGAAAACCTTAGAGTAACAGAATTAAGAATAAATCAAAATTTGCTTTTCTAAAACATACGTTTTTTCATTGTCTTATATCGAAAGGTTTTTGGCAGAAGGTAAGTGAAACTATCAACAGAACTGTACGGAACAACCTTACATTTACAAAACAAAATATCCTCTTGAATTACTGTATATACCCAGCACATGGAACCTTACGAAAGGACAATACGAGTGGACTCTCTGTGCCCTTGCCATGGCAAAAAGACTGATACTGATTAAATGGGAAAATAAAAATGTGTCTCTCGTCTACGATTGGATTGAAGACTTATACGTACTCACAACATATGAACAACTTGCATTAAACACAGACTTGCCGTGGACAAATTCAATAATATTTGGAATCCATTCTTACAAATACCTTGTAAAATATACAGCTTTGGGTCCCCCCCCTTTATTTTCCCTTCTACATGGGTTCCGTTTCTCCCCCTCCCTTTTATTTATGTCTCACCATGTTTAGTGCACGTATAATTATGTACTTTTTGAACTTTCAATAAAGTTTTTTAAAAAAGAATAAATCAAAATTTGAATGGTTGCTTTCAGCGGAATGAATGCCTTATTGTGAGCATAAAAAAAATCCTTCCAGTAGCACCTTTAAGACCAACTAAGTTAGTTCTTGGTATGAGCTTTCGTGTGCAAGCACACTTCTTCAGATACACTGAAACAGAAGTGTATCTGAAGAAGTGTGCTTGCACACGAAAGCTCATACCAAGAACTAACTTAGTTGGTCTTAAAGGTGCTACTGGAAGGATTTTTTTAATTTTGACTATGGCAGACCAACACGGCTACCTATCTGTTATTGTGAGCAATGAGACAGTACAGGTAGCTGTTTGAGATGCTATGGAAACACACAGTAGGATCACAGCAGCTATCTGCTCAGCAAGCCAGGCAACAGAATAACAGAATCATAGAACTGTGTAGCTGGAAGGGAGCAGAATCTTGTCCAACCCCTTGCAAGGCAGGAATCTTTTGCACAGCGTGTGGCTCAAACCCACGACTGTGAGATCAAGAGTCTCCAGGGGCCACCATTGTTGATGGGTGCAGTTAGGTATTTTTGGATTCTGGACTTAATGGTCTCGCTGGGAGTAGGGGGTGTTAGAAAAAAGTAAAGGGGCGCGGGTGGTGCTGTGGTCTAAACCACTGAGCCTCTTGGGCTTGCCGATCAGAAGGTTGGCGGTTTGAAACCCCGTGATGGGGTGAGCTCCCGTTGCTCTGTCCCAGCTCCTGCCAACCTAGCAGTTCGAAAGCATGCCAGTGCAAGTAGATAAATAGGTACTGCTCCAGCGGGAAGGTAAATGGCATTTCCGTGCGCTCTGGTTTCCGTCACGGTGTCCCGTTGCACCAGAAGCGGTTTAGTCATGCTGGCCACATGACTAACGCCGGCTCCCTTGGCCTGAAAGCAAGATGAGCGCCGCAACCCCATAGTCGCCTTTGACTGGACTTAACCATCCAGGGGTCCTTTATCTCTTTTTTTTACCTTTTAGGGGGTGTTAGAGTCCCTGATCTGGACCATGTGTAGAAATTAATTCTCTCCACCACAAGAATGCACTTCAAAGCTTTACTACACAGCCTTAAATGCTAGTTACAATAAGATAAACACTGCAAAATAGCAAAGCAACACATTGGAAACAAGCAGTCCTTTATGCAGCTCAGTAAGCTTTCCTCTGGTACTGGAGGAGACTCTTGAGAGTCCCATGGACTGCAAGAAGATCAAACGTATCCATTCTGAAGGAAATCAGCCCTGAGTGCTCACTGGAAGGACAGATCGTGAAGCTGAGGCTCCAATACTTTGGCCACCTCATGAGAAGAGAAGACTCCCTGGAAAAGACCCTGATGTTGGGAAAGATGGAGGGCACAAGGAGAAGGGGACGACAGAGGATGAGATGGTTAGATAGTGTTCTCGAAGCTACCAGCATGAGTTTGACCAAACTGCGGGAGGCAGTGGAAGACAGAAGTGCCTGGCGTGCTCTGATTCATGGGGTCACGAAGAGTCGGACACGACTAAACAACTAAACAACAACAACAACAAGCTTTCCTCTCTCTGGTCCCAGAGAGAGGTCCTAAGCTAGAACGCTGTGCTGCTGCTGCTGCTGCTGCTGCTGCTGCTGCTGCTGCTACTAAGCTACCCTTGCACATATATGCACATTTCTGTCAAGGTGGCAAATGCATTGATTTTGATTCCCTTTTCATTATGTAGTTAAGGGACTGGTGCTTGCAGCAGCTTAGGCAAGCCTTGCTCCCTCAGTTTTTTGGCTGAGATGTCCAATGGGAGGTGGCATGCCTGAAATGGCAAAACTGAAACCAAGACTGCAGCAGCAGTTTGATCTCTCCAGTTCAGAAATATAAGGCATTACAAGGTGATGAAAAGAAGAAACCAGAAAAGTGAAAGGCAAGCTGATGAGACTGAGGTGGTCATTTCAAAAGTCATCATGCCAAAGCACATAAAAGGCCACAGATCACCACATTTGTTTTCCATTTACCTTCGTTTTTCTTCATACCAGCCTTTGTAGTTTGCAGTTTATCTTAATCTCAAGAACATGTGACTGGGGGGGAAATGTGATTTTAGTTTCTAAGGCTTTACTAATCTGGCATTAGAAGGATCATTATCTCTGTGAAGTTCAAGCCTTTGTCATTTCCTTGGCCAGAGTTTTTTGTTTGGTGATAATTTGGAAGTTTAAGTAAAGAAAAATGAAGCATTTTCTTACAGAAGATCGTAGGCAGTGGCTACCAGCTGCAAACCTTCAATATTTTTAGTACATTTTAGATGTTTTGTACAGTTCTGATTTTTGGCTGCCGGTTTTATTCTGGTGTTATTTTTTCTATTTTATTTCAGAATTTATTTCCATGCTGCAGTTTCAGTTATTTTATTTCCCTTGTAGGAACTGGTATTAACCAAGCATATTTTTAATGTATTGGCACTAACTGAATAGAACAGAGCATTTAAATGTTTCTGTCAGCTCCAGATCAAGACAGTAAGTTAAGGTGAATTATTCATGAGGAAATATGTAAATGGCCAGAAACAACTGCCCAAACAATAAACGATAAGATCCTGTTGCTTTCTAATCTCTTTAAACTACCAGCAGACAAGCTGCTTTAATTTTTGTTTTTTAAAAATTCACAGCCTTAAGCAGAAGCAAAAAATATATTCAACGGTGCATGTGAAAATACCAGACGTTGCAACCCTATCCATACTTCTCTTAGAAGTTCCAAGGAACACTATGCTATAATGTGTGGCATTGCACGGGCGAAAAAGCTTACGTAGCCCTGCTGAGCACTTTATCTGATAACACAGCAAATCTTAGGGTTGCTCCATAAGTCTTACGTCCCATAAAGTTCTGTATTTAATGAATTGGAATCCCTCTGAAACTTCCACTATAATTCTAATAGGAATCTTAAGTACGTCAGCATCCCTCCCCCCCAAGCAATATCAAGTCCTCATCCAGATTTTTGAACATCTGTCCCCTCTTGAAACAAAGTGGAACGTAAGTTTCATAGAGAGGCACTTCCAGTGATGAATGTTTTCAGCAAATTACTTTATTATTTTCTCGCTTGCAAATTTGCAGACAGCAGAAGTGATGAAAACAAATCTGCTGAGCTCAAGATACGTCGCCCATATTGTGGCCTGCTCACTTAGACTTCGCAGAGATGAAGGCCAGGACTCAGGCCGACCTAGGATAGCCTCAACCTCGGGTGACCAGATGGAAAGGAGAACAGGAGTCCTGCACCTTCAACAGTCATGTAGAAGAGAGGCTTTCAGAAAGTGCAACTTCCCATTACTATCTCGTGTCTTTCCCCTCATGGTTGGATTTAGCACTACCAGTTTAGGCCGGAATTTTAAATCAGGGGGACATATGCTTCTCCTTGATTGTCCTAATTTAAGACCCATCTGCACAGGTAGGCTTGCAGATGTGCAGAGCTTTTAACCGCCGCGGACGGAAATTCAGAGAGGCACAAATTTCACTTGTAAAGGACAAGTGATTGAAAAAGGACGACAAATGGCTGAATGGTGGGAAGCTGGATTAGAGGAGGGGGAATCTCCTCTTTCCTCCCTGACCTCAGCCATTTTGAAAGGGGGAGCGTACTTGCAGAAATAGAGTGATACTGGTAACCAAGAATTACATAAAATATAATAGTGGGTTGTTATATATATATATACACACACAAAAGAAAGTAATATGAATTTGTGCAAGGAATACAGATAATATAAGTAGTATAATGAGAATTATTGGAAGTTATGTATTTTAATCTGTCATGTAAGTGTAATATATTGTATATGTTTATGTTTGTTTCTTTATCTTTTCTTATTTGATTGTTTCTATTCCTTTGTATCATTTTCTGTTTTATATGTTATGTAACTCGTGTATATTTGTCTATGTGAAAATTAATAAAGATTTTCTATTAAAAAAAGGGAGGGAGCAGGGCTGCTGGTTCGCCACTCCCACCTTCCTGCACCGTGGAGGCTGGAAGCTGGGGAGGGTGTTGAACAGCTGACAGGGTGAGGGAAGGTGGAACAGGAAGTAGCAGTGACTGAACAGGAGCCTGAGCAGGAAATAGCGGCAGAGCATGTGCCCACGCTGCCCAGGGCAGGCGAGCTCCTGAGAGGGGCGTGGCACAGACATAGCTGTCAACTGTCCCTTATTTGGCGGGAAAGTCCCTTATCCCAGTGCTGTGTCCCACTGCTGTCCCTTATTGATGATGTCCCTTAAATTTCCCGGGTTTCAAAGGAAGCAGCTCCTCTCCCTCCCTCCCTGCCAGCCAGGGAGGAGGGAGGCTCCAACTGTGTTGCTTGGCTGTGTTGCTCACCCAAGAAGAAGTCTAAGAACGACTGGGGGGTGGAGCTTGCATGTCTTGTGCTGATCAAATTGGCCGCGTTGCCTGGGGACTCGCCTTTGCTCAGTGCTTCCCAGCGGACAGGTGACAGTGGTTTCCCTTGCTGCATCCCCTTTGCCGGGTTGCTGTGGGAACCACCGCTTGAGGCTTCGTTTGGCTGCTGGCTGGATTTTCTGCCTTTGGCTTGGAGGGGCTCAGAAATTGAACATACCTGTGTTCGGAAAATCCCTTATTTTGGCTGCTGATCCCTTATTTTTGAGGCTGCTGGTCCCTTATTTTCAAATCTGTAAGTTGACAGCTATGGACAGGCCGGGTTAGCCGCTCAGGTGCCTGGAGCAGCACGTGCGTGTTGAGAATTCCATTCCACCTTAAGGAACAGGCATGTGGAATTGTTGCATGTCACATGTCTGTTTACATTGCAGCACAGCTTGCTGGGAACTTCCGCTTGTGTATAGCTTTTGCTTTTGCTGTTCTCTCTGAGACGACATGCGAGAGAGACGACATTTTTCTTTGTTCTGATTTATGTTTAATAAATCTGTAGCTGTAGCATGACTTACATCTCATGCCTACTTCTGTGTGCGAACCACACTCTGCTAATTGCGTGCCCTGGCTTTTGAAGTCTAGGTTGCTGATTTACGTTGGAGTACGGGCTGATGGAAGGAGACATCTGAGCTGGGCTTGCCAGCTGGTCTCCCGACCCCTCTGCATGTCGACAGTGGGCCCTGCAGCTGGGGGCGGAGCAAGTCGCTCACAGGGGTGGAGCGAGCTGCCCATGGTGGACATTCGGCACACCGCCTGCCTGCGACTCCCAAGCCTCCCCCAAGCTGTCAAAATGAAGGGGGAAGAGGGGAATGCTGCTGACAAAGTGGCGCAGCTCCTCCTTTACCCTGATGACTCTGGGTAGGCTTGGGAGCCGCGGGTGGGCAGCGCACCGAATGTCACCCCCTCAGTGCGGGTACCTGAGGTGATCTGCCCCCACCACTCCTTCCTACGCCCCTGGCATAAAGCTGAAATCTTGTTTACCTTATTTTTAAAAATTATATACTGCCCTTCATCCGAGGATCACAGAGCAGTTTGCAGTATAAACTGTAGAACCAGGTGCCGCCTTGATGACACAAACACCCTGGCATTGGTAACCAAATGGTGTCCTTTCTCACTGCTAGCTGCAGCTTGAATGAAATCTAGGATGATAAGATAAGGCAGCCCAGACAAGCATGAATTCCAGTGGATACAAGCCCCTGGAGCACTCTTTTCCAGAAACTAATAATTGATTTCCCTTTTCAGTGAAGTTCGAAGCGAAAGGCAACAAAGAAACACCACCCATTTTTTCTGGTGGGAATCAAATTTGTATTGTGCTTGGCAAACTCCCAAATTTGCCACTTGCCTTTGTAATAAGCATCCAGGTTCTGTTGTTCACCGTCTTCCTTTTCATTGTGTTCTCTCCAACTTGAAGCAGCTCCCTGTATCAGAGTGCATGGGTCACTTCTTCTAATGTTGCTTATATATTTTATATTATGCCATCGTAAAATTGAACAGGCACTCTGCCATGCAGTACATTTTCCACTTACGGGCACATGCGGCCTGTAACCATTTTATTTCCAAAGGTCTTGCGCTTTCGTAATTGTAAAATGCTGAATAAAATGTCATGTTATCTACTAAATCACGATTCTGAGACAACAAAATATGACACTGAGGCTGAGGTCCTATCCACCAGGGGTAGGCAACGTGGTGCCCTCTGGGTGTTTGTTGGGCTCCAACTCCTATCAACTCCAGCCAGAATGGTGTCATGGACTGGCTGGCTAATAATAATAATAATAATAATAATAATAATAATAATTCTTTATTTTATACCCCACCCATCTGGCTGGGTTTCATTAAAAACTTCCCTAAACAGAGCTGCCTTCGGATGTCTTCTAAAAGTCAGGTAGTTGTTTATTTCCTTGACATCTGATGGGAAGGCGCTCCACAGGGTGGGCACCACAACCAAGAAGGCCCTCTGCCTGGTTCCCTGAAACCTCACTTCTCACAGGGAGGGAACCGTCAGAAGGCCCTCGGAGCTGGACCTCAGTGTCCAGGCTGAACGATGCGGGCGGAGATGCTCCTTCAGGTATATGATGACATAAGTGGGAGAAGAGGGAGCAGACTGGGGGGAGGAGGTATCGGAAGCTGAAGAGGTCACAGGGTTTAGTGAGCAGGAAGAGGCTGTGGCAGAGAGCAGTCCGGAATCAGAGGCAGAAGTAGAGAGGGACCAAGAGGCCAAGTGGAGGCAGGCTGCTGAAGAAGCCAGGGAGTTTCCTGCTCCTGCGGTGACCAGCTCCCCTTCTCCCTGATCTCCCAGGACACACCGAAAAATGAAGAGGACAGAGCAAAGAAAGAGAAGACGAAGTAGTCTCAGGTTGCTTGGTAAGTACCTAGGGGAGGAGAAGACTTCCCTAAGGTGTGGGAAGGTGGGGACTGTATGGACAATCTGTCCAGAAGATAAATTGTATTTCGAGGAGTTAGTGATCTGACATGGTTACCCTTCCTGCCTCTGTTCCTTCCCCTTCTTATCTCTTGTTAAGTTCTTTGATGACATGAGAACAGCCTTTAATGTCCTAATCAATTGGGAGGAAGTGATAGTACTAGGTACCTTCTTTGCTGTTGGACACTGTTTTGAGAACGTGTTCCTTCCCCTTCTTATCTCTTGTTAAGTTCTTTGATGACATGAGAACAGCCTTTAATGTCCTAATCAATTGGGAGGAAGTGATAGTACTAGGTACCTTCTTTGCTGTTGGACACTGTTTTGAGAACGTGAGGCATTGGGAGGGGGTGGCTAATGAATGATCTGCACGTAGCCAGTCAGGCAAGCCACACAGGCTTGTTGTTGTTCAGTCGTTTAGTCGTGTCCGACTCTTCGTGACCCCATGGACCAGAGAACGCCAGGCACTTCTGTCTTCCACTGCCTCCCGCAGTTTAGTCAAACTCATGCTGGTAGCTTCGAGAACACTATCCAACCATCCTGTCCTCTGTCGTCCCCTTCTCCTTGTGCCCTCCATCTTTCCCAACATCAGGGTCTTTTCCAGGGAGTCTTCTCTTCTCATGTGGTGGCCAAAGTATTGGAGTCTCAGCTTTAGGATCTGTCCTTCCAGTGAGCACTCAGGGCTGATTTCCTTAAGAATGGATATGTTTGATCTTCTTGCAGTCCATGGGACTCTCAAGAGTCTCCTCCAGCACCATAATTCAAAAGCATCACTTCTTCGGTGATCAGCCTTCTTTATGGACCAGCTCTCACTTCCATACATCACTACTGGGAAAAACATAGCTTTAACTCTACGGACCTTTGTTGGCATGGTGATGTCTCTGCTTTTTATCATCCTTAGTCAAGCCACACAGGCTACCTGTCTATAAATCAGATGTTTGTGGGCAGAATGGGAGAGAAGCTCGTGCATAGACTGATCGGCCTCAGGGCCATGCAAACTGAAGCTACTTGGGGGAGTCACTTAGCCACTTCTTGAGGGCTTCCAAGTGGCAGATTGAAGTGCTTGCTTGGTATGTATATGTTTAGAATAAAATCTTTAATCTTCTCACTCACTTGTGTTTTGTATTGCTTCTGAATCTCATTTTAAAAGAACCACCTTGCATTGGCAAGACAGGGACCGTCAGTCCTTGCAACTGCTTCATTGGGGCAAGGCCTACTGGGAAAAGTTGCTTTGATCAATAGGCCTGCGCTGTCTTGGTTTCTTTGAATAAAGAGTTAACTACACTGACACCCAATGTTTTATTGCTGACCTACTCCTGACTCTGGCTCCTGACACATGGCCTGGTCAAGGATGATAATAATTGCTGTTCACATTGTCTACCCCACCACACTTACCTAAGTCCCATTGAACTTGATGGAGCTTCCTTTTGAATAAACATGTCTAGGGGGCTATACTGTAAACATACAGGGGTGTGTGTGTGCGTGATTGAATAGGCAGGGGGGAGAGATATATAAAAAGAAAACAAGATCTATCTTAGATAGTTAGCCTGAAGGCAGGAACTGTCTTGTTTTTTTATTGATCCATAAGCTGCCTTGGGAACCTTTTTGGTTGAAGAGCTGCGTAAAAATGCTTTTAAGAAAACAAAAATATCCATCCCATTGTGAGCAGGCTATATATAGCCCATTTTGTTTCTCTGAACATCAAAATATATAACCAGCTAGCTTATTAGTACAAATTAAAGGTAAAAGGAACCCCTGACCATTAGGTCCAGTCACAAACAACTCTGGGGTTGCGGCGCTCATCTCGCTTTACTGGCCGAGGGAGCCAGCGTACAGCTTCCAGGTCATGTGGCCAGCATGACTAAGCCGCTTCTGGTGAACCAGAGCAGTGCACGGAAACGCCGTTTACCTTCCCGCCAGAGCAGTACCTATTTATCTACTTGCACTTTGACATGCTTTCGAACTGCTAGGTTGGCAGGAGCAGGGAATGAGCAACGGGAGCCAACCCCGTTGTGGGGATTCGAACTGCTGACCTTCTGATCGGCAAGCCCTAGGCTTAGTGGTTTAGACCTGCATTTTAATTACTCTTTTCTGCCCTGCCTGCAGCTCTCTGACAATCACCCGTTTATTTTTGCAGTTTTAGACTGCCGGTTTACCCACTAGTCCCTAAGGTTATAAAATATAGCTGTGGAAAAATAATAAATGCAACTAAAAATGAATACGATCTATAAAAACAGAAAACGACTATTAAACAACATGTCACCCATGCTGTATACAAGAATTTTGAATGTAAGCATCAGGTGCCAGTTTAAAAAAATGATAACATTTCTCATCCTGGTCTGGAACTTTGAGTTTTGCTGCTTGTAGAAGATATCTTTTTGATCTGAACCAATTATTTATTAATTATTATTTATTAAATTTGTATACCACCCACAGGTCTCAGGGCGGTTCAAATGATGAGTTTGCAGAGTTGTTTGTAAGCCTATTAGATTTTTCAGTACTTAAAAAAAATACTTCTGTTCTATATCAGGGGTAGGGAACCTTTTTGGCCTAGAATGCCAGATCTTTAGTATTTTTCCATACAATTTTTATTTGGTTTTACATATTTAAGTTTATAATCATACCACAACACATCCAGGGTTACAAGATTCCCCCTTATCTCTAGACTTCCCACCTTCCCTTCTATGGGTTCTGTTGTTAAACCTTTTCTACTGCATCTTTTTAAAAATGAGCCAATTTTTTAAATAACTCCATTATGTCTATAGTTCTCTTTACATTACAAGTGTTAGTGCAGTCCTGTTCATGTATTCAACTGCTTACAATGGTCTTCAAGGTAACTTATGAATTTTCCCCATTCCTTATTAAAGTTTTGGTCTTCCTGGTTCCTGAGCTTTCCTGTCAGTTTTGCCATTTCGGCGTAGTCCAACAACTTGATCTGCCATTCCTCTCTGGTAGGGATTTTATCTTCTTTCCATCTCTGGGCTAACAACATCCGTGCAGCTGTCATCGCATACATAAAAAATCTTTTCTGCTCCCTTGGAATTTCAACACCTACAATTCCTAATAGAAAAGCCTCTGGGTTTTATTTTTATAACAGTTATTTTAAATATATATTTTTTAGTTCATTATATATCATTTCCCAGAATGCTTTTATTACCTTACACCTTCACCACATATCCAGATCTTTATTTCCTCCCATTTCAAAGGCCAATGTTGACATGCTCCTAACCTGATGAAGATGACCCGTGAAGACATCTTGGTGAAGTGGAGCTGATGAGCAGAAGGTTCAATCCTGCTCCCTGCAGGGTCATGTTTTGCCAGCATGTTCCTGTGGTGTTCGCATGTTCTTTTGAAAATGTCTTTACAGGGGGAGAGAAAGAGTTAATAGGTAGATCAATAGAAAAGCCAGAGGCGGAGCCTACCTGTTTATAAAAGGGCTTCGTCTGAGGTTTAGTTGGTTGGTTGGTTGAGAAGAAGCAATTGGGAAAGCAGTTGGCAGACAGATGGAAATAGTTAGTGCAGTTGGTTCTTGTGTGAGGGGAGGTAGAAGAGTTAGAGACAGGATAAAATAAGACTAAGAGGGTAAAGGGCAACAGCGTTTCGAATGCATTTAAAGTTTATCTGTGTTTGCAATAAACTACACTCTTCCTTGTTAACTTGAGAACCTGACTGAGAATAAGTGATTTACTGGGGAGGATCTGGTTGGTGGCGGTGGATTAGTGGTGTACAGGTCAATAGTCTATGAGATGACCGGGGGTTCCGTATGAACGCCACAGTTCCCCACAAAGAATGTGCTGGCAAAGCAGGACCCAGCCAGATTGTGCCTGTCTATCCGTTGACATCACTCAGTGAAATCAGCTGATTAACAGGTGGGCGTGAGTTATGAGGAAATGGCTTCATGGGCCAAATTGGACCTCCAGAGTTTCCTAACCCTTGCTCCACTGTTAAAGGTAAAGGGACCCCTGACCATTAGGTCCAGTCATGACCGACTCTGGGGTTGCGGCGCTCATCTCGCTTTACTGGCCGAGGGAGCCGGCGTACAGCTTCCGCATCATGTGGCCAGCATGACTAAGCCGCTTCTGGCAAACCAGAGCAGTGCACGGAAACACCGTTTACCTTCCCGCTGCAGCGGTACCTATTCATCTACTTGCACTTGACGTGCTTTCGAACTGCTAGGTTGGCAGGAGCTGGGACCGAGCATCGGGAGCTCACCCCGTTGCGGGGATTCGAACCGCTGACCTTCTGATCAGCAAGTCCTAGGCTCTGTTATTGGTGTGATAACCCTGGAATTTGCTATGACGGCTTTGTGGGGTTGTCTGTGAGGGTGTCTGCTGGAATAGCACTCTAATTTCCTCCCCTGTAGGATCCTCCAATGATCCATCCTCCTATTCCTAGGTGATACCATGTGGAGCTTTGGAATAAGAAGTCCTAAATATGCTGGTGGCTCTCAAAATAAAGGTCATCCTATAACCCAGCAATGTGCAGACAGGAGAAACGGAAATGTATTCAGAAAGACCCCTAGCCTAGTTTGATATTTTCCAACGTGTTGTTCCTGTGCACGCTGCATATGTAATTGTTTCACGCAGCGGTCGGTTAGAATGAAATTCATTTCAAATCAGAGCATTTCCCACATTCATAGTTCATATTTACATTTGTTAAGGTTAATAGACCTGACAACCTTTTCCTGTTCCCATCAGGGAGCACTTGCCTGACAGCCTGTGGGAGGGGTTGCAGCTGCAAATGTTATTCACACACCAAAAATGCTTGTATCTTTTATTTTCAGATTCTATAAAACAGACTCAACTTTCATTACATTTGCATGGTACAAAAAGCACCAACAAGTGAGTTTGTGCTTGCCTCATGCTTTTGTTTTCTGTGTTTCCACATGTAACTTCTAAAGGTAGGCAGGCAAAATGTAAGCTTCAAGCGCATGTACAGTCTGCACGTTTTCCTAAAAATAAGTTCCCCTTGGGATATTATAGTGCAGTGTTCTTCAACCTTGAGTCACTAGATGTTGGTGGACTACAACTCTAATTGTCCCTTTGACTAAACTAGCTGAGGATGATGGGAGATGAAGTCCAACAACATCTGGGGACCACAGAGCGAAGTCAGACTGTCATATAATCCATTATTCACTCCCTTCTTTTCTAATTTTTCTAAATTTTTCTAATTTTTTTTCTGGTGTTTTCAGATTATGCTAGACTGGTTCCTGCGTATTTTTCCATCTTTTTTTTTTTCAATTCTGGAGAATTAACCAGTTGTGATTTTTCCTACAGCAATAAAAGTGCTATTTTACTGCTTGGTTTCCATTCAAGGTGTTGGAAAATAACTGGTGAATGCCAATTAACTCACTTTCTAGTCAAAAGAGCCCCCACAAAAGAGATATGTGCAGCGTTCACAAAGCTCAGGAAATATAGTTTGTTAGACCTTTAAATGTCCCAGTATTTGGCATTTAAAATTGTACTCCCCCACCTCTACCACTGTAAGAGCTAATAGACTGCAACGTTAAGTAAGTTTAAATGCTTTACTTACAGTAATCAGAGGTCTCATACATTGCTCAGTGCCACAGCAGAAACAAAATAGTTACAAAATAGTTTCAAACACCCAGTGTGAGTCTGGAGCCCCACCCTCAGACATCTGCTCAGTTACATGGTTCAAAGAGGAGGGGGGACGGACAGGGAACAACTTTTATTTTCTCCATCCCCAAAGGCGAGGGGTCATGACCAATCCGAGTCATTTCTAGCAATTAAGAACTCTGTGATCCTTGACCCCTTTCATCCTGCCAATTATGCACAGTATGTTCTGCTGCATTGATCGCCAGCACAAAAAGTTCCCACCATTCTGCCCTCTACTTGTCACATGACCTGTAACATTTGCAGTGAGTGTGGTTTTCCAGCATTCTGGACTTCTGGAGCTCCCTAACTCCTTGTCACCCTCCCATTTTCAAATCTGCCCAGGAAAGTGTGCTGGTTGTGGCTGGGGGTGTGGCTCATGAGCAAGAGGCTTCCTGGGAGACTTAGAACCCTGCTTTATCCATAAATAATCAGTCCAGAGTAGCTCCGCCTTCAGTAGTTTGTGAAGTGTGTAATACCCTTTGGGCAACTTAGTAAAACCTCTTCATTCCACCACACCCAGGTGACATTCAAAGCCAGAAGTAGGAGCAAAAAGCAATGGGTTAGACAAAATGGATATTTCTTATCTCAATGCATTTGAGACCCTGCCGGTTTGAATTTCAGGGATATGAAGATTTCACACTCATTTTCTCTCCCCAATTGCTTTTAACTTCTACTTGCAGTTCCTTTTTGGGGTTCCCATTTTTGTTGCCTTTGGTCTGTTGTGGTCTCAAGGTAAACACAAGCTGCACAGTTTCCTGGGCTCTTCAGGTTTTTCTCAGGTCTCCACCCACCTTTCATAGTCATGTTGACCTCAATTTTTCAGCCTACTCCCAATATTGTTTTTTATAGAGTTTCCTTCCTCCCCTTCCTTCCTCAGAGACTTCATCCGTGTTTCTGTTCATGAAGCGCTTTCATTTGCTATCTGATTGGCAAACATTAAAAGAACGCTCTCTTTCTAACTAGGTTGGAATATACCCAGTTTTGCTCTCTAGCATTCCTGCCTTATGGGCTATGTACACACCAGAATTTAAAGCACATAGCATATGTCATGCCATGAGATTCTCATGTGCATGTCTTGCTCACTTTCCTGTCCATCCCCACAACGTTTTCCAATGCTTCTTCTAGAGTCCAAGTCTGAAAATCGTGGGAACTGTATTTTGCTAACATTGCTGGGGATTGGAGCTCTCTGAAGTTCCCAAAATTCTTTGGAGAAAGTTGTGTTTTAAATATATGACGCAGCCATGTCTATCAATCCATCTCAGGGTTCTGGCAACCATAAAGGTTCTGTTTGGCCAATATAGTTTTTCTCCTTCAGATTTTTGTTTTTCTGAAATGTGGTGTTTGCTTGCCAGTTTTTTTTTTATTTCTCTGTCAGATGCCTCAGCTTTAATGAAATGTGCAGCTATGACCTTAAAAGACTCACAGAGAGGTCTTTGCTATAGCATGACATTGAAATGGTCAGTGATTCACCTTCCCCAATGAGAATGCAGAAGGGCATAAAGAGCTCTGTGTTCAATTGTGAGAACACTTGCACAGAAGACCATAAAACCAGCAGTCCCAGTGATTGCTCGTTAGCCTTTATGACAGATGGGAAGGTTTCTGCCTACAAAGTGCCATCCATTAATGCTCAAAAATGACATGTAAGTACTGGGATCAGTTGTATGCTAAAATTGGTTTGGGGAAATTCATTTTATGAGATACGAGCATCAAAAGAATGGATGAATGAATAAAAGGGACAACCTTATTTTTAAAGCAACTCAGTCAGTGTTTTCTTGTTTTATGATGAATAAACTTAAGAGTATTTGTAAGATGTGTGTTGAGAACAAGGCAGGAGAGGGAATTTGTTTATTTGTGGTCTATTGGATGAGCAATGTAATATGTGGCTCTGCTTGTGGAAATTTCCAGGAGTATGCTATATATATAGTAGATAGGAGGAGCTGACAACAGGTGATGTGTGGAGTTGATGCTCAACTTTTCTACTCGGACCATTTGTCCACTCAAAATCATCTTGCCTCCATCTACTGTTTTGCTATCAAGGGGGGAAAAGCAGCAGGAACAGACAGATGGCTTGAGGAGGAAAGGGTTAAGCACCTTTCCTCCCTCCTACCCTGCCAATCTTCTGTTCAGCCTTGGAGCCACTTTTGCCTTTAAAAACACACCTGTTTGGGAAAAGGAGAGCAGAAGTACCTGCAATATGTCACTGATGCAATACCACCGCAGCAACTTCCTTACACGTTCTGCTATGTACACAAGTAGATCACTCGTTTCACTTTTATCTATGAAGTCAAACCATCTGTTGAGTCAAAGCGTCATGTTTGTTTTTGAATCTTAAGTGGGCACCTCTCTGTTGTTGTTTTTGTTGTTTAGTCGTTTAGTTGTGTCCGACTCTTTGTGTCCCCATGGACCAGAGCACACCAGGCACTCCTGTCTTCCACTGTCTCCCGCAGTTTAGTCAAACTCATGCTGGTAGCTTCGAGAACACTATCCAACCATCTTGTCCTCTGTCGTCCCCTTCTCCTTGTGCCCTCCATCTTTCCCAACATCAGGGTCTTTTCCAGGGAGTCTTCTCTTCTCATGAGGTGGCCAAAGTATTGGAGCCTCAGCTTCAGGATCTGTCCTTCCAGTGAGCACTCAGGGCTAATTTCCTTAAGGATGGATAGTTTGATCTTCTTGCAGTCCATGGGACTCTCAAGAGTCTCCTCCAACACCAACTCCTCCAACTCCTCCTCTTCTGCTGCCATATGACAGTTGAGGTTGTACACAAAGAAATATAAACAGCACATATACAGAGTGAACATATACTCTGTATATATACCGAGTGATTAGGAGTAGGTGGGTGATCCTTAGAATGGCTTCCCCCAACCTGATGCCCTCAGCCCAGCATACCTGAAGGAGCATCTCCACCCCCATTGTTCAGCCCGGATACTGAGGTCCAACGCCGAAGGCCTTCTGGTGGTTCCCTCACTGCGAGAAGTGAAGTTACAGGGACCAGGCAGAGGGCCTTCTTGGTAGTGGTGCCCGCCCTGTGGAACGCCCTCCCATCAGATGTCAAGGAAATAAACAACTACCTGACTTTTAGAAGACATGTGAAGGCAGCCCTGTTTAGGGAAGTTTTTAATGTTTGATGTTTTATCGTATTTTTAATATTCTGTTGGGAGCCGCCCAGAGTGGCAGGGGAAACCCATCCAGTTGGACGGTGTGTGTGTGTGTAAATAAATAAATAAATAACATGATCATCATTATGTTCTTGGACTACAATGCGCATCATCCCTTAACTTTGGCCATGCCTGGTGCAGATGGGACCGGACGTCCAACAATATCTGGAGCACAGCAGGCTGGGAAAGGCTGATTTAAAAGAAAGCAATTTCCCCTATACAGTGGTACCTCGGGTTAAGAACTTAATTCGTTCTGGAGGTCTGTTCTTAACCTGAAATGTTCTTAACCTGAAGCACCACTTTAGCTAATGGGGCCTCCCACTGCTACCACACCGCCACAGCACGATTTCTGTTCTCATCCTGAAGCAAAGTTCTTAACCTGAGGTACTATTTCTGGGTTAGTGGAGTCTGTAACCTGAAGCGTCTGTAACCTGAAGCGTATGTAACCTGAGGTACCACTGTATTCTCTTACAACATGATCAACCATCACGCCAAGTGAATGATACACAGGCAACCGCCTCAGGCGACATTGTCCACAAGGCCAGCAGATTCCAGTATAGATCTTTAGTCCCCCTTTTTTCCTGACATAGATCTTCACTCACCCCTTCCTTCCTTCCGACGGGGGTGGGGAGTGGCCACCATTTTGTGGTTCACCTCAGGTGCCAAAATGTCTTGGACTGGCCCTGGTCCCCTGTCTCAAAGAGCCTGTTGTTGTATAACTAAGTGTGAAGTAGAAGTAGTGGTCTGATAAAAATTCTTTGTTTGTTTGTTTACATATAAAGTGCTATTCTCAAAAGGAAGAGAAGTGAAGAAAGAAAAAATAATAATAAAATAAAATAATATACAGTATATCACCACTGCAATTGTCAGCAATGACCGCTCCCCGCTTAAAACGGGGGGCGCCCTTTGCGTGGACGCGCGCAGCCCCTAGATCTGGAGCGGCTCCAACAGCATAGGCTTGGTTTGCCTTCCCCCAGGTGGGATACCTGGAGGTCTCCGCCTACCTCAGTCAGTTGTCCAATCCCACCTGGGGGAAGCGTTGCCAAGGAGACCAGGCCAGGTAGGGGAGGGATTACCTGCCCACACCAGCCAAAGATCTCCATTTCCTGGTTCGGACAACGTGGAATGCGGTGGGATGCCCTGCTGCCTCGGTTGCGTCACGAACTTGCGTTCCGCCACCCGCCAGACGCGGTTGTGCTCCACCTTGGCGAAAATGACTTGGTCGTGCGTAAAAGCATAATTCTGATCAAAACAGCGATCGCAGACCTGGAAAGCGTACACGCCACTCACCCCAGTATCACGATTTTCTGGTCCGAACTTCTGCCACGCTTGCATTGGCGGGGCAACATCAAATCCACTAGACTGAATTACACTGTGGAAAAAATCAATAGGGCAGTGCGCTCTGCAACCACTCGCATGGGAGGTCGGGTCGTGAAACAGCCCAACATTAAAGTTTACATGCAGGAGCTATTTCGGCCCGATGGCGTGCACCTATCGGACCTTGGTAACGAGCGTTGGCTGAGCGACATCAGGCATGGCCTGATTGACTGGTTGGAGGATGGCAAAGGGGCTTTTCAGATGTAGGTAGTCTTGGTATCAGGCCTTGGGCGGAATCCTTTAGTCCATCTTCCTCTTTGCGGCGGTGATACCAGGGTTCCCCGTTAAAGGGGTTTCTGAAGGGAGGCTTTGACCGTACGCCGAAAGGTCATCATTGCTCTCCCCTGCGGCGGCGGCGTAACGGGGGCGGCTATCTCTGCTTGAACATATGTTCTCCAGAGCCGGCCCATCCCCCCCCACACACTGGATAACCCTGATGCTCCCTAGGTCCCCGGCTGGGGACTGGGGAGGGAGAACGCCCAATGCCTGAGCCAAGGTCTACCCACATTTGAAATTTAATAAAGTTGTGGCCAATTTAATCCCATAGCACGTTGTCATGAGTCGTTATTCCACATGACGGGGGGGGGGGGGGACCGCTCAGGATCTGGGGACTCCGCCTGTCCACGCAATTAACAATTGCAATTTTTAACCTGCTGTATTGTCTATGAATGCGTTTCAGATTTCATTATACTTGTCCGCGCAAAGTCCGATTAAGATCAAAACCTGATAAATTACGGATTGATATATTCACAAGCACTTGAAAATGTGTTTACATGAATGTGGATAAAATGCTCACAGGCTGAAAAAGGGGAAAGAATGAATTGTCTCTTTGCAGGGGTTGTGTTTTTGACATAATTGCAAAAGCAATTCAACTCATCACTCTGCCTCTTCTCTCTCTTTCGTCTCAGATAGATGGTGACATCATCTTCTGCACACTGCTTAGCAGCCTTCTCTGGAAACAACCTGACTTTTCTGCATTCATGGCGCATGGCTCTTGGACCTGTGAGAGCCGCTTGGACCTGTGAGGAGCGTTGAGAGTTGTGCGTGGCTGCCCTGGGCGCTGAGTCACTAAACTGCAGCATCTGCCTAAGCAGTTTCATATCGTCAACCCCTGGATTGAATCTGCCCACCCAGGCTGGCAAATGAATCTGAGGCAAAGGAAGGCACTTTCAGAGGGCTAACTCCCCTCTTAGAGGCCTCTTCCATCCGTTCCCTGCAGTTTACAGCCCTGGTTGGCCTTGCGGCTTTTCAAGATCACTTTCCTCCTGATTACAACCTGCTGGGAGTTTGAAGCAAAGAGTCGTGAAATTCTACTCAATATTGATCCAGAGCAGATTCCAGTGCATAGTTAGCAGAGTAAAAACTTAAAACACGTTGCAGGATTCCGCCCCCCCCCCCCAAAAAAATAGACCAGAGGCAATTATATTTCATCCAGCAGAGCTTTACTGCTACAGAAGGCAAATGAGCATAATGGTCACAAATCCAGTACATTCAGGACTGGCACTGTCCATAAGAAATCCAGTTGAAGCAGACTTAACTTAAACTTACAATAACTTATAATAAGGCTAAACCTTAACACTAAACATACTGTGTACTGAACACCACACCGGTATATACAAACAGAATAAAACATCAAACATTTTTTAAAAACTTCCCTATACAGTGGTACCTCTGGTTACGTACTTAATTCGTTCCGGAGGTCCGTTCTTAACCTGAAGCACCACTTTAGCTAATGGGGCCTCGCGCTGCCGCCGCACGATTTCTGTTCTCATCCTGAAGCAAAGTTCTTAACCTGAGGTACTATTTCTGGGTTAGCGGAGTCTGTAACCTGAAGAGTATGTAACCTGAAGCGTATGTAACCCGAGGTACCACTGTAGATGTTTTCTAAAGGTTGTATAGTTTCTTACCTCCTTGGCTCGGGGGACACATAACTTCATACCCTCCAATGTTTCTCCGATGAAAACAGGGACGTCCTAAGGAAAAGCGGGACATTCCGGGATCAAACCAGAACCCAGGACAGCTTCCGTAAATCCGGGACTGTCCCTAGAAAATAGGGATCTGCAGTAGGAACTCCCATGAGCAGGGCTGCAAAGTGAAGCTTAAAAGTCACTTATTTACCTAGATTGACTTGTTTATAGTGTGATCCTACACATGTCTACTCAGAAACTAGTCTCACTGAAGCTCAAAGGGGCATATTCCCTAGAACTCCCTCTATGGAGAAGCTAGATTGGCTTCATCTTTGCTGTCCTTCAACGGGAAGGCGAAGATTTATTTATTTTTGTTCCAACAGGCTTTGGGGAACTGGTGCTTTTAATGAAAGCTCTGGTGCCAAGCTGCTTTTTATTGTAATTATTTGTATATTTTAAATGGATTTTAAATATGTATGTAGTTTTATATCTACATTTTTTTTTTAGAAAATATTTCTTTATAATGTATTTAGAGATTTCTGTTTTTATCTGTAATTATTATTATTTATTAAATTTGTATACTGTCCTAAACCTGCATAAAATCACAATATCAAAACCAAAAAGGCATAATAAAAATAATAAGCTGCCCTAAGTCCTGCCAAGGAAAAATGTGAGGTATAAATAAATGTATTATTATTATTATTCCCAAAAGGCAGACATAGAATTGCAACCCCAAATGTTCTCAGGATGTAGTTAAACTTCATACTACATTAAATTAAACAGGGCTGGATTGCAGCCTCATTCTGTCTGTCTAAGGAATCTATGGTCCTCCATTATATTTGACCATTGGCCATGTTGATGGGAGTTACAGTCCATCAACAACAACCAGGCCACAAGTATGACATCCCTGTCTAAACATTTCCACCAAAGACTTTGAACAAATAATGAAGTACCAGAAGAAGTTTTAGCGCCAAGCTGGAATTTCTCATAAGATGTTTTACCTGAGAAAATTTCAGAGATTTTTCTCATTTTCACCACCCTAGAAAAGAAAGGTGGCCACATTGCAGAATCTTCTTTGAATATTCCCCACCATTTTTCACCACAGCTGAGATTCCACTACATACAAACATGTACTTACACCACCCAGGTTCGGGGCATGAAGCAAAATGGGGGATGAAGCAAAATGGCGGCCAAACTGTCAACGCAATCGCTGCTACTGCAGCACGTAGCACAGCTCTCGGGGGATTTGAGGTGGCGAAGGAGGAGGGAGGCAAAGCAAAATGGCAAGATTAGCAAACAAGATTAGCAGAAAGGCTCAGTCACATGAAGATATTTAATGGAAATAAATGCAGCATACAAGCAAAAGTGGACCCAATAATCACCATGACTACAAACTGGGAATGTCATTAACTGGAAGGCGGTAATGCAGACAAATCTCTAGAAAAGGAAATTCATTTGATTGTGTGCTGGATTTTTGTTTATTGAGTCTGGACTTTAGACTGAGGGTTCTAAAACCTCAAGTAGGTCACTGGCAATAAATATGCTTTCAGGATATATGAACTGTCCAACTGGAAGGCCCAAATTAGCTATTTTGCTCACCCCTGTTTCATTTTTCTGTTTAAAATCAGAACTATGCCAGGTGTTTGCAAAAGCTCTGTTAACTTGGAAACAGGGCATTGGCTGCACTTACTTTTACACAAAAAGGGCCTTTTTATGCCACTGGCCCAGATCTGCCAACAAAGATTCTGCAGGTGTCTTCTACTTAAACTTTTAAACACCCATCGAAAACTTTTCTGTGCCACCAAGAGGATGCTGGCAGTTAAGAAAATATCCCTTTATAACGGTTTTGATGGTTTTTATTGAATGGTTTTATGTTTCATTATTTTGAACTGCTCTGATATAGATTTTTTTTAAGTGAAGAGAAGTATAGAAATATTTTAATAAATATAGTAAATATGCCCTAAAGCTCTAACTTACCAGGAGATGCTTTGTCTTGGGCTGTTACAGTGAGGAGGAGAAAGCACATTTCCTTTTCACATTTCTGGTGAAGTAAGGCGGAGGAAAGAGGAAACACAGATGCTCTCTCTAAAGTTAACTGTGTGTGCTCCATCTCCATTCACATCTGGTACCCGTGCATCTTGCCAAAGGGGTGACACAGTACGTTCCCCATCATTTAGGTGAAATACCAAAACTCTGAAAAGTGGATGTGCAATTAGTGCTTGCATAATTTATATTTATACCCTGCCCATCTAACTGGGTTGCCCTAGCCACTCTGGGCATCTTCCAACATATATAAAAACATAATAAAACATTAAAAAAAAGACTTCCCTATACAGGTCTGCCTTCATATGTCTTCTAAAGGTTGTATAGTTACTTATCTCCTTGGCTCGGGGGTCGCATAACATTTCTCCAATCAAAATAGGGATGTCCTACTATACCCTTCAACAATTCTCTGAGGAACATAAGGTAAAGGGACCCCTGACCATTAGGTCCAGTCGTGGCTGACTCCGGGGTTACAGTGCTCATCTCGCTTTATTGGCCGAGGGAGCCGGCGTACAGCTTCCGGGTCATGTGGCCAGCATGACTAAGCTGCTTCTGGCGAACCAGAGCAGCGCACGGAAATGCCATTTACCTTCCCGCTGGAGCGGTACCTATTTATCTACTTGTACTTTGACTTGCTTTCGAACTGCTAGGTTGGCAGGAGCAGGGACCAAGCAACAGGAGCTCACCCCGTCACGGGGATTCAAACTGCCGACCTTCTGATCGGCAAGTCCCAGGCTCTGTGGTTTAACCCACAGCACCACCTGTGTCCCTATCTGAGGAACATAGGGACGTCCTAAGGAAAAGTGGGACATTCTAGGATCAAATCAGAAACCGGGATGCCTTCTGTAAATCTGGGACTGTCCCTGGAAAATTGAGACTCTTGGAGAGTCTGCTCCATGGCTGCTCCGAATTTCCTCCAAAAGAAGCTCCCTTTGTAGTCTCCTAAAAACATTAGCTAATGGGGCTTCCACAAAAGGTAATAATTTGAGCATTCTGTGCTTCTGTCATTTGCCTGCCATGTGCAAAACCACCATTTATAGGGGTATCAATGATCTGTTATGGTTTGTTTTCCCAGATGTGTCTTCCTGTTTTGTTTTGTTTTTGTTGGGGGGGGGGGGAATTGCTGGTCTTGTTCCTAAATAGAACGGCCTTCTTTTGAATTGATTCTCGCCGTCTTTCCCTAGTTGCCTAGTGCTTTGCCGTTGCCTAGCAACTGCAGGTCATGCTCCCTAATCACTTCCACAGAACCCAGGAGTGTCTGGGGAGTGTGTTTTGAGTTGCTAGACAACTGTGCAGTGCTCCCCCCCACCTTTGCCTTCTTCCTCTTTGCCAGAACCAGAAAAATGCCAGCCAGCCTACCAATGCTGAACCATAGCAGCAAGGGGTGTCAGTGACTGACAGCCAGTCAGCCTCACAGTGTCCCTTGCAGAATCTACACTGTCCCATAATCATGCTTTTTGAAAATAGATTTCCACCCCAGCTATGCCTCTGCAGCTTTCATTTCAGTCATTTGTTCATTTCACTTATATCCCACCTTGTCCTGTCAGCTCGTGACATCTTTTACCCTGGCCCCACCATTCAAAAATCGTCTTTAAAAAAAGCATGCTAGAAGCAATTTGTTGTTTGGCATCCAACTGTCTCGGGAGACAATGGAGGAGTGTGCCTTTTGGGGTGAAGTCAAACCGTTGGAAGGTTACACAGCCTGTTGAGACCAATACAGGAGAGACATGTTTTGTTGCAGTTGGGGCAGATGAAGGCGTCCAGTTGCGTTGCTGCAGATGGGAAAAAGGCAGTTCTAGAGCAGTGGAAAGAAGAAACATGAACCCTTTTCTGACACAAGCAATGCGTTTTATTTGATCTTTATGGGGTTGTTTTGCCGAGCAGCAGAGATTGCTTCACTCATGGAACTTCAATCAGTCCCAAGACAAAGCACTATAAAGAAGAATGCACGCTTTGAAGGTTGTTTTGAACTCTCTCTTTTTGGAAACCGTTTTGATACCTTCTGTAGTTTAAGGGGTTGGGATGTTTGGGTGATCACAAGTGTTCTGACTTTTCAGGTGGCAGCTGTTGTGTGTGCATTTGGGATACAAAGGAAAATGGCTGATAACTGCCTGTGCTGAAGGAACAATTAAAAATTGGAATGCCTAGGGCAAGGATAGGATCCTCTTATCTGCAAGACACCGGGGTAATCTTTTCATGTCTGCACACTGGCAGTGAGTGAGGCTGAAGCAAGTGGTGAGTGGGGTCGGGGCCAAAAGCAGGCAGACTCACTGGTTTTCTCACCCTCTTGCTATCCCCGACACCCCTTCTGTTTCTTTCTTCTCTTCTTCCCTCTCCCTCCTAACCCATTGGGCTGATGGGGAAGAGACAAATCACTCTTGCCAGTGGTCTGAACTCATTGCATACAGAGGGCTGTTTTACCTTCTCCGCCCATCACTCAATCTCGCTTGGCTTTCCCCATTTCCCTCCCTCTTCCCTCCACCATCTACATGGAATTCAGTCAAAGGAGATATGGCGCAGTAGATCTGCTCCCAAGGGTTGCAGGTTGCCCATCCTTCATCTAGCGTGAAGTGTCATTTTGCTATAATGTAGCCTTGGTGTCACAAAGTGGACTTCTCATCTCCTTGAAAACTGGCCAATTATTAGGGCTGTGGGCTTTTTCAGTTGAGAAGATCCTGAATTTGGGAAGCAAGATAGATCTCTAGAAGCCTAAAGGACAGTGATTCTCATGAACTATTGTCTTCCTGGCATTGGGCAATCGGGACAGATATGGGATTCTGCTGGTGTACTGCCTGCCTCAATGCCCAGCCATCTCTCTTCCTGAGCTGACAGAGCTGGTCTCAGAGGTGGTGTTAAGGACTCCCAGATGGCTGGTTGTGGGGACGTCAACATCCATGCTGAAGCAAATGGCTTTGGGATGGCCCAGGACTTCTTGGTAGTGGCCACCCTCCTGTGGAACGCCCTCCCTTCAGATGTCAAGGAAATAAACAACTATCTGACTTTTAGAAGACATCTGAGGCAGCCCTGTTTAGGGAAGTTTTTTAATGTTTGATGTTTTATCATGTTTTTACTATTCTGCTGGGAGCAGCCCAGAGTGGGCTGGGGAAACCTAGCCAGATAATAATAATAATAATAATAATAATAATAATAATAATAAAAATTTTATTTATATCCCGCCCTCCCCAGCCGAAGCCGGGCTCAGGGCGGCTAACAACACTAAAATAGTGCAACATTATAAAAACATCAAAGAATTAATTAAAATCAAAATTGATGGCAACCATAAACTAAAGTATTGTAAAGATTGCCAAAGGAGGGAGTCAGGCTGCGCCCTGACCAAAGGCCTGATGGGCAGGGTACAAATAATAAAATTATTATTATTATTATTCATCGCTGGCATGATGATCATGAGGGTATCCCAACATGTCATTGGCCCAATGCATGTGACAGGGCACACTCTGGACCTTGATTTCTCAACTGGGCAGGAAGAGGGTGGGCTGAAAGTGGGGGATGTTGCCATCAGTCTGTTGTCATGGTCAGATCA